>NC_063227.1:5962500-7162500 GCF_020740725.1 Corvus hawaiiensis | reverse complement strand
AGGGCAGGTTTCCCCCATGTGAGCAAAGCCTGGGGTGCCCCGCCTGCCTCCTGCCCAGCCTGCTGTGCCAGACTGACTGTGCTGGGCTTTTTCAGGGGCCTGCAAGCCCTGCAGCTGGGCTGGGGGGCAGTGTACCAAGTGGAAAAGACCTGCTCCTCCATCTTCATGTGCCTGGAGTCTGCATCCAGATGTTTGCTACTTAGCTGTGAACTGAAATCAGCTCAGAGCTCTCAAACCAAACAGCTGCCCTGGAGCTGGCAGTGCCTGTTCTCTGCAGCTCAACCCACCCTCAAGTTGATCTCCAGCTGTGGAGTGCAAGAGAAGCTGATTGATAAACAGGGTAAGTGGGGAAAAAATAGTTTTGCAATTAGATGATTATCTTGGCCTTGGAAAACCTGCATTCAACTCCCCATCTGCTCCAGGCTCCCTGGAAGTCTGTCATGCAGCTTCCATGTACCTCCATCCCTGCCTGAGCCACAGAGGGTAGGGCAGCAAAAACTGGGCTGCTTTGGCTTGGAAAAACGTATACTGGTGCAAGAAAGGAGGAATCCTTATTCCTTCTAATTAAAGGTAACAGGTAACAAAGAAAATTAATTTAGCCCAGAGTCAGTGCAACATGAAAAAGCTACATTAGATGTGGATGGGTGCAGAAAGTAGGAAGCACAAGCAAAATGCAGGAGGAATTTAAACTTCCTGATTATCAAAGAGGGGGCTTCAAGCACTGAGTATAATCTAAAAATAATAATAATAAAGCAAAGGGAAGAGTGGTCAGGGTCATAGACCTTCTGCCTGGGGAGCATGAGCCCTCCTCCCTGCGCAGCCTCTCCGTGCACACCTGCACGTGCACACACGAGTGTCGGCACGACCCCGGGCGGGGTGGGCACAAGGGGAGCCAGGAAGATCACAGGCACACACTCTTCAAAGGAGAATTAGTCATCAGAGGTAGCGGCAGAGGAAGGAAGGCTCAGGTACGAGGTCAGACACAAGCAGTGAGGGCTGACGGAGGAGTTCTGAGCGCTCGCTGCAGATCTAAGAGCCCTCTGCGCAAGCAGGACGGGAGGTGGGATCCCTGGGGTAAATGCACCTACAGCACGTAGGAGATAAGAAATTTCATCCCTCCACTGCACAGCTCAGCTTGGCTTTTTGCCATTTCTGAAAACAAACTCAGAGCCTTCCCTGATGTGGTTAATGAAATCTTACTCTGTTCTCTGCAGAAACCCCAGGAGGGACGGGCTCTAAAGAGCACAGCAAAGCTTTCCCCCCACATGGGGCTTTGTTGGGCTGCACCTCAGCCCTGGGTCAGTGATCCCATCTGCTCCCTGCTGGGCAAAGAGACTTGAAGATGCAGAGATTCAGGGCATCGGAAGGAAATCTGGCCCTGTAGGGCTGTCCAGAGCATTGATGGCAAGTTACAGATGCACAGGCTCTCAGTTTCTCTTGGCACAGAGCTGTGACCACAAGCCAGGACCCGCTGCAGCAGGAGATAATAATCATCATCTCTGAGAGCCAAAGTGTATTGGGGCATTCGCGTCACTTGGGTTTAGCTGGCTGTTTAACATCTGCACAAATTTCTCTCTCCGCCTCCACATAACACCCCTCGTGCAGCTATGAAACTAATTTAATTCCCTTCCAAGAAAGGCTGAGTTGGAAATGTCACACTTTGTATAACATAGCACAATTCCTACAATGAAACACCCAGCCTAAATGGCAGTATCGGACTCTGGTGCTATTTGAAGGCCAATAAGCTAAACCTCCTTCTTCTGCTTTTTAAAAATAGCTTACAACAGAGTGACCAAGTTCCATAAACACGCAGTTACTCTCTGTTAATGCGCAGAGGCTGACTGTTGTTTTCCTGCTCCAAGGTGCTTCCCTTGCCACGCAGCGCAGTGGGAAGAGCACGCAAGCGGACGCAACGGGAAGGAAGCGTTTACACATGCTAATGACTTCCAGCCAAGGAGCACAAGCACCAACAGGGAAACCGTGCTGAAGAAACAACACGCCACTTCCTCAGCTCTCCCTGTTTGGTCACCACAGGTAGGTACTTGATGCTCAGAGCCCTGGGGCAAGGTTGGGGATGGCCTCTCCAGCCCCACGGGAATTCAAGGTGTGGATGAAGGGAAGACACGTTTGCTTGGTTCACAAATGCAGGAGGAGCCGTTTTGGAGTGGGGGTGTTTTGGCACCATACTGGACCAAGGGGTCAGGGACAGACACTGGCCCTTTCCCACTCCCAGAAATGTGGGTCTGGAGGCCAGAGTCCTTCCAAGTGCCATTCAGGTTCATTTCATCATACACATCTCTCTTTATGCCAGAACAGGTTTCCTAAGTTCATGTGGGGTCCTGTTTATTTTTCTTTTCTTTTTTTTTTTTTTTTAAATCACTATTGTATTAAGAAGTGTTTTTCTTTTGGCAAAGGTTACCATGGGGCCAACACTGTGAGGAGTCTCCTGCCTTCTATCACCACTAAAACCTCTGAGCCAGAGCTCAGCCCAGCCACGTTGCTTATCTTCAATGAAGGCAGGCTTGGATTTCCCCCTCCATATAAAAAATAGATCCCAGCACTCCCCCTCTCTCCCAGTGCATTCTTTCAAATGCCACCCAGACCTTGTTATTGCTGGGAGGCTGGAGAGCCAGGGATTAACTGCCTTAGGCTGCATCAAGCATTATTTGTCTAAGCAGCCAAGGGTGAGGAACAGCCATAAATATTGTGACATGCTGAATGTCGTGGAGGGGCAACACAGGGTGAGGCAGGCACCTTGGCAGCAGGGATTGCATCTTGGGCTGAACACAGTCCTGGTGTGACCCATGTCATTGGAAAGGTTCCTGCGACCCTACAACACAGGGGCTTTGAGGAACATCAAACTCCATCCTCAGATGGATGGACACCATGCTACACCCAGTGCAGCACTAACAGTGGTGCCTCTGTTAGTCCTCGTAGCACAGGAGTAAGCAAACATGGTGGGGAAAATCTCACTTCAACACTGTCACCCAAGGGGACACATCCTGGGTCCGAGCCTGCCTGTCCAGAATAGGGCTCTACGGGGTATGCTGCAACTCCCCTTCGCTTGCACACTGGGATGTCATGGCACAGAGTGGAGATGAAAGACCAGGATATGCCCTGATCCCATCCCAGCATCAGCAGTACTGCCAGAGCCAGCACTTACAGCCCAGGATCTGCCAAGTCTGACAGTTTGGCAACAGCCAGCAAACCCCGTGAGGAGGCATCAGGCCCAGATGCACACTCTGTTAACTAAATTGCTTTACAAGGCATTGCCAGGTAACTCCTTTTGGAGGCAAGGCGGTTTCCTCCCCCGTGCTTTATCCCAGCACAAGGACCATGCACTGCCTGCCCAGTGGTGAGCGATCTCCTTGGTGTGGATGTGTGCATCTCCCCTGGGAGCATCCCACTCTGCAGCTGGCTGCCACGCTCTGAGACACGCTGTTAAACCTCTGCCCTTTGCTTCCCGAGGGCCAGGGGCTGCAGCGTAGGGAAGGGACTGATGGCCACTCAGACCCAGTTACGCCCCTCTGGGGACTCTGCTCTGGCTGGGATGATGCAGGGTGTGAGTGATGGATTTCTGTGGGCACTGGATGCCATCACCTCTGCTGGGTGTGATTTCGCTCGCTGCCATCTCTCTGAGCAGGCAGTTTCCAAATCTGAGTATAAACCACCATTCATACCCAACCTTCCTGCCTCTGTAAATGTCGGGATTTACTGTCATTCATGGAAACTACTGCCTTGACCCGCACTTATGTCAGTATTTATTTTTTTAGGTGACATCCATCTCAGTGGACACCAGTACTTCAGAAATGGAGAAAACAAGTCACAGATGGAGAACTAAGCCTGGAGCTGAACCTCACTCTCGGCACACAAATTTGTCTGCACGTGCTGCCCCCAATCAATTTTGGAAATTAGTGGAGGAATTTCCAGTCTCTGCTACACAGCCCTGTGCTTTTTTTGAGGAATAAATAAAACCAGTAAACCTTTTACAGATTTCCCTGCTACATGGAGAGCCCAAGTGCCTCTGTAACTCAGAAGGATGATGGAGGACCCCAAAACCCTTCATGGGTCTCCTGGGTCTCGTGAAGGTGCAGACAGACCTTCATAAACCTGAGGAGCCACTGCCCAGCTCAGGGCACCTTGCTGTGCCCTGCAAGGTCTGCCAAGCCCCAATTCACCCTGCCAGCAGCAGGAATGGAGAACCCACTGCAGGATGGGGAAGGACCCAGAGAGGAAGGGGACAGTGACCCAGGGGGAGGCCTGGCTGCCAGGGGCACTGGCTCCCACCAGCTGCTCAGCAAAGCCACCGTGAGCTTGCAAATTCTTTATAAACTTCCCACGTGACACAATTACTCAGGGGCCAGATTCTGAAGCTCTTCCTTCTCTCTTTACTCAGACCAAGCTCCACTGAAGTCACTGAGACATTGGCCTAAATACAACTGAAGGAGTTCAGGATTTGGCCCAGTAATAAAAACTTCCTTCCTTTGTCTACTGCTCACTCCACATGATCCCACTACCTCCCAGCCTCCTCCTGGCCTCGTCTCCTGAGGCTGGGGCTGTCAGTTGTTTTGGTTGATGTTGCTCTTTAATTTTACCCTCAGCCAGATCATGCCAGTCCCCTCATGCAGCTGCAAGCTGCTGAGGTGGAGGGAGCTGGGGAGGCCAGTAAGGAAGAGGGGGAAATTGTGGGGTTAAATACAACCTGGCAGAGGCACAGAGCCAGCCTTCAGAACATGGATGCATGCAGACGCCGTGCGGGCTGGGAGCTGGCTCAGCCATCACCTCCCCAGTTCCTTCAACACCTCCTTGGGGACAGGTTGGAGCATCTCCAAAAAAGCCTTTCTCCCCCCCTGCTGAGCACAGAGCAAATGTCTTGGGCTCTACACCAAACTTCTCTGTGAGGGAATGGGTGAGATGACTCCTGCCCAGGAAAGTACAGCAGGAAGTTAACTCATCTCACTGCAGTGACACATGCTAGAAAGTGACACCATGAGAAACACGTATAGCTTTAAACCAATAACTTGCAATGTGAATTTTGCTGCTTTTTCTCTCTCAAAATAGCCAGGAGGATGCAAATCCCTATCATTCCCCATGGGTACCTCATCCTCAGCATGGCCATGTGAAACGTGCACTGGGGTTTGGAGCAGGAGCTCCTGCTTGCTTCCCATGTCCACCAGCCTTGCACACACCTGTGACACAGGCAGAGCAGTACAGGAACACACATGGACACATAGAGACAACACAGATAGAGCAATTCCCTTTGCACCAGCCTCCCTGCCTATGCTGCTTGATGACAGAAAGCAAATACAAAAGGGATTTGAACTCAGCTGAAGTCAGAAGCATCTGGTCCTGAGGTACCACCATGGTTTGATGGCCTAAACCTCAGTCCTGCAACTTATGGATGTTCATGTGGGTGACCTGGTCAGACACTGGATGGCTCAGAGACAATTGACACAACCCCTGTGAGTTCCTGCTGAGGTTTTACATCTTGCAGTGAGATTTTTAACATTCCTCAGCTAAGACTGAAACAGAGGCGCACTTTGAAGTACCCCAGGGAACACAGAACTCTGAGCAGCAGAGGAATGGTGGTCTCAAGGTATAAGGCTGTGCCACAGCCTTTATACAGGTCTGTGGGAGCCCTGTGCCACCCAGCCTGGCTGAGCTAGCTCACTATGTCCTGCATCCCAATCCAGAACACAGCAATGCCAACCTGGGCATTCCACAGACTGAGGGTACAGTGCCCTGTCCAGTGACAAGGGCTGCTTTGCCTCGGGCTTGCTCTTGTATAAATACAATCTCGCTGTACATTCTGCCCTTTTAAAGTACATTAATTGCCATGGAAACGATGCTGTTACTGGTATGGCAGCAGCCTGGTGGCCCCCACAGATGCAAGACAAAAATCAATGGGTACATTGACATACAAGCTGTGTTTCAGGACTTTTTGTGGTTTTGAGGCTGGTCACCATGGGCACATATGAGAGAATAGCTCAGGCACTAAGAAGATGCCATGTTCCATGCAGAGAAACTGAGTACAATAAAACACGGAGGAACATCTCCTTTGTTGTGTTTATCAGCTTGGGCAGCACAGTCTTGTATGGGAGCTGCTCCCAGTACTGATGTGTGTGCTCAACTCGTGGCACTGGTCATCACTCCCAGCTCCTGCTGGAGCATCCCAGCCCTGGCTGCCCTTCACATCCTCATTGCCAGTGAGTACAAAGCCTCACCTGGTCTCAGACCTTGGCAGTGTGGCTTTGCTCCATGCCTCCTCTCTGCCCATCCACGGCCCTTTCCACCAGCTCAGATGCCTCACCAAAAAGAAGGAAAAAAAGCCAATATTACAGATGTATAGACACACACCATCACTTCTTGGTCTTGAGAGTTTTTTAAGTAGCACTGAGGGGCTTTGTACACGGAGCAGTGTAAAGGGAAAAGCTGTGAGTGCTCTACCCGCAGCCATCCCCGGGAACCTGGAGCAAAGGGCAGCCCTGGCTGTCCCCTCCCAGCCAGGGCAGCGCTGCCCTGTTCCCTGCCGTGCCGCCCATCATAAAGGGGTCCCTGAACTGTTATCAGGCAGTGACAGTTTCCGCCATCAGATTCCTCCTGTCCGTCAGGAAAGCTAAATAAGGAACATCGTTCAGGCGGCTGCAGGAAGAGGGGAAATGCAGGGACATCCGGCCCAGCTGCCAATTTTTCCTTTCCCATGAACCACCACTGACCTCCACCAAGGGAGAACCTGGACACCCAGCCTGGCATCGGCACTGCTCCTCTTAGCTTAACCCTTCCCTGGGGGATGCCCTGGCCCCTGAGCCTGCTGGGCAGGTGGTCTCGCCATGCAGGGTGGTGTGGCCGTGTTGGGACGGTGCCTGGGCGCTGTGTCACTGTCACTGCAGACTAAGGCGGGCAGACTTGGTGCAGTGGCTGGCATTTGCCCAGCCAAGTGGAGCCACAGCCCAGAGTGGAGCCACCTCCAGACCTGCATGTGGGTGGGCAGCTACACCTCACACGGAGACGGCGGGTCCCAAAAACATCAGTGAGCTGCTCCATCACTTCCCTCTTTGCATGCACCTACACCAGGAGTAGAGTTGAGCTTATGCTTTCACAAATTCCTCTGAAAAAGAACTGGGGTTTTCCAGGCTCTGCCAGGAGTTGTAACCAGCCCTGGGCTTGCTGCTGCAGACAGGTAAAATTTCATCTCCTTTTTCTCTCTGCTCACTCCAGGGCTCTGCCCATCAGTAACAGGCACCAGGACAGCCTGCAATCTACCCATCCCTTTCTCATGGTCCTTCCTGTGAACAGCCCTGGGGTCCTGCTGCCTTTCACTGCATAGAACCCGAGCAGGGGAGCAGCAGCTGTCCGGTTATTATGTGCTCAGAAAATGGGAGATCACAGCACTTATGCTTTCCTTCCCCCATCATCCCTGTTTGCCCAGTTAGAGTCTTTTCCTGACCCATTAAACCGATCCTCCCTCATTAGCACATGACGTCTGTCCCACAGCACCTCCAGGTTTGGCCGCAAAGGCTGCATGAGGGATCCTCACCCTGGAAGGAGGGGGTAGAAACACAGCAAGAAAAACAATTCACTCGTGGGAGAAGTTGTAAGGTGAAATACAAGTCACTGGCTGAAACCTGTTTCTGCTACCTCAGCAGGGAAACGACTCCAGGAGAGACTCCAAGACTCCCCACTTAATATCCTCAGCTTATAAAACTTAGTGGGAGTTTCAGCACCGGCTGCTGCAGGGCCAGGTTTTCACCCTCCTTCTGCTGAACTTGCACCTAGAGATGGAGCGATTTGCTTCACAAAAAGAGCAGCCACACTGGGCTCGAGGGCTCCTCGCCGACTTGACCACAGGCCACCTCCGCTTCCACCATTCTGCCTTAACAATGAGGCACCGCAGATGGGCAATAATGCTGTGCCGACAACATCAGAACTGTTCTGACCAAAGAGAAGAAGCCCCCCTGGGACCTGGCTAACCCCCTCTTTTAACAACGTGAAACAAGAAACAAAGGTCTGGGATAGCCAGGGGCAATAAAACCCCTGGAATTCATTTAACCAGTCACTAGATGCCAGTGCAGCTGCAGCAGTATTTCTTTTCCTAATGAAGGACAAAAGATAATTCCAGCTCTGGCCCAGGGCAAGGCTCAGCTCTGGTCTCTCTGACAGACCCTGGCACACACCAGGAGGTCACGATCCCCCCACAGCACCCAGCAGGAGTGGGACGTGTACCTGGCTGCTGCCCCTCACCCAGCTGGAGATTTACAGGAGCTGTAGGGGTAGCTGGGGCAAGTCAAGGCGAAACGTGGCACTGGGCACCTCTGCCTCACAGTCTAGGGTGGGAAAGGGGGCTTTCAGATTGAACTAACCACCCGTGGATTTTCTCCTTGCAAACGCATGTGTTTTTCCATACACAACTGCCCGTGGACCCCGGCAAACATCTCACACCCACAGCGCCCCGTGAAGGTGAGCTCCACTGCTGCTCGGCAGCGTGCAACAAGCCACCAGCCTCCCGCCATGCTCCCAACACGGGAATCCACCAGGAACTGCCTTCTTCGAGCGAGCCGTGATTTTGCAGCCCTCAGTCACAACGCCCCGGCCCGTCTTTCCCAGCGGAAGAGCTCTGCGGCTTTAGTCATTCCTCACACGGAAACCACCAGCACTGCTGGCTCCCCACCTTCCACGGGCAGTGGAGCCTGCGGAGTCCGGCCATCACAGGGCTTTCTGCTTCTCCCTGCACCTACAGGACCTCCCCATTGCCCCCAGCTTATTGCAGCTTCCCCCCCACCACTGGTTTAAATACACAGCCCCCGCAACTGGGAGTGAGGAATCCCCTGCCTTGCACCATTGTTTTGGGGCTGTTTCAGTCCCGCAGGCTGAATGCAAAGTCGCCTCTGCTGTGCCGGCTGGAGTGGCTGAGAAGGAGGTGGGTGAGATTCCCAGAGCTCACCTTGCTCACCGAAGCTGCTGAGAGCTGGACAGACCTGGGGACCCACCTAAAGCCCCCTCCTGCTCTGCAAGGCAACATCCTGAGTGTGGCGGATGACCCGTGTGCCGCTGGAGAAACTGCTCCCTGGCCACGGTCCCCTCCTGCTGCCGTTCCCGTGGGATCCCGCTCTCCCCTTCTTTCTCCAGGAACTGTCTCGGGATGCCGGGAACAGCGTGTTCCCTCCTGGCTGGCCGGGAGCACCTGCCCTTCCCACGCCTGCCCCGGAAAACACCGCAACAACGCGGGGCCAAGAGAAACCCTGGGGACAGCGATCCTGCGTGGAGCAAGCCCGTGGGAGAGAGGCAGCAGAGCGGAATGGGACACACTGGAGGAAGCCCCGTCCACTCTGCCTGCACCGGCTGGGGACATTGTGCTGCTGGGGGAGTGTCCCTCTGACCAGACGTCAACTTGAGCTCAGCGACGCCCTGGTGGATGTTTGTGCAGGCAGTGAGCCGTGGGCTCGCGTGCCCAAGCCAAATCCCAGGGCGGTAGTTGCAGCCCACTCATCCGAAATCATCCTTAAGCAGACAGCAGGGCACAGGAGCTGTGGCTGTCCCCTCCCTGGCAGCCCCCAGGGACCACGGGCTGCGTGCCTCCAAACATCCACTCCCCTTGGAGGCCCTGGATCACCGCTGTGGGGTTGAGCCTGGTGGGGTTTGCTGTGCAGTCAGGGCTGTTGAATGAAAGGGTGTTGCTGAACCGGCCCATGTTTATTACTTGCAATAAAGCAACTGCTTCAAATCCCAGCTGCACAGGCAACTGTTGCTGCTGGCACGGTCAGCGCGGGGCTGTCCAAGCGCCCGGCCGGGAATTCTGAGTGATCCGAGAGGGGAGCAGGCAGCGGCAGCCAACTCAGTCGGCTCAGGTCCTACGCAAGCATGGGCCCTTACCTCACACAATGGGCATACGCCCTTGGAAGCGGCAAACCAGCGTCCCCAACGGGATTATTTGGCTGTGGGGTGCTCAGCACTGCTCTGTGCCCAGAGGACGGTGGCTCAGGGAGCACGTGGTCTCATCACCGTTCACAAAGGGTTACCCTGAGAGGCCAAGATAATCTGCCATGCTGGGGCTGAACCTCTGCCTGCTCCCCGCATCTCTCTGCCTGCACAGGGCAGCTCCCCCAGCTCCACTCCAGCCTGGAGCACCACAGAGCTGGAATGTGTAAGAGTTTTGTGCTCTTACACACAGCATCCTCCAATACTGGCCCATTTAAACAGGCACCCTGGTGCCAGAACAGACCTTTCATGATCCTGAGATGATTATTTCATCCTTCACAGGTAGAACAGTCTCACACACACATCCCTGTTTCCAAGGGGAGCAAATATTTGCACCCCATTGGGATTGTGGTTAATGAGAAATTTGTGGGTCCTTTACGAGCTGACAAAGTGTCCTCATTGATAGAATGGAAGGAGAGGAAGCAAATGCCCCTGGTACCATCCCCCAGTTGAGCTCCACATCACCCTTCATGGCTGCACTAATCAGGCAGCACCGAGAGCTTCAAAGCTCTGCTCAGCCCTGCGCCGAGGAGGCCACACAGCTGTGCTGGCCAGAGCCTCCCAGGCACTGCTCCTGCACCTCCACGAGATGAAAGAACCCGGGAGCAGCTACACCGTGCTTTACAAATTGCTAACATGAGAGCTTTGAACAGTTGCAGCTCCTGCTGTGATGCTGCCAGCAGCAGGTTCCTTTCTGCCCAGCCTTCTTGAGCATCCCCTGAGCTCTGGCCACCCGTCGTGTACTTTGGCCCCACGACACCAGAGCCATCCGCAGCTTTTTGGGCAGAGCAGGTTGACAGTGACACTGCTGGTGATGCTGTTCATGCCACACCTGCAGCTCTCCCATGAGCTCACTTCAACGGTAGCAGCAAATGCCACTGGTGAGAGCGAATCACTGAGCCAATGCTACAGAAAATTCTATTTATGCTCCCAAATTCATCTCCCCACATTGCAAGCTTCCACCATGACTAACTTTCAGTCTGATCTGGGCTATAAATGCTTTACTTGTGCAAGAAGAAGCTTCTCTGGGGGTGTCTTGTCCCCACTGCCCTGGCAGTGCCCACCCAGCTCTGCCCTCTCTCACGGGCTCTGCTTCGTAGAAGGGCATTGCAGCCCCATCTCTGCCATGGTTCTGCATGCTCTGCCCGACAGCCTTTTGCCGCAGAAGTACTGTGGGAAGGGAAAGCATTTCACTTGGATCTGCCTCGGGTGACTTCCGAGGCGGACCAGAGCTGGGAGAGGCAGGCTGGACAGCCTCGCATGGACCCCCGCCTCCTCGCGCCTTCCTCCCCGGCACACACAAATTAATGACTCTGTGCGTGAAAAATAAATAAACAGAGCCCGGACTGGCCTCCAGCCTGAGCTCCGGCCGGGCGCGTCCCCGCGCAGGGACATCCCTCCCGAGAGGGTCCCGTGGGGTTTCTCCCCGCTCGCAGCGAGACATCCGCGGCACGAGAACGGCGTGGGCTCCCGCGGCCCCGGACGCTGCGGGGACCGCAGCAGGGTCCTCCCCTCCGTCCCGTCCTGTCGCTGCGGGCACGCTGGCACCGCCGTCGGGGACACCCGGGCGGGCACCGCCGCGCGCGTCCCGGTTGGGGATGGGTCGGGCAGCGCCGGTCGGAGACGAGGCACCCCAGGACGGACTGCGGCGGTCCCCGTCGGGGATTGGGGTGGCCGGGACCTGGAGCGCCGGTCCCCGCCCGGGATGGGGGAGCCCGGGACGGGCAGCGCCGGGGCACGGCACATCCCCGTCCTGGGTGAGAGACGCCGCGGCGGGCAGTGCGTGTCCCTCCGGGGTCTGGGGGACACCGAGTCCCGTCCCGTCCCGTCCCGCCTGAGCAGCCCCGTCCCCAGCGCGCCCGCAGGTGCGGAGCGGGCGGCAGAGCGGGCAGGGCAGCCCGCAGCCCCGGCAGCTCACCTGCCTCCGAGACAATGCCGAGCCAGAGCCAGAGTGGCAGCGTGCAAACTCTCCTCATCTCCGGGGCTGCCGGCAGGTCCGTGCGATGCGGAGCGGTGCGAGCGCCCCGCGCCCGAGCTCTGCTCCCGCCGCGCCCCAGCTGCGGCGACGCGCGGCGGCGGCGGGCGGGGAGCACCGGGGCCGCTTCCTTTTCCTCCGCCCGCCCGGGCCGCCCGCCGCCCTCCGCCGAGCCTCGGGGCGCCGGGCGGGCGGGGCGGGACGGGGAGGGGCGGGCGAGGAGGCAGAGGGGGCTGGGGGGAACGCACCTGCGGCTCCGAGCACTGACGGGGAATCCCTGCACCAGAGGGGGTGCGCACATACCTTCGCACCTGGGTGTCTCCACCTGTGTGTGTGGGTCTGCGTCCCCTGCAGCTGGGGGCAAGTGTGTTCCCGACGCGTGTGCGTGGGTCTGCATCATCCCTGACCCATGGGCACGTGAGCACCCCCCACACTTGCGTGTGTTTTCACACCTGTGTGCACCCCGTGCATCTCCCTGCACCTGTGTGAGAATGCCCGCACATCGCCTGTTTCTTGTCTGTGCCTGGGTGCGCACCCCGGCCTCTCGGAGCAGAGGGAATGCGCACAAATGCACTCTCAACAACACTACACACGCACCTCATGTGCTGGAACACATCTCACACTTGCCTGCACACACCCCTTCATGCCTGTGCACCCCGTCAATTCCACACCTCGCACCTGTACGCACACACCCAAGCACACGGTCCGGCACACGCGCCTTGAACCTCCCTCCTCCTGCGCTCCCTGGGGCACACAAAGACACACACGCACTTGGGTGTGCTCACACTTGCACCCTCATTCACTGGGGGTGCAGTACGGCCCCCCACTCATGCCATCCATGCGTGCACGGTGCCAGCAGCGTGGAAAAGCCACATTGTCCCCCAGCACCGCTCCGTGTGGCACCCACACGGCTCTCTGGCAGGTACACGCCAAACCCCCCCACACGCCCGTGGCGTTGGCAGACGAGCGGTGCCGCCCCACTGGTGCCAGCGACGCTGCCCCCACAACGCTGCCACTGCCAGCGACCGCGGCTCTGGCTCGGAGCGAACTGGCTGCGAATGCCTCACAGACGGAGGCGATGGCAGAGCTTTGGGAGCGCGGTGGCACAGCCCTGGCCAGCTGCCTGTGCACCCAACCAGCGCTGAACGGATAAATAGCCCGGCCCCGCGCTGCGCCCCAGAGGATTATCAATTACGCTCACTTGTAGGCAGTGAAGAAAGAGCCTCAATGAAAGCCATGTGCTCATGGCTTCGAAAAGGCAGCAAAACTTCTGGTGCACTCAACTGCTCACGTTGCCAAACTCGCGGAAGGAATCACTCTGTCCCTCTCCTGGAACCCTAAGAGGGACTCTAAGTCACAGAATTTATTTCACCCGACTCCCCTCATCCTAATTAGTGTGTTTTAAACCCAAAGAGTGCCAGTTCCATCACTCTTCAGCACACTCATATTGGATCACCTCCCTCCTTGATCTCAGCAGAGCAGAAAGCGGCCGTGGTCCCTTCACCTCTCGGGAACGCTCGGCTGGGTGTCCAAGCCCCTACAGGTTTGAAGAGAGACTTCCAAAACTTGCCATGATGAGGGAGAGCTGGAATGTCACAGAGGGGTGGCACTGCCCAGCACTAAGGAGCGAAGAGCTGAGGAGGGATCAGTCCCCTCCCCAGTGATGGGGGCTGCGATCAGAGACGGCGCAGCCCCGCAGTGCACCCACGCTGGGGACAGCATCGGGGCCAGTGCCCCGAGAGGTGAGCGGTGGGGTGGTGAGGGGTGGACAGGGACAGGGGAATGAATCACACGGCACCACTGAGCTGCTGGGTGAAGTGCACGGTCAAAGGGTGCCTGGAAAAGCTGAGTGCGAGAGGAGCAGAGGGTCTGACCCGGGGCTGAGGGGACAGGCATCTTCCGGCACCCCAGAAGTCAAGGGATTTTGGCATCCTCCACCCATTGCAGTCCAAACGTGGCACGGTGCAGGCGGCGGTGGACAGGACCAGCCCGTCCATGCTGCCATCTAATGGCAGTAGTGGCAGGACACCGGGGAGGGCTCGCCCTGCCCCGGCGGGGAATTTTCCATCACAAACGCAGGGCGACTGTGGGACCGATGGGACCTTTCCATTGTTACCGCCCTGGGAAACAAAAGGATCTTATTTTAAAATCTTGTCCCCATTCCAGCACGTGGGGGACCCGAGGAAGCAAAGGCTTCCCCAAAGCTCCGGATAACAGAGCTTTGCCGCCCACTCCGCACCTACGGGTGCGCTGGGGACGGGGCTGCTCCGGCGGGACACAGATCACAGAAGGCTGCCAAGGCAGGAGCTGCTGGACACTGCCCAGCCCTAGCATAACTATGGGAAAGGGACACTGGGGTGGCTCTGGGAACACCCAGGGACAAAGCAATGAGGTAACCCACAGGAAAAATACAGCTTGCCTCTGGGAGAAGATGGTGAGAGCCAGCGCTGGCAGGTGCAGAGCTGGATGCTGAGGTGAGGAGTGCTTTAACCCCATGGTGCCCAGTCTCCCATCCCTATCCCCTCCTGCCTGAACCCAGGCCAGGCTCACGTAGGCCAGGCTCACTGCATTTATGCCTATGGTTCCTACTCCACGGTGCTCTGGTTTGTCAGAGAAATGTGTTTTTTTCAGGCAGCATTTAGTGGCAGACTGCATTTCCTCACTGGGCTAATGCCGCACACACAGCAGCCCAGAGCAGCATTTTCCCTGCACGTAGGAGCTGCTCTGCCTCCCCAGCCCTGCCCCACCAGCAAGGCCAGGCAAGGACATTATACCCCAAAATGTGGCTCTGCCTGGGAGCAGCATGCCATGGCCACCACGCACAGCCCAGCAGGAGAAGGAAGGACGTGCTTCCTCAGGAGCATTTGAGACAAGTGGTTTTGGCTGCTCTCCAGCTCTGCCTTCGGCATGGGGAGGGTGTGGGAGGTGGCAGCGATGGCAGTGGCACACGCTGGCAGCCCGTGCTGTCACGCTGGCCCACGCAGCACACGGCAGTGGCACACAGCAGCACTGGGCAGCGGGAGCTGGCGGACAACAGAGCCTGGCTGTGCTCACCTCTGCCAGGGCCTGGCAGATCCGCCTCCCCTCACACCTCGGGGACGCTGCCTGCTGCTGCCCAGCCGTACCTGGCTGCAGTTTGGGGCAGGCTGCGGGAGCTGATGGGTTTCAGCTTTCCCCAATGTAACTCCCTGCTGTGATCACACCAGCCTCGCCTTTCCAGAGGCTCCCAGCCCTTGCAGGGGGGAACACGGCCCAACTTGCAGCACCATTTCCAAGCCAACAGCTCTTTCTTCTCCACTTTTATTTCAGCTGAGGCTGTGGGGCAGTGAGAGGAGGTGAGAGCTAGGAGAGGAGGCCGAGTCCAGGTCATGGGCTCAGGACTCACCAGCTAAAGGCCAACAGGGGGCCAGGAGGGAGCATAAACCCCCAGCATCCCCTCCACACCCGAGCAAGGCTGCACAGAGCAGAGGCTTCCCGACCACTGGGAGCAGCCCCGGGCTGTGCTCAGTGCTCCTGCACAGATCACATCTGCCTGAACCCTGCATGGGACATCCTCACCTCTGGCTTCTTCTCCTGCCCTGGCACAGGCCTTCAGCACCCCCAGCCCTGGCACACTGCAGCAGTGGTGCACAGGAGGGGCAATGTCCCTTGTGGCACCATGGGGGAACAGGGCCCCTGTGCCATCCACGCTGGGCAGCCAGATGGCCAGTGAAGGCCTTGCTTTGCTAAGTGTCCCTGGGCCCAGCTGTGGGAGCTGGAAAGCCTCACACCTGTCCCTTCCCACACCACAGAAAGCTGAGCCCCTGCCAGAGGTATCTGGCTCCAGCCAGCACTAGGGACTACACAGCACTGGGGAGCTCTGGCCTCTGCTTTGACCCTAGAATGAATTTGGGTGGGATAAACATGACATTTCCACCCACCTCAGGCACCACCATCCTCCCTCCCACCCACCCCAGCACCTCTGCTGACTGGTGAGGCAGAGATGCTGCCAGCACCTCCTGGGCACAAACCACAGCAGCCAAACCCCCTTACTTGCCCCCCCAGGGATCCCTGCCTGCCCTCCTACAGGGGTAGTGCTGCCAGCAGGACCACAGGGGCGCTGACAGGAAAAGAGCCACATTCTTGCTGAATTTGGCAAGAAATAGGACTTGGCATTTTTCACATGTAAAAATCTTTAAGACCCAGCCAGGCCAGAGATGGCCAAATCTTAAAACACTGTAGCCCAAGAACAGGGCTAGGCTCAGAGGACCTCTCTCCCTTGTTCTCAAAGAGCAGATGATGAAAAGCCACTGCAAGATGTGCAGGGAGTGCTTCAAGGAACTATGTGGGAGCAATGGCTCTTTTAAGCCTCCTGTGCTGCAGGCACAGAAGAGCCAGGGCTGGAGCAGGGGTCCTGGGGGCTTCTCGGTGCCCCCAGGCTGTGCCACACCCCAGAGCAGCAGATCCCCCCCAGCACACAAGCCCCGAGCAGGCCCAGCAGGCACCACCTTGTTTCTAATGAGCTTTAATAGTGACCGAGGTGAGGGAGCAGCGCCACCATCCCTGGGCTGTGCACCGGGCTCCCTCTGCTGCCCTGCCCCGGGAAGCTCTTCCAGCAGAGGATGCCCATGGTCGGGGATGTGCAGTTCAGAGGCAACCGATGGTACCCCGGGACCGCTGCCCTCCTCCACGGGGCTATTGGTGGGAGCTCAGAGAGGCAGGAGGTGTCAGCAACCCACAGCCACCTCCCCTGCAGCCCCGTGGCTGCTGTTACTGAACTGTGCTGTGCTCAGGAATGGGAACCTGTTCTTCTAGGAGTGCCAGGAACCCCTGTGAATGCCTTGTGGCAACTACACCCATGGCATAGGGAAGGGAGGGCAGACAGGACCTGGGAAGAGACTCACCCCCTTCCTTCCTCCCAAAACTGAAACCAAAACAGCTCCTCCAACACCCAGCAAGGTTTGCATGTGCAGAACTGGCTGCCAGTGCAGCCCCAGGCCGGAGCCAGGCTGGTGCCCCCAGCACACCCTGGTTCCTCACAGGGCCAGGTGGCAGAGCCGCATGGGCTCCATGTTGTCCCTCCCGTCGCTGAAGCAGGTGCTGAAGAAGGGGCAGTATCTCTTTGCAGAGACCTGGTGGAAGGTGAAGAGGTGGGACATGTCCCCAGCATCAAAGAAGGTGACAGTGCCCTCCTGGCAGTCCAGGAAGACGCCCACTTTCCGTGGGGGCTGGCGGGGAGTCAGGCGCACCCAGGGGGTGGCAGTGGCCCAGTACTCCATCCTGTTCCGCAGGCGAAGTGTCCAGTAGCCATTCTCTGGGCACAGCTTGACCTTGGCTGCCCGGTCCACAGTGTCAGCAGCCACCCCCAGGTCCCACTTGGTTTTGCTGCCCACCCAGACCTCCCAGTAGTGCTGACCGCTGTCGAAGGCCTGCGAGCCCAGGACATTGACGCACTGACGGAAGCGCCGAGGGCTGATGGGGACAGGCTGGGCTCGATTCCTCTCTGTCACTGCTGTCAGGTCTCTGGAGAAGACCAGGTTGGGGTGGGCTGACTCAGGGTCAAAGGTGAGTGGGGCGGGAGCTGTGGAGACATCAAGCATGGCATTTTACCAGCTGCATATTACCTCTGCAGAGCATCCCTGGCCCACCACACCCATCCCTCACGGCAATGTGCTCACCGGGGCAGATGGAGCGCAGCATCTGCCTCCAGAAGATGTACTGCAAGGGGCCACTGTGGCTGTCCCTGTAGTGCTGCAGGTCCAGGGCAGGCTGGGTCTCAACACGCACCGAGGGCCTGGGGCAGAGAGAGGCAGGCAGGGTCAGTCCCTCTGCTGAGCCACTGCCAACGCAGGCAGGAAAAGCACAGGCAGGGCTGCAGGACACTGCTGCATGTGACAGATTTGGTAAAGATGGGATACAAACACCTCTGGCAGCTGCTCGCTCTGCCTGATGCAGCTCTGCCCGCAGTGAAGTGAGTGGCTCAGGGCAGGGGTGTCCAAGATAGAGCCAGCAGCACCACTCGTGCAGCAGGGACTCCTGGCAAACCCACGCCCAGCACACCCAACAGGATTCCTGCATGGCTGAACAGGCCGGGCCTGTGGAGTCAGGCTGCAACCCAGGGCGGGAGGGGACATGGACACGTTCCCTATGGCAGTTCCGGCCCTCAGCTACTCCCAGCCTCTGACAAACCTGCACCTCAGAGTCAGTTTTGCAGCCCCATGAGTAATAAGAAGCTAAGAAAGAGCACGGAGAAGACAAAGCACCCAAAGTTTGTGTCATCAGCCTTGTTCCCTCTTGCAGCATGCATGGCTGCTGCACCCATCCCAAACCACCATGTCTCCTCTACCCACTCGTCCCACCATCTCAACATGTAGGGTGCGCCCCGGGAAGAGCATCCAATGTATGCTGGGGACCAGCCTCCACCTTGCACTACACCAGCACCTTCCTGAGCAATTTGTGACGCTTTAAAAACTTGAGATAAAGTGCCTCTCACATGTGGTCCCAGCCAGGGACTAAGATAAGCTCCTGAAAAGAGAATCAGCTTCTTTCATGCCAGACACATACCTGATATCCAGGCTCTCCACCTGCAGTGAGAAGCAGAGAGAATTAGCAGTCACTCTAATTCATGCAGCTGCACAAATAAGCTCCTTGTCCTGCCTCCTGCAGCCACACAGCACAGAGAGGAAACCAAGCTACCAGGATCTGCATCCTGGGGAAAACTGACTGGACACTTGGATAGAGAAGAAGTAAAGGCTCCCAAGACCCACCACATCTGAGATCACTGTATCCCTTATGGCAAAAGTCTCCACACTCCAAGGGATTGGGCAGTTAATCCAGAGGGATGGCAGTGAGAACACCTTTCGGGTACAGCCTAGTGCTGTCATTTAAGACTCTCCCATCCCAATTTCAGATCCTGCAACATCCCTCATCCTCCTGCCAGGGCCAGCCGAGCATCTCACCTCCAGCAGTGACACATCTTCCATCTTGCTCAGGGTCTGCTTGACGTGCTCGATGTCCCTCTGCAGCACTGCTATCCCCTCCTCCAGCTGGTCAACGTGCCTGTGCAGCTGTGCCAGTGACTGCTCCTCCTTGTTACCCAGCTCTGCCAGCACAGCTCTCTCCGCTTCCTCCAGGATCTGATGAAGGCGAGCAAACTCAGCCCGAATCTTGAAGTTCAGCTCCCCAGACACTTTCTGAGCAGAGGGAGGAGGCAGAAGGTGAGTCCAACAGCTAAAACACGCAAGTAAGTGCACCAGATGGCTGGGCCTGTTACTCTGCTGACAGAGCCCTGGAAATCCGAGCTTTAGACACAGCCGTGACATTTTGGATGGAGAACAAGACACAGGGACAACTTTCAAGGCTGCAGAGCCAAAGAAAAAAAACCCCACAAACCCAAAAAACCAGATCCACCAAAGGCTTGGTCACCGTAACCAGGAATCCCCACACACAGCCACAGCCCTCTCCCACACCACCAGGAATTTGCCTGTGGGCAAGACTGGAGCTCTTTAAATTTTGTGGAGCTGCAGACTCAGCTGTTCAGGTTAGTTTGGATTTATTTCACAGCGTTCCAGACCCTGAGCAGAGCTGCCTGACGGGCGAGCTGCATAAACTAATCTCTGTCATTAAGGCTGATAAAATCCTATTCAGCTCTATCCAGAGGTCATATTTTTCCAGTTGTTTACTCGCCAGCCAACCTTGTTGTGTTCTCGCTACCTTCCTGCCTGTTTACAAGACACAGCCAATGACTTCTTATTTTCCTTAAATCTTTAAGCTTTTAATCTCCAAGTGCAACCTTAGCCCTCATTACTTTCTCAAGGAGCGCTTCCTGAAGCGCACATCCCTTCCTCCCCACAGGAAACCCACCTCCCTCAGAGATGTGAAGCTTCACCAGACTCCCTTTGCTCTAGCAGGTGCTTGTGCTGACACACCAGAACCACAGAGGAGGTACAGGGCCTCCCTGTTCAGATCAGCGATTTGCTCCCCTACTCTTGAGACACCTCTTAGCTCTTGCACAGCAACAGGACAACATGTGCTTACTTGCTAATACTGCTTCATTATCTCAAAGGTCTGTTCCACACCTGGCAAGAGGATAGAGGTTTGAAATGGTGCAGGCTGTGGGATCAGAGGCTCCAGTCAGAAGACAGTGGTTTTTTTCCCCTCTCAGTTTTATCTCATCCCTGAACTACTTCTATTTTCCTTAAACGCACCTTCCTTGGCTTTTAATGCTTTTATGACACCCAAGAAAGCAGCACAGTCAGCCAGTAGCTGTTCTCACTTCATGGATTTGTACAAATGGGCAGCCTGGACCTCTCAAGCCCATGGAGAGCACTCGGGCTCCTCATTCACTTCAGAGCTTCACAGTGAATCCCAACACCGTCCGTGTGACAAGGCCACCACTTTTGCAGTGCCAGCCCTGCCACTGACACAGTTCCTTCAGCTTTGCTGCCATCCCTTCTGACATGAGAGGATTTCAGAGCTGCCAAGAGTTAATGCTCTCCCAAAGAGGCAGCACTGCAGGGCCAGAGCAGGCTGCCCACAGCTCTCACCACTCACCATGTCTCAGCTCTGCTGCACCAACGCACTTTGTAAACACTGCATTAAAGAGTGCTTAATGCTCCTCCCAAAACCTCTGCTGAATATCCAGCAGTGATGAACTTGGGCCTACACGCAAGGGAGTTTGTGTGGATCCCCAGAGCTACTCAACTAGATTTTTACAGGAAGCTGAGCTAAACTTCAGCTGAAGTGATACACACATCCTCTGTGAACACTGCCCCAGAAGCTGCCTGAAGAGCAGCTCCCACAGGGTATTACCGTCAGGCTGCAGATGTCCTCCTGTGTCACACGCTTCCTCTGCAGCAAGTTCTCCATCTCCTTCTGACGAGCTTGCAAAGCATCTTCCAGGTGCTTCTGCAGGAGCAAGGAAAAGAAGATAAGGAGGCCATTTCACCACTCTGCTGTGATTCAGGAGCAGTCCCAATTCCAAGGGTCAGCATCAGGAGACTGCAACATGATCTCATATAAAGGCTGTAAGGGAAGCAAGCACCTGATGCACAGCCCTGAGAATTATATATGTGTGCATGTAATGAATCCAATTTATTTTGAAGACTGGGAGCTCCAGCCTGGGATATCTGTTTGCACAAGCTTTAAACACTGTGTGTTATGAACTGAGTTGTGCAGGGACTGTCCCCTCAAGCAGAGCACCTGGCACAAGCAGCCCTCACCCCTGGCCACACAGTCCCTAAGTGAGAAACAACAAAGCTGTGGTTGGAATTGGACACAGCAGTGAGGGAAACTAATGCAAAAGAAAGTGTTCAAAAGACAGAGAGCTGTAAGGAAATAGGGAGAGGGACTTATCAGGAAGAGACACATATGTCACTGCACTTGGGTCAGATAAGGCTTCACAGTGGGTGAACTGCCTGTGGGAGGAGGGGCTGGTGGCTGCACAGGGCTCACGTGGCACCTGTCCCCTTCTTCCCAGCCTAGCAGAAGCCGCTCACCTGCATCCTGTGCTGGTGCTCCTCGGAGCCGCAGCGCCGCACCTTCTCCACCAGCCCCGAGAGAAGGTAGTGCGTGCGGAAGGCGCGGCTGGGGAACTTGCGGCGGCACTGCGGGCAGGAAGGGACGTGGGCGCAGCTCTCCCAGTATTCCTGGATGCAGCCCTTGCAGAAGTGGTGCATGCAGTCCAGCATGACGGGCTCGCTGAAGAGCTCGCAGCAGATGGCACAGGTCAGCTCCTCCCGCAGGCTCCGGTCCTGGCTCCTGCCGGCCATCCCTGCGGCACACAGGTCCCACCCTGAGTTTCCTGCCACCAGCACACACAAATCCCCATCCCTCTGGGCTTCTGCCTCTCCTCCGCTCCGGGGCAGGGCTTGGTTACCAAACCTCGGGCGGGAGGCACAGGACCTGCCCAGGCGCTGCACTGGGTGTACGCACCGCTGGAAAGCCCCGCATTACGGAGCAGCCCCGCCCGAGGGTCACTCCCTTCGCAGGGTAAAAACTTTCAGTTTCCCGTCACTTCAGCAAAACTGCTCGGTGCGTCTGACAGGGTCCGGCCTTGTATCCCCACAGGGCCTCAGCGCAGCGGCCACCCGGCCCGAGGGCTGCCAGCACCCACCCACATCCCGAGCAGCTCCAGGGCCGACGCAGCACCAGCGCTGCCGCGTGCGGTGCCCCTTCGGCTCGACGGTGCGCACCGCCCGCTCCCCTGGGCGCAGCCCCGGCCCCCCACCAGCCCGGGGACCCCACCGTGCGACATCACTTAGTTTAGTTTAGTTTGGTCCGGTCTAATCTAATCTAACCTAACCCAGTTCAGTCCAGTCCAGTCCAGTCCCGTCCCGTCCCGTCCCGTCCCGTCCCGTCCCGTCCCTCTCTCACCTCCGACCCTCCGAACTCGGGGTCTCAGCCACGCCACGCCACGCCACGCCACGCCCCGCCACGCCCCTCCTGCGGACTGACGCCCGCCCTGACCAATCACCGCGCGGATACGCCGCGCGCCCGCCCGCTCATTGGGTGGGATCCCGCGGAGGGGGCGGGGCGGGGTTCCGGCATGTGACGCGGTCACGTGCGAGGGCGCCGGGCCGGCTGCGGAGGCTTCAGGCGGGAGTGGGACTGGATTGGACCGGACCGGACCGGACCAGACCAGACCGGACTGGACTATCCCGGACTGTCCCGTCCCTTTACTGCCCGTATACTGCCCCTTTACTGCCTCTGCACCTCCCCTGCACTGGCCTTACACTGTCCTTACGCTGTCCTGCACAGTCTCGCCGTGCCCCTGCACCGGCCTGCGCTGCGCACATCCCGCCCCACTGCTGCATTCAGTAAAGAGCACAGAAATGAGCTCCGAGCAAAAGCCTCCCTCTCTCTCCCCTGCTCACGGTACCTTCAGAACACAGCTCTGGCCAACGCTTTGGGGTCACTGCCTTGGGTTGCCTCAGAAATCACGAGGGCTGTGAGCTTGTTAGCCGAAGAAAGAAAGAAGGAAGGGTTTTCATCCTTGTGTGGCCACCTGATGATGATCCCTGTGGTGTTGTGGAAAGTGATGGACGCTGGTGGACATGTGACAAAAATCACAAGAACTTTCAATACTGGAAGTAAAAGCAAGTAAAACTGAAAGGAGAGGGGACACAGGGACTCACAATAGCTGCACAGACCACCTGTCTCCTTCCTAACCACCATTAGAACCAGAGCATGCCCCCAAAAGGGCGATGTGCCAGGCACTGTCCGGCTACTGCCCTCCTCCTCCTGGTGCTCTGTTTTCTCATTAGAGCAGTGCAATTAGTGCAGAAAGTATTTTTGCCCATCTTCGTTTGCTTGTCTGAGAGATTTTCCCAGCCTTTTTCTTGCGCTGTACGTGCTTGGTCACTGGCATGTGGCCACAGCAGCCCTTCCTGCAGGCATTGGCCTCTGCCTTGTCCCCAGCCCCTCATGGTCACACGCTCAGCCACAGCCCCATGTTGATGTTTGGACTTGGCACATCACTGAGTGCATGAGGAGCAATCAGTCGTGGGGAATGTTGGCCATGGGCAAGTGAGGTGCACCCCTTGGCCTCTGGGTGGCCAAGCAAGTGACATCCATGGACACCAACAAGGTCAAGCCATGGCCAACTGGGCTGGCAGCTCCCACAGAGTTATTGTGGGGGCTCAGGACTGCTCCAGCTCGCTGAGCAAGGCAGTGGTTGGCTGCACACTCTTGTTCCAGTACCCATGGTGGCTCTGGAACAGGGATGCTCAGCCCTCACTGCTCACTGGGCACTGGGGGACAAGAACTCACTGGGCAGGGATTGTTTCCAACAGGCTGAGCCTGCTCTTATTGCTGCCCTTTTATCCTTTTCACTGCACAACACAGAAGAGTGCCCTGGGAATATTGCTAGGACGATGACACTGGGACCAAGGGATGACACAAGGATCCAGGGATGCTTGAACAATCTCCTCTTAGCTGTGACTTCATGCAGCAAAACCTCAGTCCCCACATTTAGAGCTTTGTGCTTCTACTAGGCTGGCTCTCACCCTGGGAGCAGTGCCAGTGCCGGCCCAACACAGCGGGAGAGCGGCTGGTGTTACCTCCCATCCTCCTGCCACATGCCAGCAATCCTGAGAAACAGCTGGCTTTGAACTTGTGGATTTTGGATGGGAGCTGAATCATCTGCTTAGGTGCATCCTTTTGAGAGGGAAATGGCTTTGTCATCTGTGTCCAGCCTCTGATCTCCCAGCGTTGCCACCATTCATCCAGGTGACATTATAAACTATGCACAGACACACAGATGATCAAGACAAGATGCCAGCACAGGACATACAGCCCAGGATGCTTCTCCCTCACCTGTTGCAGCACCATGATCTTTTATTTGTGAGGCTCTGCAGAGAGGTAAAAGCATCAATAATTGCTTTTTAGCAGAGATCTGGAATGTGCTGCAAAAGGTTATGTTCCCCCAGCAGCCCAAGCCAACAGTGCTGGGAGACATCCCTGTGAATCAGCATCTGTGCTGTGGTCAGAGCTCATCCCTCCCCATTATGGAGCCCAGGAGGTGACAGCCTCCCCGGGGCACCTGTAGGCCCATTGTTTGCAGAGGCTGTAGCTGGATAACTGAAGCTTCACCCTGAAACAGCAGAATTTGGGATAGCTCAGCTGATGTCGAACATCCCCATCAGCTCCCCTTTTAGCCCCAGCTGGAGCCTAGTCCTGGTCCCTCTGTGCAGTGTGAACAGCAGGAGCATCCCCGTGGCATGGCACCAGGCTGGGCAGTGCCAGCAGATACCCTGCCCAGGACTGGCACAGGGCTGTGGGATGCTGCTCTCATGGAACAGATGCTCTGCACCAGGGTGTGGAGCTGCAGGACATCCTTCAGCACCCAACAGAGTCCTGGACCCCTTGATGTATAGGTTTTCCCAAATAACACCCCTTGCTGCCAACAGAACCTGTTGCCTATGCAAAATTGCTTATTTCCATCTTTGCAGGTTTGAACTGCAAATGTAGATTTCGGAGCCAAAGGAGGAGTGGCACCATTTTACCATGAGCTGCACTAATCCGTCAATCCAAGAAGAAAGTTCTAACACAGATGGGGATGTCCTTGTCATGGCCATTTCACTTTCTGGGACATCAGCTACAAGGTCTAAAACTAGCAGTGAGTGGCAGTCATTTCCCAATGAACACGTCTCCCATCTGGGGATTGAAAACACACACCCGAGCGTCCCCTGGTCTCGGATTCCTGTTTAAGTGCTCCTGGCATCTCCTTCCTTTCAGCACTCACTTCAGTTGGCAATGTAATGTTTTTCTTTCTTTTTTTAGCATATCCCTCTCGGGAGGCTCCAAGATCTGGGCTGGGACCCGAGAATGCTGTGTTTGGAGAATTTGATTATGCACTGGGGAAATGAAGGATAACATGGATTGGGAAGAGTTTGGCTCAAAGCACATGGATTGGGTCCAAAACTCTTCACCGTTCTCTGTTCCATGCAGTAAATATGTATTCTTGGAGATGGGTGTCAGAGGAACTGTTTGGCCTTGCAGGAGCCTTGAAGGGGATGAAGTGGGAAGTGCAATGGGTCCAGCTTCTGGGGAGCTTCCCTGGGGTCTCAGTGAAACACGAGAGGAAGGGGAAGCAGCTGCTGACCCAGTGTCAGTCCCTTGTGTCGGCTCTCCAGATGCAGGCAGGGAAGCTCCACTGGAGACAAGAAGCTTTGCATTTTGATTTCCCTGTTTTGCTTTGGTTAGAGTGCAAATACAACCCGAGGACTTTGATTCCTCTGGATCCTGCTCTCCTGGAGTCTCTCCTGGAGGATCCTGTGGCTCTCCCTGAGCACTGACCAGCCATGGGGCAGGGGAGGGGCAGAGGGGTGAATTGGGGTTGATCTTTTCCATGTGCTGACCTGGACAGGCCCCAGGGGAAGGACTCTATGAGGTGAGGATGGGGCAGCTTGAAGCCAGCCCTTCCCACTGCCCTTGGCATCTCTGGTCAGGAAGGAGTGGGGTGCTGCTGGTCCAGGAGAGATCTCCAGACTCCCCATGTCCCCAAAAGCAGGCTGCATCCCAGGAAGCTTTGCTTCTGTGGGCTCCTGCCAGCTTTTTCCTGTGCTGAGACCAGGAGGGGGAAGAAGTGGAATGGGATTGTTGTAAACAGAAAGAAAAGAGTGAAAGAAGAAGGGATGAGGTAAATCAAGGTAATAGCAGCATCACTGCTAATGGATATTACACTTCCCTCCGTGACCTCAGCTGCAGGGACATGATTTAGAGGCCTCGGTTAGAAAGGCGAGCAGGAAATGAAGCAATGCTCTGAGATATGGTATCTTTGGATAAATAGCTGCAGGAGGAAGGTGACCAGAGGTGGCCATTATTTGCCAATATTTTCTTCCCAGTCCCAAATGAATGATATTGCTATTTTGCTAAAGCCAGAGCCTTCAAGGCTTAAGAGCCTCTGAAGATGTCTGACCAGCCCCAAATACCCCCATGAAATGGCAGCCACGGTCCAGGTAAGAGCCCTGTAGAGATGGCAAGAGGTGTTGAGTAGGTTCAAACCATCCTAAACGTGCCATGAAAGGACCCACGTGAAGTGAGGGCAGGACTCTGGAAGTTTGTGTCATTTTTTCCCTCATGTATCCAGGAGAAGGGTTGGGGATCGGCATGGACAAATCCATCTCCTACTACATGGAGGTAGGGAAACAAGGTCTGGAATAGGCAAAGGAGGATGAACATGGCCTAATTGTGGTGCTTTTTTTTTCCCCCCTGGGATGCTCAAATAACTCAATCCCAGGGGACCAGTTTCATGTGCTCCTGAACTTCTCAGCCCAGTGTCCCTCCCCAGGACTCCTCGTGTGAACCATCACAAGCAGGCCTGTCAGGCAGTCTGTCCTGCCCTGTGAGATTCCCCATGCCACCTCTCCAGGCAGCCAAGAATCCATCATGTTTGCATTCCACCAGCATCCTTCAGCTCCTCACACTCAGGCGCCAAAACCAGGAGATTTCTGCAAATATTAACATTTCTGGCTGCCGCTTGTTTGCCTGTTTACTCTGAGCTGTGCATGAAACCTCTCTGGTGCTCCACACGCAGCACGGGCTCGGCCAGAACAGCTTTGTCCTCTCAGCCTTCCCTGTGATGAGTTGTGTGTCAGCCCCCAGCCAACCTGCTGCTCATTGGGTGCAGGATTCCTGGAATGCTCTTCTCCTGCACTTGGATCTCTGGTTCATGGTGCTGAGCATTCACAGATGTGCTAAGCTGCCTCTTCAAATCCTGAAGCATTTGCAGGTTTTGATTTTTAATGGTCTTTTAGGTTTCTGACCTCAGCTCTGTATAGGAGGGATGTGGGAAAACTCTTCATGACCTCATCTTACAAAAACAGGCTGGGCTGGCTTGGCTGCTCAGGATGCTGGAGTCTTTTCCATTAGCATCCACATTCCAGGGTCAGAACACAGTAGCCATGAAATCCACACCTGTGATCACATCACATCACATACCCAGATTGCTTTCTCCTGACTGGGCTGAGGCTGTTTACTATATTCATTACTTGCACTAAAGACATCTACAGAGCCCAGTTCTCTCCCTGATATCACATATTAAAGTCTTTAGTCCATTCTGTGGAAACAGAGAGAATTAATTTATCATCACACAGCCTTCAAAAGCCAAGGGACGCAGAAGATTCCACAAGAACAGTATTTCTCAGTGTAGCATTTCACACGCAGCATAGGTTATTGGGCATAAATGTCCCCCCTTGCTATTTATTTTGCACTTTGCTATCTGAGAAAGATGCAGATGTGCTCCAAAATCTCATTCATTTTGGAGAAACTCAGACTCCACACTGCCTGCAGCTCAGCAGCCTTAGCCTGGAGGCACCTCCTGTGCTCCCAAGAGGATTTAAAAGCAGCTCTTTACAACCTTCTCCCTCTGTTCTACTTCTCCTCCTTCCACTTTCTTACAGCCACACACTGAAAGCCGGAGCCAGAGTATCACCAAAGTGGTCACCAGAAACAAAATGAAAGAAATTCAGTTGCCATTGAGCAAGATAACCATCTCCCTTAAAGAAAATAATTGAAGTGGCTGTACCTTTGTTAAAAAATCTGAAAGATCTGCACAGAGATTTTCCTTCTGGAGCTGTCACCATAACAACGAATGTTTGCAAAGGATGCAATGGGGAGGGAGCAGGGAGAGACATGCCCTTGGTAAGCACAGAGTGCCATGCCCGGCTACACAGCCGATGGCCACAGGTGATGCCAAGGATGAGGGGCAGGTCAGACCAGCATAGTCCTGGGAATATTGCACAGTCCTGGGAATATTGCACAAACTTGAGCTATTCCCAGTGTCTGTACTGGTGAGGTTGTGGCAGTGCTTGGTTGGGCAGCTGACTGCAACCCAAACCCTGTGTCAGAGCTGCCCTGAACAGTCCTGGGGCCAAGGCTGCCATGGGAGCCAGGCTGAAGCCGAGGCCAGGGGCAGGTGGTGGCCTTCAGGAGGCTGCAGCTCCTTCCTCTGGTTTTGGCAGTACAGTAAATACTGAGAGTGATAATCTTAGCACAGGAATGAGTTGATATTTTTCAAAGTCATGCCATTTGTTCCCCATACAAAGCTCACAAACTGATTTATTTGTAACAGGAGATGAGGAGGCTCCTTCCTACTCCTTTTTCAGGGCAATAAGCCAGGATACTGCCTTGCCCAGGACAGTTGTCAAAAGAGGGAATAACCCATCCTGAAAACACAGCACCAGGGCTCTTCTCCCTTTCCCCTTTCTCCAGCTACCTGGGCTGGCTGTGCTCCTCTGCTTTACTCTGCAAAATAACAATGTACACTCTCTGGTCCTGCATCTTCTGCCCAGACTGAATGTCACCCTGAAGGAGCGTGGTTTTCCCCATGGGAAGCTGAGCACTATGAGCTGCACCATTCGAAGGCACTGAGTGCTCCCAGAGGTAATGCTGTGCAAAGCCATTATTTCCCCTGATACCTTAAATATCTTAAATGCCTGGGGAGAAGTAAGTCTCTTCTCCCTCCCGCATGAAATGGCTTTCAAAGTAGATTTGCAGGCTCCAGACTCACCTCCCTCGTGTCTGGTGTGAGCTCTTCAGCGAAGGCAGAGAGGAAACTGCTCATCGAATAATAAATTGCAGGCACGCGCTCCCCTGAGCAGTTGTTTGGAAAGTGTCCCATATGCCTTGTGCCAAATTTGCTGGCCAGGGAAGCTCAGTGGTATTAGCATGTTCCAGTTAATTAGGGCTGTGAGTCGTCCTTTTCATCGCCCGGAAGAGCTGAGAGAAGGACAAACCCAGAGCACTGCCTTTATAAGGCTTTGTGCTTTCCAGCACCGTCTCTGCTCAGCTCGTGCGTGCTCTGCTCATACCCTGGGGACA
The DNA here is from genome assembly GCF_020740725.1 of Corvus hawaiiensis. Taxonomy (NCBI): domain Eukaryota; kingdom Metazoa; phylum Chordata; class Aves; order Passeriformes; family Corvidae; genus Corvus; species Corvus hawaiiensis. The sequence goes on along the minus strand of NC_063227.1, from coordinate 7,133,249 downwards.
CAGCTCTTCCCCATGGGGCACTCGGTGCCATACCTATCTCTCAGTGTCAGACACTGGCTTGTAAGTCATGTTTCTGGGGAACAGGGAGCCAGATGGATTCCCAGCCAAATTCCTGGGTTTGTATCAGGAGTGGATCTGACCCTCCTGTGCTCAGACACTGCTGCCAGGCCAGCACTGCTGAGCTGAGCAAGACACAGGTAACCTGCTCCCTGCCCACAGCTGATATGGGTCCCCATATCAAAGAGGGAGTGAGGCAGTGAAGCAGCAAACACGATCCTGCTGCTGCTATGGTGGTGCTGAGCACTGGATCCCAACTCCTGGAAAACTGGTGCCTTTTGGCAACACCAAGCTCATAGATGACAAACCATGCTCTGAGTTTTCCATCCATTTGCATCACTTTCATTCTTGACACTTTGGAAGAGTTTAGGCTGGGGCTGCCATCAGCCCATCCAGCTCTGCCGTTTCCCATCACACAATCCAGCGTTTATAGCACTGTTTGTCATCTCAGGAGTGACAGACTGGGTACAAATTTCTTTGTGGGACTGTGAAGCAGGAGTATCCAGTCTGGGAGAACAAGAACCTGATGACAGAACATGCTGCCTAAATGAGATGGGCAGCTTAGAAAGAAATCCCATGGGGCAAAGTGGGAAAGCAGCTGCTACTGCTGCACATCCAAGCACCAGGTCCTCTGTTCCAGGGGTGAGTTTGCCAGAAAGAAGCATTTTTATCACTATTTTTATGTACAGAGAACTGAGATACATCAAATAATTTGCCCAAAGGCAGACAGGGAGTCTGTGATACACGGGGAAACATGTTCCAACCCCAAACCTCATCCATGTTTCTATTTTACCCAGACAACTGCTGGTCTACAACGTATCGTATTTTTGCAATCCTGGCCCTGAAGAGCTTATCTGACTGCAATTACCCTCTTCTGCAGAAGCTGTTTTCTACCTGGCTCAGTACACAAATAACAAGCAACAACCCTCTAATAAATTAACAAAGCTTTGAGTGCAGTGACTTGCAGAAATGGCATCTAAATACAGGGGCCAGTTCTGGGCTCAGCAGTGCTGATGTCTGCCTGGAGAAGCTGCCTGGAGTCCTTCTGTCCTGATGGGAGGATTGTCAAGGGGATTTTGTGTGTCAGAGTGAGATCCAGGGGTGGGAAGGGGATGGAAGGGGTAAACCCTCCTAGGCATTAATTAACTTAATGAAATGAGCCCTAGTGGGGCAGGAGCTGAGGTGTGGTGATGTGTTCAGCAGGACAAATCCCATTAATCTTTTTCCATATGATCATCTCCTTCCTGTCTCACTGACCCTTATCCTGCAGACACACTCAACATCCCTGACTTCTGCCTGCCCTGAAGGAGAGCAGAGCTGTGGCAGTCCCAGGCCAGTCCCAGGCCAACCCACACAGTTTGTCTCTCCTCCTGCTTCCCCAGTGCCTCTCACTGTGGTGTCAGATAGCTCAGATATTTTAGCCAAACCTTGTCCCCAATGGTGTCTCTGCTCCTTCACTAATTCCAGGAATGTTCACATGGGGACAAAAAACTGTTACGAAATGAGAATCTGCTTTTAAATTCAGAGAGGGTACAGACAGCTTTCTCCCCGCCCTCCCACCCCTGAGTCTCTTTGTGGCTAATTTAGTTCCCAAATGCATCAGACTCCCAAATCCACTGCATCCGTGAACTCCGGGGCTCAAATGGAAAAGGGGCTTTTGTGTTACCAAAACTTGCTGATACATTGGAGGCTGCTGAGGCAAACACAGGCATGACACCTCAGGAAGGAGCAGTGGAAATATTTTGGTTATATGCAGGTGGAATTAAACAGATGTTTAAAAAATGAAAAGCTGCTTTTTAAAGTATGTCACTGTTGCTGCTCCAGATGAAGCAAGATGAACTAGAGCATCTGGAAGCCTTGGTAACAGTTTTCTTAAAGATTCCTCCCAGGGAGTGAACAGATAATCCACCTTCCTTTTCTGACAGAAGTTAAGCTACAGCAGATGGCTTACAGCTGCAAGGTGGTCAGACTGAGGACCTGCCTGCTCACTGAGGCACAGCAGATTACAGACCAAAAGACAGCCCTCTTCTCTGCCCCATTTCTCAGCCTTTTGACATCATTTTTGCTCCCTGGAGTACAAAATTCATTGTTGTATTTCTCAGAAGCACGGGTGAGCAGACTCGCTTTTGCCTAATCAAAGCCCAGCCACTGGGAAAGGCTTTTGAGCTGCAAAGATCCTTTGAATGATCCCATCATGTCTGGAAGGACACGAGGCTCCTGGGACACCTGTGCAGGCATTTGTGTGTGAAAATACCCCAGGCTTGAGGTTACAACAGTGCATGCAGTGGGCCCTGGCATCTCTGCTAGGGGCTGCACAGCCTTCTACACCCCAGGACAATGTCAGGCACCATCTTTGTATTCTCCCGTCCTCCTCCTTTAGAGTGTTGCTGATTGGGGCTTGGAAGACCCTCAGCTGCTTTGGGATCTGTAAGCTGTGTGGAGAGGTTGTTTCGCACCTTGGTGTTCAGACTGCTGCAGTTTGTGCCACGATTGCTCCTCTCAACCCACCAGGAGTGTGAGGGGTCTGGCACTGCAGCCCCTGGGTGTCCCTTCCCTGTGGAGGAGCCAAGGCTATGCTGCACTCGCTGCTGGCTGTAATTCTGTTGTAGCTGGGTGAGATTAGGCAGACTGGCAGGGAGCCTGTGTGTGTGGTGATGTAAGAAGAGCCTGGCTCCCAGGGACAGGGCTGGGGAGCACCAAGGGACCGGGAACCAAACTCCAGGTCGGTGGGTGCCAGTTGGGGTGACAGCCCAGGTGTGCTGAGAGCTCAAGTGTACCTTTCTGCACTGCTCTGTCTGGTCAAAGAGCTGAGCTGATGTTTTGGAGCACAGCAGGTTTTGGTGCTCCACTGGACCCCTTAGACCGTGGGAGAGGACATCTTGGGGACTTGCACTGACTAATCCATGATTTAAGAGTTTGCATTTGCTGTCATCCAGCAAACACCACGTGCCAAAAATGACTGGAATTCACCCCATCGTCCTGCCGAAGGTTCACAGCCTAGGGCTGCACAAATTTCTCTCCTGTCAATCACTGCCTTCTCCCCAGGCATCTTGTTTCAGCCTGGGAAGGGAGGAGTGGGGAGCGGTAGCAAAGGAATCTGCGAACAAGCAAAAAAAAAATCTTACAAAGAAGAGAAAGGAGGAAAAAAATAATCTTGAGCAGAAATCAACCATCCACTGCTGTCAAGGACCCTGGAGAGGAGGAGTGTCCATCCACCAGGAACAGAGGGAATAACAAGCACCACTGATTTCCTCTTAGCCGCTCTTTGCCTCTCTCTGCAGACCACTGGGAGACAGCAATGGCTCTTTCCGAGCAGTTTTGTCATGTCCTGCTTCCCTCCACTCCCAGCTTTCCCAAGCAGCTAAATCAACAGCCTTAGGGAAAATGAAGGGGGAGAAGACATGAAACTCCCACAAAAAATCCACTTAGCACAGCTGGTGGATTTAATGCGTAGTCCTTTCCTTTCTGAAGGGGACACAGGGAGAGGAAGGATGGGACTTGTGAGGATTCTTGTCCAAATCTTGGGTTCAAGTGTCACTTTCCGTGTGATTTCAGGAATGTTCTCATTCCTCTTTTTCTGCTGAGCCATTGGAGTGTTTTCTTTTTCCTGGTGTATTGTGATTTTTTGGCACAAAAGGGTGGTTGAAAAGCCTCCCTGTTTCCGTTCTCACAAAGAAAAGGAGACCAAAGTTCACTGTGGGGGTAAAGAGCAAGACCCTGATAAAATTCCAGCTGTAGGTTCTCGAAGCCAAGGAGAGCTGTCCTTCTCCCCAGCCTGTGGGAGCATCTCCTAGCCCAAGTAAGCTACAAATTCACACCTTGCCTGAGTTAGAAATCCTATGCTAAGAACACATGACTTCTCCTTGAAGGCAATATCTTTGAACAGGTAGGACATATCTGTGCTTCTCTGCTTCCCTGTGTTGCCTTTAGAGTGCTTTCCTGGGCTCCAGAGAGCTTGGATTTTGCAGATTAGGACATGAGGATGCTGCTTTTGTGTCTTTCCCTCTTTCTTGCTTCAGGTGTGTGCACAGTGCTGAGCATCCTAAAATTGAGTCACTCAGTTTCCATATCCACAATGCATCGGACTCTGGAATCTGGCTCTGGAGCAGACCAAGCTCCTGCCAAGTGGCTAAAACTTTTCAGCATTACTTTTATCTGCATCTCAGTAGTCCCTGAAGTCCCATCCCACAGCTGCAGATTGCTCTGTGCACTGTGCAAACACGGAGGCAGAGGAGGGTGGAGGTTGGTCGGTGAAAGCTCTGCTGAGCTGCATGACCTGCAGGCCTCTTGCTGCAGGGGAGATCCCCCTCTGGACATGACAGTGCCAGTCCCAATGAGTTTAAAGCCTGAGGGGATGGGACAGCTGTGGAGTGAGGGCAGATAACACTTGCCCAGGTCCGTGGTATGGACGAGGAGCCTGCAGAGCTCCAGCTCCCAGCACTTCTCCCTGGAGGGGAAACTGGATGTGGTGGAAAAGCTTCTCTCTGCTCGGTGCAAGAAGCCCCTCAGTGGCTGAATACTGTATAAACAGCAGCAGCACGCTCCCTCCCCCTTTCCATTGCTGTTTGTTAAACACACGCTCTCTGCCTTTCTCTCATTCAGAAGCGAAGGCAGCATCCAGCTTCGTGAGACAGGGCTGTCAGTCACCCTGCGAGAGGGGGCTCTCCGGGTGCTCAGGGAGGGGTTCCAAAGCTACTCCCGGCGATGAAGCACTCTCCAGCAGCCCAGATCCTCACCTGACTTCCTCTCTTCTCCGAGGACAGTTGCAGAAAAGTGCTTTTCACCCCTTTGCCACAGGTTGACTTCCAGAGAGTGGAGAGGACCAAGCGCTCCGTCCTGGCCAGCGATGAGGCAGTAACTGGAGGTGAGCAGCTCGGTTCCTGGAGGAGGAGGATGCTCTGGCCTTTGCAGGTGGGTCAGGGAGGGCTCATCTCAGCAGCAGGGCTGAGATGGGGCCAGGTCTTGTCCATGCCATATGGTTCAGGCAAAAAAGGTCCGAGCATCTTTGGGAAACTGTATTTGGACTGACAGCCCTGAGAGCTGGAATAGAGAAAGCAAACAAGAAATACTGGCAGGAGAGTTTTGAAAGGTCCCTGAGCAGAAGCAGGGAGTGTGGAAAGCAGGATGCTGAGTGAGAGTAATCAGGGGAGCAGGTTGCTCCAGGGTGCTGCAGAACCTGGCCACATACAGCTCCAGAGGTGCAGGTGTGGGGCTGAGGTGCACGGCTGTCTGAGAAATCCTGATCTCTCCTGCAGTCTGCCTCCTCGTGGCTTCGTACAAACCTCTGTCAGCTCCTCCGTGCCGGGACTGCACACGCTGCTGGCACTCGGCTCTCTGCCACAGATCGGTGTCCTTAGAGAGGGAGATGAAAGAGGGATACGGGATACAGGAGGAAAATCGGTGCTTGCCTTCTCTCAGCACCAACTGTATGTTAGTCCTTGAACAGGGAAATCCTCCTATAGTCCTGCTGCAGCTGCATTTCACCTACAGAGTTTCTGGTCTGTCCCAAAGCAGGATACTGGGTTTTCTCCCTGTTTGTTCTGTTAGTGAGTTGTTATTTCCCTCTGCTTCGCTGTCTCACCTGTCCCAGACTCCATAAATTTCAGGAGGTAACAGATTCCCCAGGTTAACCAGGATCCATCCACCACGCTGTCTCTTCCTTTCCGCAGCCCCAGAAACTGGTGTGTCTCCATTGCCGTGTCACCCCTTGATCCCTGTGTCCCAGCCAGCCTTGCTCTGCTCCCATGGCACGTCCCACAGGGCAGAGGGCCCTGCACTGCTCCCCCTGCGTTCTGTAAGATAAATTCCCATGACAAATCAAGTATCCCTGCCAAACAGATCTCTTCTCACCACCTCCTTTTTCATCCTGTCCTGAGCTGACTGACCACGGCATCCTCATTGGCCCCTTCAGAGTCTTCCATGGCTCCAGCCTAGGCAGGGACATGAAAATATTTAGTGTGAGGAACCACAAGAAATCCCTGGTGTATCTCCTCCTCCTTGCACTTTGTCTCCAAGTGCCAGTTCTATGCTGGGGTCCCCCAGGAGCAGTTCTGGGTGGCAATGAGCATCTGATGCCATGAGGTTTCTGCACCAGTGGCCCTGAGCTGGATAGATAACTTAAAAAGCTGCAGCAGATGGTGGGCAGGTCAGAGAGTCTTCCCTTTTGCCAGAGTGTCACAGCAAGGCAATCACACCTTCACTGGAGATGGAAGGACCTGGGATAATTTCTATCTGTTCTTTGGCTTCAGAAAATCCTCCAGAGCTGCTGTTTGTCCTGAAACCTGCCCATTCCACAGAGAAGACAAAATTCATTCCACTCCATCAGTCACGGTTTGCATTTTCATGCAGTTCCTGAGATCTATGTTCAGGTGTTGTGCTGAGATGCAGAGTCCTCTCTGGTGGTGAATGCAGGTGGCTGGAGTTAGAAAACCTGGGCTCTGTCCAAGCCCTGCTGTGGATGTGCAGTGTGGTCTCTGGTGGGCTGGTTAGCCTCCATATCTCCATTTATTGTGTTCTCCTCCCTTAAGTGTGTGCTGTGGGGTGCAGGGACACTGAACACTGCTGCCTCTTGAGTGTTGGAAGGGAATGAAGGTGGTAGAAAGTGGCTTGGCCCAGGGTGACCACTGGTGATGAGGGATGGTCTCAGACTTCCTTGTCACGGACATCTGTCTGGATATGGGTCTGGGAATGGGATGAGTCAGTGCTCCTGACTGGGCTGCTGGAGATTAAGGGATTTGGTGGAGTTGAGCTGCTTTGGAGGAAGGACAAGCATGGAATAAATCAATGAGCCAAGCCATGGAAGTATCCATCAGCCTTAGCCCTCACACTCCAGCACTGCTGTAGAAAGAGTTTGTCATTAACCAAAGAGCAGAGACTGGCCCAAGTCCCTGCATTCCCTCCTTTTGAATCCATGGACTCCAGTCCCACTGCTTGGACAAAAAGAGAAATTCTAATTAACAAGCTCTGTTTTCTCCAGCCCTCTGCCCACCCCTCCAGCCCTGCTTTCTGAACCATGCCAGGCTTTATGGATGGCTTTTCCAGGTCTGAATGTGCCTCTTTCAGTCTGGCTGACTGCCTGGGGCTGCAGCAGGGACATGGAGGGAGCTGGAGTGTCCCCAGGAAGCAGAGGTGGGTGAGTCCCAGGGCACCTGGTCTAGGTCCTCTGTAGGAATGGATTTTGGAGCTGTCATTTTGGCCACTGTCCCAGTCATTGACAGCAGTGTGCGGAGTGAAGGGCTCCTCTGTGCTTCCCTACTTCCCAAAGGCTGAAGCCTGCTGGCACAGGGAACAGCTCTCTGTCTCACTGAGAGCCATCCCTGGGTTCCAGCCCTGCTTCAGGCTGAACCTCAGCTGGAGGAGAGGGTGAGGGTTAAGGTTATCTTGGTATGGGCAGCGCCCTGTTTCTGAATCCCTTCATGACAACTCAGCACAGAAGAAAGGACCTGGATAGTATTTCTACCTCCTCCTGGTCTCTCCTGCTGCTTTATTGTCCCAAAAGCAGTTGGCTCTCAACTCCAAGGATTTTTTCATCTAGTCTGGCAGACCAGTTAGGCACAGGGCCTGACAGCGGCCTACACATATGCCAGCACTTCCATTACTTGCTGGAACAGACCTCAGTCCACTCCTAGCAGCATCCCAGCGATGTCCAGGCAGCCCCTGGAGTGGGAACATTTATTACAACCATTTTGTCTCTTAATTAAAATGTCTTAATTGATTTGTAATAGTTCCCTTTTGGAGAAAAAACAAAACAAACAAAATCAAATAGTAACTCCATTAAGGACATTTTGTTAGGAAGTGAAACAGCTCCAGTAACCATGATGTTCCTGGCTCCTCTCAGATGGTGGGTAGCTGCCAGTCTCCAGCAAAAGGAAATGGGCTGAGATGTGAGTGCGGGAGCTGGCAGCCAGTTGGTGGATGAGCTGGAGAAAAAGAGAAGGGAGTGTCCACTGATGTGGTGCCAGGGCTTGGGTACTGAAGATAAATGGAACAGGCAAGCCACAGAAAAGGGGATGACAAGTGATAAAGTAACACTGGACAATGCGGAAGGTATAAATCCCAGATGGAGAGCGAGCAGGGAAAGTACAGCCACCCCAAGCGTCCCCAGCACTTGCTCTGTTTGCTTGGCTGACCTTGCTCTCTTGGCAGTAGGGTTTGCTTAGGGCCAGCGGCAGCAGCACAGGTGTCTGCCAGGGGGTCAGGCTCTGCCAAAGAGGCTGTGGCTGTGCCACCTTCCCAGTGCCCTGCTGTTCCCCTGCTCTGCTTTCCACTGCACCCACTGTATGGCATGGCTCTGAGCTGCCCTGTCCTGCCTTAAAAGTTGGAACCTCCCCTTAGTCTTTCCAAGGCTGGGGCAGTGGTGTTGTGGAGGTCTGAGACCACCCTTAAACAAACCCTGACCTAGCAGATCCACCTATTTTTTCCTCTGCTTCCTACCCTCCTAGCAGTAGCTACACAGTGTCCACTATCTCACGGTGTCTGAGCCCAACAACCTCATTTACAGGAACCACTGGCATACATCAGTCTGCAGAGTGAGATGTTAGGCAGGCAGTTGCACACAGAGAGGGAAGGAGAAAGAGTGCCAGCAGGGGTGGTTTTACTTCAGGCCTCTTCTGCTGGGCCTCTGCAGCCAGCCAGGCAGATTCCTGGGAGCTGCTCCTGAGGGGGAATCACAACCCTTGCTCTGAGGAGGGATTGACAGGACAAGCAGCCGTTTTAGTTTAGGTTGCAATGTAATTGCAAAGCATTCTCCCTTCCCAAGGACAGGCTGTCCTTAAACCTTTGGCTTGCATGGGACTTGCAGGAAGCCCACTAACATCCAGTCAGCAGTGCTCACATCTTTTCTGGGAAAATCCCAATTCCTTCCTCAAGGAGCCTGAGAAGATACCCAGCAGTCTGCCTCCAATTCCCAATTCATTTAAGCCCTTTGCCTCCCTCCCTTAGTGAAAGGGCATTTTCCCCCCTCTCTGCAGGTCAGAGAAAACACAGTGCTTTGCAGACCTCCCTGCCTGGGCACAGTGACGACTTTTGCTCACTTTTGTTTAAGTCTGCAGTGGGAATGGGGCCCCACTCACAGTGCTGGGGAGAGGGGGATATGTGAGGGGCCATGTCCACCCCTCTCCACATAGCCCACAGCACTTCTGAGCCACGGAGGCTGAGGAGGAGCCAGTAACAGAGCTGGCTTTTCTCCTGCCGTGTTTGGATTCAATGAACACCCTGCTGTGACAGCACTCTGCTCTTCCAATGGCACCGAATGCCAGCCAGGGGTTCCAGGCTGCATCAGTCCTGGCTCCTTGGGCTCCCTGCTCCCAAAGCTGTCTCACACAGGCATTTGAGCACCACGTGGCAGGAGGCTGACGGACGCTGGGGCTCTGGCTCTCGGTGCCTGGATGTGCAGCAGCAGCTCCGTGGGAAGCTTGTTCACAGCTTCAGTGGTTTATGCCCTGCACATGCATGTCCCTGTAGGAGCTCCCTCCTCTGCTAAGCCAGTGGATGCCTGGGTGTCTCCAATATTGACAGGACAGAGAGATTCTTTCAGGGATCCTTGGCAGAATGAAGGTGGCACTAAATCATGGTGACAGTTAAAGCTTTGTTTCTTTATCAGGGTATTATGATTAGTGTAGAACAGAATTTATCATTGAAACAGCACAGGATTTCTACAAGCAGAATCAACATAGTACAATTTACAAATAGCAAAATACAGAATTTATAAATAATTTATGATTTCTAATCACCTAAGTAATACAGAATTTATAATACAACTTACAATTTATAATCACCTGGACCTTCTTCAGATTGGGCCAAATCCTAGTACATGATTTGTTGTATCATTGTGACAATCAAAATCTAGACTCAAAAATCTTATAAAAGAATATGAGCTACTCACTGAATCTTTGGAGAAAGCAGAGGATGGTGGAGGTGTCCCCTGGCCATAGGGTCCATGGGTCTCACTGTCCAGTAGTTCCTTACTTAGGACTTGTAACTGTGCTCTGTGTGCTGTCAACACTTCCCGGTTCTGTGATGGGGACACAAACAACACCTGCCTGGCTGGGTGCCTGTGACCTTCAAAGCCAGCAAGGAAGGCAACAATAGCCTGATGCCTGGGAACCCTGAGACTGGCAGGGGAAGGAAGAAGAAAACTGGTTTGTCTAGTTGGTTCACAGGACCTTGAGGGGCTGATAATGAGGGCCAGGGAATGACTGTGTGGCACATTTGGTCATAGAGAGTGGCTCATAAAATGGCATTAATTGTGCTACCCACATTACTGGGAGGGAGAGCAGGCAGAACTGGGTGGATTGGGTGGTAGCATCACTAGCAGGTCAGTGGCAGAGACTTGTGCAGAGACAGGGGGAGAGATATTTTCACCTGGAGAGGTGAGAAATAAGAGACTGAAAAAAGCCTGGTACACAACCTGGAAATAAATAAATTGTTATGGAGAGGTGGAGAAGAACACCTTGACTTTGAGAGTGCCTTGTTTCTTGCCTTTCCTAGTTCTTAAAGCACTCAGGAATTTTTGCAGGCAAGTAAATCTCATCAAAGATGAGTGTCACCTGTACTCTCACTTCTGCTATATCTGTGTTCCAGACCTCCTTCTCCTTCCTCCTTATGGAAAGTCTCAGGCCAGGCACGGGACCATTGGAGGGAGCCAACAGCACATTCACCATGGAGAAGACAGCATTAGATGAGAAGCTGCCACATGGCTGGCATGCCAAGGACTTTGTCACTCCTACCCAGGGTCTCTCTGGGTCCCGCAGTGTTATGATGGACAGCACCAAGATCCTGGGGGTCCAGGTCATCTTGATTGCTGCCTACTCCCTCATCATTCTGCTGGGCTTCATTGGAAACTCCCTGGTCATCTACATCATAGTGAAGTACAAGACCATGAGGACTGTCACGAATTTCTTCATAGCTAATCTGGCCCTGGCAGACCTGATGGTGGACACACTCTGTCTGCCTTTCACCCTTGTGTACACCCTGCTGGACGAGTGGAAGTTTGGAGCTGTCCTTTGTCACCTGGTTCCTTATGCTCAAGCTCTGAGTGTTCATGTGTCCACTCTCACCCTGACTGTGATTGCCCTGGATCGGTACCGCTGTATCGTTTTCCACCTGGACAGCAGGATTTCCAAGAGGCTCAGCTTCACCATCATAGCTGTCATGTGGGTGGCAGCAGCTGTCCTAGCAGGGCCTCTGGCCATCTTCAGGGAGTACCGATATGAGGAAATCCCATCCATTAACCTCAAAATGGCTGTTTGCTCAGAAAAATGGCCCTCTGGTAACAACAGAGATGCCACCATCTACAGTCTGTCCATGCTCCTCCTGCAGTATGTTCTTCCACTTGCAATTATTTGTTATGCCTACACCAGGATCTGGTTCAAGCTGAAAAACCATGTCAGTCCCACTTCCAGGAATGAAAACCAGTGCCGAAGGAGGAAGACAACCAAAATGCTAGTGATGGTAGTTGTGGTATTTGCAGTCTGTTGGCTCCCCTTCCACATATTTCAGCTTGCCATCGATCTTGATCTGGTTCTTATCTTCCATGACTACAAACTCCTGTACACTGTCTTCCATGTTGGGGCCATGTGCTCTACATTTGCCAACCCCCTGCTCTATGGATGGATGAACAAGAACTACCGGAATGGCTTCCTTATGTTTTTCCGCTGCCAGAACAAGCCAGAAAGCATCAACACTGAAGGCTCGGTTAGAGGGAGGTCATATGTCTTCAGGGCCAACACCCTAAATGGGAGCATCAAACAGACTCCTGGCAATGGATCACTGCCCACAGAAGTTTAGGGATGGGACATCCACCTCCAGGATTGAGGCTGGCTGGGCCCAGAGACATTCTTGGGTGAATGCCTTTTTTTGACAGAACATTGTGCTGCCAATTATAGCTACAGCAGCCATGTAGAAATACCCCCTGTATCTCTCAAAACAATAAATCTGGTGTATTTTTGTCTGACCAAAGAAATGAAATTTTCCTTTTGCTGCGTTCAAGTTATGCATGAAAAAATAACCCGCAGAGAAGGCTTTCATTTAGCCAGAAAAACACACCCTTCTTGCTATTTCCATTTGCCAAAGTGGGTTGCACAACCTTTTACCCCCGACACATTACACATTACAAACGTGGAACTGTGTGTGATTGTTCATCTGCACGTCTCCCACACAAAAACCTTAATGATCCATCTTTAGCTAATGCCTCCAAGGGGAGGAGGACCTGCACTCTGTTCTGCAAACATCTGATTCTTAGTGCCATCACTCCTCTGACCTGGGGAGGGAGTGGGCTGGCACAGACTGAGCTGGGCAATCCATGATCTCTTGCCCATCATTTGCATAAATGTGCATTTGCAGCCCACGGGATGTGCTCAAGTCCTCAGAAAGCCCAGGAGGTGGCAGTGGCACTACTTACCACAGTCTCCTTTTCAAGTGCAGAAGCAGGGCTTTGGGAATGCCTCATTAGGCAGGACTTGAGTGCCAGCACCCGGGAATTAGTAGGGAGGAGAGCAGGAAGGGAAACAGATAGGAAAGAGCTGGAGCAGCTGATTAACAGGACTGAAACTGAACCTAATGGATTGCTAAAGACCCTAAGATATGGCTCCTGCCATGTAATAACTTGACAGATGCCAACATGACCAGAGAGGCAAAACTGCCAACGAAACCATTCTGCAAGGCACTCAGAGGGTTTAAAGCTTTCCTCCTGCTGAGGCTGGCAGTAGTATGGGTCTGTACACGGCTGCTTCATTTCAGAAGACAGATGTAACCTGCTTGCACGGTTGTCACAGATGTGGTGTCCTCTGGCAGAAGGCATGGAGACTAAGGAAGATATATTCTTTCCAACCAAACTGTATGTTCTCCTCCTGAAGGCTTGTGTCAGCTGGGGAGTGTATTTTTAGCTCTGCCATCAAAGGAGCCTTGATTGCTACTGTGATCTTGGTGTCATCTCTAAAAGTCAGTGTTCATCAGATTGGAAAGTAACTCCCAGATGTAGGAAAGAGACTCAACAGACCTCCTCATTAAAAATAAAATGGAAATAAAAACTTTGATTTGTAGGTCTTCACTGAAGCAAGGACAAGAGGTAAGAAGACCTGCAGTACTGAGTACATTGGCCTGGATCAGGCTGCTGGGCTGTCACATCTGGGTCCTCAAGAGATCAATTGCCAAAGGGCTTATTTGAAATTCTGCCTCCTCTCCAGCTTGACCTGCCTCTGGCCCTTGTTCTCCAGCTCAGCTTCCAACTGCCACACTAGATTTTAAGCTCTTTGTTTATTTCTGATCTCTGATCCTCTGCTCCATTTTCCTAAATAGGTATAAGAAAGTTGTTTCTGGTTCCTTCCCAAGAGACATCGGTGCCAGGCAGGGGCTGAATACCACACTTCACACTTGGAAGCATGGGCAAATGGATGCCTAATAACCTCTTCAGCACCTGATCCTGCAGATCACAGCCTGGCTTTCTATTCAGGGAAATTCAGGATCTATGAAGATCCTGTCAGGAAGTCATTGGTGCTCCAGTAAACGGGTCCTCTGCTTCCTGACAGGCCAAGACATGATGGGAGAACCAAGACACAAGTTAACCCTGCTCATGTGAGTGCTGTGGAGTGGCAGAGGGAGTTTGCTGTTTCATCCTGACGGAAGGGGGAGGATATTCTCCTCCACAGCCCTGGTAAATTCTGTCCCTACTTAATGAGCTGGTCATTTCTACAATCTGTCCCTACTTAATGAGCTGGTCATTTCTACAATCCATCCTCCTGAGGAACTCTCCCCACCTTTCCATCAATCTCCAGTATACAAGGAAATGTTTATGTTTCAAAAGTAGCTCAAATGGGTGGAAAGAATTCAACTATTACCAATAAACACTTCAAAAAGTGATTTAACACTCAATAATATAAGTCAGAGTAAAATAACAAATTTAGCAGTGCAAGCTTGGAAGCCAATCATGCTGCCAGGCAAGATGGATGAGGAGATAAATTGCTCTTCTAGAGGCCTTGCCAAAGGTTTTGTCCTGTGACACCACACACGGTATCTGACTGCAGAGCAAGGCAGATAATGACATTATGAATGACTGTTTAATTTTGAGCCCAGACTTTTAAACTAAATATGGATAAATAAATAAACAGATCCAAGTTCTTAAAAAATAAATACTGGCAGTGGCATTTACAGGGCAGAGGAATTTTTATGCTGGAGCAAACTGAGAAGGAGAAACTATTTACTTGAAGGGTAACAGCAAGTTCTTGTTTGCTCTGTTTAATACACTTGTGCAGCTTCACTGATAGATTTGTGCCAGTGAGCTCGCTGTTTTTCACTTGCCATTGGAAAAAGTTACAACCTTCCACACCCACTGCTGGCAAGGAAAACAGCTCTTAGTTGTGCATACACATTCCTGTGGAAAACCACGATGCCTCTATTGAGGGAAAGTGGCCTTAGTGTCCAGTACCAAACAGAACAAGAGAAGGCGGGGAGCAAGGAAGAAAAGCTGCTTAACAAGGGGTGATCACAGCAGATAAAGAGTATGTTTTGACTATTGTGACTGCATAGAAGACAAGAATTAATTTGTTTCCATGAAACAGAAATTGGTTGGAGATGAAGGTTCCCCAAATATTAACACTCTGCTAAAGATGGCCTTACTGCCATGATGAGCTCCATGAAACCAAAGACCAGCAGCTTTTAAAGCTTTTTAACTATTTAGAGCTCAGGACAGGTGTGTTGGGTTGACCCTGAGTTGATGGACAGTCTTTAAGACCAATTATGCTTCTCACAATTTACATATTTAAACCGCACGGAAAGGCGGGATTTCCCCTTTTTGGTCGGAGCTCGCCTGCTGGAAGGTGGGGGGGCTCCGAGCCTCCCGGCCCCGCTGGGCCGGGCCGGGGCCACTGCCCCTTTCCCCCTTTCCCATCGCTGCGGCACGGACCCTGGGTCACTGAGGGGGACTGTCCCAGAGCCGCAGGCAGCTAAAACCAGCCATGGACTGCTCACAGCTAAACCCATCCAGCGCGGCTTCTGGGGACAGGCGGGTCCCTCTCCTCTCCATGCGGAGCCGGCGGAGCCAGCGGGAGCCGGCAGAGCCTCCTGTCTGCAGCCAGCACACTCCGTGCTGAACTGAAGAGGACACCACGCAGCCAGCAGCACAGAGGGAGCGAGGCTTTCCCCACCGTAAAGCCCGAACAAGAACACTCTTCAACATGGCGGCTTCAGAGTCAGAGAGAAAGAGAAGTGAGTCACGTGGGACGGAGCTGAGCATGGCGACAGGAGAAAAGAGGGCGGTGCCGCGATTCTGGCGCGCAGCTTAAAAGAAACCTTCTTGCATGCCGTGGTAAGAAACTGTAATACCACAAACTGTTTGTCTCTTTAATCCATTTGAAGAACATGGGGGGGGGGGGGTGGAGAATCAACGTGTGCCTATGAAGTTTGTGAAGAGTGCCTATGCCAGGCTATATAGAAGTAGTAAGAGGCTGTTAGAGACTTGTGGCGAAGGAAAGCCTCTGTGTGCAGGCCAAAATAACTTATCCTTAAAAAGATGAATAACCCCATGTGATGGCCCATGTTCTGTAGTGTGAAAGAACTGTGAAATTCTTCATGGGAGAGATGTTCTACACATAGCAGACTGTTTGTTTCCGGGCGGGTCTGCTATTGGTGGCAGCGGTGGGATCCACGTGCAACTGAAGGAAAACCCTTTTTTCCTTAAGCATAAGAGAGAGACTTTTCAAGAACTGCAACACTGACTAACATCCCATGTTCTGTTATCCCTTGTGTGAGCTGGATAAAAGGAGAGAAGTGCTGGAAAGAAGGGGGGGGGGAGGAATTTACTTTAATTTTGTTTTGTTTTCTCTTTACTTTTAATTCTGTTAGTAATAAAGCTCTTTCATTGTACTGCAACTGTTTAAGGTTTGTGGCCTGCTTTGCTTTTCTCCTAATTCTTATCTCACAGAAGGAAAATAAGTAAATAATGAATATTTTGAATCAAAACCACTACATTTAATTGGTGTTTCTGCCCGGTTTCAAACTCAACCCGCTACATTTATGGTGGAGAATGCGGGCAATTAATGAGCGCTGTGAGATGAAGACTAATTAGGAGAAAATAATAAGCAAAGCAAGTAGAAAGTTATAAAATTAAGTAGAATAATAGAAGAAATTTGCTTTGTAGTAGTGGTAAAAATTCTAGGGGTGGAGGTTTATGTAATTTGTTTTCTTTTAGCTCTGGTTTTGCTATTTTAAGTAACTTTTGGATATGTAAATTTTAAGAAGCGAGGGGTGGAATGTGTTGGGTTGACCCTGAGTTGATGGACAGTCTTTAAGACCAATTATGCTTCTCACAATTTACATATTTAAACCGCACGGAAAGGCGGGATTTCCCCTTTTTGGTCGGAGCTCGCCTGCTGGAAGGTGGGGGGGCTCCGAGCCTCCCGGCCCCGCTGGGCCGGGCCGGGGCCACTGCCCCTTTCCCCCTTTCCCATCGCTGCGGCACGGACCCTGGGTCACTGAGGGGGACTGTCCCAGAGCCGCAGGCAGCTAAAACCAGCCATGGACTGCTCACAGCTAAACCCATCCAGCGCGGCTTCTGGGGACAGGCGGGTCCCTCTCCTCTCCATGCGGAGCCGGCGGAGCCAGCGGGAGCCGGCAGAGCCTCCTGTCTGCAGCCAGCACACTCCGTGCTGAACTGAAGAGGACACCACGCAGCCAGCAGCACA
This sequence comes from Corvus hawaiiensis, assembly GCF_020740725.1. NCBI lineage: Eukaryota > Metazoa > Chordata > Aves > Passeriformes > Corvidae > Corvus > Corvus hawaiiensis. The sequence continues at coordinate 7,116,516 of NC_063227.1, read as the reverse complement.
GAGGGAGCGAGGCTTTCCCCACCGTAAAGCCCGAACAAGAACACTCTTCAACATGGCGGCTTCAGAGTCAGAGAGAAAGAGAAGTGAGTCACGTGGGACGGAGCTGAGCATGGCGACAGGAGAAAAGAGGGCGGTGCCGCGATTCTGGCGCGCAGCTTAAAAGAAACCTTCTTGCATGCCGTGGTAAGAAACTGTAATACCACAAACTGTTTGTCTCTTTAATCCATTTGAAGAACATGGGGGGGGGGGGGTGGAGAATCAACGTGTGCCTATGAAGTTTGTGAAGAGTGCCTATGCCAGGCTATATAGAAGTAGTAAGAGGCTGTTAGAGACTTGTGGCGAAGGAAAGCCTCTGTGTGCAGGCCAAAATAACTTATCCTTAAAAAGATGAATAACCCCATGTGATGGCCCATGTTCTGTAGTGTGAAAGAACTGTGAAATTCTTCATGGGAGAGATGTTCTACACATAGCAGACTGTTTGTTTCCGGGCGGGTCTGCTATTGGTGGCAGCGGTGGGATCCACGTGCAACTGAAGGAAAACCCTTTTTTCCTTAAGCATAAGAGAGAGACTTTTCAAGAACTGCAACACTGACTAACATCCCATGTTCTGTTATCCCTTGTGTGAGCTGGATAAAAGGAGAGAAGTGCTGGAAAGAAGGGGGGGGGGAGGAATTTACTTTAATTTTGTTTTGTTTTCTCTTTACTTTTAATTCTGTTAGTAATAAAGCTCTTTCATTGTACTGCAACTGTTTAAGGTTTGTGGCCTGCTTTGCTTTTCTCCTAATTCTTATCTCACAGAAGGAAAATAAGTAAATAATGAATATTTTGAATCAAAACCACTACATTTAATTGGTGTTTCTGCCCGGTTTCAAACTCAACCCGCTACAACAGGGTATGACCCTGCTCTATGGGTGTCAAGGGCGTATCCTTTAGTAGTTACAGATAATCTTGGAGTCATCTTCCCATGCTTGCTCCTTGTCAAAGGCACATCTGTGACTGCCTGGCCAGCTGGGCTCCTCTCTGCAGAGCTGGCCCTGGTGTTACTGACGTGGGACAGAATGACTCCTGTCACTGGCACAACAGCTGACAGGGATAAGGTATTTCATTACAGAGCTGGAGACACAGTGACAGAAATGAAAATGAACAAGTGTTTCATGAAAGCTTATCTGGAAGGCAGTGTTGTTCCTGGTGGGCAAGCAAATTTCCTCTAGGGCTCTTCCTGATTCTTGCTGACATCCTTCTCAATATGCTGCTTCACTGAACTGACCCGAGGATATTTCACAGCTTTTAGGAAGGAGATTCTGAATTCCCTTAGAAATATCCTATTTCTTATGCTAGGACACTCCTTCTGGTCACATCATACAAATCTTGTATTACAAAATGTACCACGGAACAGTTCTTAATTGCCTAGAAAATTACTAACTTTGAATAGACACAACACATGGTAATGCCTCTAGCTATTCCATGCAACCATTCCTCACATGCCAGTCAAATCCAAGAACAGCTGAGATGTGGCAACTTCTTAGTTTAAAACCAGCAGCATCAATAACTGTTGTTGCCTAGAACAGGATGCTCTAAAGCTCTTGAGAACCAGAGTCTCTTATCAAACTTCCAGCCTTGACAAAGTACACTGAAATTCACAGAGCACAGGCTGTGCTTTGGACACAGGAGCCTTTCTGAGCACCAGAAATTTTGCCTCTAAAACACTTAGCTTGTTCTGAAAATCCCTTCACATTTAATTTCCAAAGCATACATGTCTGGAACGAGGTAATGCACGTACAGAGAGCCAAGGTTTGGGCTTTTTACTTTTCCTTGTTTTAAGGCAATATGGACAGCTGGCACTTAAATCAGTGCAGGGCAAGCTGGGTCCTTTGGTCAGGGCTCTCTCAGAATCAAAAACGTGACACACTCCTGCATTTGTCTGAGCTTCATCCTGCTCCTAGAAAGGCCAAATTCAGCCCCTCATGGCTCTCTGCCTTACAGTAATAGGTGCCCTCTCCCATTCTCCATGGAAGCCCAAGCAAACAATGTCAAATGGCACATGTTTTATTCAACACACTCACAAATGTATCAGCAGAAACACTGCTCTGAGCTTTGCACAAAGGCTCTATAGGGAAATATATACTAGTCCAGGAAAGAGGCCGTTCCTCTAGCAAATGCTAATATGCCGGAGGGGCTGGAATGAGTTCTGTTCTGCTGAAGGAGATCGCAGACAGTTCAGCCTTTCCCTTGATATCAGGTGTTAATCTTATCATTGTTAACAGCTAACATGGTCTGAAACCAAATTAGCCTTTGGGCAGGAGCTGGGGAGTTGGCGCTGTCTTCCCATGCCTTTGTCTTTCAGTTCTGTTAGTGTGTGATTCCACCAGGGTCTCTGAATGTGCTGGGTTTTAAATAAGGCCCCATAATCAGCTACTCTGGTGAAAATCAGGAATTACTGCAATAATCTGGAAAAAAAGAAAGGATTCTGGGTTCATGTGGGTGAGCAGAATTTGGTCCCTTGCATTTGAAAAAACCAAAGCTTTGTCTTCCTTTCAGTTTTCCCTTATCTAGCTTGAGATTCTTCGAGTGCCAAAAATAATATTGCATATTACTGCCAGAATATTTATCTTTTTGAGCTCATTTCAGAGACAGGATTTGTTCAGGAGAGCCTGGGAGGGGACAAAGGCTAGGGTTTTAAAGCTCATCCTTATCTCTAGTCTCAATGTTTTTTAAGTTAAAAGACAAATCAGAAAAAGACAAAGTCACTCACACCGAGGGAGGTACCAGTTTATCTTCAGACAACACAACTTCTATTTAATTTTCCATCCAGACACCCCATCACCCTTTGCCAAAGTGTTGAATGTACACGGGGCTGGATGAGGTTGGGGGAGGAAAGCATTTTTCTGCTGCTAATAGCAATATCTTAGTGTCACTCGTGATTTATAGCCAGCAAAGAATGCTTTTTCTGGTCTATGTTCTGTTCACTGTAATGAGTTCAGAAGGAAGAGTGCAGATGCCTCATGGAGCTCACAGGAGGAAATCTTCATTAGTCCAGTCCTCTCCAGTGTGGTAGCAAGGACTGGGAACATTAGAGGAGAAACCCTCTTGTTTATAACTAGCTTATTGAAGTGCACAGGCATGAAGTTGTCATTGTGTCACTCTGCTAATGTGTCACCAACTTTCAGACACTGCTCATCTTCAAGATTCACAAGCAGCTCAGCCACATGGTGCTTCTTGCTGGTGTAGGGAAGGAAGAAGGAAATCAGGACACAGAACAAGATATTCAGGAGAGGATGAACCCTTGGATGAAATCTGGAGGTTACACGGTTCTTCATGTAACCTGGGGTAGATAGCTGGCTCTGTTGGGAGCAGGATCAAAGGGGAGTGAACTCTGCCATGGTGCAGGAGGAACAGAGCCTCTATCAGATTAGAGACAAGTAAGAAATAACAGCAAGCCTGGATCCATCATGTCCAGTACTCTGTTGTAGATTGAGGCAATAAAAGAAGCTATTTAGGGAAAGCACACTTGCTTGGCCACTTTAGTCATCTGTTCCCCTCACATCTCTAACAGCAGCCACAATTGTCACATCAGCTGTGTTAAAGTGGACATCCCTGCCGAGGGCATTTAGTGTCTATGTGTAGACTTTTTGTTTGTGATTTTGTCTAATTACTCCCTGACACTGACAGTTCTGTCTGCTTCCCATGGCAGCCAGTTCCAGAAGTTCAATTCCACAGTGTAAAAAAGCACTTCCTTTTATCTGTTAAAACCAACCCCCTATTAGAGTCAGCAAATGCCAGCCGGTTCCAGGACTATGAACTTCCTGAGCAGCAGCTCAACTAGAGCTTACCTAGGGCCTTCTTCATTTTACAAATGTTGATGCTGTCCTCATTTTCCAGCATTCTTCTCTCCTGCCTCAAGTCAAGTCTCCTAAGCTTCTTCATCCCTCATCATCTTGTTTGTCCTTCTGTGGACCTCCTTTAGTTTCACAAATACCACAATAAGCTGAATTTTGCTCCTAATTCCTGTGAAGGAGTGGGATCTATCTGCTTTGTTCTGACCTTGCTTGGGATCAACCATATGAGTGCTTTTCAGTAGGTGAGGAGGAAGGACACCTCTTGAAAAAAGTGTCAGACTGCCTCTCTCTGGCTGCAGCATCGCTGTATTCTTAATGTAATCTCATTACACTGGTCACTGAGTCAGTTCAGTGAATCGTGAAATGCATCCCCAGTTTTGTTTTTGAAGGTGAGAGACAAAAGGGCAGTCAGATCCCTTCCTCACCCTGAACTCTGTATCCAACAGATTTATCCAGGGGCAAGACTGGAGTCTAAATGACCCTGATACTGAACAAGTGTCATAGATCACAGCTTCATCCATCCATTCCATGAAACAGAGAAACGAGGAATTATGCATTTCAGGATAAGAGTGATGAGGTTTTGTTACTTGGCAACTGTAGCTCCCACACATTTTGGAAAAAAACTGAGAACATCCTGTACCTTGGAGAAATCAACCAGCTTAGGTGAGGAGGAAGGGAGCTGGCAGCAGATCCCCAAAACTTTGAGCTGGAAAGATCTCGTGAGGCTTGTGGAAGTAAAAATGTGCTTTATGTCTTCATGCTCCTCAGTTTGTCTCCTCAACATGACTCTCTGCATCAGTTTCTGGGCTCTTCATGATGAAATAATCCATTGTTCTGCCATTTCTGTCTCGCAGAGGCATTTCACAGACATCTGAATGAGCTCTAATCCACCTGCCAGCTGCAATCAGCACACAGCATGGCTGCACTCCTGTCAGCCAAGATTTGAGCACCAGAAACAAAAACCTTCAAAGAGGAATCAGCAAGAGATCTGCATGTGGAAACTGGGGAGGGGGCAGTCAAACCTGAGGGTTTGGTGAGTGTACATACAGAAATAGCAAACCCAGGCAATGAGGCCAGGGTAAAGTTTGACTTGCCTTCAGCAGTGGCAGCTGACTTCAGATAAGAATTCAGACATGATATATTAAAATAATAATTTAGGGCTTCAGTTGCTGGGAGCCAATCTCCACGGCTGAGCTCAGCAGGCGGCTGTGTTGCCGGACCCCAGCTAATGCTTATGCAGTGGTTCAGCATTTTTGGTCCAGTTTTGTTACTGACAACTTTGCTGTGTGAAATCCCGTTTCTCTTTCCTAGGTTGCATATAAGAATCCAGTGGTTTCAAAGAGCAGATCTCAGGTCTCCACGACAACCCTGCAGAAACCAATTAAGTAAAGGTAAGGTAACAAAACTACCATGGCAAGAACTGATTGAAACGGTCTGTTGCTTCAAGGAGTGCAGCAACATGAGATTACTACAGTGGCAAAGATGTCTTATTACAGTCTTTGTAAGGTCTGCCTGGCACTGCAGTCTGTTGTGTGAAATTCCAACTGGCTTCATGTAAAATCAGTGAGAGCTGAGTTGTTAATACCCAGTATAATATTCCAGTTCATTTGGAATCCTGGTTTTTCTAATTATGTCATTAAAAGGACATGTGCTAATGTCACTGCAACCCAGGCAGCTAGAACAGCCCAGCAAGAGCTTCTCTCTGAGACACAGCTATTAAAGCAATGCTCACACATCTCCCAGAGAGTGGGGAGAGGTTCTGGTGTATTTTCATCATGTGCATAGTATAAGAAAAGATCATAGGAAGTAAATGTGAGGGAGATGGAACTTCTTTGGCTAAACCATTCCTGATCACAGGGTGTCTCACCTCTTCCAAGGCTCATATGATGGTGGTTTCATCTGCTTCCCACACAGTCTAATGTGAGCCCTTCCTAATTGTAACCAAATCTCCCTTACTGCAACCTATCACTTCTTGTCTCCTGGCAGACACAGATAATAGTTTATTACCTTTTATACTGCAGTTTTACCTATATGAAAGGTATTATCATGCACCTCTTCCCCCAGACTAAATCAAGTCACTTTTTTCTGTGCCTCCTTGCAGGTCTCATTTGCTGCACCTCTGGTTGTTCTTGCTGCTGTACTCTGGACTCCGTATTCAACAGCCAGGGGCCAGGGACTGCGCTGCCACGATGAGCACGGAGCAGGTGATGTGCAGGTACTGTGTGCAGAGAGCACGTTGGGAGGGAAACAAGTGTCTGTTCTCACATGATTTGCCTACAAGCAAATCCTCCACTGTCTTCAAGTACTACCAGAAGGGACAGTGTGCCTACAGCGCTTGGTACAGGTGTGATCACATGAGGCTCACAGCCCTGGGGGGAGCCACAGCCACTGTGCTGCCCCTGGCAGTCCCCCACAGCCCCTGAGCGTGGGCCCACCACCACACGGAGCAAGCAGAAGAAGAGGGCGCTCAGGGACAGAAATCTGTGGCTTGAATGAAGAGCAGCAGAGGCGTGGTGCCCTCAGGGTTGTGGTGTGGTGCAGTGACCAAAATAAAAATCAGGAAGTGAAACCCCATTACTACTTGGAAGCACTTTGCAGTGGACTGGAAGATCCGGTCGCTGGGAGCTCCTGTGGTGACAGGGAGCAGCTGTGTCTGTACATGTTGGAGGGAATGTGGCACTTGGGAGAGTGCTGCCTGTACCTCCACAAGGTCATGGGTGAGCTATGTGGGCTGCAAGTGCTTCACCCTTCCAACCAAGATGAGAGGAAAGCTCACAAGATGATGTGCATGGCAACATTTGAGCTCGACATGGAGAAGGCCTTTGCTTTCCAGGACAGTCAGGCCAAGGTGTGCAGCATCTGTATGGAAGTGGTGTATGAGAAACCACCAGCCTCTGAGAGGACGTTTGGGATCCTTTCCAACTGCAACCACATGTACTTCATCTGGCAGCGGAGATGTGCCAAGCAGTCCAAGAAATCCATCATCAAGTCCCGTCCAGAGTGCCAAGTAATATTCAAGTTTGTCATTCCCTGTGTGTACTGGGTAGAAAAGCAGAAGAAAAATGAGCTGATTAAATAAATAATTTAAGCAGAGTGGGGAAAAAGCCCTGCAAGTACATTGAAAAAGGGAAAGGAATGTGCTGGTTTGGAAGAAAGTGTCTTTGGAAGGAAGTTTTGCAGGGAACAAAAGGGCTGAAGGAGGTAACAAGGTTCTACAGAAATGTTAGGTTCTCTGAACAGTTGCTCTGTATAGTGGAATGGACAGCTGGGAACTACTCTTTCCAAACACAGTGACTACTTCTACACTATGGCAGACCAGGGTCTTTGTTTCACTGTCAGCTGAGCTATTTCCATGTTCTGACTCATCCATGGCTGTTTCTACACCAGTAAAAGCAGCAGCATTTGCAGCATTGTTCAAGCCCTCACAGGTGAAAATAATTATGAGGCAGAAGTTTCCACCAATGTGGAGTTTTTCACTTTTCACCTTGTGGGTGTTGCCTTGTCTGTGCAGCTCTGGGTATGTTCACAGCATGACCATGGTTCTCTAGGACAGAGGGACACAAGTGACAGGAGGCCACAGTGATCATGTCCAAACCTGCCTTTCCTTAGGAACCTGGTGCCTCACAAATTCTCTGAGTCAACCTCAGGACTATTTCTTGTGCTGCCTTCACGTTTCTGCACTCCCCATCCCTGTTGTGAGTGCAGCAGTCACTTTCTTCTCACTGTCCTGTGTAGCTCCTGTTCAGGCAACCTTCCACTTTTCCTTGAAGAACAGCACTTACATTATACTTCCTTGTGGATATAAAGTACAGTTCTTTTCAGTTAGTTCTCTCTTCCAGTTTTGTTAAATCCCAGATGAGCTGATCTTAGACTGCTGAGCCTTGCTTTCCTCTTCTGTGAGACAGGACAAGTACAGCACCCAGAGGCTTGTAAAACCTGTCATCTGTGCTGCAGCAGCAAAAAGCATTGTCATTGAACACACTGTCTTACAATAATTGTGTTGCCATCAGCTGGGGATCTAGGAGGAAGACCTTATGTGGAAAGTGCTGCTAAATACTCAGAGAAAAGCAAATTTTGAATTCTCAGGGGTAAATATTTATTCCAGACTCTCAAAAAAGTAGTGGTTTGTAAATCCAGGTGTGGGAGGGTTTTTAGTGGTGACAGTGCCTGGAATTTTTCAGCAGCTTTTCTTTCTCTTGTTGAGACTTCTCATTAACAAGCCCTAACAGTCATGGCAGCAGCTACACAGGTGTTCTGTCAAATGGAAGAGCTGGGGCAGAAACTCCTTGTTCCTTCCAGTGCACTCATTACTGTTTTGTCTCTTCAAGTTCTCTTTCAAGTCATAGATTCCCCTTGGATCCTTATGGGGCCATTCCACGGATGAATGAGCAGCTGCTTTCTGTTTCTCAGCACGTATCTCCCCTTTGTTACATTGTTCTCATCAGGTCTGGTCACACTCCCACATATTCTGATATTTCTGGTACCCTGCACCATCTTAGGAGAAATAAATTAATAATCTTCTTTCTTGCATGCACACCTTTCCCTGTGCCCACTTAAAAACTAATCCTGTGGCAAAAATTCTTCAGCTCTGCATTCAGATAACCGGTCATCTATGAAAGCAAGTTAAAAATGAGGTTCCTAAACAGAATTTAATATACCATTGTTGTTGCAGTGACTGTAACGCAGTGCAGATTTGATGTTTTAAAGCCAGGGTTACAAGGGCGTGCACTCTTATCAGTCTATTTGATTTTAAAATCCTTATCTCTGTTGTACTGTAGGCATTGGGGTAGCTCAACCTGCTGGGTTAATAAAATGTCTCTTGGATCTCTGTAGCCCTTTTATAACATCTAAGACTATTTGAGTTTCATGGTCACCACAATGCTATACAGGGCTCATTCCTTCCATTCACGGGTCATTGTGCTAATAAATATGAGATAGATGCCTTTGGGCATTAACAAACAGGTGCAGCCCTACAGTGTGACAAGGAAATTATTTTGGCTGGGACTTTCCAACACTGTATTATCAGAGAGGACTGTACAAACAAGTCAGTGCTTGTTGGAAGGAAGCATGGGTATGGGACGTCATTCCTGGTTGCCAACCTACTTCACAGTCCACAAAACCTCTCTAGGACTGTGGATCTCTGAAGGCTGGAGGCAGCTTGACTGTGTCTCTCCATGCAAACTGTGCTACTCTGGGTCTGTTCAGGGACACTCCAGAGTGATGAATATGCCAAGTCACTCCAAGGTATTATATGAAAAGAGACCCTGGCACCGAGTTCAGCTTGACAGAGACTTGCAGACATTTAGAAATGTGGTCATGCATGCCAAGATACAGCTCCAAGTTCCTTTAATTCCTGCAATCATCAGACAACTGCTGAATGTGATAAGGCAAGGATTTCAGCTCAAAATGGACTGGGAACAGGGAGAGGAGTGGAGAGAGACAGTAGACAGATACCAGGCAGGAGGTGCAGATGTTAAAGCTTTGATGTTCTCCCCGTCAGTGGAAAGAGTGGAGTCGAGATTAGCAGCATTGTGCTCAGTAATGGCATTATCCTGCTCAAAACACCAGGAGATAGAGTTGTGCTGAATGTCGCTGTGTCAGGGTACTTGATCCTCCACTCAGTTGCTGTTTGAAACCAGATTAACATCTGAGACTAGGATTGCACCTTTTATACTTGACAGTGGGAGCTGGTTATTGTTTTCAAGCTAAGTGCCTCCTTGCTGGGGTGGCATTCCAGTACTTGTCCCAGAGCAGCAGTGTGGTGTAAGCCAGCAGCTCCCACTGAAAGGGAAGCTGGCCCATTTCTCCCCTACCTGTGCTCTGATGGTACAGCACTGCTGCAACACTGTCAGCATCCCAGACATCCCTCAGACATGACACTGGACAGCACAACTGAGCCTCCTTGTTTTCACAGACACTGCAGAGCAGGAGAATGAGCAAGACTCTGGAGGGATTCAGATGTGTTCTGTATTTCCCAGACAAGCTCTCCTGTTGCTCATTGCATCTCCATGGGAAGATATGAGTGCAAGGAGTGGCTTGTTCTGGTGGCTATCTCTTAAAAATATGTATTTAATTAGTTTGTAGGAGGCAATATTGAAAAACCAGTGCTTTGGGAGAAATTAGTGGAATTTATCATGGATCCCAGGTCCTGGGATCCTGTTCATTTTGCATTCTGAGATCATCTTTGAGAAGACTCTGATGTCTCCTACCCAGTAAAGCTCTACCATTATTGAGACAACCAGCTGTGGTGTGCCAGGAGAGAAACTGCTGACTCTTGCTTTCACCCCTGGCACTGTGCTGCCCTTTGCTCCTGCAGTGAAAAATGTGTCCATAACTGCTGAGCTTGGATGGGTTACCCTTCCTTCTCAGACCAGGGCAATAGAGCAGAGGAGGCTGCTGTTCTGCTAAGTTCTTTATTTTGTAGTCTCATAGCTTTCTTGAAGGCAGAGTTCGAAGGGGGTTACATGATAAAGGCAAGCAGTAACAGCAAACAGCAGGCAGAAAACAGCTTCTTCTCCTATGTGCTCTCTATCTTTTCTTACAGAAGTGTGGATTATATTTGCTAATTAACCAATAAGATTATCACATGATTCTAGTTTTCTTTTTCTTAACCTATCCTGGTCTAATTCTACCAGTCATAAGCCTTACACTAGTGTTACACAGGTATTACACAGATTTGTGTATACAGTTTCTATCAGCTCTTATTGTTTATGTGAACACTCTATCTAAAAAATGTGAACAGTATAATTCTATCTATATTTTGTCTAAACTAAAGAGTTCTGTGAAAAGGTAACTCTGCTGCAGTAAGAACTGTGTTTAAGGTCTCTGCTACAGCTTTTTAATGTTTAAGACACTTAGCATATATTTCTACTAAAAGTTAAAAAATCTGTATTTCTATTTCACTTTGGTGTGGCTTCATGTATCTCAGCTTGTCCAAAGGTTTTAATTCAACCCCTGTGCTTTGGCTTCCCTCTGGGCTTGAGTCCAGAGGAGCTTTCACTCCAACACATAACTTCTGTCAGCCTTTTGAGGGAGCTTTAATCAGGCAGGGGTGAGGACCAGCACTGCTGAGATAGTGAGGCTCAGTTTTCCCAAGGAACCTTATCCCACGCTCCCAGAGGTCCTTGCTGCTGCAGCTACACAGTGACCAAATCCCAGCCTGTGCCAGGTAATGTACAGCTGTGTGTGTGATGTGTGGGCCTCCTGTCCGCACTGTAGGGCAGAGACTTCAGACAGGGTCAGTGAGAGAATATGGGCCAAGACCTTGACTTGAAGATTCTCTTTCCTTGCTGGGTCTAATTTCCTGAAAAAAGATTAAGTTATGGTATGGGGCCACCTTGCAGTCCTGCTGTTTTGGTGACAGCTATGGGGCAGCTGTGCTGGAAGATGCAGTTTCAGAGAGACAGGAACAGATGCTTATCTCAGTCCAGTTCACTGGTCTTGGGTTGAGAATATTTTAGGGCACCCCAAGTCATGCCTGACTGTTCTGAATTTTCAGGAACACTGAACAGTGAGTGACTCTGCTGGGTTTGGGAGATACCCATCTTCAGGTATTCCTTTTAATCTCTTTATACCTCACTTCTTTCATCATTCAGGTGGGAAGTGAGAAGCAGCCTTCACCTGCCTCCCATCACATACATAATTACTGTTGTTGAGGAGGCTTCACTGCTGCTGCTGGCAAAATCTCAGTTCAGAGCTGCACCCTCAAGTGCCAGAGCTTTGGGTAGCTTTTCCTTCACAAACCACATAGATCAAGTCAGGCTTGTCATCGTGAACAGGCTCAGCACAAAGGACACTCTAATTCCACCTGGTGATGCCTTCATAAGGGGCAGCTCCTTATTAATGAATGATTTCACCATTCAGTGAAACACATTTCTGTACTTCACAAGTTGTGAAGGGATCTGAGCAAACACACTGCGTTGGGAACAGCAAAAAACACCCAACATGGATCAAAAGCATCAACATGCTCATAAAAGGAAGGAGGGAGTTATCCTGATTCATTTCAGGAAGATGTCGTGAGTGTGCCACAGACAGACCATACTCAGGGCTCCACAGGGGTTTGTGCAAGTAAATAGAGAAGACAACTTACAAACAGTGGGAGAAAACTCAGAATCTTTCTTGAGGCAAGACCATTTTTCTGGCTCACTGGGGACAGCTCCAGCTACATTGGGAATAATGACACATTATTCCTGATATTCCTAAGGAAAGAAATGAGTAGGACCCAAATGTTTACTTAAAGGAAATATATTCTGGATCCTATGAAGAGTCAGACTTCATCAAGACTTTGCCTTTAATAGCCACCCACACTGGATTCAATCCTGTCTAATACACTCCTAGGGTGATACAGGGCCTTGGGGAACTTTTCCTAGCCTTTTAGACAGTTTATTCTTTAGACAGGAAGTTGTTTAGCTCCTATTTTTTTTTTCATCCTGACACAGTTTTTTAGATGGGTGCATTATCCATGGGAAGTTTTAGTGGATTTTGGATACTTGCAGATATCCTGTGGTGCTCTGTGATCAACTGGCAGTAAAGCTGGAGGTATTTCTTCCTCTGAGCTTTGAATGGTTATATTTCCATTTCACTTTCCAAATCTGAAGAAAATTAGTATTTCCAATTTCAAAAGCTTTCCCCATTCCTTTATCATAAGTAAAGAAGAAACGGGAACGCTTGGTTGGCCTGTTCTGCACTGTTCATTATTTTACACAAATGTATCACTAGGTTTCTCCTCTTCATAAAGTCTCTACAGACATGCTTTTAAACTGTACTTCTGATAGCTTTCATTATTTTCAACACCTAACATATAATACTTTTATGCCTCATTTAGTAGAAAACTGTAAAGATCAAATTTCCGTTTAAAATATGGAGCCTTGTAACAATTTTTTTAAACAACTAAAATAGAAGTCATATGAACCATTGCTTCTCTTTTATTACTTAAGAAAAAAAAGAATAAATATCTAGAAAATGTTTTCTGTATCCTTTTTGAAAGAAACATATTTCACTGACTGTAAAATAAGTGCTTGTTTGCCTGCTGAGGAAAAGATTGTTTGGATGGCGACTAAGGAGCCAAAGCAATTTCAAAGAAGAGAGGTGGGTTCTGTTTTATAAACACAGAAATCTCAAGTGCTGTGTGTGGCTAGAACAGCCCCACAGAGAAACTGAAAGTTTTATGATCCTAGAAGATTAAATGAGAGATTGGTGCAATAACTCTATTGGTTTAATGTATGCTTTGTTTCGGATAAAACGAGAAGAGATGTTTTGCTGCCTAAATCAAATACTTTTGGCCCCTTTTCTTGTTGATTTTGTGCTGTGACATCAATAACAGCCATTTTTAAAAGCCCAAGGCTTATTTTGTTACACCCCCCCCCCAAAACCTGTGCATATAACCAGAAACACTGAAAATGTTAACATTTCTGAGATCCTTGATGTTTGTTCTTGCAAAGAGCTCCCAAACAGACCAGCATTCATCAGAAATATAACAAATCCCTTTGTTGCTTTTCCACTGGTGCCATTTTAAAAATAGTAATATCTTTATTGCAACACTTCTGAGGGAAAAGGGCTCCCTTACCCTTCAACAGCCAGACAGATACTCCTTCTGTGTCTCCAGTCCTTTGGCTGCTGCTCTCACACCATGGTGTTACTGTCAGCACAAAGCCCACGGATGGCATGGTGACATGGGAGTTCTAGCGGATGTGTGCAGAGCAAGAGGGATATGCTCAGTGTGGTTTTACTCTCAGAGGAAAGAAAGACCCCCACAGTCACCAGTGCAGTGTCAGAGCAAATCTCAGGGAGGTTTAAAGCAGCGTAGAAGGACTAATGGCAACTGTCCCTGGTGACTACAGCTGGCAGCAACTCCACCTGGCTACTCTTAAATCCCCTACCACAACTCCTTTACCACAGCAGGGCCCACAGGGGTTTAAGCTCTCCACCTCCACGGGGAACACAATCCCCCAAAACCCTTGGCAGTGTTTTTCTCCTTGCTGCCATGCTGTCTCAATCTCACATGGCTTTTGTTTCAGGGGATGGGGTCACGAAAGTCTCCTGGAAACTGGTGTTGTTCAAGGGCTGACACAGAGACGATGTCACATCGCACTCTGAGACGATGGCTCTGCCCCACAGCACTCACACGACAACATTGTGGTGATTGAATTGGAGCCGGGATGGAGCCTTGGAAGGCTTGCAGATGGGGGAGCTGGAGCTGGATGAACTGTTACAGAATAGCTGTTACAATTTCTCGTCTATTTAAGCAGACTCTGAAGTCAACTCTTCAGAAGTAAAGGCTGGTACCTGCTGCAGTTCTGTGTGCCTGCCTGTCTTTTGAACTCCTTTCAAAGAGGCCCTTGTACTTTGTCAGGAAAATGAAGAGGGAGATCCCTGTGTAATCTCCATCAATACCTTTCATTTCCCAAGGTAATGATGCCTAAAGTGTCGCGGGGAGAGAGCGCCTTTCCCCTCCTGACACAGTGGGGACTCCTTTGAAACCCTCCTCAGGCTCACAATAGACACCCCGATACAGCAGCTTCCTCTGCTCCTCAAAATGCTATTACAGCATAGTTAAAATAATTTACATGCTGTTAGTACTTTTTTTTCTGAGATAAGGCCGTGTAAATGTCCATGGAAAAGTCAAAATGCCCAGCTTAGGAAGGAATTTGAGTTTCTAATGCCATTGACAGCACGCACGTCGTCAGAACTCCTCCATGAACAGAGAGAAACGTGGCTGCTTTCCTTCAAGTGTTTGTCTCTTGAATTATTATTTTCAGTTGTTCATTAGTCCTGTAAAGTCAACCAGCCATTTTGTTCCAAATATTTGGCTAGTTAATAACTCCAAGAAAATTCTAGTGGTCGTGTGTTGATCCGAATAAAAGTATGGAGCTTTGGAAAATCAGAGGGGTTGGATGGAGTGTTTCATGCAGAACAGACAGTTTGCCTCCAATTAACTTCAAACACTAACAGAGCACAGAAACGGCTGCAGGACTTCAGGAGAATAAATAACCATTTGCAGATTGAATACTGGCTGTTGTATCACTGCTTTGTGGGCTTTATTAATGACTGGCTCGGTGCGAGGAGCCTTTTTTCTGCTCCTCCACAATCAGAGGAGGCACGAGACAGATGTGGTTTACATTCATCTAAAGTTAGAAGTCATGATGTAAATTGCAGAAATAGACATGAATAGAGAAAAAAGCCAAAATGTGTAATTTGAAAAACATGTTAGAGCAATAGCTGTGCAATATCCTGCTTCCCAAAAGGTTCAGAGGAAGAGGGTTATGGGTAGAGAGCCGAATGGGGCCGTTTGTTTCCTTGGGAGCAAAGCACTAAGTTTTAACGTTCATGAAAACCAAGAAAACAATTACTTGGTTGTGTATGGAAACTTTCAGCCTTCAAAATTCAGAGAGAAATGCTGATAAAAAAGTGCTGGGATCCAAAGGTCCTGGGAGTACTTGGGAGCGGCTGCAGGAGCTGGGGTGATGCCATTTCCCAGTAGGGAGATGTCTGGCAACTCTTAAGACAGTGGTGACACAGCACTGGCCCTTACACCCAGCACTGAGCTTCCCTGGATTTCCAGCTGGATTTCTGCTTGTCACTCCACCTGCCTCATCACTGGGACTGGGAAGCTGGACTGACTGCACTGCTGACTGCAATGGACTGACTCTGGGCCCCTCAGTTCAGGGAGGACATTGAGAGGGTGGAGTCTGTCTGGAGAAGGGAACAGAGCTGAGGAAGGGTCTGAAGCACAAGTCCTATAAGGAAGGAGTGGCTGAGGGGGATGGGGGTGTTTAGTCCAGAGAAAAAGAGGCTCAGGGGTGACCTTATCACTCTCTACAAGTCTCTGACAGGAGGGGGTCAGCCTCTGTTCCCAGGTAACTGTTGGAAATGATGTAACTTTCCTAATTAATTTTGATTAACTTTTCTAATTGATTTTTAAAATTACATAGATATGTATTACAGTGACATAACCAGCAACCCCACAAGAGGACACAGTCTTAAGCTGTCGCAGGGAAGGTTTTGGTTGAACAACAAGAGGAATTTCTTCACAAATTTAACAATTAGTCCTTCTAACCCTTTTCTAGCTTCTAATTTTTAAGGGTATTGTTTCTGCCTTACCAGTCAGGTTTCAGCTGTATTCTTACTGGTTCTGCTGCTTTTGATGTCCCTGGAAAACTATTTTATTAATAGCTCTGAGATTTTGTACTAGCCTGTATTCATTAGTATGAGGCTTCTTTACCAGTAAGAGTATTATATTCTGACACACATTCCCCTAGTAATCCATGTTGGACGAATTTTTTTCACAAAAAAAGGTGATTAGACATTGGAATGGGCTGCTCAAGGAGGTGGAGTCACCATCCCTAGAGGTGTTAAAGGAAAGACTGGATGTGCACTCGTGGTGTGTTTGACATGGTGGTGTTGGGTTATATGAACCCAACCTAAGTGATTCTGTGATCGCTGGGACGGCATCACCGGAGCCTGGAGCAGCGCTTTGCCCCGGCGGCGCCGTGTTCCACCAGAGGAAGGGCCAGGCCTGGACCACTGCTCCAAGACGCGCATGAGGGAGAAATGCAGGAAAACGACGCAAGCACTGATGAACCCAAGAGCTCAATGCTGTTCCTGCAGAACGCACAGCCACAGCCCAAGCCGTTCGCCAATTAAGCGCTCATTAAGCACCAACTGCACCGCGCCGCCCGTACCGCGCCCCGCCCCGCCCCGGCCGCCCTCACGAGAAATGGCGGGAACGGGACACGCGTGCGCCGTCCTCTAGCCGCGCACGCGCACGAAAAGTGACCCCTGCCGGCCGCCGTCCCGCCCCGCCGTGCCCCGGACGCCGTCTCCGCGGTCACTTCCGGTGGCGGCCCCGGCGCGGAGGCCCCGGTGTAGCCCCGCTCCGCCCGGGCCCGGCCCGCAGCCGGCCCAGCATGCCGGGGCGGCCCGCCCCGCACAGCCCGCCCGCCCCGCACCGCCCGCACGCACTCTCCCCCCTGCGCGGCCGGCCCGTGGCCCCGGCGCTGCCTCCTCCACGCCGCCGCGCCCCGGCGGGGACGTGACCGCAGCTCGCCGCCTGTCTGCCCGCGCGGCCGCGGGGCTGCCCGGTGAGTGGGGACACCTGGGAGGGGGCCGCGGAGATGTTTAGCAGCACCGGAGGGAGCCGCGCCGCTCCGCTCGGCCTCGGGCGGTGCGGAGGAGACGGGGCTCGGGGTAGCGGCCTGAGGCTCGCCCGGGATCACCGGCTGCGCGGGGCCGAGGTGCGGGCCATGCCAGGGCTCTGCCTGGCAGAGTGGTGCTGCCTTGATCTCCTGTGTCCTCCCAGCGCCCCGGGGGCTGGAGCCCCGGAGAGCTGCTGGTGGGAAAGAGGATTGTGAGGCTTCGTGCTTATTCAGCCTCTGGCCTTGCTTTTGTAGTGTGGCTGTGATAGGGCACCTTGTAGCCAGACAGCTGCTGGCTGGGTGTACGGCTCCTTCTGGGTGACCAAACTTACCTGAGAGCTCCCCGTAGAATTGCAGGTGTGGAAATGCAGACGCGGTGTATCTGCACTGAACTGATGGTATTGACGTAATAGGAACAGAAGTTTCCTTCTAGAAGTGGATAACTAGAGAACACATTGTTCTTGGTTTACATTACACATTCACATCTTGGTTTAATTAGAGTCAAACTTATATGGCAACAGTGCTGTCAGTTTACTGAAGTGATTAAAAGTGCTGTTCGTTGGGAGAAACGTTGTATAACTTGGCAAGGGTGTAACACAGAACATGTGTTTTAGCCATGGAGGCTCCCTATGATGGCACTGAGGTAACTGTGGTGATGGAGGAGATAGAGAGCACTTACACTTACGCATCACCGGTGCCATCCAAGAAGAAGAAGAAACATAAAAGTGCTGGCGATCATGGAGAAAAAGCCAAGAAGCCTCGGTGAGTTCTTTCTGCCTTCATTTAGCTCCTTTGTAGGGTGTGGGAGCAGTTTTCCTTGTTTCTGACATGAGTGAGCTTTGCAGTGCGCTTGGAACACTTCATAGAGTAAAACATCATATGTGAAACATCAGCTTGACACTTTGGGCCTGCTCAGACATTCTTTACAGGTGCCACTGTAGCTCAATCTAGAGTTTGTGTGCTCCAGAATAATTTGCCTTAGGCTCTTTCTCAGAGGTTCTCTCAGAGGCTCTCCTCACAGAGAGTGTTTTCATTTGGTCAAAAAATGCACTTACAAATTAAATTAAATGTAACTTTCTTGTCACATGACCTTGCTACAAACCTAAACCTTGTGGATTTATTTTTCCCCAAGGAATTTATGTAGAATGACCTTAATGTTTCAATTTCTGGTTGTGTTTCAGATCTGCTTACCTTCTCTACTATTACGATATTTACTTGAAAGTACAACAAGAGCTTCCACACCTCCCTCAATCTGAAATCAACAAAAAGATCAGTGAGAGCTGGAGATTGCTCAGTGTGGCTGAAAAGAGCTACTACTTGGAGAAAGCCAAGCTAGAGAAAGAGGGACTGGACCCGGTAAGTTGCCTTTCTGGAAGTTCTTTGGCTGCTGAAGAGAGAGGCACTTACCTGCTTACATAGCACTGTGTGGGAGAGTTGTTTAACTGCAGATTCCAGTTTGTATCCCTGCTCAGGGCAGCCTGTAAAGAACCTGTGTGAGGCCCCTGCCTCTTGCCTTTGCTTTCTGTTCGTTTGAGGGAGAATGTTTTGTAATCCAAGATGGATACGTCTGGTACCCGCTCACAGCAGTTATTTTTGTGTCCTGTCATCAGAGTGAGTGATGGTAAAGTGGGTGATAAAACCAGGACTGAGAGGGATTCTGTAGGCTCTGTCATGTGGAGAAATTCCCAGCAAACTACTTCAGGAAACCGTTTGAACCTTAGGGATTAAAATAGCAGGATTGAGAACTGAATCTCTTCCTTTTCTCATATTCATTTATTCCATCCTCTGGTTTTGCCCACAGAACTCCAAGGCGTCCACTCGAACTGCTGTAATCCCTGACATTCCAGGCTTTCGTAAGATTCTCCCTCGCTCTGATTATATAATTATTCCCAAAACCACTCTTCAAGAAGACAGGAGCAGGCAGTCGCTGGAGCTGTGTGTGACACAGAGCCCGGCAGCATCCGAGGGCTTGGCGGCTCCCAGGAATATCACCAGCGTGTCCCGTGACACTGTGCAGAACATCCTTTCCGTGGACTCGGGCCAGGCCGGTGTCTCAGAGCAGTGCATTGCCATTGAGGGGCTGGCAGAGGACACGGCAGCCTTTGCCCAGCCCAAGGCTGCGGAAGAAGTGGTTGCCTCGGAGGTTCTCTCTCATTATGTTGGGCCTGTGACAGAGAAAGTGTCTGGAGATATCCTCTTGGACGAGGCTTCTTTGGAAGTAGAAGGACAGCCATACCAGACAGCCCGGGTGGTTATTGAGGAGTCTCTGGTTAGCAGCTCCACAGACACCTCCAACGGGACCATCGCTGTGGCCCGTCCCCAGGTGCCCGATGGGGTGTCTGTGGTGACCGTGGTGACTGGGAGGGTAAGTTTTTCCAGTGACACTCAGACTCCTGCCAGAGTCTTGCCTGAAACATGTGAGTGCTGTTTCTTGCATTTTACTTGAGATCCTCGGTGGGTGCAGCAGATCCTGTATTGTCCAACCTGCTGGTGCTCAGTGCTGAGAGAAACAGAAACTTTTGTAATCGATGATACAAAAGTAACTCCGTGACTGAGTCGTCTCTGCTTGCAGATTGACTCAGCCCTGTGCTGATATGAATTGTGTCTTAACATGACTGAGTTTTTTTAATTGCTTGTTATAGCAGTATTTGGGGTATTACAGTGCCAGTAACTGGGTTCTGCAGTTGCACTGCAAGATTTTGGTGAGGAAAAAATGCTACTGCTGTGCTCCTGATAGCTGTTTTCCTGCTTGCAGTGAGGTAGAAGGGAGTCCTTTCAAGCTGAGGTGTTAATGATCACTCATAGAAAACCTTAGTCTGTGAAGAGTTGGATTCTCTGTTTTCAGTTTCAAGGTGTGAGGAGTTTGGGAATTTCCAGAGTACATCTGGTAAGGCTGTTGCTTTTGAAACGGTTGCTGCTCTGTCCTGTATTCTGGTCTCATCAGTCCTTAAGACATATTAATGTTCATGAGAGGGGGGATAAGGGTCACCCTGTCTTTTGTCTTCTGCATGTATTTTGCCTTTGACTTCATTTTAGGATACTGAAGAGAGTAGCTCCTCCACACCTGCAACACAGTTTATTATGTTACCTCTGCCAGCTCATTCTGTTGTGGAGAACCCAGCATCAATTAAACTGGTAAGAAATTCAGAGTCTTGTATGGTATGTTAAGGTTTGGATGTATTGTCACAGATTTGTCTTAAAGATATTAGAGTGGGAAGGATTTGCTCATGGTTCAGTTCTTGAAGATAATCCAGTTTGGAGTCATCATATCAGTCGATGTATTTCTTGTCCCTGGTGTTATGTCTTGTGTAGGCAAAGGGGGGTCTCTGACTTCCTACCGTGTCTTACAGGGGCTTGTTTTTGCTGCCTTCTCCCTCAGGGAATTCTTGGAAACAGATGGAGTAGATAAAGCTATTGCAACACGTCCAGCCAACAGCAATTTCTGTGTAGCCATCTACTTCCACTACTTGGATGCATATTTGTTTTCATAAAAAGCCAGTGCCTATCCCTTTAAGGGCAAGGATCTGCTCTTATGACAGGAAAACATGAACTCCAAAGCTCTTGCTTTGGCCACATGACAGGGGGAGCCACATGAGGGGAGCAATGACCTAAGGTTTTGAGAAGCCATATAAAAGGTTGCGTGGCCTATTGCATGAGGAAAAATAGTATTATTTCTCTAATCTAACCACTCCAGCCACCTGTGTTTTTGTATCATTTTGGGACTTCATTTACAGCCAGTACTGCAGCTCCTTCTGTTATATAAGCTAGCATCAAATCCTGTTTTCCAGGTTCTCTATGCTTCCAGCTGGTGGAACACTGCAGATATTTATAGTGGTGCATAGCATGGTGCTCTTCCAGTTGTCTCGGAGAGAATGGAAATACTCAGGTTTTTGTTCCTGAGAAGTATCTGGCTTAAATTGGTTCATTCCTTTGACAGCAGCACTTGCACTTCTAGAAGAAATCTGTACCTAGTTAGGGAGTTACAGTACAACAGCTCCCTCAGGAGTGTTGAGAACAGGATATTGGGAAGTGCTGTGCTGACAAAAACTCAATGTGTTGATGCAGTTGTCCTGGTGAAGATGACAGGTTCTACTTCAGTTGTTTGTATAAATAGTGCCTGGTGATGCTGCTCGTGTTTCAGTAGTTCATAGCAAGTTACAGTGAAGGATCAGGGAATACTTGACCGTCCCATACAGCCACAAATTACTGACAAAACTGCTTCTGCATCATGAGTGCTTGTCTTCAAGGCTTGTTGCTCTGGTGTTGAGTGTTAATCATATCTTGTCTCACTGTGGATTGCTGTTTGAATCGTTTTTGTGCCATCTTACTATGACTTTCATGTTCAAAAAGAACTGTTATATCACTGTAAATGCAAGATTAGCTTCTCCAAGAGGTTATGTGCATTGTTCAGCTCTGCTCTGCAGGTTGATCTAAATTCTAGTAATACCAGAGGCTGTTGTGTAGACTGAGCATTTAGACTCAGAGTAGTTATGGTGCTGACTCACCCTGACCCAGCTGTGTGGTGGTTGTTCAATAAAATTAATAATAGTGGAAGGCTGGTGATTTGCCAAATAACATTTCTAAAATGCTTATGAGGAAAAGAGAGGTGATCAGCACAGCTTTGTGGTTTTCGGGTCTGTAGACAAATTCTTGACAATTCTTGTTTCAGACAACCACCTATACTCGCAGGGGACATGGAAATTGCACCAATCCTGGCTGTTCCTTCACTTATGTCACCAGGCATAAGCCACCAAAATGCCCAACATGCGGGAACTTCCTGGGAGGGAAATGGATCCCAAAGGTAAATTTTTCCTTTCCTGATTTTGAGACAAAAAGTGCTGGTTTTGTGAATGCCTGTGATACTTCTAGACCTGTAGATCTAGCACAGGAGGTCAGATACACCAGAACTGATCCCTGCACTTGTGTTCCAGTGCTTGTGCTGGAGCAAGTCACCATTGCAGAGGACACTTGGCCAAGGTGAAACCTGAAATCACCACACCTTGGGTAGAGATGCTGCTTGCATCTGTTAAAATAGATGGGGCTGCATTTGGTAACTCTCTCATTGAGAGGATACACATTCTTCTGGCTCTCTGCCTGCACAGTTCGTGTTACTGGAAGGCATTACCTGTTCTGCTACATCCCCAGATAAGCTCAGGAGGTTGTTTTGTGGTAATTTATATCTGCATTTGAAGTTCTTCTACAAATTTAGTTTTCTGTGGTCTTTCAACATTGTTATTTTAACAGAAAGGAGGAACTCTCAACTACAGTAGGTGTATGATCCTTTAGGAGCTTTTTGGTAAAGTTGATCTAGTGGAAGCTGAAGTGGTGCTGGGTATTTTTGTCTCCTGGCCATGTGTCTGATCATTCATAATATTCTGACCTCTGGCTGGAAGGAAATTTCCAGGTCTTGGTAGAGTTGTGAAGCTTGTCTGAGTGGAAGAGTCTTTCTCCACATGATGCCTACTCTGCTTAAGATATTGGCATATCTGCTAGCTGTGTACAGCAAAACCCACTTGATCCTTAAACCTTGGCACTATCCTGGTAATTAGTCAGCTCTGATCAGCTGTGTGTTTCTGTCTGAAGCAAGACTCCACAGGCACAATTTAAAGGATGTTCTCAGTGTGAGAATTGGCATTGACATTCAGTGGGTTTGTATGGATTTGTTCTGAACCTCCTTTGTTTTGTGTCTGGATCCATTAAACATTCAGGGGTGAGAACTTTTTTGGGCAGCTTACAAACTGTGGTGGCTGAGCTGAAGGCTGAGCTTCCTGTGTGGTAGGGCACAAATAGTGATGGTGACATCTTTGCTTTTGTGTGGTAAACTTGCTGAGGTAGAGAGATGGCTGAATGCAAAGAGTATTTCTGGATCCTGCCTGAACATGGCATGTCTGCTCCTGTTCAATCCTACACTGGTTAGAACTGAAAGGTTTTACAGGGAGTTTTCCTTTTTATCTTTCAGACTTAGTCTGCTCTGCTGGGAACAGGTTTGCAGATACAGTTCCATTTGTTTGTGTGGTGTCATACCTTGGGAAAAACATGCACCAGGAGTTTCTTTTTAACTGGCAATAGTATCAGTAGAACTGAAACTAAATATATATGTATATATATACCTTCCTGATCCTTAGAAAGGTTAAAAGATATATTTTTTTAAAAACTTAGATTATTCTTCTGAATATGCACTCTGCAGTGAGCTTAGAATTAATGTGTTTATCATGGCAAAGACTCTGGATTCTATGTCTGATATATTTTTGTGTGTTCCAGTTCAGTGTTTGTTGTATCTTTGTTGACTCCAGTACAATGATTTCTGTAGCCTTAGTCTTGGAAGTAACTTTTTTTTTTTAAAGTCAAAGAAACTTCCTAAGTAATCCTGTTTTCTGGCTCACTCACATGCTTGCTTTTCTGAAAGCATGTATCCAAAAGATGCAAATTCTCTGTCTTAACTCCCTTTGATTCCTCAATAATGTGGAAGAACAGACAGCATCAGAGAGCTGAAGCCGTGAAAGAGGAGTGTGGGAGGTGGGTCCTTGCTACGGAGAGTGGTGGGTGACTTTGTGGTGTTGGTGCTAATGGTGATATTTAAGGGAGTTTAAGAAAGATTGATTCTTCAAAGTAAACAGTGTCTAAAAATAATACACGAAGGGCCAAAAGGCCAGATACAATGTTAGCAGGGCCTTTGCTGTTGTAGGAGATGCTGTCTGTCTACTCCCATACAATTCAGTGCTTAAACATTTAGGATTTTGCTGTTTTGATCCAGCATTAAATAGGCCATGGGAAACATGGCGTATGTGCAGGGAACTTGCTTATCTGTGAAAGCTGAAAGCTCTGAAATGTGACTCTCTCCTTGTTTCCAGGAAAAGCAACCAAAAAGCAAATCTGAGCCAAATTCGGGCACCTCTCTTAAAACTCCAGCAGCTAAAAGAGGTCAGCAGTCAGTCCTCACAGAACCCACGGCCGTTAGCGAGAGTTCCTCCAAGTCCTCCTTGGAGAGCTCTGAAGCTGTCAGCCAGCTGCTGAATGCTGTGCCTGTCGGAGGGCAGATGCCTGAGATGGAGTGGGAGGAAGTGATCATCTCTGAGGGCCACTTTCTTCCAAATAATGTGCTTGCTGAAGACAGGAGGAGCACTGTTGGAGTGATGCTGGGCCAAGAGAGCCAGCGGCAAGCAGACGCTTCTTCGGAGCAGGCAGAGAAAGGAAGTGTAGGGCTGGGAATGTCGACATCTTCTGAGGTGTTGAGTCCAAATGCCTCTGTGAAAAAGCCAGTGGTGGGGTGAGTCAGTTTTCCATGTGTTAAGGGAGCATATGATGTCTATTGTGTGCTCATGGGACTAGTCCAAGAAGTTGAAGGCTGTTGGCAGTGCATCCTGTCAGACTTACTGTGTTTGCTGTCTGTTTTGTGCCAGTTCAGGATTGTTCCTTTTAGTCTTTGTCCATCAGAACTAATACTTTTTTAAGTGACAATTAAGTTGTAGTCACAGGGCAGATGCAGCCTTAGCATTGTCTCTTTCTATTGCAATAGCTGTGATTAGTGTGCTAACAAAGCGCAGTTCAGGGAAAAGAGGAAAACTGAAGCTGAGGGGAAAGCAATGGAATATTTTTCCACTTGTAGCTCTTGTTTTTCAGAACTGATGCAACAGCTGCTACACACAAGGGACAAGAAGTAAAGAGTAAACCAAGACCCAAACCCTCCTTGCTGGCTGCAGCCAGACCCATGCGAGCCATTCTGCCCGCTCCAGCCAGCGTGGGGAGAGAAGCCAGCACGGAGCAGCCAAGCAGCAGGCAGGCCTTTGCAAGTACTGGTAAAAGCAGCATTCTCTGGTGTGCTTTGGGAGCTGTTGTCTTTCCTCACCATGCTGAAGTGGTGTCTGTCAATAATAAGATAGGTTTCAAGGGAGGTGGTTACCAGTGCTAGAAAAAAACCACTTTGTCTCTGCCTGAGTGCAGTAAATGGGCCATGAAACACCTGCTTGGGTCATTTCAAGCTCAGAGGAAAGATCTCACATGGCTATCTATAGTGGCATTTACCAAAGACGTCAGAAAGAAACAGAACCTGTTTTCTCTCATTTAACCTGGTGCATCTCTTTCTTCCTTCTAGACAAGCATTCCCCTGTGAGAACCTCAGGCTTGAAGCCCAGTACACTGAAACAGTTGGGCCAGTCAGTTCTGCAGCCACCAACTGCTGAGGAGCTAAAGGTTGTTCTTTAAATGCAAATTGTTTTCTTGGATTTTTTGAGCGGAGGGTTTTGTTTGTGGTTTTGGGTTTTGGTTTTTTTTTTGCTCCCAGGTGAGTGATATGACCTGAGTGAGAAATAGAACATAAAAATGTAGCAGCTTTATGATGATGAGATCTGTGAGTGGCAGTTTTTATGGTATGGCTGGGTAGCAGAATGAAATATGATATGGCTGGGTAGCTTGGTGGCTGAGTGTGTGAACTGAGCTGAGAGATGCTGTTGGACAATTTGAGAACCTCCCAGCTACTTCCAGAAGATTGTTGGTACTTTGATAATGACATGCAATATTGGATACTGAGATGTTCACCTGTAAAGTATGACTGAGTATGCCAAGATGCTGGAATGAATCTGTGTGAATTGTAATGTCTTAGCATGCAAAGCTGTTGTAATGTGCAATGTCTTGTGGTATTATGGATATTAAATGAACATTAATTAATTTCTTGGGGGCAAGAATGCTAATAGATATTGATTATTGATGCATGCTTGTATTTAGTAGTAGGTGTCTGATGGGTGTTGTTTTTCTGCTTTCAATCTCTAGCTCCACAGTGCTGTGACAAGCACGGCATCTCAGGTTAAAGTTGTGGAGGTCAAACCAGACATATTCCCTTCCTACAAGTACAGTTGCACAGTTACTTTGGTGAGTATATTTCTAATAGCGTGACTTCTGCCATGGGGAGCGTCCTCTCTGGGATGAGAATGTTCTGGGACTTCTGTTTTACTGACTTGCACAAATACATCTCACCTTTAGCATGAAATAATCTGTACTTTATCTGTTGTCGCTAGACCTAATCCAGGGTGATCGTGCTCTGTTTTGTAGTTATGTTTGGGACCTTGTTAAGAGATGGATTTTTAACTCATGTCCCCATGCATAATCCCCATCCCCTCCTTGAATTCAGCAGGGAGAATCAGGGGTTTCTGAAAGAATGTAATGTGCTTCTGGTCTGGAGAACTGGCCCCCGAATGTTTAAGTGCCAGTTAAAGGATTCTGTGCAAAGTGCCAGGGCTTGCTATTGATGTTTAAACAAGAAGTTATAAAGTGGGGAAAAAGCACATAATAATCTTTTTTAGGATCTTGTTGGCTTAGAATCATAGTCATTCAGGCTGGAAAAGACGTTTAAGATCATGGAGTCCAACTATTAAAAGTCAAGGTCAGCAAACATCTCTTTTATGTCATTCAGGATTTGGGATTAGCAACATCACGTGGCAGAGGGAAGTGCAAGAACCCCTCCTGCAGTTATGTGTATACAAACAGGCACAAGCCACGCATCTGTCCAAGCTGTGGATACAACCTTGCCAAAGACAGGACTGAGAAAACAGCAAAATCCCTGGTAAGGTTCAGGCTGGCTTGTTTTATCACATCTGTTGTGAGCTGGGCAGAGAAGTACCTTAGTTTGCAAGGACCTGTGGGAACATGATTTGGGCTTTTTTTTTTCATTATGATAAACTTGTCTAGCAGAATGGTTCCTATTTAAAATACCTGTGGTGATGTTTGTACTGTCCAACTCCTGTAGCAGTGGTGCTTCAGGCTGAGAGTAAGTCTGAGCACACCCAGTGCTACCACTGGGTGTCTCCTTAACTTAAAAATGCTTCTGTTGTGTCAGTACGTGCTGGGAAAATTGACCCTGAAGTCACAGTATTGCTGTGTCAGCTCTGCTGAACTTTGGACTTCATCAAGAAACTCCCAAGTATGCTCTGCTTTGTGGGCAGTTTGGGGCTAGTGTCAGTTAAGTCAGTACATCTTGTATTTGAGCTTCCTGTTTTTAAGGGTTTGTAGAGCAGCTTTACTTCCAACCTGAATTTATTTCTGGTTGTAGGGTTTTTTTCTGATGTACAAATACTTTTTCAGCTGTCTGCTGTTCTATGTGGATGTAATTAATTCTGGGGTTTTTTTGGGTTTTTGCCTTTGCAGTCTCAAAGTTAGCTTTTCTCATACTGAATTGTCATGTTTTTAAAATAATAAATGAAAAAAAGGAGCTTTCCTGCTCTTAGCTGAAATGCCTACTCAGCTTATAGACAGAATTTTAGTCTGTGTAGTAATGACTCATCCACTTGCCTTTTTTTTTATTTTGAAGAACATAACTTTGTTTAGTGGTTTTGTTTTTTTCTTTAAAAACACAAACAAACTGAGATGGCTTGTGTGAAACTCACACACGAACAGCTGTGTAAGGAACAGCAGTGTGCTTAGCTCAGCTTGCGTTCTGAGAGGCATGTGGCTTGTCTCTTCCTCATTTAGGTTGGGTTTTTTTTTTCTGGTTCTGGATGTGTTTAACATTCCTCTCACACAGTTCATTGTTGTCTCTGGGCTTTTGACTGATCATTTGTCTCACTGCTAGACTAGTCAGAAAACTAAGCTGAGATGTTGACAGAAGAGTTTCAGGGATTTAACAGATCAGGCTGTTTGTGTTCTCTGTGTTCCACCTGGAGTTTGGTTCTCCTGTGCTTGTGCATTTTGTTGTGATAGCATGTGAGCTGGAGAAGGGTAGACTGTAGCTGATCAATTGTTATTGATTAGGGTGTTCTGTATCTCACAGCCCCCAGTTCTCATTTAGTACTTGGCTCCTCCAGCTTTTGGACAGCTGTGCAGGCTGCCCTGAGCCTGTGCCTGAAAACTCATGGAGAAAGACAGTGATGATTGGGGGTTCAAGTGATGAGGGTTATTGAAGTGTTTCTATACCTGTTGGTGGTTATCCTTAACTTCTGGATCCCCAGTCCCTGCACTGAACAGTTAATGGCAAATCCATGATGGTCTGGCAGTGCAGGAGTTCCTGAAGGGCTGGGCTGTAATAAAGTGTTTTTGTTAAAGTAATTTGAGCTTGAAGCTCCTGTGTGGGGTCACTGATTCAGCAGTAGAGTAGAAGTCAAGTTTACTGCGTGCAAAGGTTACTACTGTGTTTCTTCTGCCTTTTATGACTTCTTTGGACTTCTAAATGTTTCATCCCCATGCTTGCCTAGTTGCATATGTTGCTTTCTAGGAGGTCAGTCCAGGTCAGTCGGACGTGCTGAACACCAGCGAGCCGCTAACACCATCCCAGAAGGAAATCCAGCGTCAGTCCACGCTGCAGCTGCTGCGCAAGGTGATGCAGATCCCTGAGAACGAGTCGGAGCTGGCAGAGATATTCACCCTCATCCATGAGCTCAACAGCTCCCGGCTCATCCTGTCCAACGTGAGTGAGGAGACAGTGACCATCGAGCAAACCTCCTGGTCCAACTACTACGAGTCTCCGTGTGTGCAGTGCCTCCTCTGTAACAGCCCCTTGTTCAAAGGGGGACAGAAGTAAGATTCTGCTTTGGACTTTGACTCTTCCACACTCATGCTGATTTTCTTTGTTCTGAGTCTGCCTGAAATAGTACTTGCTTTAGCTGCTGGTGATGAAGCTGGTGAAAGTGACACTGAATAAGCTAAATGTGTGTGGAAAGGGTTTAGCAGGATCAAAGAGTGACTGCTAAGTCTAGATGTAACTTTTTTCATACTGAAACAGAGTATTTTCATTAGTCATCCCCTCTTTGTTTTCCATTCTGATGCTTTGAGGCTGAGAGAGGAAAACTTGTGAGTTTACAGATGTGCATTATATGATTTCCCTTTTCTCTCTCTCCCTGGCCTGAATATTTCCTGTGTGGATCTTTTTGCTGATGATATTTTCATTCCTTCCATTTCTTAGTGTGTGCTTGAGTGAATCCTTTTTTGGAGCAAATATCCAAATTGAAACCTGAAGGACTTTCAGAAACTCCCAGTGCATAAGCTAGATTACCTTAACTAGATTTGTATGAAAGCCTGTAGGATATCTCCTCACTGAGTCTGCCAGACATCCCTGTTTCTAAAAGCATGATCTAAAATATTTCCCACAGCAAAATGTCAGGGAGTTTAACATTGTGTTTCTTTCTTCCACAAAAAAATTCTTGATACAAATGATGGATGTTTGCTTTGGTCAGGCTAGAACTAACTGAGATCTTCCCAGAAGAGATACTTTTTATGCTCTTTAGTTTTTTCAGAACAGAGCAATCCCACACCTTCTCCCTCACCTTGGGACTTACCAACATGTGCATTGTAAATCCTTGCCTGTGCCTGAGTGCTTTGCAGTGCTCTCTGCATGTTGGACTCTCCCATGTTCCTGCACAGGCTTTAATTGAAGCCCTGCCAGTGGGAAGGAGGTGACTTTGGCTTTGATTCCTGTTTTCTCAGATGGACAGCAGTATTTCAGCCACTGGCACTTTCCTGTCTGAATTTCCCCCTCAACAGTTACACTGTAGAGGAGCAGACCTTTCTGAATCTTTGTGTGCAGGGACAGGCTGTCAGGTGGAATGTGTTACTGATCACCACAGCAATGGGACAGATACATCTCCCAGGGCAGCTGGGGCCACAGGTTTTCTCCACCTCTCCAATAGTATGTGCCCAGTGTATGGAGCTGGAGGGATGCTCTAGTGCTGTTAAAAGAATGTGAGCAGTGACCTGACTCTGCCAGGGAAATCTGCTTTAAAATGTAACTTTTCTTTTCTTGGTGTGAAATGATGTGGTGATCTGGCTTAGATTTACACAATAATTAACTCATGTTAACTAGAATGTCTAAAGTTACTGCAGGGCTGGACTAAAAAACCCATTGGCTTCACTTGGAGTGGTTTTTTTGTTGTGTGTTGCAGTTCCCTTGCTGGTCCTCAGGAGTGCTGGCTGCTGACAGCCAATCGGTTACAGGTGGTTACAGCTCAGGTCAAAGTGTGCTTGAACCTGCAGTGTCTGGCCCTCCATAGCTTCACTGACATTTACACAGGTAGGAAAGATGTGAGCGTACCAACATACAGCATGACTATGGTCTGAAGCCTTGGGATTGTATCAGGCCATTGTCCAGGCACAGAAAAGCTTGTTCCCTTCCCAGTGTACTAAATTTGAATTATTTTTTAATTGCTTCTGCTTATTCTGCAAGTAAATCTGTATTTATGAGAGAAAACACATGAATGTTCTGGTGAGGAAGACCTTGCCTTGATTCACTGGTATAGGTCTCATCTGTGTGAATGCTGAGTTCTGCAAGGCAACCCCTGAGATCATAGTCAGAGGTATCTCTGGACAGTGCTGTTTCTCAGTGTTGGCTAGTGAGGAGATGGATTGGCAGCTGTTCCTTGTAGCTTTTTTAATTCAAAGACAAGTCTGTGAAAGGAGATAATCTTTCAGCAGGGAACTCTGCACTTCAGAGGTGCAGAAGCACTGTTTGTGTTTCCATTATCCTCTAAACTGTACTCATGTGAGTATTTTGTGTATCAGTAAGGAATATATTTCTTTGTGAGGAATATCTGGGACCCTACAGACAATAACTGTCTTGTTTTAACTGCAGGCCTTTTCAATGTGGGTAACAAATTGTTAGTGAGCTTGGATCTTCTGTTTGCAATCCGAAACCACATTAAACTTGGAGAGGACCCCAGAGTGGCTGTTGGCACTATCCTTGACTCTGTTCAGGAGCAAACTGGTGGGTTTTCCTTCTTGCTTTTTACCATAACACACCAAACTGTGACCTGGTGATGATTGTTAGGCTATAAAAAGGCAACCCTCACCTATTTTAGTGTGGTATGTTTCTATTAAATCACTTCCTAAACCAAACAATAGCTCTGTGACCAGTTCTTTGTACCAATTCTCTGGAGGGCAGGTTTGGTTTTATCCTGCATAGGAGAGCCTTACTGACTCTCCATTGGCTTTAGGAAGTGAGAACTGTAACAGTGGCGTGTTCTCTTTTCAGAAAAAAGCCTGAGCCCTGATGAGCAGGGTCAGCTCCAGGAACTGCTGTGCAATGGCTACTGGGCCTTTGAATGCCTGACAGTCCGGGATTACAATGATATGATCTGTGGAATCTGTGGCATAACCCCCAAGGTGGAAATAGCCCAGAGGAATACGGAAAATGTCCTAGCACTGAAAAATATAGAGGTAGGTTTTTCCCACAATCCACATCCTGTTCATGTTCAAAGCAAATCATAATGATTTTTTGCTGACTCTGGTCTTTGTGATGCACAATAAATACATGAGACCTTTGTGAGTGGCTTTCTGCTGATGTGTAACAGGAGGATGTGGCTGGAGCAGCAATGCCTGTGCTTCCTCTTAGAGGTGTTGATGTGTAGTTCAGGGAAAACAAGATCCTCTGTCCCTGGACCTCAGCTTTTGTCCAGCAGCCTCGGGCAGTAGGAACCTTGGATGGAAGTTGTTGAATGTAGTCTTCTTCCTTTGACATGAACACATTCTTTTTTTCCTCAAGTTTCCCTGAGGTGCTGTCTTCTCTAATGGGGAAAAAAGCCCTAATAAGAGAATGTAGCGTGTCTGACACTTGTGTCAAATTTTGAGTCTTACTTGATGCAAAGTGGTTGTGGCAAGCTTTAGGAGATTGAAATCATCTTGTTATATTTGGGCTGAGCACTCTCCTGTATAGTCCTCCTGCCCTGTGTGAGACTGACACAAAACTGCCAAATGTACTGTGGTTATTTGTATTTGACCACTGTGTTTCTTCCTCTCTGTAGTTTACTTGGCCAGAATACTTGCCATCAAGTGAAGTGAATGTAGAAGACTTTTGGTCCACGATGGAGACGGAGGTGATTGAGCAGGTGGCTTTTCCTTCTAACATCCCCATCACAAAGTTTGATGCCTCTATTGTTGCTCCGTTCTTCCCTCCACTGATGAGAGGAGCAGTGGTGATCAATACAGAGAAGGACAAGAACCTGCATGCACAGCCAGTGCCAGGTAATGGCTCAGGCTGTGCTTATTAAGGGAGAGCTTGATGTGTTGGTGACTTGAGTCTTGGTGATGTTTAGCATTAAGAATTGCTGATTGCATGACACTTCAAAAGTTGTGTGCTGAGAAAAGACAGGAACATTAAGTGAGTTCAGCTGTTCTCATACTACTTTGCTGCTTGAGGCTTGGCTTTTCCTGTGAAGTTTGGATGCACTGGTGGGCTCTGATACATTTGAGACATGGGAGACATGAGAGCATTGCACCCCAGATGAGATAGGGTCTGATTGCAGAGGGATGTGTGCACATCTTGAATGCCAGTCGGTGTTTGTTTCATGTTAGACTGACGCTTGGAGTGTGAAAGTTACAGGTAGTGCTTGGTGTCTCAATGTTACAATCTCAATAAAGGGTAAGTTTTTACAGAACTTGAGAAAAGACTAGGAGAGTGGTGTGCTAGTCCTGATCAGAGTCGTCAACGTTCAGTGTATCCACTGCATATTGACTGCCTGGAACAAGAAACAGTGAGAGGAATAATCTCAGAGCTGAGAGCTAAGATCAGTTAGCACCCAGTTCCCTTAAGAATTTAGGTATTGGGTATAAGAAGCAAAACTGGCTTTGCAAGCTTAACAAGTATGTGAGTTGGCTTTACAGACAGGGCTGCAGCTGCTTCAGTTCTGCAGAAGAGCTATGTGGGCTTTTGTGGAAGTGAAGCTCCAGAGAAAGAACCAGGGAGATGTGAAGGCTCAGCCTGGAGCTGCTCAGTCCAAAGGCTGCAGTCACATTTATCTCTGCTCTTCTTCACTTGGTTATCCTTACATCAGTCATTTAAAGGTTACAAATGACAGTATAGATAAGTGTTTATGGAGTCTGCAGCTCTGCTGGGCTCAGTCTGGTGACCTCAGCAGTGAAGGGCTCGAGACAAGTGTGGGCTGTGATGCACTTTGCAAGTAGGACTGTTCACAGCCTTCTCTTTCTGGCTGTGGGTTGTGCAATCTCTGCTTCTGTAGTCTTCGTAAGAAATTATTTTGGTAACTTCCCTTCCTGAAAATGAGTGCTGAGACCTGTTTCCTGCCTTTGCAGGTAATGGGAGTGCCTTGGTCAGGCTCCTTCAGGAAGAAGTCTTCAGGCCTGAGCTGATAAACTCTTACAGTGAGGAAGAGCTACGGAGCTTTCTGACACAGTGTGGCGTCCCCTGGGAGGCATCACATACAAAGGTAATGGCTTGTTTGCCCACATACAAGCCTGCAGGAGTGGAGCTGTTCTTCACTGTCTTTCTCTCATCCACTCCTGCCCTCCTAGACAATTAGTTTCTCATCTGACTGCACTAAGGGCAGGGATGGGTGCCAGCAGGTTATAAGATAATTTACACATGATGAAATAAATTGAACCTTTGTGGGCTAGAAGAAAGGAAGCCTGTAATTACCTTGTCATTGGCTCAGCATTGTGTAATTGCTTGTCATCCTCACAGTGCTGAGTGCGGGATTAGGAAGTTATTGGATGATGTGCAAATTAGGATTTGGGAGACCTTGCATGCAGCCTTTTCCCGCTCTGCAGGAGTCTGTTAATTTTAGCTTCTTTCTCTGGGGCCTGTCTTTTCTAGGACGAGCTCTGCTACTCCCTCCTGGCTCTCTGTGAGTTTGTACAGAATGGGACAAGCATCACACCACCTTCTGCTCATCACACAGGAGGGAAAATCTACAAAGTGTGTCCACATCAGGTAAGGAAGGCTGGAGCCACAGTGTTTGTTTTGTTCCCTGGCTATTCACTATTTGACTTACCAGCATGGAACTTCCTTATTGAATAGAAGCTATGGAATGGGCTTCTCTGAGCCTTGGGAATGAAACATGTTCCTTGGGGCTTGGAAAATGAGTGGTCCTGCAGGAGATCTCACGATCTGAAGCCTGGTTTTAATGTTGCTATTGAGGTACAGTTTAAAACCATCTCTTCCTGAACAGGACAAAGTGAATGTGTATGAGGAGGAAACAGAGTATCTTTAGAGAAAGTAGCTGTCTGGTTACTGTATAGTCTGGAATACCTGAAAGGAAGCTGAATTTTTTTAAGATTAGGGCTTTTTTCTCTAAGTTTTTGGTTTTATTGTGCTGCTGATGTTAATCTTTTTTCTTTTTTTCCAGGTTGTGTGTGGCTCAAAGTACATAGTAAGAGGAGAAAATGCCCGGGATCACGTGGACTTGTTGGTATCCTCACGTCACTGGCCTCCAGTGTATGTTGTTGATACAGCCTCTTCAGTGGCACTATGTGCAGACCTCTGCTGGCCTGGCCTGACTTCCCAGATGTGGGGGAAGAACCAGGGCTGCTTCTCTGACCCCATGGAGCCTCCAGCGGTTAGTTATGTCTTTACTCTCTGCTGCGCCAGTCCAGTATGGAAACGTTTCAAGGGAGATTTAAAATTAACCCCCCACTCCTATGTAACCTGCATTGTGCCTCAAGATGATTTCATAGAATCACAGAACGGTTTGGGTTGGAAGGGCCCTTGAAACTCGTCCAGTTCACCTCCCTACCACAGGCAGGGTCACCTTCCACTAGACCAGGTTGCTCAGAGCCCTGTTCAACCTGGCCTTGAACACCACCAGGGGTGAATTTGACCTGATAAGTGTCTCCTGATTTAAGCTCTGCCAGTGAATCACTTCTAAGCATAGCAGAACGTATTGTGTGTTGCCTGGGGCATTGTGTTTGATTAATTGTCCTTAATAGGAGGAGCTGTGCTGGGAAGTGCATTGTAACGGTTCCAATCATGAACTGTGGAGCACATCACTGATTTTGACACAGCAACTCACTTTCAAACTCCTGCTATTCCTTGAGAAGTGGGACAGGAAGATGGTTCCTAGTGCTTTGGGGTTATCTGAGGGCACACAAGTGAGGGAGGGAGTGTACAGGCCACCTTTGTGGCATTTAGGGGATGCCTGGGTCATTTAGCCCTCCCTCTGTACTGGGTCGTAGTGTTGGTTGGAGTTTGGCCAGCCAATAGTTTTGTCTTCTCAGCTGCGGGGAAGTTACTTGTTGTTCTACCTGGTGTGCGTGTCTCTCCCCCAGTACGTGTCCTGCCCTGAACTGCTGGACCAGCACTACAGCGTAGACATGACGGTGGCTGAGCACTCCCTTCAGCATCCAATCACCAAGTCCTTGGCACGCCGAATCGTCCACACGGGCTCGGAGCAGAGCAGCCCCTGGGATCCCACAGCTCGGCACCACTGCATCTCCCTGTGCCGCGAGCTGGAGCCGTACGGCGCCATCATCGCCGCCATCGACGACAGCAAAACCAGCAACGTGCGCCAGAGGCCCATCACCTTCGAGAACCCCACGCACTATTACCTCTACAACCGCCTCATGGACTTCCTCACCAGCAGGGAAATCGTGAACAGGCAGATCCAGGAGATCGTGCAGAGCTGCCAGCCGGGGGAGGTGGTGATCCGCGACGCGCTCTACCGGCTCGGGGTGGCCCAGATCAAAACAGAAACAGAAGAGGATGAAGAGGGGAAGCAGGAGGAGGATAGAGGTTGCTGAGTAACAAAACAGCCTGTTGGTGTCTCTCTCTGGTCGTGTGGATGGGTGGGCTGAGCCAGCTTTTGCAGCTGTCTGGCTTGAGGGTTTATTTTTACAGGTTAGAGATGTGATGCTGGTGGCTTTGACTGCTGTTACTGACCAAAGAGCTCTGTGCTTCCATAGCATCGTGATAGCTGCTGCGAGCATGGGTCTGTCACCCCCTTGCACAAGGCTGCAACTGCCTTCAAGGCATGTGATGGACCTGCTGTTCAGGGCTGTGGGATGTTGCCCTCCCTGCAGCTGGAGAGGGAAGAGGAGTTGCTGGTAGCAGGGAGTGTGTGTGGTCAAGCACACACAGGTTTTTTAATTCTGAATCTTGCTTGCTGACTTCTTTGTGCTTATTGGTGGCAGGGCTGGGGGTGTGGGACCAGGCATGAAAGGTAGGTGGCTACAAAGATTTCCCCCAAAACATTCTGAATAGGTGAATTTAGGATACTGACTCCTGCTTGGTAATCTTGCAGAGCTCTCATATGCATTGGCTGCAAGGAGTCTTGAGCAGGAGCTGTGCTGTATCTGAGGAGCCTCCCTGGAGGCTGCACACCTGGGTCCAGTATTATGGGTGCTTTGGCTGCAGGAAGTTTCTAGAATTGTTTGTCCCTTCACATGAGCACTAATAATTTAGAAGCCAAAAGGTGCAGTGAGTGGAGTGTGTTCTGTATGGTAAGGTAAGAACTGAGCCCCAGGGCAGCCAAGGGGTTAGAGGGTGGTTTGAGTGCTGTGCAAGGGGTGGCTGTGGAGAGGGGAAGGACACTCAAACACTGTCTGTGGGATCAAGGAGGAATGATGAATGCAGTGTCACCAGAGTGAGCAGGGTTCCATATTCCACCCTCATGGATGTGCTGGGAGAGCTGCACCCACGTGTGCAATCTCATCACTTTGTCAGGTGTCACACCTGCCCTGCCCCTGCTGTCACAGCGCTTGGGGGGTTGGAGGAGTCTCCTGCTGCCCAGGTTGCTTTGTCAGCCCCTTGAAAGGAGTCAGGATGAGACCTCTGCCTCTGCAGCACACCTGAAGAACACCTGGGGCTGCACGTGCAAAGCTGTGCTGTCATTGCTGCAGCTCCCTTTGGCCATGGCTGGTGGTGAAGCTGTTTGGTGTTTGCTGTGACCTGCAGAGGAGAGAAGCAGGATGCCAGACTGCTAAGTTGCCATCTTGGGAGTTTATTTTGTCTGAGTGAGCAGTGGGGAAGATTCTGAGGCTTGCGGTGTGGTTGAAAACTCCCTTCTGTGAAGGGGAACCTATTGAGTACCGTACTGTTAAAGTAAATGTATTAAGTCTGAGCAAATGCAGTAATCATGGCTTGGGGTTTTTCTGTTAAGAACATTAACTTATTATAAGAGACATTAGTGACTTTTTTCAGTCAATGATAAAGTTTAATAAATTATCTCCAATTTTTGGGGTGAAACTGTGGTCAAGTGACTTGTTCTTTGGTTTTTTTTGTGTGCAAGACCTGCATGGCTTCAGGGGAAAGGGCACAAACACTGCTGAATCTCTTCTGCATTTACCCTGGCATTACACTTCCCCCAGAGACTGCTGCCATGTGCCACATGGTGACTTGTCAGGTGTCCCATCATCACAACTGAAATTACATTCCATTATATCCATGCACAGGGTCTACTTCAGAGCTTTAAAACCTTGCTTTTAATAAGTTTTTCACAAGAATGAGTGGTTTTGAGAACTAGTACTGAGGAACAGAGTTTCAGGGTGAGTGGGTAGGCCAGTGCATCACCCATGCTCTGAGCTCTTCCCCTCTGAGAACAGTCCTTAGAGCCCTGGAAGAGACTCATTTTGTTAAACATCTTATTTTATTTTTTATAATGCTGACAGATAAGAGTTACGTTAGCTTCTCATTTAGTAAGGAGGAATGAATCACTTGGTGTTAGCATAAAACCAGGTTTAAAAGGATCAGAAATGGCCCACAGTGTAATTGCTCAGAGTGTGACAAAGGCCACCTGTGGTGCAGCTGTAGTTTGCCTGAGCCCTGTCAGTTGCAGTTTGCCTGTACCTGGAATGGAGATCTTTTACCCACCGAGTCAGGTGAAGCTAAGAAGGTTCTTTAGCTACTTCTGGTAGGTACACAGGACTGGATGGCCAGGGCAGTAGTAAACCTGAGCAAGAGCTAGCTGAGAAATAAGTTGAAGGGCATTAGGCCCTAGCTTATGAAAAAAATCACCTCAGTTGTACTAATAAAAGTACATTTGGGAAATTTAGTACAAGTCTGTAATAGTGACAAAGGCAGTGATTGCTACATGTTCAGTAACTCAGAAGTTCTGTAGGATATGTGTAATACTGATCATTTCCAGACCTCTTTAAGCTGCCATTCTTTCCTGGATTGGGGTTGTGTTCAGTGTTCTCATGGCAGAGCACTGGTTTCTGCTGTATTTTACCTGAGAAAGTACTGTCCCTCTGTCCCATTACTGGGCCACAAGTTCACATAACCCTGGGGTTGGCTCTGTGGCTCACTTCATCCAAATACTCCCTGCAGGTGCATCAGCTGCAGAGAAGTGGGTTGCACGAGGAAGTGTAGGGGTTAATGCATATTTAATGCTATGTAGAAGCTTTACCTATATCTAAACACGCTGCAATGTCCAGGGTCAGACTGACAAAGGGAAGAGAGCAGGACCACCACGAAAAAGAGTGTGTGGAGTAGTTCCAGTGCCAAGACCTATTTCAAGATGTGCTTATAAAACACAAGGGTTCAGTAATGTAATGTAATGTGAGTGACACTTGGAACTGTCTTACTTGGCTGTGACTAGTATTTTTTAAAAAACTCAAAACCCAAACTCCCACAGCCTTCTCTGGGGCATGGGGAGGCAGGTGCTGGGGATCTCTGTGTACCTTGTAGAGATGGAGCCTGTTACTATCCTGACAGCTCTATGCTATGTGTGAGATAAGACTTCAGGGACCCCATGGTGACTCCTTTGCTCTCCTTTTGGTGAGAGAGTTGGCAACACTCACACTTCAGAAAGCACAGAGAAGGCCAAAGCGGAAGGTGTCTGTGTCCTAGGGTGAGCTCTGTGGAGCCAGGACAAGGATCAACCCCAGGGTGAAGGTCCCATCTAACAGAACTGGTAGTTGTTGCCCTTGAGGAGGGGCTGCCCACTCTCCTCTTGCTCGCAGGACTCCTCACAGCAGCCGGAGGTGTCGCAGCCACTGTCTTCCTCAGCACTGGAAGGGAGGTTGGTGTAGTCCTTGAAGGAAAAGGAAGAAACACAACACCCTGAGTGTGTTTTGGTCCCTTTGATGGTGTATGACCCCTGTTGCCGTGCAGGTGACCAGCTGGGGATGTGCTCACTCCACATTACCACCCTTTGCTGTGCCCACAGGGTGTGACTAACAGGCAGGGCAGGCTCATGCCTATGCTTTGGTGGACAGCTAGTCCTGAGGGGATGCACAGCAAGTCCAGGGCCATGGGGCAGGGTGCTGTGCTGGTAGTATATCGCTGCCTGTCACTGCTTTGTCCAGCCCTCTCTGGTCATGGTGGGGAGTCAGCCCTTCAGCTGGATGCCTCTCTGAACTTTGCACCAACACTATACTGCTCCCATCAGCTAATGGTAAGGGATATGACACAAAACTTGTTCAGAAGCTGTGTTCATGTCCTCCCCCTTCTCCTCTCCAGAGGTCCTCACCCGCTCCTTATGCACCTCCAGCTCTTTCTGGATGAAGCAGCCTATCTGGTCGAAGGTGGGTCTCCGTGTGGGCTCCAGGCTCCAGCACGCCTGCATGATGCTGTACCTGCAGGGCCAGACAGGGACAAGCTGGTTGCATGGTGCTGCTGGAGGGTCTGCAACCCCAGGCTCTTCCCTGCAGCACTCTGTATGTCAGGGACACAGTACTGAGCAGTCCCTTGTCTTCCTCCATAGAACCCATGGTGAGTGCATGTGCACTGCTCCAGGGAGTGGTGACCACTGGAGTGGATGGAGCAAGCTAATCAACAAGGAGCTTGCCACCAAGACTTCAGGCTTACACTCATTACCCTCCTCTAGCCTACTCAGGCTTGTCTTCTCATAATCATAGAGCCAAAAGTAGCTAACCAAATAGAGAAGAAAACCCCACCAAGTTCAGGAATGTAGACATGTAATGTGAGTGCTCTCATCCTCCTGCCCATAAAGAGGAGATAGTGGATAGACTGCCCCAGGGCTTGTTTTCCTACAGGAGCAAGGAGCAGCCTGGTAGGATCCAGCCTTAACCTCAAGGCAGACACTTGGGAACAGCAGGCAGAGCTGTGGACAAGGTCCCTGTGCCGTGTCCCTGCCTGTTGCCATGAGGCAGCTCCAGCCACGTGGTCGCTGCTGTGTGAATCTCAGCACATCCACTCACATTTCCAAGGGAGCGAAGTCAGGCCTGGCCATCTGGTACCCCTGCTTCACCATGCTGTAGAACTTGCTGTTCACCACCATGCCAGGATACGGGCTCTTCCCTGTGACAGGAACAGAAGCAGAGGTGGCTCTCAGACCACAGTGTTCAATACTCCAGCCTTGAGGGTGGGAAGAGGCAGCCTGGAGCATTGCCTGAGCCACTGTTACCCAGGGAGCTGAGTTAGAGAAAATGATGTGGGATTCTTCATCTTAAATGCTCCCTCTGAAAACACAACACAGTGTTTTATAGCCCTGATAAACCTAGATTTTGGTCAGCCTTCCTCCTATCTTGGAAATTTTTTCTGCAGATACATTAGGCCAGTAGTGAGCCATGGAAAACAAAAGAGGTTTGCAAGCTCGCGTCTTTCTTACCAAGGGAGAAGATCTCCCAGAGCAGGATGCCATAAGACCACACATCACTCTGCACTGTGTAAATGCAGTCAAAGATGCTCTCTGGGGCCATCCATTTCACGGGCAGGCGAGCCTGGAAGAGCAGAGAGTCCTGCAGACTGGGACACACTGGCAGCTTATGCTGCACCCTGTCTGTCCTTCATGCTCCAGCCCCCCTACCCTTGTACCTTCTCTTGTGCCCATTTTAATTACTTACATTGCCTTTCACAACATAATTGGAGTCATTCATGATGTCCCGGGCCAGGCCAAAGTCACAGATCTTGGCTACACGTCCATCTGATATGAGCACGTTCCTGGCTGCTAAGTCACGGTGGATGCACTGGGGAGAAGAGAGCACAACTGAGACCCAGCCACTGGCCCCCAGCAGTCCCAAAAAATTCCCTACAGCCCAGGCCTGCCACCAAAACAATGCTTGTAGGGGCAAGGGAAACATGTACTGCTTGAAGAGCCCCTGTCTGAGGCACCAGGTCATGTACAAGCCACGGGCTCTTTTTCAAGCACTTCATTTGTGGTGTTAAGACACTGCGACATTTCATGCCCCCTCCTTTAATCACTCACGGGGCTGTCATCTTCCCCACAGGAGGAGGCTCAGAAGCTTGGGCTGTTGACACTGTGTCCTCATCTCTGAAACAGACACAGTGTGACTGACACCCTGAGCCAGCTCTGGCAGACAGCTCAACGGCCACTTTCAGTTCCTTGTCCCTGGGGCAGCAGGGACGCTGCCAAAGCGAGAAAGCTTCACAGCAAGGTTCCTGACCTCGTGTAAAAGCAGGGGAGAAAATGTTGAGACCAGCATGAAGCACAGCCCTGGGTTCCCTCTGTAACGCTGCCCTGCCATGACGGCCGTGGAAGACAAAGGCTCTGACAGGAACACCAGACACCAGGGCCCAGCCTGTCTGGACCCAACAGACAGAGCAGAGAGGCCCATTTCCAGCAGCAGCTTGCTTGAGCTTGGCTACCCCATCCAAAGACATCCCAAGCCTTCTGCAGCCAGGATGGGTGGCTCCTGCTTGGCTGGACTGGTGTTTCCCACGTGGTGTGCTGGGGGCAGTGGTTCTCTTGGCACTCACGTTCTTTGATGCGAGGAATGCCATGCCCTGGGCCACCTGGCTGGAGAACTGTAGCAGGTCAGAGAGATTGAGGGGACGGAGATCCTCCCTGGCTTCATCTTCTTCCTCTGAGCTTCTCCCTGAAATTCAAAGCAGAGATTTAGACTTGCTGCAAAGCTGGCGAGTAACACAAACTGTGGTGTGCTGTGATTCCCAGAGCTAAACCAGACAGGATGGCCAAAAGAAAGAAATCATGAAATCCCAGAAATAAGCCTTTGACTCACCCCTGGCTTGCGCAGAATCTGATGCTGCTGAAGATGATGATGATGGCACAGGCCTCATTTCAACATATGTTTCCAAACCCTGGCTTGAGAAGCCACTGTCACTGAGTGAGAAGCACCAGAGAGGGGGGCAGACTGTTAGAACCCTCCAGCAGTACCTTCTGCCCTGCTCCATCTCCACCAAGAGGAGAAACCACATCCCTGCCTGCAGAAGGTGACTTAAAGGCTTAAAGGCAAAGGTAATGTGGAAGCTGATTCAGAAAGGGGACCTGGGCCCCCTGTGTTATGGGGCTCCAAGGACTGCTCCCCTTTTTTTAAGTTCTTGGCTGATGGGGAGCAGTCAGCTTCATCCTAGAAAACCCATGTGCCCAATAGTGCAGGAAGCTAAAGTTTTGGTTCTGAATTGTGGAAGGACAGACTGGGCTGAAACCTGTATTTATTGCGGGATATTCAATGACTGCTGTCAAAGTCTTCGAAAAACTTGCAACTATAACCAGCTCTAAACACATACAACCCCAGTGGCTTTTACATCCTAGCATCCTGCCAGTCCCCAGACCTTTGACCTTGATCTCTCCCCAGCACAGTGCTCTGCATGCTTCTCCCAACGAGTACCCAGGCCCAGCATTGCTCAGCCCTGCAGTCACCCGAGCTCTGCTCCTACCTGCGGATGTATTTTTTCTCTAGCTCAATGTTTTTGTAATCAGCAGCACTGTCTAAAGAGGTGTCCAGGGCAGAATCCTGGATAATTATGGATTCAGCCTTCTTCCGCAGGAAATTCAGCAGGTCTCCATAGCGACAGTACTCGGTGATGACAAGGATTGGGCCTGGCAGAGCAGCAGAAAGGGTTCATTAAGGAGCGATGTTACTGTGACCTGTCCTGGGATTGCTTTCCCTGGGAGGGCAGCAGAATCCACACAGCTCACGCTGCGCCTCAGAGGAGGGGCCATGGCAGGGGTCTGGGGGGGCAGCAGGGCTGGGGGATCCTACCTCCACAGGTACATGCCCCCAGCAGGTTAACAATGTTCTCGTGGTGTCCCAAGTGACTCATGATCTTCAGCTCAGACATGAGAGCCTCCTGCTCATCCGTGTCTGCTGATGCTGCAAGGTGAGAGAAGGACTGTGTGAAGGAGTGAGGGAGGGACAAGGAGGAGATTAAGGGAGAGGACAGAGAAAGATGTTGACAGAGTTATGGAACAAAAGGAGGAGACACACTTCGAGCGAAAACTGCATCTTCTAACTGTGCCTCTGGCCTCCCCTGTCCACAAAAACGACAGTAATGTGATTCCAGCACCTGGTACTTGGCATAGAAACATCTTTAAAACATAGCTGTGGCAGCCTGGGAGCACCAACATGTGTTGAACACACACTACATCCTGCCCAGATGGAGGATTTCAGCCCTTGCAAGTTGCTCTGTGCTTACACTTTAGCATCTTCACAGCCACTTTGAGCACTGAATCTTCTTTGCCCAGCCCAAAAGCTGTGGCTTCTACCACTTTTCCAAAGGCTCCTGCTCCAAGAGTTTTTCCTGCAGAGAGAAGAAAAAAGTGCTTTTAAGATATGTTATAGAAAAAGACTGAGCAGTTGTCCTACATGCAGCCTTGGGGATGGGGATTCCTGCTGGGCTCACACAAGATGACATATCCCTTAGTCAGGAGCTGGCAAACATCTGTGGGGAACTCTACTGTGAGCAAAGATGGTGAGTAAGAGGCCATCTCCAAACTTCGCCTCACCAGCTCTGTGCCTTAGGAATGACTCCACATGCAAGAGGAGGGACACGATCCCTGCAGCCTTCCTTGGAGCAAAGGAGGAGGGAGGGAGCCTACACCCTACCACTTGCCACCCTGTGTGGAAGGGGGCAGCAAGGCCTGGTTTAGGATGCTGCCGGAATGTCTGGGTGTAGTTTTGGATATTGCCCAGAGCTTTGGCTCTGACCCTTGGAGCGTTTCAGCTCTGTGATGAGCTTCATGCCACCAGGCAAGAAGCAGGGAAGGTTTCTTACCAAACTGGAGGTTATTCCTGGGAAACTCCCATTTTTCATTGTACGGCAGCTGAGTGGGATCGATAAAGATGTAGTTATTGCCTTCACAGGCCTCAATGATCTTCCACCGCACCTGGTACTTGGGTTTCTGTAAGGAAGAGATTCCAGTTATTCAGTGTTCCCCAAGTTGGGAGGGTTCTTCAGCCCCAGCATCCACTCAAGCTCACTCTGCAGGCACAGAGGGAAGATACAGACTTCAGCCCATCAAGTATCTTTTCAACCTGGACTGAGTGAGAGAGGCTTTTTCTGGACAGCCTGGTCTCTTTGCAGTTATGAAGTCCCCCCAAGTCATCCCCTATGACTGAGGGAGGCTCTCTTGCCACTAGAAGCAGCCTGTTGCCATCATTTGGGATGGCAGAGCTGGGAGATCCAGCACGTCCCA
Organism: Corvus hawaiiensis; assembly: GCF_020740725.1. Lineage (NCBI taxonomy): Eukaryota > Metazoa > Chordata > Aves > Passeriformes > Corvidae > Corvus > Corvus hawaiiensis. Next base: position 7,072,542 of record NC_063227.1, on the reverse strand, counting down.
CCAGAGCAGTGGCTGACAGTGCCCAGCTGGTGCTGGAGGGAGATGTCCCCACTGTGTCTCCTTCCTTGGTCCTCTGGCTGCTGAGCACAGCAGAACAGTGGAGCTGGTCCTGCCCCACTTCCCTTACAGGGGTAAAATAAAAAAGGAGAAAGAGAAGTAAGAATTTCTCTTTTCCAAGAATGTCATGGCAGAAGTAACCAGGCAAGGCAGAGAAGCAGTGCAGGAGTCTTTGAGCAGAGAAGGCTGGTACTTGTCTGAGATAGGTAACCATGTTATTTATAGCCATGTCCTGCTTCTCTGGGGCTTGCAAGCCCTTCCAAAAAGCTATTTTCTTCACATTTGTGCTTACACATTGATCTATCTTTCTGTATCTCTCGACCACTGTCCAAAGGCAGCTCTGCCTGCTAAGCTGTAGGTGCTTGTCTGAGAGAGGGCTCTGATGGATCTTCTGACAACCAGCACCAGAACTTTGCTGCAAAATTTTCAGCCTTGATAGGCTGTCAAAGGAAGGGTGCCAAAAGGGAGAGATGAAAACCAGATTTTCACCCACTGATGAAGCAGAGGTGGCTACTGATTGGTTCAGTTTGTGGAAAAAACAGAGAAGGATTCCAAATGCTGGAAATGAGCCTTGCAGAGAAAATGGGGCAAGTTCTTATATAAAAATAGTGACCAAGTCTTCCTGGAAACAAACTTCTTCTAACATCATCCTGTTTCCCCATAAAACCAGTTTATTATAAAGCAGCGAGGAGAACAAAAAGTAGATGCAAACTGCAAACCACTTTTTTTTCTCCCTTAATTCAGTCCGTGAATTCATGGGACCAGAGCAAAACCAGCTGCAATTGACAGCGCAGAGTGAGCACCTTTGTCTGACACCAAACAATAACCACACTGACCTCTGGGCTACCAGACTGAAGGACCAGGGCAGGAGAGATGTTAATACACTGGGTTGGGTGCATGAGCTTTGCCCTGCAGCAGGAAACTCCAGGGGGAAGCTGAGAGGCAGGGGAGGTGAAGGAGGCAGCTTGCCTGGTACCTCCAAGCTGAATGGTCCCTGCTCTGGCTGACAGCAGAGGCTGTGTGGCCTCTGAGACCAGGCAGCCCTTGCAGCCCTTGCCCTGCAACAGGGAGTCTGACCTGGTTGTACTTGTAGAGCAGGAGGAGGAGTAGGAGGAGCAGCAGCACCAATGCACCTATGCAGGTGGACAGAACAGGGCTGAAGAGCTTGTTTGGAAGGGCCATGACACTCCCTGGAAGAGGGAAAAAAAAAATCCAGAGAATCAGTAAACATCCTTATTTCAATCCCAGCTCTGGGAGCATTTTGCCCAGCTATTCACTTCAGCTTCCCCTGTATGCAACACTGCCCTCAGGACACCCTTTTGGGAGCTGCTGGGAGCTGAGGGAAGTTCTTGATGCCAAACTCAAGGCTGCAATGGTTCCCCTCATGCACCCCAATTTTGACACAACCAGCACCAGGTGCAGCTCAGACAAACTGGTGACCAAGATCTGTGCAGCAAGAACAGGCCCACCAAAAGATGCAGCCCCTTTACTTTGGTGGGCTGAGAAACTGCTGGATGCACCGTGCACTGGAGCTGAGCCCTGCAGTTATGAGATGTTCGTGGTGTGGCTCAGCCTTTGGCCCTAGGCTATAACCCAGCCAGAAATTCCCACATGGCTCCTAGGACTGGTGAATGCCAAAGCCTCACACCTGTGAGGATAAAGGGCTTGTGGAATCTGTTCCAGCTCTCTTGCAAGACAGTGGGGATATACATATAGAACGCAACCCCGAAGTCCCCAAATTCTCCCCCACTCTGCCAACTCTGTCGATTTGTATCTTACGGGTGATGGTGAGTGAGTGAAACATGTCAGAGGTGTTCCCTTCCCCGTTAATGGCCATGCAGCAGAAGGTGAAATTGTCACCCAGCTCCTGGAAGAGGATGGTGCTCTCCACCTCCATCTCTTGGAAGGGCAACATATTCACCACCTGGGGTCTGGAGTCATTCCGTATCAGTCTGTAGTCCTCACTGTACCTGCAGGGATGGCAAGAGGAGGCAATGAGTGCTCCTCTGCAGCACAGCAGCTCACAGCTGAGTGGGTGCCTGTGTCACACTACAGAGGAGACACAGGGAATTAGGGTTGCAGCTCTGTGAGGTGTGTTACTCTCTACCCAGTTAAAGATGTCTCCCTGAACACCACGGCCCTGCACAGACAGAGCCCTGACTGCCTTTATGTGGCTCAGCAGTGTTCTGCCATCAGTCCCTTCAGTGGGGCTGGTCCTGAGACACAACAGCCCTGTCCAGGCAGCTGCAGTTGCTTCCCATGACTGTAGCTCAGTTAACCTGTGCTCTGCAGAGCCTCAGACCTGTGGAGGTCCCAGAAAGATGACTGGGCCAGCCAGGATATACCTCCACAGCAACATACACCAGGGCATTTCTCCAAGGGATCCACGTGTTCCTCAGAAAAGCATGGGGAGAACATGAATCACAGGTGGATGATCTCTTCAACCTCAGGACTTTAGGAATAGAAAGTGGTCCCTCTTCGCAGGCAGTCCCCAGGAACCTCTTTTTCAGCAGAACAACATCCCTGTTGCTGTTACTGGACAGGCTCTGCTGTATGGCCTGCCCGGGAGCCCACGCTCAGCGAATGCCAGCACAGCAAGGGCAGGGGCACAGCTCGGAGGTGCTCAGTCAGTTCTCACCTCTCGGGCAGTTCTCACCTGTCCGAGTGAACGGGGCACTGGTACCACTCGATGCGTGGGGCAGGGTACCCGATGGCCATGCACTGAAGGATGCTGGAGTCATTGGCTGGCACTTTGATTTTGCAGACCCTTGGAGAAGCTGTTGGGGAAGTCACATAAAAAGTGAATGCTGTGACCAGAGGAAGAGCACATCCCCCATGCTCTGGTTTACTTTCCATGTGTGCAACAATAAACCAGAAGGAGCCCCTGTGCTAAACACAGGCAGGTTTAGGCTGGGTCTGTGTGTCCTGTGGGTGCTGAGCTGGAAACAGCCTGGTACCCCAACCAACTTTTTTTGCTAGCTGGGAAGCAGCCCCAGGGGCAAGCAGGGTGAAAGAATGGGCAAGCACTTACATTTCAGAGAGATACTGAATGTAACCGATTCATTGGTCACATTGTTGAGGGCATGAAACGTGTAGAACCCTCCCTCTCCTTCCTTCAGGCGGTTCAGGAAGAGTGTGTTGTTGTACCTGCTCACAGAGAGAAACACTGTGAAGAACACACAGGCCTTGCTCAGTGAGATTCTGCTGCTTCCTGTGCTCTGGAGCAGTGAACAGTTCCAGCACTAATCCCAGCCCCTCAGGGAGCCTGCTAGTTGCTTCTTCAGGGGAAGCAGGGAGGGACCAATCTTCCTTAGAGGAAACACCTTTTGCCACCAAGTGCACTTCAGCACTTCTGAAAGGCTACAGGTGGGTGAATGCTCAGAAATAATTTAACATGTAAATCATTACCTTTCAAGGATAAGGGGATGCTGGTTCTTCTGCCTTTGGCAGAATGAGTTACTCCATGAAGATGTGCTCCCTAGTAGCCACTCCCCTCTGCCCCCTGCCCATTTCTCAACCCCCAGTGCAAGAAGTTCACCCTAAAGCCATAATTTTTGCCAAGTGGCACAGTTCCTCTTGTAGATTGTTTTTTGTTTCTAAGAAAATGAAAGGGGAATTGCCAAACACCCCAACAAATGGAATGTTTTTCTTTCAGTCTCCTCTTGGTCTCAGCTGGCTGTAGGCTTTGGAAGAGCACACCTGTGCCCTCTGTTAGGTTATATTCACATAACAATGTTTGTGACTTCTCTTGGCGTGGCGCTCTCAGTGCCTCTCAGTGCACACTCTCTCAACCTCAGAGCAGTGAGGGAATTAAGTTTTTTGTACTGTTCGTCCACTCCTGAAATTTCTTCTGGCAAGGAGAGTGCAGACTTGAACAACCAGATCACAAATGTGATACTAACTTCCACAAGGCTGTCTAAAGAGAAGGCTGCCAAGTTAGAGAAGGGTGGTGTCCCCCTTGATCTGATTATACTGTGGTTTGCTAACAATACTGGAAAGAGAAGATAGAAATGCAGAACAGTTTCCCTCTTTAAAACCAGAGAGTTTTCTGTAGAATGGGGCCTGCCTGTCTACATGCCATAGCCAGTATAGAAGACAAAGAGCACGTACCAGTTGTTTCCAGAGATCATTTGGCCCTTGAATATGGTGGGTTTAGAGTTCTTCAAGGGATTCGTGTGTTCCCAGACCCACTGGAGAAGTTTTGGGTAAGCCTTAATGTGGACCTGCAGCTTCAGACTCTCACCCAGAGCAACCTCCTGGCTGGTGGCTTGCCCTGGGATCAGGTGCACGTAACCTCTCTCTGCAGGATGGAGGAGAGCACGACCGTCAGCAGGCGTGTCCAGAGACCTGGAATAAGCTTATGCCATCTCCATAAAGGGATCATTATTGGAAAGAGCAGCCCCATCTGGGAGACTGCAGGAGGGAATGAAATATTACACAGATATGTTGCCAAAGGAATACTTTTAAATGACTTCTTTGTCATGGCACCTTGGATTACACTGCCTGAGGAGGGCTAGAAAATCTTAGTGAAGTCTCACAGGGAAAGAAGTTTTACATGCTGTATCCTAAGAAGTGATGAGGCTAAAACAGTATCTCTTAATTGTTCATAAAAGACAGTTATGCTTTAGCTGAAATCCTGGCTTCTCAGCTGGAAACAACTCAGACTGAGCCTTCTTTCTGAGCTGTGGTATGCAGCAGCTTTGTATCATCAGCAAACTCCAGCCTGTGAGCTGTGAGGATGAATTTTCCATCTTGAGATACAAACAAGTGTGTAATAGACCTGAAGCCCCTTATGTGAATCTGTGACTGGAAGAGATGAAGATCCATACTTTGCTCGTGTGGCTTGCCCTTCCTTCTAAAACATGTCCTCTGGGCCCTCAAGATATGAAGGGAAAACCAGTTCCTTTTCTAGCAGCTCCATAGTTCTCATGTAAGCCCTCAGGCACAAGTGAGAATTGTGTTTTCAACAACAAATCTAGGAAGAGAATGGAGGCAGAAGCAGCAAATACTCAAGGCTACACATGATTCAGCCTTCCTGGTCTTTTGGGGAAGCACTCACCTACTACCTGAAGCATTGTTGAGGCATTCCTGAATCCTACTGTATTGTTGGCTATACAGATGTATTTCCCACTGTCTTCCATGGTCACGGCTTCAACGAACAGGGTGTCATTGATGATGTAGTTATCATTTTCAAAGTCAATCTTTCTAGTTCTCGTGACCTGTCAGGCAGAGAGGGAACAGCACACATTGAAAGGGCAGAGCAAACACACCTCTCCTGCTCTGGGCTAGAGAGCTCATCATTGAGAACAACCTGTGAGGAGACCCAGAGTCATACTAAACCCAAGTATCCAGGGCAGATATTCCACAGCAGTGAGGTTATAGCTATTGTCAGCCTTCTGACTGCAACTTGACCTTACACTGTGTGATCCAAACATACCTTGTGTGTTGTTTCAATTCCTTAATAAAGGCACCAGTTATAATAAGGACTTCTAGCAAACCTCATCTAACCATCTGGCAGTTAGAAGTCAGCATCACAGAGATTTTGAGATGTATTCCTTTTCTTCACACGTATCTTTTCTCTGGAGAGCTCTGTCCTGAAAATATTTGCTGCTTTATAAGCCCTGGCAGGGATGGGTGGCGAAATGCTGCTTTAATAGGTACTGTGGCTCTTGTCCAATAAACTGAGGTGAAATAATATAGTGTCCTCTCTCACAGCACGATTCTGACAATAGGCAGATGTTTCTTAATCCTGTGTCATCCCAAAGAAAGGATATTCAAATTTCTACAGCTTGAATAGCTCATTGGTTGGGTAGTTCAAGGCTTTGCTGTGGGTCTAGGCAATTCTTACCACCCTATGTCCCCCAGTTTCCAGGAAAGCTCCACACCCCAACTTACTTTTTTTGCTGCTGTCACCCATCTGATGTCATACTTGTGAGAAGGAGCAATCACTCTGCAGGTGACTTTGAAAGGTTCGCCCACAATTCGCACGTTGTCTGCAGGGTCCATCATCACTGACACAGGTTTCTTCAGTACTGCACAAAGGCAAGCAAGGAAAGATCCAGTGTCAGCTTGTCCAGTGATTCCATGTGCTTTGGAGACTCCCCAGGAGCTGGCTACCTTTGGAGGTGAGGCAGAGGCACAGGTTGCCCAGAGAAGTTGTGGATGCCCCATCCTGAAGTGTTCAAGGCCAGGTTAGGTGGGGCCTGAGCAACCTGATCTAGCAGGTGGCATCCCTGCCCATGGCAGTGAGTTTGGAACGAGATGAATTTCAAGGTCTCTTCCCACCCAAACTATTCTGTGACTCTATTCTATGATTCTACCTTCTCCTTTCCATCCTCTTTAGCCTCTTTCCTCCCGGCCTTCCCCTTCCCTAGTGATCTCCACTCCCTTTTGAGCATGTGTCTGTGGGAAGCAGTACAGGAGGGGAGAACACAGCAGTCAGGACTGTGGGTTGAAAGGGAAGGAGAAGCTTCTGCCCATGATTACAGATGGAGCATCGGGGCCCGAGGACTTGCAGAACATTGGAGAGATTGGTGGACGTTTTTCTCTGGTCTGTGACAGTGCCTGCAAAGATTTGAAGACTGCTGAACCCATAGAAACGCATCTGAAGGAAGCAATTAGCCAGAGGCAGACGGAATTTGGCCTCCATTAAATAACCTTTAGAAACTGCAGAACCTTCAGAAGGTCTTTCCTGCCGCTGGCAAGGAGCTTTTCCTGTGGCCAGCTTAGCTATTTGTGGCCCTTAGGATAGCAACAACCTCAGTTCTTTACCTTCTTCCATAATCAGTCTTATTCTTGATGAATTCTTTATTTTTCCATTTATCTGTGCTTGGCATCGGTAATAACCTTTATGCTTGCTTTGCACATTGTACAGTCTTACTCCTTTCTCAGCACTGAAGGAGTAGTTGGTCCCAGGTGGGAGAGGAGAGGCATCATCCATTGTCAGAGTCACGTTGGATCCGTACTCAGGGGCCGTGATGAGACAGGGAAGATCAACATTCCCACCTTCAGTCCCCCCGACCCGGAAATTCGGGGTGTACCACACGTTGTTGGGATCTGAGGAGGAGACAGGATAGGCTTGTGAATGGGGTCAGAAAAGGCACTGGAGCTGAGAAACACATTCCAGCAAAGGCAAGTCTCCAGCATTGCTGCCCAGTGGGAGTTCGATGCTAGGACAGCCCTGCTCAGTGCCTGCCTGACTCAGCCTCCAAACACTCACATGACAAACCCAGCTCCAGCTAAGACATTTGAGGGGATCACAGCAACCAGCTCACAAATGTCCAGGGATAAGAGAGGCTGAGAAGTATGCACATGTCTAATTAAACTTTTCACCATGGTGCTCGTTTCACTTATGAGGCCTCCAGCTTCCCTGCTCAGGGCAGCACCTCTGGTACAAAGGAAGGGGTGAAGTCAAGTGGTAGAGCTACCACAGCATAGCTTCTTCTGGGATAAAAGAATATTTGGGGTTCAGGTCATGTTGTGAGGACGTAATTCATGTGTCTCTCTCTCTTATCTGATGTACTGCCGATACGGTTCTCTGATTTGCAAATCTCACTGCTCACTACAACACTGAACAGACTTACACCCCTGGTTTTTCAGGAAGGGAAGCCACAGTGGGAGGAGGGAGAGATCCTGGAGACATCCACATATACACGAGATGCAGCTCTGTACTTTAGCCCAGTGCTTTAGTCATGGGCCCCATTTTATGTGGACTCACGTGGTTGTGGGTGAGGCACTGCCCCACCAGGAGCCTGCACTGCTCCCCAAGCACACACACAAGCACAGCACAGCAGAAAGGACCTGTGCAGTGGCCATGCTCCCTGGAAGGAGGCTGCTCTGCCAGTGGATGTGGGAAGGGAGAAGCAGGGTTACCTCGCACAAACAGGTGGATGGCTGCAGTGCCCTTGTCACTGCTGTTGACATAACCACAGCTATAGGTGCCTGTATTCCTGTAAGTGGCCTTGGGGATACTGAGCGTGCTGATGGTGTGGTTGCTGAATGTATTCTTTTTGCTATTCCATGCAACTTCAGACTCTCCTGAGCAGTGCAAGAGGACTGGATCACCCGTGTTGACAACCAGAGCAGGGAGGTCAGGGCTGATCACTGGAGATGCTGAGCCTGCAAGGGAAAGAGAGAGTGAGAGTGCAAAAATGATCCCTAAAGATTCTCTGCCGGAGTTCACACTGCTGAGAATGGAGTAGCTCAGCATCAGGAAAAGGCTGAGCTTGGGATTCAGACTGGCGTTTTGGCTCACACCACTCCACCCATTCTCTGTCCCACCAGACCCCTACGGCCTTATACTCCAAGGAAAGAATTTCAGGGAAGAAACACCACCCTCCACACTTCCCTCTTCCCTGCCATTTGAACATCTAGAGCAGTGGGACAGGAAAAACAATCATCTGGAGCTGATTGGGGCAAATGCCAGCTTGGAAATTGTTCCTGCTGATTTTTGCCTCTTCCTACAATAGTTTTCCTTTTGTGGCAGAGCGGGACCTGCTCTATGAACTGGGTTAGCCCACGGCACCATTTGGTGGAGTTTAAGCCAAGTTTGGTGGATGGGGCTCTCTGTTGCATTGGTGCTGTGATGAGCTAGAACAGACTTGGGAAGCTCCTGGAGAGCAGGAGGTCAGTGCATATCCATTGGGAAGACTGGCTTTTTGTTGCCAAGCACTGGATTCTGAAGGACACCTCCTCATGTGTATCATGGAGTGACACACTGCATTCTCCTGGAAGACACCAACAAAACATTATGAAGTGAATCAGCATTATTTCCATTTGGGAGAGGAAACTGAGGCATGGAACAGCTGAACAGCTGATGAAAGCCCATAGCTGCAGTTGTTCATACAACACACCTGTCCTGCAGACACAGGTATCACAACCAGCAGGAATTCTGATGCATCTTTACTTTGAAGATGCCTTCTCTGCTGGCTGAATAAAGGGGAACCAGGGTCCTACTCCAGCCTTGGTGTCAGAGGGAAATATTTTTTCCCCATTTTGTCCTGTCAGCAAGTTCTTTGAGTCACCACCTATATTTAGGGTGGGGGGAAGTGCACAATGAATCAGTGCTGTGGGGTTGGGGAAGAAGTGGTACAGCCACCCCACGTCAGGCCCTCAGGGAGGACAGGAAACACATTGCAAAGGGCTATCTGTGCTTGAGGGGCTCTGCACCCCCCTCCAGCCCCTATCCAGGGCTATTCTCCCACTTCTGCTTTCCTTCCCAGTCTCTAACCCGTCCTCACATCTTAAAGGGACACACACCCTCATTCAAATAATACTGAGCATAAGGGACCTGGGCAATTTATCAATTCACTGCTCTGCAGGCGGTGATCCTCCTGCCATGGACACTGTCCCTGTAGCAGCCAGCAGAAGCACACCCTCACCGTCATCCACCCCTGATCACAGCTCTTTTGGGGAGGAAGGCGATGCCCAAGGTACAGCTGTGTGTCCTGTGCTACCAGCTGTGCTCAGGGCTGTGCCACCCAGAGCACACATCAGAGCCCAAAGAGCAGCCTTTAAGCCATCTTGGGCTGGTGACTCCCTCCTTGCAACAAAGGGTGGAGAATATGAGACTCAAGACCCTGGAGGGCATTCTGGTTGTAACAATGACACAGTTGTCATGGGGGAGCTCAGACAAGGCCTAGATCAAACTCACTGGCCCTGTGGGGAGAGGCGGAGGACAAGGATCTTCAGAGCATGGAATATTTGACATTTTATCTCCCTGGTTTTTTGTTGCTGTTGTGTTGCTTTGTTTGTTGTTGTTGTGTTGTTTGTTTGGGGTTTTTGGGGGAGGGGGGGTTGATGCTTTTATCTTCCTATGGAAAGAGGAGAAGCCTCATTTACTTCCAGAATGGAGAAAAATATACCCCAGAACAATTTAAAAAGCTGAGTTTTCCACATATCTGAGGCAAAACATTCCTCCCTTTTTGCTAAGCTGTGCTTTCTAGTGGGGCTTGTTATTTCTGTTGCTTTAACTCTTTGTCACTGGATCCTTTTCCCTCACCTACTCTCTGCTTTGGCTGTCAATCCACATCCAGGGCTTTGGCACCATTTCATGGGGAGCCAAACTCTTTGATTCAGAGTTGTATTCAAACTTGTTCGAGGAAGGACCATGTTGTAACTTGTCCTTGGCCGCAGCAGGAGAACAAGGAAAGTAAATAAAACAAACAAGAGTCATCTCATCTTTGTTGTCACCAGCTTACAGTTATGACTGAGATGCTATGGCAGAAAAGGCGCTGGGTAGGTGCTCTCCAGAAGGGTGATGAAAAAGCCCTCAGGCTGTCACTAGAGACTCCCACCAGCAATGCAACCACCACACGAGTGGAGTGAGGACAGACAAGGCAGAGACACTAAATGCGGGACAAGGCAAGGTGAAGGTCACCCAAGCACCCACTCCTTCATGTGTGCTGGGGAAGAGTCAGAGCAGTGGGTCCTTCTCCAGAATGGGGAAGCAGGGCTGCAGGGGGACGCTCTCTCCCTGCTGACCACTGTGCAATCTTGCACGAAGGCCAAGGATGTCTCCCTTCTGCTCTCCAGCAGCTTCCGCAGCACTGCCAGTAACTGCTGGCCAGAGGTTTTACCACGCTTGGGTTGTGTAACCATGACCTCTCCTTACAGCTGCAGACTCTGTCCCTGCTTCTCCTATGCCAGCCAAAACATTGCTTTCCTCTGCTGAGCGTTTGGTGAGGAAGGAGAAGTGAAGGCTGGTATGGCAGAAGTGCCCAGGATCCTTACCATAGAAGCCAGCCCCCAGGATCTTGAGTTAATCCTGGGGAAAAACTAGGCTGAGGTCTGGCCCTGAGAAGGACCCATACCAGACCTGAGCTCCCTTTGTCCCACCCTCAATGATAGCAAGGAAAAGTTTGATTTCTGAGGACCCCTTCCCTGGAGTCACCTACAATATCTGCGGACCAGGGATAGAGAAAAATGTGCTCATCACAGCTCTGCTTGGGGCTTCTACTTCAGAGGTTTAGCTTACCCACAGTAAGAAAACAAAACCCCTAGGAATACATCTCAAGATGGCCAAGAATACAGATACAAGATGATTTGGTTTAAAACATTTCCTCTGCTTGATCTGAGCCCCTTATCCTCCCTCAGCAAGAGCCCAAGTCACAACAATCACATTACATCAGCCCTGGGTGCTCACGGAAGATGCACTTGCAATCCAAGAGGTAGGAGAAGGAAGTCAGGCTCTGACTCCAGCTGGAGGTTGGTTACTTTGTAGAGCCCTGGCATGATGCAGCTTTGTGCTGCAAATGGCCAGCAGTGCTGGTACTCACACAAATGTGTGTCCTACAGCCTGACATGGCAGACAGTGCCTCATGAAGATGTCACAGCTGCAGACCTGCATTGGCCAGTGGCTCAAGGAACCTTTGGAGAGATCCTGACAGCTATTGTTACAATCTCTCATGGATCTGTATTAGACTTGCCTAGTCCCTATTATCTTTAAAAACCACAAGGAATTAAAAACCCTGCAGCCTTCACAACCCATTCCCAGCACAGCAGAACTAGAAAATTCTGCTCAACATGTTTCAAATGTCACTTGAAATGAAACAATAAGTGAGAGGGATGCAAATTTCCTGGGCTGAAAACACGAGCACTGCAGTGGCTCAGGAAGGATTTGCTGCCCACCTGTCCCATGCTGAATGCTTTCCCCACAGGCTGCCCCCTTCCAGGGAGGACTTCACACCACAGTCTCATTGTGCCCCCAAGCATGCTCAAAAGGAAAATTAAGGCAAGTGCCACACAGGACCTGAGAGGTTCCCAGCACTTCAAAATGCCAGATTAGTAATACTGGTTTCCACCTCTTTGGTTGTAAACCTCAAAAACGGCTTAGTGACTCTTTTTTGAGGTTGGTGGGTTATCACCTCCTGGCCATTTCTGCAGCCTCAAAAAGCAGGCGTGTTCAGCTTTCCCTTCTTGGCTGCCTGAGTTCTGTTTCAATCACATCCTGGCTCTACAGCCCTGGTGTGTGTACCAGCACCATCAGAATCCAGCAATCCTCAGATACTCCAGCTGGGCATGAGGTCCTTTGGAAGGTGCCAATGCAGCTGATTTTCTGACTCCTTTACCTACAGACCAAACATCTCCAACTCCTTCCTCATTTGAGCAAAGTGTTATTTAGGAGACAGCTTCCCTCAGGACACAGTTGCTGCTGAACCATTCCTTCATTGTAAACCCTCTCCAGATCCAAAGAATGCGAAGTTTCCCTCTCCCATCTCCCCACAGCCAAGGCTCTGCCTATGCTAAAGTGTACCTCTCCATCCTCCTTGGCCTTACCTTGGCAGGGCTGCAGGCAGCCAAGAGCAAGCCAGGCACCAGAGCCAACACAGACCAGCAGCACACCCTCTTTCCACCACTACCCTCCCTCTCTAATTGCAGCCAGCTCTGGATGACCTGCAGAAAGCTGCTACAGCCAAGTCTGCACTGAGTTCCAGTGCTGGTGTCTCTTCCCTGCAGTGCCACAGAGCAGACACATTCTCCCTACCCATGCCAAGGATCCTTGAACGTGCTCACAGCAGTGTCCAATTCATGCAGCAGCCTCCAGAAACAGGGACCATCCCAGCCCATAGCAGCCTTTTGGGACACATGGCTGTGAGCTCAGCTTTGCCCTCCACCTCCAGGAGCTGCGTGCCTGTTAGTCCAGCTTCAGCACAGCCCCATCCCGCCAAGGCCATGACCCCTCCTCACCTGAGGAGGAATGGAGCACTCATACCAGGCACCCAGGAAACCCTCACCACATCCTAAAATTCCCCTAGAGTGATGTGGGGCTTTGGGAGTCAGTATACTTACCATGCCAGAAGCCAGCTGCGGCGAGCAGCAGGAGGAGAGCAGGACCCATGTCCCCAGGGACCGTGGTGTCCCCAGCCTGGAGCTGATGCAGCTGAAGGATCCTCTCGAGCAGTGGGTGCCTCTTCTAGTGGGCACCGTCCCCAGTGCTCCCTTGTCGGGAGCTTCTCCTTTCTGAGCTGACCACAAGTTAACAAATTCCCTATTTTGTTTGTTTTTGAAACGGGGGAAAAAAACAGGCCATGCTTTGTCACGTCACCAGTGACAAACCCCACGGCAGAGGTGGAGCCATGCACACACCCTGCTGCACGGTCCCCCTGCTGGTGGGGGTCCCCCTCAGGTCTCAGAGAGGAGTCCAGCCCCAGACCAGTCCCCAGGGCTGGCAGGGGCCACTGCACCATGCAGGGGTTTGGGATAATCCTGTTCTCTGGCTTCTGCCACTCCAGTCCCCAGGGACATTTACACACTTTTGTCTTGCTTGGGAACACAAAGTGTCCGCACACTTGCTGGCAGTGAATTCCATTTTACTTCAGCAGGACAAGATTTACCTCAGGCCCAGCAGCTCTTGCTGGCTTTGGGACCTGAGGACCCTCACAGAACATGGCAGACTCCCTCACAAGAGGCCCACAAAGGCAATTCAGCCCAGGGCAGGTGGGAAAAGGCCTGTGAAGATGCCATATTATTTTGTGTTAACCAAAAGTGTGATCCCAGGTGCAGAGAGGGGTCCTGTGGCCACACAGGATCACCCCCAAGCCCCACGCTAGCTTCGCTACCCTCCCTGCCAGGGAGACATGTTGGGAGTCCAGCATGCAGACCCCTTCTGGCTCCTGGCTGGGCTGGGGGACACATGGGGACCCTGGCTCTCTTCTGTCCCTGTACCTCCAAGCCTGGGGCTCACAGTGACCCTGTCACCACCAGGCAGCCCCAGGGCTAAAGCACAGACCCTTCCTCCCCTGGAGCCCGTCCCACCCAGCCATCCTGCCTTGCTGGTGGGGAGGCTGCTTGGAGCTGTTCTGTAATTGACAACCTGGCAGGCACCTTGAAGCAGCAATTAGGCAGTTAGCTAATTAGCAGTGTTAGTAATTAATAAATTAGACACTTTGTTAACCCTCCACTGGACAGTGGCTCTTCCAAAACAGGGGTGAGAGAAGGCTTGAAGCAAACCAGTTCTCCCAGGGACACTCAAGCCAGCAGGATTAGTGGGTCCAGTCAGACACAGAGTGGCCCCTGGCTCTCTGCTCTGTCTCACCTCACGCTGCAGCAGAAGTTCAGGGCTGTTCACAGCAGCTCTGGGGTGGGAAGTGACAGCCACCACCTGACAGCACTGGGAAGGAAGCACAGGGGAGGAAGGTGCAACTGGGGGCTCTGCCAACTGCCCCAACTGCAGCCCCAACAGCAGGGAGGTGACAGGAACACCATGACAAACCATGGGCAGAAAGAGAAGGGATGTGCTAAAATACCTGCACAGAGGTAGCTGTTGAATCTGCACCTGCAATGCCCTGAAAGCCTCCACAGCCTGGAGGGGAATGGGCTTCTCCAAAGGGGGCAGTTAGAGAGGTACCAGCAAGACAAGGCCCTTGGGGCCAGGAGATGAGAGCAGGCTGACTGTGCTGGAGATGACTAAGAGTCATGGGAACGTGGAGAGAGCTCTTGGTTTTGGCCAGAAGGATGGCTGGAGAGCAAGAGGGAGTCCAGAGAGAAGGAAAGGCAGCTTTTGGCCAAGGAACGTTTCCCCTCAGCAGTTTTTCCTGGCAGGATGCAGGGGAGAAGAACAGGAATTAGAGGCAGCATGGTGCTCTGGCAGGCTCCTGCCCAGAGCTGGGGAGCTGTCAAGCAGCTGGGCCACAGGAGATGTCTGCTTGATTATTCTTTCCTCCTTTTGAGCCAAAGGGGCTTTTTAAAGGATGTTTGTTTCCCTCCTTCTTCTTTTTAAGTCTTTTTTATTTGTTTTGTTTCCAGGAACAAATGCCAGCTCAGAGAGAACTGACTCACCAATGTGAATAAGTATTAAACCAGACAGGTTTAAGAGAGAGAAGGGAAACAATCTCTCAGCCCTCCTTCTTCTCACTGAGGGGACCCCTTGCAGAGCATCTCAGAAGGCAGTGATCCCCAGGTGACAGCCTGGACACTTGGGTCCCCAGCCTGGACTGGGCACACCTGGGGATGCTCACTGGGACAAACATGGGGTCCCTCCCTCTTTTGTGTCCTTCTCTTCCTCCTGAAGGCTGCACCCCAAATCTTGTGTGCAAGCAGCTCAGCCGCAGGAATGCTGCTGGAATTCACGCGCCCATGCAGCTCTGAGCACGGGGCAGGGATGCTCTTGGAGGAGCTGCAGCCTTACTTTGAACCACTTGAAGCCCAGGAACATTTGTGGAGGCCCTGACGGTTGTGAAAGATGGGATGAGACTTGCTCAGTGCCTGGTAGGCTGTAGACTGGCTGTGGAAGGGGGAATGGAGGCTGCCGTGAGCCCTGGTTGGGAGCATTGGGAGCTCAGGCTTGTTCCCCAGGCTGGGAGCCCTATGGGGCCCACTGAGCACAGCTGGCCATGGTGCCATGCTTGCCTGAGCAGCCCTGCAGCAGCTTGGGGACACACGTGGAACACCTGTGTCCTGTTGGTACTGAGCTGTGGGTACCCCCACAGCTACAAACCCTGGCTGCAGCAGGCTGGGGTTTGTCACTGCAGTATGAGTGCCTCTGCTTCCCTGAGCTCTTCCACGGGGTGTCTGTCTCATCACTGGAGAGAAGACTTGTTTTGGGGTGGGGAAGGTGCCCTACTGGGGGTCCCCATGTTGGCCTGCTCATTTCCAGCCCCATGACCCCTCTCCTGCACATCCTGAGATGCAAAAGGTCTGCTAGGCAAGGATCAGGCAGTGGGAGCCTGCAGGGTTCAGGGCTGAGGTCTATCAGTTCCCCCTCTCTGCTTCCCCCCAGCTTCTCTGGAGAAAAGGGGATTTTTTTTTTTCTCCCTGCTGATTCAGCTCCTGGAGAAAAATGCCCTGACTGAGCTGTGCCAGGTGACTCAGAGATATCTGGGGAGAATCAGCCCGAGCTGGTCAGGGAGACTGCAAACCTCCACTCTGGAAAAATGAGCGAAGGCAGTAACCCAGGACAGGCCGTGCTGGAAAGGGGAGCCTTGCTGGAACTTGGACCTGCCTGCTGCTGCACTCCATGCCTTGGACCTCTGGGTACACAGGGAGTTTGCAGGAGCTGAGGAAGGCACGACTGTTGCCAGTGGGGGCTGCACCACGTAGCTAGAAAACAGGATCAACACTGATATGTTTGAACCTCGGTCCAAAACCCCTCCTTGCAGCAACCCTGAGCTTTCCAAGCATGTGGCTCAGAGCAGATGCAAACATCTCTACTCTGCAGCTTGGGGTGGATTTTGGAGGAAGAGTTAAATTTGAGCTAGAGAGAGGAGAAAACTTTGAGCAACACTCAGGAGGTGCCTGTCTCTCATGCGGCTGGGGGACCTCAGTGCCTCAGAAAGGTGACTGGGGAAAGGTGAGGGGAGCAGAGTGACATGTGGATCTGAGGGAGTGGTGGGGCGGGGAGCCAGGATTTTGGAGTTGCATCTTTTGAGGGTATCAGCAAATTCCTCATCCTAGAGGGAAGGGAGGAGAGCTGGATGTGAGGAACCCTGTGTGCTGCAGCGTGGCTCCTGCTGGTGCCCTGCCCTATTGCTATCTCCAGGCCCTCCCACTGCCCTGAGCTATTGAACTACATGGAAAAATCAGTGCTGCGGCATCTGCCATCTCCTTCAGCCCAGCCACTGTTCAGTTTGTCATTTCTCCTGCATCCCCACCCCAACCTGAGCACAGACCCAACAATGCTCCAAGGAGTCAAGTCCTTAGCTGGGACTGCTGGCCCAAACCCCAGGCAGTGGGGTTATACATAGGAACAATTCATGGTGTCCTTCCCTCTACCCACCTGCCATATAACCCACAAGCTGCACAGCTACCAGAGAGATGGGGCAGATCTTGACCCTTTTCCTTACCCTGTCTCTGGGCTCAGCTGCTCCTTGCAGTGCTTCTCCCTGCCTGGCTCCCAGCTTGGCTTTCACTAAGCACTGGGGTCATGCACAGCGTATTAACATGCTTAGCCTTCACCCACCACAGGGTTAAGCTGTATTCCCAGCCCCATCTGAGCAGGAGCAACCAAAAGCAGGCAAATAAAGGAAGAGATGGAACTTTGCAAAATGAAAAACACCTTTATTTTTAAACTCTTTCTTTAAAAATGTATTTGTAAAAGTTTACAGCATAAAAATAATATCTCATGGCTATAAATGTGACATAGTACAAATTCTACAAATACAACTGTAAACCTAGAAAAATGTTAACTCTTTGGTACCTTAGTCTGAACTCTGCTTTCTCCTTTGCCCTCATGCTGATTTTGACAGAGAGCATGGAGATAGGTGCTGCTGCTGTTCAGAAAGGCTGCAGAGGAACTGTGTGATGCCAGCAAGCCAGCACAGCAGGATGGGGAGAGGGCACACTTTGGGCAAGATTTACAGTTCTGGTACAATGAATCCATGAAGGAGTAAGGAAGAGGAGTGATGGGACACTAGAGGCCTGTAAGCACAAGCTGGCTTCCTTGCCTTCTTGCACCTCAGGCAAGAGTCATCACTCCAAAGTGCTGCTGGAGCAGTTCCCCTGTCTTTGCCACAGCCAACTAGATCCACCTTGGCATTTCCCAGGGACCTCAGATCTCTGGGTGAAACATGGGAACTATGCTGGGAGCCCAGCAACCCATGTGCTGGCCCATGAAATCTTACTCTTAGCAATATCTGGCCTGCTTTGGGCAAGTCCTGCAGGTGACATGGTGCCTCCACTGTTACAGTCAGCACTGGCCACTCAGCCTGCAGGCAGGGCTGGGATCTGCTGCAGGAATGACCTGTGTGGCTCTGGAGCTGCCCAGTGCTCAGGGAGGACCTGCAGCTGCCCCGGCTGCTCTCTGCCTGGGCAACCACCTGAGGCAAAGGATGCCAAGACGTTGCTGAGGGCTACCAAAGGGCAACCTTTGTGTTCTCTAAGTGGGACACAGACAGGCTGTATCCAGGCTCCCTGGTCATCCTGGAACCTGAGCTAAGCACGGAGCCCAACCAGGGCTGTTCCTTGCACTTGCACATTGGAACAGGGGGTTTGCCTCCTTAGCACTCTGTGAAATTCCCTTCCCCAGATCTGCCAGCTTTGCACAGACCTGGGGCTTCCCCACAGGCAAGCCCTAACAGCCCAGTGCCCTTTATTTGTGGCGCTGCCTCTCCCTCAGCCCAGAGCCCTGACTGGGAAGAAAGACAAGAGCTGCTTTTCACTTCTGGCTGACTTCCTCTGGCTGCACATCTAGACTGCACTTCTGCCCCCCATCCCCATGGGACCCTGTCACAGTCCCCTTGGCAGGTGAACAGAGACAATTTACCTACTAGTAAAGTCCGCTGTGCTCTAGATTTCTTAACGCAACACAAACAAACACTAAACGTGACACTCACGCTTAAGAAAATAACACACTCAAACTGAGAAGGACAAAAGGATTAAAACCTGTGCACACATCAGTCTGAGAAACACCTTAAATGTGGAAATAGACACCAGAGCGCTGCAATAGTTTCTGGGATACACGTATGAAATAGTGACTGGCAGTAGGATTGTGCATATACTGGTTCTGATAACAATGTAACAGCTGTAGAGTAAAATATAACCTACAAATAAAAAGATATTGCACTAGAGATGGGCCCAAGCTGTGGCATGTGTTCCTTCATAAGGGGCTCAGTTTGGGTCCACCTCTAAACACAAAAACACACCCAAACAAAAATACTGATCATCAAAACAGAAAACCCAGTGGGACCAGTTTCCTTCAGAGTCCCACTGGAGAAATTATGGCTACAAAACTGAAGGGCCTAGAACAGCCAAACATTTCTCCTGGCCCTCATCTGCCAGGCCACGCAGGGACTGGAATGTCGGCAGCAGAGAGAGGGAGTGTGGGGCTGGATCTGTCATTCCCAGCTCTGCCAAGCCCTCTCTTTGAGGGATGCTTAGCAAAGTAAGTTGGCTTTTCCCAGCTGCCAGCTTGTCCCTGGCTGAGAAGGTCAGGTCACTGCAACTTGCTAAAGGTGCTGTGAAAGGTTGAGTAAGGACAGGAAAATACCACAAAGTGCAAGACTTAGCCCTAAAAATCACAGGGCCAAGGGCAAGTATTTGGTCATATTCCTCTGGAGTGGGGAATGGTACCGTTTTGCAAAGAGTCTGGTGTACCTACTTTAAGAAGGAATAGGGAGGTGGGGTTAGCATCCCATCAGCAGCCAGAACAGGTTTCAATGCAAAGAATAATTGCAGTAAATCTACTAATGGGACAAAATGCAATAGACATCCAAATGTAGCTAATGCCCAGCAATAGGACAGGACACCTGACCTCCCCCAGCAGGGACATTTCCCCTTTCAGGACTGTGGAAACTGTTTGATAGTGGGAAATCAGTAATTTAATTAGCAATTAAATCTGTACAAGATGAAGTTTAGAATAGGATTTTTGAAATAAGTAAATGGCCAAAGGGAAAGTGAGAAGGTGTTAATTGATGGGGAAATCTTTGGGCCGGGTAGAAGTAGTAAAAGTAGGTCCCACAGTTTGTTCTTGTTGCTAGAAGTATCTAATATTTTTATTAGTCAGTCCAACCCAAAAATAACAGTTTGTTAACAAAATTTGCTGATGACCCAATGTCTGGAACAGCAGGGTGTATTTTGGTGAGAAATGCTAGAAGTGTAGAAAGACGTAGGTGCCTAGATTGGTCAGAGGATGACTCCAAGCTCTCAGTATGTTGTGGCTGGGAAAAGGCTAATATTATCCAAAGCTATCTTGCCTGGACCAGGCAAGTCCAGACCAGCACAGACCAGAACTATTAATGCCCTGTGTGAGGTCTAGGTTTGACCTCACCTGGAGTACTGGGTACTTCTGGTCACCTTTGATAGAGAAGGATGAATTAAAAGTGGAGCTGGTGCAGACAGGGGCTGTTAGGATGATCTGATGTGCCATCCTATGGGCTCAAGTTGCAGTGACAGAGATCCTACCAAGCACCTTACATGTTAGAAAAATCAAGCAGTCTGACCCAAAGGATCTCATAAATTACTGCTTCTCTGCAGTGAGGATTGTTTCATGAACTGTGGCCATAGGAGATGGCTCCTTCATTACAAGCAGGAGGAACAGAGGATGGAAAAACAACTGTCATTCACGGTATGTTTCCTATGGATGGTGGGGAATCTGACCACATAGGCTGAAAATATCCTCTGCCGACTGCCAATAAAAGTGCTATTTCTTATGTTCACATTTTACCAAGGACATCAGCCCACAAAACACCTACTCCTCCTTCAGCCGCATAAATGGCAGCACTGGAGTGGTAGGAAATTTAAAACAGAAGCTGTTTTGCTGGGGATTTCTGGCAGAAGTTTCATATCTTGAAACAAAATAAATTCTCAGTGGCTCTGAGGTGGCAGAAGCCCAGCAAGATGCTGATCAAATTTCTGATTTTGTAAACCTGCCTGTGCAATTCCTGTAGGATGCACAGAGCGATGTGCATGAGTAGGGCAATGAAGGGGTTAATGGGAGTAGGGCACATGCAGTGAACAGAGCTCTGTGTGAAGTGAAACTCATTTCAGAGAAAAACCTGTCTTCTGTGGTGTCAGACCTGTGGTTTTGGGGGTCCAGCTTTCATCTCTGCAGAGGCGGGGTTCACAACTGATTTCCAAAGCCTGGTGTTCCTCCTGCTTTGAGTCTGCTTGTTCAAGTGCCAGCTGAGAGCACAAGAAGCCTCAGACCCATCTGTGAGAAGTGGGGAAGGAGGTGAGAGGCAGGGGGAAGGTCTGGGCCCTTTTAGTTTTCAAAACACTCTCCAAGAGAGAGGAATCCTCCCCGATTCCTCTTGCCCTGCTCAGTTCCCTGTGACACTTCACAGCCCTGGCAGGCTGCAAGGGACTCTGCCTGACCTCAGAAGGTGGCAGGGCATGAGATCCAGTTCAGCTGTGACCAAGGAGATTCCCAGCCCCGCTCCCTCTCTTTCTTTGGAGCTATCTCTGGGCTGGTGTTCTGGCATCCTTATTTCTGCCCATAATCCTGCTGTGACTCAGGAGGGAACGGTGAGCCCTCCCATCCTGAGAAAGAGCGTTTGGGTGAACAGTTTATCAAAGGTGAGCCTTTGCTTCCCAAAGATAAGGCACAAGGGTTCTGCAGCTGGCGTGGTTATATGATTTCCCAGCAGATGAGCTGGGTGTAGTGGCAGTAGATTAATGAATAACCATATTGTTTCCTTATACTGGCCCTGGCTAGTGGATTAATATATTTGTTCCCTTTAAATCTTCAATGGAGAATAATTAGCTTAGTGTCCACACAGACAACACGAACAACAGTGGCTGCCCTCTTTGCTTCTATAACCAAGTCATTGTGAGGGCATTTGGAGTTCCTGGCATGCCCCTGGAGCTCCTGGTGCCATGCTGGGCACAAAAGGGTGTGACAGCCTCTAGGTGGATGCCGAGCTATGCCCCAGAGCTATGAATACCTGCAGTGCTTGTGATGCTCTATCCACCACAGAAGAGCTGTCAAGAGAGGAAAAGGGTAATTCCGTACCTCCCAGACACTGGCTGGTCTCTTCAGGACTTGACTGTGCTTGGAGGAGAATCCAACGTACTCCTGACCTCCAGCAGCTGAAGGTTGGTGTTGCAGTTTCTCTACACCCCAGCAATGGGCTCCAGGTGGATTATCTGTCGCAGCAGCATTCCACAGAACCACAGCATGGCTGGTGCTGAGACCATCAGAGAAGTGCTGGTGCAGAGGGGACGAAACTCCTTGCCACGGAGGAGGAAGAGGCTGGAGTATCATCTTAGCAATGCAGAAAGTGGTGTCTCGTGGAGATCCAACCCATGTCTTCCATTGAAAAGATGTTGGTCTGTGAGATGTCTCCCTCCTGCAGTGGTTTGATCACTGAGGAGGATGTGGCAGTGATATAGAGGGTTTCTGGCACTGAGCCGCCTCTTTTTAAGGGAGAAGGGGATGGCAGTGGGGAAAAGTCTTCAATTCCCCACCCAACACTGGGAAACAGGAGGGAAGGAGGAATGCTGGGACAGGAGGGGATGTCCTGACGTACAAGCACAAGCATGGCTCTCTGTGACAGCTGGGTCAGCCCCTCAGCCGGCCTCTCCATAAGGAGATGCAAAGTCAGCCCAGCTCTGACTACAGGAAACTCTCCTCCACCTCTTGGAGTCCAGTGGTTGGCTCCTGGCAGCCTGGCTGTGGGTCGGATTCCTGCTCCTCATCCTGCCGGAGGCCCAGAGGGGTGTCACAGGATATTGTAGATGATGTGTTGGCCTCGTTCAGCATAGAGCTGAAGGGAGACAAGAGGGAGAGAGAAATGAATGTCTTGTCCCAAGTCTCCTGGTCAGAGAGGACTCCCAGCAACTGAGAAGTGTGTTGAGCTCCCAGCAGCCCCACTCTGAGTAGCTTCCCACAGGGGAACAGACCATACCAGGTGGGCCTATTCAGCCCTCAAACACAACACACGGTTGGTTGGGTTCTACAGAACATGGCTCCCTGTGTGCTCTCCTCTCCATGAGTGGGGTTGCTTGTCGTCAGCTGTGCTGGCTGATGTGCAGGGATGTGGCATTGTGCCCTATCTTAGTTCATGTCCCAGCTCCTCTGGTTCCTTTAGGCTCATGAAAGTCACAGCTACTCAGATGGGGCAACACTGCCCTCCTTTTCTCCTAGTACATCCACCCCTAGTCTGTGCCTCAGCAGAACATCCCCTTTTTCTCTTGAGGTCCCCATTTCAGATTTGGACAGCTGGGGGGAAGGACAACACTCAGAAGCAATGTTTTTACCTGGCCCGGCTGATGGAGGCCTCCTGAGGGAGGTCACAGCTTGCCTCAGGTTTGGGGTCGGGAAGAGGGATGATATAATCATTCTCGCCCCCGTTCTGGTGCACAGCTGTGTAGAGGATGCTGCTGGTGGGGGAGCTGGCAGCAAGCCGGGCGTTGTTCAGCACAGGAATCGTGGGTCTTGTGCGGACAACAGCGGGGTGGTCACTCTTCATGAACTCTTCATCCACCTGCTGGTACCTCTGCTCTCACAGGGCAGGTTACCAAAGAAAGGGAAAGGTCTTGTGAGTGGGGAGAATGCACTTGTGTTGTGTATCCTTTCCATGCCTGCCAGGGTTTTCCTAGAGGGTCTGGCATCTTCTAGCTGGGTTCATCTGCCCTTACTCCAACAAAGATAGGCCATGAACCTTTCCTAAGGGAGAGATCAGTAGCACAACTTCACAGCTCCAAAATACCAAACAGTTGGAGGCAGGATTTCGATCTCCTGCCAGTTCTGATTTCCGCAGTTGCTGAGTTACCAGCTGCCTGTCTGGCGATGCCAGCTGTCTCGGCAATGTTCCTGCGATGCCCAAACCACCTTCACTGGCTAATGCAGACTTGCTCACAGCAAAATCCTCTGCCACTGCAGCACTAAACACTCATCTCCAAACCCTGACTGAGGGCCCTCACCAAGGCACTGACCCTCCTCTGTCCCTCCAGCACAGGGTCCTTTGGACACACCTTTCTGTAGCAATCCACCAGGAGGTTTCCCATAAGCACCACCAGCTGCGAGAAGGATGGCCTGATCTCAAACTTCTCCTCCCAGCACTTCTGCATGATGTTGTAGCTGCCAAGAGGGAACGGAGAGTTAGCAGGTGAGGAAAACAGGCAGAAATGCTTCTGTAGCGTGTAGAACACGTCCAGGGCAAACACATGTGGACAGCACTTACATTTCATCAGAGGCGTGGGTGGGTTTGGACATCCGATAGCCACGTTTGATGGCGTTGTAGAACTGTTCATTCATAGGCAGTTCAGGGTATGGAGTCCCTCCTGGTGTACAGGGAGAGCAGGAATTAGGCTGCTGGATTGCCTGCCACCCTCCAGCCAACATGCATTTCACACCAAGACTTTCTTATTTTTTACCTTTCCTGTTTCATTTCACTTCCAAATGCAACGTGAGCATGGGGAAGAAGGAGACAGGGAATAAAGTGCTACTCTGACTGGTAAGGTAGGAACTTGGGGGTTAGAAATGCATTTTTATTGTTTTTGAAGGGATCCTGCTAACATGCTATCAGAACTACAGACATCACCATGATCTCCAGGGCACTTACCCAGAGTGAATATCTCCCAAAGAAGAATCCCAAAAGACCACACATCACTCAGGGTGGTGTAGAGGTTGTTGAAGATGCTCTCTGGAGCCATCCACTTAAGGGGCAAGAAGGTCTAAGAGAGAATAAAAAATGAAACAAGAAGAGAGTCAGCTGTACCCACAGCACCTGTTTCAACAGGTAAGAGCCTGTCACCCAAGCTACAAGCAAAGAAGACCCTTCAGATCTGTCTGTGAGTCCAACACATCTGTGACATCTGCTGTCTGTCAGTTCTGGGAGGGACCAGTTGCCTCTTTGTTTGTGCAGAACAGACCCAGCAGGAAGGAGGAAAGAATGGCTGTGCTGTATCCATTTCCATCACAGCCTGCAGTGATGAGTGCACACATGTCACAGTGCGTGTTCTCTGATCCTCGCTCTTGAGGAGGCCACTGACTTGCACAACCTGACCAAAGACTTCTGATGAAAATCCAGGCCCATCTGACTTTGGAAACCTGAGACCAAGCTGGAGAGGGCTAAGGGATGGCCAGAAAAGAGCCAAAGGATACATCCAGATTCTTTTCTCTTCTTACTCACACAGAGTAATAGAAAACCAAAAGCCTCACTTGACCAGCTTGTAGGCAGCACTGGCTGTGCTGCTCCTGGGATTTGCTTGCACAATGAATACCAAAATAATCTCCAGGAAGGATTGCAAAGGGTCTCAGTTTCATTTCCCATTTTGGACAGGAAAGCTGCTATGCCAAGGCTGGACTGAAAACCTCAACCCCTCTGCAGGAGGGTCCCCCTGTCCAAGCTCTGAGTGCCTGTTTGACAGCACATGGGAGAAATCATGAAAGAAGTTAAGTCTTTTATAGATTAGATAGAGATTTAAGGCACCTGTCTCTATTCTCAGCTCCCCCAGCCTCAGTTTCTCTGGGAATGGCCTGTTTTGCTTGGGGTTGGAGATCACCAAATGCCTCAGGGCTGGAGCGGATAGGTTGTTGTTGAAATCACAGGGAAATGCTTTCTGGCAAAGCTCAATTACAGCTTTATCCTCTCCTGCCTCGAAAGATTGAAGATGTCTCTCTGGAGAGTAGCTGCTTGCAAGAAGACACTTCTTCTTAACTTGTGGTCTAGTGGTTAGAGCAGAGTCCTGTGAATCTCTTCCCAGAGTGGTCAGTGAGTCACTATAGCCCTACCAGGCTGCCTAACCTCGCCTCCTCCTGCCTGCAGCTCAAGACCACACTCAGTGCTGGCAGGATGCAGCACTGGTGCCAGTGATGGGGACAGTGTACAGGGGGCAATCCTTAGTTTTGTGGCGGCTCAGGTTCTTCTGTAAAGAGCCAGGAGATGTGGGTACGCAATTCTGCTACTCCACAGTGTACAGAGCACACAAAGTGAATGATGGTTGGCTGTTGACATCATCTCCTGGGAGTCCTGCCCTGTCACCACCTCTGGGCACACTGATGGACAGGTGGCTCTCAGGGGGACTATGTAGGGGGTGCCAGCCCCAGAGCCCTGGGAAGAAGGAGCTTGCCAGGCTGCTGGTACTCACGCTGCCTTTGGAGATATAGTTGGAATCCCTCATGATGTCCCTCGCCAGGCCGAAGTCACAGATCTTCACCAGCTTCCCCTCACAGATGAGGACGTTCCTGGCAGCCAGGTCACGGTGCACACACTGTAGGGGGGAGACAGAGCACTGTCACTGTGAGGGATCTTCAGACAGCCCAAGGACACAGCCCAGCTCCAGCACTGACCCATTCCTGGGGCTGCAGGGAAAGGAATCACCTCACACCATTTCAGGTGTCTCCTTCACCTCTAGGGACAATCATGGCTCGAGCACTAGCAGAGCTACCACATTTTTGCTGTTTGCCTGGACTGCTTCCCCTGTGACAGCAACAGCCATATGGATCTGGCAGGGGGAATCTGAACAGCCCAGCAGAGAGGGCACTGCCTGGGCTGGACCAAGCAGGGGGACTTGGTGGGCTGGAGGGAAGGGGTGGTCTCCATCTCTGGACAATCCAACCCAGCAGCCTGAAGGCATCAGAGTTACACCAGCCTGGCTTGTGCCTCCTAGTTTGCCAGCATGCTGGATGTTTTCTGTATGAACAGCCCTGAAATTTGCTGCAGGTGCACTGACCATGCACTTTTGCAGATCAGACTGTCTAGCTGGGGGCAGAGAGCCAGGAATTTCTCTCCTTGTTGATGGCATTGATGCCTTCTGTTAGCCCTGCCCTGTGAGCTTCACACAATCCAGCTATATTACTGCTTGCCCTGAGCTAAGCCACACCTTAGGAAATCCCAGAGGATTAATTTCCACTAAATTTCCTTAATTTCCACTAAACAAGCACTTTTGGTGAGTCCTGGGGTGCTCAGAGCACGCAGTGCAAAAAGGGTGCCTAGTAAGAGTAGTTGCTCTGCTGCAGAGTGCCTTGTGCTTTAGCTCCCTGTACACTGTTTGGTCATCCCAGTAAATAGGGATGATATAATGCCACAGCTGTGCTGAACACAGCTCGGGAGGAGCACAGAGTCAGGGAATTTGAGGTCTGAAGCTCAGTGTAAGCCAGGAGTAGCTGTCACATGCAAATATAGTCACGCTGATCTCCAGGACTGTGTTTCCAAAGGGAAGTGGTCAGCAGCTCTTCAATTGCACAGCCACTTCACCCACGAGGAGTTTGGCACGGACAGAGGGACAGTGGGAGGAAGCTGACCACAGGATACGGCAGAGAACTCACTGTTGGCCACCACCACTGCTCCCACCACAGACCAGCCAGCATACATACGTTTTTGGAAGCCAGGAACTCCATCCCATTGGCCACTTGGAAGCTGAAGCCCACCAAGTCCATGTAGCTGAGGAGCGGAGACTCATTTATCAGTGTCACCCGGTCTGTCCTTTCAGGAGCTGAGGGCAAGCAGAGATGGATGTTGGTGTTACCCAGCACACTGGTGAGCCTCCCACTAGGGGAAGGACACACTGGGGAATGCTCTGCCTCCAGCAACAAAAGAGCAGAGCTGGGAGCTCTCACTGTGAGGACATCTGCCACCGCTGCTGGATGTGTCCCAAAGGCAACCTCTGCAAGCAAAGGCACCCACACCCAAAGTACAAGCACCTCTCCCCCCCGCTTTGGCCAAGCTGTTACCTGAGGGGGAGTAGCTGTCCAGCTCATAGGGGGTGCCATAGTTAGAGGACTCGATGTCAGCGTACTTGACTTCACCCTTCATGTCAGACATGGGCACATAGTCTAGGGAGTCGTCCTTGCTCATGTCCATGTAGCCCCCATCGCTCTCGACAGACATGGAGAGGTGGCTGTGGGGGGAAGGGAAGAGGCTGTTCAGATCCAGAGGGGAGGAGGAGACACGAGGGCTGGGGGCAATGATTTGTGAGTCTGAAATTCCTGAAACCTCAGCCCCAGCACTGAAATGTCCCACACAGCTGGGAAGGAAGCCCTGCATCATGGATGCAGAAATGTGCAAATGGCACAGTGCTTAGGAAGATCTCAGCCGCCTTCAGGCAGAAAGGGCAGGGGGGAGCTGTAACACTGCTCTATTTTTCTATTGTTTTGGCGTGTTGGAAGGAAATGCTGCTTTCTAGCTTCCCATGGGACCACTTCTTTGTGCTGCCATGCCTGCATCCCTTACAGCTGGCAACCAGATGAAGGACCATTTCCCTTTCCTTGTGGCACCTTTTGTGCAACTGCCCTCCTTCTAGCACTTCTCCCTTAGGCTTGGTAGCAACTCCACCTGCCCTGGAAATGCAGAGCTGAGGTCTCCAGTGGCTAAGACATGCTGGAAAACCCAGTGTCTCTGTACTCAGAGCATGGCTATGGTTATGCCAATAAAGTTAACAATGCCAGGAAATATTCCCAACTGGCATGGAGCTGCTGGCATGTGTGCTAGCAAACTCAGACTCCAGGACACACAGTTTGCTAACTCCTTGCTGTCAGGAGGTGCTGGGAGGTCACTGGTTGGCACAAGGGCTGGTCTAACAAGGTAACAGAACAGCCAGCTGTGTCCCAGTGCTGGGCCAGCGTTTATTTCACTGCTCTGGAGAAATGCAGGATCCTTCCTGGCAGTACCAGCCTCCCTCCCTGAGGGGGCTAGGATGGGGCAGGTGCCAGGGAGAAGGAGAGAGCTGCTTTCCTGGTACCTGTGCACATGGTCCTCCTTGGGGGTGTTCCCGTAGAGCTCCGCCTCTCGCCGTGCCTTCTCTCCGTAGGACTGCAGGAAGGTGTGCTTGTTGCGGTGCAGGTAATCCACCAGGTCCCCGTAGCGGCAGTACTCGGTGATGATGTAGATGGGTCCTGGTGGGACAGAACACCTGCATCAGTCCTGCCTTGGCCACCATGCCTGTGAATTTCATCCCACTAGGATATTACGAGACTGCAGGGCGTCTGGGCAGGGCCAAAGGGAAAAGCCACCTTTCTGGTACTGAGCATTTTTTGGCATTTGAAATTTGTGTTTGTGGAGGGGGGAATTACAGACGTGCTTTCCCAGTTTCAGTCAGGTTGGAAGAAAGGTGTTCAGAGTCCCACAAGGCTTTCTTAGGAGAAGGATGAATCATTTGGAACCAGACAACAGGAATTATTCTATCTAAGGACAGTTGTCCTCCTAAGCACAGCCCAGGGAAGCAGGGAGAGGACACAGGGTTCTCAGGGCTCATCTACCTCCTTTGGTGCAGGCCCCCAGCAAGTTGACAATGTTGAGGTGAGGTCCCAGGTGGCTCATGATCTTCAGCTCGGACATGAGGGCTTGCTTCTCACTACTGCGGGCTGTGGCTGTTGGGGAGAGCCAGTGTGAGCAGCAGGGCAAGGAGGGGAGAGCATGGCACTGATTGGTCTTGTGGCTTTAGGGTGGGGAAAGGGGGACAACTCACACTTGAGCATCTTGACTGCCACTTTCATGGTGGACTGTGAATGGCTCAGGCCATGGGCTGTTGCCTCCACCACACGACCGAAGGCACCGGAGCCGAGAGTGCGTCCTGCAAAGAAACAGCAAAGAGGCAAAGTTGGCAATGTTCTAGAGGAGACATGAGGAGAGGAGCCTGGAAAAGACAAGTTGCCTGTCTAAAACCACACCAGCCTTGCTGCAGTCATCCTGGTGGGCACGGACATGGTCATGAGCTATGATGTTTGGGGTTGGGGCTGGTTTCCAGAACTGCCAGCTACAAGGAGGGATAGCCGGGAATAACACAATGCTTAATGCCAAAAGGGGCAGCTAGCCTCCCACCATGGCCCCAGACGATCCCCCTTTTCCAGGACCACATTGTATCTCCAGGGATCTCTGTGTTTATTGTTGGTCTCTTTTGGAGATTTCAGCCCAAAACTTATCACCCCCAGACAGCCAGGACCTCAGGAATCCATCAGTGGGACCTGCAGAGCCTTTACCTAACACCAGCTTGTCCCTGGGCACCTCCCAGGTGGAGTCATACGGGAGCTGCATGGGATCCACATAGATGTACTCGTGCCCATCAGAGCTGACTGACTCAATCACCTTCCAGCGGATTTCATAACGAGGTTTCTGGAAAAAGGAGCAAAGGGAAAAGAGACATCTGAGAGGCTGGGAGTCAGAGAGGGCATGGGGATGTGTGTGGACTTTTTTAGGGAGCCTTTGGTCCCTCCAGCTGTTGTCTCATTCCCTATCTACTCCGGAGATGCCAGGGGCATGCAGGAACTAATGGAGGCCATAGATCCTGACACAGCTGGGACACATCAGGCCCAGCCACCCTAACCCTGGGGTACCACTGTGTCGGCCTGGGAACACTCTCCTCTTTTACCTTCTGCCACAGGACGATCAGGATGATCAGGGAGATCACAGTGAGGACCAGCAAGGCCAGGATGACAGAGATGATGACCACCTTGAATGGCAAGGCTACAAAAATAACAGAGACAGCAATCAGACTCCTCCACCCCTGCACGGCCTAAGCACCCAGGGAAAGGAGGTGAGAGCAGTGCAAAGGGGTCCCTGCCCACTCCTCCCCCAGACATTGACCCTGAGCTGTTCTCTGGGTAGGGACAGTCTCCTCCCGGGCAGACTTGCCCAGCACTTGCAGGGCCAGTCCCCCAGGGATGAGGGGGTGATGGGTTGTTACTGCCTGCTGAAGGGTCTGCTGCCTCAGGAGAAGTTTGGCCATGGGAGTATATAAAGAGGGGCTGTTTTGCTTGGGGGAGAACTGGCAGCTCTGGGCCTGGGCTTAGACTATCCTTCCTCATATTTGGGGTGCTCAGCACGTGGATGTTCAAGTCCATGGCACCATCTAGTGACCCGGGGGCTAATAACAAGACACTGGGGACCTGCCCAGGCACTCTTCTCTGGTCTCCCTGGAGAAATGACCCTGCCAGTAGTGGGAAGAGCATATCCATGGCTATTGGACATAAGGGCTCCACACTCCAGCTGGAATAATCTTTTCTGTTCAACCCAAAGACAGCCTCATTTGGGGCAGAAGCACCCAGGTTTCCAGGCTGGAGACACAGAAAGGTCTATCTCCCCACCACTTGCTCAAAACTTGACTCAGCCCTCACCATGTGGGACCAGAGTGATGTCCTGGGAGTTGGTGCCCAGGAAGTTCTGCACGGTGCACCTGAGGAGCAGGGGCTCGTGCACCCTGTGCAGCTGCAGGGTGCTGTTGACGCGGTACAGCTGCCGCTCCGCGTGGTACGAGGCGTTGGTCTGCACGCCGATCTCGGCCGACTCGTTCCCCAGAAGCCGGGTGGGCTGTCCCTTGGTGCTGCACCTGGTCCAGAGAGGATAAAGGAACCTGAGAGGCAGAAGGGACCACGCACCACCATGGGATGCCCAGGTGTCTGGGCCAGCAGAATACAGTTAAATAATGGCCTATTATTCTAATAAATAAAAGTCCAGCTGTTCTCATGGCCTCCATCCCTCCACTCACCATTTGATGTCGCTGCAAGTAGACCAGCTGATCTCAGGCTGGGGCATGCCTTCAGCAGAGCATGTTACAGTCTGCTCCCCACTGCTAGCACTGCTGTTCTCCTTGAGATCCACCACTTTAGCTGGCACTGAAAACAAAAGACAGTGATGGGAATTAATCTTCCTTTCTGACTGCAGGATGGAAGGGGAACACGATTCCTCTGGGTAACGTGATTCAACTGTACCCCTACCAGAGCCTAGGGATGAGGTAGGACTCATCACATCAATTGTGTTTTATTTTTGAAAGGGAACAGCAAAAAGATTAAGATTTGAGGGGGTTATGGAGGAGATCTGCTGCCATGTAGCTTGACTGGAGAGCACAGGGGAAAGTCCTGGACATGAAAGCTGTACAATAATCTCTGTATCTACTACCTTGGGCCAAGCTGATGGTGTTTGTACTGCTTCCCTGTCCCCACTTGCTCTGAGGCCAAGTGTGAGATATTTCACCTGTGTTTCTTGCTTGAATGCTCTTTCTTTAAGCAAGACCACTCTGGAGCTGCAGCCAGAGAAGTAAGGGCTTCATTCTGAGGGTTCTGCAGCAAAGGATGGTGGCACCCCTTATGGCTGCTCCTGCTCTCCTCAGCCCTGTGTCTGCATGCCCATCCTCACCATTTATCTGCAGATGGAAGGAGAGCTCCTGCTCATCATCTTCATTGGAAGCCCGAATGGTGTAAAATCCTCCTTCTTCCTGCTTCACCCGTACCAGCACCAGAGCTGTCTGGTACCTGAGGGAGACAGTCACAGAGTGAAGGCTGTGGGAAGGTACCTGGGGACTGATAATGCTTGGAGACAGCAGCTCCCATCCACCTGAGGCTCGAAATCCACTCACAGAAAACCATTCAACCACCGTGTCCAGCCAGCAATTTGGAGATTGCTTTGTGAATTACCCCCTCCCTGCACCCTGGTGAGGAATGATGGGCCCATACCTGGTTTCTGACAGGTTCCTGCTGGTGATGGTGAACTCACTGCTGCTCTCCATGGTCAATGTCTTGTTGTTCTTCAACCACACAATGCTGGGTTGGGGATAAGCCTCCAGCTCCACCTGGATAGTGTGGCTCTTGTGGACCTCAGCGTACACTGTGCTGGGCACGTGGGTATGGAAGTGAACAAAGCCACGCTCTGAGAGGGCACAGGAGGAAGAGGGGAGTCAGAGAGGGAAACAACCCTGTGCCCGGCCCTTTGGATAAATATGGATCTGGAACAAAACTCTCTGAATGACCAGAAGTGGTGGGGCAGGTCCAGATCCATGCCTTGAGACCTCAGACTTGTGTCTGAGGAGAGTGTGGATGCAAAACCACACTGGAGTAGAGGAGCTCACAGGGCAGCATGTGGCTCTTATCTTGTGGAGATAACGGAGATGGGGCAGTTTCCCTCAAATTACATGAAAGAAGGTCAGATGCAGATGAAAGACAATCTGTCTTCACGTCCCCTTGGCACTGCACAGTGCAGAAGAGCTCTTACCCATACCCTCAAGAGTGTTAAAGAGTCACAAAGGCCATGATGGGAGATTTGGGATGTTTTGAAGCCAAGAAGTGGCAGGGGTGACATGGGGTAAGGTTTAGCTCATTGTAATGGTTACTTAGAGCAGAAGTGAGGAGGGGAGAGAGCTGGAGGCTGTGAGAGAGGAGAAGGGGTCACTCTGGGACATCCTGCCTGGATGCCCACATTGTTTGCTGGCTTTGGGTGTGTGGCGAGCAACGCACCGATCACTTGGACGGTGATGTCTTTCAGGTCTGTTTTCTCATGGTAGCCCTCGGAGACATTGCAGACATAGGTGCCACCGTCCTCCAGCTCTGCATTCTGGATGATGAGGATGGAGCGGATCTCATGAGTGGATCCAGGCAGGAAGTCAGTCACGGGCTCCACAGCCTCCCCTGCCTGCAAAATGGGCACGGGAGACATGGTCTGAGGAGCCATGAACATGTTCTGCCATTGGGCTCACAGGGAGGGGAGAGAAAGTGGTAGAGGACCCCAGTTTGGCTGCCACAGGGCCAGGAAACATGCACCAATCAGAGGCCCCTGAGACAGACAGTCTTAATCCAAGGATATCCCGGTCAAGCTTCCCTGTGTGGCAGCAGCAGCATCCCATAACTTTTGCCATGGGATATTGCTGAGTGATTGCCATGGCACTTCTGGGTGAAGGCTGGAGCTGCTGCCCAGAACCTGTGGATGTGGAGCACTCACCTGTTTGCGGGGATAATCCCAGTTGAAGTTGACCAGCTCATTGCCGCTCACGGTGCACATCACGGTGATGTTTTCTCCCTGGCGCACCATGGTCTGCACCGCGCTGATGGAGACGTTCACAGATGACACTGTGGGAAAGGTGGACGAAAGGAATGAATTATGAAGGGATAAGTGGGCACCCAGTCCATTTATCTTGGGTGGACTGGTCCGGTGGAAACTGTCTTCCCTGAGGGATGGAGCTGACTTGTAGGCAGAACCTACTCTCTAATAGAGACAGGACTAAATCCAGCCTCCAAAGTGATCATCACAGAGGAGATGGGGGAGAGCTTTGCTGTCCCCTGCCATTGCCCTGAAGAAACAGCCACAGCAGGTGCACAGGTGTGCTGAGATAATGTCAGCTCACCCTGGATCCTGTAGACGTAAAAAGTGTCTGAATCCACCTCCTGGTCATCCACGAATGTCCGGCAGAAATAGCTCTTATCCTCAAAGAAGCCTTTGAATCCCTGTTGTGGATCATATGTAGCTGGGATGGGGTTCTCCACCTTCTTCTCATAGAGGGTGACCTGCATCTGTGGGTTGGTCACACGACATGGGATGACAGCCTCTGTGTAGCCCGTCATGAAGATGAAGAGCTCTTCAGAGGTGGCTACGGGGAGGAAAACCAAGGAGGGATCTGTGGGAGAGAGGGAACATTGGTTAGAGAAAGCTGCTTGAAGCTTAAGCAGGGCTGCTCTGTGCTCATCCGGGAATACTCCAACACAGGGCCCTGACTCCATATTAGCAGGATGCTTCTTCCCACACTTCTCTTGGGAAAGTAGAGCTGCATGTTGTGTGCTTGTCAAACCTCTCCTGGAAGGGCGAGAGAAACCCAGCACTACCAAGC
This sequence comes from Corvus hawaiiensis, assembly GCF_020740725.1. Classification (NCBI taxonomy): domain Eukaryota; kingdom Metazoa; phylum Chordata; class Aves; order Passeriformes; family Corvidae; genus Corvus; species Corvus hawaiiensis. Next base: position 7,038,579 of record NC_063227.1, on the reverse strand, counting down.
ACCACTGCTCCCCCGCCACTTGTCCCAGCACACCACACTCTCTCTCCATGAGCTGGCACACCAGAGAATGCCACAGCCAGAGAGACCTACCATAAGGGCTCTTCTGCTGTTGGAAGAGGGATTTGGGAAGGCCAGGTGCTTGGAGACAGAACAATAAGTCAAAGCCCTCTTTCTCCTAGTTGCTAAACCCTGTGGAAACCCACAGGCAAGGACATGCTGTCCCCTACCTGGAACGTAGATGTACAGGGTTTTCCTGTCCGCTGGCTCTGGAGCCTGCTCAGGGCTGTAGGTGCACGTGTACTCCCCAGTGTGATGGCCTGTCACGTTCCTGAGGGTGAGATTGCTGACGAAGACACCGTCCCTGTGCTCCAGCGAGGCAGCAAGGGGCTGCCCCTCACGTTCCCAGACCAGCTCTCTGTCCCCATAGCACAGGAGGGAGAAGCTGCTGTGGAGGCTGAGGACAAGCTCAGTGTCTCTGGGTTCGATGTGCAGCTTGCTGTCCCCAAATGTTACCTGCAGCATACCTGAGAGAGGAGTGACATGAGACCAGATTGGATTCCTCCAAAATTCACAGAGAAGCACACTGGAGCACCACCTCATGGCAGTGTGTTTGCTTTGTAGTGTCAGTCCTTACACTGAAAAATAACTTTACACTGAAAAAACCCTGGAATTGCCTTCCCTAGTGTAATCACCACTGACAAACCCACACTCTCCTCAGAAATGTCCTGCCAGCCCACACCTTGGTGGGTCACCCTTCATTCCCTGTACCTCCTGCAACCCTCACTGGAGAGCAAATCAGACATCACAGGATTTAGCAGTGTTCAATGCAGCCCATGATGTCTGTGGCAATATTAGGTGGAGAACCCTCAGGGAGGACAGGAGGCAATTCCCTGCTCTTCTGGCTGCCTGTCCACACGGACAGTGTCAGACAGGACACAGACTAGGCTGAAACAATGTCAGTTTACAAGAAAGTGACAAAGGAATGGAAGCAAAACCTTGCAGGAAATCCTTTGGAAGCAATAGAGCAGGCAAGGTCTTCCTGAATGGCTCCCCGTGCCTCTCCCAGCTCCCTTGCTCCACCATTTGTCCAGATGTCCCAGTGGGGCTGTGACATGTGCTCCTCCCTGGTGTCCCCACAGGTGGGCAGGACAGCTGGGGACAGCAGCAATGCTGTGAACAGCCCAGGTGCAGCCAGGAGCTCTACTGCCTTGCTGTGGGGAGTTGTTGGATATATGGGATCTGACCAAATCCTTTCTGCTGTGGGGTGTCCTGCTAATGTGGGTTCTTGGGTGTCTGCTAAGGAAGGTCTGAGCACACCTGGCAGTGCTGCCTATGGAAAGGTCTCCTTCTCCCACTGTGCTGTGCATCGCCATGAAGCAGGTGGGGACTTTACACCCACCCTGCCACAGGATTGAATCATCCCCTGGATGTGAGGCATTAGGAGGGATAGATGTGCCTGGAGCATGCTGTGCACCCCAGTGCTTCCCCATGGTACTGCCCCTTTCCTCCCCTTCACCCTGAGGTGAGCCCCCCAGGGCAGCATCCCAGTGCAGGGATCACACACCCCTGCCCAGCCACAGCACTCACCGGTGAGGATGAGGAGCCCGAGACACGTCTTGAGAGTGGGGCACAGCATGGTGGGCTCTGGGCTTGGTGTCTGAATCCTGTCAAGAGCAAAGTGATATGAGCACGGCACTCAGCAGAGGAGGGATCCCTCGGCTGTCCTGGGCAGGGGTCCCTGAGCCCCCACCCAAGTCCTGGCCTCACTTCTCCACCTCAGAAACCTTCCATCTCTCCCCAGTTCTCAGCCTTTCCCTCCTGGGGGGGGGGGGGGGGGTGGTGGCTCCCCCTCACGCTGGATCTGCACAAGGAGCAGTTTCTAAGGCATCTCCCACTGGTGAACAGGGATTTTGCTGGAGGCTCCAGCAGTTGTGTCAACTTTTGCTCATCTCTGCTGGAAACGCCTCTCCCTGCTCTGCACAGCCCTACCTTCCTCCCTCCCTCTGCTTTACCAGTTGCCTTTTTTCCTTAGATTTTCTTCCCTCAGTCACAGTGAGATAAAACTTGCTAGAAAACAGATCCCACTCCAACCCTCCCACATTGTTTGCTCCTTCCAATGAAATAAAAGCAGCCTTGTCATGGCACTTGGTTGCTGCCTGGGGTTAAACCACAACAAGCCTGAAGAAACTCCACCAAAAATCAGTTTCTTGTATTTAACTTTTAAATACATAAATTTAAGAGAACATCTAAGATTTTTTTTGCTGTTGTTTAAAATCCTTCTAATCAACATTTCTCAAGAAATCTTTTCCACAGAGCTTTTTCAGCCTTCCCTGGTGCAAACCAAGAGCCAAAAGAGATGAGGCCAGAGATCCCTAGGAGCAGGGGTCTGACTCCTGTGTATTGGGGTGACAGGTACCCCTCCCCATGGCGCCTGCAGGGATGGGAATGAGTATTTCTGAAAAGCAAAATGAACAGACTGACAAGGGAAAGAGAAAGGGGAAAGGCTTTCTCTGTGCCTGGGCAAAGCCTGGGGGAAATGAATTCACTGGGGAACTTGGGGATGCTCCTGCATGGAGCTGAACCTCATGGCTCAGCCACGCTGCAACCCAGGGCTGAGCTCCTGCCCTGCCGCTGGGCCACCTCCCAGGGCAGACCCCGAGGAGAAGCCACCCGTGATGCCAGCGGTGCTCTGGGGAGCTCTTGCCAGGCTCAAGGAGGGCTAGTGGAAATCTGGAATTGCTGACCCGGCCCCAGGCACCGTCTCTTACTGAGCTGTCGGCTGCCTCTCGGCCCTGGAGCGGCCTCCCAGTCTGCTTGATGTTAAGGAGGAAATGGTTTTTAAATGACGTGCGCTTGTCAGATGTTTTTATTATTCTCTTGCTTTGGCTCAACAAAAATGTGATCTACCACAAATCCTTCCAGGTCTCCAACTTATTCAGCAGCGTCCCTCTCCCCCCTCCTGAAAAAACTCTACGACTCTTTCTCTCTCTGCGTTTGCCAGAGGGGATAAGAGCACTTAGGGCAAGAGCTGGGGGTGGGTAGGATGAAAGGACCGAGGTGAAATTCAGCCTGTAAATGAATGTGACCTCCCTGCACCCACCCTCAGAGAGCACCGAGCTGCAGAAGAGAGGAGGATGGACAATCTAATCTCTGCCCCCCGAGGCAGTGCCATGAGAACAATTACTTTCGTTTCCCCGTTCTCCTTTACAGAGGTGTGTGATTCATCCATTATTCAATGTTCAAAGTTGTAAGGACAACTGGGATCCTCTCCTTTCACCCCTCCCTGCCTGCATGCCCAAGCCAGGTTGTATTCACCACCCCAACCCCCCAGATACCTGCCTGTAAGCAGCTAAGATCCTCCCGAGCTCATGCCCAGCTTTTATCTGCCTGTCCAGCTCCATGGCTGCCACTGCCAGTCCTGCTGCAGGCGAGATCTTGGCTTCCTGTCCCCACACAGACAGGAGTGATCACTCCAGCAGCGATCTCTGCAAGATCACTGATGGGCAAACCCCTGCCCTGCCGGATCAGGGAGCCGGGCACGGGTGTGTGCTGGCGCTGGGCGAGCAGGGGTGCTGCTCCAGCGAGCAGCAAGAGCCCCACAGCCTCCGCCTGCTGCCTCTGGCCGCCTCCGCTGTGTTCCTAGCTGGTTTTAATAAAGCTGCTGGTTTTGCAGAAAGGCATTTCTCTTGGAGATGCTTCCCAAGCAGAGTGGGAGGGTGGCAACGTCTCGCAAAGAGTGGTGACCTCTCCCTTGTTTGTCTGCTCCGGCCGGAGCAAGAGGCATGCTCAGAGACGCCGGGTGAGCTCTGCCCGTCCTGCGGGAGGCAGAGGGACGAGCCTTTCTCTCGCTGTCACGGGGACGCGTGTGCTTGCACATGTGGGTGCACACAGGCGTTTCACAAGGGATGCAAATGCACCCAGCTCGCTGCCAGCCTTGAGAGCACTCGTTTCTCTCCTCAATCCCAGCTTTTGTTCTTAGCAGGAACTGTAAGTGCCATTAAGAGTGCCAGACAAGGAGGAGCAACCCCACTCAGTGATCCAAAAGCAGGCACACAGACGTTATCCCAACCAGGGACCCAAACACAAGCACCTACACGATGCTCAGCTGCCTTGGGTGGTCTCTTCCCACCCCTATGGGTTAGCAGGGTGCCACAGACCCCTCAGACTCCTACATCCTTCCCAGAGGCCAGGACCTGAGTATTTTCAAGCCATGAGACCCTTCGCCTTCACCCATCTGGGCACAGTCATGGAGGCTGGGGAGCTCCTGCAGCAATGCCACGTCCAGCACCCTTCACTCAGCCCTGCAGCTCCATGGCAGCCTCCCACCTCACAGCCACCAAGGTGCTGTCCCAGCTCTCCATCCCCATGTTATACCCCTCACCATCCTTCCCTCCCCTCCAGCACTGGTACAGACCTTCTCTCTGCCCCTCTCCAGCTCTGCAATGTGAAGGCAAACCAGTCCTGGCCAGGCAGAGCTTTTCTCTTGAGCCGCACTGTTTATTATTCTAAAGGAGGAATTTGGCTGGGAGAGGAGACAGGAGGTCGGCTGGCTCTCAGGGCAGCCGCGCTGGCTGGGTGACACAGCCCCACAGCACATTCAGCCCCACATGCCTGTGGGGTGGCTGTGCTCCCCAGGGGCTCGGGTCCTGGGGGGGCTCAGGTCCCGGGGGTCACGCTGGGGCTTGGCCAAGAGCCGTGGGGGAGGCTGGTCCCCGACAGTCGGCACGTCCCTGCTCGCCCCCGCACTACGCCCAGCGAGGCCGGAGCCGGGCACTGCTGGACTGAGAGGCCTGGGAGGGTTTGGAGTCCAAACAAGACACAGATACAGGCAACTGTCCCTGACTGGTGACACAGACACTGCCTGTCCTTATCTCCCCTCTGTAATCACACCAGCCTGGCCGAGCAGAGAGCAGAGTTTGCAGCAGAGATGAGGAGAGCTGAGCCAGCCCTGGGGCTGCTGGCTTTCCCAGCTGGCAAGGGAAAGCGTCCCATGGCTGGCTGAGGTCAGGCACCGCTGGAATGCTGTTTGAGCATCTCTAGCCTTGTGCTCTTGCAGGGGGTTTCTGGGGGATGGAATAAAAGGGGTCACCCCACGATGCCAGAGCAGCCGCAGCAGTGAGCACAGGGCTCTGACGGCCTGTGATCCCACAGACAGGACACAGGCGAGAGGGCCAGAGCAGAGGTCAAACAGCACGGCCAGGGCCACAGCTGCGCCAGGACCAGGATTCAAGTCTCATGACTCCCCATCTCATGACTACACAGTTTTTCCAGAGCAGCCCACTCCCACTTCTCCTGCATCCCAAATCTGATGACAGCTGAGCTTTCTCCTCCACCTCCTCTCCCACTCCCTCGTTCGAGCAGCCGGGGACTGATACCTCTGTGGCTGATGAACTTGGACAGGAGTTTCTGCAGCAGGAGCAGGGCAACGCCCAGGGTTTTGGATACGAGGAAAAGCTGTATCCAGCCTCTACTGGGGATGGTACCACCTTAATTTAGGGAGCCACCTCTACCACTCCTTGCACCTCAGAATGCCTTGCTAAGCAGCTCTAGCATCACCAAACCCTACTGATTCATTAACATTCCCCCACTCCAGACCTCCCTCTTCTTTAAGAATGCTAGTAAGCCTAAGATGCCTTTGCTAATACCCAAAATATGCTGTGTGGGTTCAGTCTTCACTATTTTTGGGTAACAAGGCAAGAATTTCCTCTGACTTTGCTCTGTGTGCCCTGCCACACCTCTGAGCCCCCTTCCCTCTGCGCTTGCTCCCTGAGTGTCTCCCAGCATCCTGACAGAACACACATGGCAGCCACTGCTGGCACGGACACTGCATGGCACTGCCTGTCCCCAAGCACGCATCATGTGGGACAGGGCCATTTCCAGCCCTGTAAATGTTGTAAACCATGGGAGAGGATGGGTTAGGAACTCCAAGGATGTCCTTCCAGTCCACTGCCCTCCTCCCCAGCATGCCTAGACCATGTTTCTTGCCTCTTCACAACCAGTGCCCTGTGCAGAACCAGTGTGTGGGGGGGGTCCCACAAGCACCCCCAGAGCTGTGGGAGCTGAGAACCAGCCTGCAGAGTTGGTGCACAGGGAAGGGGATGGCTCAGCATGCTGGGGAGGGGGAGAACAGCCACAGCTGCCCGGGCAGCTGCCTTGGCAGGAGCTCTGGTCCCTACAGACCATTAGTCACCAGTAAGAGGATGTGCTGTTTGCTGGAAATCAGGGTGAACAGCCCCCTCTCAGCAAATTCTATTTGTATTTCCAGGGGCAATTCCTGCATCCATTGCCCCACATTGCTCTTCTCTCTGGCCATGCTCTCCTTGCCCTCATGGCTGCTCCTGTGCTGTTGGGCAGAGGTGCTGGATGCTGGCCCTGCCTGCGAGGGCACCTCGCCTGATCGGGAAGGAGCTCTCACACAGCCGCCAATCCTTTCCCTTCCTCTGGATTTCTATTTCTAGCCCCTTTTCTAGCAGGGCTGTGCTTCCAGGCACTCCCACAATGCTCAATGGCCCTGCTGCCCTGCCAAGCAGGCAAGGGACATCTGGTGCAAATTAGTGGGAAGTCAAATATACTTTATTTCTTCTTTGTCTAAGCGCATCTGAGTCATTAAGTGAGATCATGGGTGCCCATATACAATAAAAATTTCCCCCTATGGATCCCATGATCAATACTGCTCGCAGCCAGGGAGCAAAGGCTTTCCTGGCAGGGGGAGGGGGACACCACCCCCCGCTTTTGAAGGGAAAAGGCTCCCTGAGCAAAGGCTGGTGACCCCTGAAACCCAAACCTTGCTTGTCCGGCAGTGAAACTTCTTGGCTTGTCCTGTTTTCCTCTGCCACCCTCCCTCTGGCCTCTGCAACTGCTTCTTTCCCACCCTTTAATCTAAATAAAACTGAGTGGTTGTTTTTTTTTTTTTTCCCCTTGGCTAGAATTGTCCGGAGTTACAACATCTCTCCTCTGGGGTCCCTCAGCTCCCATGACACCGTGTTTACTCACAGGCCAGATTATCATCACAGAGCCCTTTTTCTTTTTCCCAGCAAAAGGCTAGAATTGGGCAGGGCACACACATGGGGAGCCTGTCATCCCAAAGCCCATAAACGGCTGCTGATAAAACACAGAGGTAGGAAATCCGAAACCAGACTGAGGAGCAGCAGGGCTGGGGAGTCCCTGTGCCCCACAGACCATCCCTGCCCCGGGATGAACACCTGGGGGCAAAACCCTCCTCACCTGGTCTAAGGGGGCCCTGAGGCTTTACCCAGACACTGTGAGACCGGGGAATGCTGAGAGCCCTGGGTACCTGCTGGCAATGTGCTGGATCTGGGGGTGTTTCAGTCTGGGAGAGGTGAAGTTTTGCAAGCACAGGCAGTGTCACTTATGCCAGAACCCTCTGAGTGGTTTTGTGAGAGCTCCTTGGCTGTGAAGATGTGACTAAAGCCACAGCCTTGGTATGGACTGAGCTCTCTAGGAGATGGGAAAAGCATGGGCAGATGCCACCTCTGGGGATGAGCTGAGGGACGAGCCCAGGGACACTGTGCCCACAGGAGGGGATGGTTCTCCTACTGACCTCTGGGGAAGGGAGCAGATCTGACACTACCAAAGCCCCTGCCCAGGACCCCAGATTCTGGTCCCCAGCCTCAGAGGCACCTGGAGAAGGTGGTTGTGTGGTCATGAGGGTCCTGCAGTAGATGTCAGCACATGAGGTGGCACACCCAGCCTCCTCCTGGCCAGCCTGCCACAGGCTTTGACAGCACCTGACAGAAAGCTGAAAATGAGGACTGTGACCCTGAAGCAGGGGAGGGAGACTGCCAAGGAGGATGACAAGTCCACACTGAGCCCCAGCAGTGTGATTCAGCTGCCCGGGAGTCAGCCATGTGAGGAATGGGGTGGGCAGGCGAGCCCCACGCAACCCTGTCTGACCACAGCCATCCTCCCTCTCTGAGTGAGGGGGGACCACAACGTCCCCACACAGAATCCAGCAAATCTCCAGCCCTGGGCTCTCCACAACACGTCCCTGTGAGGAGCCAGCACAGAGGGACGTGGGACCAGGGCGAGCCCTGCACTCTCACCCATATCCCCTCCTCTTTCCCCCTCTGTTTTAAGCCCATGGGAGACGGAGGAAATGAGTGACCCATTTAGTGCAAGTTCAGAATAAAAAGAAACATCTGTTTGGAGAGGTGCCAGTGTTATAAATAATTCCCCAGCCCTGAGTGATGGTATCCATGGCCCTTTCAGCTGCGCATGCTCCCCGGCTTCCGCTTTCGGAGGAAAGGCCAGACCCTGGGGGCTGCTCCCCGGAGCCTGCAAGCTTGGCCCAGACTGTGGGAAAACCCTGGGCGAAGACCAGGGTTCACCTGGGCCTGGGGAAGGAGGGAGGGGGTGTCGGGAGGAATGGCTGCCACGTGCTGGGCAATGCCCAGCTGTCCCTTGCTGCATCCCCGGCTTCTCGCCCTGGTCAAATCCTGCCCACCTTGGTCTCCCTAGGGCAGAAAGTGTGTGCCAGGGCCATGGTGGTGCTGGGACTGGTCTGGGGTGGTGCTGGAGGCTGGCCAGCATTTTGGAGCACAGCCCTAAGTCTGGCATTGTGCACGTCTGGGGATGCTCACGCCGGGTGTGGGGAGCAGCCCTGTGCAGACTCAGGACTCACCCCCTGTAGTGCAGTGACCCCCCCTAGGGAGGTACAAATGTGCCCCTTGGGAGCATTTCAGCCCTTCCCAGTGCTCTCTTCCAACAGGATGCTCTAAATGATCGAACACAGCCCAGCCAGGGCTGTCCATGACTGTCCCCTAACTTCTCCATTACCCCTGACAGCAAAGACATTTCTGGGAGAATACACCACACTGTTTCACAAGCATGTGAGCAATGTCAATTATGAACATGGCTGCAGGGCACCCAAACTACAGTGCAGGACCCACACAGCTCTCTGTGCATCCCACTGGCCCCTCCAACCGGGTAGCAAAGCCTTGGGGCTGGCTGAGTGACTCAGGGCTCTCCTATCCCTCCACCCCAAACTGGCGTATTTGGGGATCCCAGCTCCTGGGCATGTCAGACTGGATGGGGGTTGCCTGCCTTGAGCAGAGTCCATCTGCTTACCTGCTCCTTCTCCCCACCAGAGCAGAGAGTGAGGGAAGCAGGGGATATGGAACCAAGATCAGGCACCATCTTGGCTTCTTATCTATTGTCCTGGCATTCCCAGGGCTTTCCTCACTCTTGTTCCATGGCTGCCAGAAAGCCGTGTCTGCCTTCCTATGGTGATTCCAGGGAAGCACTCTGCTGATGTCTGCAGAGGGAGGAGAACAATCCACAGCACGTCAGCACCTCCATCACCTGCTCACCGCCACTGATCCAGGGTGGCTGCTCTGGTGGGGCCAGGGCTGGAGCCAAAGGTCCCAGCTGGCTCTAATTAACCACTAATAAGCTGTGAGAGGAGGGCAAGGGAGGCAGGATGAGAAAAAGAACCATCCTAAGTCCCAGTAGGATGTCGGGGTTTTGCAAAGCCTCAGGAGCTGGCAGAGTGTTGTGGTCTTACCAGTCCCACATCCCAGCAAAGGCTGAGCAACCTGATCCTCTTGTGAGCATTTCCCTGAGATCTGCGGAGGAGGAGATAATCTCTGTGGATGCATCAGCTCCTCTCAGCTGCCTCTGAGGGATCCGAGCTTAATTGCTTTGTTCTGGGGTTTTAGGCTCTCGTGGCTGGGATTAGGCACTCACCATCCCTGTGGTCAGGGCACCTCTTGCCTATCTGCAGGCACTGTGGCCAGGGTGGGAAAGGATGGGGCCAGCCAGTGCTGGGTGCAAAGGGCAGATGCTGCTTTCAGAGGAGGGCTATTTGTTTGGCCCTGTTGCTTCTGGATTTCTGAGAGGGAGCAAAATGCAACTTCTGGTGCAGCTCTTGGTGCCGTGGGCTGACTCTGCCCCCTCCTGCATAGGCTCATGTGTGGGGCAGGAAGACCAGGATGGTGGCACTCAGCACCAGGACTGCAGAGATGGATAACCTCCTCCTGCATGCTCTGGCCAGGCAGCATAAGCCATGCTTGCTAACCTGCATGCAGGGTTCTTTACAACTTCTCCTCTCAGTCAGAAAGCAGAAATCAGCTCCCCTCTGCACCCATGCTCTGCAAACAGCCCCTAACCCCAAAACCTGACAGAACCTCCAGGGGGGAAGCTGAGGCAGGACTTGGTAGCAACAGCTGCCAGCACCCCCTGCCCTCCCCCTGAGTGCTGCTTTAAAATGGGCACCGAGTCCTGCTCCTGAATCAGACCATATTCTCCCAAACAGCTCCCAGGCTGGAGAAGGAAACTTGGCAGCTGCCTGTGGGGAGAGAGGAGGGGACCCCTCTCGTGGTGCCTGCAGTGCTCGGCCCCGAGGAAAGCAGTGTTTCTGTTCTGCCACCATTTCTTGGCAAAGGCTGAAACCAAGGTGACTTCCAGCTTGGGAGAGGAGAATGAACTTGCAGAGTGCAGGGCTTGAAATGGTGTATTTTCTGCTGGCACCGGTTCAGACAAACCCACAAGCAAACATATTTTTTTGTATAAATAAGACAGTGTGTCTCGCCAGTTAAAGCAATTCAAACATGAATGTAGCAATTTAATTGGTGCCAATTGCTGGGTCTTGGTAGCATTAAGATTTCAGTCACAGACTCTTTCGCATGGTAGTTGGGCCGGAAGAGGGAAGGCAGAGGGCCTGGCAGGATGGGGCTGAGGAGCAGGATTGCCCATCTCCTGCTGCTTCAGGAGCAGCACCCCTGTGCTGCCCATGGGCACCTGCCAACCAGTTCCCTTCCACACAGAGAGAAGGTGCTCCATCTGTTTCCTGGTGAATTTCCAGGGTTTAACAATCAGTGCAGTGCCCTGATATGTCCCTGCATTCTCTAACCCTTCCCTGCTCCAGCTCCTGCACTCCACAGCTTCCTGCCAGCTCCATCACACCCTGGCTCTTACTGAGCCCAAGGAAGATGGGTGTTAGTGAATTGCTGGATGGATGAGCAGGTGCCCCTGCAGACGTGGCCTGCAGAGGATGAGTCCATCCATGGGTGCAGAACAAACACCACACACTGCACCACCCTGGCTGTCCTGGCACCAGCCTTTCTGTGGGAGCTTTGTGAGCTCCCTGCTCCCTGCACAGGCTCTGCACACCAGGGTCCTCTGGTTCTGCAGGCTGGTGGTTGCAAGGGAAGGTTACACACACAGACCAGGGCATGGTAGAGCCTGGCGTGCACCCAGGGATGCTGGAAAGGCAGGGTGTGAGGGGCAGTACATCACTGTAGAGCTCCTGCTATCAGGCTAGGGGAAAATGGACCCATGGGACCCCCTTGCTCAGCACATGACCCATCCCAGCACCCCCTCATCTGCATCATGTGTCCCTGTCACAACTGGGTCTGCTCCGTGTTCCCCATGGTGCTGGGAACATGCTGCCCTTCCAGGAGGAGGCATCTCGGTGGCAGCAGAACAGGACAGAGGTGCGCTTAGCTTGGGAACCCTAATTAGGCAATGGGGGAGAGGAGGAGGGGAAACAACCACCCCTAAAACAAGCCTCGTTATGTCCAATTTGCCTGGTGGAGCGGAAGGAGCCTCCTGGAGCTGCTCCAGCCCCTCAGGAAACAATACCCAGTCTATACCCTCCCCCTGCAGCTCCTCTCCAGGGGATTTCTTTCCCTTGGTTAAAGTACAAACAAACAAACTCCACGAAGTGTTCAGCTCCAATCCTCCCTTGCAGGGATAGGATACATCCAGCCAACCCCGAGCCCACATGGTCCCCAGCTCCTTCCAGCTCTGGGTCAAAGGCAGCCCCAGTTGCCAGCGCTGGCAGCCGTGCTCCCACGGGATTCAGCCACCACACAGCTCCTCTGCTCCCTGCCCTTTGCCACTCCATCCCAGGAAGATGCTTTGCTGCAGCCTGACACTATGGACAGCATTGCAATCCCATCCCACTTCCCATCAGACACCAAGGCCAAAGGAACCTTGGGCACCAGGCAGAGAAGTCCCTGCCTGGAGCCTCTGACAGCAGCTGGTCCTTTGGCCAAAGCCACATCCAGCCAACACGGTCTCTTCTTGCATCGCATCACTCCCACAGCTAGGGAGCATTTCTTAGTCTCAGCTTTCCTCTGGTGTTCACTGAGACAATCCTGTCTTGCCCCAGTCCTGGAGATGGTCTCAGTGCTCTCCTCTCCCTGACTGTTGTTCTGAATGCCTTGGAAATCCTGTCACAGACCCGTCAAAAATGAGGCTGAAAGTGACCATGGTGTCATTGTCCTGTTGCTGCACCCATGTCTTCCCAGCCAGAGCTTTGCCTGACATGTCCTTTGAAACTTGTGAGGCTGAAGGAACTCAGCCTCCTGTCTTTAAGCCTGCAGATATTTTCCTAAAAGCTCTTTTCTCTCTGCGATGACCTGTGCATGAAGACTGTGTCAGCTTCCCACAACACCCAGTGACCAACGGGCCCCATCAACCCCTCTCCCAGTCCTTTGCAGCTTCTTCTGGACTTCTCATCATTCTCACTGCTGTCCCTGAGCCCCTCTACTCCATGTCCATCCCTGCTGAAGTACTCAGTGTCACTTGCTGGGGAGGACCCGCTCCCTTCACCCTGCCTCTCTGAGCTGCCTCCAGCCATGCACCTTTCAGCACATCCCTCAGGAAGAGCTTGGGTTTCCTGGAACCATGCTGCAATCTGGTGTGTGTCCACTACAGCCACTCTGGCTGGTTCTGGACTCTGCTGGAGCTCTTGGGATCCTCCCACACTCCCATGCACACCAGCTGCCCACCCAGCTTGGTGCCATCCCAGGGTGTAGGATGTACTTATCCACCTCCCACGTGGTTAAGTAGGGATTGCAGAGGGCCAAGGCCAGGCCAGAGCCCTGCAGGAGCCCACAAGAAACGCCCAGGACTGTGGACAATAAGCCATGGCTAACTTCTCCCTGACTGCAGTACTGCAGCTGGCCATGCTTGTGTTCACACTGTGCTTTCCATTCAGACCATGGGCACCCCACACTCCCAGTCCTGTGCAGGGATGCAGGAGGTGATCCAGGGGCAGGGAATTGAGTGGCTGTTTTCCCCTCGCATGCTCCTTCCATGAGGACCCTCCATGCTCCTGAGCTGGAGGAAGGGACAGCTGGCTTTAGGCAGAGAGAAAAGCCCTTTGCGTGCTGCAATTGGGTTGCTGTGACTTGGTGCTTGTCCAAAACACTGATCCCTCCTGATGCACCGACTGATTTAGGGATACTTCCTGGGCTCAGGGACATTGCCCAGGGTTGGTGGCTGCCACAACCAGAGCACACCCAAGCTTGGGTGACATCCCTTCAAGGAGTGACTCCAAGCCTCATGTCAGACCCTGGCAAGGGCTGCCAACCTGGGCAGCTGCCTTGCAGCTCCCCCTCCAAGCCAGCCTGGCCTGTGTCCTCTGCCAGGCAGAGCCATGTCCTTGACACTGGCTCATGGTGACCACATGAAACTCACTCTTTTCCAGAGAGCATGGGAGGCACAGGCACCTTGTCCTGCAGGGTGCTGAGTGGGAAATGACCCTCCCACCCATCCCTCAATGGCCCCTGGGAAGCATTGGGTCTCAACGTTGCTAGTCCTTGTCATCAGTGGGAGACCCTCTGAAAAGATTCGGGAATGCCAAGCCTCTGCCAACACAGGCTTTGCGCACCAGACCAACTACTTTAAGCTGTTTACCCAAGGCTTTATCATAAACCCCACTTGCTCTGGGACCAGGATGGAGGAGCACAACATCCCTTTCCACCACAAATCCTTCTTTGAATGACTCCCAACTGGCAGGTGAGTGCAGGAGCTGGATACTCTGAGCCCACATTGGCACCACAGTGAGCACAGTTAGCCCCGCAGGTCATGCTAACCCCTGTCCCTGGGCTGTCAGAGCTTCACTCCAGGCCAGCTCTGTCCTGTTCAAGGCCCTCAGCTCCTGTGCTTTTGGGATAGCAGAGTAGTTGCCCCCATCCACGCCTAGTAGGGTTTTACCAAGCTCTGCCCTTTCCAATACCCAGCACACCCAGGCACAGACCCTGGGCAGGGCTTGCAGACGTCCCTCTCCATGGTGCACAGGCACAGGAGCCCCACCGCAGCCACAGACTGAGGTCCAAGGACATGGTCCTGGAGCAATCTGCTTTTAGGGATGGCCAGGGACATGTTTGGACAGGCTGACCCTGGGGCGACACTGCTCTGCCATGGGGGACACTCACGCCTCGGAAGGATGACAGGACATCTCGCTGTCAGGGGTGGTGAGCGGCCTCTCCCCCAGGCACACTCCAGCCCTCCCACCCACCAGCCTGGAGAGCCAGGGCAAGCCCCTGATCCAGGGAGAAGCAGAGATCACCTGGGCCCTACTCCCACTCCAGTGGGGACCCCCCTTCCTTCCCTACAACCGCAGCATCCCGTTGGCTTCTCTCAGCTACCTGGGTCCAGGACCTGGTGAGAGCTGGTGGAACGATTTTTCCCATGGGATGCCACAGAATTCAGCTGCTTTCCACCAAACACCATCTCCCCAGAGCTCGGGGGAGCGTTTTGGGCTGCCAACCTCTTGGAGGGGGGCAAAGCCAGCTCCAGAGCAACCGGGCTGGCTCAGGGACAGGGTCCCTTGGGACTGTAGCAGCTCCAATACGATGTTTGCCATGCGGACAGCCAGAGCTGAGCAGGAGGGCGAGTCAGCCCCCGGGTGGGCGACACGAGAGCTTACCTTGGGCAGGGTCCCACCGGCCGAGTGCCTGCGCCGCACGTCCCACCGGCGAAGGCCGCCCCGAAATTCCTTCCTCTCTTCCTCCTCCGCACTCTCTATCTGCTGCCTGCTGAGGCTCTCCCTGCCCTCCCAGCCTTCCCCAGCTGGCAAGGCTTTTCCACTTAAAGGCGAAAGAGGGAGAGAAAGAAATGAAGTGGAGGGGAGGAGGGGAAAAAAAAATAAAATAAAATCAAAAGGAGAGGCAAGGCTGTGCCAGGGCTGGGCTGCAGCCAAGCCCCTGCTCTGCTCCTCTAGTGCATCTCAGCAGTGCCCTGTGCAACCCCCAGCCCAGCTGGGAGGGGGTCCAGCCTCCTCGGACCCGAGTGTGGAGCAAATCCCGGGGCCGAGGGATGTGCACGCGTGTGTGTGTGCGTGTATAAATAAAAGAGACCTCGGGAGGAGGAGAAGGGGGAGGCTGTTTCGCCAATGAGGAGAGGAGCTCCTCCGACTTCCTCCCTCCACCCTCTGTGGGGACCCTTTGCAGAGCAGAATTTGCGATTAACGCCCGGCGGACGAGCGTGATGCGTGAAATAAAAAAAAAAAAAAATTAAAAGGAGGAGAAGCCTTAGTGGCTGCAAGGAGAGGGGAGCTCTGCTGCGGGCTGCGATGGGGCGAGCGGTGAGGGCCCGGCTCACGGGGAACAAAAGGAGCCCGGACCAGCCCTGCTATCGCCTCCTTAAACCGGAGGGAAGGAGCTGCTCTCTCCCTGTGTCTGCTTTCAATTCTGGCCTTTTTCCCTGTTTTCTTTTTCTTTTATTTTCTTTCTCTTTTTTTCCCCTCAACCCCCCCCTCCCGTTTACTTTTTTTTTTTTTCCCCCTTTCTCAGGATATGAGGGGATGTTTAGAAAATCCACTGCCCACGCCAGCAGCTGACTCGTGTTTTTATTAAAGAGGGCCTGTACTGAACTGACTCCGTGTGTTCCCCCCAGATGCCTCCCTGCGCTGTGCTGTGCCGGCACTGCAGCTCCTGGCCCCTGACCCCGACTGGCCGCTGCCCCTTGGGGACCACCAACGCACCCTTGCAACTCCTCTCTTTTGGAAAGGGGGGTAAAAGGTCTTCTGCAGCTGGGATGCTGCAGCAGAGGGTGGGTTTAGCTGGGGATTTGGGGTGTTGGGGCTGCCGAGGGCACAGAGCTGGGAGAGATGGCAGGAGTGATCACCTCAGCCATGCCATCATCTCAGATGTGCTGCACCCCTCCTGCCCTGGGGGGCTGGAATCCAGGTAATGAACCAGCTTTAAATGCTCCCAGCATCTTAATGAGTTCAAATCGAATTTCTGAGAAACTTTCAGTAGGCAAAACATTACCATGTGTCCAGAGGGGATTTTTTTTTCAATTTGTTTTAGCACTGTAACAAGGGACAGGTGATCTTTGGATGAAAAGTGCCTTTTGACCCATCAGTTCTTGCCACCGTTTTCATCTTGGGGATGCTTAAGGGTGGTCAGGCATTGGAACAGGCTGCAAAGGGAAGTAGTGGAATCACCATCCCTGGAAATGTTCAAAAATGTCTAGAAGTGGCACTTGGGGACATGGTTTAGTGGTGAAGATGGCAGTGGGGGGTTGGACTCGATGATCTTAGAGGTCTTTTTTAACCTTAACCATTCTGTGTTTCTCTCTGATCGAAACAAGAGAAAGTGCAAAACTGCACTGGCTATCCTGAAAAGACACGTGTCCATCTTTCTTTAATTTTCCTTTCTAAGAATAAAAAAGCTGTCCCCATAATGACAACACTGCTGAAATCTGTAGTTTTGCCTTTTTTTTTGCAAGGCAGGCTCATCCCCTCCTGCCATGCTAGCAAATGCCTGCACAATGACCACAGGGAATGATTCCTGGCTGGACCAGCCCAAGAGATTTGCTGTTTATCTCTCATTATCTTAATGTTTTCTTTGTATCTATGGAAAACCAAAGGGGAGGTGTTTATTCTGTGCAGCTGTGGAGGGTGAGGAGAGCCAGGCTGCAGCACCAGGCTATTCCTACGTGACCAGTAGGGCCACTCCTGGCACGGGGCTGGTGTGCCAGCTCCGTGCCTGGCAGCGCCTGGTACCTAGACAGGTGCAGGAGGGATGCAGCCCTGGCTCGGATGGATCCCCCTGACTCCAGACCTGGTGGTGGCCCTGTGTCAGGGGCCCTGTCAGCCCCCCTGGGCTGAGACAGGCTGTTGTGCAGAAATGGAGCCAGCGAGCGTGAGAGCAGCTCGTGTGGGGGCCAGGCGGCACAGAGGACGTGCTGTGCACATGGCTCTTCCCGACACTTTTCCCAAGGGATGAAGATGTGTCTGGTGGGTCCATGTGTGGGGACATATGGGCTGCTGGGAATTGCTCAGCAGAGCTATTTCCTGGTGGTGTCCCCGCTCTGAGGACATGACTTCTCCAGACAGAGTGGGAGAGGGAGAAACTCACTGGCGCAATCCTGCTGGGCCCCTTGCACTGGGATGGGCTACCTGGGGTGAGCAGGGGGTGGAAAAGCTAACACAGACCATGCTTGAGGGCAGAGCATCCTGAGCCTGAAGTGGGACATATTCCCCCTTCTGTCCCTTGCAAACAGATGGCACCAATACCCACTCCAGGCTGGGACCAGGAAGAATCTGGCAAATAAAACCTCCCAGTCTGCAAAGGCCAGGATTCATTGTTTGGGGATGCTGAGAGAGCCCTGGGGAACCCAAAGCACCCCGGCAAGCACACGTCAGCCCACTCTCTATATCCCCAGGGAGCATCCACAGCCACACACTTTGTTTAGGAACAGCACGCTGGGGTTACGGCAGCTCCTGGGAAAGGCCAGCTCAGAGGAAGCACCAAAGCCAGAGGAACTCGCTTGTGCAAGCGTGTGGGTGGAGGGCAGCAGCTCTGCTACCTCGGCCTCATCAGCCCTTCATTGCTCACCTCTATTTTTGGCGCCTGCACCCCCCTTCGTGGTGCTGCAGGACCCAGTGGTCCCCCTGGGGCTGGGACAGCTGCAGTGTGGGATGCCAGACCCCTCTCAGCTGAGATTTCTAGCCTCAGTAAGCATCACTAAGTGCTAATGGGGCCTTGGGGTCATGTAGTGCAGCATCTCTGGTGGGGCAATCAGCCATTGAGACAGGATATTCCAGGGGATTTGGTCTGCTCTGGCATCAACTGGATCAAAGCAGCTCTCCGAACTCCTGGCCCACCCCAGGCAGAGCTGGGACCACAGAGAAAAACCTATTCCCCATGCCTGACATAGAGAAGAGAGACCAGAGCCAGGTGACCCAAGACAATGGTGGAAACAGCCGTGCTGGAGTCCTCAACAGGTACCATGTGCCAGCAGGTGACAGGCTGGTATGGAAGAAGCAGCACATGTCGGCCTTCCCCACTTCTCTGAAGGTTTGATAGGGGCCAGATTTGCTCCAGCTTCAGATTTTCGGAGCCTCTATCAACTCACAAATCAGCCGAGGAATTTCAGCATCACTCTGAAGTGGTGTCAAGCCGCAGACCACAAGAGAGGGTGCCAGGGAGTACAGCACCACATCTGGGCAGCCCATCTGGCATGGCAGCTGCCAGCACTTGCCCCTGGCTGGATCCAGCTCTTGGGCCCTGCAGGGAGCTGCACCAAGGCTTCATCCAGCATCTCTAAAGCTCTGCCCTGGTGTCCAGAGGAGCCTGTACCCTGTGTGTGTGTGTGATCCTGCTTTGCCAGGATGGGTGACACAAGGGCCCAGGGAGGAAAGGGAGGCAAAAAGTGCTGGGTTTCTTCCAAAGTGACCGTATGCCCAAGCATAACATGATGGGGAGCATCCTGGGGAGTATCCTGCAGCATTCCCCAGCACTGGGAACACTGGCCATGGACACCACAGGGTGACAGCAGTGTCAGGAGGTAGCACTGGGCCATACGCACGTATGGTGCTGTGTCCCTATGGATGCTGGCCCCTTCCCTACATCCCCAGGGCTGGGACACTTGGAGGAGGCAGCAGCCAGCATGGAGGATGTTATCCTGCTGCCTTTCCCCACCTCAGGGCCTTTCCGACCCCATCCCACGCACTCTTCCTAACCCCCACCACGAACCTTGGTATTAAATGTGCTCAGCAGAGCCCCGGGAGGCAGCGACAGGCTCCTGGGTGAATACTAATAACGATGCCGGCCGCTCGCCCCAGCCTTTCCCACACATCTGCAGCCACTTAATGTGGGAATCGTTAACCCTCTGCTTGCACAGTGCCTGAAACGCAGCAAAGGAGCGAAACCAGGATGCTCCCCACCAGTGCAGGGAGAATCACATCCCCACCCCACCAAGAGCAGGGTCCACACGTGCTGGGAAGTGATGAGGGATGCCAGCATGTGTCCCTGTCCCCAGTGCCCTCTTGAGGATATTCACAGGGTTTGTGGCATTTGCATTTGCCAAGAAAGCTGATCCAGATCCCAAAGAGGATCCATGGCCCTGGATGGGGAGAGGGGAGCTGTACTGTGCACTGGTGGCACATCCATTGGGGCTATCCCGGTCCAGCACCCATCTCTCTGGGGACCAGCTCCTCAGACTCTCCTCGGGGACACAGGTGACAGCACAGGGGCGGTTCAGGCATCTGGGGAGAGCCAAAGGCCACACAGGAGCCTGCAGTGGGGCTGGTGGACATGAGGCAGGGGGTTTTCCTCTGCAAGAGGGTAGCATTAATGTCTCCATTGCCAGAGAGAGGGGTTACTCTCAGGGCATTCAGAAGCTGGGGAATGACCAAAAGGTGAAACCCTGGCTGGGCTGGGATGTGAGTGGGGCCATGCAGCTCTGGGATATGCTGGTCTGAAGCCACAGATTTGCCTTTGGGAGCAATAGGAGCTGGAGGGAGTGAAGTGAGGAAGGAGGCTGTGGGGGAAAAGGGGAGCAAGGGGGGACACCTACTTGACTCTCTGTGGGCATCTCCCTCTCCTGCAGAAACCACAGTGGGGTTCAGAGCAAGTTGGGGGACAAGTTAGGACTCAGTTTCCATATTGAATGCCTCCTCCATGGGAGCAGGAGGTGATGAGATGGTGTCCCTGCTCCATCTGAGGATAGTTGCGTGCAGCCTGGCCCTGGGGACCTCCCAGCCCTCCTCCTTCCAGGAGATGGCATCACTCGATCACAGATAGCAGCAGCGAGCCCCAGGGAGTGTTGAGGGAACCCTGACTGCTCTCCCTCTCCGCTGCATCTGCCTGGTTTCCACCAGGAATACCAGGTCTGAAGGACTAGGAGGAGGTCCCCAGGTTGGGTGTGTTTCTGGGGGTCTCTAGGATGGATGGAGGGGGTACCGCCACCTCCTCTCACCCAGCTGGGGACCCCCCAGGGGCTCTGTCAGTCCCTCATCTGCTCACCCATGGGACCCCGGGGCAGGTGGCATCCTGGGGCACCGAGGGTCCCAATCAGCACCCTTCAGCCCCAGCTGAGCAGCCTGGAGAGCCCATGAAGGGCTCCTCACCTGGCTCTTCCCCAGCACAAACTTTGCCACCAGTAATAAACAGGTCAAAGAAAAGCAGAAGAGGGAAGTTATTGTTGGTGGATCTTTATGGCCCAATTGTCCTCCCCCGCCCCCTTCGCCCACACTGAGGGAGTTCACGCTCAGCTGTCAGCGGGCACCTGGCCATGCTGTGCCCTGCCAAGCCTGTCACCTGCTCCCCTGCAGAGGATGCAGCTGTGGGGTGCTGCCCCAGACCCCTGAGCCCTCCCACCCCCAGCAACTGCCTGAGTCCTTGGCTTTGGCTCCACAGGTTGGGAAAAGGTAAGGGGGGCCTGGGCTCCCTGTCACTGCCTGAAAGAAACAGCCAGTGGCAGGAATAACCCCAGAGCCTGAAGTGCAGCCACCCCTGGGATGGGACCCAGCAGCCACCTCTGTTGCTCTGTACCTCCCACCATCTGCTCAGGGGGAATTTTCTTTTCATCTTTTTTCTCCCAGCTCCTGAGCATCTTTGCTGATGGGAGGAAGAGGAGGAGTAACGTGGCTTTGGCTCTCTAGTTTGCACAAAGCCATGGCGGTACTGAGATCTTGGGAAAAATCCAGGATAGATGGGATTATACGGCACATCAAGCAATCTGAGCTGAGTGGTGAGCTGAGATCATCACTGGGTGGGACGGTCATGACAGTCACCTTTGTCACAAGGGAGGGGCCTGGGACAAGGCTGAGCAAGGGGTTGGGGACCCTGGGGGGCCAGAGGGGGTGCTGCAAAGTGCTCACATCTCCTGGTGCCTCTGGCCATGCCAGGTTTCAGGAGGCAGACTGCGTGTGATGTCAGCTCTGGGGGTGATTTCCCATTGCTGGGGGTTTACCCTTCTCTGTCCTCCTAAACCAGACCCCTCACCTCCTACCCATCTCCCCTCCATCTCATCCTGGCACCCACCTCCTTGCAGGGAGTGGATGTAGCACAGGGGAATATGAGCACCCAGTTTCAGGTAGAACTGGGGCCAGAGCAATGGGATGAGGAGCTTGCAACTGACACAGAACACTGAGGGTCCAGAGCTCCGTGATGGAGGTTTTATCCCCTCCTCTCAATTTCATCCTTAATCTATTTGGGTTTTTTCCTGTTTCCTATTGTCAAATTCCAGGCTGTTTTGGTTCCAGGACGGTGAGGATCTGTCCTTGCCCTGCTCACTGTTCTAGAAGGGGAAGGGGCTGGTGCAGAGAAAAGGACAGAGGCGGCCTCGAGGAGGTGACAAAACACCCTCCTGAAGCCTCTGTGGACTCTGCTTCTGACTGGGGAGAAAAAGCCAGCCTGCAAATGACAACTGTGGCTGGGTGGTGGCCAGTGCAGCTGGAGTGTGACACCGGCGGGGAGGGGGACGTCGGTGGGGCCGAGGTTCCCGGCTGCCAGTGGTGGGGATTTCTGGGCAGTGTGGAACAGTGCAGGTCCTCGGTCCCTCGTCCCCCTCTGGAGTGCAGGTGTGTCTGACCTGACAGGTGTGATCTCTGCTGGGGTGTTTGTGGCTGGCACCTCCCACCTTGCAGGCAGACAGGGCTTCACGAGGGTCTCCTTTCTGCTTGGTTTTCCTTACCACCAAACATATGGGGATGGTTTTGCTTTCTTAAGAGACAAAGCAGGTGAGAAACTCCTCTTGCTGCAGCGTCGTGAGCCCCTTGGAGATGTGTCAGCCCGGGTACTCGCAGCAGTGCCCATGGTGGGGGCATTCTCCCTGCACACAGGTTCTTCCCATCTCTCCTGCTCTCGAGGCTGGGCTGAGCTTTGCTGTCAGGGTTGGAGGGGTGGGTTTGCCCTGGCATGAAGGAAACGCAGACCCAAAGCCTCCACCAGCCTCTCTCTTCCAAAGAGGCAGATGCTGCTGCTGGGCACAGGAGAACCCCATTCAGACCAAGAGTTTGGTGTCCCCCAACGTGGGGACAGGGCAGGTGACAGACACACACAGGCTAACTTGTCCCCTGCGTGCAGCTGGGTTTTAATACAGAGGTTCATCCCAAGGCACGCTGCTCCTGGGGTGTGGATGGTGGTGAGGTCCCTTGGGGTATCCTCATGGGACACCCATGACACCCTCATGTCCCCAAAGACAGCTGCTACAGAGAGACCACGTCCGGTGGCATGGGCACAGTTGTGGGGTAGTGACAGAGGGTCTGGGGGGTCCTGGGTGCTCCCTGGGGTCACCCACTACCTCATCCTCCTTGCAGCCAGAGTGGGAAGTTTGAGCTCGTCCCCCTCACCCGCTGGGGTTTCTGCACTTTGAAATGCAAACCTGCCTTTCAATGCAAATGCTGCGAGAGGTTGGGCCCAATAAAAGCCTGTGGGCAGGGAGGTGCCTGGCCCCAGGACAGGCTCCCCAAGGCGCCCAGGTGAGTGGTGGCGAAGGAGGGGCGGCCGCCTCCCCGCCAAACCCAAGCGGCCGCAGTCGCGGCTCGGCGGCGCAGCATGAGCGGGACGGCCCGGGAAGATGTATGTAGGATATCTTGTGGATAAGGACACCAACATGTATCCCAGCCCGGTCCGGCACCCCAGCCTCAACCTCAACCCCCAGAACTACGTGCCGGGGCCACCGCAGTACTCGGACTTCGCCAGCTACCACCATGTGCCGGGGATTAACAACGACCTGCACCACGGGCAGCCGGCAGCTGCCTGGGGCTCTCCCTACACCCCTGCCAAGGAGGACTGGCATTCCTATGGGGCCGCTGCGACGCCTTCCACCGCCAGCCCGGGGCAGTTTGGATTCAGCGCCCCAGATTTTAACCCCATTCAGCCTCCGGGCTCTGGACTCCTGCCTCCACCCATCAGCAGCTCGGTCCCCCAGCTCTCCCCTAATGCCCAGAGACGCACCCCATACGAGTGGATGAGGCGCAGCATTCCCAGCACCAGCAACAACGGTAAGGAAACCCCCAGTCCTGCACCCCTGCGCCATCCCCAGAGCAGAGGATCCCTGAGCTTGGATTTCTGCAGGGCCGGATCCTGCTCTGTGGCTCTCCCTGCACAGGGACTGCCAGGAGGACAGCAAGTTTGGCCTGCCCTTGGCATGACACCCAGTCCCCAAAGAGCAGGGGACCCCGCCAGCGAGGTGGCAGCAGCTGAGGACGGGCAGGGAGGGTGCTGTCCTTCCACACTCACAGCTGGGCTTACCTGGCGGGGCAGTCCTTTTCCCCAGCCGGTGCCGGGTAGGATGGGCAGAACCAGAGACCCCCAGGACCCTGAGGGGGTGTTGGATGGGGGGTGTCAAAAGTGCCGGGGTGAGTGTGTGGGGCTGTGGCTGTACATGAGAGCGTGAGCTGGCTGTGGGAGAGCCCGTGCAGGGTGCCTAAAGCGGTGTGCGTGTGCAGGGAAGGAGCTGTGTGCAGCCATGCTGTGTGCGTGTGCATGTGCACAAGGTGCATTCAGGGAGCGTGCGGGGCACCGCGGGCGGTGTGTGTGTGCAGGCAGTGTCACCCGCTGTGCCTGGGGGAGGTGACGTGCTCCGAGTGTGTGTGCAGGGCGCTGTGTGAGGACGGTGTCGCGCACGGTGTGTGTGCGAGGGGCACCGTGCGTGTGCAAAGAGTGTCTTGGGGACAGTGCCACGTGGAGGGTGGCTGTGGGTGCTGCAGGTGCACGGCTGGTGGGTGCTCGGCTCTGCAGGAAAGGGTGCCCTGGTTCCTGGGATTATCTCCGGCCTGGGCACCGAGTGGTCGTGCTGTCCCCAGGGTTCTGTCCCCGCTGAACTCCTGACCTGGGGGAAGCGTCTGGGTGACCCCAGCCCCCTACCCTCCCTGCTGCCCACTTCAAAGGCGGTGGGCAGATCCCCCTTGGGGCCAGCCCAAATTGACAAGGACTTCTCTTTGTCATGGAGATGGTGGCCGGCTCCTCTGGCAGCGAGGTGAGGTGCGGGCCCTTTGTCCTGACCTACCCCCACCCTTTCATCTTCCCAGCCTGGACCCTTCCCAGCGGGACCCACGGGGCTTGCCTGAACCTGCTATCCCTCTCCCTCTCCTGTGCCATGAGCTCCTCAGAGCACTGCTGGGGCCAAACTCACTACAGGAGTCGCTGTGGGCATCTCTAGGGAGCGAGTTTGCTTTGAGTTACTGCTGCCCCATATCCTTGGAATCAGGGCCAGGGCTCCCTGTTTGTAGTGTCTCAGGTTTTTGGCTTGTTTTCAGCTCTGCCCTGCATTCCCAGTGGGCAGGCCCCACGTAAGGGTCTTCTTCAGATGTGCCTGGGGTCTTCCAGCATGGAAAATACCTACTCATATTCCCAGAATCTGTGTGGCAGGGATGGGGACCAGTGTCTGCAGTGGAGCAGGCAGAATATCCCAATAAATGGAAAAAAAACCAGCCCCAGTCTGGAAAGAGGAGGGAGAGGCAGGCTGGTATTTCCTGTCTCGTTTTAAGCGCTGAATGTAACTATTTAGGAAAAATGCTTCCCCCCAGATGCAGTGATGGAGACCCACAGGCGTGCCAGGGCTGAGGGCTTCCCTCTGCCCGGGGTGGAAAGGGAAATGTGAGGAAAAGGCCCCCGCAGCCCTGCCCTGCAGCTGGGACCCTGCCACTTCTGCAGGGTTTGTAGGTCTGAACATCTTGATTTCTTCTGAGGAGAGAGGTGGGAGGGAAAATGAGTGGGGAAGGAAAGCCATCAGCACACCTCTCCTCTGGATCAAGGCCATGGGTTTACACCCAGCAGTGGGGCCGAGATAAAACAGGGGCTTGAAAGTGCCTCTGATTGAGTTAGACGACAATTGAGTTGATTGAATTCTGAAAAAATATCATTAGTTGCTTAGTTTGTATCTCCTAGATCAAAGACATACAAAGGAACAAATAAATCAGCCTTGTTCCTCTCACACGCAGAGGAGCTGCCCCAGCCCCACCACAGCGATGTGGGGGTGAAAGGCCCTTCCTTGGGGTGGTTTCCTTGGGATGGATGACCAGTAAGCTCCTTTTCTAAGTCACCCACAGATTAAGGACCTGTCCTTGCACCTCTGCTGGGTCCAAGCCCAATGCTTCTGGTGCCAAGCAACTGCAGGATTTTGCTGTGGTGGGACCATGAGCTGGGAGATGGTGGGATGCTGTTGGGGTTTTCCAGTGCTGCCCTTTAAATAAAAGTCTTCATTAAGCTTGAAAGAGAGTAGGGCAGAGATGGGTTTGACATAGATAAGGGTGAAGCTCTTAGATGAATCATTTTATTGAAATCAATAAACTGGGCTTTAATCCGTCTGGATTGATAAACTCCCCATCTCACCACTGTGGGAATAGGAAATGAATACACGGAGATTTTTCCTATAAATATCAACAGTTTCATTGTGAATGCTGTAAATCATAATACTTCAGAGGGTTGTAAATTAATGTTCCCTTTCTGTCTTGTCTAGTATAAACAGCTCCTGGCCATAGTTTGAAAGCTTTTGGGGAAGAGCTGCGTGGTAGTAAAATAAAATGTTGTGCAGGGAATATGAGTGTGTCAGGCACTTCTGCAAATGTGATCCAGAGCTTGAGAAAAATCAATGAGAAATCTCCCAGTGACTCACTGAAGAGTCAGGCTTTACAGGGGGATGATTTTATGTACCTGTTGCTACATTCATGCGTGCTTCACTTGACTGAGCTGAGATAACCCAGCAGCAGAAGGGATTGCAACTCCAGTCACCAGGAATTGGGAGTTAAAGGGAACCGAGCTGGAAGATGTCCCCAGGCCTCATTTCTCTCTCCAATGTCACCTCCTTTTCTGCCCATAAAATCTTCACTAGCAGCATGTCAGAGCCTCATGCTTCCTCCTTATTCACAATTATTTGCAAACTTCCCTGTGAATTGCACCCAGGGTTTATAAAAAGCTCAGGAAGGTGGCTGGAAGAGGGGCTGGCTGAACTTTGAAATTCACTCTCTGCTCGTTAGTCATGCAAATCCTCAGATACTGCCTTGGGTCTGGCTTTTAGGTCACTAATTGAGCAGGGGCCACAGTGCTAAATAGTGCAAGTGAAAGTGCAATTGGAGCATCCCTTGTGGAGGCAAATGTGCTCAGGGCTTCGTGTGGTACCACTGCCCGTGGTGCCCAGGCAGGTTTTGGGGTGATGGAGAGCAAGCAGTGATGCTCGGAGCATGTGGTGATTTGCTGGGTGTGCAGTTTTCCAGCTCAGTTTTACTATTTCTAGGTCAGTTTTCCAGCTCTGTTTATTTTCCTAGTGGGGCCCATGAACACTGGGGGAAAGAGTAAAACACCCAATAATGAGACAGAAACATTTCCCCTGGACTGCTGGGGTTCACCCTGTGCTTGGTATGTTTTGGGATGATGGTGCTGGCTGGAGGACAGTGCATTTCCCTGGTCAGTCCCTGCATGGGGAGCCTCTCTTTAGGACATGCTCATTCCCTGTGAGACCCTTTGCTCCACCGGGACACTCGCGAGGTGTGTGTCAGGCCCCATCAGTCTTTTCCCCTTGAATTATTAACCCACAACCTGCTCCTGGCCCCAGCTGGGGTTTGTTGACTGCTTAGCCTGCTGGCCAAGGTACAGGCCTCTCAAACTTTCCTAGAATTGACTTTCCTTGAACAAAAAAGGCTTCTCTGGAGCACTGGCAGTACCTACGTGATGGGCTTGGCTGGCTAATACCCTGGGATTAGCAGAGGGACACTTTAAACCTCTGGCCAATGACAGATGTTTCCTATAGGGGACCCTTCAAGGACGCCCACTCTGGTGCTGTTAGCTTTGTGATTGCTTGGATAAGAGGCTGGATCCTTCCCCCACACTGCCCCATGGCAAGGATGGGCCAAACCCTGTGGGGCTGCAAAGGGGGAGAGGAGTCCTGATGTCCAGATGGGACCCCCACTGCCTCACTGTTCTCCTCCCCCCACTGCAGATGAGCTTCATCCAGGTGGCAGGTTGGGATGAGCTGGATCAGGGCTGGAGTGAGGTGATGTTCTGAATGGGGTTGTGTCCACCCCACACGTGCCAGCAGCCCATGTGTCACCCTGGCGCTCCCCGTCCTCCCGCGCTGCTGTGGCCTTTGACCCAGCACAGGAGCCAGGCTGGCGGCACTCAGCTCAGTGCTCATAAAACATGGGAACAACTGAAGGAATCTGCCAGTTGCCAAAATAAAGGATTGAGTCACTGCAGGGCTGGGAAAGACTTGCTCCAACAGCCAGCTTCAGGCTGCTGCCCCCGGGGCTGACTGGCCTCTGGTTGTGTTGTCCATGTCCAAGAACATGGGACTGTCATGGGGAATCACCAGCTCACTACAAACACCAGGCATCTGCTCTTCATGCCCTTGGGGTTTGCACCTCCTGGGAAGGGTGTCCTCACCAGTGGGCGTGGGCGTGGGTGTGGGTGCAGTTCTGTCCCTGTCACACTGTGCCAGCTGTGCAAAACCCAGCCAGGGTGAGCCTGTGCTCCTGTGCACCGGTCTGCACTCTCCAAATCCAGCTCTTTGACCAGGTTTCTGCCCCTGCCTGGCAGCAGGGCTGCCCTGCTTGACTGTGTCGGCTCTGCCAGTCCCACAAGCCCCGCGCATGCCTTCTCCAGCCACACACTTGCACTTAGAGCAAAGCTTTTTTGGGAACACAGAGCTTGATCCTCAGTGAGCAGGGGACCAGAAAGCCATTGGGTCAAGCAGCGCAGTTTGGCAAGTGAAATGTTTCCAGTGCTCTCCATACCAAGCTGGACCAGGTTTTATTGCTACTGGGTGCACATGGGAGATTTGCAGTTTGCTCTGAAGCCTTTGGCACCAGGAAGAAATCCCCAGGTTGTGTGAGATGAACTGCCATGGAGAGAGCTACCCTCGGTGTAGGAGCATTGCTGGGCTCCCTGGAGGGGCCTGCAGTGCTCTGCAGCACAGATGAGTCCTGCCTCAACCCTGATGTCTGAAATGCCCATTTTTACAACCCAGAGTAGAGATGGGGGAGTTTTGGCAGGGTCCATTCAGTGAGGATTCATCCAGCATTCCCTCCCTCCCTCCACAGCACTGAGACATTAAATAAGTACAGAGAGGATGTGTGGTTCCTCTCACCCAGTTTTTGACACCCAGCTGTTGTCTAAATCCAGTGTATTCTGGCAGAGGAATGATGTCAGGCAGGGATCTCGGGAAGGATTGCCCTACAGAGGGGGTCGTTTCTCACTGGCAGTGATGAAATGAGCCACATGGCTCCGGTCCTTCGCCCCGCGTCAGTCGTCTCATCCATCACTCCTCTGCTTCCTGCGGCAGAGGAAAAATAGCTGAGGATATTGAAGTATGCAAGGGAAGGGGAAAGCTTGTGAAAACCATGAGCTGCTGGTTCCCAGCACTCAGGGAGTGTGAGGGGCTCGGGTTTATCCCCCCCTCCCAGGCCACAGAGGAGCGTGGGTGTTTGGAGTGGCTGCTGGACCTGGAGGGGAAAGGAGGGGAAAAAATGAGTGTGGGGAAGGGAGCATCAGAGGATCGCCCTTGCCACCACCAGTTCAGACTTTGGGGTTCCTATTTCCAGTCGGTTTAGGGATGGTGAAATGATCCAGGCTGTCTGTCCCGAGCCTCAGCATCACCTCTGTGCAGTGCGGCTCCCATCATCGCTGCTCGGCAGAGGGAGCATTGACCCCTCTGCACACAGACAGCTGGAGCACATCTGGCTGCCAGATGAGGGTGGCTCCAGCCAGCCTGGAGGCTCATGAGCTTTAGGAGCCGACCCCAGCCCTTTCCTGGGCCTGGGGTGTCTGTCATGGGGTATTGCTCTGCTGGCTGTCCTCAATTTTGTGGGGGTGTGAAGGGCATTTCCCCCCATGAGCTGGAGAAGGACTGGGGATTAAACTGTCCAGGGAATCCCATGGCTCTCACCCTGGCACTCCACTCTGGTTTGCAACTGCCTGTGTGCCTGTTTCTCCAGCCATAACATTGCCTAAAGCTCTGCCAGGTGTGAGGGAAGTTTTCCTTGATCCTTTCCCAGGGGAGAAATGCCAAATCTTGATAGAACACTGATTCCTCTGGGATGGGAGGATTTTACCCTCTTTGCAAGCAGATGCTGCTCATTCAGAATGGAGCAGCTTTATCGTGGAGAGGAAGCACCCACACGGAGGGGACAGCCTTGCACCGTCTTGCTGCACTTTACCTCCAGTGTGGACCAGTTCTTTCCCAGGTGCTCCCTGGTGACAGGACTTTCACACCCGATGTTTTTCAGCATTGTAATATTTTAATGCCATCAGAGAGTGTGGGACCAGCTCCCCAGTACAGAGAGATGGGCAGACAAGGCTGTACAGACAGAGCCAGTGTGGGGCCAGAGCACCACCAGGCAGGTGGGACCAGGCAGGATGGCTCTGGGAGCACAAGGAGCCAGCACAGAGTGAGGCATGAGAGCTGCTGAGGCAGCCTGGCAGCAGTGCCTCCATCACCCCTGCCAGCACCTCCTCTACAAGGCAACATCCAACGTGTCCCCAGGCCTTGGGAACATCTGCTGTGGGGTGCAACAGCCGTCACCACCGTGGGCTCTCATCTCAGTGGCTCCAGCCAGCAGGTCAGGGCTGCCGTACCCCAGCTTCCCAGATCAGAGCCCTGATGGCTGCACAGCAGCTTCCCACAGAGTTTGGGGCTGTGGTAATTTTGAGCTGCTTTGACCTGTGAAATAGAGACTTTTAGAAAAGCGCTGCAGTTTATGCTCCTGGCTGCTGGCAGCTGTGCTGCTCCTGCTGTGGCTGGGAGAAAGGTGTCCCGTGGATGGGGATCCTCCATTGGGAGCTCGGTGGATCCCCTCATAACATGCCAGCTTTTGCTCCTTTGCTATTTTCCACCTCCACCCAGGGTGCCACTGCCACCCCACAGTCTCTTTCCTCTCTGGTTTGAACCAGCCCCTTCCCAGCTGTTCTTAGAGCTGCTCAGCACCAGCCTCACAATGCCCATATTCTCAATCTGTTAGGGTTTTCGGGGCACATTTTTTTACTTAAAGCCATCCTTTGGGCAGGCCAGGACTGGAGATGGTGAAATACCCCCTTCCTGGCAGCCTCCACTGTGGCTGTGAGGGAGAGAGCCTAGGATGGTGGGCACAGGATCTAGTTTGATTTTCCCTTACCCTGCCAGGCTCCTGATCCAGCCCAGGGCAGGAGCTCTGGCATCCCTGTCTCGGGGCAGGGTTGCTGAGGAGAGTGAATCCAGGCTGGGGTCAGGACTCCATCCCCCCTGTGTGTGTGCGTGCACACTCGGGAGCGCGTCCCTTGGGGTTTGCACAGCACATTAAAGCTATTCCCTTATCTAATCGTGGCTCAGGTGAGTGCTATTAGGGTTATACATTAACAGTAGTAACGATACCCTCTCCCCACGCAGTCATTGGCCCTGCCTTGATCCCAAAGCCGAAACCATTCCCACTGGCCCCACGGATGGCTCCATTTGCCTGTCCAAGCAGTTCCTGTGCCTGGTCTTTCAGGGACAAGCAGGAGGGGCTGTAAATGCATAGCAGGGTTGGAAGGAGCTAACGACTGTGCTAAGAGACACCACTGGCACCCCCTCTGCATCCCATCCACACTCCCTCCTGGGGCAGCATCCCCAGCTCCAGGTTATCCCAGCCATGGGACAGCCTGTTCCAGCATTGCCAGGCCTGGCTGGAAATGCCTGGTTCCATCCCTCTGTTTGGCCATAGGCACGAGGGCTCCCCGTAAGTAACCGGATTGGCTCGTCCCAAATTTCCTCTTTCTTTTCACAGAGCCATAAAAAGTCTCCAGGAGAGAGTTAAGTGTAACCCAGCATTCATATTCAAGGTAGTTGAATTATTCATTGTCAATAGTATTTCTTGCAAATCCTTTTCTTTTCCTTGTGAATCACCCACAGTACATCCCTGAATTCAGCAAACATCTGAAACCAGCAATTAGTGGAGGTGAATAACTTTCCATCTCTGGCTTGGTCGTCAGCCCTCTGTTTGGAGTCTTTTCTACCTGATACTGAGCAGCAAGTGATGATATTGATACTGCTATTGAGGCTGGTGCCCAGCTCACCCAGTGATGGCTCTGCCAGCCCTGAGGCAAAGCACAGCCTCCATCCAGGATGAAGGATGAAGAGGGAATAACAAAGAACAGGGTGTGATGGATCTATTTACAGCTGCAGCAGGAAATAATAATTCCTACTGAAATTCATGGCATATGTGGTATTCACAAACCGCCTTATTTCTTTAGTCTTTATTTTTTTTACTGTATCTGTCAACTCCTTCACTTTCCAGGTGTTCCTTTTTTCCAAACAGTACTATTCAAATAACAACATTGCAAGTAAAACCATTTTAAAGTTATTATCTCTTTAGAAAGGTTTTTGCTTTCAGATTAAAAAAAAAAAAAAAACAAAACAGAAAAAAAGATAAATCTATGAGGGAAAAAAAAACCTGCAGGAGCCCCTGAGCCTGGAGCAGCCAGAGGGAGCCCAGTTTCTCACAGAGCTGTTAAACCTCACATAAATCTCCACCAGAGCATCTGGTTTATTCTGTAACTTCTTGGGAATTGCTGTGTTTGCAGATTCAGCACAGGTCCCTCCTGGGCTGGGGTGCAGAAGTTCTTTTCATGCTGGTGAACCCTTCCCCTGCAGGGTGGTGAGAGGCAGCAGTGACCCTGGGATGGACGGGGGCCCTGTAGGAGAGCGAGGGCAGGGTGCAGATCCTGCGTGGGCTGGGTGCCCCTGGCATCGCTGCAGCCCAGCAGAGTCTCCTGGGGGCAGTTTTGTTTGGAGCTGTCATAGCTGACGTGTGACAAGTAGGAGACAAGTGCCTGGCAAAGCTGCCACAGACCCCTTGCACATGGAATCTCTGCGTTTCAGCCCTGTCCCAACAGATATTCCACACACACCTTGCTCAATCAAATTAACCTTTTTTTACCCTTTCTTAACCCACAGGGTCACCCTGTGTGGTCAGAGGCAGGTTTGACCTGGTGGTGGTGAGGAAGGATTAGGTGTTCACTTCCAACAAGCCCTGGGATGAGCTGGGCTCCCCACTCTCTGAAACAGTCACTGAATTCATCCCATCCCTCAATTACAAGTTAGTGGCTGAAGTCCAGCCCTGGTGCTGGAACTCTGGTTCTATTCCTGGTTGTGTTGCAGCCTTGCTGGGCTCCTTCCCTATTCCATGGATCACTTGGGAGCCTCAGTGCTTCTTGGGGACTGTGCTGGGACCCTCAGCCATCACCCTGCTCATGCTGTGCTGAGCCTGTGCCACCACCACCAACAGCAATGGCAGGAGGACGCAGACAGTAGCATAGTGATGGAAATTGGGTGCTAACTTCAATTGAGTGACTGCTGCTTGTGTGCGTGGGAGTGCCAGCATCCAGTCCCTGCAGGGTGAGGTGCCTTCTTTGCCCATCCCAGGTCCTGCTTGCTCCCACTCGTGCTTCCACACTTGGTTTGCTCAGTGATGCCATGAGCTGGATCTTTGTGGCTCCTGCTTATTCAGTAGAAAACCAGCTGCTTTCTTCCATCCCATGTGGTGCTGCAAGCCCCTCTCCCACCTGCAGTGGATGTGGGTTGTCCTGTCTTCAACTCTTTCACATTTAAGTTTCAGCATAAGGAGTGGCTTAGGAAGGTCTCCATCTCCTTGCAATGTGAGAGCAGGAGAGAGACTATGTCAAAAATAAAACTGAGCTGGTCCACAAACAGATTTGCAGCCTGAAGGTTGGGGTTTTGCTCTGTACATGTTCTCTGACGTCTTATTAGGGTGTCTAGAGCTCAGTTTTCGTCTGGACTACCTAAACTCCTGCTTCCACCAGGACGGTGTCAGAATTTAATTGTATTGCTGAGTTTGTCCAGTGTCCAAGTGATTTGGCCCAAATGGGTGGATGTGCAAAGGACTCATTAGGGAGAATGGATGAACAGGATGGCAGGCACACAAAGATCCCCTTTCCTGGCAGAACCAGGCTGCAAGCGAGGTTATGTAAGTTGCTGAATCACCAGAAATCCCTTTCTGCGCATCTGCAGCAGTGGTGTGCAGTATCTTGTCCATGCTGATACACCCAGGGCAGCCCCAGGAAAATCCATGGAGCTGTTCTGAGCTTGCTCCCACTCCTTCCCACAGCAGCACTGCTCTCAGCATCAGAAATTCAGGAGAATATGGGCAAACACGTCTTCCAGGCAAACAAATGGCCAGGTATCATCCCTTTCGACTCCCTGGAACAGGATTTTGTAATTTTGGGTGGAGAAGCAAATATTCACAGCTGTGTTTATTCCCTGCCTATGGGCTCTTCTGCAGAGAAAAACACCAGGAACTTGTGAGCAAACTGCCGGGCATGGGCGTCCCCCCTCGGAGTGCCACCTGCCCCCCACGGCCCAGGCAGAGTTCCACAGCTCACCCTGTGTCCCTGTGGAATAACAAAGGACCTTTGACTGTGTTTTGCTGCTAGAAAGCAGCAGGTGCTGTTTGCAGACCCATGGGATGTGCATCTGTGGGTGCTGATGGCCCCAAGCTCTGTCCATATCTGGGGGGACCAAGGAGAGATTCAGGCTGGCTTTGGCCAAACACCCCTGGCCCGTTGAGCCAGTCCCCAGGAGTGCTTAGGGCTTTCTCCAGTGCATCTTTAAAGACTGCACCAAAAGCACTGCCCTCTGTCTTAGCTCAGTACAGGGAGAAGGAGAATAGCCCTCTTGGAGGCAGAGAAATGTGGTCATTCCAAGGTTTTCTGCCCTTCCCCTGTTCTGATCCATGCACATTCAAGTGATGGCACCTTGGTTTTGGGCTTCCTAGCAAAGAGCTGGGCTCTCCTTAGCCCAGCCAGGCAGCCTCTCCTCTGCCCACTGCAGGACCTGCAGCTCTGCTCCTCTCAGGGACCGTGTGTCATGACACAGGGGATGTATGGTCCATTTTCCCGGGGCACATCTGAATCCATCCTACTCTTTCTACCAAGCAATTCCACCAAAGCCCAGGTACTTCCCAACAAGGAGAAACATCCTGATGCTAAACAGGAAGGATGTTAAAGCCAGTAGGAGCCTCCTGACTGTCTTTCCCACTGGTCCCCAGGGCATTGCATGCTTCTCCTCAGGTGGTTGTGTGTCTCCTCTGTGCCCTTGGGGATGCTCCCTCCCTTCCACTGCTCCCCTTCTTCCCCCCTTGGCTCACCCCTATCTGCTCTCTCTGCCAGGCAAGACCAGGACAAAAGACAAGTACCGGGTGGTGTACACGGACCACCAGCGCCTGGAGCTGGAGAAGGAGTTTCACTACAGCCGCTACATCACCATCCGCCGCAAGGCCGAGCTGGCCGCGGCCCTCGGGCTGACCGAACGGCAGGTCAGTGCTGCAGAGTCCTGGGAAAACCACATCCCGGGTGGAGATGGGGATGGGGAAGAGCCCAAGCCCCACCTTGCTCCACAGACATCCTTTCCAAACTTTGGGATGCCCTCCCTGCCCCATGGGGACTGAGGGTTGTCATCCTTGCCTGAGTCCATCCTCATCTTTGTATTGCCGTCTTTTCCTTTCTGCAGGTGAAAATCTGGTTTCAGAATCGGAGGGCGAAGGAGAGGAAGGTGAACAAGAAGAAGCTGCAGCAGCAGAGCCAGCCCACCAGCACCACCACGCCCACCCCACCAGCTGTCAGCACACTGGGACCCATCGGAGGCCTCTGCAGCAGCAATGCCCCCAACCTCGTCTCCTCATCTCCACTGACGATCAAGGAAGAATTCATGCCTTAACCCTCTTCACCAGCTACAGACCCCAAGAGAAAAGCACTATGCAGCAGAGCCCCGCCAGCCCATGTGCTCTGAAGGGTGACAGCCCCTTCCCAAAGACATGACTGTCCCTGGCTGAACCGATGGGGCAGACAGCAAGGCTGGGCCAGGTGGCACTGGGACCTTCCCAAGGGACTGGTGGGCTCTCCCCTGCGTAAAAAACATGGGTTAGGTACTGCTCTCCCATAGGAACCACACACCAGTTTGGTCTCTGGTCTTTGTAGCCCACAGCAAAGTCCTGATGTCAGCAGAAGGAAGGGGGTGATAGTGGAGGAGGGCTTTCCTGTGGTGCTCCAGGTGCTTCCTTTGGTGCTCCTGGCAATCCAGCTGCCTGGTGCTTTGGGCAGTTCGAACAAGACTGAAGTAGAAAAAAGACCTGGCTGGACTCAAGGCAAAATGGATTTCTGCTGAGCTGGTCTTCCGGGAAGTGGGGTGAGGAGGGCAGAGCAAGTTGGAACCAGGCACAAGTCTGGGAACCAGGCAAGACCCTCGGCTGTGGGACGTGACATGGGAGCCCTTCAAGCCACAGTGATGGTGGCAAGCTGGAGCATGTCCTTGACAAGAGTACCTGAACATCCCTGCCCTTGTCCCCAGTGACCCTGGCAGTGCCCAATCCTGCATCCTCAGCTCTGCCCCCGCAGCCACGCAGAGCCACGTGCCCCTGCAGCCCTGGTTCCCCTGGCTGTGCCATGGCAAGGTGGCACTGCAGCCATCCTCCCCCTGGAGCACAGGGAGAGGGTAGAAGGGAGCCCAGCGCAGGCACAGTGGGGGCAGACCACCCTGCTGAGCCCTTCCATGGGGAAGGGAAGGAGAACGGAAGGTTTGCCATTGAGACAGGGTCCAAGAACCAGCCCCGGGCTGTCCAGAAGGGCCAACACCAGGAGAGATTTGGGTGCTATTCCAAGGGAGCACAGTAACTGCAGGCACCA
The DNA here is from genome assembly GCF_020740725.1 of Corvus hawaiiensis. Classification (NCBI taxonomy): domain Eukaryota; kingdom Metazoa; phylum Chordata; class Aves; order Passeriformes; family Corvidae; genus Corvus; species Corvus hawaiiensis. The sequence goes on along the minus strand of NC_063227.1, from coordinate 7,002,943 downwards.
GGAGCTGGTGCCAGGTGGGCAGGGGCCTCCTCAGGCATGCAAGAAATGACTGGCATGTGCCCTGGTGTTAGGTGATGGAGAGGTGGTTTTCAGAAAGACAGAGAAGCAATTCTTTTCCTATTTTCTTTAAAACTACAGATTAGAGGACTACAGATTTTGTCCTCCCTTTCTCCCTGCTCCTCCATGCACTGCACTCCCTCTCACTCACTGTGTTCCCTAGGCCAGTTAGCTAAACCCCATCCATTCCTACTGGTGAACTGCAGCTGAGGAGTCCCTTCATCCTGCTGAGTCTTGACCATTGTATAGGCCCAGGTTAACATACAGCCCAGTTTCAGCAGCCCCAAAGGCCAGTGGGGCACAGCTAGGGCACAGCTGGGACACAGGAGGGTCTGTGGCTCCTGCTCAGGGCTGCACCAAGTGCTCCTTGGCTGTGGCTTCTGAAAACCAAGACAGGGATGAGGGAGCATGAGCTTTGCATGGTGGCTTGTGTGACCTTTCTCAGCATTTTCTCTCCAAGCTCTGGGAAGATGGAGCAGCAGACACGTCCCTGCTGCCTGAAGAGCACCCAGACAAACCCTCACACCCCACCTGACACCGCTTGTGCCTCGCATGCCTTGGCTACACCATCCACTGCCAGCCCCCACCACTCCCAGCCCCCAGAACACAGAGTCCCCAGGTGTGCTGTGGCTTTTACAAGTGGGTCCCTGTTATCCCACTGTGTCCACTGCTCTGCTCCAGCCCTCAAAGGCTTTGGGTCTCCCTCCTGCCGGTGACACTTCCCACGGCCTCTGTTACCAGGTGCGCTCAGTGATGAGGACAAATGTTTGCGTCGACTCAGGACATCAGCTCAGTTTTTGTGTATATAGGGCAGAACTGGTTTTCCTTTTTATTTTTTAGGCATCAGTGAAAATAAAAACAAGCAGGGATCCTGTGTGACACAGGTTTGTTGCTGTCATTCCTGGCCTGTGGTGCTGTGGCTCCGAGGTCACGCTGGCGCCGATGCCCCTGGGCGCAGCCAGGGTTGGGAAGGGCATCTTGAGGCAGCAGCCTTGTCCTTGTAGCACACGGTGTGCCTGTCCCACAGGGGCACTGCTGGCACTGGCATGGCTCATATCATGGCATGGCACTGCCACGTCTCATTCCTTCGGCACCAAGAGGGATGGCAGTGCTGGGTGATCCGATGGCTGCAAACTCACAGCACTGGAGACAGAGGGGGAGAGGGTGAGGCTGTGGCTGGGCTGGCAGAGGCCAAAGAACAAGGCCAGCTGCCCATGGATGTGGCTGCCTCCCATTGGTGCCTCCTGGTCTCTAATCTCATTTTATGGCTTTCGATGGGCTGAATATCCTCCTTGTCCAAGATGAATAAACAGAGAATGAGGATATGAGATAGTGCCTGGGACAGCTGGCATCGGTGCCTGACACTTTTCCCTCTCCATCCCATCGGTGTTCCCCTCGTCTAGCAGGGCACTGAGCAAGGGGCTGCCCTCAAATGCCTGCCCCAAATGGCTCCTCCAGCCACAAAACTCCTCCCTGTGCCAAGCGTTGCCTGGGGTGTCTTGAGGTGCCAGGGCAGGGCAGCTGGCTTTGGAGGGACACCTGAAGCAGGATAAAGTCCTCGTGGGTGGAGGAGATGGAGGAGTGGGAACAGGATGAGGTGGCATTGCTGAGAGAGGGACAGAGCAAAGGGTTTGTTCCTGCAATTGCAACAGAGGCTGCACCTACTGCTGCACCTACTGCTGTACCCTGGTGACCCTGCACTCACCAGCACGGTGCCAGGCTGCCCATGGCACAGGAGAACCACCTCACTGCACCCCCGTAAGGAAACGTGGGGAATCAGGAACTAAAACAGGCAGGGGGAGGCAAAGGCAATGGAGCTGGTGCCATATAGGGAAGGGAGGAGACTGGATTAGCCACCTGCCTTAAGAGCTGGGATGGACTGGGGAAACTGGGGCTGCTTCTGTGTGCAGACTCCAGCATGGTCCCCATGGTGGGGGCTCCCCCACACTCATCATCCTCCCTCAGTGGGTTTTGGCTCCCTTTAACGTCCAATTTTGTCTTTGCCACATGGGAGACCAGCTGTGGGATCCTGCCCTGGCAGGGGATGGGGTGATGGCAGCCCAGCACTGTACATCGCTATTGTCTGCATGGGGGGAGCCTGCAGACAACAGTGGGGAGGGGAACAGAGCCTTGGTGGGCACAAAATGTGCATCTCCCAAATTCACCTGCGGTGTTGGGTGGCCTGCAGGGAGACGAGGGACTGGGACAGAGGGAAGATGCTCCACCGCCCGCCCAGAGAGGCTGCGGGTGCCGTTGACAGGATGAAATTCCAACTGATACCCTAATCTGGCGCCTGCCTGTTTGCACAGCAGGGTAAAAGTCCAGGGAGCCGTGGGCTGTGCCCTTGGGTCCCTGCCACCCGTGTGTGCACAGGGAGCCAGCGCTGGCGGGAAGAGGCAATAAATGCACCCACACACCCAGGCACCCCTTCCCCCTACACACACACACGCCCCTTGACCGGGTGACGAAATGCATCTGCTGCGTTCCCCCTCCCATGTCCTCCCCTGCGCCCTGCATCTGCCGTTTGGGCAGGGATGGGTGAACCATGCAGGGCCCTCCCTGTGCCAGGAAAGGGGCACCATGTCCCCACCAGCTTTGGAACTTGTGGTTCAAACCTCCTGGACACGTGTCGCCTTGACGGTTTCTCCCCTGGCAGGTGACGAACACCTGTTTTTAGCACCTGCAGCAGCTGCCTCCTAAGTGACACATCCCACATGGAACCTGGCCCTTCTGGGGATAGCCTGCCCTCATAGCCAGGGGTCCCTGGGGGCTGTCCTCTACGAGTTCCCACCGTTTCTCCCTGCTCCTCCCTCTGCACTTTCCATCAGCTCCCACTGCCCAGCTTTACCCCTCCTTGGAGAAATCTTGAAACCATCATTAAAATAAGGCCACGCACAGCAGGTGGCCGAGAACACCCGGCCTGCCAGCAGCCTGCAGCATGGCACACTTCCCAGCAGTGACTAACCAGAGCACCGCTGCCTTGTCGCCTTCCTCGTGTCTGCGGCGCAGATCTGGGCACGGTCCCATCCCGCTGCCAGCCACCTTCTCGCCTCTTCCCAGGCGGCTGCCACCCGGATGTGTGTGGGCTGACCAGGCAGGGTGGGCAAGGGTGTTTCCCCAGCCTGTGTTCTGCCCTCTCCTTGCCCTCCAGTGTCACAAAGAGCTGACAGTGCCAGTGTCTGTCGGTGCTGCACTGGGATGGAGGATGTGTATTGTGCTTTGGCCCATGAGAAGGGAAGGGTTTACTGGGTGTCCCAGGGGTGGCTCAGAGGTGTGGAGTGGGAGAAAGCAAAACTTGCTATAAAATGCTTGCAAGCCCTGTGTGTGCTACCTAGTGCCAGCCCCCTGGGGATCAGGGCACGGGGATAGTTGTGCACACTCCTGTCCTCGACTCCTGGGGTTTTTGGGGTCCCTAGATTGCACTGCTCCTTCTGGCTCTTACTGCCTCTGGTGTGTGCTGTTCCATGAAGTGCATTTCTTGCCAGCTCCAGGGTAATGCAAGACTTGGTCCAGCCCTGCAATGTTAAGCTGGGACATCCCAGGTGCCTGGGGTGGGACATTTACTCCCTGGTGGTCCCAGGCAATGAAGAGCTGATGGTGCTACCACAGCAGCACCAGAAAAACCAGAAAAGCAGGTTCCAGATACAGGACATCCCAGAAGAAATGGTATCAACATGGACATTTCAGGGCACCATCAGCCCTGGGTGTCTCTAATGAAAAATACTGCCCTGGACACAAGAACATGAGGCTGTGAAGTGTGTCCAGGAATGCTGAATGGCTTGTGTTGAGATCAGTCCATACTAGTGACATGGGGCTGGGACAGCTGTAATAAGGTGACACCAGCCTCTCCCCCCCCACGTCACAGAGGTGGCCATGGGACCCCATGGGGTGGATCCCAGGGGAAGAAGTCAAAGGGCTAATTCAGATTGCACTGGCACTAAAGGCAAACAAAGCACCCCTGCCCTGCATGAAGGCTGAGGTTGGGACAGTGCTTGATGCAGCCCCTGGCCATCAGCCTGGCCAGCCCCAGGCTCAGCATTCCCAGCCAGCATCCTGGGAGAGGGAGAAGGGGTGGGCAAGTTCAAGGCAGGTAAAACCAGCCTGAGTGAATTCCCAAAGATATTTTTATTTTTGAGGAAGCTGTGAGTGTGTGAAAATTTTTGAGGAAGATGTGAGTTTGGTGGATTATGTAGTTTTGCTCTTTCCTCCTTTCCCTGGAAAATCCAGGTAAATATTAGCCCTGAAAGACCCACTGTGCAAATGCTGAGCCACTTCATCGTGCTGGACTCCTGCAGAAATGTGTCTTTATGCTGAGGATACCTTTTCTTTCAGGGAAAATTTTCAGAAGTGCTTAGAGGGCTGTAGGAGCACAGCTGCCATTAGATGTCCTGGAGATTTGCTTTTACATCAAGCAGGCTGGGTTCTCTCTGTTCCAGCCCTGTCATTATCCTCCTCATCCCCAGTGCTGCCCACTCACCTTAAACCTGAGTAAAGCATCTGGGCAGAGGTTTGGCTCAGGCTGGAGCCAGCAGGTGCTTGCAAGGACAAGGGACACATCTGGCGTCAGAGCACTGGGCACAGTCCAGGGATGAAGAAGTGATGGACAAGTGGATATTATCATGGGGAAGAGGCACCACTGTGGGTCCTGAGCTGTCCTGGTCCCACACTGGCCCTGGAGCATGTGGGATTGTCCTTTCTCCCAGCCACACGGGAGACAGTTCCACCATGAAAGTGGGAGGAAAGGCACAGACCAGCTCTGCCACCTTACTGGGAATTTGCCTGAGCACGAGGGTGAAAAGCTGGCATCTCCCTGGACGTTGGGGCTCCAGTACCCCACTGCTGACTCAAACAGGGACATCTGGACCCTGGAGATGTGACCTATGCTCCAGCATTGGGCCCATGATATGCTGGGCCCAGATGCTCACCCTGGGGACTGCCCAAGGATTGCTCTTGCCCTCAGCATGGTGGGATGTGTTGGTCCTACCCAAAGGGATTGATGGCTGTGGAGCATCCCCCTCCCTTGGAGTGAGGGCTGGGCTCAGGCAGCATGGAGAACAATCACTTCTGACCTGCTCAAGCTCCAGCTGTGTCCTGTCACAGGAAAATCATCTCAGAGCTGGACAGGAAGGTGCTGTGAGCTTCTGGCATCTGCATTCTCACTGCTGCCATCACTACGTGGGGTGCCCAGTGACAGAGTGCCCCCAAAGTCCGGTCCTTCCCTAGGGACGCCTGATGCATTTGTGGCACGAGTGAGGCACCAGCCATTCCCCCTCGCTGCCCGGGTGGGGGGCTGAGGTCTCGGAGCCCCGCTTTCCCCGTCAGGAGTGCGTTTGACAGACAGACCTCCCTCCTCCCTCCCTGCTCCGCACGCAGCCATCCTCCACTCAAGGCAAACCTTTCCTTCAGCCTCGCTCCTCACGTCCCCAGCGGTCCCCGGCAGCAGGTGCGTGCCCATCCCTCCGTGCCGGCCATCGTTTCCTCGCTCCCCCTTCGCCCTCCCCAGCGCCGGAGAGAGCGAGACGAAAAGTGTCAGAGCGGGGAGCGCATAGCAACAGGGTCTGGGATGAAGCAGGTTCGGCGGCAGCATCTCCGGAAGGTGAGAGCCGGGAGCAGGGATGCCCCAGGGGTAGGAGCGGGGGACCAGGGGTACCCCCGGCAGGTGAGAGCCAAGAGCGAGAGTACCCCAGGGCTGGGAGCGGGAACAAGGATAACCCCGGGCTGGGAGCGGGGAGCGGGGGAGTCATGCCCATCGCCTCACATCCCGTCCTCGGGAGCCTTCGTGGGCAGCCGACAGGGATTAGTCGGATATTAGTGAATTGTGTTCGTGCGCGGGGGCCAGAGCGAGATCGTGGGCAGAGGGATGGGGCATTTTGTGCCCACCGCTCCTCCTGATCGGGAGGCACCGCTGCCCCCCCAACCCTCCCCTGCCAGCAGGTGCTGCCGGCGCTGGGTGACTCATGTTGTGTCTGGCTGGGTGCCGTGGGTGGCATCGGGGGCAGAGCTGGCTCCCCGCAGCCTGGCACCCCGGGGACGCTGCTCCCACCAGCCCCGGGACTGCCCGGGCTCGGGGTCCCTCCCGCGGATGAGCGCAGGGAGCCCGGCAATGCCCTTCCCACCTGCAGCTCGGATTGCCTCCTCATCCTCCTCCGTAGGATTTAAAGGGGTGTGAGTGATGGGGGGTCAGCCGGAAGCTGAACTCTGGGCTCAGTGCAGAGCTACAAACCCTTTTTACATGCTGCTGGAAACCCTTTTTAAACCCAATTGTCAGGCTTTCCCATCCTAGGCTCCCCTCCACTGCCACTTTGCTCTTCCCGGTCTGAGTTCCCATTTCCCCCACACTGGGGACTGAGTCCTTTCTCTGAGGACATGGTGGAGCAGCGTGGCAGAGGTGGTGTCTGCCACAACTCCATCATGGGGATGTGCTACTGAATGGGTCAGCCCTTCCTGGAGCATCCCGGGCAGTGACCCAGGGCTGGGAGCCTCTTCAGCTACCCCCTCTGCCAAACCATACCCATTGAACACAGGGCAGGTTGACTCTGTTCAGATGAATGAAAACCCAGGAGAGTTTCATCCCTGCCAGGAAATTCCTAGGATATTGGGAAATGACGTAAAAACCCCAGCAGTATCCTGGTGACAGCCAGCAGGCCCTGACAGCCTATTCTTCCACTCTAGTTTGGAGGCACCGTTTGGCTCTTCTCTCTCCTCCTTTTTCCTACAAATTGCTTTTCCAGATGGCTTTGTGACTGCAAGATCCATTAAAAGTGGTCTTTGCCCCTTCCAATGCCTTTCTGAGTTACTTGATGCTGGTGACCCTCTTTAGAATTCATTCAGGAATTCATTTAGTCCTGTGGTGATCAGTTGGGATGGAAAGCAGATGTCTCTGGAGTTATTTTCCCCATTCCCAGTGCTGCTCAAAGCCCTCTGTCCTTCATTACCCAAAAATACCATTGCTGAGCTCCAGATGGAGGACCTTGTGCTCACAGCCACCTTGGGACCCCTGTGTCCAATGCTGGCACTAGGCTTGCCTGGAGCTGGCGGTGGCTGATGGAGAGATGTGCCCAGCCCCACTGCAGCACCCGCCCAGGATCCTGACAGCCTCCTCTTCCTCTTATTGTGATCTGCTTACCCTTGGTGAGCTGGAGTTTTAAACCTTCTTACCAGACATATTTTAGACATATGGAAATACCTCTTCATTAGAGAAGACCTTTCTCAGGCTCTAAGGATTTCAGGTTGGTTTTTGCATAATAGTAATTCCAGAAGAGCTGAGTGGTTGTTTTCATTTATTTGATTATTTTCTTTGGGGTTTATTTGGTAGAAATGGACTAAATCCCACCAGAGCCAGTGGTGGGAGCCATGGTTCGTGCTGTCCCTTCCCATACCTGGCCAGGCTGCTGAGCAGCATCTTCCTACCTGAGCCACTGCCCTCCTCTGCCTGCCACAAACTGCCTCAAAACTTCCCCAGGGTTTTCAGATGAAAACCACAAGCATTTGTATCCGTGCATACTCCCTACACTTTGGACATTGTTGTAATGAGTTTGCTTCAGCCTCAGCCATCTCCAATCTCCCTATGCTGGCTCCACCACCACTCATGGCATCTGCTGTGATCCTGGGCTGGGGTCACCCAGGATCAGTGCAGCTCTTTGAGGGGCTCTTCCACACCCTAGCAGTGCTTTATTTACTTCAATTTCTAAGTGAAGATACTGCATTTGAATTAATTTTTATGCTTTTTAATTTTTTTTTCTCTCAGAGATTAACAAGCAATTCAAACTACTCTGAAGTGACTCACACTTTAGAGACTCACTGTGCTCAGCTCCACAGGGGAGAAATCTGGTGCCGGGTGGCATTTCTCTTGCTCACAGGCTGTGATCCACGCACAAAACACTGACAAAATAACCCCACAATGCCAGCTTGAATGGAGACAAAATAGGATGAAAACATACCTTTGATCTGGCTGGAGGTTTTCCACTCAGATACAGCTGAGTTTTGCTTTAAGTAAATTGGTTTAGAGAAAATAATTAGCACAGAGCCATTTCCTTATAGACCTGAGCTGTTACCTTGGCAGAGACTAAAGTGCTTTTTCTTCTCAGTGACCTTTGCTTTGCTGACTTCTTTAGGAGCATCTCCTGGTGAAAAATGGAAAGCGATGCTGTGTTCAAAGAGGCCGTGGTTGCCAAGGGAGCTGTTAGTCCCCGTCTGTTTATAACTGCGAGACGGGAGCCCGGCTTGAAGGATGGCAGCTGACGGTGGAAAGCACTAGAGCAGTACTGGAGCACTGGAGCACTTCAACTACTGCTGAAAAAGAGAATTCCTGTTATGACAGAGGCTGAAAGCGTTAATCCTAAAAAAACCAGGTCTAGAATCAAGCTGGTGTGTGAGATTTCCAGCAGTCTGAAGTAGGGAGGTGTGCTTCTCTCTGCTATTTGGGACAAAGATGGGCTGGAAGCCTTGAGTATTGTGCTTTGTAATTCATTTCGAGTCAGGCAAATAGGCCAGCTTTTCTGTGATGTCTGTGGAAAGGCTGGGATTTGGGGGAATTTTGAGCATTGCAGTCATGGAGCAGCCTTTGTGTGTGCTCTCCAGCAGCATCCCTGACCTGTATCTCCTCAGCTCGTCCAATGTGGACAACTCTCATTGTCCTTGGGGTTTATCTGACACTTGAGTGGTTCCTACTTCCTGCCCTGGGGTCTCAAATCTAAACTGTAGAGCTCCAGATAAGGATATTAAAAAGGGAGGCAGTCAGTATTGAGACACAAGTGACAAACCACATCCCATGGCCCTTGAAATGGGGACTGAGATGGGGATCAGGCCATTTACAGTTTGGAAAAGGTCCCGTTGGTTCCTTTCATTTCCTGTTGTTGCTTCTGTGTTGATTTCTGTGCTACATCTGATGGACAGGCACCAGCATGTAATGAGATCTTGCAGCTCTACCTGTGCCCTCCTAAAGGTGTTTAGGATTCAGACAGAGATGGAGGAATTAGGCAACAGGATTTAACAATCTCCCAGCATCCTTGCTTGCTGGTTGTCTGTGATTCAAACCTGGAAAACAAGAGCTCCCCAAGCAGTGGGATGGACTGGGAAACATTTTTTTGCAGGGGGAAGACCTGACTGTGATGGCCCCTACCTGGCAGGGATCTTTGTGAATACAGGTTTTAACTGCTGAAATATCTGGGAGGGAGTTCAGAGCAGCCTGTCCATCCCCTGCAAGCACAGACAGCTGTGGGTCATGCCCACTCTGTGTTCTGGGCTAATTAGCAGGCACGGCCATGGCTTGGAGGTGTTGCTAAACCACAGAGCTGTGTTGAACAACTGCAGGAGGGCTGCCAGGTAGTGAGGGTTTTATAGCAAGAGTATTATATTTGGGTCATATTTTGACTTTTCAGCCTGTGTTTCTGCAACTTTTTTCTTCTGGCCCTTGCCTTGTGATGGTGGCACCCAGCAGGGATGGATGGGCTTTTCACAGAGGAGCTTGTATAAGAGCTTTACCGGAGCTGTACATTTCAGGTTGTCTCTGGGAAGAGTTTTTCCTGGTTTGTCCTCTCCCTCAAGGTGTTTGTGCAGCAGGTGGGGATGGGGACGAGTTTGCCTCTGTGTTTGGTGCCTTTGGGCTGCAAGCAGCATGTCTGCAGTGCCAGCAGCTGGGGGTTTGGGGTGCACCCTGTGAAGGGTGGGAGCTGGCAGCCCTCTCCATCAGCATCATGGCTCGGTGTCTCCATGGGAACCAGCAGCAGGAGCATCCTCCAGTCCAGTCCAGCTGGAGAGGAGGAGAGGAGATGGCTGCCACCTTCTCTGAGGCCGTGAAAGGGCAGCACTGAGCTCTGGCCTCCTGGGGACTGGGGTCTGCTGCAGGCTCTGAGCACATGTGCACACTGGTACAGGAGACCCACAACTCCTTCTGGCTGATCCCTCCAAACCTTGGTCCCTCTCCCTCAATCGCATCCCATGGGTTTGTTCCCTACGATGATGAACAGGGAGATGGCTGCTTTTGTTTCTTTGGAGAGCCCAAGAAGAGAAGGTTCCCAAATGGGGTCCTCCTGCCCTGGTCCTGGTACCTTGTCAGCAGGGACACCAGAATCCTCCTGTGCCTCAATGCAAACATGATAAACTCCCATGCCAGGGCACAGCAACACATAGGACAGGATCCTCATTCCACCCCTTTGCACTGCCTGGTTTTGCTGTGGGTGTATCTGTGATGGGATCCCATCTGGCAACTGCTGGCTCAGGCTTTCAGCTCTGGAGGGAGGGGAGTCAGTGGGGATGCCTTCCCTGCTGTCCTGAGGTCAGGAAATTGGGGAAATTCAGACTGGACACCTCACTGCAGACCTGATGTACACCCACACACAAACACAGAGCTGCCCTCCTGGTGCATCACCCCAACCCAAATGGATTGCAGGACTCACACTTCCACTTGCAGAGCTGAGACAATGGGGAGGAAGGGAACGGGTTAATGCCCTGCCTGTGCTGCATTGATCCAGAGCACATTAGGAATGCTGGAAGGAGGTCTCTCCTCTCTCAGCAGGGACAACTGGGAGTATCACTAAGTTCCCACAGTGCAGGCTTTTGGCAGCTGGAAAAGTGTGAAAAATGCATGGAGCATTTAATAGCAGCCACCCGAGTGCCTGGCATGGCAGCACACATGGGGCTGGGTGTCACGCTCCCTGGCACGCCACAGTGGCTCTCCCGCTGTCCTCACGCCCATATTCTTCAGGAGATCCAGAAAGTTTATTGTGGCCCCCTGAAAAGATGTCTTTGGAACTGGAGTTGCAAGCTGGGTCCTGGTGAACCTTCCCAGGATGAAACGGGACAATCCTGCCTTTCCCAGGGGAGCCCTGGCCGTGTGGGATCACATTTATCCCTTTTGTTTGCTCAGTGGCAGAGCACAGCATTGGCTGAGGTGGGGAACAGAGAGCTGCTGGGACAGGTTGTTCCCAAGGGACCAGAGTCAGTGCTGTGGCTTGGGGTCACAAATTCACACGCGAGTTCTTGGCACTTCTTCCTTCTCTCCTATTCTTCATTCTCTGTTTTTATTCCTTGCTCAACCCCTGTCTGCCCTCTCCCATGCCCTGGTCCCTCGCTCAGCCAGTGACACCAGATCTCCTGGTAAGCCCCAGCAGCCAGGATGGGGACCTGGGCTCCGAGTGCCCGGAAGACAGAGGGAACTGGACAGGGCGGCTGGATTTCCTCCTCTCCTGCATTGGATACTGCGTGGGCCTTGGAAACGTCTGGAGGTTTCCCTACAGGGCTTACACCAACGGAGGAGGTATTTGGGCATTCTTTGGGGCAGTCAGACTCCCACACACTGACCTGGGCTGGCAGGATGTCCCTGAAGAAACGTTCCTTCCCCTTCCTGGGGCTGGAAAGTAGCAGTTGTTGCGGGGTGAAGCCTCCTCCTGCCCCCCATGCTTGTTTAGCGCTTTAACTACCTGTACCCATGTGTGGAAGGGACTTGCCAGCCCATCTCTGTATTCCTGACCTTGGAGAGACCCCTGGCTCCATGCTGAACTGAACACCAGCTCTCCTGGTATCCAGTAGCTTCTTGGTCTGGTGTCCTCCAGGTCTCAGCAGGGTCAGCAAACACTTCCCGGCTACCGAAGGAGGGAGTGAACCTTTTGCAGTGCAAGAGCCCCGGGTGATGGTGCAAAGTGTTGGTTTAACTCCTCCCAGAGCAATAATAACTGGAGAATTTCATGGTGTTCATGAAAGATTCAAAGAGAAAAGGAAGTTGGGAGCAGAGGGGAAGCACAGCATCAGGTGAATCACAGCCCCTTTCTCCTGCACTAACAGCGAGCTCTTGCTCCTCGCTGCCTTCCTGATTTTGATGTAGATCCCTCAGAGCCACACATACTGAACGAGCTTTATTCCCTGTCACAGTTGGGCTTTAGGTGTTTGTTCTGTATTACTTTCAGGATTTTTTTTCTTGCTTCTTGCAGGAGCTTTCTTGGTTCCTTATTTCATCATGCTGGCCATCTGTGGGATCCCCATCTTCTTCATGGAGCTCTCACTTGGCCAGTTCTCCAGCCTGGGGCCACTCGCAGTCTGGAAGATAAGCCCTCTCTTTAAAGGTGCGTGAGTGAAGTCCAGAGCCTCTGAGGGACATCTGCAAGAGCTCTTTGATGAGGACATGCACCAGCAGCTGCATCCCATGATCCTCAAAGCTCTTGTTAGAATCAAAAGAATCTGGGGGAAAGTGTGGCAGGCTGGAATTTTGAGTTAGCTGTTTTAGTGGCTGCAAGTTATGCATGAGATTTGTCAGTCTTTGAGGGCTCTGGATGGCATGACCAGCTCTAGAAATGGTATGAAGATTATTAAGCCAGCTATTGTACAAAATAGAGCATGAAAGCTAAGCAATACCTGTTAAAAACAAAGGTAAGAATAAAGCATTCAAAAAAAAAGAAAGTTCAGAGCAAGTACTTTTATTCTCAACATTAAGCTGGTATAAACTTTTTTGTATGAGGCAATAGATCTTCGATACAGAGAAGGCATGTCCAGATGTTATAATGCCAATAAGAGGCTCCCCCAGCAGGTGAACCTTGGACTGGTTGAGCATTTGGCTGCTGAGGTGCAGTGTCTGACCCTGCTTTTGGATGTGCTTTGCTCTGCTCCATCTCACTCCTTCTTTACCCTCTCCTTCCTTCAGGCGTTGGCATGGGCACGATCCTCATCGTCTCCTTGGTGGCCATTTACTACAATATGATCATTGCTTACGTTCTCTTCTACCTCTTTGCATCCCTCACAAGCGACTTGCCCTGGCAGCACTGCGGCAACTGGTGGAACACCGACCTGTGCCTGGACCACCATGTCATCAAGGCGGGGAACAACACCCTCCCCGTCAACATCAGCAACACCGTCAGCCCCAGCGAGGAGTACTGGAGGTAACGAGGTCAGCCCGACCCACGTGTGGGGACGTGGCTGGTGCCTGGTCAGGGAGAGGATGGGCACGGGATGAGGGGTGAAGGATCTGCACGTCTCACAGCACAGATGCTGCAGGTCTCACCCATGGTTGGTGGTGTGGGTGCAGTGATGGGCTCGTGCTCAGCTGTGGGTGACATCTCAGTTGAGCCACTGGGATGTGGGAGGTGTCCATGTTCTAGTGCTGTTTTGTTGGCCTGGAGATATGCTAGACTAAAATGCATCCCAGGTCTGGAATGGCTGGGAATTTGCTCTCAAGATGCCAGGTATCCCTTCTAGGCTATTTAATACATGGTGGAGAAATCACTCCAACTGCTCCTGTTTGCTTGGCAAGGAGCTGCCAGTGCCTATGATTGTTGACAATGTTATTTTGCAGCAGGGGCATTTCTAGGGTCAGAGAGCCTCTGGAAGGAGGCAGGGGCTGCCCATGGCTGCTCACTAGCAGCTCTCCTTCCTCCCTAGCCGGTATGTCCTGCACATCCAAGGAAGCTCGGGGATTGGGGATCCTGGGAGGATCCGCTGGAACTTGTGTCTGTGCCTGCTCCTTTCTTGGACTATCGTTTATCTGTGCATCCTTAAGGGAGTCAAATCCTCTGGCAAGGTAAGGGCTGGCTGGTCTCCTTTGGGGGGACCTACAGCGATGCTCACCAGTGCGTGCGACTCTGCACCTCTGGGAAAAGTGAGACCCACAAACAGCATCCGCGGGGTACAGGATATTTTGGGGATGCCTTGCACACCAGACACCAGCAAGGCTGACACACTGGCCCTGCTGCAGCCCGAGAGCCCCAGGATGATGTGTTCCACCCTGGGGACAGGGCATGGGGGCAGCACTCAAGCCCTGCTCTCATTCCCAGCTCTCCCAGTTGGCTCTGCTCTCCCACAGGTCGTGTACTTCACTGCCACCTTCCCATACCTCATCCTGGTGATGCTGCTCATTCGGGGCGTGACCCTGGAGGGGGCCTGGAAGGGGATCCAGTTTTATCTCACGCCCCAGTTCGATCATTTGCTGTCTTCCAAGGTGAGTAGGATGTTGTGCAATTTGTTCAAGACACAAAGATGAGTCCTCTCCTTCCACCTCCTGCATGCAACAGAGGCAGTTCCCTTACTCAGGTGTCTTTTCTGGCCACACCCTAACCTAAAGCTCTCTTGGTTGCTCCTAGACCAAAAATCTTTGTCCCACACCTTGTCTGGGCCACTATTCCCATATGCTCCCACTCCATGCATGCGTTTATGGCTCTGTATGGACGGACAATACCAGGGCTCCCCTGAGTACCAGGACCGTGGGCAGGATCATCCCAGCCCCTGTGATGGGCTGGGGGTGGCAACAGGTGCCCGTGGTGGATTTGACTGTTTATTGTTCTCAAGAAACCCCAGCATGGGGAGTGGGGGTCAGCAGTCGTGGTCACCAAGAGACCACCCAACTTTACAAGGCCATTTAATGCCTCACTGGGCTGGCCCTAGAACATTCTTGTTAGCCCTTCCATTACCCAGCTGATCCATTATGAGTGGTGAGTGTGTTAACAAGGAAAGGCAAATATCCCATAGGCCGTGCATGCTTGGAGTGCTGGGGAAGATGTACCCAGGGCTCTGGGAAAGCAGATTTCTAATGCCATCTTCCTCATGTGGAGGTTTCCCAAGCCCTGCTCTCCTCAGAAGTGCTTTCTTCCCCCAGGTGTGGATAGAGGCAGCCCTGCAGATTTTCTACTCCCTTGGGGTGGGCTTTGGGGGCCTCCTCACCTTTGCATCCTACAACACCTTCCATCAGAATATCTACAGGTGGGAGCCAGCTGCTGTCTTTAAAAAAAATATGGGTTGGGGGGAGCCATGAAAACCTGAGCTGATGGGTTCAAAGCCAGCAGAAGCACGTGGTGCAGCACAGTCACCCTGCTCTGCTCCTTGCACTGAGGGGATACCTGGCAGCTTGTACAGGCTTGAGAGGAACAGAGGGATCTATGGGAGAAAATTCTCCTGAGAACCAAGGCAGAGCACCAGCTCAGAAGTTTTGGGCTGTAGGTGCTGAAAGCTGAGGATATTTGAAGCTGGAGTTTGCCCTGTCCCCGATGTCGTTCACCAACAGAGGTGCATGTTGGATATTTGGTCTGATCCCATCCACAGGGGACAGAAAGCTTTGGAGGGACCCCTCAAAATTATCCATGAAATATATGCTCCTTTTGACCCTGGCAAGCCTTGCCAAGAGAGGCCCTGAAGGACAGTCACTGGGTCACCTTACTGTGGCACCTGGGGCTGGCAATGTCACCATGCACTTACGTGGAGTGGGAAGGAGCGAGCACGTTCAGAGCATCTTCTTCCTTCTCTGTAGGGACACCTTCATAGTGACCCTGGGCAATGCCATCACCAGCATCCTGGCAGGGTTTGCCATCTTCTCTGTTTTGGGATACATGTCCCAGGAGCTTGGGGTCCCTGTTAACCAGGTGGCAAAAGCAGGTGAGGCCAAACAAAGATGTTTTCCCCTTCCCCCTCTGCTGGGGTGTGCTGAGGAGCATCCCTTCCAGGATGGAAGGCACCTGAGGGTGTCAGCATGAGGGATAAAGGTGGATGTTCAGCTGGTGAGGGGGAGGGAAGGGGGGAGACAAGTTCCTGTGGTGTAAATATTGAGTAACAAGTGATGTCTAATGAAGGTCTGAGGAAGGAGCAGGCTGTTTCTCCACCCTCTGCTACAGAACCCTGCCTGCCCATCCTGCCAGAGTCCTGGCAAGTCTCTGCCATGGTGCTGCTCTGCTGAGCTCTCCTCTCCTCTCCTCTCCTCCACCCCCCCTTGCCCAGCTCTGTCACCACCTTTTCACCCTGCTGTCCTTTGCCTCCCCTAGGTCCTGGTCTGGCTTTTGTGGTGTACCCCCAGGCCATGACAATGCTCCCCCTTTCTCCATTCTGGTCATTCCTGTTCTTCTTCATGCTGCTAACCTTGGGCCTGGACAGCCAGGTAAGGACAGAGCCCACGGAGCCAGCCGTGGACTCCAGGCAGCCTGAAGGCTCAGGGGACCCTCTCCTCCTGTGCCTGCAGTTTGCATTTATGGAGACCATCGTTACGGCAGTGACAGATGAATTCCCCTACTACCTGCGGCCAAAGAAAGCTTCATTCTCAGCTGTCATCTGCATTGCCCTCTTCCTGATGGGGCTCATCCTCACAACAGAGGTATGGGTATGGGGATGGATCCATTGTAGGGAGCAACTAGGGACTCTTTTTAGGGAGAACTTAGGTCAGGGCCAAGTTTTCAGACATATATTCATATCAGACAACCAGGTGAATGAGAGACGAGCCTGGACTTCCAGAAGGTGTGAGGTCCAAGGGGACTGGCACTGTGTTATTCCCATCCCTACCCTGACCCCATAAGGAGACTGATGCCTCTTGAGGCTGCTGACTGCTGTCCTCCCCAGGGTCCCCAAAAGTCAGAGGGTGTGGGTGGAGGTTTATTGGGATGATGGTCCTGGAGATGCTGGCCTCTGTGCTTTGTCTCCGCAGGGTGGGATGTACTGGCTGGTCCTGCTGGATGACTACAGTGCTGGCTTTGGTCTC
This sequence comes from Corvus hawaiiensis, assembly GCF_020740725.1. Taxonomy (NCBI): domain Eukaryota; kingdom Metazoa; phylum Chordata; class Aves; order Passeriformes; family Corvidae; genus Corvus; species Corvus hawaiiensis. Next base: position 6,986,445 of record NC_063227.1, on the reverse strand, counting down.
ATGGTGGTGGTGATCACTACCTGCCTTGTGGTGACACGTGTCTATGGTAAGGGTGGCTGTCCCCACAGGGGCACAGGGAAGGATGGGCTGTCTGTCTGGAGAGAGGGATTTAGAGGGAGCAGTAGGGAAACCAACAGCCTCACAGTGGGGCATGAGACTCTGCTCCCACCAGCTGTTTCTTCCTGGCTATCACTTGATTCACCTCTCCAAAGATACATGTGGTGCTGAGCCTGGTCCTTCAGGCAGCACCAGCTGGGCCCCCCCTCCTGCATCTCCCAGATGGGTGGGGGGAGACTCTGCTGTAGAGGATGCAAACCACTGCTTGTGGTCAGCGCAGGGCAGCCTGGTACAGGCACAAGGCTGCAGGGCAGGGATCAGAGATTCTGAGTCCCTCTCCCTCCTGCAGGCATGAAGAGGTTCTGCCGAGATATCCACATGATGCTGGGATTCAAACCAGGGCCCTACTTCAGAGCCTGCTGGATGGTCCTATCCCCGGCAACAATGATGGTAACTGCTCAGCCTGAGCTGCTGGATGGTGCTGGAGAACCATGGTGCTGCCAGTATCCCTGGGTGGCCTCCCAGTGTGACAAGTTGCTCTGCTGGCATCTCCCGCCCTGGAGACCATCCTTCTGCTGGGAGGTGCCCATCATCTCCAGGCATTTTTTGAGCATGAGACCTCTGGGATGACCTCACTTTCTTCCCATCCCACAGGCTCTGCTGGTGTATAACATTGTCAAGTACCAGCCCTCTGAGTATGGCAACTACCGCTTCCCCACCTGGGCCGAGGTCTTGGGCATCCTCATGGGAGTCCTCTCCTGCCTGATGATTCCCATGGGCATGGTGGTGGCTGTGCTCCAAGAAGAAGGGACGCTGTGGGAGGTAGGAGGTACTGGGGCCTGCCATTTCTGGGGAGCACCCCAGAAATGTGAAGCAGTGAGCGCAACCCCCTGCCAAGCCAGTATTCTCTGGAGTGTCTGTATCCTCTCTCCTGGAGGTGTGTGTCTCCATTCCACCTAGCTGCCCATGAGGTGTGAGAGATGGCACATCCCAAAGCATTCCCAGCAGCGTTGCTTCCCGTGATGCCAGGCGGGTACGGAGTAAAACTGCTGCCCAAGGGGAAACCCAGTGTGCATTCCCACTCCCAAACAAGCCTGCTGTGCCCTGTGGGGAAGCACCTTGTCCCCAGCATGGGGCAGCCATGGGCACCTGGGACTTTGCACCCACTTGTCAGGAACAATGACACAGCAAGGCAGGCAGCTGCCAGACTGCACAGGCAGCCCAGATGGGATCCCTGCACTGAAAGGCTTCTCCCAGGAGCAGGTTACAGAGCTGCTGGCTGCTCACAGCTTTCCCAGCCCTTCACTGCTCTCCTCAGGCTGTTAAAAGCAGAGGAGCAGAGCCTGATGCCCTCCCCGGGTAGCAATCCCTTGCTGGAGCACTTGCTGGCTGTAACCTGGCTTGACACAGCCACGGGCACTGTGACATGGCCAGAAGCCACCTTGGCTGAGGCTAACCCCTTGTCTGGGTGGCTCTAACCCCACACCACAGGGCTGTAGCCCTGCAGTAGCCCCTCACTCCTGCAAGCCCTCACCACCAGCACCCCCCAGCCCACAGCAAGGCACTTAGAGCCACCTTCCCAAAAGGTTTCAGGACAAGCTTTTGACCCCATCCCATCCTCACTGGGGGTTCTTTCAGTCCCTGGGGGCTGGCAGGGCACTGAGAGGGGTGGGTGAGCTGCGAGGTGGGGTGCTGCCTGGGGAGTGGAGGGTTCAGAGTGCCTGAAGGGTTCAGAGCTGCCTGTCCCCTCACAGCGAGTCCAGCAAGCCAGCCGGCCGGCCATGGACTGGGGCCCATCCCTGGAGGAGAACCGCACGGGCGTGTACGTGGCGAGCTTGGCCGGCAGCCAGTCCCCCAAACCCCTGATGGTCCACATGCGGAAATACGGGGGCATCACCAGCTACGAGAACACAGCCATCGAGGTGGACCGGGAGATGGAGGAGGAGGACGATGAGGAGTCCATGATATGAGGGGACCCAGTGTCCCATAGGCTGGGTGGGAGCTCACCCTCCCGTTTTGCACAGGTTGCACTGCAGCACTTCAGGACAGCTTGGGGAGGTCTTTCAAGGAGTAGTCAGGAGCTGCTGACCCTGCCAGGTTCCTCATCATCACCCTGGGCCCTGCCAGGACAGAGCTGCTGCCTGTCCTGGTGTCCCCTGTGTTTCTGTTCAGTGTGACAAACTGTGTGATGAGTCCATGTGTTTGTGTGACAGTGTCTGGTTGAAGTGTCAGAGCTGTCCCACTCCCACCCTCAGCCCCAGCCCTGCCGTCCCCACTCAGGGATGTCCAGGCTGCAGGGATGTCCAGGCTGCAGGAGGTGGGGAGGAGGAGAAGGAGCTCCTGTGTGTTGATCTATTCTCTGTTTGTCTGTATTTGACTCCAATAGCCCATAAACACGTGAGAGAATCTGTAACAGCCTCCATGCCCTGAGGACAGCGTGTGCCAGAGTGCTCTGATCCCGTGGAGGTATTCCAGCAAAACCAGCACAAATCGGTGTCCTCCCAAAGCAATTTGACCTAATAAAGGAGCAGTTAAAAACAAGTAGAACAATAAAAGAAAAGCTTTATAAACAAACCAGGCTGTACATCCCCCAAGGACCTTGGCGTGGGTCAGGGCAGCTCTTCCCTGTGGTGCCTGGCAGAGTTGGGGTGACTTGAAGGAAGAGAAGAGATGTAACCTGTCCCTCATGTGTGCAGGAGGTCAGGGACAGGTTTCAGCTGGACCCAGTGTCCAAGGAGGACATGTGTCTAGTGCCAAGGGAGATCCAAGGTGTGGCCCCAGCCCTGAGTGCAGCTTTTCCCAGTGAAAGGAGAAGGGCTGGGTTTCAGTGTCTGTGTGATTTTGGGGTAGAGCAGCCCACACCCCACCTCCTGCCGACAGTGAGGGTCTTGGTGACCTCCTGGGTGGGGCTGTTTGGACGTGACACTGCCAGTCCCCATCATCCCGGTGTCATATGTGCCTTCTGCCACGTGCCATCAGCTCACCAGTAAAAGTGCTGTGTGACACAGCCTCTGCCTGGGTTAACTGGGGAGTCCTCAGCATGGAAGAAAGGCACATCTAGAGGGGCTTCCAGGGCTTCCCATGCACATCCAGCAGGCCACAGCTCCTCCTGGTCTTTTTTCTGCAAATCTTTCTCCTGGTAAACGACAAAACCCTAGGACAAACCGAAAAATTAGGGTCTATGTCTAGATTATGGATGTGCTCCTGGTGCACTGGGTCCAGCACTGTGGCCTGAGCTCCCAGGGTGAATTCTGGCAGGAGGCTGCAGTCTTCCTCTTTCCCTACAGGAGATTTAATTATTGCCTTTGCCCCTCCTAGAGCATAGGATCAGCTCTTACACCGTGTCCTCCTGCCTGCTCACCTCCTCTTGTCCAGGGATGCTGAGTTCATTCCTGAATGGCTCTGGTCTTCCTTTCTCCTGCAGGACCACGGACAGCTTTCCCCATCCTCCTCACCATACCCACCAAGGCTGCGGCCCGTGGGGGCGATGGGGGTCCCCCAGCCCCAGCTACTCCAGGCATGTGGGGCTCCGGCAGCACAACTATGAGGTGCCTTCGATTGCTGGCCCCGGGTTAATCATTAGAGTCCGGCCATAAAAGCGTGGCTGATGAAAAGTTCAGACCATGGTGGCTGGGGAGCGGGGAGGGCCTGCCATAAACATTTATGGGCCCAATGAATCCCTCACTCTAACCTTGACACTATTTACTGAGCAGGAGGCCTCAGGAGGTCACGGTGTTGCCCAGCCATCGCTGTGGGTGCTGGCCAGGGAGCCTGGGCTGGGCTGGCCCCTGGAGGGGCACACAGGGCTCTGTGTGGGGTGGTGCACTCCAGTGTTTCATGATGTCGCTGCCGGCCACAAAGTACCAGAGAACCGGGAGAACCTGATGCCTTCCCACAGCATGGAGTTGAAGCTGCTCTGGGCTGACCAAGATGGTCCAGTCTCTGCATGTTTCTCAGCTTTTCCTACCTGCATGGGGTCATGCCATATTCCCCAAATCCCCACTGCAATCCTGGGATCCTCAGGGCTCTCCCTTGGCAGCTGCCATCAATCAGCACTGTACTGCAGAGCGATGGGAGGGATGGAGCCGAGGCTGTGCCAGGGGATGTGGTTGGGAGGCAAAGCTGGCAGTGAGGGAGGACACCAGGGGCAAAAGGCACTGGGGCAGTGGCACATCCGGAAGACACGTGTCCTGCGCCATGCGTGGCTGCCCGGGGCTGGGGGGGATGCAGCAGTGGGAATATTCCAGTGCTGACACCTGCCGGGGCTGGGGCAGATGGCAGAAAGAGGGGGCAAAGGGGCACCCCAGGGCCTGGGGTGGGGCAGGAACAGGGAATGTGGCAGCCCGGCTCCAGTCCCCCTGAGGTACCAGCCCACCTGCATGGGCAAAGCCCAGCAGGTGCCCCTGGGAGCCCCCCCAAAATCTCCCTGGACTTGGCTGGGGGTCCTGTGCCCCTCACCCTGCAGCACCAGCTTCCTCCAAACTCCCCCAAACTGCCCAGTGGTCACCACCACCCCCCATCTAGCCTGAACACCTGCTGGGGGCTCCCAGACACCTGCAGCCCCCAGAGCCCTGTCCCTGGGAAAAGGGCTGGATTGCAATGAGCTGGGTCTGGGCATGACACTGAGCTCCCTGAAACCCCAGAGATGCTGGACACCAGGAGTGGGCCATGTCCAGAGTACCAGCATCCTGCAGGCAGCAGGATACCTGCAGCCCCTGCCCAAGGCCTGGTCCCAGCCTTAATGCTTTCGAGGACAGGAGTGTGGTGACGGAGGGACAAGGGGGTGGCAGACGGTCTGAGTCACTGCAGTGACGGAGAATCATCCGTTTCCATGCTCAGAAGTTGGTAGCTATTTATTGCACTTGAACACCAAGAATAAAACTGACACTCGCCCTCCCTCCCACACCCACCCTGCTCCCCGTCCCCCTCCACCGCCCACCCCAAACAGAGCATCCGATTTGAGCAGTGATCATTCTGTTCACAGCCGCAGGTTCAAAAAAGACAACGGAAAAGGAAACAAAATCAATCCTCCCCCACCCCCCCCCCCCCGCCCCAAGTTCCCACTGAATCCAACACGGTCACACTGCTCAACAGTTCGAGTGCACTTACAAAAAGAGAAGAGAAAGGCTTCAGCTGCAACCGTACAGACGGACAGACACGAGGGGACAGGCAGATACCCCTCCCCGGGGCCTGAATTTTTGTTACGTGACAAAGCTTGGTATACTCTTAATTATAATATATTTTTTGCAATCATCTTAAATAAATATTTCCATAGAGATTTCCTGTAAGTATATATATTTTATATATATATATAATATATAAGAGAGAGAGATAGATCTCATTTTTTTTTCCTTAAACCACTGTTAACATATTTTCCCTGCTTGTCCAAAAAATGTTACAAAAGCCCTAAAATTGTGCAACAGTTAGAAAAAAGGGACAACAATCCAAAGAAGGAAGGAGCCACTCGATACAGTCCCCTCCACTGCTCCCTCTCTCCCACTCCCTGTTGATGACCTGCACAAGGGAAAGAGATTCAGATGAATCTGGTGGCAGAGTGGCCACCAGCCCCTGCTCTGGTGTCCCCACAGCCTGCTCACGTCTGTGTTTCCCTGTCTGATACAGATGGACTGGGACCTGCACCTTGGGACATGGGCAAGGGTGAGGTCTCTACTCTGCTGGCTGGAGGATCTGTGCAGCATCAAGAGCGTGGGGTACACCATGACGTGTCCTGTGCTCGGGAAGAAGGGTCAGTCTGTCTCCTGGGGTGGTCAGAGGAGGTTATGGGATCTCCTGCTGGCAGACACCTCTTGGTCCATGGGGCTGTGTGGCTGCCCTCTCACACACGGCACTGCAATCCCACCACGGGTTGCAGAGCCCACTGGGAGCTCCAAGGGGGAGTAGATGACTGCTGCCTGCTCCAGCTTCTGGGGATCCATGGGCCATCCATGGGAGGAGAGGAAGGTTTGGGATCAGACAAGGGTTTGGTGCCTGGCAGAAAGGGCACTTCATGCAGGTTTTGTGGGGAAAGAGAGCTCTCCCAGCTGTGCCTGGCTGGGGTGAGGAGGAGGGTGCCTGCTCCTCCAGCATAGAGCAGAGGCCCAGGAGTGACCTCTTGGTCTTCCAGAGGGGTTGCATCAGCAAGATGTGAGAAATTACGATGTTGCCCGTGGACCTTGGCAGCCAGGAAGGGAAAATAGGCAGCTCCCAAGCCCACTTGTGGAGCTGGGAACTCAACACCACTACAGCAAGTGCTCCCAGTTAGACATCCCCTGTGGTCTGGAAGAGGTGGAAGAGAAGATGAGTTTGGAGGACTTCTGAGTTTGGTTTCACCCAGACACCAGGAGACCAAAGAAGAGGAGTTCTGTCTGTGCCAGTAAATGAAACATGCCATAGCCTGATCTCCAGCCTTGAGGCTGATGGGACTGGAAGTCCATGGTGGTAAACTCTATCCCAACAAGGTGGCCTTGTCCATGTTGCTTATTAGGAACATCCCTGGACCTTGTCATTCCCAGAACCATGATGGGATTGTTGGGGCCATGCCCGTTTGCAAGTGTCAAGGACAGTATCAACAGCTTAAAAGTAGAGATGTAACAGCAGCATCCCTGGCTCTTCCAGCCAAAGAAGGATGGTGAAAACTTATTTATATAGCTCTCCTGCAAGTTTAGGAGAAATTAACAAATGCAAAGGAAGACAGAGACAGATGTTTTCCATGGATACTGAAAGAAATGGTGGTGGTCCATCAGTGCTTGCTGAGACGCTCTGGAGATACAGGAACCTGCTCTGGAGAAGCAGGGCAAGGTGGGGCAGAGACACCAGGCAGGACAGACCCCTAAAGTGCAGGTGCTTAATGCTGCCAGCGTGGGCATGTTGGGAAGTTGAGTCTTCCTTGGTCAGGCTGCAGCTTGACTGGAAGACTAGAAGGAGTTTAAACTTCAGATTCTGCTTCCCTTGGAAAGGAGTGTTGCAAGGACATCCAGCTGCCTCCTGGGGAGATGACCTTAGGGAAACCTCAAGGAGAAGAAACTCCCTCCAAGAAGATGCCTCAAAGCCTTCCTGGGAGCCAAGATGCTTCTCCCTAGAAGTGACTGTGGGTTCTCAGTGAAAGGAGATAGTATCTACCCCTTCTCATCTGTTATTCCCAGCGAATCCCACCACACCCCTAGTCCCAGTCCTTTCTCCAGTAGCAGCTGCTGGAGCAGCTTCACTCTCACAGCCCACCCAAGGTCCACAGCTATCAGCAGCTTCAAAACCAGGCTGAGATGGCATCTGCCCTTCAGCCCCCATGCAGAGCCCTGCTGCGATGTCTCCATCATCATCCACCTTATACCAATTCCCAAAAATCCTCTTGACACCTGGAGAGCTTGGACATCAGAAGGTGGATGACACTGACCGCAGCTGGCTTCAGAGCCAGCTCTGGAGAGGGGGAGAGAGAGAACTGTGAAAGAGCTGAGTCCTTCCTTTAAAAATTAAAAAAACTTCAGCACTACATGACTACAGGAAGAAAAACAGATCTGTAAAAACACCCAAACTCTACCTTAAAAGTTAATCCTTTCCCTGTATGGATCTCCCTGCTTTGGGGAACTCTTGCAAGCCTGTGGTGCACAGGTCCACAAAGGGCATGGGGACCCCCACAGGCACCCATGGATCAGCTCTGTGATTTGCCCCCAAAAAGGCATCTCCTACATACATCACCAGCAGCCATCGCACTGCTGGCACAGAGGAACACACCAAAACACTTCTCAGGGCCTGTCCATGCCCCAGCAGCTTAGATTTCTTCTCCTCCATCCAGTGGGAAAATATTTTTGCAGTCTGCAAGGATGCAGCTGCATTTGGCATGGTGGCCGTCCCTGCCTCAACAGAGAGCAAAGCATTCAAAACCACAGAAAAGGCAAAATACACGCTCAGAATTTACATGGAGGAAACATTTCCTCTTTTTTTTTTCCTTTTTTTTCCTTTTTCTTTTTTTTTTTTTTAGGTCCAAAACAAGCAGTTTTTGTTCATTTCTTTGTTTTTCAACACACGCACCGTCTAGAAAGTTAAACACCATGCAGACAAAGAGAGTGGAGCTAGAAAGTACCCCGGGGCAGCAGTGCTGCAGAAGCCTCACGTCAGTGAGTGAAGAGGCTCCAGTCGGAAAAAAAGAGAATGTGAAATGGAAGAATTGCCAGAAAAACACCCACACTTGGACCTCTGCCTGATGGCAAAGAGGTGAGACCAACATTCCCCTTCCCGGCCATGTCTTCTGTCCTGAAAGCCACGTGCTGGTGGCACTCCCAGAGCCACTGCTGTGGTTTGCCCTGCAGGAAGACCCATGGGGTGTAGGAAGGCGCCATGGCAATATGGGTGCCCCTGGAGGTGGGTGCCTCTGCCACCCAATGCTGTGGGACAGAATGGGACAAGCCACCACGGTGTGAGGAGGGGACTGGCAGCCGTGGGACCCCTGGCAGAACAACCCCACTTCAAATGTAAACGCAATGAAAAACAGCAATCCCCGAAAATCCCCCCTCCCTCCCCACTTAAACAGTTGAATGTTTCTAGTTATTACATAAAGATCCATTTCAGCAAATACTCAAAATCAAGTTACGAAATACACGGTAGGTTGGTTTCTTTTCCCTATAAAAAGGCATGCGCTCAAAGGAGAAGACAGCGAAAGGCTTGTTTGTTTTTGCCGAAGCACAATCAGATTCTGCAGTTTGTCACTAAAGCTTGCATTCCTTGTTGTCGCTGGAAGGAGTCACATGGAGGTTTGTGCCCCGAGCCAGCAGCCAGCTAGGCTGCCCCTGTCCCATCCTGGGAGTCAGGAGCAGGGGAACACCAGTGCTGTGGCGGGGGGGCAGGGGTGGGTGCTGGGGTAAAGGATCCAGGCTGAGTGGTGGGTGAGCAGGAGGGCGCAGGGGCAATGCTACCGCCCGGATATGGATGGGAGAGCCCCAGCTCCCGTCTGTGACGATGTGGTACTGCGAAGCAGTCGTCTTTCTCATCCTCTCTTCTCCCAGCATTGCCAGTCTCTGCTCCAAAGGGAGAAGGGAGGAAGGAGGGAGAGCATCCTTCTTGGCACAGCAGCTGCCTGGAGCCAGGGTGCAAACCTACTTGCTCTCCTGGGAAGGAGCCAGCCTGCGCTGGGAAGGGAAAAAATACAGACAATCTTTACTCACCCATCCAAACACGGCCCTCCTTGCACAGGTACGCGTGAAAAATGGACTTTGCAAATGGATTGAATTGCAGTTCCCCGGCCGAGGCTGCTGGGAAGCAGGAACTCAGGTCAGGAGCAGGCAGAAGTCATGGTGGCAGACGGGGACCTTGAGAGCAGCAAAGCAAAATCCACCAGCACACAGGGAGGATGCAGCAGAGAGCGGCTCAAAACTGCCCTCCTCTTCCTCAGAGGGCTTCCAGCAGAGGTGGGGATGGAGGCGGATGATGAGTCTGAGCCCAGTTCAGGAGATGTGCTGGGTAGTGAGGGGGCCCACCGACGCTATGCAGCCGATGAGGGAGGCCTGTACACCTGCCAGATGCTTGGGGTTAAGTTCATGGTTTCTCTTTTTCTGGTTCATGCAGAGGAAGGGGGCCCAGCGCCATGACCCCGGCAGGGTGGGGGGTTTGATGGGATGCTTGCGCTGCACTGGCGGGGCTGTCGTGTGTGTGCGCGGTGAGAAGCGAGGGGTTATTCCAGCGGGAACCAAGCAGCAGAGCCAACAGCCAAAGTCCCGTAGGTGAACATGTCGGAGGAGGTCTCCCCTTGGTAGTCAGTCAGTGACAAACCCAACCCGGGCAGGGCCGCGCTTCAGCTGCAAAACACAACCCAGAAGAGCCGAAATTTGCTTTGACCATCCCTTTGGCAGAGCATCCCTCTCCCCTCATTGCCATCTCACAGCAATCAGCCACCTCCTCCCCATCACGGATCCTTGGGACAGGATCCCACGTGCTGTGAGCTTCAATGCTGCAGCGAGCCCACACCCAGCCCTCCTTATCCCCTGTGCCCCATCCCCGGATGCTCACAGGGCTTACTGCGGTAGGACCGAGGGCGCGCCAGATCTGTGGAAGTGAACAATCTGCCATTTGCCATCCCGGCGGTGCCAGATGCGGGTCTCCTCGGACTGGGCAGTGCGGGGGATCCCTCCGGAGTCCACGTACTGCGTGATGCGGATGTAGGCAATGCAGGCGGACTCATCTCCCATCAGGTGGATGTGGGGGTTCAGGATTGTCGTGTGCACAGGCTTGCTGTTCCGGGACCACACTGGAGAGGGGACAAGCACAAGGGGATTTAGGCAGGGGAAGGAGTTTGGGTGGCTCTTGCCCAGGGTGGCAACAATGTGGGAAGGGGAGACACTTGTGTTATGCTCTTTGCTTGATGGGGCTGAGTAAATGCTGTACATGTGGGTTCAGCATGGGCTCACCTAGAAAACAGCTAACCCAACAACTCCTCTACAGACTCCTGGCCCCAGCTGACCTAACACCTCCTACTAGGATCCTCCAGATCAACCAGAGATGCTCCCACAGCCACCCTAACCCTATTCCCTTCAGCAAATTGATGGAGGTCAAGACAAGTACATGGGAGGTGGGAGGGGTCCCTCAGAAAGTAGGTGAGCTGCTTACGGTTTTCGAAGTAGAATCGGTGGAAATCCAGGCCTTCCACAAGGTTACCCAGAGCCTCGGGCTCAAAAGCAGTCATTCCAGGGTCACACATCTTCCTGGGGAGCCGGGAAGGAGAGAGAAAAGGGAGAGGTTATCTCACCACTTCTGGTATGAGAGCCTGAAGAACCCAAATGCCTCCTGCTCAGGATGGTTCCTTCAGGATGAGGAGTGTCTGCACCAGTGAGTAATTCTTGCAAAAATCTGACCTCATCCCTGCATTCTGCCCAACCCACCTCAACTCCTGCCCACTGGCTGCAGCCAGGACCCCACCAAAGCAGGGTGCATTCTCCATCAGTCACCCTCTGCAATTAAAACTCCTCAAACATTGCCATCTTCTTTACAAGAAAGGAAGACATCAGGGAAAAAACTCGTATTATCTGCTCTGTATCAAAATATGCCTGCTGCAATCCTCTGAGGCAGGGACAAAGACCTGCACTCACTCAGACATCACTAATTAAATCAGCCTTGGACACAGAAGAGGTGTACTCTGAACAGCATCAGCTCAGCAAGAAGAAATCATCTATGCTTCAAAACAGCCTGTGGCAATCTGGATATAATGGATTCCATGGATGCAAACACTTCTTTCACCATAAATCACGTTTACAATTATTCCTCTTTCTGCAAACCAAAAATTGGGCTCATCTGTGACAGTGAGACCAAAGAGCTGTGGTCAGCTGAGCAGGAGAGCAGCATCAGGCTTGGAAACTGATGTCCCCTTCTCTTGCATGGTCTCCACTCTCCCCCACTACATCAACCTGGTCACCCTGCCCCGGGCAGCAGTGAAACCTCCTGGGCAGTATTGTAGGAGTCCCAGACCCCGGTCTGGGAGGCTGAGCCCTCACCCAGCCCAAACCTGCACTGGGCACACTCACGTGTAGGACTCGAAGTCTCCATTGCTTATTGCTTCAATCAGCTGCTCTGTGACTTTAATGATTTCTTGCTTCCGTACTGTTGGTTCAAAGAGAAAAGGGAAATAAAAGCATAAAACAAACCAGAAGTAGTTGCTGGTGTTACCATATTGGTGAGAGATATTTGTCTCATCAGAAAAAGACCACAGGATGTGGGGTGACTTTGGAAACTGTACAGGGAAAAAGCAGGAGAGCGACTTGGGATAGAGGTGTGTGGAAGGGCTCCTCATCTCCAGATTTTCAAAGTCAGGGAAAAACTGAAAACTTCTATAATTTTCCAAAGAGCCAAAAGGTTAATCACCAAGTGGGAAGCTACCCTCAGCCCAAAAGTTGGGACAGGCTGGTCTTGGCTGAAAATTGTTGCTAAGCGGAGACCCTTTACCCCATGAACTCACAGCAGAGGCCAGCTAGGGCAAGCTGGACCAAGGATGCTCTCACCTCCCTCTGAAATGGGAGGACAGGGTCTCAGCAGGGAGGAGAACAAGTAAATGACATGTGCAGCCACACCAGGAGACACAAGAAGGGACCCAGCAAAGGGCACAGACCTGTGCATCTGCTGCCAGGGATTCCAGGCACTGCTGGTTCATCTGGGAAGGGATGGGCTGCAAGAGCAACTTTGGCTCCCAGGGATGCAGGAGGAGCTGTCAGAGGTAACCCTGGGCTTACTGACAATGCTCTGCTTCAAATGCAAATTGGCATCATGCTTGACTTTTTTCCCTTTGCATTGTGACTAATGAAAGGAGAAGGAGCGTTCCTAGGAGTTGTCCAGAAAGGCGAGGGAATCCCATCACTTCCTGGGCACCACCTGCCTCCACATCCAGGCTCAGGGAGCCCCTCTCCAGGAGGATGAGTTGTCCCATTAGCTCTCATGTCAGGCCAAAGTCCATCTTACTTTGTGCCGAGATCACTTCATCGAGAGACTTTACAAATTAACACCGATAAATTATTCCCTGGGTTATTCTTAGAAAGCTGCCTCTGGCAGGCAGGCGGGCGGCAGACGGGGATTTCCCCTGAGGCTTTTCCCGAAGGGACATTTATTTTAAAAGAGCAGCTGGGCTGCTATCCCTGCAGATTTCTGCCATTTCCACATCCGCTTTCAAGGAACATCCCTGTTCACAGGAGCACCCTGCTCCTCGCCAGCAGTGCCCCAGCTGCTTGTGTCAGCAACCCAGCAGTGAAAACACCTGAGGAGTTAAAGCAACTTCTTAAGGGCCCTGAGGCAGCTCGATGGTGGTGGGTTTTGCTGTAGCAAATATCTCGTGAGGGGCGGCCAGACCCATGGGCAGCCCTCCTAAACAACCTGCCCACCTTCCCATGTGCCCCCACTGGTACCTTTGGTGTCTTCGTCCTCAATGGTGGTGTTGGTGCTCTCCGACGATTCCTGAGCAAAGAACAGAAAGGAGAGATGGGGTGGTGAGAAGGGTCTTCTCCCTGTGACGGACGGAGCTCGTGTGTTCGACAGCCCCCCGAGTCCGACCCCACAGCGCTCAACTGTGCCAACAGACAGAAACCAAGGAAAACGCCAGCAGGTCCAACCTGTCCTCAACCACAGCTCTAGGGCAGCACTGGCAGAGCCCTCCCTGACCTCCACCCCTTGTCGCCAAGGGCACAAGAGGTGGGCTGTGGAGGGTCTCGTAGGAACGGCGCTGCCTTTCCTACCGACACCTGTGGGGACAGAGATGGGGGCAGGTCCAGGGGCCATGTGGTGGGTTCCTAGGAGCGTTGCCGGAGGGGCAGGGAGAGGGGCTGTGCAGGGGTGGAAGACACCATGTTGACTGTACAATAAAGAGAGAGATGTACAAATTAACAGCGAGGAGGAGCTGGGATGAGAAAGAGGGGACTGTGCAGGAGTGAGAGACCACACTGACCGCAGAGTAGGGAGAGAAATGTACAATAAAACAGTGCTTCCAAGACCCACATGGACCACTGAAGGCTGAGACACAGCTCTTTCAAGAAACAGCTGAGCACTACACAGATTTGGGGGGAGAGGGGTACTGACCCCCCGTCTCTCTCCGGGAGCCTCATCAAGGCAACTCTGCTAGCGGAGCTAGAGCAATGGCTCTGCTAGCTCTTCCCAGCAGAGCCTTGCTTGTGTATTACCCAGAAGACCCCGATGTAGGTTGGCAAGGTGTCCCATGACCATACAGTCCCCGCAGAGGCATGGAAGGTGTTTCTCCAAGGCTCCTTGGACCGATGCAGCCTGCAGACCTGAGTCAGGAGAACTGGGAGAAACGGCATGAGAACCCATCAGCAAGAACCAGGGCTGGCTTCCCACCAGCTGGTGGCCAGCAAGTGCCTGCACCAACCCTGTTAATGGGGTTTGTGGGTGATACGGCTTTGAGGATGTTCCCTCCAACCCCTCTGTCCCTTCTTCCCTACCCCGAGGTAACTTCCAAAAACGGGGGAAGCTGGAACATGTGGAGAGGCCCAGCAATATCGGCATTTAGGAAGACGAAGGACACTCACCATTAACTGAACGCTGGAACTGGACTTTCTTTTCTGGAAAAACAAGGAGAAGAGATGGAACAGGAAGAGACATAGAGTGAGAAAGGCTGAGAGCTGCACATGAAAGGCAGCAGCTCCTGAGCCACCCTTCTCAGTCCTCATGGAGGGGCAAACGAAAGGCGCCGAGGGACTCGTTGCTCCTGTGGGGATGTGCCGCCGGCCGCAGTGTTGGTGGTGACTTGTCAGCTCCCTCTCCACATTCCTGGCAGCACCTTTCTCTCCTGACCTGCCACAATCTCTGGGGCTGCTCATCCCAAGGACCTGGCTAGTCCAAAAGGGAATCCTCTAGGAGTCAATGACCGCTCTGGAGGCCTGTGACCAGGCCAGCAAGCTCACAGGAACAGAAGCGGGATACTGAAAAGCTAAGGCAGCTTCACCACAGCCCTGTGCCCAGCGTGAATGCTGTACTGACTTCTCTGGACCTGCTCTGGGTGCATCTGCTGATGGCACTGACCGGTGTGGAGATACTTCTTCAGGTTTAGCCTAGGACTAGACCAGTCCTGAGCTGACTGGTTTAAGGCCAGCCAGGCCCTAAGGCCTCAAGGCAGGCCCACAGTGTGGGAAGCAGTCCTGAGCATAGCTCCAGTGCTTTATATCAGGACTCCAAAGAGAAGACCTGCACATTTATCTCCATCCTTGACCACTACCACTAGGCTTTAAGGTTTTTGGGTTGGATGACCTCATAGCCACTCTTCTGCTTGCAATCCCAAACTATTTCTGGACTCACCTTCCTTACTGTGCTCTGCTCCCCATCTCCATCTTTAATTTAGCTAGGAGAAAGGGGGACATACATGCTGACCTCATACCCTTTCTGCACCTCTGGCTCCCAGGGAATGAATCCCAGTGTGCGTCAGGGAATACCAATGTGCAGAAATCAGAATCTGCAGTGCCAAATAACAAAGTGCTGTACCAGCATATTTAACGAGGCACCAGCTGTGCCTGCCCTGCAGAGGGAAAAGCAGCACACACTGTGCAAATCTCTTGGAAAAGTCCATGGAGCAACCCATTAGGGTGCATGGGTGGGCTACAGCATAAAAACTGATGATTTCCATTCCCCCTCATTGTTCCTTTCACATCCTAATTGGCTCCCACCAGCATCCTCAGTGAGCTTCTCCCTCTGCTACTGCTGCTCTCCCCGTCCTCGCTAGGTCATAGAATGATGGAATCACAGAATGGTTTGGATTGGAAGGGACCTTAAAGATCATCCAGTTCCTAGACCAGGTTGCTCAGAGCCCCATCTAACCTGGCCCTGAACGCTTGCAGCGATGGGGCACCCACAGCTTCTCTGAGCAATCTGTTCCAGTGCCTCAACACTCTCACAATAAATAATTTCTTTCTTATATCCAGTCTAAACCTGTCCTCTATCTGAGTGAAGCCATTCCCCCTTGTTCTATCACTCGATGCCCTTGTCCAAAGTCCCTTTCCAGCACTCTTGTAGCTCCTTTAGGCACTGGCCCATCTGTCAACTCTCACCCTTCCTTCACCAAAAAAAAGACATCCTAAAGGGCAGAGCGAGCTGCGGTATTTTGTCAGGAACCTCATGGAGAAAGGGAGCTACTGGAGCTGGGCTGTTGCAGGAAGGACTGGCAGCTTCTGCTACCCAAGGACATGAGACGGGGCAGCAAACTGCAGAAATTTCAGACGCAACAGAATGCAACACAAAGCAGTGACCGCGTCGAGTCTGGACATACAGTAACAGGATGCGACACGGGCAGTGAGCTCATCAGTTTAGGACGGGACAGGATGCGACACGGGGCAGTGATTCCATTCGTTTACAATGGGACAAGATGTGACACTACACAGGGCAGTGAAAGTATCATAGCTGCTGGGACGAGAGGACCTCCCATGGATCCCAGAGCAGGGCTCAGGGGGGATTTCTGGTCCCAGGAATGCTTTTAGTAGGTGAGGAACCTCCTCAGGAGGGTGAGTTTCAAGCTGTCTGAGCCTGGGCTGGCACCGTGCTGGTGTTGGAGGGCTGTGCAGACAGGCCAGAGGGCAGCTCCAGCTGCCTGCTGCCCACCAGCACAGCTTTGGGCAGGAAAGGCAGGGATGGCTGCCTGGGACCTGCCTGCTCTCATGAAGATGGCTAGTCCAGCATGTTACTCCAAGTGTGGACACAACTCTTCTGACAGTGACCCACACCACGTGGCCCTGCTCTAAGCAGGCAGGACCATTCCCTTCCCACCGTCTCAACCACTCAAGGCAGGCTTCCAGGTTCCTACCTTGGTTTTCCAGCCAGTTACCACTGCTCAGCAGTGTCCTGACATCTGCTGGTTGCCCAGTGGGCCATCAGAGCTTCACCCACAACACCCAGCCTCCCTGTGCCCCCCTGAATGAGTCATGCTGCGGGTCCCCCCAGGCTGAGCATGGGAATGAGAGGTGGGGATGGTTATGCTGAAGGTGGACAACGCAAGGAAGCTGTTGGGAGTGAGCTTGTCTCTACCTTGTCTTCTCCTCCTGCACCTTCCTGGCCATCTAGCCAAGCTGTCTCCCCTTTACTTGTTGGAAAGGGGGCAATAAAAAAGCAAATCCATTCTCAGAGCTTGTCCACACTCTTCAGAGGAGTGCTGGTGAGTAGATTGGACTCAGAATGAAGCCTCATGATCTGCTCCCTTCTCACCAGCAAGGGCTGAGGGCTGGGGATGCAAACCAGCCTCTCTGATCCCGCTCCGAAACCAGACTCTCCTCACTGAGTTTCAGTGATGAGCCAGAAGGCTGTTCACCCAAATAAACTATTTTCCTACAATCGGAAATGCCTCTTTTCCCAGGATAATGTCTGCCCTCAAAGCTCCTTCAAAGTCCAACAGGGAGCATCATTAGCAAGTTGGGCTGGCAAATGGTTGTCTACCTCAACACAGAAATTCAAAGCTGTCTCTTTCTGCTGGAAAATTAGATTCAGGACTGTGCCTGATGAAGCCTCTTCATCCAGCAATCTCTCCTTTAATAGCTTAATAATGCATCTTCTGTTTGCTCTCACCTGTGCTCCAGTAACCTGTACCAAGTCAGTACTACCTGTGGTGTCACATCTTAGGTGTCTCTCAGAAGCAGCTGGGACCTCAGAGCAGCAGAGGACAGGCCAGCAGTGGCTGGGACTTGGAGTGTTGTGACTACCATGGGATCTGCCAGCACCAGACCTATTAATTCTGTCCTGGGAGTCCCATGAAATCCTGACAGCGCAAAGTAATGTTCTCCCAGAGCCATCCAGGCCATCAGCTTCATGCTACAGAATAACACTGCATGGCCAGAGTGGCCTCTTGTGGAGCTGAGCTCAGGTTTGGAGGGTTGTGCATGGTCTCAGTCCTTGCAGGTTTCTCCTGTCCCAGCTGCTGGGTCTGGGAAGAGTGGGAGAAAGATATGCCATCCCTAGACCTCTGGCTTCACCAACCATTCGTATTCAGGAAGGAAGAAGCTGGCTGAGGGCTCTGCTCTTCCAAAACCCTGCACCCGTCACAGCCCAAAAGCTGGGTCCCTGCAAAAGGGCGGGAGAAGGTTCTGCAGGTTCTCCCAGCAAAGGGTCCCTATGGAGGAAGGAGAGCAGCCACTCTGCAGTCGGGCTCCTAAAGCTCTGCCTGATGATGGAGGAGGTCACCACGATGGAGGATGTCACCACGCCAGCTCTCCCTTGCCGAGTGATCCATTGTATTCATGAAGGGAACAGGTAAGGAGAGAAAGACCCTCGCATGGACCATTCCTTCCTGCAGGAGGAGTTTGACAGAGCTCAATAAACACCGCTATCCATCACATCTCCATGTCACCAGAAGCAGCAGAATTTTGCTGCCTCCTGGAGCCGCCTTGTCCTGGAGCAGAGCTGCGGCCCCACCTCGGAGGGCCTGATGAACCTGCATGCTCTGCAGGCCAAGAAACGAGATCCACTGAGCACCAGCTTGTTTTTAGAGAATCACCAAGCTATTTACTCTGTCGAAGCATCACCATGTTTCTTTGCTGTCTGCACTGGGCACAGGGGACAAGCAGCACTGCCAAGGGGGTTAAAAGCACCCATGTGTCACCCAGCAGCACACCAGCCCTCGGGACAAGATAGGACAGGAATTGGGGCCAGTCTCACCAGCTGCAGCAGGACCCCCATGCTGAGCGAGCAGGAGATGAGGCCACCCATCCCACTAGATGGCTGCTGTTGAAGCCGTGGTTCTGGGCTGCAAAGCTGCCTCCTCCTGTCCCCTGTCCCGGTGCAGCTTCTGCCTCTCCCCCTCCCTGGGGGCAGCGAGGGACAAGCGCATTTTGCCGGCAATGAAACAGCAGCGAGCTCCCGCCGGGCACCCTCCAGCACCAGCCCACTCCCCGCGCCCGCTGCGCTGCAAAGCCTCCTGTGCGCTGCCTGTCCTGGCAGGAGCCCAGCCGGTGGCACGGGGACACACCGGGACAGCCGATCCAACAGCTGCCCTTTAAAGTGCAAGGTGTCGCGGGGACTGCACTGACCACGGGCACAGCCCGGAGACCCCCACCGCCAGCAGGGCATGGAAACGCTCACCGCCGGCACGGCACAGAGACCCCCAGCACCGCCCCAGCAGCAGAGCGGCAGGCAGCAGAGGGCACCGGGGGTGGGCTTACCTTCACGCCGTCATTCTTCTTGTTGCCACCACTTTTGCCTCCTGGAGAGAGGAGGAAGGAGATTAGCAGAGCCAGGCAGGGCACCAAGACCAGGAGGGCGAGGATCAGCAGCATGGTGCCGGGTGCCAGGGCGGCAGGATCCCCAGGAGCGGCTGGTGGGGTTCTTCTTCTCTCCGGCAACCCCCGGTGCAACCCGTGGGAGCTCAGGGGCGACCTTGCCAGCACTGTCCTGTCCTACCCCAGTGGCTCTTGGCCAGGGGCATGACCCGTGTCCTATCGTCACGCCAAGTCCCTGGGGCGGCTGGAGGGGGCCGGCTGGGCTGCCCGGCAGAGGCGGGCTCTGGCCGGGCGGTGCTGTTGACCCGGCGTGGTGCAGTGTGGAGAAATGGGCTGCCCGCCTGCCGCCCTCTAATTTTAGCCCCATGCTGCCAGGATCATGTGCTGCCGGCCCGCCGGCCCGACAGCTGCAAGCCCGCATTTTGACAAGGATGAAAAGTAGGCGCCTTCCCCTGTGCCCACCCACCGCTGCCGACACTGCCCCAGCCCCCCGGCTGCACAAACCAGCCCACTCCCCTGGACCCCCAGCGCAGGGGGGATCGGTGGAGCCCAGTGCCTGTTGCCCACCAGCCCTGCCGTGCCCGGGGAAACTGCTGAGCCCTCGGGCCGTGCGTGGGATGGGCAGCACTAGGAGAGATGCTTTCGAACTTCCTGCCTTTTGATGCTTCCTGTCCGCCTCTCCCGGCCTGACATCGGATCCCCCCAGCTGCTGGACTCCTCCAGGGCCCGCCACAAGCGCTAAATGTGTCAGCACGATCCCCCCACGACAAATGCAGATACCAGCCCTGGCCACAGCCCTCTGCCCTGGCACCCCTGCCCACCTGCTACACTTGACACTCGGGGAGCCTCAGCAAAGCACCCTGAAACACCCAACTAACCCCAAACAGCTGCCACCAGCCAGCTCAGCAGCGTGCAGGGCTTGGCTGGTGTGCCCCAGCCCTGTAGCACCGCCGCAGGGCCATCCCCAGCACTGGGGAGGGCTGGAGGTGACAGCGGGTGGATGAGCTGTGCAGTCACATGGCTCCATTTGGTTCCAGGCCTGGGGAATCGCCTGTGAAATCCCATCTGCAGCGAGGTGTCCCCAGGTGGAACAGCTCTCAGGGAGAGCAGAGGGGCTTCTGGCTGCACTGAGACCTCTCCAGTGCACAGGCTGGGCTGCCATGCTCGGTCCTGTCACCGCAGCAGCCCTGGGGATGTAGGGAGACAGGAAGAGAGTGGGGACTCCTGCAGGATTAGCATCCACCTGCCTGGGGAGGGACCTGAGAGATCCTGCTGCCATCTGCCTGCAGTGGCACCCAGGGGCCTTTCCCTACTCCCGATGCAGAGGATGCTCTCCCTGAGCCACAAACGTCTCTAGGAGGACACAAAACCAGCTGCTTGAGCTCTGGCTGCCCCCAGCACCCACATCCCCATCCCAGCACAAGCCAGATGGTTGGATGCGTACAAACCCCAAAGCCCTAAAGCATTGTGGATCACTGAGCCTCAACTAGACACCTACTCTCTTGCATCCCAAGCCAGCAGCTAGCCTGGAGGTGCCCGGTGACCTCTCCTGGAGGAGCACCCAAAACCACACATCCCCAGAGGCACAAGGCTGCAGCTTCAGCCTCCCTGTGACACATGAGGCAAAGCCAGCTCTCCAGGGACCCTACAGATTTGCCCTGGGTATCCTGTAAGAAAGAAGATGAGTCCCAGAGACAGCACCTACCAGAGAAGTTCCTGGTGGCCAGCATGGTGGTGAGGATGGCTCCCTGAAAGACAAGGAAGGCAGAAGGAAAGGGTGTGCTGGGCCCCGGCCCCCTGCACCCTGCTGCTCCCCCCATCTCTGGGGGAGGAAAGCCCTGCTCAGCACCTGTCCCCCAGCCACTGGAAGGAAGGAAACTGGCCCACGGACTGATATTCTCCTCCTGCCATCAAAAGCAGCTCTCAATACCTGACCCCATATCCCCAGCACCAGGGCATTGGGTTGCATTCTCCAAAACTGCCTTCCCTCCAAGATTAAAGGGATATTAAGTATCTGCGGGGCACTTTTCAGTCTCATACTACCCTGTCCTAGATGAAGCACAACCCCACTGACTTGGGCCGGCAGCTGGCAACAAGGGGACCCACTGGGAGGGGAACAGGATTTAATTGTGATTAAAGCTGTGCCAGCTCAGAGCAGCAGGGCAGGTATTGCTCATGGGAGCCACGCAAAGATCATCACCACAAAACAACATTCGTAAAAATCCTTCCCCTTCTCCAGTTGAGTCTACTAACTAGTTGCTCAGCGTATAATGAGATTACTTTGGACTAATTGCTTACAGTAATGGATTACTATTTTGAAGCGCATGCCTGAACTAATTTGATTACTTGTCTAGCTGAAAAGTAATAATAGTTTATAGCCAGTTTCTTTGCTTGATAATCTTGTTAGTAGCCTGCAGCTGTACTGCTCTGTGCCACACTGTGTTCAGGCCTGGAGCGCTGATGGCTCCGGCTGTGGCACAGACCAGCCTCATCCTGCTCTGCAGGAGGCATTGTGATTTCCAGAGCCCATTCCCAGCGCCGTGCTGCCGGCTCAGGCTTGGCAGCACGCAGGAGATAGGTGCCTCAGGGAGGTGCTCAAGCATCAGGAAGATGATGATTTTAGAGAGGTCCAGGCTGTGGCACACAGTAGCATCCAAGAAGGGAAAGGCTGTGTGGCTGCTGGGGTGGGTGAGCTTTTTGTCTGTCTGTGGATCACTTTATTTCTTGGCTGCAAAGTGTCTTGGCCATCAGGCAAAGGGTCTCACTGTGCCTCTCAGGCCCGTGTCCAGCCCCAAAAAGAAGCTATCTTGACAATGACTCCAGTGGAAAAGTCCTCATCCCAGTGTCCAGCGTGACTCAGTGCTTTCCTTCACCATGGCTTTCTTCGAGCAGTTGGGAACCCCAGCCAGATGAAGCTGTCACCCCACTCAGTCTCTTTCCCCTTTTTCACAATGGGGGTCCCCAAATGCCCATCACACCCACACCACTGCCCAGAGACACCACCCTGTCGTTTCCCACACAGGGAACAGGCCCATCAATGACCTGACTGTGCATTTAGCAGCCAGCTTGGACAGAGTTACCTTCAGCTTCCTCCGGGCGTTGAACTTCTTCAGACAGTCCACTGTCTCCTGCCTGTGCATGCATGACGCCACAGTGGCACGGTGCTGGGGGGAGAGAGAGCTGGCTCAGAGCAGTGCTGGGGGGAAGGGGCTCCCCCAGCCCCACTCTCACATGCACACACACGTGGAGTGTGTGATCTCCCATGGCCGAGGCACAGGCAGCAGCAGCAGATGATAAAAATTTAATGGGCAGTGGGAGATCGAAGCTTTGGAGTCAGCAGGATCTGCTCTGGTGGTGGGGGTGTGCGGAGAACTAGCCGCCCCCGGAGTTAACCCCTTGACTGACCAGCCATGTTTAGCAATGTGCTCAGGGTTTGCACGTGTGGTTAAGCCCAAGGTCTCCTCCTGCCTTTAGGATCTGATTCTGAGCAAGAACCAGCAGCTGAAACAGCGGGATGCAGTGAAGGGTGGAGGGATTGCTGCTGGGGTGGATGGATGGATAAACACGAGCCTACTCCCATTGCCTCTGAAGAAAGATCCCCCAGCACAGCGTGACACCGAGAAACCAGCCTGTCCCCACCAGGGCTGGGAACATGTGTGTCCCTCCCATCACCAGGTCCCCCAGGAACATGCTGTTTGCATTCACAAGCTTTTGTCTGCTGTAAAACCTCGGGGGAAATGCTCCTGAGAGAGCACTGGGAGGAACCGTGCCAGGAAACCATCTTCCCAGGATGGAGATAAGAGCTGGCAGCATGTTTGATAATATGTGATCCCCAATGAGATGTTCTCCCCTTGTGAATCCCCACATCTCTCTACCTTTGGGCCCAACTCACCGATATCCAGGGGTGCTTCAGAGCCTCTGCTGCTGTGATGCGCTTGGATGGGTTTATGGTCAACATCTTGTTGATGAGATCTTTTGCTTCAGGAGTGACCGTGTCCCACTCAGGGGAGGGGAACTGCCAAAGCAAAGGGACCAGGGTGAGAGATGGCAGAGAGCCCCTTGGCACTTGGGTTGCTTCTCCTGCAACTTGGGACAGGTTGGAGAAATGGTAGCAACTGGAAAGAGCTGCCAGGTAAAAAACTGAAGAGCAGGAGTGGAAGAAGAAAGCTGGAACATTTGGGACAAGACCTGTCTCTCCCACAAAGTGGGAACATGAAACATGCCAATGTGTGCGCCTGGGCATGGCAACGTGGCCAATACTCTGCAACCAGGGCAGAGGAAAACACTTGTTCCCACCTGTCTGAATTTGTCCTGGCTGCTCTTCTAGAGCAGCAGGCTGCAAAGGAGGGACAGCAGGAGAGAGAGGAGACTGTGAAAGGGGGCAGCAAGACAAACCCACTCACATCATAAGCCCCAGCCTTGATCTGCTGGTAGAGTCGGTGTTGGTCTTCATCCCAAAAGGGTGGGTACCCAACCAGCAGGATGTAGAGGATGACACCTGCCCAGGAGAGGAGACAGGATCAGTGGGAGAGAATTCATTGCTGGAGGCCGGAGCATACACAGCCTGGGGACTGGTCAAACTCAAGCAGAGAAACAGGTATTAGGGAAATATGAAGATTTGCTCGCTGTTTAAAGAGCAAAAGGCTTGGTGGGTCCAGCTCTGTGCTAACATGCTCAGCACCTGGGGAGGTTCAAGGCTCTGGCAGCCCACCATGCAGAGCCCAAAGTGGGTACCCTGGCAGGGGTGGGTGATGATTCCTCCCCATCGTGGGTGGAAAAAGGCTCCCCTATGGCTGCAACTACATGGAGGCATTGCCTGACTCCACCAGCACCGCAGGGAAAAGAGGCAGCACATCCCCTGACTGAGAGCTTTGGGTACATAGCAAGGGGGCTGAACCTTCAGAGAAGGGTGCCACCGGACTGGGCGAGAGTGTGTTGCCCGAGGTAATGTGCCACCTCTTGGGTAAATCCTCCACCCTGACCTCCCTGAGATATGACTGGCAACTGCGACGTGGGGCATGCTGGATGAACATCCTGCCTCATCCCGCCCAGCCCAGCCCGCTCCCGGCATTCCAGCCCCGGTCTGACTTACCGCAAGCCCACAGATCCACGGCTTTGCCATAGGGGTCCTTCCGGAGCACCTCGGGGGAGAGGTATCCCGGGGTGCCGGCGAAACCTGGGACAGACAGCCCGTCACGCCCGCCCTCAGGCAGCCCCCGTCCCCGCACAGCTCAGCAGCGGGGAGTGGTCCCCGGCCGGGCATAGCGAGAGCCGAGAGAACTGGCACATCCCGACCCGGTGGGACAGACACCCTCCTTCCAGAACCGTGTGTGACTCCCGAGGGCAGAGCAAACTGTGTCCTTCTGCCGCTGCCAAACCCCAGAGGGTGCCTACGGCTGGAGTGCTCTGCTGTGCACTTCCAGCGCTTGGAAGAGGCTTTCCTCCCACCGGTCTGCCCCTGTTGCCGGCTTGTCCATCTCACCAGGACACCTCGGTAACTCACAGAGTCCCTGTGGAGCTGTTTGCTCCACATCAACCTGCTCATCCACTGTACCTCCTGGGCTGGTGCTCCTGGGACTCTCCCGTGACCCTGGGCTTGGAGTCCTGGAGCACCCCTGAGCTAACATGCCAAGGAGGGCTGGAGGATACCCCACCTCAGGCCAGTCCTACTCACCAAACCACGCTTGCTGGTCCCCTTCCACCTCGATGGCGAGGCCAAAGTCAGCCAGCTTGACGGCAGCACCCTTCAGCTTGGATGCCAACAGCAGGTTCTCGGGCTGCAGAAGGAGATGGGGGTTGGAGAGGAGTGAAAACCCCCCAGGGGCTCTGCTACTGGCAGGGGGAGCTTCCCAGCACAGCACAGAGGAAGCTCTCAATGTGCTCCCTAACTGCTTTGACCTGCTCTTTGTCCTGGTGTCCCTGGATCCTTAGGGGACCATGGACTGCAAAGACCTCTCTACCCCATCTCCCTTTTTTCATTTCGCTCCGGAGCTGGTCTTTGCTCTGTGGGTTTCCCGCAGCCCTACACGTGTTCCTCCCTGCTGTTTCAGCAGCCCTGAAGGACTCTGAGCATTGTTCTACAGTGTTTTGCATCACAGATGGGGTCCCCTGTCCTCCCACAGGCACTCTCCCTGCAGCTCCTACCTTCAGATCCCGGTGAACCACCCCCATCTGGTGGCAGTGCAGGACGGCCTCCAGGATCTGCTGGATGCAGTGGCTGTGGGAAAGAGGAGAAAGCTCACACAAGTGGCCTGCGAGTTTTGTCAGACACTTCTATTCTAATGCATTTCACCCTTCTCCCCATCACACTTCCCACCAGCAGCCCTGCAGCACCGCTCAGCATCCCCCTCCACCAAAACCCACACACCTGTGGAGAGCAGTTCTAACCCAGTAAGAACCCAACAGAGCTGTTGGACACCCAGTAATGGTGAGCAGGAGCTTAGGGAACACAGCTGAGCCTGTGGGGACCCCACAGGAGCAACACTGGAGGCGGGGAGCTGCAGACGAACAGTGGAACAACAATGCCAGCAAAGATTTGGTCTCCAAACCCAGGCAGAGCAGATGTGCTCTGTGCAACCTTTGCTCCAGCCCCACTTCCCTGCTCTCCTCTAATGCAGGTGGCTCTGCTGTGTCTGCTTGCTTTATATCTAGTTCATTACATTCCAGCTCTGCTGCGTGCGTGAGACAGGAAGGGAAAAAGACAGAGGCGCTGATCGCTTCTGCTCCAAAACAGCTTGTGTGCAAGGCAGAAGGTCTTTATTTACATGTATTTTATTTTATTTGTGTGACACTAATAAGTGGATGGGCTGTAAGTGGATTCAGTGCAGGCAGCCCATTAAATGAGATTGTTTTCTGCCTAGAAAGAGAGGATATTTCCATGCAGAGAGGTAGTGTAGAGTTTACCACCCCCTTGGACATACATACAAGCTATGATTAGCCTGGGGGTACAGCCAAGAGGCACAGTGATATCTGGAGATTGGAGAGGGCCAGATCATGTCCCCTCAAAAGAACGAGACTAATACTGTCCCCTGGTCGAGCTGCAGTGACCAAAGGGGTGGCTGAAATGGCTCTGCAGCAGGGTATCTGGAAAGTGCCGGTGGGAGTGTGGAAGGGAGCAGAGCTCCAGCACAGCCTGTCTTGACTGCTCCTCCTCACTGCTTTCAAGTGGTAAATGCCAGAGAAACACTTGCAGATGGCTGGAATGCAGCTCCAAGGGGAAGGAGTGACATCCACAGGGTGTCCGTTCTATTGTGGCCCTGGCTGGGCACCAGCCTGGTGTTGGGTTTCCTCCCTGCCAGCCTGGGGAGCCCTGGTGCCCGCAGACCAAGGAATCCTGATGCACCCAGACAAGGGAGCCCCCAACACCCTGCTCATTTACAGTGAGGTCAGATGTTGGCTATCCCAGCATGCTGGGGAATGAGGGTGCTGTGGGCACTGGCTGGGAGCCATCTGATTCTAAGTGCAAACCAGTCCTATGGCAGCACAGGCACTTCTTGGCACAGGAGTTGAGTGAGTTAGAAAGAGCATTTTGGGTGGGTTTGGGGTTTTTTTTTGCACCACAGTTCTGGTCTATGAGTATGTGTTGCAGAGCGGCTGTAAAACACCTCCCAGCACAGAATGAGCTGGTGCTGCAGAAAGCCAGTCGTGTAGGACCCTGGGAGGGAGCAGCTTGTGGAAGAAGGGGACGCCTGCTGTCCCCTCCACAGCCCGGCTCACCTGGCATCCGCTTCGCTGTAGTACTCCCTGGCCACAATGTCCTCAAACAGCTCCCCGCCGGTGACCCTGCGAGAAGACAGGGGGTTGGATTGATTGACAGCACACTCAGCCCTGGCAAGCTCCCCAAAAATGTCACTGCACCATGCATGGGGGGAGAATCGGGGGTGCAGCACAGGGACCTGCCCTCTGCCCGGCTTGGGGGACCCAAGTTTGGTTCAAACCCAGCCTGCAGGAAGGGCTCGGGTGAGGTGGAGGTTGTGTCACCCCGGGGGAAGCGGGGAGCTGCCCGTGGGTTAGGGGATGCAGTGAACCATTACTCACAGGTCAAATATCAGGTAGTGGTGGCCCTCTTCGGAGATGCTGTCATGGAGCCTCACTGTAGCAGAGACAGAAGGGTTATGGGGTACACCTGGCTCCCACCCCGCTCCCTGGGAACACCTTTGCTCCCCTTTGGGCACAAGCAGGAGCTGGGGAAGGGCACAGCAGGGCTATTCCTCTTGTTATTGCCACTGGCTGGGTGGGGGTCCCTGCTCACCAGGGGACCCCAGCCATGGCCCCAGCCTGGGGCAGTTGTGCGAGGCTCAAAGGTCACATCCAAATCGGGGACTGCTCCGGGGCTGTGCCTAGCCAAGGTTCCAGGCAGCTGCTGGGCTATCTTGGGCACTGGGCAGGCTGCAGGCATGGGTGTCCCCAGTCCCATCAGGAGAGGTGCCCGAGGAGAGGGAGAGCTCAGCAGGGAGCTGAACTGACAACTCTGGCACTCAAGGGCCTTTTTGTATTTTCTGCTCATGACCTTCCTTTTCTCCTTCGAAATCTCCAGAGGATGAATTTCCCCGTCTCCTGGCACCCTCTCCCCTTGGGCACACCCCTCGCCAGGTACAGCCAGCTACAAACCTGTCACCCTGCAGCTGCACGCTGATTTTTCAGGCTCAGATCCCTGCTCACACTTACAGGCAGGTGTGCAGCAAGGGGACAGGCACAGAAACAGGTAGGGTGGATAAACAGAGAGTTGTCTAGCATCCTCTGTCCCCCACGTCATATTTTGTTTGATTCCCTTGAGGCTATGAATATTTAACGCTTCCTCTCTCTCACCTGGTTTCAGCCTGATGCAACTTTCAACATATTTAAGAATGCTGGGAATCAGGGAGGAAAAAAGAAACATTCAGTGAGAGATTTTGTGGGAAGTTTTACTCCTAGCCCCTTTTACTGCATCTAAATCAGCTGAGCCCTATATGGAAACATCCTCCAGACTCAGTGTGAGCCAGGGGAGATAACAGCCCCAGCACCAAGTGCAGACGCTGCACTGTGTCGCTCTTATCTTCCAGGCCAGAAAACACCACTTTGCTGGTCCTTCTCCCGTCTCCAAGCTCTGTGGGCAAATCCAGTGGCTGCCAAGAGCGTGTTGCCAGCAGCATCATCTCATCTGGCCAAGGCACCGGGCAAATGAGGTCTGATGAGCTGGGCAGCATCCTTCCTGTCTGTCTCCCCTGTGGTCTTGACTACTGACACAACTTGCTCATCTTATTCCCCAATTATCCTTCCCCACTGCTGGCCTCTGCAGACATCCCCTGTGCTCCAGCATCTGCATCTGCTCCGTTTTTCTCCAACATACAATCCCAGCTTTTCTGCCTTCCTCTGCTGGAAGAAACATATTTCCTCCTGTTTCATGTCGCCTGGGAGGGATTTGAGAGTATCACGCCTGGGATCCCACAGAAGCCAAAGTGTTCTCGGGGGGATTAGGTGAGTTCAGTGCAGATAGGACCAGCATAACCATAAGCAAATGGTCTGGATACGTTCCCTGCTTGGGGAAGTCCCAAAGCCTGTGGCAGCCAGGAGCGAAGAAGGTATAAGAGGGAGCAGCTGCTCTAAATATAGCCTGATCCTACAAGTATCTGTTACTGACCATAACAAGAGAGAGCCGCACCGGCCAAACCACTCCAGCTCCAAGCCAAGAGCCAAGGCAGGAGCAGGACACAGCTTCAGGAATGAGAGTCAGAGGATAAGTACCTGGAGTGCAAACTCCAGGGCTGGGTGCAGCCAAAGTTTTCCCAATAAAGCAAGACTTCCCTTAAAGGAAGCAGCGCTCCCTAGTATGTCACCCAGTGCTGTGGATGTGTTGTGGGGTCCTGGGGACCTGGACCTGCCCTTGACTGCCCGTGCACAGCTTTCCACGCGAGGGTCTCCAGCAGGCGCAGTGCAGATCACAGGCTGGTTCTTCCAGGAATGGCAGCACAGCATTCCCACGGGAGATGGAAGGACCCCACCTTGCTGCAGTGAACAAGTAAGAGGGCTGCAAAGCCCCTTGGGAGCTGGGGTGCTTCTCCCCGGGAAGGGCTGGACAGGACTGTTTCGCCTCATCCAGCAGCAGTGCCTCCTCTTCCTCACGCCAGGCTGCTCTGCAGTGGCACCGCTCACTCCAGCTCCTGTGTGGGTAAGGAGCCGCCTTTGCTGCACGGAAGGGAAGCTGCAAACCCAAGTTTCCAGGCAGCAGGAGCAGTGGAGGGGAGTGAAAGGAAAGAGGGTGTGGGGTGGGGGATGGAGAAGAGCCTCCTGGGTATAAATAGCAGCAGATTGGGCTTGTTAGCATCTCATGCTGTTAACCCCTTCTAGCCTTTGCAGCTTTGAACCTGCCAGGTCACAGCCGAACAGCGAGGGGTAGTGTAGGAAGGGGGGACAAGGACAGGGACGGGTGAGGTGTTTTGGCCGTCGGAGACCTCGCCAGCCCCACGGGCAGGTGATGGAGAGGGAAGGGTGGAAGACAGCGTTGGGAAAGAGCTGTGGCCAAGCTGGGAACCTGGGAACCTGGGGAACCTGCAGCTACCGTCCTGCAGGTCTCATTCGGTGAGTTCCTCTGGGTTTAGTATTTCTTCCTATTCAGACACTTTGCAGTGCGCTTCCTTCCGGTCTCGGCGGTCCCCGCATGTCTTTTGGTGCAAAGGGGAGGCTGGACGTCCCGGAGGGACCCCTGCAGGGCAGCTCCTGGTCCTGCTGGAGCAGAGGCTGGGGAATCCTGCAGGGTCCGGCACCCCGGCAATGCAGGGGACACCTGCCACGCAGCCGTGTGCCCGAGACAGATGGAAGCCGACAGTCTTTTTTGGAACTGAAATATTTATGGGACAGGAGCCACATGGCTCATCCCAGTGGCCCTGGATCTAGCTCCCTGGATCTGCTGCAGCAGCTCCTGGGGAAGGATGGATCCAGGTCACCGGAGCAGTGAGGGGGCCAGGGAGGAGCTCAGCCGCAGGGGAACCCTCCCAGCTCCCGACTGGGGGTTGAGAGGGCTGCAGAAACCACCAAATCCTTTCCCAAAAAGCTTCAGGATCCCGATGGGGTTGGTACATCCTGGGGTGCAGCTGAGGGAAGAAGGGGTTCATCCAGACTATCCACAGGGATCAAGAGCCTGCATCAGCATCACTTCCAGGATGGAATTTGGGTATTTTTTTTACTGCAGTTTTTTCCCCTCCCCTCCTCTCTCTCTCTCTTTCCTTCTGGCCTATTTTTGTCTTTTGCAGGGGCTCAGGAGTTTTCCTGAAACAGCTTTTCCGAAGGAGGCTACTTTCAGATGGACGGTCGGTGGGAAAGTCTTCGCTTCCCCCCGCCATCGCTCCTCCTACACGCCCCGCGCTGCTGCTGCTGCTGCTCCGAGCTGCAGCCGCTTTTTGGAGCATGCAGAGGAATACAGCACCCGAGCCGGAGGAGAGCAGTAAAAATAGCCTCTTGCAGCCTCCTGGGGCTCCGCTTCTCCCTGAGGGAGCTATGGCCAAGTGGGTTAGTCCGGACCTATTTCAGTCCCCCTATGCCCAGTGGGGCCTTTCTTCCCATGGCCCCATTTGAAGATGGTGCTTCCCACGAGGAAGAGGAGGGATGGCTCTGCAGATCAACTGGGCAGGACAACACTGAGCCCTTCTCAACCTCTGGGACAAACAGTCCGTGCTGCTGCAGACAGGGCTGGATTATGGATGTCCTGGTTCGGACATGGGAGGGCAGGTGGGCAGCACAGCCAGGCATGGGGGGTGCAGGGTGCACTTACCAATATTGGGGTGCTTCAGGAGACGGCAGATCCGGGCTTCTCGTTCCAGCTTTTGATGATCTGAAAGAGGCAATGGCCCTAAATTAGGATCTGAGAAAGGGAATCAACTGCTCTCAGCTTCTGTTGGGCTCTCGGAGGAGCTGTTGGCACAGGAAACCTGGGGGGAGAGAGAGCAGCTTTTTTTTTCCTAAAAAGTTACATATTTTGGGATAAATTCAGCATCAGGGCCTGATGGGCAGTATCCCAGCACAGATGCAGTCCCTGGCTAAGCCCCCAGGCACTGATGCCATGGGCAATCTTGGGTTTGGAACGATCCCTTGCCCTCCCCTCTCTCTTCTCTTTGCTGAACAATCTCTGATCACCTCCCAAATACCCTGGATTTGTCTGGGTTATCCCTGCCGGCAGCACTGTTGCCTTTTCTCCTATTCATCCAGGCACAGACAATCAGCCAGGACATTTCTGGCCCCACATGGTATAATTTGAGCAATTGAAGGCAGAGTTGGCCAGCAAGAGGTGTCAGGATGAAACGAGGCTATGGGCTTCACTCCCCCTCGCCATCGTCAGCCATTCCATACCAGGGCTTTGCTCTCCTACACTGCAGAACCCTGTCTTGGAACTGGCGCCTGTGTCCAAACAGGAAGCCCAGGTCCCACTCCCCAGCTTTCAGCAGGTTTGGGGATGTGACACAACAGAGCTCTGGGCAAAGCAAGCTGAGCTGAGCCAAAAAATCCTCCTCCCTGGGACAGCTCAAAATGAATCTGCAAATCATTTTGTTTCTTCCTCTGCACTTCTCTTCTTGCTCACACCTGACCCAGCCACCCTGACTGGAGGCATTTCGTGCAGGAACTCAGCAGCCAGGACAAGCCAGGATATAATTAGGGCTGCTGTCTCTCGGTGCTATCACTGCTACCTTGCAGGTTCACACCTCGGAGTCTCGCTCTGCATCAAACCAAACCTGGGTGTCTCCGACCGCTGAGACGTGAAAGCAACGCAGCCCCTTCTCTGCAGGGCTGCAGCCTTCCCCAGGGCTCAGTATCCTGTCCAAGAGGCACCCCGGGGCTTGGGCTGAGTTTTGCAGCCTGTGCTGGAGTCTGTGAGCTGAAGGCTGAGATAACCTTGGTGGCTTCATTCAGCTCCCCACAGTGTTTCCCTTGATGGGGGACAACCTTCTCAGGGTGGGACAGGGTGACAAGGAGAGGTTGGAGTTCAGGCTGTTCTCACGACTAAAGTCCATTGTGGGGTGGATGACAGGGATGGGATGGAGGGACAGTGTGACCAGTGGGGCAAGCACTTCTCTGGGGAGGTGAGTTACAGCAACTCCTACCCCACAAATCCAGCTCCTGCACACACCCAAACCCCATTTTTCCTCCAAAACCTCCACCTTCTTTCCTGTTGGCCTGTGTTGGCAGCCAGGAGGATGTCTGAAGAAACAGACCACGGCTGGGGATGTGTTGCAGCTTCTCTCACCTTCTCCCCACTTCTCGCCTTCCTGCCCTTTGTGTCTGGGGAAGTGCCGTCCTCCCTGCCAGCACTGCACGGTCCCAGACCATTAGCCAAAGCTGCTGGTGATTCCAGCTGGCAGAGCAGGGAAAATAACCCCAGTGAAGCCTCTCCAGGGGACTGCTGGGCACTGCAGGGACAGCACAAATCCCAGGAGAGAATGGAGAGGGGCAAACTGCCGGAGGAGGCGAGCGGAGGCAGGAGGGAGCAAAGGGAGGGCGGCTCAATCTGCTGCTCCAGGCAGCCCTGCAAACTGGGAGGCGTTTGCCAGCTGGGGTACACGGGCAGGAGCCAAGGGCTGAGCCCAGCACCACACACCCTGCCCAGAGCCTGGCCTTCGGCTTTGGAGGAAGAGAATGATCTGCATCCCTGAAGAGGGGCAGGGATCTGTGCTGGAGGACCTGAGGGGCTCAGTGCCGGTGCTGTGCCGCTTTGGCAGCACTGTGGGAGGGCGACTGCAACATCCTGGTTTAATTCCAGGTCAGAAAGGAGCTTGTCACTCTTTTCTGCATTTCAGTTTTGCCTTGGGAGGTCAGCAGTGGAACTGGGAGAGACACCGAGGGAGGTTAATTAAACCCTCCTGGCAGAGTGCTTCCTCCCAGCACCCATCCTGCACTCCCAACAGCCAGGGAGGAGCCGGAGTGGGGACACGGCATCTGCTGCCTCATCCTTTCAATCCTCCTCATCACAGCTCCTCTGTCAGGTGCCTGGGGGCAGAGGGGTCCCTGGCTTGGGGCAAGGGCTGGCTGGTGATTTCTGTGCTGGCTCAGCTCAGCCTCACTCCGAGGAACAGCCGGGATAGACCCACCAGGACAGACCCGCCAGCGCCTCTTTCAGCAGCAAACAGCCAATGTGCTCCACCAGAGCGATTCACCAGACGGGAGCGAGGGGTGAGGGCCCATCTCCAGATAGAAATGAAGTCAAACCCCCACCTGAAGGGATGTTCCCATTTCACTGATGTAGGTATATGAGTAAGAAAACTTACAGACCCCAGAGCAGGGATGGGGGGTCAGCAGGGGCCCTCTCAGAAGGTGATGCTCCCAAAATAACTCTGCTACACCGTGCCTGATGCTAGCATGGTCTGACTTGTTGCAAGGCTGTAACCATCATTTTGCTGCAATGTGGTGTGCAGGGTGGTGGGGGGTCTCAGGGACAGAAATGGGGTCCTCTGGCTCCTCAGGCAGATTGGGGTCTGGGAGTGCCCCTCAGCCTCAGCCAGGCTGCAGATGCATCCCTGTGATTGGATGGGATGTGGTGAGCAGCCACCAAGACACCTCCTTGGGACATTCATCCCATCCATCAAGGAGTCTGGTGTGTACTGCAGCAGAGACAGGGTGGGATGAGGGGGTCCCCATCGCACATCAAACACCCCCCACCTCATTGCACATCAAAGGCATCATCCCAGCACCATGCAGAGGGGAAAAATTCCCTACTCCATGAGTCCTGCTCACCTCTTGCCTCCCCCAAAACACCCTCAGTGCTTACCTCGAGCAGAGAGCTTCTTGGTATTGATGATCTTGGCCGCATACTCTTGTCCTGCCAACACCTTCACACATCTCCGGACAATGGAGAAAGCGCCCCTGGGAACAGAAGAAGCCAGAGGTGAAGGGCTTGGTGTGGGCACAGGCACAGCTCAGCACTCATGGCCGTGGGGTGAGGGGCAGCCACAGGCATGGGGGTGAGGATGGGCATGGGGATAGGTGCTGACTGGGGCAGGGACTTGGGGAAAACATGGAGGGATTTCAGCTGGCTTCTCTGCACTGCTGTCCTTGAGGAATGATGGGAGGAGGCCCATGCAGACCTAGGGATAAAGGTGGATTTCTCCCCTCCACGCTCCTCTGGGACACCCCAGGCATGGTGCACTTTTCCTCCTCTTCCTCCTGGCTCTGCCCTACCTGTTGCCAGGAGGGAAGGGGCAGTGATTTACCGGGGGTGCTGGTTCCCGAGGGAAACCGTGATGGCTGCAGCTGCCACACAGCTCTCGGCCACTTCACTCTTGTGTGGCTTTGCCTGTCCTGGACCTTCCAATCACAGCAGGACTTGGCAGCTGTGACCGGTGCTAGATTCCCTCCCACTGCAACACTGTCACCCAGGCAGGGACAGCCCAGGGGACACTGCGAGGATGGAGCCAGGCTGGACAGGGATGGATGCTGCTGCACCTTGCACACGCATGAGCCAACATGCAGAGCTTTCCTGGGGTCTGGCAGGCAAGCGAGCACAAGTGCTTGGGACGCTCCAAAGACTCCTGTCTGCCCCTGTACCCCGTACCCCGGGTCCTGCCAGCTCGTGGCAGTGCCAGTGCCAGCGCAGCGCTGGGAGCTGCGGCACTGCAATCACACGCACACACACATGCACGCTCCAGCCCTGCTGAGTAAAACCTTTGTGCCAGGTTCCCTTTCCTGCCAAACCTCTCCAATTGCTAAAATAACAACTATCAAAAGCAATCCCACCTCGTGCCCCACCTTCCCCCCACTCCCCTTCACCCCACTCCAGCTCCCTGCCGAGGAATAAAAGGCCGCAGGCTGGTGAGAGCGGCAGATAATTGATTTTAGCGGCGGGGGCGGGTGGAGACGGGCAATTTGGGTTTGAATGTGATTTTTAGAAAAGCAGGCAAGCAGCGGGTGTGGAGGGGTGGGGATGGAGCCCCAGCAGAGCTGGCAGCCCACGTGCCCGGTGCTGCCGCGCAGAGCATCGCTCATGGCACGTGCCAGGCAGGAGTTGGGAGAAAACATCCTGGTGGTTCCCAGCTTCCCCATCCTGCCATTTAATCCTGGCTGCTGAAAGAGCTGAGCTGTTAATATCCCTGAATGCTGGGGAGGAATTAACTGGGAAGGGTGGGTGAAATGCTTCATATCCAGCTTGCCATAGGTAGGGAGACCAGAGACGGCAGCAGTCCTGTGGTGTTACTCTCTTCATCCGGCTGGGAACCCCACACTGTGTAGGGTTTGTGGGCTCCTGTGGATCCCTGGGACTCATCTTCTCTATTTTTTTCCCTAAAGATATGTGTGATGTTTCTGCAGTGGCAGGACAGTCTGCAGCAGAGTGCAGCAAGCAGGGATATCCCCCTGCCCCAGCTCGGGGTTTCACTGCAGAACCCAGCATGAGGCTGGAGCGGTGTAGGTGTCCCAGATCCACTGGAGGTTGGGGACTGGTGGTCACTCCTGATCCCAGTGTCCACAGCCACTTGCTCATCTATTTATTAGAACTGAATGGCAAAAAAGGGGGAGCCATGGGAAGCGGCTGTTTCACTTCCCCAGCTACATTCCTGGCTTTTGGCTCCTCCAGACCTTCCTAACAGAAACCAAATGTCTATTTGTGGTCTGTAAAGCATAAGCAAAACCCTGTGTGCCCGGAGGGTGGGTGGAACATGGAACACTGGATGCAGGTGCAGGATACCCAGGGGTACAGCACGCTTGCTATCCTCTCCTCCTTGTTCCAGTCAGGTCCTTCAGTGGGTCTGCACCAGCCAGGAACCCTCCACATTGGGTGTTTGACCCCCAGCCAGGCTCTGTTCCACTGTGCCAGGCTGCTTCCTTGCTACTCAGTCCTGTGCAGGATTTTTCCAGCCTAGGGGAAAAAAAGCCCCCCTTTGCTCCATCTCAATACAGCATCTTCCCAGCAAAGGCAGCATCCCCTTCCACACCAGGGGCTCATGGGCACTGCAGGCAGCGCTGTGGGTGCCAGGCAGGGAGCTCAGCCCCACTGTGCTGCAAGAAACCCCTCTGGAAGGAAGGAATCATCTCCTGCTCCCTGCCCATGGGCAGCAGCCTGTCCCTTCTCTCCCAGGGCGCTGGGTCTTTGGATGGGAATCACCCCAACCCTGGTGACAGCTGAGGACCCCCATCTCTGCCTGGCTTGGATGAGACAGCATGTCCCGGTCTGAGCAGGGGACAGGCACATCACCTGCAGGGCCGTGGGTACAGACTGTCCTTGTCCCCCGGCTGGGTGCCAGCGCAGGGTGATGTTGTACCTGCAGCCCCGAGCCCCAGCACTGCTGAGCCCCAGCCCTGCAGCCTCTGTCCCTTGGTCCCCAGGCCAGGCATGACCCCATGCCTTGTCCCCACGGCCTCCCCCACCAGCTCAAGCAGTGGCTCTGCCACCAGGATGCTCCGCTTCTCCCTTTTTCACACCTTCCCTGCCAGCGCCCGGCTGTGCTGCTGCCGCCCTCCCTCTCTTCAACACCTCCTCCTCCTCCGAGGCACTTTATCTCCTTTCTAGAGAGAAGAGTGTGGGCTGGGGATTTTTTGTTCCTCCATTTTTTTTTTCTGTTTAATAAGCCCCCTCTCCTGCAGCTCCGGGAGCGGAGGGGCTGATCCTACGGCTCGGCACGGTAATTGTCTCCAGCCTCTCCCTGAACCTGCTGCGGGGGCGGATTTGGAGGCGCCGATGGAGCTGCACTTCATGTTTGTCCTACTCCGGGGGGCCGTGGGCAGGATCCTCTCCCTGTCCCCCCCTACTGCCCCCCGCCCTCCGCCTGATTCCCTCCTGCAAGCGTGGGGGATCGGAGCAGCCCTTCACTCGCTCAGCTTTGCGGGGGCTGCCGCAGGAGTGGGTTTTCCCCAGCTCCGTGTCCCCCGCTCGGGACAGATGTCCTACCATGCTTGGGAGGTACAGGGATGTGACAAGGGCTTGTGCCTTGCTGGGCAGACTCTGCAGATCTCTCTCCCCATCTCTGCCTGCCCCCAAAGCCCCACCGTGGTGCCACCATTAGGTGTGTGACATCTCAAACCCCCACCTGCCCGGGTGTCAGGAGGGGTGACAGCCGAGGAAACGGCAGAGAAGCAGGGTGGGTGCAGCAGCCTGGCACCCAGAGCTGCCGTCCTGCCAGCCAGGCTGGGACACACCGTGTCCCCCACAAGATACCGCTCCAGTCCCTTGGGGACAGCAAACTCAAGATGGACCCTTTCTGCTCCGAATCCTTGCAGGACGCTGCTCCCTACCAAGGTCTGGTGTGGGGAGAGCCGTTCTGCCCACCCCTGCCAGGACACCCCCACCCCGGCTGGCACCGGGAGCACCTCTCCAGAGGAGGAACACTTCCCAGCGCGAGCAGCTGCCGCAGCAGAGCAGAGGTGCGGCACTTCGTCCTGATTTCCCTCTCTAAGCCCGTGAAGCGGAAATTTCCCCATGGGAAACCGCTGATTTTTGAATGTGCCAGGATGTGCTGGAAACCATCCCAGTGGAAAATCCCGAACCAGCCCCACAGCACTTTGGCTAACCCGGTGAAGCCCCTAACTCGGGAACACCTCAGTGCTGCAGCTGTACCTGCCCTCTTGAGTGGATGGAAAAGCTGTGGGATGCACCGAGCTGGGGCTGCTGCCCCTGCGTCACCCCAGAACTGGGGTGGTTGGGTGCGATGCTCTCAGGGGCTGGTGAGCCGCTGCGCCAGCTTTGCTCCTTTATTCCTGTTAAAATGCATCTGTCCGAGTGGTTTTACACCACAGTGCCGGGCAATGCAGGCAGCCCCTGAGCCTGGGTGCTCAGCCCTCTGGTCAGCACCCACCCAGCAAAGCGTCGCAGCTCAGATACCTTCAGGAGCCCTCCTGGTCCTCCTCCATCACTCCTGGCCTGCCAACTCCCCTCCACATCCCCACAGCCACCTCTGCCCAGCCAGAGCCCCACAGCCTCACCACAGACACCCAGCAGCCACTGCCTCACCTGCCCACCCCCTGCCACCACCACAAAGCCCTAGAGCTCTGAAAAGCCGAGAAAAGTCTGGAAAAAGCAGGTCCCACATCTCACCTTGCCACCAGCTCCCTGGTGGGTGCCCATCCCCCTGCCTGCAGTCCCAGCTGGGGCTGTCCGTGCCACAGGGACCCACTCCCCAACCCAATCCCCTGCTGTCCACCAGCCCCTCTCTGTCACCCTGATGCCACAGGGATGGATGTGAGTATCCCGGGATGGGGGGGCCCATTTGCCTCCATAGAGCTGCACTTTGTGGCAGCACCCTGGTGCCAAGGTTTGGCTGGCAAATGTGAGCAGCATGCAGCCCAGCACAAAGTCCTCCTGTCTCAGCCTCTCCATTTCCCCATCTCTGCCCTCTCCCTTCTCCCTCGCCCCCATTTCACACGCCCACGTGCATGTGGGCACACGCTTAGGCACAGGCTGCTCTGCGCCCGGGCGATGCAGGGCTGCGGGGTTGGAGCCTCCCTGTGCCTATGGATGGACAAAGCTTCCCCTCTGGAGCTCAGGCACCCTGAGCCCACCACCGTGCTGCCAGCTGCTCTGAAGGGATGGCGGCCACGCGCCCCAGATTTACACACCAGCTCCAAAAAAAGGCACAGAAACCAAAACAGAGGCACACGCCTGCTCACTCCTGCACCCGTTTTACAGCCACACGCTGGGCGGGACGCGGAGCATCCCTCCACACGGGGAACCTGGCATCCCCTGCTCCACCCGGGAGTGCTCAGAGCGCCCCAGGATCCCCTCACTGTGCACAGGCAGCTCTGTTTGCACACACAAACACACACACACACGGACATGCACTGATCCAGGCACACGCGATGACACCCGGACCAGAGCAGCTGAGCCCTCCCCTGCAGGAAAGCTGGGTCAGCCAGGGCTATGGCTCACTTGCACTGGGACAGGGCTGGGGAATATCCTGGATCTTTCCAAAACCCACCAGGATTCTCTGGGGGCTGCCAGGCAGACTGGGTCTCCTGCAGGTCTAGTCAAGCCACGGTGAATCCACACAGAAAAATTCCCTAAAGAAATGTGAGGGGTGCCCACTGCTTTGGCTTTCCTCCTCAGCTGTCCTGTTCCTCCTCCCGGCTGGAGAACTTCCCAAGGGAGCCAGCAGCCTTCTTTTTTGGGAGTAGCTTTTCCATAAGAGGGGCAGCCGAGCCCTTCCCAAGAAACTCCAGACTGCTGGGGTGTCCCAAGTCCCCAGCCAAACACCCATCAGCAGCCCCTGAACTCAGGTGTGGACAGAGAAGCAGGTCTGGGGCTGGCAGCCCCCACCCTCACCCGTGTGCCCTCTCTGATTCCCACTGCATTCTCTCCATGCCCATCTCCTTTCCCCCATCTCCAGCAGTTCCTAGCACTGCCGAGTCTCTCTCCCAGCCAGGGCACAGCCCCGCTCTGAGCATCTCAGCCCCGTCTCCAACTTACTTGCCCAGTTCCTCAAAGAGCTGGTACTCCTCGGTGAAGCGATTGCAGGTGATGGTGGCCATCCCGAGGGGCTGGAAATGCTCCCTCCCGGTGCGGAGTTTGGGGCAAGCAGCTCTCCTCTCACTCCCTCCCTCTCCGTGTGCTCCCGGGGCTCTCTCCTCGCTGAGGTAAATAAGGGAATATGTTTGATTGACAAGCCCAGAGATAATGATGAGGGCAATTTGTCTTCTCAGCTTCACAAGCCTTCGTCAGCATCCCCGTCCCCATGGTGACCACCGCTGCCAGAAACGCCCTGTTTCTGTTGCCGGGGCAACTGCTTCCCAAACCCGCCGCCCTCCGTGGGGACCAGGGCCCTGCTGGGGACCCAGCCCGGGGGCTGCCCGGGGGTCACCCACCTGCTGCGGAGGGGGGGATCTCTAAAATACAACTACTAAAGGCAAATTAAAGGCTGTGGCAGTGGTAAAATAATTGGGGCAAAAAAGGTTTCCATGGAAACCATGGTTTCCATGTTGCAGGAGGATGCTGTCACCCCAGCAACTGCTTATGCCCCCCCCCCAAAAAAAATACAGGCCCTGCTGGTACCTACAGCAGCATTCCTGGGGGCCCTGAGGGCTGTGGGATGGGGGACACGCTGCGGTGGGAGGGAGCAGATGGAGCAGAAGTGTGTCAGGAGAAGCTGGAGAAACCATGGCAGGTCCCCAGGTCCCCACACCGTCCCGCCTTCAGCCAGGGTCCTCGGGGGGGCTGGCCCCAATCGCACTGCAGTGGAGAGCTGGCTGCTCCCCACTCCCCCCTTTGTCCCCTGAGTCCCCCTGAGGGCTCTGGGGTTCCTGTGGAGCAGCTCCAGAGGGTCCCCCCAGAGAGGGGCGAGCAGCCTGGCCTGCAGCACGCCTAGAGGGGACCACAAAGGCTGTGTCCTGGGGTGCTGTGTCCCTGTGGTGCCCAAGCTGGGGCAGAAAGGGGGAAGTTTCAGAGTGGGAATAGGAGGAAGGTCTGGCTCCCCAGTCCTTGGATTTTTTGTTGCTGAGTCGCCTCTCTGCTGTGCTGAACATAAGAAAGCACAAAAAGCGCAATAAAAGTGGAACTGTGAGGTCCAAAACCTCAGGGAAGGGGTTTCCCTCTGAGTCCCCACCAGCACTCACTGGGGATCCAGCACCACCCCCTCTGTCTACACCACCCCTTGCACTTTCCACCTGCTGGCTTCCCCCAAAAGAGCTTTCTACTAAGCTTTTGTCCCGTTTCTGGATGATTTTGCAGCAGCAGGACCCTCATCACAACAGGGGAAGGGACTCCCTGTGCTGGCTGGGAGGGCATTGCCTTTGGCAGCTGAGATGGATTGAGTTCCCCTTCAGGCTGCCATGGAAGGGTTAAAAGGAAAAGAAAAGGTTCTAACCAGACAAAAATAGGGAGAAATCTTTGAGAGGGGAGAGAGGAGGAGCAGAGAGGGAGAGAAGAAAGGAGGTGGAAGTGGAGGAGGACAGCAAGTGGCGGAGTGAGGAAGAGGAGGGGGAGGAGGAGAAAGGTCTAATGGCTTTTCCATTAATTGCACTATTACCCACCTGCATCCCCACCTTGCATCCCTGCATCCAGCCTCCAGCTCCTGCCTGGTCCCATCCAGGGGACCCTGGTGGCAGAGCAGGGACCAATTCCCAGCCCTGGACGGGCACATGGATGGGGCCACAGTCCCCAGGGGTTGATGACCTCCAGACCCACCCTGGCCATGCCCTGGCATGGGCAGAGCACACCAGGCACCCTCACTTGGGGTGCAGGCAATGCACATGTGCCATCTGTGCCCCAGGGACACGATGGTCCCCAAAATGCCTCCTTGCCCCTGCACAACTCCTCCCCATGTCGCTCCCACAAAAAAGGGGGTTCATTCCCCACCCCAGGGCTGTTCCAGGATGCAGGGGGCTGCCATGGGGGCCGGTACACCCGAATGTTTGTGGGAGTGCTCTCCTCCTCCAGCTTTTTGCTGCCAGCCCCCAGCAGCCCCTTGGAACCCTAGAGGCAAGAGGAAGAGCCCCCCGCTCCCGAGACCCCATGGGCGGCTCTGTGCCCCTGCCTCACTCCCACCTCCCTCCCACCTGCGCTAATGTTCGTGTCCCCGTGAGCTCCGCAATGTGACCTGCCCCCCTCCCCGTGCCCACCCCCACACTGCCACACGTGCTCAACCCCACACGCGTGACTCTGCATGCTCCCCGAGCCAGGAGGAGGGATCTGTCCCTTCCTTATCCCCGCTGCATCCCTGACACCCCAAACCCCCACCCAGGCAGGGGGTGATGGCAAAGCCCCCCACGAGGACCCTGCCTCCCTCCCCAGGGTTCTCCTGCCTGGCAGAGACACAGCTCTCCAGGAAAAGTTTCTCCCTCTCTGCTCTTCTCTCTATTCAGTTTTTTTCCCCCTTTTTCTTGACATTTTTCCTTCTGAGGGTAAGGTGGTGTCAGACTTCTGCGTGCTGAACATGCTCTGCTTTGCTGATAATGTTTTCCCAAGCAGGAACTGCTGCCTGGTCCCACTCCTGGGTGCCTGGGGACAATCCAAGGGGAGCAGGAGCTCTGGGTGGAACCTTCAATCTCTGGGCTGGGGTCTCCCCTGCAGAGGGAAGTAGTCCCAGTCCTCTCCCAGAGGCCTCAGGATACTCTTAGGATGTGTCTGTTCCCAGCCATCCCCAGATTTGCTCCTGCAGGGCTTTGGGAGCCATGCTGCTCTCCTGCTGCCGTACTCGGGTCTGGCCACCTGATGGAGACCTTCATCCCCAGTGCTCCTCTCCATCACTGGGCTGCCTCTCCAAAAATGCATCCTGCTCTCCACACCCTGCTCCAGCTCTGCCTGCAGAGCTTTAGCTTCTGCATCCCAGCAGGGGCTGCCCCCGGGTGGGCACCCGAGGTCTGATGCCGAACCCCAAACACACGGGATGGGCAGCTCAGGAAGGATCCACGTGTCCTGGGGGGGCTGCAGCAGGTGCCCCTGCTCCCAGGGGATGGGGCTTGCAGCAGTGCCTCGCACACCAAACGAGTCGGCCTGCCAATTACATATTGCAGAGATCCCAAAATTACTGGGACAGTTTCACATGCAAGCTGGGGTCTGGGGGATGCTCAGTTGCTGTCCTCTGGGAAGCTGAATTTGGGGTTATTTTTAGAGAAGATTATAAATACCGTGGTGAGGAGAGCTGATTTACATTTAAGGCTGTGTTTGCAAACGTGCCCTGTCCCTACGGGCCCAGCACTTGCTCCTGCAACCACAGGAAGCTGCTTTTGGCTGAGACAGGGTGTCCTCAGTGCCACCCTCTCCCTGACAGTGGGGTTCGTAGGCGAAGACTCTCCTGTGGACATGTCCATGATACTTGGGGACACCCAGCAAGTGCCATGCGGCTCCCTGGAGCCATTGTGCACTGGATCTGGGTGGGGGGAACCTGCAGAACCACACGGCCTCAGATCCCTGGCATGAGAAAGGACACAAGTACCCCTGATGCAGAACACCTTCTGCTCAGCATGAGGTGCTCGGGGTGCTCTGGCACTCTCCCACTGTGGCAGTTTGCTGGGATCTCCTGTCCTGGTACTGGGCTTCTTCGCTCTCTCGGGTGGGAGCTGCCTGTGGGGCTGGAGAGTCTCTGACGTACCCCCAGTCC
Organism: Corvus hawaiiensis; assembly: GCF_020740725.1. Classification (NCBI taxonomy): domain Eukaryota; kingdom Metazoa; phylum Chordata; class Aves; order Passeriformes; family Corvidae; genus Corvus; species Corvus hawaiiensis. The sequence continues at coordinate 6,943,739 of NC_063227.1, read as the reverse complement.
TGCCTGATGCATCCCATCCCTATTCCATCCCCATCCTATCCCACTCCCCTCCCCATCTCTCCCCAGCCCAGCCCAGCCCAGCCCCACCCTCCTCTTATCCTCCTCCCCATCTCTATCCCATCCCAACTCCATTCATTCCCAGCCCATCCCCTCCCCGCTCTCTCCAGCCAGCAGGGTGGAAACAGCCAGGGTGGAGACAGCCAGTCCATGCCGACAGACAGGCAGCCACCACCCCACCACCCCTCCACCCCTGATGGCCCCGATGCACCCCCCTGCCCCATCCCTCCCAGGCTCCCATCCTACACCCAGCTTCTGGTGGGGTTTGGAGCTGCCTGGAGCTTGCCAGGCGCTTTGAAGGGAGGTTGGGAAGGAGGGGAGCCTCAGCCTGTCTGTGAAAACACATCTCCCGGGTGCAGGGAACTCCACCGCCTTAGCATCTCTCCAGCTGCATTAACCCCTTGGCAGCCAGAGCACGCACACAATCCCAGGAGACTTCAGCTCTCTGAAAACAAGGGATTTTGGCACATAGCTGCATTTTTCCCAGCACAGGCCATTAATGAACACTGCTGTGATTAGGAGAACACGTGGCAGCAGCTGCATCTCCTTTCCCAGCCCAATAGTCAGACACAGCACAGCTGGAATCAGTGGTGAAGGACAACTGGTGTCCTCGGGCTGGAGGCTTTGCTCTCTCCAAGCACCCAGAGATGCTCCTGCCGACTTCTCCTCTTTGTTTTCAGGGACTAAGATTTTCCTTCAGCTGTTTCTTCTTGCAAAGGTTCAGAATCCAACTTTTTTTAATTAAAACACAGATGACAACAGATCCACCACTGTGGCCAGGCTGACTGTGAACCCAGCATCAGCCCAGCAGATCCAAACCTGGAAAGGAAGTGAAACCAGACGAACCTTTCCATGGGGATATTAGCAAAAGGGAATGGGAGAAAAATCAAGCACGTTTTCATGGAAATTTCCGTTTTTGAAGGAAAAAAAAAATAAAAGAAGGACTAAACTTGGATGCGTTTATATAAATATGGAAATGAAAGCCGTTTCCCGAGCCTTGTCACCACCCCACGTCCAGTCCTGCTCTCCCATTCCCTTCAGCACCAACTGTCCCTTAGCCAATATTTGTTCCCAAGCCCCTGCAGCATTACCCCCTGCCCTCCCCTGGCTTTGGCTCTGCCTGCAGCAGCCTCCTCTTCTTCAGCAAAATGTTACTTTATTTTCAGCAACTGGTTGGCTTTGCCAAATGGCTGCTGGTGCCGCAGCCCCGCTGGTGGTGCACATCCCCAGGGACCAGGCTGGCTGACTGAGGTAGTTTGAGGATGTGGAGCATCCTCTTGGGGCTCATCTCCGCTCGGGTGATGCCATGGGGACCACTCCTCTTGGAGCAACATGCTAAGGGAGCAGGGATGGAGATGGGGCTGATGGAGGAGCTGAGTCCCCCTCTGAAACAGCCTTGGGATGTGCCTGCAGGGATGCAGGGAGCCGATGGGATGGGATGGGATGGCACAGTGATGGGCGTGCGCGGAGCAGCAGGGACTGGCGCACACGCCGCCACGCTCCAGCTTTTCAAACTCCTTCCAGCTCTACAAGAAGAGGCCTCCTCTCTTCTGCCTTGCTGTCAGCTGTTTTTTTTCCTTTGTTTCTATAGAAAATCCCAATTCCCCAAATAATCCAGCTAAGAGTAAGAAAAAAAAAAATACAAACATGTCATTGCATTTTCTTCCCATCCTCATCCCTCTCTCACACACAGGGCTTGAAAGCACACTGAAAGGTATTCAGCGTGCACGCTGCCAATTGTCACATCTTTCAATGACAGATTTTAAATGAATGTTATTTTGCAAGGGAGAAAGAGGGGGGAAAAGAAAAAAAAAAAAAGAAAGCCCACACTGCTCATCCAAGAGCTGACAAGTCCTAACGGGCCTCATTTTCCAGAGACAAAAATAACTATTTTCAAAATTCACAGCAGGGCCTTCGCCTACACACGCTGCACCAAGAGAAACCTGTGGGGAGAAATGTAAAACACATTGTGTAAATGGAAATGCACCATGCATCCAAAACGATTTTAAAGCTATTTACCCCCTTTCATCCTCGCCAGCTCTCCTGTGAGCACACGTACGCGCGCTCGCACCCTGCTGAAGGCGCGGGGGCCCGGAGCTTTGCTGGCTTCCCTGGCCCCCGGCCATCGGATGGGCTCCCCACAGCAGCGGATGATGGGGAGGTGTTTTCCTCCCCACGCGTGCGCTGCTGGAAGAGCAGTGCCCATCTGCGGCGAGGGGATGCGGCGCAGTGCTGGCAGGTGGGAGACGTCCCCATCATCCCCATCCTCCACTGTGGCTTCAAAGTCCTGCAGCTACAGAACAGCACATCAGCTTCTGCAGAGACCTTCTTGAGATCTTCCCTCTGCCCCGGGTTCAGCAGTGGGATGTGGGGACAGGGACAGCTCCAGCACGGGGAAGGGGCAGCCAGGGGTGGTTGGCTGGTTGGGTATGTAGGATTCATAGGGAGGATCAGGGGTGCCTAGAGCCATGCACATGAGGGGGCTGTCCAGGCAAATTTTGGGTGAAAGGGTCTGCTGGGTGGCTGACCCATGTGGAGTCCACCAGAGCCTGGGGCAAACCTGCCTCCCAAATGTGGGGCCAAAGAGAACCACCTGTCCTCTGAGAGCATCCAACCGTGCCTCCATGGGCCACAGCTCCTCACCAGGGCTGCTCCTGGCCCCACAAGCCAGTGGAGAGGGGAAGCTGTAGCTCCACATGAGGTCCCTGTAGCAGCATGACTTAATCCAGCCACACTGATCTCAGGTCTGACATCCATGGTCAGGAATCCATCCCTCCACAAAGAAGCAATGTGGTCTTGAGTTTGGGGGAGGCCCTCGAGTTCCCAGAGCAAGAGCAAAGGTTGCAGCCACTTGGCAGCAGGCTGAGAGCCAGGAGTAAATAGAGGGAAATGGTGAGGGTTAACGTGAAGGCAGAGCCCCCCATGCTTCCTCCTGTCCTTGCGATGGCCAACACTTAAAGTTTATGATTGGTTGCAGAATCCTGGAGGAAAGGGTCTCTCTCTTTGGAAGCGGCTGTGCAGGGCCAGCCCAGCTCAGCACAGTCATTCACCAGCACTGAGCACTGCAGCAGAGACCACATCGCCCTTCCTCACCCACTGGGAGCAACTCCCTGTGGCCACCACTCCAGCTGGGGAGAAGTGTTTCGGAGTGAACCCCGGAGCAAGGGAGAGCAAGAGAGCATTGGCCACCTCCCCGCTTGTCCTTCTCCCTCGCTCCCACGCCACGGCACTGCAGTCCAGAGCTCTACCCTGGCCAGGACGGCTGGATGCTGGGGGAGTGTCCTGTCAGATGCGGTTGGACATGAGCCTGGTGTTCAGCTTGCGGAAGAAGGAGCGCAGCTTGCAGATCTTGCACTTCTTCTTCTTCTTGTTCCTGCTTTTCAGGGGCTCCCGGCCGCCTTCCCACTCCTCCCCATCATCCTCACTGGCCCAAGGTCCCCAGGCACCACCGTTGAAGTCTGGGTGAGCCCGGGGGTTCTCCGCAGGGTACCGCACCGGGATGGCTGTCCGGTTGTAGTGCACCAACCTCATCAGGAGGCTCCTGACCACGTCCGGGCGCTGCTCGGAGAGGTCATAGCGCTCGTAGGGGTCAGCGGTGATGTTGAAGAGCCACACGGACTTCCTCAGGCCATTAGTGAGACGCTCCAGGTTCCACCAGCTCCCTGGGAAGTTGGTCAGGGTCTGCGGGGGGATCCAATCACTGTACCCTGGGTCACCAGTGAGGAGCTTCCACTCCCCAACCCGGATGGAAGCTTGCACGGCCGTGTTCCAGATGCCGAAGCCATCCTCCAAGGAGCCGTACTTGGCATGGTTGTACAGTGGGTCGATGTTGTGCAGGATTTCGGTGCGTGGCGACTCCTTGCCCTCACTGATAGCAGGCCAGACGTTGTAGCCATCCAAGCCTTGGACATTGCTCAGGTTGCCCCTGGCCAGGCTGACCAGAGTTGGGTACCAGTCTGTGATGTGAACCAGTGCCCAGCTTGTCCGACGCTTGCGCTTGATCAGGGGACTGTGGACAAAACCAATGCCACGCACTCCCCCTTCCCAGTACGTCCCTTTGCGGCCCCGTAGTGGCCAGTTGCTTCCACCAGAGAAGGTTTGCCCGCCGTTGTCTGTGGAGAACACGATCACACTGTTGTCATAATAACCATACTTCTTGAGGGCCCAGGTGATGTTCTTCACCGCCTCATCCATGCAGGTCACCATGGCTGCGTACTTGCGGCGGGCGACGTTGCCCATGGAGCGGTAGCGGTAGATGTACTCCTTGGGGGACTGCAGGGGCGTGTGGACCGCTTGGAAGGCCACGTAGATGAAGATGGGCTCCTTGGGGCTGTGGGATGCCAGGATCTTGTTGACACGCTGAGCGTAGAGGAAGGTGGAATACTTCCCGCTCTGGTCCCAAGCCACGTCCTCCCCTTCGTGCAGGTCATAGCCGCAGACACCCGGCCCGTCGCAGTTGTCATAGGTGTAGTAATCCACGTTGCCTGTCAGGGAGCCCAGGAAGGTGTCGAAGCCCCGGCGAGTTGGCAGGCACTCCCTCTTGTAGAAGCCAAGGTGCCACTTGCCCACCATGTGTGTGGAATAGCCGGCTTCCTGCAGCTTCTGTGGCAGAGTGACCTGGTCGAGGGGCAGGCAGTTGGGCTGCCGAGGACGGATGATGGAGTGCTGCAGTCCTGTGTGGATCTGGTACCTGCCAGGAAGAAAGAGGGAAGCAGTGGTGATGAGGAGCAGCACTGAGTGAGGACGTGATGGCACTTTATGTGTTAGAGACCCAAAACACATGCAGATCTCCATGTCACCCAACCCAACCCAACCCAATGAAGCAAGCTCCAGCCAGGGACAAGGATCTCCTCATCCATCTGTAAGTACCAAAAGCAGATGCAAAGTACACAGAGAGTGGCTCAGCAGACTTCTCACAAAAATGCCACCAGCAGCTGTCCCCACTGCTGCCAGCCTGGCCTCTGTCAGGGCTGGGCAGCACAAGCAAGTGGGTTCACAATGCCCTACCTGAATGTCCCCACCATCCCTGTCCTCCCCTGCCTTGCACACCACAAACATGTCTGGGACCCCTCAAGAGCCATCAGGAGAGAAGGGAGGCCTTTGCCTGGACCCTGGTGGGCTTCACCACCCCAGGCAGTAGGTGACCACACCCATAGGCACCTCCCTAGGGCCCACTCCTCAGCAGGAGATGGGCTGGTGGGATCTGCCTCCTGCAGCGAGTGCTGAACACACCACACTGCTCCAGAGAAAGCCCCACCTATCCTAGAAGGCAGAACGGCCCAGGATAAGGGGACATCTGACTGTGCTGCCATGGGAGAGGGCGACGGAGCAACATCCAGCCTGTGCTGGCCAGTGCAGCACTGAACACGCACGCAGGGAAAGCACGGGCCAAGGGCCTCACAGCAAATCCCTGAGGGACAGTGTGTCAGGGACTACCTGGGGACACAGCTCCTTGCCCAGCACCACAACACCTCCTGACTGGAGACCACCCTCTCCCAAAGTGACATCCACTACCCAGCAGCATCCACATTTTTGCTCTTGCCACGTGCCACTATTTATCCTGTGTGGAAATCAACTGTTCACCCAGGAAGCTTTCTAGAGAAATCCAGAGCTGCTGGAGGATCTCCATCCCCTGCCAATACACCATGGCATTGGTCTAGCAGCAAGCTGGGGTTAAGCCCCTCAGACCTACAGAAGGGACCAAAGGGGGACATGAGTAGGCTGTGAGCAGGTGCTGGCTTACCTGCCAGTTATCAGCTGGCTCCGGGATGGGGTGCAGATGGGCTGGATATAGTAGTTCTCCAGCTTCACACCGTCCGCTGCCAGCCTGTCCAGTGTCGGTGTCTGGATATCTGAGCCGTGATAGCCAATGTCGTGGTAGCCCTGGTCATCAGTCAGAATGAAGATGATGTGGGGTGGCCTGGTGAAGGTGGGAGGCAGTGATTTCTCCATGGGGTCTGTGGCCACATCGGCCACCAAACTGGGCTTCATCCAGTCCCAAGATAAATAGCCAAAGCTGAGCAGGCTGACGAGCGAGAAACCCGTGAGGGCATAGACGGCCATCCCGAAGCACTGCGCTGCCTGCCAGGGGAGTTACCGTCCCAGCATCGTCTCAGAGCCACGAAAACAGGAGGTCTTCCCCTCCTCCAGGAGAGCCCCCTGACCTAAGGGATGCTCCCCGCAACCCCCGCAGCTGGTTTTGCGGGAGCAGCTTCCATCAAGGCACACTCGCGTGCACACAAAGAGCTTAATCCGCCGGGGCTGGGTTGCCTTCAGTCAAAGGAAAATAACCCTCGCGCTGCTCCAATCGCACACATCTGCACGGCAGGACGGGCTCCTCGCAGGGACTGGCGGCGGCCCGCAGCCGCTCACCAGCGTCCCGAGCGTTGGAAACACTTCCTGGCTTCCTTTTCTCCCTGGTGTTATTTCTTTATGAAGAGCTCCATAAAATCCTCGTCAGAGAAAGTTGCTGGCTTCTCCTCTGCTCCAGCCCTGCGCCTGCCCGGCTATCCAGACGGCTCGCTCGGGATACGAGGATCCTTGTCTTTAAACTCCTGCGGAAGAGGGTGCTAAAGTTCAAGCCCAGGGGTGCCGAGCTCTCCTCCTCACTCTCCGGGCAAGGGCCGCCCTCTCCTTTTCCCAACCTCCGCTCCAAGGCAGACTCCCAACATCTGCCCAGGACGTGGTCTAAGCCGCCAGGTTTATGGGGAGCTGCCGGCTCGGCCCCTCCCAGCTCAGCAGCTCCAGCAAAAAGCTGGGAAGCCCCAGAGCATGCAGGGTCGTAAGCGTGGCATTCCCTGAGCCACCGATGCTTCCCTCCCTGCTTGCACCGAGGCGTGTGACACATGGATCAGGACCCTTGGTGGGATGCTCAGCTGAAGCCCCCGCAGCATCCAGCCCGGGAGGGCAACAGGACTGGCTGGGTCTCTGGGAGGGATTGCTGGGGCCGGCTGCCCACACTGACAGGATCACCATCCAAATAAATCCTGAACAAGGGGAAGCTGCAAAAACTTGTTTGAACACCCCCAGTGTTAATAAAACCACCTGGGGGCTTGCAGAACACTATGGAGTGGGGTGGGTGCTGCTGCACCCATTTTCCAAGTGGGGAAACTGAGGCAGTGAAGGGCCATTGTCACAGCCAGCCAGGGGCAAGGTTTGGTGGGAACCAGAGACTTCTGCCAATGCAGGGGTACTGATCTGAGCTTGGGGTGCTGGGACAATGGGCCAGTGCCCTGATGCTTCAGGGGGGTTTTTGGCAGAGATGAGCAAAGGCCCTGTGCAATTCCTTCTGCAGGGCCAGCATTGATCAGGCATCAGGAAGCCCTCATGCCTGGTATGCCTCTTGTCCCCTCCACTTTCCAGGGAAGGACATGGTCCAGGAAGGGGAATTTTGGTAACACAATCCCACTCACATTCACCCACCCCTGTCAGAGCCGGGAGCTGAGTCCTGTGGCTGTTTGCAGTCCTGATGGGGACCCGAGGGGTCCCAGCACACCAAGCACCCTGACAGCCCCCAGCCCAGCCACCCCACCTGCCTTTATAACTGCAGGGCTGTGGTGGGGGCTCACTGGGGTTTGGGAGGGCTCTGCCTTCAGAACTGGCTCAGAAGAGCAGATGAGACAGATAGCTCCAGGACCCCTGCGTGTCCCCTTCCCTGATCTCCTCCTCTGGGTCCCCTCCCTGGGCTCCCCCCACACTCTCTGTCCTTCCACTGACCCTCCAGTCCACTGTGCCCCAAATGTCCTCCCTGCCCCACGCCAGCCTGCTCCCTAGGACCCCGGACACCATGGAGGAGTGGGGAGGAAGGAACACGAGGCTCCTCACTCCCAGGGACAGGGGTGACTCCCAGGAATAGCAAAGGGAGGATGGGCTTCTCCCTCCTGGCTTTAGACACAGGCAGAGAGGATGGGGACAAGGACAGGGACAGAGCCAGTTTCAGCCAGGGCTTGCAGGAGCACAGGGGTGCAGGGGACAGGAGCAGGAGGCAGGGATGGATAGCTGTGTTCTGTGCTTTCCCCTGCTGGCAGGAACCCCTGCTCACTCAACAGAGCTCGGAAGGGCTGGGCTGAGCCCTTCAGTGAGGTTTGATTAATCCCCAGGGGTTCATCTCTCATTTCTTCCGCCTGCTTCTCTTCTCCCTTTCCCTCGCTCCTTCCCACCACTTGCCTTCCTTGTCTTCCCCAACATCTTTAGTTTTGAACAATACCCTCCTCTTGGAAAAACCTGGACCTGACTGAAAGGAAATATAGGTGGGGGATCCCCATCTCCTGGGTCCTGTGTTCTCCTGTACACATGCCTCCATGCACACCCCGAACCAGAGACAGAGTTATCACCAGGGGTTGTAATCAGAGCTCTTTCCAAATAATAAGTAATGGCCCACTTGGGTGAGTATTACAGATGGGAGAGGAAATTAAAGATGTCAGGCCTGAGACATGGCAGAGAAAGTGTGTTCAAGGCAACACAGATCACTGATAAACTATGTCTTGCTTGGGGCCAGAGGATGAGCAGGAGGGAGGTGCAGGAGGGGGTAGCAGAAGGGATGTGTGGCCACAGGAGTGGGGCTGGAGCCCACCTACGAGGAGCAGGGCTGGATCCCACCTCTGAGCAGCAAGAGCAGAGCCAAGCACCTCCTGGGTGTGTGGATTTGCTGCTCCACAGCCATGTTGTGGGTCACATCCAGCTCATACCCTTAGGATGAGGAGGCACAGGCTGGGAGAGTCATCCTGAGCTTATGCTGCTGTCAATGGCCAAAACTCAGAGGTGTGAAAGGAGGGAAGGAGGTGGAAGCAGGGACGTGAGCACATGCTGGCACGGGGAGGGGACCTTCTGTGCCAGCCAGGGCAGCCAGCTCAGTTAAATCAGTGATGGGTCCAAGCTGGCCCTGGGTCTGGGGAGGAAACAGCAGGGTTAACTGAGCTGAAGGAGCTTTTCCAAGAGCCAAAGGGTGAATAAATAGTGAATTTGTTGGCAGTGACCCTGCTCAGAAGGTTCAGGGACAGCTGGCTGGGTTCTCCTCCAAGAAATGATAAAAGGGTGAAAAGCAGCAAGGAGTACAGCGAAAACACTCTAGATCCCAGGAAATGGGGTGCAATGGGACCCTCAAACCATCCCCACTGATATCATGACAGGAGGCAGGAGGAGGGAGCGGCTAGCAGGGAGGAGGAGGAAGAAATGACAAGTCTGGAGTTTTGGGGTCAGGACGATTTAAGCTGTCTGCACAGCTGCTCTGAGAGTGATTAATGCATCACAAGGTCTAGGGATGGAAAAAGTACTCAGGGCCTGCAGGCACCCCTTCAACCGCTCTTAATTCAAGGCAGTCACTCGTCCAGCCTCACTCAAAGATGTCTCAAGAGCCAGGAGCTTCCCTGGAGAGCTCCAGCATGTTGCACAATGGGGAGATTTCCCCTGGCAGCCGGCCCGGCCGTGAATGCTGAGCCAGCCAGCAGACCCTGCCTGCTTTGGTCCTGCATCTGCCCTGCCAAGGACAGCCCTGCTCCTCCCCGTCACATCAGCTGCTGTGACAAAAGACACTGAATCTCACTCCCAGCCTGATCTGCAGTGGCATAACCAGTTCAGGGTGATGGGGAGGCCCATCAGGTGAGCTGGGTGCTGGATGTGGGGCAGGCAGCAGCTCTGTGGGCAGGGCATCACCCAGCCGCACTCCAGCCCAGCCCTTCCAGGTGCCTGCAGACCCTTCCCAGCTGGAACCAAGCTCCCCATGCTGAGGAATCACTCAGCAGCCAGGGTAAAGTTACCAGCCAAAGCCCAAAATGCTCTTTTTTTTGGTGCTTTTAAGCTCAGGAACATGACCTGCAAGGCATCGAACCCTGACCAGTGCCTGGACCAAGTCCCTCCATGTCCTTGCAGCTGGCACAGCTCCTCACATTTACACAGCTGGTTCTCTGACCAAATATTTAATTATTACTTTTTTTTTTTTTTAATTATTAATTTTATGTGGCCTGGGACAAGAATGAAAATAAACACAGCCCTTCCTGCTTTTTTCTCCCCACCGCCCCCCAGCTCCGGCCGCACTCGCGCTTTGGCTCCGAAAGTGCTCGCTGCAAATGGGGTTATGCAAACAGGCTCCACATATTTCTCTGAACCTGTGATCTGCCACAGGGGCCACACAGCAAAGTTTAAAACTAAGCCTCAAATCTTTTTTTTTTTTTTTTTTTTTTTTTTTACCTCCCCCCCCCCCTTTTCTTTATTTTTTAACCCTTCTCAGGGCCATAGCTCTTTCAGCCCTCAATACTGCCTTTCTCTTGCCATCAATGGGGCATTATGGCAAGGGATTTATTGGAAGCAGAACTCCCAGGCTTTACAATGGGAGCTCTGTGCAAGGCAAATATTGCACAATCTGTTTGCACGCCGTCAGCTCGCTGCCCTTCCCCCTCGACAGCCCCACTCACGCCTCGGCCTCCGGCCTGCTGAAGCAGGACCTTAAAAATCAGAAAAATGAAAGGTTTTTAATAAGTCCCCTCTCTCCTGCTTCAGAGCAAGACATTTGACCTAACAGGGCATCAGGGAGCCTCGAAAAAACACCTCTTGTCGCTCTCGCCTCTTAGATGTTTAAGGGTTTCCGCTCTCCCTGGCCAACGTGTGATGCATTTACTCTTTTATTGGCATGATGAAAGAGCCTAGGCAAGTCTGGAGAAGAAGAGAGCAGTCCCAGGAATGGGGAAAAGTGTTTTGTCTAGAAAGGGGGGAAAAGGCTGAGAGAAGGGGTTGGCCAGGTAATTTGTGGTGAAGGAAAGAGGCTGGAGGCGTCGCCAGTCCCAAGCCCAGGAGAGGATGAGGCTGGAGGTGAGTGCCTCTCCATTGACTTTGGGAGCCTCCAGGTAGTCCTGGACATCATACCCTCAGCCTGGTGAATGGTCCTGTCCTGGACTTCTCCCTGTCATGAGCACTCTTTGCTCCCCAGTGTCTTTCCCTCCAGGGATATCCCCAAGGACCATCTTCCCTCCCTGGTGCATTGCAGGCAAGAAGCATTTCTGCCAGGCAGCGCCAGGACCTGCCTCCTCCCCCACCAGCCCCCCATATTCTACTTTCCCACTCTAGGACCTCATTTTTCCCACACGGAGCCCAGCACCTCTCTGCATCTGGCCACATGGATCCTGTGGATAGAAACCAATTTTCTAGTGGCAACCGCTGTGCTGAGACCTCAACCAGATTACAGGGATAGGGTTTGGGTTGGGGGAACAGAGGTTTTTGAACACACCATAATTCACTCTCTGGAAGCTGGAGCCAGAGGAGGAGAAAACAGCAAATCTGCATCAGTTCCTGGTTATGCAACCCTGATCATTGCTGAAAGGACGAGGAGCTGCGGTGCAGCAGCAGCAGCCGTGGCACACGATGCCAAAGCCACCAGTAGCAGGTTATGGGGCAGAGAGGAGAGCCTCAGCTGTCCCTCTGACAGGGGATCTGGATTTTCTAGAAGCTGAATGGTCTTTTTTTCAATACCCTGCCTGTATTTCACACCATTTGCGCAGTTGAAAATAATCATCACCATCAAAATGCACTTGGAAGCTGTAGCACAGTATTAGAGTCTTTTCTAATGTAAACCATAGCCTCTAACAACACATGTTGGGCTTGGCCAGGGTTTGTTCCCCATCAAAACACTGCTTCTTCCCTTCCTCGTCTCCTGGTCCTGCAGTACCAGCAAAATAGGAAATAAAAGCCCTGAATAAGAAAAGTTCCTCTTAGGGTAAGGAATTATTCTTCTGGTTTTGGTCACTGTGATGATACATCTCAATGATTCTGCAAATTCTCCTGTGAAATGACTTCTACGCCTTCCTGCTCGTGTTTGTTTTCTTCCTTCCCTTTCATTCAGGAGGCTTCAGTCCATCAGCTTCCCTTCCTTCACATAATATTCTTTCCCTTGCCTTTCTCCACCTTCTGGGAAACTGCAGCTCGCCGCCGCCTTCTCTCATGTCTCTAACGATTTGCTTTGAAGAGCTGGAGAGGAGCCCATGGGTTTGGCACTGCTCCCTTCTTCCCATGCCTTATGGCAAGCTTTCCACGTCGCCTGGGTGCTCTCCCTCCTCGCCCTGCTCCCTCTTCTCAAGCCCAAAATCCACGCCTGAAGTGAGGTGCTCCCCGCTGGAGCTTCGCGGCAGAGCCTCAGGGCTCACACAGTGGCTTGGCAGTCTGGATGGAGAATCCCCTTCGCTGTGAACCAGGCATGCATTGAGATGTGGATCCCCACAGGTTTCTGAGAGGGTGAAAGGGGAAGCAACTCAAGTCTGGCTTTGCAGGCAGGACAGGCTGGAGATGAGGAACCTGCCCAGGTGTGGCAGAGTTTGATGGGAAAATAGAGAGCACATGGGCACAGCCTGGTCCTGTCAGGCTCTCATGGCTCAGGCTCCTAGGGTGGACTTTGGCCCCAACACACCTTCCAGAATGGCCGAGCTTTGCTAAAAAAAAAAACATATAAAAAAAGAGTCAGCAGTTCCCTGGCCTCCAAGGGCTCTCTTTGAAGCAGAGGAGAAGGTCCCAAGGCAGCGGAAGGAAGGATTTAAGCATTTAGCATAGCTGGTTTCTGGCAGCACTGCCATGTGACCCTGACACTGGCTTCCCCAGCTTATTGATTTTGGACTCCCCCACCTTCATTCCTGACACGATTTATGATGGGAGACACAGAAACTCCTCAATCCTCAAAGTATGCAAGATGCTGGCATCACTTTCAGCCTCACCCAGGCTGGGGAAAGAAAGAGCAATTCGTCCCAGCAGCTGCCTGGCAAATGTCTCTCCATCCCAAAGCCACTCCAGGCTGCAACCTGGCACCTCTGGTGGAGCCCCTGAACACGCTTCCCTCCTGGAGCAGCCATGGCCATCAGGTATCCAGGGACCCAGCAAACTCCTGGGTCCATGGGAGCAGCCCCAGCCCCTCCATGTTCTCCTAATGCCCCACCAGGGTCCTGGCTCTCCTCCCAAGCCACAGCACAGCAAGGGACTGGCCATCCTCCCCCAGGGCTGGGCAGCCTCCTGGCTCCTGCCTGCCCTCAAATTCCATCTCCCCTTTCAGGTGCAACCTCTTCAAAGGCAGCCGGTGGGTTTGGGCTGGCAGGAGATGCGACGGCCGGTGGGCAGGCTGCCCACCCGGAGCTCTGCTCGCTGCCCCGAGCCAAGGCATGGAGGACGAGGAGGATGAAGCCCAGCACTCCCTGGCTTGGCTCAGGTGCCTGCCCTAGACAAGGAGCCCTTTCTCATTGCTGAGCTCACAGCAGGGCAGGACAGGATGGCCTCAGCGCCCTGCTTGTTTATAACCCCACTTCAGCACAAGCAAAACACACCTGCCCGTGCCAGCCGGGCTCGCACCTGTGCCCCCTTCGGGCAAATGAACGCCTGTTTATCCAGGACGTGTTTTCTCAGCACCCTGGGGGACCATGGTAGAGATGCTGCTGCTCCCCAGCACCAAAGGTTGTTTTCCACCCTGGCAGGAGAGGAAGGCGGAAAGCTCAGGAGGGGCATTTCAAAGGGTTTTATGTCAAGGCTGGTCACAGCCGCGCTGCTGCAGCAGGAAGAGGGCAGGGAGCACGTGCGGCCAGACCCCGCAGCTCCTCTCTGCCCACCCCATCCCTGCAGGCAGCAGCAAGCCCTGGGCACAGGCGCTGGAAGCTCCCGCTCTCACCCTTTCAAAAGGTCTCTGTGCTGTTGAGCGCTGTCTGGGGAGCGGTTCAGAACAGGCAAATAGCCCAGCTAGACACTGTGTTACTTAATACAAAAGGTATCAATAATCCAGCAGGAGATGAGAGCTCTTTCTCGCCCAGGATGCCAAGAGCACAAATTGTGTTCTTGTAAGAGAAAGGCTTAATTTCCATAGAACATTGCAGATTAAAGTACAAGTGAGTGGGTCCACTCTGTTATTCATCAGTCTTCAGTGCTAACAGAAGAGGGTGTGCTGCCTCCTTTGAAGTTTCTTCGAAGGCCCAGGGTGCCCACAGACATTGCAGCAGGGTGGAAAGCAAGATACGAGGGAATGGAGCTTTGAACGCTGAGCACCCACATTCCCCTTCAACCTGGGTTTGTAACACACCAGCCTCATTGCTGCTACGGCTTCCCAAGAGGAGTCAAACCAGAAGGTCTTGGTTTAAACCTGGACACCTGTTTGACCTCTGGACCTTAAAGTAGCAGAGAAGAGGTCCAGCACAACCATGCTGCTGTATCAGTTGTGCCCAAAGTTGAGCAGAGCTTCCTTTCCTGGCTGTGCAGTGAGATCTGTCAGCAGAGAAATCTAGGATTAAACTTTGGAGCTTGGATTCCTCCCTCCTGAATGGGAAACAGAGCAGAATAATGAGAATAAAAACCAGTTTCCCTCAGCTGAATTTACTGAGGAGAACACTGGAGTATTTCACTCGAACAGAAAACTCCAGGAGTGATTCCTCAGAGGCAGCACATGGCATTTGCAGACAAACTCTGCAGGGTGAGATTGTGCCAGGGGAGGCTTAGATCGGATGTTGAGAAAAATTTCTTCACTGAAAGAGTAGTCAAGCATTGAAACAGGCTGCCCAGGGAAGTGGTGGAATCACCATCCCTGGAAGTGTTGAAACAACATGTAGATTTGGTGCTTAGAGACATGGCTTAGGAGTGAAACTGTCAGTTCTGGGTTAATGGTTGGATGTGATGATCTCAAAGGGCTTTTCCAAACTTAATGATTCTAAGACTCTATGATGGGTGCAAATAACTTCATTCCAAAGCAGAGGGGCCTGGAGCAGCCTCCTCCTGGAGCCATGGGTCAGGGTGAGCTGTGTTCACTCCAGTGCAGGCAGCTGCCCACCAGGCACCAGTAAAACCACCAGATCAAGCAAAGAGATGCAGTTTCCCAAACAGAAAGCACCAAATCCAGCACTGGGAGACCATGTAAGGCAACATGGGCACCAAGCAGGACAAATGTAGGGAAGGGGCTGGAAGGGGCTGGAAGCAAAGTCCTAGGCTGGAGCTGGGAGCTGGAGCTGAACCACAGCATGTGCACCAGGACTCCTCGCACACACAAGGACGGTGGAGAAATGTGCTCTGCAGACACTGGATCTGGAGCACCATCCCCATATTCCAAGCCCACCAGTTACCATTGAGGGTTTTTGGCTCGTAATCGCGGGCATAACTTACAGGGTGGTTGTTGGGAGGCTTAAAGTACCTATATCAATACTGCAGAGGGTGATTCATGATTATCTGCAGTAATCCAGAAGCTATACAAAAAATTGCTAATAATAGGTCTTCAAAACCGACATTTTAGTCAAGATAAAAAATGATTGGAACAAAATCCAATCATGCTTTGCTAAAACTATAAATGGAAAGGTATAACCCATATTCAGCTCCCCTAAACACCAAGCGAAATGAAAACAGGGGATGTAGCTCAGTCCCATGATCCAAGTCAAGGCAGGGATCCCGCCCTGGGAGAAGTTGATTCTCAAATATGCTGAAAGCAGCTCCCAGTGTACCACAGTGCCACAGGACTGGCTTAAATCCAGGATGATGGAGGGGATTTGGGAAGGGGAAAGCATGAGCATGGATTATGTAGCTGCCCTGGCAGCACATGACAGACTCTGCAGAGCTGCCAGAGTCGAGGCTGCAGCAGTGGGATGCGGATGTGGGGCCCGGCAGGGTTCACGGTCCTGCTGCACACCATTTATTTAAGGCTGCCGTGCGATGTGATGCACAGTTGCTAGGTGACCAGAGCCCAGGGATGCACGGATAACATGGGAACGGCTGCGCAGGTCAGCCCTGGTCCAGCTCCTCAGCATCACATCTCCAGGATGGTCTCTGGGATGCATCAGGATGTGCCTCCAGCACAAGGAGTGGGGTAAGCACAGAGCTTGTGCAAGGGGATGCCATACACATGGTCCTGCCCCTCAGGGCGACCTCTCTGCCAGGAGAAGGGAACAGAGCCTTCCCCAGCCCCAGGTCCCAAACCTTCCTCTCCCTTGCAGTTCCCACACTCCTCCTGCCTCCAAATGCCTGCTTACCCTGTTGGGAAATCTCTTCTCACCCTGCCTGACTTGCACTGTTTCATCTGCCTACGGATCGGATAAGCTGATAAAATGTGCTGAACGCACCAAACGGAGCCCGTTCCCTCCATCCGCTCCCCGCCGCCGGCTCATCCAAACCAGCGCCGCTGCGTCCAAGGCCCCGAAAATCTCTCTTGCCATTAACACTGTAACAGAGCACGGCATTTGCAGGGCCAAAGTAAACACAAAATCTGCAGGGATTTTTGTGGTATTGAGGACAACTTAACGACTGGAGCCTGAGGCAGATTTATTGTCACAATTTTCACTGAGGTCTGTAAAATCCAGCGTGTTGCAAGCTGGTCATTAACATTGGCTTTAGGCTTTCACAGTTCTGCCTTGGGGAGTGGCAGAAAACGTTCCTGCATGTTGCTCTGGAGGTAAGAGTGGGATCAGCTGTTTCTCACTGAAAAACCCCGGCCCCATTAGTTTTGGCATAACCAGTCCCTCTTCCACCTTCCCCTCCCTTCTCAAGGGAGAAAATGTTCTCTCCCACCTCCCTCTGGGAGGGCTTCACAGTCCTAGATGGGTGAGGAAAGGCAGGATTTAACCCCATGGCAGCTCCTAGGAGCCTAAAAGAGAAGGAGTTTTTCTTACTTTTTTCCCTACCAAACCATCAGGCATTTCATACCGACCACTTAAATGAAACCAGACTGTTTAGTCCAAGCAATTACTCATAAGCAGCTTCTAATTACTTCTAGTATTTAAAGAGAACAGAGAAGAATCTCCTTGGAGTGTAAACTCAGTGAACAAGTTGCAGCTGCCAGAAAAAGCCTGTGTTACCCAGGCACACACCCTCGTTCACATCACCCCATGTCCCTTCCACACAGGCGCCTCCCGAAGCACTTAGGGGGCAATCACTCCTTTGTCCCCTCGTCCTTTTACCAATAACAGCATAAACAACAGATAGAAGTGAGGGGATTTGCAAATATACATCCCAATATCCATATGTGCACTCCTGCAACAGCGAGAGGGGTAAAACAAATCCACGCTCTGTGGGAAAATGTTGCTCAGCTCTCCGGCCAGGCAGCCCAACCTTCCCAGGAGGCAGGGCCAGCCCGCACCAGCCACTCTCAGCAGCAGATAAGATCAGAGGCTGGCAGAGCCACCCTCCTGTCTGCTGCACTGCGGGCTCTTCCCATCCCAGCCCAGATGAAGTTACAAGGGAGCTGGCTGGTGCTCCAGGCCGGAGATGCCGTCGAGCCCACACCCGCTGCCCCGGCCTCCTGGGAGAGAGGGAGGATGAGACTCCCACTTGGAAACCTCCCCCAGAGCACTTCAGTCTTCTCTCTTGGACAGTGCCTCGGGCAGCTGCTCAGAAGCACGGGTTGTCCTCCTAGAAGCAGAATTGCAAAGATCATCCTGCGAGTTCCTGTCCACACCACACCACGGGCGATGCTACAGTCTCAGAGGGAGAGAGAAGAGGCAGAAGGGACCACTGTTTCTCCCCAGGGAGGCTTATAAGGATTGGGATCTGCAACAGAGTCCCCATAGGGCCAAAAGACAACCATCAGTACATGGCCTAAGACATAGAGATGGCTGCAGCCTGTGAGGCGTGACACATGCAGGGTGACCACACACGGGCACCTTGGAGACATCCCAGGCAGAAAGAACAGGAACAGGAGCATCTTTCCTTGTCAGTGCCACTCTCAGGTGGCACAGATGCTCCTGGAGCATCCTTTCCAGTGCCACCAAGCTGCCTCCATCCCAACCTCGTGTGAGTTTGGGTGGCTCCTCCACCAAGCCATGTCTCTAAGCCCCAGCATGTTTGGAGCACTGGGAGGTGCAGGTTTGGCTGGCCACGAGCTCTCCATGAGCACAAAAGACAGACATGGAGCTGCTCTCTGTTTTTCCAAAATTACTCAAAAATATGGGTTTCACATTAGACCACCAACAGGGAGCAAGGGCAAGGTTTCTCTCCTTGCCTGCTACAGCAATTTTGGGGAGTTTTTCCCCCCCCTCTTTTGGCAACAAAAATAGTTTGCTGATGCCAGCACCGACGCTAACTAAAGCTAGGTGGAATAAAAAGTCCCCAGCTCCTCAGTACCAGCATCCCATTTCCAGCCAGCCCTCTTTCCCATCCAGGACTTCATCAAGGACTTTCCAAGAGCCTCTGGTTGCCCTCCAAAGGGGATTGCTGTCGTCTGCCAGCCCGGGACACCTTTGGGTTTGTCCAGGGCCACCACAGCACAGGATGGCACTTTGTCACCCTCTTGTGGCTTACACGGGCTGGAAGGCTTGCCGTGGCTTTGAGGTGGCCACATCCAGGACCCCTGGTCCAGGGAAGGCAGGGGAGTGCCTTCAGCATCCTCCTTACTCCAGCATCCGTGCTTTGGCCTTTTGCTCCCAGGGATTAGGGGAGGCTGTCCACCCCTGGAGGACTGGCTCTCCCAGCTCTCCTGCCCCATGAGTCAGGAGTCTCCAATGCAATTTCAAGTTCAAGGAAGAGCTTCCCTCCACCAAGACATCCCTGCTCACCCTACGCTCCTGGCAAGCCATGGAAAGTGCCTGCGAGTCATTCAGATCGGGTTGCTTTAAGGCACTCCCTCCTTCCCGGTTTAGGTGGCTGAAAATCTCCTACCCAATTCCCAACCCACCCAAATCTCAGCTAGGAAATTAAGCTGCACCAGCCTCTGAGACAGAGAGAGATTCATTCAGCTTTATCTGAAAGCCATTTCAAGTATGTCCAGATTCCTAATGAAACTTGGATAAAACCCCAGAGATTAATAACAGTGCAGGGCTTTTTCGGATAATGGTTTTCTTCTGTTTCCAAGAGAAACATATATATATGTGCTTTGGTGGAATCTCTGCATACATTTTTTTGGCAGAAAAGCCAAAATAAATCCTTGTACTGCAACAACCCTCAAGCGAGATAAGGCAAAAATCTGTTTGTGATTCTTGCGTATTGCTGTCATACACAGATAAATGGGCATCTCTGGCCATGCTACCCCCTCAGCAGGGCTTGGAGAACAGGGACTAATGTTGCTGCAGAAGCCCATCTTGGCTGTCCCCATCAGTGCAGGACCAAATCTGATCCCCCCACATGTTACTTTTTCACAAGCACATGTGTACATGTTGCTCCTGCCTTAAAGCTGAGTTTTTTCTGGTACATCGAAGTTATATCAATCTGGAGAATGTGCTTGGAGCTAGCGTGGGGTTGTGTCCCACTTGAGCAGAGGCAAAGTGCTTCACAGTTCACCTGGGAAGCCCAGGGGCAGATGGGTTTGGGTACCAGGAGCACAAGCTTTCCATCCTGCCCACCTCCTTGTCTGGCAGGGAACATGCAGAGCTTGTGCTGACAGAGAGCAGAGGTCGTGCTGGGTGACCCGCCAACCCTTCTGTGGCTGCCTGTCCTGGGCAGAGTCAGAGAGTTTGGCTGCAACCAGTCAGGCTGGCTCAGCACTCACACTTTTAGAGGATGAGGATGCTGTGAGCAGGACCATTGCCCTGGCCACCCCTGGCTGCTCATGGCACAAGCATCAGGAAGGGCTGGCAACGCTGTGACACGAGGCACGGCTCATGCTGGATGTGCTCACACAGGTCTCCCCTACCTTCAGACTGAGCCCTGCCAGAGCAGGGTAGACCCTTGCAGGGTGTCATGTCCCTTGTGGGGTCTCCCATCCCTTGTGGGGTCTCCCCTCAACCCACAGCCACTTGGTCAATGAGTACAGGTCCCAGGGAAGCCGGGTTCTTCTCAACTCTCCTTCTCCTGAGGCAAAACTCCTAAGGAAGGGGCCCTCCGTGACTGCCCAGAGCACTAATGCATCTGGCATCTGTCCACTCCACTCCCTTAACCACTGTGGCTTTTTCCATCTTCATAAGCAGGGAAAGCAATCAGCGTAATGAACGTCTCTGAAGCTCTCACCACGGCACTCAGGATGTGCTAAACGAAATAAACACACATCAAGAGCCCATTAATGGCACTCTCTCGTGCCCAGCAGCCACACTGAGGCACAAGGGGACCAGGAAGGGATGCTAATGAACAAAGCAGAAACCCTCAGAAAGAGAGGCCTAAATTCTTACCTTTTTTTCTCTCTTTTTTACCCTGTTTTCAGATTGTTGTATCCCCACTGCTGGCACATGGCTGTGCCCACACCAGGATGATGCCACAGGGAGGGTGGGGGGACATGCTGCTGCACAGTGATGTTCCTCACAGTGATCCTCCCCTGGGTGACCCATCCTGCTGAGCTTTCCCAGCAAGCTTTCTTCTCTTTCCCAGCCTCCCAGACTCTACACAGCAGGGAATTCAGAGCAAACCACAGATGGTGATTATGGCCAGGGACTGTGGGGCTGAGGCCACCAGGCTGGGGGGACAAGTGCTGCTGGTCTGGTGGGAGCACAAGCAAGAGCCAGCCGTCCTGAGGCGAAGTAATAGGATACAGCCACAGCAGTGCGGCAGCTCACTGCTGAAAAATAAGGGGGTTTTTATCCTTTCTCAGTCTCATATTGTGGCTCTTCACCAGGAGTAAGAGTTTTGCTCTGGTCAGAATGGAGCTGAGGAAGCTCAGGATGCTGGAAGGACACAAACCACAGCACAGGTCCACAGCATGACCCCAGCACGAGCAGCCCCTTCCTCCCCCTGCTGCCTCCTTCCCCTCCTTTTCCTGCTGCACACCTTTGGACTCCAGTTAGAGCAGCAAAGGATGCCCAATGGGAGAAAAATAATACCCCAGATCCCTGGCTTCATGAAGGCAAACACAGCCCCTTCCCTCTCCTCCCAGGTAGAGCTGCTGAGTCCTGGATCAACACAGCAGAGCTGTTGAGGCTGTTGGTGTTGGCCGTGCTGCACGCGAGGCTGCCAGGCCTTTTAACAGGGATAGGCTTACAAAGGAGAGCAAGAGCCTGCGGGAAAGCAGGGCTGGGCTGGGGGCTGATTAATAATAACAGCCCTTCTGCTCTCTGCATCGATGTATATTGGATCAACTCCCCAAAAAAAAGAGAAATTAAATGGTTTAATGCTACTTGATGTTCAGTGCCAGCGCTGAATAACTGCCACGCCAGCAGACACACAGGCAGTGAGACACAGCCAGAGAGACACTTCCAATCGAGGTTGTTAAGCATATTGCAACGAAATGTTAATGTCAGGTCTTCTGCTCGTTGGAGTTCTCAAATCTGTTCTTTCAGCTACCAAATTTAAAAGGCTGCTTTATATTCCGCAGGCTTAGAAGTAACTTTTTTCCCTCCAATTAATTAGTTTGAAACTAAAAGGGCTAGGTCACTCTGAGTTCCAGTGATGGAGCTGTTGGGATATGTGTATAAATATATTTTTAATATTTTTCTTTTCACTTCTGAGCTGCTCCTTCTCATCTGGCAGCAAGCTGCCAGAGAGTGAGTCAATATTATTCGATGCCTGCCTCATAGCTTAGGGGAAATGATCTGATCACCCCAAGCAAAGCTTCGACAGCAAGCGGCCACATCACAGACCTCAGCTTTGGCTCTGTGGGTCCATCCTGGCTGTGGGGCCAAGGAGGAGGCAGGTGTGGAAACACAGCTTTCCAGAGGGGCCAAGGGCTAAGCTGGAGATGCTGGGGAAGGCTGTGATTCACCAGGTCAGGCTCCCTCGATCTCATTCTTCCACCTTGTGCAAAAATCCTATGAACATAACATGAGAACTGAGCATCATTTATCACCCCTGAAGTCCCCAAAGGCAATGTGGAGCAGATATTTCAAAACTAAATGCTGGTTTCACCACTGGTAAAGTGTCATGGACTTGGTTTGGCCTCCAGAAATGCAGCTGGTGACATTAATGAATGTGACTTGGACACCCAGGTCTGGGAGGGCACCTGCCACCAGGCTGGTGGGGATGCCTGAACAATCCTCAGTGTACTTGCAAGGCTGGAGGCAGAGAGCTGCCCAAGCGAGGCTGAGCAGCAGCAGGGCCGTGTACACAAAACAATCCCATGATTCATCCGAGATTGCCATAACCCATCGCATTTCATCAGGATGCTGTGGCATTTAAAATGGCATTTCCTCCCATCTGCTGTGCATTAGCAGACAAAGAAAAAGGAGGAGGGGGGAGAGAACAGCAAAACAAAGGGGGGGAGAATAAAACGGGATTCCTGAGTCAGACTGTTCCCAAAGCAGCTCCTTGTTCTTGCAAAGCGTGAGCCCACCGGCTGGGCAGAGGACAGCGGCACTGGCCATGGACAATTTTGCCCCCTGGCGCTTCCCGGCTGCAGCCCAGGACATTGCCCAGACGTGGTGAAATCTGCTGTGACTCAAATCCCTGCCGAGCAGCACCTGGCAACCCCCTCCACACTGAGAGCTGCCCAACCAGGGGCCCCATTGAGCAAATCCCCCCAGGCTAATTTCGTCATTTCCTCTGCTTCTCCATTCCTTCTCAGATTTTCCTTTGCTTCCTACCTCCCTTCCCTGACTCATCTTCCCTTGGAAATAAGAACCCCTTTCTCTATCCCTTCACTGCTCCCCCTGTTCCTCTCTCTGCCCCTGCTCCTACCTTCTCTCCTCACTGTCCTTTAACACCTTTCATCTCTATCTACCTATTGCACCTTGTCCTGCCTCATCTCCACCTCCTCCATATTCCCTCCTCTGCTCAGTCCAGGTGGGACCTCCAGGGCTCTTTCCAGGAGGCAGGGGGCTTGAAGCTCTTTTGACAGGACACTCATAGCAGGGAAATTCAGCTCAGTTTCTGAACTGGGCCATGAAGATCATTCTTCTAAACATGGCTTGCACTTTCAGCCAACGCTCTGACCCATGAGACACATCAGAGTTACTTGTTGGGGGTCCCAAGGCTCCTGTCCCTGGCCACCCTTCCCACCCTCCTCTGGAGCTGAGGCAGAAGGAGCATCATGCCTGCGCCTCACACTCTGGATGGAATCAGCAGCCATGAAACATATCAGGCGAGGAGCTGCCGCAGCTCAGGAGCAGCCAGAGCACCTTTCCCCTTGTCCCTGCTCCACCATCGTGGTGTAAACACCAGCAGGCAGAGGCAGAAACCTCCTTGGGCAAACAGCCTGGGACCTTCCCACATCTAGACCCCACACGTGCTATGTACCACCCTGCCCCATGATCCCTATGGATCACAGAGTCCCTTCATTCTGAGAGCCCTCAAGAGGCACCAACAACCCCACGTGCCCCAAAGAAAAAGGCCAGACAGTGACCGGAGACGTGTCCCACGCTGCTACAACACATGATGTGCCAGGGTGGACAAACACATTAAACTGAAGCTTGGAGAGCAGCAATGTGTCCCTGCAAGCCCAAGGGTCCTGCAGACGTGCCTGGGGCTGTCAGCTCCCGTTGGGAAAAACGCAGGAAGGACAGTGCTCCCCAGCCTGCAGGCACACTGCCTGACCCCAGGCTTGGCTGGGACACAAGCAGTCATTCAGAATGGAATAGGTGTGGACAAGTTTGACCCCAAGCAATAACCAGGGAGCCTGTGAAAGTGGCAGAGAGCAAAGACCTCAGCTCAAAGGCTGAGGGCAGGGAAGGGCTGTGTGGTTATTAGCAGACGGAGCTGAGCTGGCTCCTCAATTACAGCTGTTTTATCCCCTGTCTGGACTTCCAACAGCTTCCTCCGATCTCTTCGTGACTCAGTGTCTTGGCATGGAGAACACATACCCAAGAGGTTGGCTTTTGAAATCCACCAGGGACATTTCACCTTCCTAAAATAAAGAGTGGGCAGAATATTTTCAACCTCCTTCCAAAAAATGCGCACACAAAAAAAAATACCACTCCTTAATAAGCGCATGTTGTTGGGTCTCAGCTGGTTTTTGGCTGGGGTAGATTTTCCTGGTTATAATCATGCAGCTGTTTGCTGACTGAATAGCTGTATTTATTTTTTGACATGTTTACTAACCACCTCAAATACCTTCTCTACCTGTAATTGTGGTGCAGCATACATATTATTTTTTTTCAGATTTCTTCATTCAAGTGGGTTGTGTTATTCCCAGGCCCTGCGCTGTGGTTTGTGGAGTGTACCCTCATGGTTTGAGGGCATGAAGCTTTGGACTCAGGTGACCCTGAACTACGGCGGACCAGTGAAAAGACACTTGGTGGGGGTAGGGGGGAAATGGAGTCAATTTTTCAAGCCATTTGTGCATGGGTGCTCAGAGCTTTAACATCCTCCGTTTGCCTTTCTCAAGCAGTCTCTCCCGAAAGCGTTTCCTCCCATCTGTGCCCATCTATCTTCCCCCCTTCCATGCTTTATTGAAGTTGGTCAAAGCCAAACTCTTTATGCTTTCTAGTGCATGTGTGCCCTTAGCCATGGGAGAAGAGGGGAGGCCTGAAAATGCAGCAGAGCAGGGGCTTGTTGGATTCCTGGCATCCAAATGCTGGAGGAAAATAATGCAGTTGCTTTCCCTAGGCACCCTGTAAAGAATCACTCCTTGGCACAGAGATCAGAGGGCTATGGAAAAGCTGGGCTGGCTGAACACCTCCAACCCCGCCCTGCAGGACTGTGCTCCCCTCGCCTGTCTGTACCTGACCTGAGGGTCTCTCTGCATTGTCCCACCCCTGCAGGTTAGCAGGACGTGCTCCCCTCCTTTGTGGCTCTGCTGGCATCTTGATGATTTGCCAATCTGGCCATCTGCCACCTTCCCAGTGCTAAATGTCCCATCCGCCCTCCCTCCAGACCTCTCCAAACAGCGCTTTTGCAATTCCCTGCACCACACAAGCCTCCACTAATAGTTTGACATTTGTTTCAAGATGTTTGGAGAGCTTTGCTGCCCAGGAGAGACCCTGAGCCTGGGGCAGCAGCTCCTCTAATCACCAGGCTGCTGGTAGGAGCTGGATTAGTGTTCAGATTTGAGGGGTTTTGTTTAAATAAACAAAGCAAACTGAGAAATTCCTGGAGGTATAAAGCCATTCCAGACCATGTCAAAGTAGGTCCAAAGCTGTTCATCCAGATCCCTGCAGCAGAGAGAGCCCTTTCTGGACTCTGGGGGCTCAATCTCCACCCAAACTCACTTTCAGAGGCCATGAACAGCATCCCCAGGCTGCCTCTGTCCACTCAGCCCCGTCCACAGCCTCCCCAGGGGACACCCTTCTCTGCTCTCTGCCCTGGGATGCTTCCATCTGGCTTTTTCTCTCCAGGTAGGAGAACCAGGCCCCCAACCAGGCCACCAGCTGAGACTTGTGCCTCAGGTCACCTCAGAGCAGCCACAGTGGTGCTGGGACACCATCATGGCCCAGCCACCCCATCGTGGTGTGTGCTGTGGCCACATTTACATGAGGCTGCAGTGACCATTTGAGCAGAGGGAGGTCAGACCCAGAAAGGGCTGTCCAGGTCTGCGATTCATTTGCAGGAGCTGTAAAACTGCCACCTGGACTTTACAGCCTTGGACGATGCTGGTGTCAAAGACGTTTGGTGCAAGAGCCAGCTGGAGCCAGGCCAGTTTTATATTTAATCCTGCCTATGAATACAAATAAAGGGTCTGTATTTTGAATGAGCGACAGGCGCACCACGGACATTATTAAACCTTCCAAAAATAAACCCCTGCCAAAGTGATGGGAGCCAGATTTTTCCTGGAAAGTATCAGCGCGGGGTGGGGGGTGGTAGTGGGGCAGCCCCTCTGTCACAGGCCCCTCTCCAACAGCTGCTCTGCATCAGGAGCAGCTTCTTCCCTCTGGCCCTTTGCTTGTTTAAGCCCCAAAAATGCCAGAGCGGCTCCTACAAACAGCTCAAAGTCCACTCAGCACTAAATCAGCTCTGAGGACTCGGCTCCGGAGCGCTGTGGATGAATCTTACGGAAAACTGTTCTGAAATATATAGAATTACATATGGTGTCGCTGAAACGACCCCCGCTGTGCCACCCTCGCTGGTGGGCGGCTCATCCTCCCCCTCCCCGCCGCTCGCTGTTCGCCCCCGTCTCCTGCCCAGGGGGTGTGAGGGGCCCCGCTCCGGCCACGGGGTGACCCCCCCCCGCTTTCCCTTCTCCTCCATCCCCCGCCAGGGAGGGGTAGGGAGCCGCCACGGGGCTACCCCCTTTCCCTTCTCCCCCATCCCCTGCCAGAGCGATATGCGGGACCACCGTGAAGTGACCCCCGCTCTTCTTTGTCCCCCATCCCCAGCCGAGGGGGTGTGAGAGAATCTCATGGGGTGAACCCCGCTCTGCCCCGGCATTCTTCCCGCCTCCCACTGGGATGGCATGAGAGACCCCATGGGGTGACCCCCTCCTTCTTTCTCCCTCTCTTCCCCCCGTGGCGGTGTGAGAGACCCCCACGGGATGACAAACCCCTCCTCACCGAGTCCCCCCACATGCTGCCCCCGGCGACTCCCGGCACTACATTTCCCATGGGGCCGCGCGGCGGAAGCGGAAGTGGCGTATCTCCGGCGCGGCACGCGGGCCGCGCCATGGCCGCCGACGGCGGCGGCGGGCGGGAGCTGCTCGCCCTCATCCACCAGCACCTGCTCCGCGGCGGCTTCGCTCGGGCCGCCCGGGAGCTGCAGGCGCAGAGCGGGCAGGTAACGGGCGGCCGGGCCCCGGCCGCGGGGGTGGCAGCGGGGGCGCGGGGGGGGGCGGGGGCGGCGGTCTTGGAGCGCGGGCCTCGGCGGGGCCGCAGGGCCCGGTCCCCCTTCGCGCCCTCACCGACCACCGGGAGCGCCGTGTGAGGGCCGGGCGCGCCGCGGGCCCGAGGCTGCACGCCGGCCCGCAGCTCCACGCTGGACCCACGTGGTGTCCCTGCACCCAGCGGGTGCTCCTGGTGGCCGCGGGGCGTCCCGGCCCCGAGCCGGCCGGGGAGAGGGGAGAAGGCTGGCAGCCCGCCCGGAAGAGCCTCCCGTACTGGGGGCTGCTGCTCCCCGAACACGTGCTGCTCCGGGAGAAGTCTCCAGGGGAACACGTGGCCCTGGGTGCAGCGCGGCGGGGAGTGGGAGGGATTCGCCGGAAGGTGTGTGCAGGGAGGCACGGTCCCGTTCTCCTGGGGAGTCTTGGATAGGCCCCTGCGGTCGCTGCTTCTGTCTGGTGGTCACATCCCGAAACGGGGCCGGTGCCTGACTGGTGTTCACTCTGCTTTCACAGAAATTGCTCCCTTCCCTCTCGACCTCTCTCGAGGACATCTTTACCCACTGGGAAAAGTAAGTCAAAGGAGAGAATAAGTATCAAATATGTTCCAGACTGTGCTGACGGCTAAGCTGCGTGGCATGTGTGATTTTTATTTGCTGGAATTCCGTGTTGTTGGAGGATTTCCGATGATAACTGTGCTCAGCAGAGTTTTCTCCTAACCTCTGGTTTCACAGCAATTCATTTCAGATGTTCAGGATATGCTGGTTTAAAATTTCCTGAGCTTGGAGATAAGTTGTTACTTCAGTTTTGGGCAGATGATGCTGGAGTGTTGTGGAGCTCAGAGTCATGCTTTACTGCAAGAAATCTGTTCCCCAGTTCTGTTTCACTTTCTTTTTAAAGCCACGTGCTTTGCAGGATTATTGACCCGAGAACAGAGAAGTTGAGCAGATGCTGAAATGCCAGAACTCTTACAGGGACTTAAACCTTGGCACAGATCACAGATGATCTGACTCAGAGGAAATCTCTTGGTTTCAGCCTGTCCTTTCAAGTCCTTACATGTTCCAAACGCCTTCCTGCATCGTTATCCCCCATTTGAAGGTCTGCAGGAGGGAGTCTTCCCATCTGTGATATTTGCACCCAGCCTGTGCTCGCTTTGGTTGGATGTTGGAGTGCAGCACTGCAGAGAAGCCCGTGGCAGCCTCAGTGCTGGGTTATCTGGGAATCCATGGAGCTGGGAGCACTGGAGTGAGGATCTCCTCAGCATGGCCATGCCAGCAGCCTTGGGAAGTGTTTTTTCAAAGGTGTTTTCTGCTTGATGCCTTGTGCCTTGCTCTTGTCCTCCATCCCTGAGCAGGAGAAAGGCTGGATCTAGAGGATGTAGCAGCGTAGAAATACATTTGCAGTTCCTCCCTCTGACAGTTCACTGCTCTCATGGGTGCTGATGGCGACCTTCCCACGGGCTGGTTATCCTGCCTGCTGCAGCAAGCCTTTCCAGACACTGTTGCTTTTAAAATTGAGGGGCAACAAGGCATTTGCATTAGGCTTAATTCCTTTTTCTTCAGTGTCACCCTTCTCTTATGGTTCTGCCCCACAAAGACATCCGTTATTCCTGGTCTGTCTGAGTTCTGCCTGGTTCGGAGTCAAAATGTTCGGAGAGGTGTGTTGGCCAGTAGTTATCTTAATCCTGGAGTGCTCCTGTGAGTGAGCTGCCTTTATCACTTCCTGTTGCTTCATAGGTGTTTTGGCCCAAAAATATCCTTCCTTAATCTACCCTGTGGCTCTTGCCCTTCTCACCAAGGCCATCCTTGGTGCTGTCCTGCAGAAACTCTTCCAGAGTGAGCCTAAAGCTGAGACTTGCCATTACAGGAGTGGCCTCCCTCCAGAGCTGCATTTACTCTTGGAGGATGCAGAGAGGGGGTGGAAGGGTGCCTTTGGAGCAGGGGAAAGCTGGACCAGTTCAGCCCTGGGAGCAGCCTGAGCCCTGCAGCCCTCAGGATGTTCTGGAATGCTACAGGGACAGCACTAGCAGACACCATTTCTTCCCTTCAGAGAGTATTCCTGAGCTCCTGGTCACTCACAGCAGATTCTCATATCAGGCTGTGTTGTGCTGTCAGCAGCCACTGGATCAGGAAGGTGTTGCAGGATCAGACCTACCTGTGTGGGTTGCCCTTTTGCTTTATTAAAATGATTGTTGGAGTAGCTACAGGACTTTCTAAGAGCCAACATGCCTTTGGTGCAGCCTGCTTGCACAAAACTTGCTGTTGCAGCTGTGCTGCCAGAACATTCTGACACCAAGCACAATCTTTACTCGTCAAATTATTAAACTAATCTTGTTTTTAAAACAGATGAACTAATAAAATGAGCTAAACTGGGCCAGAAGAGAGGATATTTGCTTCTGATAGTTGTGTGTCCCAGGGCTTAGAAGTATTGCATGTGTGAATCACACCGGTGTGTGCCCAGTGTTACCCTTGTAATAAAGCAAAGGTGTCATCTTTAATTCTCACATGAAAACCTGGGTAACTTTAGCCACATCATCTGTTCTGGTACAGGTAGGATTTAGAGCCTGGAAGGAAAATCTTTCTCCAGCTTAATGTTTTAACCCAATTGAGCAGCTTAAGTGTTTAATACTTATGTGGCCTCTTCCTCCTGTTTTTCCAACACATCTTCCGTAGGTCCAGCCACTTCCTTTCTTAAACCTCTTTGCAACCTGACTTTCCTGCCCTTTTGACTTGAGAGCCCAAGTTCAAATAGCTTTTGTACCCTTTAGATTGACTTCTCCTGGCCCTGTGGAATACCAGGACCTGGTATTGTGGGGATATCTGCCCTAACCCTGAGGCTACACTTACTTTGAGGCTGTAGCTGCCTCCTGGAGATGGAATTTGTTCTGGAGGATGCCTTCTATCGAGCACCAGCCTGACTGTGTATGTTTTTATTTCTCTGCTAAAGTGAGAAAGAGTCTGCCTAGGGCACAGAAAAATGGTCTAGGTTCAGTATCTCCTGTGAGTGTTGCAGGAGTATGTTGCTCTTGGATGTCTACTGAGGACTGGAGATGTCCCTTGGAGGTTAGAGAATTATTTCTCCCACCCTCGTAGGGATTCCTCTGTAGAGAAATGACACTGCCTATTCTTAGGCTGGAGCCTGATCTGAGAGTGAATGAATAATTATATTCTAATTTGTTCAAGATATTTTTTTCCCCATTTTGATACCCATTGTCTTCTCTCAGAACTCCACCAAATTCCAGGAGAAGAAAGGTGAGTGATGAGGAGGCAGCCATCCCAGAAAAGATCAGAGTTCCCGATCCCGTGAGCAGCTCCGAGAGCTCAGAGAAGGAAGAAGATGAGAAAGAGAAGGCGGAA
This sequence comes from Corvus hawaiiensis, assembly GCF_020740725.1. Lineage (NCBI taxonomy): Eukaryota > Metazoa > Chordata > Aves > Passeriformes > Corvidae > Corvus > Corvus hawaiiensis. The sequence continues at coordinate 6,913,862 of NC_063227.1, read as the reverse complement.
GCGGCAAATGGTAGGAGCCTTTCATCTCCTGGAGTTGACAGAGTAGGACTGGAGACTTGTGTAGGAGCAGCCCAGCTTGCTTGGCTAGAGAAAATGTTTGTAAAGTGATGGCTATTCGTTTGTGCTCATAGAAAAATAGGACAACTAATTTAGCACCCCCTTCTCGTGTGGAGTTTCTGAGGAGCACAGATGTCTGCTGAAGCTAGAAAAAACCTGTTATGATTCATTGGGGAGGGATGGGTGTTGTTGCTTGGATGAAGCTTTGGGAACCTCTTGCTGCCCACTGTGGAGCACCGTCTAGTTGGTCCCAGGTGTGTGTTGGGCCAGCAAAGGCAGGCCTGTTTCATGGATCAGGGAAGGTCTTGTTAGTTGGTCTGGAAAGCCAGTGCCCTGTGTCTGAGGTGGGGATAGGTCTCCCGTGCAGCTGATGTAGGAGGTGTTGGCTTGTGGAGTCTAACAAAAAACCCTGTCTGATATATTTTGGCTCAGTCTGATCTGCTGTAGACCAGCCTTTGGAAAACTGCAGATCTTGAGAGGTTCTCTGTCTTGGTGGCTGGGAGAGGGAGGGGGTGAAGAAGCAAAGCACTTGCCTGTCACAGGGACAGCAGTGGTGATGGTCTTGGGTCAGGTGTGGAGATGGGACACTGTCCTGCTACTGGGGCCCTCCTTCAAACCAGAGACTGTGTTGGTGTGAGAAACACACTCACACAGCTGTTGTGTGGCTCTCTCCTGTGCAGCAGCCAGCCTTTCTCTGGCCACGAACTCAGTAGTGAATGTAGAAAGCAGTGAGGAAGATGAGTCCTCATCAGAAGAGGAGGCTCCGCCTGGGAAAGGTGCAGTGACGGTAAGGCAATGCTCCTGGCCTTGAAGGCTGCTGGTACTCTGAGGCCAGGACTGTCCCAGATTCATCAGCATGTGTAGAATTGTGTCCTGGGGTGGAAATCATATTTAAATGACCCTCCTATGCTGCCATAAGCCTTTTCTTAGATACCTGTCCCCCAAACACTTCCTTAAAGAGCTCTGGCTTACCTGGCTGCCACATTGCTGTTGTGGGTACATTGTCTCCAGTTTAGCTCCTCATCTGTGTGTAGCCTTCTAATTTCCTTTATTTCCTGTAGGTGACAGCAGCTGTGGTGGGTAGCAAAGCTGCCAACTCCCTGCATTCTCCTCCCAAGCCCGCTGCCCCAGCAGGCAGAGCAGCGGTGCTCCCTGCTGCCGACAGAACTGTGCTCTCTAACAAGCAGCAGCCCAGTGCCTCAGCTGCAGCTCCAGCCCCGGCCAAGGACGAGAAACTGCCTAGTTCTGGGAAGCCTGGACATGCCACAGCAGCTGTGGCCAAAGTAGGGCAAAGCAGAGCACCAGTAACAACCAAAGCACCGGAAAGTTCCAGCAGCAGCAGCAGCTCCTCATCTGAGAGCGAGGAGGAAGAGGAGACACCAACTGTGAAGGCCCCAGGCCCCAAAGCGGGTAAGGAGCCTGCAGGGTGGGGTAGGTGTGTGTGAGCTCCAGCTCTGCAGCAGATTGGATCTGAGACGTGCCTTCAGCATGTTCCTTTCAGCTTCCTTGCTGGAAAGCTCAGAGTGATGCTTGTTCCTTGGGGAGGCTGCTAGAACACTGCAAAGCAGCCAGCTCCGGAGCTCCGTGGGATGAATCCAGCGTGCTTGCTCCCATTTCAAGCAGCAGATCCTGTGCTAAGATGTCTGGCAGCACCCAGCACATACCCAGGGGTTGGGGGTAACCGTGTAGCCTGTCCAGAGGAGATGCAGTACAAATGCTGCAGATACTTTCAGCTTTATGGAAAGGCACGACAGTGTTGTTTCTTTATTCCCAATTGCAAAGGGATTACTTTTGGGATTTGAAGTCTTCAGGGAAATCTTTAAATGTTTTGAAGTGTGTCTCTGTGTGTTGGAGGAGGAGGGTGAGAAATAGATCGTTGAAGTTCTGGAAATGATCCTTCTCTTGGCTCTTTTCCAGCAGAGGCCCAGCCAGGCTGGGTGCCCCTGCAAGGAGCTGTGTGTGGCTGGGCAGCACCGTACAGGGTCAGAGTGTGGCCAGGCAGTATTTCCCATCTCTGCCTGCACTCGAGGAGTGGTGTTTCTGGGCCAGCATTTGTCTGGAGAAGCTGTTCCCAGCAGGCCATTGATGTTTTCAGCAGGGCTAGGTCCTCTTCCCTGCAAATCCCCTTAACCCTCTCTGTGGCTTGTTTTGTTTCCCTGACATCAAAAGCCACATTAGCATCACGCTCTGGGGGCTCAGAGCAGGCAGCAGCCGTGACTTCTCCTCGCTTGTGTTTCAGAGCCGGCGGCTGGGGCTGCCAAGAGCAGCAGTGAGGAATCAAGTGAGGACACATCCTCTGAGGAGGAGCTGGCAACTCCAGCCATCCAGGTAACCTCTCCAACATGGAGTCTTTGTCCCTAGGAAGTCATTTCCCTTCTTTTGAAGGAGAGAGGAAATGCTGCAGTGCTGTATTTTGACATCACCCCTTACCCTGGGTGTGTGAGATCCCCAAACTCAAGACCAGAGCACGTGCTGTGTGACCGAGACCCCTGCTGACATCAACCATTCTATTCCAGTTTCTACTAGTGCCTGAAGCTGAGGGAGATCCTTGGATCTGTAGGAGGTGATTAGTATGCAATTTGATGGATATAGCTAGGCAGTCCATGGAGAAAGTGACTTGCTTCAGATATTCCACAGCCCATGGGTCTGAACAAGTGTGTCCTGGTCAAAATTAGCAAGGTAGCTCACTTTAAAACAGATTCCATGCAGTTAGAGCTTTCAGCCATTTTCTTCCGAGGTGTTACCTGATTCTTCTGTTCCCTTTTGTTCCCCCCATTCCCAGGCCAAGCCAGCTGTGAAAACAGTGCAGTCTAATGCAGCACCTGTGAAAAGTGCACCTCCTGCTCCAGTGTCCCTTAAGAAGAATGCAGTGAAACAAACAGCACTGGCAGCAAACCAGGCCAAACCTGCATCCACAACAGTTCCTGGGGCTGCACAGCCTGATGACACATCAGAGAGCAGCAGCTCATCAGACAGTGAAGATGAAGAACGTCCATCAGTAACCCAAGTGCGTGTCTCCGAGATCCCCTCTCTCCTTGCGTGCCTGTCAGGGCTAGGGACCGCAGTGAAAAGAAAATTTTGTAAATGCGTGTAGTGTGTAGCAAAGTCATGTTGGGGGTGGGAGGAAGGAGGCGTGAGGTGTTAAAAGGCACCTCCATGTCTTTGCTCTGAGCTTTAATCAACCCATTGTGCCTTTCTTTGAAAAACCCATCAGTACTTTTAAATGAGAAAAAACCCCAGCGTTTCTTTTCCCACCTGAAGAGGCAAATTATCGTGGTGGAATTTGCTTCTCAGGTATAAATTGCAATAAACAGTGTCTAATTTGGCAAACTGTAGTGCAGCTGGGCTTCCCTGCTGTGGAGAGTGCAAAGTGCTGCCTTGTACCTCACTGGAGGGGACTGGTAGTAGCAGCAGGCTGATGAAGAATGCCTGGTCTTGCTTTCTCATCTTGGGAGACCATCCCCACACAGCTAGATGAAAGAATTCCTTGTGTCCTGCCAGTCACTAATCTTCCTTCTGGGTTTGCCTTTCCTGGGGGGCTCTGAAATGTCTTCCCTTGATTACAGTCTGAGCAAATGAATTATGCTGCTGTGGGATTTGCCTTGTTTCACTCTGTTCATGTCTTGTCCAGACAAAGCCGCCTCCAAAATCCTCCCAGGCCATCCCATCCCCAGCAAAACGTACACCAGCAGCATCGCTGTCCATCAAAGCAGCTCCAGCAAAAACACTCCCACTGTCCCAAGGGAAGACAGCACCCAAACCAGCAGTGCCAAAGCAGGCTAAAACCTCCCTGGGAAGGACTGGTGCTCCCACGAAGCCTGCTGAAAGTGTAAAGCCAGTGGAGAGCACTGCCTCGTCAGCCAGTGAAGAGGAGGATCTCCCTGTGCCCATCAGCCAGAAGGTAGGTGCCGCATTCAGCCCAGTGCTAAGGGATGGGATATGCAAGACTAATGTTTATCCCTTAAATGCTGCTACTGATCTCCTTGAAACAGCAGGAGTTACCTTGTTTCTCAGTCCCTTGGAGAGGAAGATCTTTCTATTTGGAAGCAAGTACAGCCTCACTCTTCTCACACAGCCGTACCAGAGGAGGTGGGAGGCAAATGGTTTGGTACCAGCTGTCCACTCATGCCCTGCCCTTCTGGAGTGGCCTTGTGTGCAGGGTCACAGGTAGCTTGGTCTTGGCTTTCCTGTGAGGGTTTGGTTAGAGTTCTCTAACCAAAGGAGAAGGACTGGGAGTTCACACTGGACTCCGGTGGCCAAACTGAAAGGGATGCAAATCCCTTCCTGAGTGCATCCCTAGGCACATTGTATTGAGACTTTCTGCCACAAGTCTGAGCTGCAGGACACTTCAGAAAGTGCCCTGAAAGCAGCCCTTTGGAGCTGCAGCCTTACTGTCTGCAAGGGAGGAAGGGAAGCTGGGGGTAGAGCCTCACGTGTCCTTGCAGGGAGCCTCTTTGTCAACACGTCCTTTCACTATTGACAGGCAGGAGCCAGCGAGGCTCTGCATTTTTGTCTTCATAGCCTTGGTCTGCTAAGGTGGGTGGAGGGGGACGCTTCTCTAACAGTTGGCTCTGTGCTGCTCTCTTCCTGCATGATTGATTATATGTGAGGATTCAGCTCTAGGTGACAGGAGCAGCTATTTGATAGCTGTGCCATGAGGTCCCACTGTAAAACCATCGAGATTTGTCCATTTTAGCAGGATTTTTATGCTGGAGTAGGTTTGTGTCCTACAGTGTTGATTCTGTGAAGCTGGCAACAGCAAGTTTTACCTGCTGATTTAACCACTTCAGCATCTTCCCTCTTGCAAACTGACATTTACCCCTCGACAGCCAGAGTCAGCAAGGAAGAGCTTGTCATCAAGGGAGCTCTATTTTTGCCAAGCAGGCTGTTCCTTCCCGTGTTAGTAGCCTACAGGCAGAGACCACGAGTGAAGCCTGAAGATAAACCATTGGGCTTAGCTGTGTCCACAGTCCTGTCCTCCCAGTCAAACTCTTCTTAGCTCATCCCTCACCATCTGCTACTTGGGCATATGCTAACCACTGACTTACTGTATCCTGCAACTTCCTCTGGCTTCTGTGCAAGATCCAAAGAGATACTGAGCGTTGGAAGCTGCTTCATCTTTCCCTGTGGGGGTGGATTAGCACAATTAAAATGAACATCATGCCTAAATTGAACTGCTTAATTGGTATGTTTACCCGTGAAGACTCAGGAATATTTAGTTAAAGAAGTTGACAAGGTGTTCGCATATTTTGGGGGGAAAGGATGGTGATGGGGGACAGTCTGACCTTAAAGACGCTGTGAGCTGCTTTTCTTTTGGAACTGCTAATTTTGCTCTGCTGCTTCTTTCCTGAGTGTTTTGAGCCAAAGGTGCCACCTGAGCCCTCTGTAGACAGGCTTTGGCTTCTGTTTACAAGGAGTGGGTGTGAGATGCACGTGCAGCCGTGTGTTGGGAACCCGTGTCTTCCTTGAGCATCCCAGGAAAACCCGTGTGGGTTGTGCTGACAAAAGTTGTGCCAGCAACTTTTTATCTTGGAATGCAGGCCCTGTGGGGAGAGGCCGAATCTCCCAAGAGACTGAGGGTCTCTTTCCCTCCTTGAACCCTGTTCCCCCTGCTGTGCAGGTGGCAGTTGTCCCTTTGCTGGGCCATGACCCAGCTGAGACACTGGTCCCAGTCCATACAGGGCGGTGTTCCCGAGGCACACAGGCAGTGCTGGAGTGTGATTTTACAACGTGCTGGGCGCACGTGGCTCAGTGTTGTTCCCCCTCTTGTCATGCAGCGCTGCAGGATGCAAATGGACCCAGCGAGTGGCAGATGGGTTGTGCGGAGCTGAGTCATCACACTCACTGAGCCACAGGCAGCTCCTGCTTTGGGGGCTGGAGAAGGAGCAGGAAAAATTATTTCCTCTTGAGTTATTTTCCTCCTCTCTGAGTTACTTCAGTACCTGTGACTCTCGAGCTGTCAGAAGCTCTCTGCCTGTGTTACCTGCTCCCTGGATGTAACTCAGCTGTGCTGTTGGCCAGATCCCACCTGAGGCTGTCATCCGTCTGATGTGGATGGATGGACCTTGGTGGCCTCCCAGGAAGATCTGAGGCTGTGTAAACCTTATGGTGGTTTCTGTGTGGATGCTGTTGTGTTCTTTCTGTGTTAAGATGCCCCTGCATGGCAGCTCTTTCTCACTCCATAGCTAAGTTAGGAAATGGAGCAGCCCTGTGCTGTGCATCCACATAGAGGGAGAAGCTAGACCTGTTGCTATGCAGGGCTTAAAACTGAGTGAGCTTAAAACTCAGTGGGCTCTGATCTTGGTAAGCTCTTCCCTTGCACAGCTCCTCTCTTCCTAGCAGAGAGGAGCTAGCACGTTCAGAGCAGTGTGTGTGAATTCTTCTGACTGCTTCAAGTACTTGTGTCTCTTCAGCATTGCAAAGCTGGCCTCTCTCCTGGAGATTGTGACTCACTGGTATCAAAACAAAACAGAGAAGTGAGGTTTGCAGTCCCCCCTCCCCAAGCACTTGTGGAGGTTTCTGTTTCTCTAAGCAGAGTCAAATGTGCTTGGCTCGTTTGGAGAGCTGTTCTGTAATGGGATAAACATGCAGATGCTGTTGTCTGTTTAGTGTTTGGCTTGGAGATGATAAACAGTGCCCCAGTGGCAGCCCGTGGCAGGGCTGTGCCAGGAAGCGCACAGTAGGATTGGTCTTCCCAAAAGGCTGCTAAGCTGGTGCTCTGCTGCAGGCTGTGGGGGTATCACTGCATTGGCAGCATGGCAGGGGTGGGGCAGCCAGGCAGGAATCTCTCATGGAGCGCCAGAGCAGGCTGGTGTCACATGCAGGGTGCACAGGGCCTGCCTGCCCTGGCAAACACGATGTACTCTTTGGCAGAGCAGCCCGGAGATGAGCCATGAGTGGAGTAAATGAGCGGGTGCAGAACACTGCCAGCCTGGGGAATATCTGCAGGGGAGGAAATTCCCAGATCATCCACAAGCACTGCCTCTCCCTCTGCTGTTGCTAGCCTTCAGTGTGCAGGAGGGGGATCCGCAGTCCTTGGAGAGGGGCCAGGAAGAGAGCAAGTCTCACCTGGCAGTTGTGTATCTGAGGCACAGGTGACTGTGGCTTCCTAGTGCTGACACAGCAGGGAAAGTGGCTTGTGGTCTATCCTGGAGGATCTGAGTGTTGACAGGTGCTGCAGAAAGACACAGCCCAAGTGAGTGTCAGAGGTGTTTTGTTGTCTGGAGATGTCTAAATTCTTAGACCTGTTGACAAATCAGTTTCCAAGTTGAGTTGCACTCTCTATTTGCCCCACCTCCCAAACCCTTGTGTCAGCCCTGTGTCTACACTGAGCTCTCTAGCAGCTCCAGGCTGTAGCTGCTCTAATACTGTCTCTGAATCTTGCAAGTGTTATGGCACAAGGTTTCCCAACTCCTACTGATTCCCTGAGCTGTAGGTCGTGCTTAAGTGAGAGGCTTCCTTGGAGTGGGAGTCTTGGGGTTGCAGTGCTTGTCCTGCTCTCAGGCTCCTGCCCAGCCAGCATCTCTGCCTCAAGAAGGAATTGCTGTTAGGAGCTTACACGCACTGTTAGCCTGTGTGCTCATGTAAAACACACTTGGGGTTTCTGTCAGAAGGAAATTGCTAAATGCAGAGAGATGTATCTACAGCTGCTCAGTCCAGGCAGGGACTGAAGCCCCTCCCACATGTAACACACCATGGATGGTGTGAGTGTTAGTAACTGTTAGGGTAAAACAAAACCCAACCTGGGCTGAAACTGCACTTAAACTCCTAAACAATACCTGTACTAATACTGCATTTCTGGGCCTGTGTTTGTTTTTTGTTAAGAGGTTATCAGAACAGCCCAAGCCTGTTCCCAACCTGAGCCAGGCTGCTAAAGCTGGGCAGCCTGAAAAAGCAGTGGTAAGCACCTTGAAAAGCCAGGCCTCCGAAAGTGGGAGCAGTGACTCATCTGACAGCGAAGAGGAGTCTCCTGCAGCACAGAGACAGCCTCCACAAGCTGGTAAGTTTCCTGGTAGTAGCCAGGATCCCTCACCTGCATCCTTATGGGTTTCTTCCTCTCCCCTGCACATGGAGCAGCTCCTGTTCTGGACAGCCACAAAGAGCAACTCTTTCTCACAGTGACAATGTCTTATGCTTTTCCTGCAGTGAAAACCAATTCTGTGCCCCAACCAACAAATGTGAAAAAGGCACCGGCTGCAGCACCAGCCACAGCCCCTCCAGCTGTGGACAGCAGTGATGATTCCAGTGAGGAGTCAGATTCAGAGGATGAAATAGTCCCCCCTTCCCAGGTGAGGAGCCACTGACCCACTGGCTATGTGGGCTTTTAGTGCTGCACACTCAGGACTTGGAAGGTGGTAATTGTGGAGGTGATGAGCAGTGCAGAGAAGCCTCCTGTTGGCTGGATCAGGTTTTCTTGGCAGTGTCCGTGGGTCTGGCTGACGCCAGCTCTAGGTGCACATCTCAGCCACAGCAATCTTGCAGTGTGTGAGAGCAATGGAGAGTGTGAGTGCTTTGACAGGAACATGAGTAGACGCACAACCCCAGACCTCCCCTGGGACTCTGTCCCCTCTGCTCTACTCCAGGAATTTAGACTGGAAAAGCAGCCAAATCCTTACAGGAAGAGTCTTTCCATGAGCTGTGTAGCTCCAAGGCAACCCATCGCCTGGTTCCTCCCAGACCCCTGAGGTTCTCTGGTTTTCTTTTCCGCAAGCCTTGGGAGGATGGAAGGATCTGCCCTGAAGGGTAGCACAGTGGTCCTGCTGCCTTTCAGCTGGAGGAGCCAGGCCCCTGCCTTGGAGAAGATAGGTGACCCTGTATCTGTGCTGAGAGCATCACTGAGTGTCATGGAGCTGATCCCAGCTCTCGCACTGGAATCTCCTTGTGTCTCCATGCCAGTCCTGTGGCTGACTCCCTGGGGCCAGAGCTGCCTCAGTGTGAAGCTATCTTGGGGGTGTCTGCACTTGTGCTGCAGTTTGAGCCCAAGAAACCACATTAAAAAACCCACTGACTGAGGAACACAGCTACTGTTCCTCGTAGTGGAGGCTTGGCTGGTGCTCTGAGCCCAAGACTTGGTGGCCAAGCACATTTCATATCCCACACATGCCTTTGCTGGGAGAGGGACATTATGAGCACTCAGGAAATCCTTCCCCGTGTTGGCCTAAGGCTGTGGCCCGCAGAAAGGCTGTCTCCCACCAGCTGATGGGCAGGCAGCCATCCTGAGCAGTCTTTGAGTAAAGCATGTTTATATTACTGAGATTGTATAAAATAATGCAGTTGCTGTAACTTGAGCTTTGTGTGAGAGGGCTGAGAGCTCACGTTGGGCTGGCAGCTCTGCACGGCAGAGCGGGGCCTTTTCCCTTCCAAAGGCCAGATGTTGTGTGAGGGAAATGTCAGCCCACAAAGGCCCAGCTTGTCAGAGATCTGGAGGGGGAGAGCTGCTCACGTAGCCTTGTCAGTAACACAAACCAGGAGGCTGAGTGCTTCTTCGTGGCTCCTGCTCTCTCCTCTGCTGGCATTTGTGTCATGGACCTGTCCTCAGTGACAGATTTCCATGCCTCTGGCCTTTCTATTTTTAACCCTTCTTTATTTCAAGGTTGATGGGAGGTTTCAAATGTGAGGTAACAAAATTGCTCTTGTTAATTTGACCCCTAATCTGTTCTTGCCTTGTGGATCCGGAGGCAGATTTTCCCTGTGGTCAGTGTCTTTGTTTATCTCTGTTGCCAATTAACTCTTGGTGTGTGATTATTAGAGTGTAGAAGACATCCTGGAGTCCAAGTGCCTGCTCTGCAAAGGTTTACAACTGCAGTCTTACAGTGCTGGTGCTGCAGTGGGTAGGGATTCACAGCCTGCAAGCACAGCACATTTCCCCTGCCTGCCCTCAGGGTAGGCGCCTTTGGGGCACTGAGCTAATGCTTTTGGCACTCTCAGGGTGCTGGCCCTTATTTCTGCTCCTGGTTGTGCCAGAGGCCTTGCTCAGAGGCTCATGGGAGATAGAGCTGGTCTGCAAAGGAGAGAATTAAAAAACACAAGTCTTGGTGCTGCGCTGAAAATGATGGAAGGGCTCAGGAGTTTGTGCTGGATTGGTGTATGCCTCTGTATCTTTTTCCTCCAAGTTTGCTCTGTCCTGATTTTCTCTCTCATCTCTTTAAGGGTCTGTCCCAGCAGAACGTCAAAGTAACTGCGGTTTCGAGCATGGTGGCTGCAAAGGCAAATGCCACCCTGCCTTCAGGGAAGAGGACAAAAACTCCTGCTGTCCCTGCAGCCAGCAGAGTGTCTGAGAGCTCGAGCAGTGATGCCTCAGAGCACAACGTGCTGGCAGGAAAGGTAATGATGGAGGAGACTAAGGTGGGGAGCTTTCCTGGTGAGAGGGAGAAGATGCATCTGCTGGGGTCTGGGGCTGGTGCCATGTCCCCAGCTGAGGGATGTGTTCATGAAGCAGGGAGAGAGGGGCTTGCTCTATCCTAACCACGATTATTATCTCATGAGATGAGGCAGAGGAGCAAAGGCTAGTCCTGGTACCTTTTCTGTTCCTGGCTCCCAGCTGGCTGGCTGGTTTATTCTTTTGTGATAGCAGTTGTCTGCTTGGCCACAGCTGCCTGCTTCCCTTGTGGGCTGGGACCAGCTGGACCCTCTGAGAGGTTCTTGGGCTGACTGTGACATGAACTGGAGCAGTACAGCTGAAGAAGGGCCAAGGTGGACCAAGCCCATCTACTCTGGGCTGCTGCTTATAGTTCATGCAGTTAGTTATTCCTCCTTCCAGATCTATTTCATCTCCCTCTCCCTAGGTCCCCGCTGCTTCTAGCCAAAAGCAAACGGTTCCTGTGGGAAAAGCTCCTCCAGCCAACACTGCCGCCCCAGGAAGTTCCACTGCCAAGGCAAGGAAGCCAGTCCTGCAGCCAGCACAGGACACCCACCCAAGCCAGCCCATGCCACCCACCCAGGCAGAGGACACCTCAGACAGCAGCAGTTCCTCTGACAGCGACGAGGAGGAGGCACCCAAGCAGCCCCCCAAACCTGGTCAGTTCTCCCCAGAAGATGCTCTCGGTGCTACCAGGGTGGGGTCAGCCTTTTGTTACTCCATGGGAGGTGTGCAGTGGTTGGAGAGGGGTGCCTCCTCTCCAGCCTGGCAGAGCACTCCCCTTCCTTTGGAGGCTGGCAGCCTTCTGATGGCAGTGCTTGTGCTGGGGAGGTGAGCTCAGCCCCAGGCAGCAGTGGTTTAACAGGAGGAACTCTGCTCTTCCAGCAGGCTCCCTGCAGAAACCAGGAGGAGCCCAGACAGCCCACAGCTCCTCCTCGGAGTCCAGTGAGGAGGAGGAGGATGCAGCATCACAGGTATGGTACCTGAGCAGTCTGGATCCTCTCAGGTCTTGCAGCTGGCTCCTAAGTAGGACTGAGAGAGACTCAGTTCTCAGCCATAGCAGACAAGGTGCTGGGTGGATTTGCCAGGAGAGAAATGGGGGTTCCCCAGTGCAGTGGTGTGAGCAAGACCTTTTGGTGGGGGCAGAGAGAGAGAAGCTTTTGAACCTGGAATGCTTCCCTGGGCAGCCAGGCCTTGGGTCCAGCATTCATGGTGCCTTCCCTGGGAGAAGAGACAGGAGGACGTGGTACCTTGCAAGGGTTAAACCAGGAGAACTGGCGCACAGTGCCAAGAGCAGCAGGGATTTTTTTTTTCCCCCACTTTAGTTTGTAACTTAACCCACGTCCAAGACATGAGATTCCCTTTGTAAGTAACGTGCAGGGCGTGCAGTACATCTGCAGTGCATTAACTGTGCGTGGGCGCACGCTGATGGCCAGGAGCCTCCCCCAAGCCTGCCTTGCTGGGCGAGAACAAAGGAGCGCCTCTGGCCGCCAGCTCTCGAGGCTGTCAGCTCAGCTGGTGTCTGTCGGTGCTGGCCCCTCTCCTGGTAGCCCTAGGCTCTCACAGCAGGCTCCACAGGTGGCCAAAGGTGGACCCTTCACTTGGATTTTGAGGACAATAGCGGCAGAGACAGAGCTGCCTGTCTGGTGTGTGGGAGGCTGCCCTGCCGTGGCTCCTCAGTGTCTGTGCTGTTTCAGTCCCTCCTCACAGGCTACCCAGTCCTCTCCAAGACCCCAGTAACACCCCAGGCACCAAAGACGGTTCCCCCCCAGCCTGGAGGTGAAGCGGGGCCAGGGAAGGCAGCTGGGAGTGCTGCAAACTCCCTCGCCAAGGGCTCCCTGAAAGCAGCCCCAGCCGACAGCTCAAGCAGTGACAGCAGTGACTCCGACACAGATGACAACCAGGTGGCTGCAAACCACAAAGCAGGTGGGTCTTCTTTGGCAAGGTTGGGAATTTGCTTGGCCCAGGAGCAAAGCCATGCTGGCACAAAAGGGTGACACTGAGGAGGATGTCACTGGGACGAGCCCCGTTCCCAGTGTGTCTCTACCACAGAGCCACAGCATGGAGTGCTGCTGCCGTCTGCTGGCTTCCCTGGCCACAGCACAGCCTTCTCCCTGAACACCCTGCTTGTGCTGGCTGCCTCCAAGGCTCAGTGCCTTTGCCTCTTCCAGGATGTGCTTTAGCCACAGTAATTAACAGGAGCAGGTAGGGCTCTCCCTGGAGCCAGTGCACAGTGCATTGCTGGCTTCTGTGGAAGGTTCAAACACTGCCTGAAGAACATCTGCTGCACAGTGCTGGTATTCAAGCCTCCCCTTGGGCTGTGTGGGCTCTGCTGCATGTCTGGAGAGCAGAGGAGGGGAAGCAAATGAGAAGACCTGTGGAGAAACAAAATGTACCACCATTTTCCTTGTTTGTTGGCAAATGGTAAGAGTTGGAGCTGGAAGCTGCTTCTGCTCTGGTTGTGACCCTGACACTTTCAGATGAACTCTGACCCACACTAGAAACTCACGTGGGTCTGTTGGTCCCTTGGGCACATCATGAAATTGTGCATAGGGCTGCTGAGGAGATCAGAACCATCTGTTTATGGGCTCAAGAGGGCTCAGGGGCTCTGGGATTGGCCAGTGGTGGTGATGACACGTGACAGTGTGGAAACCCCCACCACCCTGGGAAGTCCACAACTTACTGGGGATGGTGTCCTGGGGAAGGACTGCTCTGTCTATGCTCACCCATCTTGTCAAACAGCCAACTGTTGTGGCTGTTGTCACCACTTCAGGCTGAGGCATCTTTCTCTGACTGCTGTAGATGCCAACAAGTTTAGCTTTTTTTCTGGGAGAAGAACTGGATGCTCCTCTTCAAATGCATATTTCCATTCTCCTGTGACTAGTCTGTGTAATGAATGTTCCCTGAGTTGTCTTCTCTCTCTTGTCTGTTTCTGCAGAAAACAACCCCCATTCAGGGCAGGAAGCTACAGAAGCCTCCAACCAAGAGAAGGTGGCAGGAAAAACAGAGCCAGGTCATGCCAGCCTCAAAGCTTCGCCACTGAAGAAAACCGTGGCAGTGAAAGAGAACAGTATTGGGGCAAAAGGGGTGCAAGTGACCCCAGCGTCATCACATGCCCTGCTGTCTGTCCCAGAGTCACAGCAGCCAAGCTCAGGGAGTGAAACTGAGGTCACCACTGCTGCCAGAGTCCCTGCAGTGCAGACAGTGGAGGGGTTGGAGGTGAAGAAGAAGAAGAAAAAGGAGAAAAAAGAAAAGAAGGAGAAAAAGAAACCATCCTCCACAGCAGACAAAGCTGTGAAAACGCCCAAGAGCAAAGACAAAGAGAACAAGAAGCAGAAAACGTCTCAGAAGCGGAAGCTGACGGGAGAGGATGGGGCTGTGGGGCAGCCCAAGGAGAAGAAACGGAAAGGGCAAACTAATGAAGAAGTACCCAAAAAGAAAAAGAAGAAAGCAGATGGTGACCTGGACAAGGTGGCAGGCAGCAAGGACAAGAAAAAAACAGCTAAAAGTAAGCATGCTACACTTGGGGCCTAGTTTGCAATAGGTTCTTGCAGCTGATGCACATTCACCCTCTGGTGCAGGGCCTTGCAAGTAGCACCCACTTTCCCATTGGCTTCCTGCTTGGCTGCTTCCCTCATGGAATCATAGAGTCGTGTGGCTTGAAAAAGGCTTCTAAGTTCATTGAGTCCAACCACATCCCCAGGTACCATATCTGCAGGTCTTGTAAATGCCTCCAAGGTTGGTGACCACACCACTGCCCTGGGCTGCCTAGTCCAGTGAAGAAATTTTTCCTAATATTCAATCTAAACTTCCTCTGGCTCAGCTTGAGGCCGTTTCCTCTTGTGCTGTCACTTGTGACCTTCGTACAGCTTGTTGTTCTGTAGTGCCCTGCTCTCTGCCCTACTCCAAAGGCCATTTTTTTCTTTGCAGTGCAGCCTGTATTTGCAAATCAGAGCTGGTTTTGTGCTGGATCTCGTAGGCTTTAAAAAAAAAGGGGGAAGCTGGATTGGCTGAGCCACATCTGCTGGGGCATTTCTGTTCTGCTGAAATGCAGCCCTTATTTTTGGAGGAGACAGACTTGTCCATTGGCCCTTGTGTGAGCTGTTAAACAGGGATGAGTGGAACCTCTTGGAGCAGTTGTGCTGAGCTGAACCTTGTGTCCATCCTGTGTTAGCAGCTCCCCTGGCTCTCATTTCTGGCATGTGCCCACCTACTCCAGCCCTGAAGCAGTTCCTTGGAGCAGGTGGGCAACAGAAGGTGGAAAGAAGGAAATTCTACATAATTCCACTTACATGTGTGCACAGATGGTGGGATCAAGCTGCTCTGGCTCAGGGGTATTAGGGAAACATCCCTGGGTGCAGCTGCCTGTGGCAGAGCTCTGCCTTCACCCAGTTCCTGCTCTGGAAATCTTGCTCAAGTTTGGATGTGATCAAAAACTTACTGGAGGTGCTCCTACCAGTCTGTGCTCCCTCTCAGAGGCTGACAATACCAGAGTCCCTCTCTTAGTTGGCTTTTCTTTCCCATTCCTAGAAAAGAAGACTGGGAAAGAAAAGAAGAAGAGCAAAAAGGCATCTTTGGAAGGGGCACCTGTAGCAGATGGCTCTGCTGAAGTTCACAAGAAGAAGAAGAAAAAGGAGGTATGTGTCAGACCCCGGGCTGTGGTGCTCATCCCAGCAGTGTGCCAAGCTAGAGAACGAACAGAGCCGTGTCCTGGCCTTGCTGGCAGTCCTGGGGAGCCTGCAGTTCACTGTGGCCAGTCTTAAGACACCCCGATCTTTGGCTGGGATTAGGGTGGCTCAAAGGGCTTGTTCCTGTATTGCTGCCCTAGGAGATTCCTTTCCCTGGAAAGGTCAAACCCAGCGATCCTTTTGGTGGCAAAGGACTTAGTCCTGTCTAAGTGCTGCTCTCCAGCTGTCTGTTCATCTCATTCTCAGCGGAAGCTGGAGCTCCTGAGGCTTGGCAGGCTTCTGCATCCCATCCCAAGGGCTTGAAGGGGGCACAGAGGGAGACTATAGGGTGTTCCATGTGGTGGCTGCCACCTCTACAGGGATGTATCCAGGAAGCCTCTGTGGCTTTGCTGGGTCCTTCATGTCTGTGGTGCAAATGATACTGATGTATTTTTCCTCCTTTCCATTTTAGAAGAAGAAAGCAGCTGAGCCTGAAGGATTGTGAGAAGGTACATGGCCTGTGGGGACTGGCCATTGGTACCCTGAGCGGCGTAACCTTGGCCACATTCAGAACTCCTGGGCCAGTTTTGGGAAGACAGTGTGGTCTCTAAGTGCTCACTGAGCCAGCCTGGCCTTAGATCAGAGGGCCAGGGAGTGGAGCAGTGTGAGGAATATCGTGCAGCCCTGTGCTGGCTTCTCTGGATGTGTCTGACCTCAACTCTTTAGCTGCTGAGAACTGGATGTCCAGCCTGGGTGTTGCTGACCTCTGTCACCAGCAGAGATGAGTGGCCTCTGGCAGTGTCTGTCTGTCCCTGCTGACCACAGGGAGCTTGCAAAAGCAGTGGGGATTAGATGGTGATGTTGTAGCCACCTGGAAGTGGACCAGATGCCTCTGCCCATGCTCTGCTCAGCTGTAAGGCTGTTCTCCTCCCCATCCCTAACTCTCTAACTCCTCTCCCCAAAGGTACCGCATTCCTGTGATTAAAGATTTATGGGTGAAGATCAAACAGAAGAGAGGAAAAAAAAGGAAGCTCACCTGGAAAATTCCAGCTTTTTTCAAAATAGTAATTTATAACTTCTTTTAACTGACTTTTAGAGCAGAGCAGCGTAACTTTTCTGCCTCCTCCTGTCCTGCTGAGGCCCAGAGATGTGTTTATAGTCCCTCCAGATGGAATGGGACTGGAGGAGGCAGTTTGACCAGAACATAAACTGCTTTTCCCCTTGTTGACACCCAGCCATCCCTTTCTCTTACCACAGAGCTATATTTTTGAGAAAAACTTTTACCTTTTTTCCCCTCCTCCTGTGACTTGTGGTGTCAGTCCTTTTGCTACTACAGAAGAGAGCTCTCGGGTTTCCTTTTTATTCCAACACTGACAGCAGTGATTATCATGTCCCTGGAGTTGCACTGAACAGTTGTGTGCAGCAGCTGTTCTCAGCCAAGGCAGAGTCAGTTTTTGTGTTGTTTTTTTATGAAATACAAAATAATAAACAACAAACAGTGAGATTTTACTTCAGCTGCTTTCAGGGGAGGCCAAGGCTGGCTGGCTCTGGAGGATGTTGTGGGTGGGAGAGCAGAGCCCAGTGTCTGCCTGTCTGGGGCAGGAGGAACCCCAGGGTACAAGTGAAATCAAACAAGGGATGGGCGAGGAATGGGACAAGAAACACAGCCAATCCTGGGTGGAGATACAGCTGTCTCTGCCTGCAGAGATTTTTCTTTATCCCTTTTAGTTTAAGATTCATTTATTTTTAACCTCGGACAGCTGCAAACAGCACGCAGAGCCCTGCTGGAGTTGCTTACAAGGCTTTCTTATTCAAAAGTTTATTTGAGATTATTAGCTTGTGAGATCATTTATAAAGGAACAATCAGATATATTCAGGAAAATTAGAAGCCCCTCTGCCCATAGTTACCCACTGCTGAGGCTGTAGGCGAATCTCTATCTACAAATCTGAGCACTCCACAATAAAAACCCATTACTCCAGTAATCTAGCAGGGCTGCAGCCTACAGGGATCAGTTAAGAAGCTGGTGGGGATTGTTTTGCTGCTTTAAATGTTTGTTCAGTGAAGGAAGCATTAGTTCTTCAGCAGGGGCGAGCTGTACCGCTGCCTGGATGCTGTTGGAGGTTGAGTCAAAGAGAACAGGATTTATGGATCTGACGTGGTTGATGTAATTTTCCAGCCTGCTCTACCCACGCTCTGAGGGTACTCAGTGTCTGATGGTGGTGGCAGCTCAGCCCTGGCTGGTGCTCTGCAGCAGGGGAAGGGTGCCCAGGGATGCCCACTGTTAACTGCCTTGGAAAACCAATGTAAGAGCAGAAGAGAAATAGAGAAAAACAAAAAGGCAGGAGCTGGGATGCTGGAGGCAACTGCTGGCATCCTCTTCTACTCGTCTGTGTGGGAGCAAGAGCAGGTAGTCAGTAAAACAGCTCAAGGACCTCCCAAAACTGCTCTTCATCGCCACCTTCCCCTCCCCAGCAGTCCCCAGGACTCTGGGGACACTTGGGCACTCACCTTTGCTTGCTCTCAGCTTAAGCATGTCCACCCCGGAGAAGATCATCTCCTCTGGCTCCACGGTGGCGGTGGCAGCGGCAGCACTGGGAGCAGCAGTGCCTGCAGAGGGAGGGCAGGACGTGGGTGCTGGACCCCGGGGCTGCCCCATCACCCACCCCCACCCCTCCGAGGGCAGCGGGGGAGAGCCTGTGCCCACTGCTGAGCTGGGGGCAAGGGGGGCTCATGGAAAACCCTGACTGCACACCTCAGCTCCAGCTACCTGCGGCGGGCTGCGGGTTTTGGGGTCCTCTCCAGCCTTAACGTGCTGGCACTGCATGGGTGAGAGGTGCACCCTGCAGCCTGGACTCCTTCCTCTCCTCTCCTAGCTCTCCTCCCTAATTCCAAGCATACACACTGCTCCTTCCTCTCCATCCCCTCCCTGGCAACCTACCGGGACAGTTCAGCTTTCCCCGAGTCATAGTGCCCTCAATCTTGGTGCCGTTTTTGTAGGAGCACCAGCAGAAGCCGGTGGAGTAATGGCACTGCTTGGGCAGGTAGTCTCCGTTCTCATCGCACTGCGGGCGGAAGCGGCCCAGCTGGTCATCCCCAAAAGCGGCCTCTGCCTGGCACTTAGTTTGCACTAGGGCAATAGAAACAGAGGGGACACTCCATCAGCCCCCCCAGGCCTGTCTCCCCCTCAGCAGGAGATTCTATCCAGAAACAGTTAAAGGTGAGCAAGCCCCCGCCTGGTGACCTTTCTGAAGCTCTTGGGCCAGCCAGGGATGGAGGATTTGGGGTGGTGCTCCAGCTGTTCAGCCTTTTGTTCACCCCAAATGCCCTACAGGCAGCAGGCAGAGATGCTCTGTGATGTCCTAACAGCCATGAAAGAGCGGCTCCCCACGGAACAAATAGGTCTGTGACTGGAGGGAGGGCTTGGTTCCCTGTGAGATGCCCCATGCCAACACTTCCCTGACCCTCTCCAGCTCAGCAGCCCATCCCCAATACCTTTCTCCGCTGGGATTGCCTTGCGGTCCTCTGACTTGGGGTTCTTGGCCATCTCAAACAGCAGCCATTTGTGCATCCAGGACTCAAAGGACTGCAATGACAGGGTCCAGCACATTAATGGGCATGGGGGGAGTTCACCCCAGGGGCGCCATGTCACAAAGCTCTGGCTTGGACGGGGAAGGTTGTGAACACCATCCTCTTCCTTGAAGTGGGAGCAGCCCAAGCCTGGCTAAAGCCAGACTTTGTTTATCCAGGTGGGGATACCCCAGTCCCTCCCCAAAGCACTCCTGGATGGAAAGCAGGTGGGACAGGATGACAGTGACAAGCACTGACCTTCCAGTCCGCATAAGTCATGGTGCTCCTCAGTCTCTTCAAGTTGTCCATCAGGTTGTTGTTCAGCTCCGGGAACATCTTACTGGGGTCTGCTTGCTGCAGAGCAACCACCACAGTGAGGGCCAAGAAAAATGAGGCGGGGGGTGGGGGTTGGAGCTCTGCTGGTATCAGCCAGATGGGTGCTGCAGGAGGTCAGGAGCTCCCACCAGCTCTGAGTACCCCAAGAGACCCCAGACCAGTGCAGGACGAAGCTGTGGGGCGGGGGGAGCAGGGGACCTTACCAGCAGCAGGTGCTTCACTTGGTCCTCGGTTTTGTTGCTAACAGGGCCCTTGACCTCAAGAGAAAAGGCAAAGGGGCAGTGTGAGCACGGCAGCAAGCCCTAAGGGCAGCAGGCAGTGCCAAGCAGTGCTGGATCTCTCTTACCGGAAGGTCTTCAAAGGGTGCAGGACGCATGACCCTCATGAGCAGGGGCGGGTTTGCCATGGCCATGTTCATCGTCTTCACTGGCTTGGCACCTGCCGAGGAAGGAGAACTGTGAGGGGCACCAACAGGGCTGGGTGGTCCAGGAGGGAGTCATCCCTTCTGCCTCTGCCTCCCACCACTCTGATGCCCATGGGGCTACTGACCGGCAGGCAGCTTCCTCTGCAGAGCCTCCAGCTGCAGGTGCTGGGAGGTCTTGGTCAGCTTGCTGATCTGCCCGCTCTGCTGGTACACGAAGTAGATGGTGACAGCCTGGCCGGCGATGAGCAGGGCCACCAGGATGGAGAGCGTGGAGAAGGCGGCTTTGCGCCTCAGCGCAGACCTGCGGGACACGGTCAGGGAGCTCAGCCGCCCGCCGGCGGCAGAACATGACATCCTGCCGTCACCCCCTCCCCGCCCCAGACAGCCCCGTCCCGGCGGATTTGCAACCAGACAAATGCAAATTCCCCCATCGATGGGAGCAGAAGTGAAACCTCAGCATGAGCACACCGGGAACCGAAACCCGCTGTGGGGGCGGGGGGAACTGGGGACACGGGAGGGGGACAGGGCGCTGCCAGGGGATTTTGGGGAACGGCATCACTGAGCATCGCCTTTTGCGGGATGGTGAAAACCACTTGGAATCTCGCCGGTCCGTGGGGCAGAGGACACGACTCATGGGATGTTGGACCTGCCCCGCTGGGTGAATGAGGCACTGTCGAGGCGCAGCGGGGCCCCAGAGGTCACCCCCCGCCTCCACTGCCCGGGAGGAGCGGACACCGCCCGGCCAGGGGACAAGTCCCGAACGGGACGCGCCGCACGGGCGTCTGCCCGGTGACTGGTGACGTCAGGGCTTCCCGGTCTCTGATTGGCTGCAAATTTTGGGTGGGGTGTGCCCCCTGCGGGGGTTGGGCCATAGGGACGAGTTGGGACCTGGGGGCGCAGCCCCACAAAGCCACTTGGGTCCAAGGTCCGCTCCTGCCCCATGGCCACGTCATCAGCCTGCCTGTCCCACCACCTCTTCCTCACAAAGAAAGAAGTTTTGCTTCCTCCAAAGCTTCAAGCCATGGCTCTCTGCCACACCCTGTGAGCCTGGCCACCCCATCGCCATGCCTTGTCCCCGGCTGCCCCAGAGATACAGTGACCCCTTTCATCCCGCTGCCACCCCGTGCCCTCCCAATCCCATAGCCACCCAATTCCCCCATCCCACAGCCGCCCCACGTCCCCCTCCCATTGCCGCCCCATGCTTCCCATCCCACGGCCACCCAATTTCCACCATCCCACTGCCACGCCCTGCCTCTGCCTTGCCGCACAGCCATGTTCTGGCTCCTTCCACAGCCCTCTTGGCTCCGCAGTGCCCCATTCCCACAGCCTGCGCCCCATCTTCTGCCCCATAGTCACTCTGTGCCCCCTTGACCCGACTGTATCCCCTTCCATCCCACAACCACGCAATACCCCCTGCCCCACGTCCCCACTGTGCCCGCTTCGCCCTCCCCGTGCCCCCCATCCCCGTGTCCCCAGCTGTGGCACCTCTGGGCGTCCCCAACACTGAGCACGCCGCTGCCGCGGTCAGAGATGAGGTCCCGCTGCTCGTCAGCCATGGCTCCGCTGGGCTCCCCGAAGGCAATGAGCACCCCGAGCGAGGCTTCTGGAAATACCCTCGGGTCTCCACCCTGCCCTGACACCCAGGGGGGGAAGCCAAAAGAAAAGTCCTATTGGCTGCTGGCACTTGCATCACTTGTTGCCAGGCAGACCTCTGCTCCGGAGGTCTCCAGTTCAGAAATGATGCTGGACACAGCCGTGAGCTCCACGGCCGCTCAATGGGGCTTCACTGCCCACCCCACGCCACGGGAAGGTCACGGTGCCCAGCCTGGTGACACCGGTGCCATGGGCCCAGAGGCTCAGGTACCCCCGGGGGGGCGGGAGGTGGTACATGGGGGGCAGGAGGTGAGAAAGGGAGGGAGGGGTCAGATGGGGGAGGTGAGAGGCAACGAGTGAGGAAGGAAGTGGGGTGCAGAGGTGGGACACGGGGGGTGGGACACCATGGGGAGGACCCCCTACACCAAAGGCTGAGCAGGACCTTCCGTGGGGGCACAGTGCAGGGTACACCCCTCCTCCCTGACCTTGGCTGCTGGGGGAAAGCTGTACTTGGGCTCAAGCCCCTCCTTGAGGGTCACTTTGGACCCTCCCTGTGTGGGAGTTCTCGGCCAGCACTTCTCAGGCTGAGGGGGCAATGACTAAAGGACCAAGCACTTTCAAGCCCTCCTTCCTTCTAGCACTACCCCCCTTGCTTTGCCTGCAGCATCTTCCAGGAGCTGAACCCCCAAAGCCAAGAGAGGACGAGCAGCCCCTCAAGGTGAGTGACCCCAAAGCACCAGTGGGAGTGGGGCAATGGGGGTCTCCAGCCCCCCCACAACCCCCCAAGTGCTACATGGGCAGGAGCAGCCATCCAGCCCATAATGCTGGGTTTTGGTGATTCTACACAATGTCCCAGAGCAGCGCGGGGATAACACACCCCCGATGCCCATGCTGGGCCGAGGGTCACACTGAGCCCAGCACCAAGCTGGCTCCAGCGTCAGGACTCAGCACAACCTTGGCCAGAGTTCAGTCAAAAGTGAAACTGCGAATGTGGAATTAAAAGTCAGGCACCACTGCTCACCTGGCAAAGCCATTGGGGCGAGCAGGGACGTCTTGTTTCAGCCATTCCATTTCTTTTCCTGATTCAGTCCTGAGCCTCCCAGCCAGCAGGGACATACAGCCGGCCCTAGGAGAGCAGACAAAGGGATCGTTTCGGAGCATTTACAGGGAGTAGGGCAGGGTCTCCCAGTAGATGGTGTTCCTTGAGGAAACATGGTGGGACAGTGCTCCTGCTTTCCAGGTGGCAAACTGCAGCCCCAAAGAGGGGAAGGGTTTTGGTGCCTGGACCCTGGTCCCAACCCTGCGACCCAGCTGGGAAAGGCCTGGGCGCCCAGGGGTTCAGAAAATACCGGCCCAGAGGTGTCCATCAGCCTCACCCCAAAGGCCCAGGGGTGTCCATCAACCTCACCCCAAAGCTGTAACAAAGCTGTATTTAGAAACCATCAGAGGGGTTTGAAAAGAAAATAAAAAGGGAGAGGAAATTGAGAAAAAAGGGAGGAAAGAGAAGTTAAAAAAAGGGGGAAGAAAAAAGGGGGGGAAAAACAAAAGAACAAAAAAGCATTCCACGCATTTTTTGTCTCTCCCCTCATGGGCACTGGGAGTTTTAGGGGACACATGGGTTTTCCTCACAGCCTCAGCCCCCACTCAGCTCCTCATTTTGGGGCCACAATCCCTGCCTCAAGGCCACGCTCCTGGTGCATTCCGTGACCAGCCTCAGCCATAAGGGGAACCAGAGAAAGTCTGAGCAGGAACTTGGCAACCGAAACCCCAGCGATTCCATGGAGCTGGGCTGGCTCTGCAAACCACAAACGTGGGTGATAACCTGGGGGTGGGGAACAGCCCCCTTCCCAGGCAGGCTGAGCCCCTTGAGCCCCAGCCTGGAGGGGGACCATCAGCCCTAAGTCAGCCCCTGCTCTGCACACAGACATTCCCAGTCAGCTCTTCAGTGCTTCGCACACACAACTTTCTGCCCAGGGCTGTGGCACCCAGGGTTTTTCAGTCTGTGAATTGATTTTCCAGGGAAGACACAGACCCTTTCAGAGCGCAGCTTCCATCCTGTCTGACCCTCCTCACTCTCCCACCGCCTGAGGCTGGCACTGGATTGTCACCACTCTGTTACCCCAAGGCTTTGTATTTGGTGCTGCCCATCAAAAACTTCACAAGTCTTTTTTTTGGGGGAGAAAAAGCCATCTGGAGCAAGGAATGGTTTCAGGACTCTGCTGAGGAACAGGCCAGCAGAGCAATTGTTTCAAACAATGAGGTGGAATAACCCAGGCACATTCACAGGAAGCCATTCATCACCAGCTGGGCCTCGTCTCGCAGCTCTCAGCCCCCAGACCCTGCACAAAGGTTTGGGGAACAGACCCACATTTCCCACCGACCCTGAGGTGACACCCTCAACAGCACAGGATTAGCCCTGGGCACAGCTGAGGGGGAAAGGCTGAGCCACAGGGCCCACCAGTGACCCCTGACTGTGTGTGGGGATGGAGCACAGCCCCCAAGCAGCCCCATGCCCTCCACAGGACGAGCATCCCCGCCAGGGTGACACAGCGTGGGCAGGCACACGTGTCCCCCACCCACGCAGCCCAGGAACCATCACCCAGATACAGCTACAGGGGGTGCAACTGATTCAGTTCCTTGCTAAATCACTCAAGACAAGCTGGTTGGGTTAGGCCAGGGACTGTCTAGAGCCAGGAGACCCATCCATGCTACTCTGACAGGAGGGTCTTTTCCTCCAAAAAGGCCCAGGACACAGGCCAGGAAGCTGCTCTGTGCTGGGACTTTGGTTTCTCTTCCTCATTCACCATTTCCTCTTTAGGGTTATGCATCAACACAGGAAGCTGCTTCAAAGACGTCAGGTCGACAGAGAAATCAGTGATTTGTGCTTTAATTGTGCAGCAAGCCCAGGCACCAGCCTGCCCATGGCACAGCACTGCCAGGGCAGCACGTGGCACAGGCTGGGTGTAGTGACTCGGCTCAGCCAGCCCTGTGTGCACCAGCACGGCTCCAGCTTCCAAGGGTTAAGGGTTCCAAATCCACCTTCCTCTACAGCAGACACCTTCCCTTTTCTACATCTGCTCTATAAACCAGAAGGGCTGAACCGGCCTGGAGCAGGGTGGGCAGCAGAGGGAGTGAGGGGAAACGTCCCCTTGCACCAAGAGACAAGCAGTCCACTGAATTTTTGCCACAGCAAAGGTCCTTTGTTTTTGCTGTAGAGCTCTCCCCAGATGTGCCCCATGAGGCAGCCCTGGGACAAAGTAACTCACACCAACAGGGACAGCTTTCACTGTATCCAAAGTGTACCAAAAAGCAGAGGAGCTGTTGGCAACGCAGCGTCCCACTCCCTGCTCTCCACTGTCCTGCCCCCTCCTCCTTTCAGCTCCATGTTGGCTGAGCTGCTTCTGGTTTCATGTTTTCAACACCTTCTCCACACAGAGTTCAAAGAACACTTTAAGTACAGGAAAACAGTGATTTGAACAGCAAATAGTGCACGTTTAAGACAGTAAGGGAAATTTATTCTAACATTTTCCATGGCCACATAAAAAAATAACAAATAAAACACTATGGCTGTGCCAAGGGAAATGCTGGCTTAGGAACAGATGTCCAGGCAGAGGATTTTTTCCACAGAAAGGGGAAGTGATGCATTAAGCAACATTTTGCAGAAAACCCAGCAGCAGTTGCTTGCTCCCAGCCCAGCTTTTTTTTCCAGGAGATGCAAGAGGTCATGACTCATTTTGAAAGTATCTTTTGCTATACAAAGCCCAAGATCCGTGTGGCTTTAGAGCAGCCAGCCTGGTTCCCCTCCAAGCCAGAGGCCCAGCTCCAGAGCACAAGCCATCTCGAAGCCCCTCGGCTTCTAAGCACACCCCAGTAAGAAAACACAGAGCTAAACAGAGGTTTAAGAGAGCTTTAATAACAGAAGGTGCTGCGCTGGTTACAGACGACGTCCACGGCGACCGCCCTTCCTGCGAGTGCTGTCGGAGGGGATGGGGGTGACATCCTCTGCAGGGAGAAAATCCAGAACACAGTTACCTTCCAGAAACCACCTGGGCACAGCCACCCCGCCCCAGGCATCACCCAGCACCTCAGCGCTCGGACACCACAGGAGCCACACGTGTGCAGAAGGAACTCTCCATGGAGTGAAGGTATTTGGGAATTTGCCACAGGCTGGGTACCCAGGGCTTTAGTGCTTGTACGCAAAAACCCCCATCTCCCATCCCACTTAAACCAAGCAGCCACAGCGTTTCCAAAGAAACACAGGATGCTTGAAGAATTTTCAGCACAACAACCACAACTGCATCTTGTGACTCCCCCACAAAGTTCAGGACTCTCCCTCCAAGAGCTGGAGAACTCCATTATTAGTGAATCACCAAGACCAACAAGGTATTCTTAAGTGACTGAACAGCTCTGTGACATCAGAAGAGCAGCAGCATCCTGCTCCAAGCTGGGGCTTGCCCTGCACATAGAAACTGGGGTTCTGAGTACTGCTCTCACCACCTGCTGGTGAACTGTCAATTTAAGGATCTGTTTACATGAAATCCTTTCATTGGAGCCATCTAAGCAGCCATGAAGAACATCCCAAAGTTAAGATCATGCAGCATAGATGCCTACAAAGCTCCTTTCACTAAATAATCCCTTTTTTCCTCACTCACCAATGCGGCCGATCTTCATTCCAGAGCGGGCCAGAGCTCTCAGGGCTGACTGGGCACCAGGTCCAGGAGTCTTGGTCCTGGAGGAGAGTCAGAACCAACAACCCCTTCAAGAACTCAGGAGCTGAACACAGTTTACAAATAGCCAGCAATATCAAAGTCACACTCTCCCCATGCCAAACCACCCTCCTCCTGGTCCAGTCTCATCCACCATCAGCCCCCACAGCCACGTCCCCATCAGTGTCCCAGCCCCCCCACTGTACCTATTGCCCCCAGTGGCACGCAGCTTGATGTGCAGGGCGGTGATGCCCAGCTCCTTGCACCTCTGGGCAACGTCCTGGGCCGCCAGCATGGCCGCGTAGGGAGAGGACTCGTCTCTGTCCGCCTTCACCTTCATCCCACCTGTCACACGGCAGATGGTTTCCCTACAGAAGGAAAAGGTGACGTTCGGGAAAAAAAAGCCATTCCTTGTTCTTCCCCCAAGGCAGGTTCTGCCTACAGACAAAACCTGTTACTGCTAATGTTACCAGATCAATAAGCTACCACACAGTACCTGGAACACCGTATTGATCAGAAGAGCTCACCAAGCCA
This sequence comes from Corvus hawaiiensis, assembly GCF_020740725.1. NCBI lineage: Eukaryota > Metazoa > Chordata > Aves > Passeriformes > Corvidae > Corvus > Corvus hawaiiensis. The sequence continues at coordinate 6,887,620 of NC_063227.1, read as the reverse complement.
CCCAGTTCATGTACATGCACCATCCCAACTCACAGCTCAGCAGAAACTCGAGCATTTTGGTGGAACCTCCTGCCAAACCTAGTTTGCACTTTCACACCCAAAGGAGCTGGGTACTGCAGCGAGGTGATGCATGTCTCATACTCACTTGCCAGACAAATCGGTCACATGGACAAAAGTGTCATTGAAGGAAGCAAAGATGTGGCAGACACCAAACACATTCTCTCCTTCAGCAACCTGTGGTCCCAAGCTGATGACCTGCTCTTCCTTCTTCTCCTTGCCCTTACGAGGTGCCATTTCTGAAAAACAACAAAACAGATGTATGAGTGTTGGTAGTTTCCTCAACATTGTTAAAGAACTTGATGGAATTCCTGCTATTGCAACCTTTCACCAAGCAAGAAAAATGAGTTACCATTGGCAAAACACAGGTAAATTTGGGGGTACAGGTAAATTTCTTATAAACCCAGGATTCGCAGCTTCGCTGTATCCTGGCACACAGGTCATCACCTACAGCTGTTAGTGGAGTCCCTCCTGCTGCATTTCATGGCAGCTGACGTCCCCAAGCTCCATCACAGCAGTGCACAAGGGAGCTCCTTTCCTTGATAACCAGCTATGCTGAGCATTTCCCCTTGTTTACGCGGGTTTATGGAAAAAAACCACCAAACCAAACAATTACTACAGACCCAGTATTGTCAGTAAGCCCCGAGTCTGCAGACCTTTTAGGTACCAGCTTCGGTTCTTCCATGTTACTGGTCTCTCAACCACATCCTTGGGACTAGCCCAGTTAAGTCTCCTGCCCCTGAAGCCCACACCCAGCGATGGGAGACAGCAGGGGCAGCACTCGGCTGTGCTCGGTTTGGCGGCCGGGAATCCCGTGCATCCGCTCCCAAACACAGAAAGACGGTTCCCTATTGCCCTCTCCTGCCAAACTCCTGCTACAGCCAGTGCCCTGCACAAGGGAGATGTGCGGCCACTGCACCGAGGTAACCAACCCAACACAACCCACGTTCACCCTCGGTGGTCCCCTCTCCACCAACAGCCCCGAGCACTGTAACATCCATTTACATCAGTGTCTGCGCGGCCGCTGCGATAGCACCACATCCCTTTCCGGACACATTCATGGCGCACAGGCTCCACAGCGCCGTCCCCAGCCCAGCGAGGCCGGTACAGCACACACAGCACACGCTGTACCGCCGGCATCGAGCTCCGAGCGACGAACCCGCCGCGTTTCAGCGCTCAGGGACGCAGCCCCGGCCGCTCAGGGTGCGGGGGAGGGCCGGCCCGGGGCCCAGCACCGCCAGCCGGGAGCTCCGCTACTCCAGCCCGCGGCTCTCCCGCGGCCCATGGCCCCGCTCCGCCGAGCGCGCCTCCCCCGCACCCAGCGCGCTGCCCCGCGCAGCCCCGGTCCCGCGAGGGCGGGCGGCGGGCGCGGAGACCGCGGCGAGGCGCGGGCGGGCGGATGGCGGCGGATGCGGCGCGGCGCGGACTCACCTGCCCGTCTGCTCCGGCGGCTGCCGCGGAAAGGAAGCGGCGGCGTCAGGGGGCGCGGGTCACCGCCTCACCCGGAAGGGATGGTGGGAGGCGGCGTGTCCGCTGCCGCAGGCACAGAGCTGTGCCCCGATCCCAGTCCCAATCCCTCCGCGCCGGCCGCCGCCGCCGCCGCCAAACCGTGACCGTCTCTCCCGAGGCCAAGCCGGGCCGATCTCCCCAGCACGGCGCGGCCGCCTCTCCCCTCACACAACTGGCGCCGCCGGCTCGACCCCCCCAAGATGGCGGCGGCGTCTCCCTGAGTCCCTCCCCAAGATGGCGGGTGGGTGTTTGCGCTTCTGACGGAGCCGTCCCGGGAGAGCTTTGGAAACGAACCGGTGTGAAAAACAACTGGAGGGGAATGGCTGTAATTCCAGCAAGCATCCTGCTTCCCCCCGGCTACGCCCGAGCAGTCGGCTCTGCCCCGGCTCAGCAAGAGCCAGGTTGGGGCGCAGGCCATTCCTCCTTGCTCTGCAGTCGGGGCTGAGCACGGCCAGGGGTCCCGGGGGTCTCCAGGCGCCAGCTTGTCCCTGCCCCGAGCTCAGGCGGGAGCCCTGACCGCGAGGAGGTGTGCAGGAATTCACCCACAAAAGAATGTATGTGGTGGTGGTTTAATATGTGTACGTGGGATATTTTCATCAAAGAGCTGATGGGAGAGGTTTCAGTCTTGATGATTCTCTCAGGAGCTCCGGCAGCTGATGGGAGAAGCAGAGACTGCAGCTGTGAACTGAGCGATGGTGCAGGGACACCTCCCACAGCTGTGATCGGAGAGGTTTGTTCCACCTCTACAAAGACAATGTCAATTTGTAAATTTTTACATAAAGGTGGTCCAGCAAGGCAATGTTTTCTGGTTCCAAGTGATTTAAAAAGTGCTCAGGGGAGTAAGGATGGGGAACACCAAAAACCTTCAGAACAGAAGCACAATGAAATTGAGTTTATAGCACTGATGAGATGCTTCCTGGACAGGATCCTGCCCTGCTTCCAACTGCTTCCCCCTGGTGCTGAGCCGCCTCTGGGAAACAGAGAGCTCTGAGGCACATGCGGCTGGGACGTGAGTGACAAACTGGGAGCTCCTGCAGGTCCCCACATGGGAACGCCTGACAGGCCTTCAGATCTGCGCCCAGAACTGTGCTCCGAGCTGGGCAGATGGAGGAGAAGCAGCTGTACAAGGGAGGCTCCTTATAACAGCCCTATTAGCAAGGCTGCGCAGTCCAAAGGCCTGGAAACGCCTGCAGGGAGGGTCCAGCACCTCTACTCGACTGATAGCATTTGGTGCTGGCCCACCAGAAACTTCTGCCTCGCTTCTCATGTCCATCACCTCTGAAGCTGTAGGGTGCTACATGTTTTTAGGGTAGCATTCACGTGTCCATATTGCCCATCCAGATTTCCCACACCTTTTCCTTTCTCTGGCCAAGCGTTCCAGGTCCCTCCAGAATGCAAACCTCTGGGCTGCCACCAGGGAAAAGAGGTTTGGTCCTTAAGGATCCCTGTCCCCCTGCACCTCCCCTACCCGTGCTGGGATTTTTCCCTGGGAAAGCTCTCTGTGCTCAGGGATGCCACCATAATCCCCTTCCTGACCCCGTGGAACACCTTCACTGGCTCCTGTCTTTGTTACACTTTTGCCACTGCATCAGGGATCTTCCTGTTTGAATATTGAAGGAGAGGCTTTTAAAATACACATTGGCAGAGCTGCTGTAATTCCAGCCGGGAGCTCCAGTGACAGCGGCCGTGGCCTGATTTGGAGGAAAGGGGAAGGAAGGAGTCAGCAGCAGGGAGTGCTGCAGAGGTCAGCCTGTGTAAGGACATGTGTGCTGTGGGTGTCCCGTCTGAGGAGGAGCCTGGGGATGGTGAGGGGTGTACAGGTAGCCAGGCAGGGTGGGTTTATCCCCACAGAGCCACGCGTGCAGCACTGCCTGTGACAATCCTCCCGGAGGACTGTGCAAGCCTATGGATATTCCCCTGGAACAGATGCAAGCCAGGGCAAGAAAATGGACAAGCCTCCACTTATGTGCAACAAGGTGAAATAACCATATGAGCTGCTAAAAGAATTTACACACTGGTTCAAAATCCTGTGCTGCCCTCAGCCCCAAAGCTGCTGGGGAGACAGGCTGCTCCCAGTCCCTCCAGAGTGTGGGCAGCATGGGGCTTTCTCCACTCCTGGAGACACATTCTTCCCTTTCACTTTGCCTTGCACTAGTTCTGGTGTGTCTGCAAGGGAGCTGCTTGCCCTGCAAAACGTTCCTGGGGCTCGAATGCCAGCTCCAGCCAGGCTGCCCTACTGCTGAGGACAGCACTGAGAGCCTTCCTGGCTGGGATGAGAAGGGAGGCACCCAGCAGGGGCTGCAAGGATTGTGTCCTCCAGCCTGGCTGGGAAGGATGCTCAGGCCACTGTGGGGTCAGTGCCAGAGATGATGTGTATTTGCTTTGAGAAATCCCCCAGATTTAGTTCCTTAATGGGTAATTAACATTCCAGCTGCTCCTTGGTAATAGCCTCTCCAGCCCATGGGAAACCCACAGACACGGTGACGCTGCAGGCGGATTTCATAACTCAGCCGGTGACTAAACAAAAAGGCCAGGCAAATGGGAACGCTGCTCCTAACCTCTTCTCCTGCTGGGCTTCGGCCTTGGAATAAACTGGCTCAGGCTGAGAGGGGTCAGTGGGAAGTGACTGGCTTGACCTGCGAAGGCCCCAGCTCTGGGCTTCCCACAAGCAGGAATTTTTGGCGCTCAAATATCACTGTTTCCATGGCTGTGACTTGTTCCCATGAGCCATGGGCCAGTGGCCTTACTGGTGGCCTTGAAACAGAGACTGGAACTGGAAGAGGCCAAAATTCCCCCTGCAGCAGGCTGAACCCCAGCTGTCTGCCTGATACAGAGCAGGGTCTGCAGTTGGGGCTCTCTAACAGACCCCTCAAGATGGCATCTTTCCTCTAACAGCCGTGGCAAAGAGACATTCAGGGTCCCAAATGCACCATTCACAGGTAAAAAAAAAAACCAAACTTTTCCATCTGCTTTTAAGGCCAGTTTTGGTTTCAGAAAGGCAGTTTGTGTATGCACACATGTAAAATGATGTGTCAGAAACAGGCCTAAGAAGATTAAAACAGAAATCTCCAACGCTGAAGTTAAAGCACTTAAGGAATTGGCAGAGACTTCAAGAGCCAGTTTCTGGTCTTAATGAAGTTGGTGGAAGTGCTGCCATGGACTTCAAGGGGACCATAATGTGGCTGTAACTCAGTAGGGAGCTGGAAGTGTTGATTAATAAATTGGAAACAATGCTGAGGAAAGCCGCTGAACTGCTTTCTGACAGATGTGCTGAAGAAGCGCCTGTAACTTAAAGCACGCAGGAAAGGAATTGGTTTCCTTTGTGTTTGCAAACAGAAGACAGGCAAGAAAAGAAAGCTACCTGATACTCATGTAAAATGGCAGAGCTGGTATTAATAAATCCTAGTGCCTTTCTGAGCAGCTTTCTGTTTCCAATGAGTCGTTTCTTCTTTAAAAAGAAAAAAGTATTCATAAATGCCAGACCAAGAATTCAACAAATTCCTTTTTCTCAGAAGAAATTATTCCGTGGAAAACTTTACCGCTTGAGACTGTGGATTCTGCAGATTGTTCTTGGAGTTTGGTGCATGCCTTTGATTACTCATTGCTGGCTTTTTGCTCAATGATTTGTGCATGAACCTCCTCTGGCAGAGGTTAGCATGGCCTCAGAATGCTGTTCCCAGGGGAGATACTTTTTTCAGGCTGAGTTTGCAAATCATTTAAGGCTGAAAAAAAAATAATCCCTTTAATACCCTTTACAGCAGTTCACAGTTGAAAAACTTGCTGTTTGTCCCTTTTTGTTTTCTGAGCTTTCAAGTAACTTTGGCATTTGCAAAATATTCAGAGATCTTCAGAGAAAATGCTTGTGGGGGAAGTGAAATGTTTAAGGATAAGAAGTCTTTGACTTCAATGAACACTTAGAAAATGTGCAGCCATAATAGCCTGCCATTCTTTGCGTCTCTTTCTCTACAATTTCCTTTCTTGTTTTCCTTTTGTTTGTTTATCTGCTTGTTCCATTTGATTGAAATTGCTTCCTCGACTCTTGTTCAGTCGGAAACTCTCCCAGAGTATGCTGCCTAAACTGAACCCAGCAGACCTTCTGCCACATTTCATCCCTGTGGGCTGGACATGAAACTTATCCCCATGGGCTGGACACGAAACCTGACAGGCTTGTCTTAAAGTACCACATCCCTTCTAACACGAGCAATGAGACAGACCTGGGTGGCTCGTGTGGGTCATTAACTCTGGACTGGAGTGTGTCTCCACATGCCGGCCAGCCCCCAGCAGCCTCCGAGGGCAGGGCAGGAGTAGAGCAGCTCATTTTCCCCCTCTCTGAGGAATGAAGGGAATTTTGTGTGCATGCAGGTCAGAGGCAGCCAGCCAGTAACTTGGATGTGGCCCTTGAGCTTATCTTGAAGTCAGGGAGGAAAAGCTGAAACGATGTGATACCAGCACCCTGAAACGACATCTGGGTTCTGCGGATGGGGAGGAGGCTGGAGACAACCTCAGGCTTGACTGACTTTAAAAATCTGACACAAAGGGTGTGTGCACACTGGGGGAAGGATGAAAAGGCTCTGTGTAGGAGCCATCAGCCTGACACCCCAGTTACACCAAACACACAGCCTGGGCTGTACCTTTTGGACACCCCATCGTACTGATCCCAGGAAACAGTGGGAATGTGGGGCCCTGGTGGGAGCATCGCCGGGCGCATGGATCATCACAGGCACCCCGGGCGCAGGGATCTGAGCCCTCCCGCCGCGGGATTATCGCCCGGCTCACGGTCACCCCGGGGGCCGGAGGGGGCGAGGAGCCGCCGGCTGCGCTGGGCAGGGCACGTGCGGCAGGGGCAGCCCCAAACCCCGCGCTGCCCCCGGCACTGCGATCGGCCGCAGCCCGACCCAGCCCCGGCTCCGGCCGAGCCGCGGAGCCCCGCGCGGCCCCCGGGGCGGTGCTGGCGGGGGGCGGCGGGGGCGGTGCCTGCCCGGGCGGCGGGCGGGACGCGCCGAGCGGGGCCGGGCCGGCGGAGCGGGCGGCGGCGGCGGCCTGGCAGAGGGGAGCGGAGAGGAGCGGAGCGGGCCCGGCGGCGGCAGGTACGGCCCGAGCGGGGCGGCGGCGCAGACAAAGGGCGGGCGGGGGAGCGGGCGGGCGGCAGCGCGGGCCGGGGCCGCCGGGCCTCGCACCGCCCCGGCCGGGCTGCGCCGGGAACCGGGCCCGGCGGCTCCTCCCGTCCCCCGGGAACGGCGTCTCTCCCCGCCCGTCCCCGCGGCGGAACGGCCCGGTGCCCTCGGGAGGAGCCGGCCGGGTGGAGCGGGGGTCCGGCGGGGAGCCCCCCGCCCCGAGCCGTCCCGCGGCTCCGCCAGGCCGAGGGGGTCTCGCCGCATGGGGGTTCGGAGGAGGCGGCGAGGCCGCGCGGTGCCCGGGGGTGCCCTCGCCCCGCCGCTGCCGGGCACCGCCGAGGAGCAGTCGAGGCCAAGCTGCAGCACGGCGTCAGGCGCGGGGTGCGAGGCCTGAGGCGTCCCCGCTCCCGAGGAGTGCGAGTGGTGGTAGCTAAAATCGGGCAGGAGCGGAGCACCAGGGTAGCGCGGCCAGAGCCGGTCTGGAGGTGCACACCTGGCGCATGGCACGGCTTGCCCAGCCTGGCGGGCACTCCTGTGGAGCACCTCACCACCCTCTCTGGAAGAGGTCCTGGCATTTTCTCCGCCGCTGGTGAGCTCCTGGGCCTCTCGTGCATAGCTGTGTATAATCTTCCCAAGTCGTTTGGTATTGCCTTCACCACCACACAGGCAGGCTGTCCCCCGCAGATGGGGGCAGCCCCTGATTCCCGGCGGCACAGAAGCCACACCATCTTGGGCGACCTTTGGCATCACCTGGAAGGCTTTTCTTCCCATCGAGGCTGGTGCTCCCTCCCAGCACTGCAGTCACATCACAGCACCGGGATTCTCCCGTCTCGTGATCCCAGCCAGCTGCTGCCACAGCACACCGTGGGGATGGTTGTCTTCCCACTAACGGTGGTGCTCACAGGATTGGGAAACCGGCACCTTGCAGTGCCCCTTTGTCACCGGCAGCCTTGGAACAGCAGCTCTTCCTGCAGCAAAGCAGCGTCTTTGTTACTCACATCTCGAGATTTGTTTTTACTGGAGCTGGGCTGGTGAAGATGGGGAGGTGAGCAGCCTCATGCCTGCTCCCCTCGGCTGCACATGGGGACCAGGGCTGAGGAAGCTGTCCTTTTCCAAATAAAACAACCAGGACAAATTCAATAGGAAATAAGTTCCTCTCTTCTGAGTGAACTTGCCGTGGGTGGAGAAGAAGGAAATTAAACAATAGAAAAAACGTGCGGGACTTGATACGGCCGGAAAATAAACCCCAATGCTGTTGGTCTCTGTCAGAATGGCCGGGCATCTTCCCTTTGCCTGTGTCAGTGCTCATTTTGGGCAAGGACAGTGAAGGCGAAATTCATGTTTCTCAGTGCCACTCCATGGCTGGGGCATCCATGTGTGGATATGAGGAAGCTAGGACCTCCCCATGCCACCCATCAGGGTCACCTTGCCCAGCCCCAGTACATGCCATGACACCCCACCAGCTGCAGCCCCCAGATTTGTCCCTTCCAACCTGGAGCTGCAGGCACTGGACACAGATGCTGATGGGGAAGCTCACACGCACAAAGCCTTTCCCGCTTCCTGTGCCTTTGGGAAGCTGGTGGGTCTGGTATGATTTTGTTTGGATGGGGATGGAAAATCCATCCCAGGCAAACAGACTTTCCCTTACAGGTTGTTTTGGGTTTTTCCCCCCTTCCTGTGTGGCTCTGTCAGTACTGTAGAACAGGACATACTTAATGTGCTGGTGGTGGTTATTTAAACTGAAGGAAAAAGACACCTCGTAAGTCAAAACCCAGGCTGGAATGAAGAGGGAATGATTAATATTTTCTTCAGTACAGCGTCATGCTGAAGTATGGCACAGCCGTGTGTGCCCCTGCTGCAGAGTGTCACCATCAGCACCTACCCATCTCCTTCCACAGGCTTTTATGAGCAGGTTTGATTTTGGGACATCTCTGGGTGCTGGGCTGAGGATGGAGGGCTGTGGTCCCACCACGTATCTGATCTCGGCCAGCTTCTGACTGCCTACTGGAGATGGAGCTGCTCTCTTGGCTCTTTTGTGTGTGGGGCAGGGTCTTGGAGGGTTTTGCTTGAAAGGGTTTTTTTTTATAATTCTGCCTTCAAGATGTACCTTAATGACTTGTGTTTTTATTTTGGCTGTTGAGGTAGAGCCTGCCAGAATAAGGTTAGGACTCAAGACAAGGGAAGCAAGATATTAAGTTCCCAAGTCTTGTGTTTGCTTCATGGCCTCAGAGGACAGGGGCTTCCAGTCTATCTCATTGATGTTTCCAGCCATTCCAACTTCAGGATGTCATGACAGCCCTTGACTTCCTTGTGTGTTTCTGGTGGCATTGCTTTGTGCCACTGTCAAGTGTGTGTTGGTGATATTGGAACTTGACATGGGGAGTGGAGGGAAAGTGTGATGCTACTTTCTTGGAGACCATCCTACAAACCTCAGGGGCTGAGACCACTCTCCAGGTGCCAGTGGGAGATGGTGCCCCCCGTGCCCGCTCTGTGCCTGTCCCCAGGTGTGGAGGAGCAGGGCAGCCCTCATGCCGGACCCGTGAAGGGCTGGATGAGTCACACCCTGCGGACATGGAGAGATGGCAGCCTGTAACTTATGATTCATGTTGTTTTCCTGCAAAAGCCACCGACTGTAATGGCAGAGCTTGCAGAAGACTAATCAATATCGAGCTGTAAATCCTGCGTGTGACTGTGGCTGGCGGCCAGGGGGCTGGGGCTGGGAGCACCTCGCTTCCCACGTCCTCCCCAAAACCAGCAGGATCTTGCTGCAGTCTTTTGCCCTGGGAAGGGGACAGAATCCTCTGCACTACCTTCAGGTGGTACAAGCCTTCCAAAAGGGGTTTATGAAGGTCGAGAGATCCGTTAATGGGAGGTATCCCAAGAGGAACTGCCCTGGTATTTATGGTGGGCATGCCCCAAGTTCAGCTCTGATGCTGATCTGGTCAAAGCTGTGGAAATGGAGATTGTCTTGGAGAGATCAAGACTCTCTTCTAGGATTTCTGCCCTGTTGTCCTACTTCTGCCAGGGAGCCCAAAATATCTTGGAATTTACATTCACTGGTAAAGCAGGGAAGAAGTATTTCCAGTCTCTGAGCTTGGGCATGTTGAGGGTTGGATGTACAGTGAGGGGTGTCCGGCTTGGCTCTCTCTGCCGAGATGTGTGTCTCATCCCATAGCTCTGGGTATGGTTAGGAAGGATGGCAGCCCCCAGGATGTCCCTGCTCCATGGGGTAGCCTGATGCTCTCCTGGCTCTGCTTCCCATGCCTTGGCCTTGGCAGAACCCAGTACCCCACTGAGTATTCCCCTTCCTTCCCAACACCAGCTGCACCTTCACAGCCTTGTACAACCCTGCAGCCCCAGGGCTTGGAGCTCTTAAAGAAAGGGGATGCATTAAAAAGTGTTAACTGCATAGTCCTGAAGTGCGGCTGCAAGTGCTGTCAATGCCTGGACACATGGCTCAGGCCATTTTCAGTCTCCTCCATTGGCCTTGATCCATCCCTTGCTGTGCTGGTACACTGCTGCTCTCGTGGATTTACGTTGGAGAGTGGGATTGAGGCCAGGAGGGAAGGAGTCAGTGCAGGTGGAGCATGGCAGGTTGGTTCCTCGAGCATTTGCTTGCCTTGGAGCCCCTGCAGAGGAGAAGGAGAGGACAGGACTGATGCTGGAGCAGGTAAACCAAAGCAACAGACTTCCCATGGACATGCCATTTGGTTCTTGCAGCCTCAGACCTGGATCTGAAAATAGGGGAGGCAAGAGGCAGAAGCTGTGCTTGTTGGGGGCAAGTGTGGGCTTTGCCAGTGCTGTTCTAGGGGTGAAAACAAAACTAATCTTGCAAGTGTCCCCTGTGCTCTGTGCCTGTTCCTGCTCCCTGTGTTTTCCCAGGGCTGCTGAGCCTTGCAGCCTCTGGTACATTTTAAGGGTGACAAAGTTTGCATGCAGAGGTAATGTCTTTTATTAGCCTAACTAATACCTTTAGGAAAAAACAGATGTGCTCTTGGGCCTGAGGAATGCCTGCGTGGCCAAAATGTGTCGCTTTTTCCAACTGTGTCCATTGGTCTAATAAAAGATCTGACCTCCAGCCTGGCCCAGTCATGACCTTGGAGCATGCTGGCCCTGGAAGTGTCCTGCCTGTGCGTCAGCATGTGCTGCCCAGCCCTTCCCAAAGGATCTGCCACCCCGGGAGCCATGGCGGGAGCACACCCACGTCACAGCAGGGACTGCTCTGACTTCTAATTCAATATTGGCTGCCAGCACCTGGCCCTGTGGGTGCTTTGGGCTCCTGGCAGCGCCTGTCCTGGCAGACTGCAGGGAAGTGGAGGTCAGAGGCAGCTCAGCAAAGCACTGGGGCATCAGGCAGGATGGATGTGGTCTGACAGTAGCATCCCAGGGAGCCCCTGGGAGGAGGAGGCAGCTCCATCCTTGTAGGGACTCTCTGGAACGTGGGCACTGGTGGGGGTCAGTTGCTCTTTGTGAGCTGGTTCATGCTGTGATTTTATGGATTCTGCTTTGCAAAAGTGCTGGTTTGGGGCTGGGTTAGCACTCGCAGGGCAGCCTGTGGTCCCCAGAACAGCTGGCAGTTCTGTGGCAGGATGCCTCTGCTCTCCTACCAACTTGGGAAGCTGTCAAGAAAAGGAAGCAGCCGGCCCATGCCATGGGGCTCGCAGTGCTGCCGTGCCTGAGCACAGGGAATCACTGCTGCTTCGAGAGTCTCTGAGATCCAGTGTCACCCTCACACTCGTGGCAGGACCAGCATCTCTGCAGGAAAAGTGTGGCCAAGCCAATTGTCAGAGGCAGCAAAAGGTGGCATCGAGGGGCTTTCAGTCCGTGTTTTTTTGGGTAGGAGTCCTCATGCAACCTGCTTGTGAGAGGGCAGGCTGCCACTCCAGTGAAATATAAAAATGCATGTGAGATTATTTTCCCCTCGTCCTTTTTCTTTTTAAAATACTCAGGATTCAGGCCCCGATTATCCAGAAAGGCTCTCGGGTGCTTGGAAAGCCACAGGAACCGACACGGCACATTTCGAAGCAGGAAAACCCAATTCATTGAGTGGATTTTTTCCCCCTGTGAACCCACTTAAAATTCATGGAGAGTTTTGTCGGTAAGAACCTGTTTCAATTAACAGACAAAAGAAACTCTCCTCGTTAAGCGCCTCTTTCAATTAAGGTTTGGGAGAATTCCCCAAGCTCTGCTCCGAGGCTGTTCCCAAGGATTCAAGGACAAAAAATACCTCTGAGGAGGAGTCACCTGTGAAGGGCTTCAGCTTTTCTGAGGGGCTTGCAGCGGCACAACCCGAACCATCACCTGGCTGTGGGGTGTTGGGGTGTTTTGTTGGGATGGTGATGGGGATCATTGGTGCTGAGGGATCAGCTGCCCAACCCAGTGTCCCTGGGGCATAGGAAAGCTAATGGCTGCTGCTAATTGCTGGCCTAGTTTGTGGAGGAGACTGGTTTCATGTGGGTGTTGGGAGATGGAGAGGTGCTCTTCCAGATCAGGATGCTGAGGACAAGGAAGGTGGGAGCCACCGGTGCCCCAGGATCAGAAATGGGGTGACCTCTGCAGAGGCTTCCTCTGTACAGCCTCACTGACAAGGGTGGGGAAAGGGGTGGGAGATGGGGATTAGCAGGGACAGGACCTTGGGATGTGGGTTTAAGGTGTGGGGTTTGCTAGAACTAGTCTTAGACACTCTCCAGCTGGGCTTGCCAGCTGCTCTGCCATGAAGAGTTTTAATCATGGCCTTCCAGAAGCCTCACCCTGTTTTTAGGGATTTGAATTTTTAAAAAAATTTATTCAGGTTTTTTTCTCCCCTAAAAATTCAGCATATACATGTCACAAACAGAACTTTGCTTTTCCATCCCTCTGCAGGCAGTGGTGAGCTGTTCTCATGATTGTTTTTTTGAAGAAAACCTGAGAAAAACATTACTTTTATCTCTCACAGTAAAACTGAAGTGCTAACAGGGCTTTCTGGGTGCAAAAATGCCTCTTCCAGAGCTGGACACTTTGACTAAAAATAACTTTTTAAAAGTGAAAATTCTTAACCACTTTCACTGGGCTCATTGCTCATATTGGTTTCTTTCCCCTAGGAGCAGGAAGGGGGTGGGCAGCAGAGCCAGAGGTTTATTTCCAGAGGGGAGAGAGGTGTCAAGGTGAAGCTTGGTTCAGCAATCCAGGTGAATGCTCCAACTGCTCATTTCTGGCCAGGCTCTATAAATCAGATCTTAAAAAAAAAAAGAGCTGAGAAGAAGGGAGGATTTTCCTGCTGAAGTCCTCCTGGGGTGGAAGTTCTCCAGACCTTATAAATCACCGATGAGTTTTCCTGATACTCCTTTGTGTTTGGTCGTATCCAGCCTGTGCATGAAGGGGAGAAGCCGAGCCAGGTGGGTTTGCAGTGGGAGCAGCATCAGGGACTGCCTGTCACTGCCTGTTCCAAGGTCAGCTGCTAGGGCTGCCACTGTCCATTTTTAACTTGGCACCTCTTGGGCACCGGCGGAAGGCTGGTGTCCTCAGGAAAGCAGCACTGGGAATCTCCCTCTCCCACAGCAGGGTGTTTTTCTCCCTCGTAGGTTGTAACTATTGTTTGCAAAGTGCTTAAACAGCCTGTGTAATCTACCACATAAGACCCTCCTTATCTGGCATTACCAAACCTCTGGCGAGTGGGTGATGGGAACAAGCTCCTTTCTGCTCCTCTGTGTCCTTCTCTGTGTTTTTCCCCTCTCTGCCTGCTCCACATCCCTCTCCCCTGCCCAGACACCCTGGCTTTGCAGCTTGGCAGGAGGCAAATGGATGTCCATACAGATCACTCCTCTGTCCAAGTCTCTTGGGCCCATCCTAAAGGCTCACCCAGGCTGTCAAGACAAGGAAAAACTCCTGGTTTTGCAGTGGTTGAAGTTTTCATGCTGGGTTCCTCTTCCTGGGCTGCTGTAGCTTCATCTCCTGGGGCACAGGGCTTGTGTCCCAGCTCCAGGAGCATGCTGGTGGGATCATCACACCACCACACACCACAGTAGAGGAGATCATCTCCTGATTGTGCCTTCTCTTGGTCAGTGGGTGCAGCCCTGGCTGGGGAGGGAGGAGATGGGGACAGGGACAGACAGTGGTCCTTTGCACCCTGAGATAGCTCTTTTCCCTTGCCAGTGCTTCCAGCTGTCTGCAGATGTTTCCAGCTGTAGCTGGGATCACTATCATTTAGAGCTGATAAAGGCAGTGGTGCAGAGGTGGGTGTTTAAAGGCCATTTTTTCATGCCGATTACTTTTTCATTTTCAAAGCAACCTCCCCTGTCTTGAGCTTGCAGTTGTCTCTTGAATAATGTGATGGCATTAATCTTCTCTCTAAGGATGTGCTTAGCTCAGTGGTTTTAGATCTGTAGCCCTCTAAATATTACCAGTGAGTGAAGGGGATTCCCTCTAGAGGGAACTTAAACCTATTAATAATAATTTGGCTGCTTTTGTGCATCTTTTACAGGTAGTGCTGATTCCCAGGGCTGCAGGGCACCAGTTGGTGATCGCTGGGGATACTCACGGTGAGGGTCCGTGAGATGTGGGAAGGACAAAAGGTGGGGTTGGATAAGCATTGTCTGCTGGGGGCCTGAGTCCTGGCCTGGCCAAATTTAGACCTTCCAGTAGTGTTTTGCCTTCAAGTGGGAGATGCAGCAGATGTGTAGGTGGGGCTGATCCGTCCACATTCCCTGCAGTGGTTGGATAGGGGAAGTGTTGGAGCAAGCGGGAGTGATTGCAAATCGCTGAGCTGTGCAATGCAATTTAGCATCCTGCCTCTAAATCCTCCTCCATCCATGGTTAACCCCCAGGGCTGGCTTACAAGGAGAAGTGGAGCTGGCATGGTGGTGACGAGGTGATTACCCAGCAGTGGTGGGTCTCTCCCTGCAATGATGAGGAGTGAGGAGCAGGGGTGCCCACCCAAAGGGTGCCAGCAGGAGGGGAGCAGGGTCACCCACCTGACTGTGATGTTTAGGATGTGGCTTCATCTCTATGGGTTGAATGTCGGAGATTTGGGAGCTACTCGAATCAGGGGCCGAGGTTCTTGAACAAAATCTCAGTGTCTTCTGCATGAAGGTGGATGGCTGCTTCTTCCTTTCAGCCTTTTCCAAAATGGTGCAAGGGAAATGTGTGAGCAATTTCTTACTCTGTCACACCTGTGGTTTTGAGCTCACCTCCCATCTCTGGGCCATGGGCTTGGGACAGTTGATTTATCCAACAGCTGGGACTTGTGAACTGCCTGATCTTCACTGCTTGCACCTGCAGCCAGACCTGTTCCACCCCCCAATAAATCAAACCCTGCTGTGGTTGTCTTCTGGGATCACTGACCCTTCCCTCTCCGCCGGATCTGCTTGCACTTCCTTGCTTATATTTAATCCTCACGTTGCATCCCGACAAAATCTCACCGGTATTTAAAGGAAGAGTGCTGTAAGCCACTAAAGGAAATTCCCTCTCATCCCATCTAGAGCCTCCCTGACTTTCTGGGGTGCAGTGGTTCCCCAGGGAGTATTTGTGGAAAATAACTGGGCAGGGAGAAACCACTGTCCCCAAACTGCACTGGGGGGTGGGTTTTGAAAAGCTGTTCAACCATTTTTCCCTTCCTCCTGCAGCTCTCTTAGATTTGAAGAAGCAAAGGTACTTTAGTCAAGCTGATAGTAAAGGGCTTCCCTGTCCCCTGGTTGCGCTCCCTGCCCATCCTGGGGTCGGATCCAGCTCCACAGGGTGCTCCGGGCTCCCAGCCACGCCGGGAAGCTGCTTGGATGCTGATTGTGTTTGTCAGGGCAGCCAGATTAAGAGCATGGTGGCTAAGCCTCCTCACTGAGTCTCCTCTCCAGCGGAGTCTGTTCCAGGGCATTGCTCAGAAACCCATGAGGAAAGAGCATTTTCCAGGGCTCTTTCTCCCGGGGTCTTTGATGTGCGGCTGTGGCTGAGCACCCGCCTGGTGATGGGAGCCTGCCAGCTCCGTTTCTGGGGGCCTGAGGTCTGTGTGTGGGACTCAGGCTGACATTTCCAGCTGGTGCCTTTTAAATAATCACTGTGGTTTTAAAAGGCACCTGAGCAGCGTCTAAAAATCAGGTTAAAAGGAAGTTTGACCTCAGCTGTCACCTTGCCAGATCTTGTGGTTTTTTAAATTTTACCATCTTGTTTCCCTTTTTGTTTTAGAAAAGCTGTTGGTCTCAAGGACTTCTTTTGTGCTTTTGGTCATGAGCCTGCTTCCTTCCCCGGCACTGAGCTGTCAGCTCTCCCACCAGTGCCAGGGATGTGCAGGGGTCTGCTGGGCAGGATGCAGCCAGCACCCACTTGCATGGGGAAAGCCCTGGGCAGGAGCATCCCCACCCTGCAGCATTGCCCCAAAGCCCTTGGCATCCTCCCCATGGAGGGTTTGCTCTGGCGGTGAACCAGCAGAGCAGGATTCCTGCCTGCTTCCTGCCACACTGACAGGTGCCTGAGGCGGGATGCTGCCTGTCCCGGTCCCAGCTCACACCTGGCTGCTCCGGGGGTCCAGTGCTGGCCCCCTGCCCTGGGCAGGCTTTGACGTGGCAGCCTGGGGAGACTCAGCCGGTGTCTGGCCAGAGATGCTGTCTCCAAAGCCTGGTCATTAAGTACTGTAATTAAAAGCTCTTAGGAGAGAATGGGCTAATGAAGTGCCCTTGGAAGTGGCAGGTGATGTAGGTGCAGAGCCCTATTCCCTTTTTCATGGAGGGTGGTGCACGGATGGACACACAGTCCTGCCCATCAGGTGCGGGCTCTGGTGCTTGGCATCAAACCCACTGCTGCCATTTGCCCGTGTATCACTGTGGGAATGCAGCTGCCAGTACCCACTGCTCCTGGCAGATGAAAGAAACGGAGAGGGAGTGGGATGGCACAGCCAGGGCGCTGGATAATGCATTTCCAGCTCTCTGCATCCCTAGGGATTGTAAGCAGGCAGGGGAGCCTCCCTCTGCGCAAGCACATCCTTAAAATCAGCAGACCTGGAGAAGTGCCCTGTCCCAAAACCGCAGCAGGGCTGTTCTGTTGTCCCAGGGATGCTGGAGGGGCTGAAGGAGTGAGGTGGAACAGGCAGGACACACCTCGAGGGGCTAAGGAGAGAAGGTGCATCCTCTCTTGGTCATGCCTGGAGATCATCTATGTGCACAAAGATAAATTACAAGTCAGTAAACCCAGGTGTTCCACACAGCCGGCAAGGGGAGGTTGCTGGTGTGTCATGGAGATGGTGAAGGAGGAGACAGTGATGGAGGCTGGAAGGAGACTGGCTGCCAGCAGCACCTACCGAGGCCTGACTGAAGCAGTGCCATGTCGGCAGGGTTGGGAAGCACTGCCTGGAGTGGGAGTTTCTGCTGGGAAGGGCAGGGATGACAGGATTACCCTGCCAAGCCCCAGTCTGTAATCCACAGTGCCGCTCAGTCGGCCACGTTTAATCCTGTTAGGAGCCCGGCTGGTGTCAGCAGGGAGGGTGCTCAGCCACAGTGCTGGCAGGACACAGGGAGTTCTCCCTGGGAGGAGCAGGGACTCCTGCCCTTGTCCCCAACAGTGGTAGGAGTTTGGGGACAGTGCTGCAAGCCACTTTTTTTCCTTAAACACATTAGCTGCATCAGTCTGTCCCCCAGGTGGCTTCACCTCCTGTCAAGCAGTGCTCATTGTTTTCCTTTTTTTTTTCAAAAGAGCTTTTCACAGGGAAGGGAAGAATATTCCCAAGGTTGCTTTGGCTCCACGTGGACACTCCCATATGCCCATCTCAGTGACCTTGGCTGGCGGCTCCTGGCTCGGCCTTGAGCTGCCTGGCTGGCGGGCTGCCCATCTCCCTCCCATGTCCCTCCCTGCCAGCCGAGCTGGGCCAT
The DNA here is from genome assembly GCF_020740725.1 of Corvus hawaiiensis. Taxonomy (NCBI): domain Eukaryota; kingdom Metazoa; phylum Chordata; class Aves; order Passeriformes; family Corvidae; genus Corvus; species Corvus hawaiiensis. The sequence continues at coordinate 6,870,111 of NC_063227.1, read as the reverse complement.
GGGGGCTCAGACCTCCCCCCATTCTCCTTGGCACAGCGTGGCTCCCACTGGGCACAGGGAGGAATAGGGCTGCTTCTCCAGCTGCTTGAGGTACCAGAGATTCACAGGGGGCTGGGGGCTCCTCTCCATAGCACCTAGTGATGCACCTGCACTCCAGGTGCACCCACGGCCAGGATCCCATGGCATGGCTGTGTGCTGCATTCCCGCTCCATCCCCGGTGCTGTTGGGAGCTCACAGCGTTATTGTGGCAAGCCCTGGCACGCCAGTGAGCTCCTGAGGACTCTGCTGGGGCTGTCACACTGCAGAAATAACAGTGGCAGCGTTGACATCGTCCCTGCCCTCTCATCCCACCTCTCTCTCTCAGGGCGCTGTGTGGAGCCGGGGAACCAGGGATCCACCATGCCCACATTCCCACCACGAACCGCGCCGAGGCTGCCCGCCGCCCCCTCGCCCCGCTGAGGCCATGGAGCTGCTGCTGCCGTTGCTGCCATCACCACAGGAATTTCGGCTTGGCAAGGGGACTCTCGGTGCCTCTGCCATGGTGACATGAAGCAGACGGCGAGGGACGCCCGACTGCTGGAGGGGAGAGAGCCTGCACAGGCGGCCTGCTAGTATTTTAATTTATTAGTAGTATTCAATTTGATTTTACCTAATTTTTTATTGGTTGGTTGGTTGCTTCTTCCCCTCCCCGGGGCTCGTGAGGGGAGGGGGCGGGCAGGGGAGAGGGGCCCCACCTCACCCAGCGGATGCAAGGATGACTGTGCTGGCCAGGGCCCGGCGGGGTATCTGGCAGCTCTCTCCGCAGGTGGTGTTGCTCCTGCTCTTTGCCTTCTGCCTGCTCAGTGTTTTCGTCTCTGCTTATTATTTATATGGGTGGAAAAGGGGCTTGGAGCCCTCTGGGGACGTGGCGGGGCCGGACTGCGACGAGCCCAAGGTCGCCCCTTCCCGTTTGCTGCCACTGAAGACCCTCAAGGTGGCCGACTCCTCCCGCACAGACCCCTTGGTGCTGGTCTTCGTGGAGAGCCTCTACTCCCAGCTGGGCCAGGAGATTGTGGCCATTTTGGAGTCGAGTCGTTTCAAATACAGGACAGAGATTGCCCCGGGGAAGGGGGACATGCCCACGCTGACCGACAAGGACCGGGGACGCTTTGCCCTCATCATCTATGAGAACATCCTCAAATATGTCAACCTGGATGCCTGGAACCGGGAGCTGCTGGACAAGTACTGCGTGGAGTACGGCGTGGGCATCATCGGCTTCTTCAAGGTAAGGGGGTACATGGGACAAACCAAGATCCCACTGCCGGGCTGGGTGTGAGCCCTGGTGTCCTACTGCCCCGCAGGGACTTTGCCCTCCCCATGCTTTCTGCAAGCAGCATGAATTGGTGTGGGGCACAAGCTTCTAGCAAGGGCACCATCTTAGCTCTCTCCCTTTGGAAGGGCTGTGTAGCCTTTGGAGATTTTGAGGAAAAAAACACACTTCTGGGATCAGTCCAGTTGTTTTTAGCACATGTTTTCCAGCAGTGACCCTTGCTGGGGTTTGCCAAAAGCATGAACAGGTATTTTACTCTGCAGCCCTTCTCCTGCCAAGTGCTCCCAGCCGTGGGACACTTTGCACATAGGACATGAGCAGGATTGAGTGTGTGAGGGGGATGAGGGCACCCCATGCTCCAGAGAGGAAGCGGGGGGAAGCCAGAACCCAGTTCTCCAGGTGCGGTGAGCTACTGCCTCTGTTGCCGTGGCTGTTAGTGTTCCTTGTGAGCCCCTGCCTTGTTTCAGTGTCCCATCTCCTCTAGCTCCCATTTTCCCCATGCAGGCCAACGAGAACAGCCTTCTGAGTGCCCAGCTGAAGGGCTTCCCACTCTTCCTCCACTCCAACCTGGCGCTGAAGGACTGCAGCATCAACCCCAAGTCGCCCCTGCTCTACATCACACGCCCCAGTGAGGTGGAGAAGGGTGTGCTCCCTGGGGAGGACTGGACTGTCTTCCAGTCCAACCACTCCACCTACGAGCCTGTCCTCCTGGCCAAGACCAAGTCGGCCGAGTCCATCCCGCACATGAGCGTGGATGCTGCACTGCACACCACTGTGATGCAGGACTTGGGCCTCCACGATGGCATCCAGAGAGTGCTTTTCGGCAACAACCTCAACTTCTGGCTGCACAAGTTGGTCTTTGTGGACTCTGTCTCCTTCCTGACGGGCAAGAGGTTGTCCCTGCCCCTTGACCGCTACATCCTGGTGGACATCGATGACATCTTTGTGGGCAAGGAGGGCACACGCATGAAGGTGGAAGATGTCAAGGTGAGTCTGTGCTCTCCTGGCTGGGTGGGCAGGGCTGGACGCTTGTGCTTGCTCAGGGGTGCTCCAGAGATGAACCTTTCTGCCCTCAGAGCCTCCCCTGTCCCTCTGGGAGCCGCTCTGCAGAGCTCTCAGGGACATTGGTGCTTGCCCTGATGTGGCACCTGTCCCTGAGGCCATGTGCTGAGGACACCTTGCTTTCTCTCCCCTTCTCCCAGGCACTGTTTGACACGCAGAACGAGCTGCGCACCCACATCCCGAACTTCACCTTCAACCTGGGATACTCAGGGAAATTCTTCCACACAGGTGAGGAGGGCAAGGGCACCGCTTCTCCTGTGGGTGCCGTACAGCTGGTGCTGGGGCACCAGTTGGTGCTCAAAGAGGGTATTCTCAGGGCTGCAGGAGGGTCCTTAGGCATCCCACCCTATTCTTCCATCACCTGGCCACCAAGAGGGGCTGCCCCTCCCTCTGCCCCAGCTGCTCACACAGCTCTCCATGCTCGGTGGTGACAGCAATTGTCATGCCACAGGTACTGATGCTGAGGATGAAGGTGATGACCTGCTGCTGTCCTACGTGAAGGAGTTCTGGTGGTTCCCCCACATGTGGAGCCACATGCAGCCTCACCTCTTCCACAACCAGTCAGTTCTCGCCGAGCAGATGACCTTAAACAAGAAATTCGCTGTCGTGAGTAAGATGCTGCCAGTGGGGTTGCTTGTGGTGAGGGGAGGATGGTAGAAGAGGAGCAAAGAAGATTCCCAGGGAAAAGCCCCTGCTTGCTGGAGCAGAGGGACCTGGTGACATTAAGTCATGTCCCTCATGTTGCAGCTCTGTGGGTAAATCCATTTATGCTCTAGTACCTAGAGCTAAAGGATTTATCTGCAGCAGCCAACTTGTTCCTGTGGCAGTGAGCTGCCCCAGTGGCTGTTCAAGGAGAGACCCTGTCTGTGCCTTGCAGCTGTGCCCACCTGGCCTGGCACCGTGGGGATGCAGAGGGTGCAGCCCAGGGGGATGCTCAGCCTGGCACCGTGTGAATCTGTGCTGGGTGATAATGTGGGATCCTGGAGCGGTGGCTGTGCCGGGAGGCTCCGGCTGATGGAAACTCCCTCTACAGGCTGAACTGGCAGGGACATGTTTGGTTGTAAAGGCAGGCTGTGACCTTCAGCTTGCTCAGGGGTTCTCTGTCCTTTTGGGCTGTCCTTTGTGTTGCACTGGCACCAGTTCATGCTGTGATTGATTGACAGCTGTCTTGAATCCAAACTGCCAGACCTATTAATAATTGGATCCTTTGGCCGAAGAAAGGGATCTTCAAACTAACTTGAATTTATTATCTGATAATTTCAAGTGCTTAATTAGACCAGACCTTTCCTACTTAGGATGGGCAGTGTTCCAGCTCAGAATTTCCAGGCTGTTTTGTATCTACTGATATAAACCACTCTGCAGTCCTATATAACTGTATCTCCTCATTCTTCACAGAACAGCTTGGCTGTGGCTGTTCTGTGGGTGACAGCAGAGGACAGGGATGAGGATGGTCTGAGTGAAGCAGAGGAGTGGGTGTCCACCCAGCATGGCTGTTCCTGGGATTCCTTTTGTGGAGACAGTCAGGCTTAGGAGAGGATGCAGAGCCCTTCCCTGGTTGCTCTCCATAGGCACAACTAGACAGTTTGTAACTGGGAATGGAGAGGGATTGGTTTGTGATTTTGGGGTCTCCACAGTCACCCATTCCCCACTCTCTTCTCTGCAGGAGCATGGCATCCCCACTGACATGGGGTACGCTGTGGCCCCCCACCACTCGGGCGTGTACCCCGTCCATGTGCAGCTGTACGAGGCTTGGAAGCAGGTTTGGTCCATCAGAGTGACGAGCACAGAGGAATATCCGCACCTGAAACCCGCTCGCTACCGCCGCGGCTTCATCCACAATGGCATCATGGTGGGTGCCCAGCTCTGTCTCTGGTGCTTCTCTTCTCCTGCCTCCCCCACCAAAACCAGAACCTCGGCAGGTGGTTTCTGCACAGCTCCAGTTTGAGGGGGTTGTTCCCTCTTGCTCATCCTGCATGGGTGAAGCTTGTGTGAGGACAGTTTTTGGCTTTTCCATCTGTTCACATCCTTCCCTTCTGTGTATGTTTTCAAGTCAAGGATGGTGAGGAGTAGTATAACTGGTCCTGACCTCTGAAGGGTTGAGGTCTGGTTCCCTCTTTTTGTTGGGAAGGGAAGGAGATCTAGCTCTGGAAGCCTGGAGACCATGGGGCCATTTCACTGCCCTGGCTCCTCTGCCTGTTCCATCCATATCTTTTTTCCTACCCCAGGTGCTTCCCCGGCAAACCTGTGGCCTCTTCACGCACACTATTTTCTACAATGAATACCCTGGTGGCTCCAGTGAGCTGGACAAAATCATCAATGGGGGTGAACTGTTCCTGACTGTGCTCCTGAACCCTGTAAGTACTGCCCGGGGAGAGACAGACAGGTGTCCTGCAGCGTTGTCCTGGCACTGCTATGGGAGATGTCCCCAGTGTTCCCAGCCAGGGTGGGATGAGATGCATGAGATGGTTGCTGGGTGAAGCTCCTCTAACCCCTGCTCTGTCCTCTCGGCTTCAGATCAGCATCTTCATGACCCATCTGTCCAATTACGGCAACGACCGCCTGGGCTTGTACACCTTCAAGCACCTGGTCCGCTTCCTCAACTCCTGGACCAACTTGAAACTGCAGACATTGCCCCCAGTGCAGCTGGCACAGAAATACTTCCAGATCTTTTCCGAGGAGAAGGACCCGCTATGGCAGGTACCCCTGTGCCTTTAATAGGGGGAGTGACCCTGTTTGTTGTGCTGGGAGAGGGTAGTGGGGTATAGCTGGCCCTGCTCTGAGCCTCAGGTAGCTTCCAACCTGGATTTCCCTCTGATTCCCTGGGTAAGCAGTGTTTTTTCACCTCTCGCTGGTTCTGCAGGCAGTGCCAGGAAGGGGTTTGCCCTGTAGACCTGGAGATAAGCCCGGTCTTTGTCCTGCCTGCCAAGCAGGGTGGCCTCCCCATGTGTCTGCTCAGGGTGGAGGGGCTGAGCAGTGGTGTGGGGTCCCATCCAGGCTGCTCTGTCTCTGATCCTCCACGCTGTGTTTCAGGATCCCTGTGAAGACAAACGGCACAAGGACATTTGGTCCAAAGAAAAGACCTGTGACCGATTCCCGAAGCTTCTCATCATCGGGCCTCAAAAAACAGGTGCTTCCCTTCACCTTCAGTGCTGGGAGGCTTGACAGGACTCCCACACTCCCAAAGAGCTTCTCTCAGCCCTCCTGCCCTGAAGCAGAGCTTGGAGGGAGATTTGGCCCATGTCAACTCTATCTGTCTGTCCAAAGGAACAACTGCCCTTTATCTCTTCCTGGGGATGCACCCGGACCTGAGCAGCAACTACCCCAGCTCAGAGACCTTCGAGGAGATACAGTTCTTCAATGGACACAACTATCACAAGGGCATCGACTGGTGGGTCTCTGCATTGTGGGGACTGTGCTGGGAGTGCCAGTAACTTTGGGAAGGGGGAGCAGTGGTGCTGTGGGATTTCCCTTCTGAGTGTCTGAGATCTCACCTGTGAGGGCGGTGCTGGGGACGTCTTGTGGTGCCTGTCTGCCAGCCTCACACTATGCCTCCCCCAGGTACATGGAATTCTTCCCCATCCCCTCCAACACCACCTCTGACTTCTACTTTGAGAAAAGTGCCAACTACTTTGACTCTGAAGTGGCTCCCCGGCGAGCTGCAGCCCTGCTGTCCAAGGCCAAAATCATCACCATCCTCATCAACCCTGCAGATCGAGCCTACTCCTGGTATCAGGTGAGCCTCTGCCTCTTCCCTGGATGGTGCGGTCTTGTGGGATGGTGAGCTTGGTTTGGGATGTGGGATGACTGCGGATGCCACACTAGTTGGTGGAACATGTGATGCATGAGGACACATCCTGGTGGCCTGGAAGCCACTGCACCTTGTGGGCAGCCCAGGATTTGGGTTACCCTGGGGGCAAACCTGCCTTGCTCCTGCCTGACAGCACCAGCGAGCTCACGATGACCCGGTTGCCCTGAAATACACCTTCCACGAGGTGATCACAGCGGGGCCCGAGGCTGCCCCGAAGCTGCGGACCCTGCAGAACCGCTGCCTGGTGCCGGGCTGGTACGCCACCCACATCGAGCGCTGGCTCAACAGCTACCACGCCAACCAGGTAGGGATGGGAGCACCCCAGTCCTACAGTGGCAGCAGCTGGGGAGAGCCCTCATGCAAGCAAGGGTGTGGGGGAAAGAGCTCTTGGATCCGAGGTTCGCTGTGGAGTTGCTCCCATGGGAGCTGTTTACCTTGCACCCTAAAAAACCATGGGGGGAGAAGTAAAATTACTTGGAGAGGGGGCACAGGGGAGGTGCTGTGCAAGAAGGGGACCTGATGATGGATAACATACGAAGATGTCCTTGTGTGGGTTGTCACAGCAGGGTTGAAAGGGAGTGGGGGCAGAGGGCTGTGGGTGGCTCTGTGGGGTTACCGTCTTGGCCACAGACCCCCCTGGGGCTGCCCTGTCTGGTGTCACCACGGCATCGAACAGGACAAAAATAGCAGGTGAAGCTGCCCATAGTTCAAGCCATCTGCAGGGAAAATGGGAGCTGGATGCCAGCCCTGCTGTGACCCGCACAGTGCAGCACTGCTGGAGAGTATGGGAACAATCCCTGAATGATTTTTCCGCTGTCGATTAACCTCATGAAGTCTTACTAGTTGCCTGCTGCTAGTGTAATAGCTGTGTTGCAATCCCAGCTGCCTGTGGGCTGGGTAGCCCTGAGCAGAAGCTCTGATGTTGTTCTGGTGGGTCCTGGCCCTGGCTTTTAGTTGCATTTCATTTTCCTACATCCGGTGTAAGGAAGCACCAGGGCACATTGATATTTAGTGGAGGCCCTTGTGCAGGCTGGTGGCAGATTTGGCTCTGAGATGTCCAAAGGTATGGTAAAGGTGTCCTCTTGCCTCAGGAGAGCAGGGCTGGGAGCCAGTGACACCTCACCACCCTGCCTTGCTCCTTGCAGATCCTGGTGCTGGATGGCAAGCTGCTCCGAACGGAACCTGCCAAAGTGATGGAGACAGTCCAGAAATTCCTCGGTGTGACCAACTTCATCGATTATCACAAGACCCTGGCGTGAGTCCTTCCCCCAACTTCTCCTTCCTCCACCCTGCCATGGCTCCCATGCAGTGGGTTGGCCAGGGGACACCCAGCACTGCCCCAGAGCAGCCCCCAGCCCTGGGCCTCTCTACAGAGCTGCTGTTGATTTTGATGAGGACAGGCTTTTTCCTGAGACCTATGCAGACACCACAGTGGGGTCACTCCAGGCAGCCCAAGAGCAGTCCTGGGCTCCTGGAGCAGAGTTCAGGAGTGCATTTGTGGCACAGATGATGGTATTGAGCCCTGGCACTCCATCTCCTTGTACATGCTTGAGAGCAGCTGCTGGCTGTGTGGTACCTCTGCAGGTGTCACCTTGATCTGAGCCTTCCATTAAACCCCACTCTGAGAAGCCTCCAGAGCTCCTAGAGAAATAGTAATTTACCTCTGCCAGGGCTTGCCTATATGTATGTCCACCCAGGTGCTGTGGGGCACTTGAGGGCATCCAGGGACAAAAGTGCCGCAGAAAATGGTACTTAAACCCAGGTAGACTCTGTGCTCCCTCAATATGGCAATGAATGAGCCTTGGTGGACTGCTTATTGCACAGCTGTAGGGGAACCTGTTGTACCAGGGGGTTGATGACAAGATGTTAGCTGGGCTGTGGGTTCTAGAGGTGGAGAAGTGCCCTGTGGGACCTGCTGGGCAGGATGTCCATGGAAGGTGTGAGGTGGGTAAGAGGGCTGAGGCAGAGCTCTTGCTTTGCAGGTTTGATCCAAAGAAAGGATTCTGGTGTCAGCTTCTGGATGGAGGGAAAACAAAATGCTTGGGAAAGAGCAAAGGGAGGAAGTACCCTGAGATGGATTCAGATGTGAGTATGCAGAAAGCCTCCTGGGCTGGTCCTGAGCAGGGCTGTGCTGGGCTGGCGGGCTCTGGGCTGGTCCCCCTGACGCTCCTCTTTGCTCTCCTGTTGCAGTCACGCGCCTTCCTGCGGGACTATTACAGGGACCATAACATAGAGCTCTCCAAGCTCCTGTACAAAATGGGGCAGACATTGCCCACCTGGCTGCGGGAGGAGCTGCAGAGCACCAGGTAGCTGCTACTGCTGCCACCCCCCAGCAGTACCTGAGCGGGGCTGACCCTGTGCCAGCAGGACCTTCTCAGCAATACCGAGCCTTGGAGGGGACCCCAGGAGCGCACAGCGTCACTGGAGGCTTGGAGGGGACCCCCAGGAGCGTATGGCTGCACCAGAGGCTTGGAGGGGACCCCCAGGAGCACAGGGCTCCACTGGAGGCTGCCTGAGCAGTGATCCAACTCTGCAATCCCTGTGCTCCTACCTCTCCACCTGCCCCACACCTGTATCTCTTTCATTTTATTTTTCCTTTTTAATTCCTGGTCCCTTCCCACCCTGCTCTGGTATGGGGAGGTAGCATAAATTCCCCCTTTCTCTGCTCAAAATGGATTCCAACTGCCTTGGGCCTGAGGGCAGCACCAGAGCTGTCCCTCACCTCCTGGTCTGAGGATGGTCCTGGTCCAGCCATTCTGGTGCACTGGTGGTGACTTCGCTGAGCTGGAGCAGAGGGATGGAGCTGGTGGAGACCCAAAGCACAGAGGAACCCAGACCCACTCCTGCCATCAGCCCCATGGCAGGAAACAGGAGAGTTTGCTGGATTCCCCCAACACCTACTTGGAAAAGCTGAGAACAAGGTGGATTTTTCTTTCAAAGACTGGGGCACAATTTCTATTGTCATCTCTGTTGTCATTTTCAAGCTCCTCAACCTATGGCTCCCCCTCCATGGGCAGCATGGTGGGACTGTGGCCTAGCAGGAGAAGGGGCTGGCATGCTGGTCTGGGCATACTGGTCCCAGTATGCTCATGACCCCCAGGCCCATCCTGCAATCTTGTACACATGTGGTGTTTCCTGTGGTAAAGCCGAGTGGTGCTCGGCACACCCTGGCATGGAGGAGAGCGCGGGGACAGAACAGACATTGGGATAACGGCAATCAGAAGGATGCTGAGAACTTCAAACCTCTTGAATATTAAAAATGAAAGTATTTTAATAATGTTGGGTTTTACGCAGGGGGGGGTGGGGTGGGTGTTCATTTGGTTCCCATTTTGCAGGGAGGTGTTTTTCTTCAGTGCCAGAATTTGTACCTAAACCCCGAGGGTTTTACGTGGTCTCTTTGGTTGTTACACGTGAAGTGGACAAAGGTCAGTGGGGAAACAGGAAGGTTTCCCACTGGGAGACACATCTTTGTACTGGTGGTGCCGTACGGAGCTGCAGCCCCTCCCACGCCCTGGGAACTGTTGGCAAATGAGACTGAGCCATCACGGGTTTACCGGGAAAAGGGCCCACATTTCCGCTTGGATGGCAGGATGTGGGATGGCAGCGGTTCTGCCCGAGGGGGATGCAGTGCCCAGGATGCTGCCAGAGTGGGGCCAGGGCAGTGGGGTGGATGTGTTTCACTCGCCATGTGAGGGGCCCCACTGGCAGCAGGGTTCCCACCTGGATGTTTCAGCCCCAGCCCCTGTAGCTGCACATGGGGCCATGGGGGCTGTGCTGGGGGAGGCTCCCAAGCACTGGTGTAAGGTCCTGTTGAACGGACTGCTAATAAATGGGGGGCTCTGGTTTTACTTTCTGGTTGTTGCCTGTGTCTTTCCTCGCCGGCATGATCCAGTCCTGCCCCTGGGGGTTCTTGCTGCCTTTGGGCCCATCTTTGGGGGGGTTAGGAAGGGGGTATGTGGGAGCAGCTCTCCATGCACGAGGTGGCAGCAGCTCTCTAGTCCTGGATCCATCCCCGCTGCACAGCGCCCACAGCCTTCTCTTCCCGGGACAGCATCCAGCACCGACTGCCTCAGCACCGGGGCAGGCATTTGGGGGGCCGGGGGATCCCTGCTTACCTTCTCCCCCCTGCCCCATTATCCAGTCCCTGCCTGCCCGAGCCTGCCCGCCTGTCTGCTGCCTCCCCACCGCCTTCCGCTGCCCGGCCCCTGCGAAGCGCTGCAGGAAACGAAGACAGAGCCTAATTAATCCCAGACGGGTTTGTTTGAACCTGTCGGAGTGACAAACGATGTGTGGTGCCGAAGGAGCCGCCAGATGGAGGAGAGAGGACTGCAGGGGGAGAACCGGGGGGAACCATGGAGCTGCTTGCCCAGAAGAGGAGGCTGCTAATTCCTGGCCATGCTGGAGCAAGTCCAGGCCATGCACCCACCATGGTTCCCTTCCTTGTGTCCCCATGCCCAGGAGGAAGCAGTGTCTGGGGCTGGCTTCCAGCCTCAGATGATGTGCAAGGAAACCTCCATCTTGGCTCTGGCCTGCCCCAGGTGGGCCCAGCTGGTGCTCAGCTTAGTCCTGAATTAATTGCTTGTTAATTAACAGGGTCACAAGCACAGCTCAGCCCCATGCCCTGGCCATGGGGTGCCCGGGAGGATGAGAAGGTCTCTGCCCTCCCACAGACACGGGAGAGCCCTGTGTGAGGGAGGATCTGTTGCCCCTGCCTGTCACCCGCCTTGGCACCAGTGATATTTTCTAGCTTCTGCCAAAAATGTGCACAGTTGGCAAAATCCTTGCTGGGCTGGGCAAGGGCCAGAGGCTGGACAGCTGCAGCCAGCAGGGCCCCAGGAGCAGCGGGACCCCAAAGCATCCCTGCTTGGGGCTCAAACCCTCACTGCCCCTGGACTGCTCCCCTGGCGTGGCCATGGGCTGCCGGGGCTGTCCCTGCTGCTGCCTTGTCCTGCAGCCTCCTACCACGAGACCCCAAGGCAGCCCCTGCCCAGGTCTGAGCTTCCATGAACTGCATGGGGCAGTGGGTGGGAGTCAGCAGCTTCCTGGGGTTCCCAGAGGGGAAGATGAGGATGCTCCAAGCCCTTGGCAGCCCCAGCCTGCAGGCAGGACCACAGTGGCCATGGTGAGGGCTGGCTTTCCAGCCCACGAGCTGCTGTGGGGCTGGGTCCATCCCTGATGGCTGCTTTCCGCACCTTGATTCATCCTGCAGCATGCCCTGACACGTCCTGTATCCTCGTCCTGACACATCCCACATCCATGCCCCAACGTGTCCTGTATCCTTCTGGCTGTTGGGGATGTGCCACTGAATCCCTGCTGGAAATATCTGCAGGAGGGATATGGACCCCAGCAGCGCCTGGGCTGCTCTTCACATGGGGTCAGGCAATGCTGGTTGTGCCTCAGCCCGCCCAGCTGCCAGGAGGGATGCAGGCAGGGAGAGGTGCGGGCAGGAGGGGTGCTGGGAAGGAGAGATGCTGGCAGAGGGTGCAGGACTGGCCTGGCTGGGCAGAGTGCTGGAGGCTGCTGGCCACAGGCAGTGGGGTAACTCATGGGGATGTGCCACTGAATGCAGGCACTGAATGCAGGGATCTGTGGTCCCCTCAATCTAACCCTAATCCTAATGCTTCCCTTGTCCCCAGCACAGCTGTACAGACCGGGGCTGGATCCTACCCCCAGGTGCCCCACTTGACTGAAGACCCCCAGCCGTGGGAAGGAGGAGTTGGAGGGGGGTTTTGCCAGGGAATGAGGTGGCAGTGCCAGCAGTTGGGGTGCACATTGTCCCCAGCCAGCTCCTCCTGCCCTGCTGCCGGCAGTGCCCTGGCTCCGTGCATAGCTGGAATGCAAACCCCTGTAGAGGGATATTGTGCCTTCCACCATCTGGGGAGCAGAGTGGGCAGGGGGACAAGACAGAAACCTCTTGGATGACTTGGAAGCCATCTCCTGTGTTGGCTCCTCAAAGCAGATGGAGGTGGGGGTGCTCAGCAGTTTATGGTGGGATGGGTTCCTCCTCCAAGCACTCTGTGCTGTCCCCAGCCTTCACAGCCTGCCGAGCCTCGACATTTAAATCAAGCTTTACAATGAGACTTAGTAGAAATCAGAATTATTTCAATCAAAGAATGTCTATGCCATGAATTTAGGTTGAAGAAATGTCGCTGTCATCCCCCCATCTCTGTAACCACCTCCCATTTCTGCTCCTCCAAAGAGGCACACAAAAGGGCCAGAGCTCAGCAAGCACTGCCCTGTCCAGGACTTTGGCTCTGAAATCCATGGAGGAGTCAGGACAGGCCATGAAAACTGCTCTCTCACAGGGAGAAGCAGGCTGTGTTCGCACCCTATAAATAACAGAGATCCCAGACCATGGGAGGAGCCCCCTGCCCCCTTGAGAAAGGCATCCCCAGTCCAGGTGGGGGTAAAAGCAGATATTGCAAATATTTCATACTGTGGCAGGACTGCGAACACAGCGATGGCTTTGCCTTCTTTCACAGCCCTTTGCTCCAGGCTGGGGGCCTCCCAAGTGATCTTGTCATGGACAGGGAGGTGACAGAGGTGCTGCTGGTGAGGCTCTGGCTGTGGTCATGCTCCTGCTGGGATGATGGGACCCTCCATGGAAGGTCAGATTTGGGGCAGTCAAAAGCTGCCTGAGGCCCCCTGTGGTGTCACACAGTGCTGTGTGCCAGGAGGGGACTGTGGCCATGCCAGGCCCCGCTGGAGAGCCGTGTCCCTTTGCATCACCCCCACAGCTGCTGGGACGTGACCTTGGCTCTGCAGCCCTGATACTGCTGCATCCTTGTCATGGGACCTGTGACTGGAGGGGGGGACAGTGCAAGTCAGCAAGTCCTTGAATAAAAGCCATGCAAAATATTTCTTTTAATGCCTCTCATGATTTTGAAGTGACATATTTACACTTTGTGATAAAATAATACTAAATCCCAGTGTCTGAAAAAGTCAATGTATTTCTGTTACATGTTCATCTACCCTGTGACTACAAAGCTGACAGAAATGTTTTTGTAGGAGATCTACATTTTCCTGTAAAGATTTATAGCTCTTTTTTCAAAGATACAAATGTATAGAATGTCTCCTATACATGCAAAGACATTTATATATAAGATATTTACAATGCCTAAGACCGTAAACACAAATTGGCCACTTAAATGTCACAGCCCAAATCAGAAAATGCTGGGGATGCAAAATACACTTGAAATGTCAAAGGACAGATGACGAAAAGATGTTTCTTCCATCTGGGAAAATTCTTATAACCAATTTCCATTAATCCCAGCTTTCCGGTGCCTGCAGTTAACCCCTTTCTGTGAGTGCTGTTTTATCAGAGAGATGTGGTGATGGGCAGCTGGGCCCCCCCAGCCCCGCAGAGCTTCTGGGCTGGTGTCCCCGGTAGCATGCCCCTCATCCCAGCCCTGCAGCCCCCCTCCTGCCCCACCTGCCAGCCCCTCATCCTGCATCCCGCTGCCCTCCTGCAAGGCGCCTTTGTCCCTCCCCGCGCCGCTCATTATTGAAACCAGGTGTCAGAGCAGCTCTGAGCCCGGGGGGAGTCGCGGCTGCTTCCCAGGGCTCTGGGGGCGGGGAAGCGGTGGGTTGTCCACCCCCAGAGGAGTGGCAGCACCGAAGGGGTGTCCCGATGCCCTCTGGCTCCTGATGGAAGTACCGATGGCTGGCAGAGCTAGAACCAGGCAGGTTTTGCATGAGTGGAAAAAGATAAAGGCTGATAAGGAGGATCTGGTTTAATAATGCAGGAGCCAGCTGGGAGGCAGGCTGGGAGGCAGGCTAGGGTGTCCTCCAGCGTCAGGAGGCTGAGGATGAGGAAGGGCTGTGAGGGGATGCTGAGCCCAAAGGAAAAGTGAAGGCAGACACTAAACAAGGCTCCAGACTCTGAGGGGGGCAAAGGGTGACAAGATGAGTGTGATTCTGGCTGTCCTGGAAACTTTTCCTTGAGCAAATCCAGCTTCTGGCCACGTCAATGCAGATGAAACTTGTCTGAGCTCATGGAGCGGCAAATCCCATGCTGGTACCAGCACATTCCCACTGCCGAGGGGCTGGCACTGCTGTGGGGGTGGAACTCAGCCCACATAATCTGTACTTTTCAACCATTTTAATACTTCTTGTCATTTTAAGCCCTGTGGGACTCGGTGCTGTTTGTTTGCTGGTGCTTTCAGGTTGCTGCCTTCCCCAGTGATCTCGGCGCTGCCCAGAGATACTGGAGCATCCCCAGTGGGTCCCTGCCCTTGTCCCTCCCTGGGACGATATCTGCAGCTCCTTTTCAGGGCACACTTGGGGAGTGAGAGAGGAGAAACTCGGGAGCCAGGGCTGTTGGAAGGGCTTTCCAGCTCCAGGCACAGAGCAGGGAAATGTTAAAGGGTTCCCGCTGTTGCACATCTGGGTTGAGTTTCATCGCTGGAGCCTCCCCGCGCGTCATGGGGGTCGCCGCTCATGGAGCCCCTGGGGCTTGGAGAGCCGTGACGTGGATCCCAGTGCCGGGGCAGGCAGGGAATGGTGCTGGGGGTGTCCTCTCCCCTCTCACGGCGGGGCTCAGCACGGCACAGAGCCCATCTCAGCTCCCATCTTCCCAGCCCACCCTCCGCAGCCAGGCGCGAGCAGCCCAGCCCTGCCGACCACCCAGGCGTGCTGGGATGGCCGCTGCCACCCCCGGGACCCTCCTCCTCCTCCTCCTCCTCCTCGTCCCTCCCTGCCACCTCCACCCACCTGCCCTCATCGCGGTTTGCCAGGGTGCTTTACCCCCACATTCCCTCCCTGCAGGACATCACCTCCACCCTCCCCTGCCCCGTGTCCCGCAGGGCTGGCATGGCTGGGATTGCAGTAGGAGGGCGAGAGGAGCTGCACGGCGAGCTGGACCCTCAATCCTGGCTGCCACCAGGGTCTCTTCCCTGGGCCACACACGTCCACTTGGATATTTATACAGGATGGGAGCGAGCATCCAGCCCCGCACGGCCGCGTGGCTCCCCATGCACACCCCCCCCCCCCCCCCCCCCACAATCCCCCCCCAAGCCGTACGGACCCAACACGAATCAAACGCCTTGGAATGAGCCAGAATAAATATTTTACGGTAAATTACCAAGGCTAATAATTATAAAAATCTGTACATATAACCCGGAGCCAGGGAAATATTTCCAAGCAGCTGGTGACCACATGGGTGACGGTCCCCAGCTCCCCAGCTGGGCTGATGGACCCCCCCCCCCCCCCCCGCTCATGGGGAGCAACCCAGGGGTAGGGATGGGGTGGGTCTGGGGTGGGTGTTCTCCCTGGCTCTGGTGCTGGCGTTGCTGGGGGGGTCTGAGAGGCCTCGGAAGGGCTGGACGCAGGATTTCCTGCAACAGCGATTGCTGCTGGGGCTTGAGGAGGGGACAGCGTGGGGAGGGGAGGCTCAGCTGCCTATGGGATGGGCTTGTTTTACCCATTTGACCACTCAGAGATGGCTTTTGGTGTGCAGCCATCCTCCTGAGCCAGCAGGATCCAGATCTGCCCTTGGCCCCCAGCTCTGCTGGGATGGGACTGTCCCCTGGGGGGGTGTCTCAGATTCGGCCACGTGCTCGGAGCTGGACCAGGCATATGCCGGGCGAGCATCCCCATTCCCGCCCAATGGGAACCGCAGCTCAGGGAGGGGACGTGGCAGAGGGGGTGGAAAGCTCTTGGTGTTTCTTTCCCTCCTTCCTCCTCCTCCAAGGATTAGTTGGGATGAGCCAGTGAAAACATGGGCACACATATCCCTGGCATCTCCCAGCCCCTTCCCTCTCCTTGCAGCCTGTCATCTCCTTGTGTCTGTCCCCATCATGAGTCTCTGCAGCCTCTCTCCATCCCTCTGGCACTGCCTTGGCCCCATCTCTCTCTGGAGCAGCTGGAAAAAGGGGAGATTTGAGAAGCCAAAACCCACTCGGTGCTCCCCCCTTCCCCCGACCTTTTTCCCTTCCTCCCTGCCCTGATTCAGAGAAAAGGATCGGCTGGATTTCAGGTCAGCACCCAGCTCTGCCTTGCTCAGCTCCTGCGGGTGGATGACTCAGTAAAGAGCGGCGGAATCTGCAGCTCCGGCTCCATCCCTGCCTGGCTCCGCTCCCACCCGGCACGGCTTCACCAACAATGGTGTTGGCCTTGAGCGAGCGGACATGGAGCGGCAGCTCCCTCCACGCCCGCCAGCGGGGTCACAGGAGCAGGAAGGGAGTGAAGGTGGGGACCCAGCACTTGTCCCCAGGCTGGGGGCTTGGATGTGTTTGGTGAACACCGAGGGCTGAAGGGGTCGTTGCTGGAAACGGGTGGACATTCCCAGCCCTGGATCTCCGCGGGTGGGTGTGAGCATCCCACCCACACTCCTTTGGTGCAGAGTAGCCCGGGGGAGAATTCCCAATGCCTCCATGCCCAGGGGTCCCAGAAGGGCTGGGGTTGCCCTGTCTCACCAGAGAGCTTTGATCAGCTCCCAGGGGATTCTCCAGCCCCCCAGTTTCCCCGTCCCCGCGAGCTTGTGAACTGCCCTGTGCTCAGCCCCTTCCTCTGTCTCACAGCGAGACGTGCGCGGGCGGCGGCAGCCCTTGGCTGAGGGACCTTGGCTCCCAGCGATCAACAGGAAACGGGAGATGGATTTCTCGGCAAACTGGGCTTTCCATAAACAGTCTGAGAGGCCGACCCGCGACGGCGGGAGCAGCACAGAGCCAGGGCTGGGCTTTACAGCTGTTTATCGCATTTTTCTGCTCTCGTTTCCTCTCTGGCTCAGCAGCTCGGGGTTCCTCTTCTCCTGCATGCAAATTGGGGATGAGTTGAGTGCTGTTGGATGGGCTGCTGCCATTCCCAACTAGGATGCTCCTGCTGGAGCAGGATCAGGGCAGGCATCATCCCATGGGTCCTGTGCCCTGCTCAGCCAGGATGTAAAGTGCCAGAATACTCTCCAATCGTTCCCAAACCTAAACCCAGGTCCTGTCAGACTTCCTTTGCTTTGGAGCACACCAGACCCCATTGGCACACAGGCCTCCAATTTCTTTGCAATCAGGACTTAAGAAAATACAGGCTGACCCTGAGGGCTGAGAGAGGACTGGGGGGGCGACGCCGGGCTCTCCACCTGCTTCTCATTAGCAGCAGCTTGTCCAGCGCCAGCCCTGCTCCCCATCCCACCCTGGTGAGCTTGGCAGCTCCACTATTTCCCAGTGATTTCTGCCCATCTTAAAAAGCCATGAGATGAGAGGTTTGGCTGTAGAGCATCCCTCCATCCATCCGTCCATCCCTTCTGGCAGGACAGAGCAGCTCCATTCCCTTGCACCCTCTGTGACCCATGTCCGTGTCCCTGGGCACTGACCCTGACCCAAGTGGTGGTGTCAGGGGCTGTCCCTGTCGCTGTCCCCATGCCTGCCCTGACCCATGGGACAGCAGGGGCTGTGTTTTCGGGTGGTGGAGGTCAGTGGGGTCAGCCGGTGCATGGGCCCCGCTTGCTGAGCTGAACAATGGGGCTTTCTTTTGGCTGGGGCTCGGGGCGAGCACGACCCGTCTGGAAGCCAAGCCGCCTGCGTCAGAGTCAGACGGCGGCGGGACAGGGATCTGCCAGAGGGCAGGAAAAGCAGCGGCAGTGGGGCTGCCCTGGAGTCCAAGGGGAGCTGCCACTGGGCACTTCACAGAGATGAGAGCCTGGGACCCTCATGCCCACATCCCTTGGCAGGAGGATGCCGGGTGCCCAGGGCCAATGCACGCTCACTGTTCTCATCCCATGTTGCCATCGTGATGCCAGTGGTGCTGCCAGTCTGCCAGGCAACCCCCAGCTTTACAAAATACGTGTGGTTTTGCCTCTGAAAGCACAAAAATAGCCCACAGCAAGGTGGGAGTGGGCACACAGATATATGTCCAAGCAAAGAGCGAGACACCTGGCACCACACCAATTTCAGCAGGTCAGTGTTGACGGCAAGTGCCAGCTCCTGGCTCCTCCCCACCACTCCAGGAGCAGACAAAACCGTCCCACAAAAGCCAACTGCGATCAACCAGCACAGCAGCAGCTCTGTGCAGCCGTGCAGGCGCTGCTGGCGCGGCCGGCCGTGCGTGTTCTGGCACCAGAACGCACATCCTACTTCCACGTGATGGATGTGGAAGAAAATGTGTTTGCCTGTGGAGAGGGGATGTGGATGGTGGGATGGGGCTGGGAGTGGGGCTGGCAGGGGAGGCAGGATGCTGGGATATGGGACTGGCCAAGGGGGAATGCTGCCTGGAAACGGGCTCCGCTGGGCCAGGGCTGTGTTTGGGAGGAAAGCTGGTATGTGGGTGTGTTGGCGCATGAGGATGTTGAGCTGGGGAGTGTGTTGAAACAGAAGGGTTTGATTTTTTAATTTGAAATGGCATTTCTGCTCTCTTGGAGTATAAAATGAAACATTACCAAAAGGGGTGAAAAAGGGGGGGGAAAGTCACCAGTAACCCTGACCGATGACTTCGCAACCCATCAGTGTTCCTTCCCACCCTGAAAAATCCCCTTTGCAGTCACATTTTTGCTGCCTTGTTTGTTTTCCAGCCTGGATGTGAAGCTGCATCTCAGAGGCTCATGTGTCCCTGTGCCATGGCTCTGCTGGCCTCAGGCTGCTGGGTGGGATGGCCTTCAGAGGGCCACACGGTGGGGATGCTGCCAGTCGGGGATGCACCAGCCTGTGGGATGCCAGTAGTCGCATCACCCATTATTGGAGGAAGGAAGAAGCCTCAGGGATATATCTCAGTGCCCACACCATGGGAAGTGCAACCAGACAGTACCTGATCCTGCAGAGAGGGATGCTCGTGACCCCCGTGCCCCCAGCCCTGCATCCCAGTCCTCAGCAGGAGCAAGGGCATGGTCAGTAAGGGCCAGGAGGTTTGTCCCAAGGAGGACTCATGCAGGATTTGCTTTTGCAACTGTAAATCCAAACAGCAGCTGTTCTGTGGGCCAGCTTTCCCGGGAAGAGTGCTTCCAGCCACATGGGGCTCTGGGGCTTCCCCCCAGCCTCCCCACAGGTGCAGACGCAGGCGAGGGATGCAGATCCTGGAGGTGCAAAGACACGGGGAGTCCCTGGCACAGCCCATGCTCCCGCCTGGCCCTGGGCAGCAGCCAAGAAGGATTTGGATCCCTATCTTTTCTCCCATAGAATTTGTGCCTCGTATTCCCACTTTTTATTCTTTCTGGCAGTATTTGCTTTAATTCATGTGGGAGCCTGCGGGGTGAAGTGGCTGGAGCCATCCCAGCCAAAGCCACTTCTACCCCACACACGTCCCTGGTGTAGATCTCCTTGAACCCTCTCTTAGTGCAAGGGGCACCCGGGGGGGCAGATGCCAGCTCCCCCCCAGACCCAGCAGGGTGCTGGGAGAGTCTGCTCCAAGCACTGCCCAGTCTCCACAACTTCTCAGCTCCCTGCCAGCTCTGGGAGCACTCCGAGCCCCAGACCCCGCTGATTAGAGACATTTAACATTCCTCCCAATGCCAAAGGGATCTTTTATCAGCGGGTTTTTTTTCCTGCAGACTATTTTCTTTTCATGAAAACATTAAATGGCCTGAGAGATAAGGAGCAAATTTATAGCAGTTCACACCGAATCAGCCAAGACACTGGCAAGGAAAAAATGCCTTCCCTCCTGCTACCCGCCTTCCCTCGCACGCTCCCCACCCCAGCCGCTTCCTCTCATTCTCTCCAAATTCTACAGACTCCCACGACAAGCTTGGCCAGCCCATCCCGGCTCTTCCTGCCCCATGGCAGGGCTTGGTGCAACGTTGCCCATCAAGCCAGGGGATTTGGCACAAGGAGGTGCTGGCACAGTCCCATTCATCGTCTCCCTGGGATGCTCCTGAGGACTGTCTTCATCCCAGGGCGATGCAGCCTTGTGTCCAGCAGCCCTGGACATGAGGATAGGATCCTGGACACACATTCCCTCCTGGTGTGAAGACGGATTCAGTCTGTGCGAAGCCTTGCCTTAAAAACGAGCCAGTCTAAATCTGGGTGGATGTTAACTGTGGGTCTGGGTGAGACCTGTCAGCCCCCCCTTCCCTTCCCCAATAAAGCATCCCTTGTTCCATCCCTGCCGCTGGGAGCTGCTCAGCAAACCAGTCCCGGGGCTCACAGAGCTGTAATGTTTAAGTTACCGAAATCTGCAATAAATTTTCCTAGCAGCCCCCAATCATCTGGCCCCCGTCCGCCAGCGCTGCCGGTTTATGAGCTCTGAAGAGCTATAAAGGCCTTTTACTGGCTGCGTTTTTTATTTCAAATTAGAGTGTGACTGGATAAACACTGGACAAAGTAAGGATTTACTGGGCATCCTGTGTAGTGCAGGGCTGGGGGCTCAGGGACAAGTGGAGCTGCGGCTCTGTGGGATGGACAATGTGTCCCTTCACCCTGGATGAGTGGGCTCAGGCCTTCCTTGGCCAAAATCATGAGGGCTGGTGAAGAGGAACCCACTTTGGGAGCCTTCATGGGTGCCAGTAAGGGGGTGGGCACCAATGAAGAGCTCCAGTGCTGAGGAATCCACCCAATCTGGTGAAAACAGAGCACACAGGTGTCCCCCTCCATCTCAGACCACGTTTGGAGTTTTGCCACCAGCACATGTCCTCTGCTGCCCAGAAGGCTGAAGCCAACATCTTTTCTATGGCAATAAGGGAGAGATGCAGTGCCAAGGACCTGAGCTGTCCCCATCCCACACTGAGGTGCCTGGTGGGGGCTGCAGGGGGCAGTGGCAGTGCTCAGGACTGTCTGCGCTCTGTCTGTGCTCAGGACCTGGAGATGTCCATTCCCTACTCTCAAAGATGGTGTCACCCATTTTACACGCACTGTGGTCTGTCCCGAGGCACCACGAAGGGAGACAGAGGGGAGAAAATGGGTGAACAGCATGAGGATATCCCACGTGGATATTTTCCAGCCCTTCCCTGTCAGCACCTTGCCTACCTGCTGCTCCAGGGATGCTCTTGTGTCCTCGGGATGCGGGCAGGGAGGGGACATGGCACCAGCCCTCCTCAGCCCCTCTCTGCCACTGTTAGTCACAGTTCCATGGGACCTTTGGGCTCTGCCACGTCCCAGGGACAGGAGGGATGTTTGGGGTCTCAGACCCCCAGGGATGGTCGGGTCAGTTTCCCCCACTTCACAGCGTGTCCAAAAAACAGGGACATCCCTTTCTTGGCCTCAAGTTTGGGGGCACAGAACCCTGCAGGGGGTGATCCTGGGTGAAGCAGAGCAGTTTTCCAGGCTGTAATTTAGGGTGTTCCCGCTTCCAGAGAGGGGTGCCAGGGAGGGGGCCTGCTTGCTGCAGCCCCCCAGGACAGACACCGTGCCCCGAGCTGAGCGCGGGGCTGTGCTCCCAGCTGCCGCCAGCGCTTGAAGAATATAGGTGGTTAATGCCTTCAGCATGTATGAAATATCCCATATGCTGGGAAACAAAAGGGGCTCTGTGCTATTAAAGTTTCATTTCCCCCCTCCCCTCCTCCCTCCCCTCTCCCCCCGTTCACCCTGCCCTGCGCGCGCGGCTGAAGCAGAGCAGGCGAGGAGACCCGGGCGCTGCCGGCCCCAGCTCCCGGCCGGGACCCCGGGCTCCGGGCACAGCGGGGGCAGCGAGGACGTGACCCCTCCCGGGCTTAGCTGGAGCACATGGAAAGCAGCCAGCTTTATTTCCCCACGGGAGAAAAGGGAAAGGGAAAGAGGTGAGCGTGGCGAGTGCGAGCATCCCTGGGCTCGCCAGAGGTGCCCTGAGCTCCCTGGCCATCCCAGAGGGATGCTGGCTGGGCATGGCTCTGGGTGACCACGGGGACAGGGCGGTGTCACAGGAGACGAACACAGCAAGCTCCAGGAGGGAGGGGGCTCCCGGCAGAGCGGAGGGTGGGGGTGGGCTTCCCTGGAGTTCTCTCCTCACCGTGCGTGTCTCCTGGCTCCTCTGTCCTGCCCAGGATGAGGTGCCCCCTGCCAGCATCCAGCCTGTGCTTGGCTGGGTGAGCTGGGGGCTGGAGGGGGGGAGCAGCCCTTTTCCCCAGGACCCTCTGGAGCCGCTGGGGAAAGGATGAGCTGTGGAGGGGAGGAACGAGCTGGGGGAAGAAGAGGGAGAGGAACGACAGCCAGAGGACTTGAGGGCAGCAAAACCAGCCCTGTGCCCTGGGGGGACCCTGGAACCTCATGGGTGTCCCAGCCCTTCCTTGTGGTCAGAGTCCCAGAGATTCATGGGGTTTGGCTCCAGCAGGTCCCAGGGCTGCCGGCGCAGGTCCCCCGGGCTCCTGAAGGGGTTAAGAGAGGAGAGGAAAAGCAGAGAAAGAAAAACAGAGCATTGGGAGAGAGCAGCTCGGTCAGGGGCTGTTTGCACTGGCTTGGATGTGTCCTCGGCATGTTTATTCCTACTGCACAAGCGGTTTTGCCAGAAGGAGAGCCAGACTGCTGAGCACACACACACACACAGCCCCATCCCAAATGCTTGGGGACCCCTCTGAGTAGTGATGGCTGGTGGCCCTGCCCTGGCCTCAGGGCCACCGGAGCCCCGGCAAGCAGCAGGGCTGCTCTCCTGCCTCGCCTGGACTGGCTGGGCTCTCAGCCTTGGGCTGAGATGGGAAAGGACCGCATGTCCCAAGGCCACCAGCCTGCTGTGCCGCTGGGGCCAAGGCCTGGGAATGGGCATGTGCTGGGGTTTGGCTGCTTTCCTGGTCTGGAAAGAAAACACTCCCTTCCCCGGGATGCTCTTTGTTTCCCATGGACAGACCCGAGCGCTGCCCGTGGGGCTCGGAGGGGCCAAACCCTGTACTTGTGTGCACTCTGTCACTGTGCTGTTAGAATGTCCTTCATCCTGGCAGTTCCCAGGCTGTGTGCATCCATCTCTACTCCCAGTTCCCATCCTGCCTCCCCAGGATCAGAGATGGGGGCCAAAACACCAGCCAGGGCAGCAGGTTTGAGAGCCAGCAGGGAGCTGCTCCCTGTTTCTTAGCAGCACAGTTCTGTTCTTCAGGGAGCTTTAGGGCCTCAGGGATGCCTGGAGGTGATGGTGGAGGGGGTCACAGTGGGGAGGACAGAGCTGCTGGGCTCAGCAAACCTTGGCTGAGCTGTCAGGTCTGCCACTGACCTTGGATCTCTGCACCAGCAGGTCACGTGCCCTGATCCTGACAGCCCCAGGTCATGGCCCCTCGTTTGTCTGTCCAGGAGGACCTGGACAGGGTTGTGACAATGTTAAACGTGGCTGTGAAATCCAGCAGCGGCTGTGCCAGCCCCCAGGATTACCTGGGAAGTTTTGCAGCCTGCTTTGGACCCTGAGGGGTTGAGATGCTCCAACTGTCAGCCGTCCCAGCTCGGGCAGCCCTGAATGCTCAGAGGTTGTTTAAACTGGATTTTCGAGCCCCTGTGGGCTTTTCTGCGTAGTTACTGTCTTGTGCTTTATGTCTGCTGAGGCTGAGCTCCCTGGGGCCTACGGGGCTGCAGGATGAGCCCTAACTCCACTGCAAGAAAGTTCATCCCACTCATCTCATGGCTGTGGGATGAGTCCCAACCCCACTGCGGGGTGAACCCTGACCCCACTGCAGAGGCTGCCTCATCCTCCCCACGCACACGGGTTTTTTGGCACAACCACCAACAGGCAACTGATATCCAGGGGTGACCCCATCCCCACAGTGCTCGCCTGCAGGAGCAGGATTTTGTTCAGTGAGAGTTCCTCCACTCCTCCCCCAGGAAATGTGCACTGGTATTGCTTGGGAAATGCGTGAAGGCGCCACTGTGCCAGCCCGCCCTCCCTTCTCTCCCTCTGGCAGCTGCTGCTGGAGCTCTGAGGGGAAATTTGCATGTGGGACCTGCTGTGCCAGAGAGCTGGTGGCTGCACAGCCAGGATGTTCCTGCAGGATGGGTGGTGAAGGTGAGCTGCCCCAGGTAGACAGGGAGGTGTGGACCCAAAAGCTGCCAGAACCTGGCTTGCCAATCCAGCTCAATTTGCAACCATGCTGGTGCCAGTTACGGGGACAGCTGTGCCACCACTGACCAGAGCTTGATCTTTCAGTTCATCGTCTCTCTTGGACCTCTCTGGTTTTTACATTTCACTTGAGCTTTGAAAAGGCTGAGCTGCAGTTTCATCCCTGGCTTCCTGTAGTGATCTGCTGAGGCTCCAGCTGACCTCCCTCTGTCCCACAGCAGCAGTGGCCAGAGGTTCCTGGGGCTGGCCACTTCCCCAGTGGCACCTTGGGCTGAGCTGGTGGGACACGGCAAACCCGGTACTTTGCTCCCCAAAACTGCACTGAGAAGGGCTTGAGGCAGCTGTGAGAGCCGGGCTGGGGTTGTCCTCATTCCCTGGAATGCAGCAGCTGGAGCTGGGGTCAGGGTTCAAGCTGAGCAAAGGGCAGGACAGGCTGGGACCTGCCCTGCGTGGGGCTGTCGTGCAGACGGGGCATGGGCAGCTCCCAGGATTGTCTGGTTAGGACCCCCAGGTCAGATGGGCCCCTCAGGGATGACAGGAAGGGGTAGATTCAGTTCTGAGCCCAGCCAGGAGGGCAGAGCAGGATCAGTGTCTCTTGGCTGGAGTGCACAGACTGGTGTTCGATGAATGCAAATCCCCCTGGAGCACCGGGGTTTCTTGGAGCCCCCCAGACTGGGGCTGGGATGTGGGCTGAGCAGTGGGAGGAGGGGAATGGGTGTGCTGAGCACCAAAACCTGACCAAAACCCTCATGAGAGCGGGGGTGGTGGAGTGGGGCGAACACCCTCTGGGGCTGGGCTGGGACGGCTGTGCTGGGGTACAAAATACATTTCACCCTGAGTGCAGCCCGGCCTGCACCGTGCTGCCCTCCAAGGGGCCAGCATCCCCTTCCTCAGCTCCCATCCTGCTCCCCAGCCCTCCTCAGTGCTTGGGAGCGTCTGCTCGCAGGGGAGCTGCCTGGGGAGGACTCCACTCCTCCCTGAACCTGGAGGCACAAGCGCAGGGCTGGCGTGAGGAGCAGCAGTGCAGAGGATACAGTCGGCCCTCATCCAGCCCTTCCTTCCAGCGTGGGGTGGAGAGGGAGGGGACATGGTCCAGCTGGCCGGGATGCCACTGTCCTCCTCCTCCCTCGCTTCGCTCGCTGCTTAATCATGACAGCTCCCCTGGCGCCCCGCAGCCCCCGTGCCCTTCCCTAGCATTCCTTCTGCTGCCTCTCCCCACCAGCTGTGGGCAGGGAATGAGGGCACAGGGCACCCACCTGCCGGGACCAGCAGCCCGTGTCCCCATAGGCAGGCTGGGGTGCTGGGGACCGCAGGGGTTGCACGGGGACAGGCGTTCAGGAATGTTGTTTTTTCCATCCTGGTTTCCGTCAAGGTAGTAAATCAGCCCTGCAAAAGGCTTTTGTTTTCCCCAGCACGCTGCCGGCTGCTGTGCTTGCCAGCCCTGGCCTCGCCTGCCAGGCTGAAGCCAGGATGAAGCCATCCCTGTCCACACTCCCAGGTCTTGCTCCACAGGGAGCAGGGATCCCCTGTCATGCCAAGGGAAGCAATCACACCCCATCCCACTTTCCTTGCGTCCCTTCCCTGGACATTGGGCCTTGTCAGAGAAGGCTTCCCTTGATCCATCCTGCACAGCCCAGCTGTGTCCCCCCTGTTGCCATCCCCTCCTGGCTGTAGGCAGTCTGGCTCTCCCGTAGAAGGATATTGGGGTGGCACAGGTGATGCCACACTGGCCCTAGCCGTGCAGGGCTTTGGAGTTTAGCAGTGGGGTCCTTGTGCTAGGGGGATCACCCCACAGGCAGCTCGGCTGTGCCTTCCCCCAGCACACAGCTCAGCCGTCCTGGCCAGGTATCCAGGGAGCTGGGAGGGATTGGATTGCAACAGATGGGAGAGTGTCTGCGCACAGCGACACCCGAGGTGTCTCCGGTATCAGCTGTGAGGGCAGTGCTCCCTTACAGAGACACGGAATCCACAGGGATGTGGGGTTGCCCTTGGGGGAGGCAGCCACCCAGTCTCCTTGCCTGCGGTGCCACTGAGGGGAGCTGCCACGGGAGGAAGGCACCACGTGGGGAAGGAAGGTGTCCAGCTTCCCTGAGGGGACGTTCAGCTGCTGGCACAGGGGAGGTGTAAAGCTCCCCAGATGTATGCATTGCGGCTGGGCTATTTTGGAAAGGGACAGGGCCGATCTTGTGACTGGAGCTGGGGACTGCAAGTCTGGGCAGCAGGGTCCTGCCTGAGTGACAGCGACCCGCTGCCTGACCCGGGGAAACCCGAGAGCCCCCGCTGTGCTGGGGACAGCTTTCGCACCCTTTCCCGGCTTGTTTCATGGTGATGAAAATCCAGCTTGGGGCAGGGATGTGACTGAGAACAACAGGGGAAAGCGGGGATGGAGCCAAAGCTTGGGTGTGAATCTGTCCCCCCCACTTCATGGCGCTCCCGTGGCCGGGCCACTCACGGTCCCCAGGGCTGTCCTGGAGGTGCCCTCCATTTTTTTACAGCTATGTCACCTCCTGTCCCTGCGCTGTGTTTGGGACAGACCAGCCCAGGCACTGCGGACCCCCAGCCGGGTGCCGGGAGCGATGGAGACGAAGACTTTCTGCAGACCCTGTCTCCCCTGGGCTCAGCAGCCTGAATGCCAGCAACGCCTGCCAAAAATATTTGTGTGGGACGTGGAAAGTTAACTTTAGTTTTCCTTTTTTCAATAGCGGGGGGGGAGGGTGACAGGGTGTGAGAAAGGCAGGTGGGGGGGCTGTGCATCACTCGCCAGCGAGTGGGCAGGAAGAGAAGTTGAGCAAAAGGTCTCCTTGCTGCCAGATTTCAGCACTTTGTGAATTGAAGGATTTTTTGTTGTTGTTGTTGTTATTATTCCCTTCCCAGCACCATTTTGCAGCTTCTCGTAGGGACTTGCTGCCATCAGGAAGCATGAGGAGCCTCTCGGATGGGCATGGTGAGCAGCTGCTTGTTGGGACTCTGAGATGGGTTTTGATGCTCAGTTGGGGCATCCTCTGGAGCTGCACCCCTGAAATGGTCCATGAAAAGACCTTCATCCCTCTTTACAGCCTTTGTTTGCAGGCAGGGCTATCTCAGCCTGGTTTTGTGGCTATGGCTGGTGTTGCTGCTTGTTCCTGCCAGTGCAGCGATGCACCCGAGGCACATTCACCCATCCCGCCTGGCTGGTATTCCAACAGGGATCAGCCCAACAGCTTTTGCTAGAGATCCACGTTACTCATAAATATTCCCGTCCTGTGCTGCTGCTAGAGCCCAGGAGCTGTGTCCCGGGGGGAAGGAGGCTGCTCTCCGTAGCTCCGCCGCCGTGCGGGGCCCAGGCTGGCCCCCAGCGAGGCAGCAGATGCCTGAGTCAGTGTTTCGGAGCCGTGGGCGGCCCCGTCCCAGCAGCGCGTCCTCAGGGAACACCGAGGAACTGCTCGGGTCTCACCGAGGAGGGGTTTGCCTGGGGAACACCGGGGCCGTGGGCGTCACTGCCAGGAGGTGCCCGTGTGCGGGAAGCGCTCCCGGATGGAAGGGGGCGGCTCTGGGAGACGGTTCTCAGGGAGCGACCAGCTCCCCCAGCAAACTACCAAGGCAGCTCCGGTGTAGGATGGCCATGAGTTGTGCTGCCCAAGAAACCTGCTCCCTAGGGATAGGGCGAGGGAGTGCGATCCACCCTGAGAGGATCTCTGCCGATCCAGCCTGGGCTGGGGCTATTTTTGGCAACTTTCTCTTTGTCCTCGTTTGAGATAAGCCAGCTCTCTCCAGCTCCAACAACTTGCCATGTTTCTAAGGAAAGATGTGGGTGGCTTCCTGGAACTATTGAGCCCCCAAATTACGTAAACAGGAGGGTGAAATTTCTTTTTCAGAGAGAAACATTGACATTTTCTCCCCAGGTTCTCTTTGCAAATCTCTGCTGAATAATTGCAGCAGAGTGAGGAAGGAGGAAGGATTGCAGAAAGGGCAGAAGATTTCCTTTGGGCATTCTCCAAAAAATGCAGCCTTGTGTTTGGGAAATGCCCAAGTGCCTGCTCTCTAATCTGCCTTCTTTTCCAAAATAACCTTGTTAAGGACAGGAAAAGTTTTGCAGAGAAGCTGTGTGAGCCCTGAGGAAGCTGCAGGGTGTATTCCTGGCAGAGCTTAACCTGTGATGTTGACCTGGGGGCTTTTCTTATTTCACTGAAAAACCTCCCAATAATTCAGGGAAGGGTTTGGGATGAGCAGAAACCCCTTTTCCTCCTCAGCTGGCTGTTAGGCTGGGAAATCCATCATGGTCCATGCGCCGTGGGTGCTGTGGATCTCCCAAAGGCGCTTCCCTGGGACCAGTCTGGCTGCGAGCAGGGCTGGGTGATGCTGTGCAAGCAAAGGACTCACAGGAATTTCCGTACTCCGTAACCCATATCCTGTCCTGGGAGTGATGACATCCCCCTCTCCCAGCTGATAACTCGTCTGTGTTGGTGCGTGGGTTCGTCATCCCAGCAGGATTTATGCTTGGCAGGAGGGAAGTGGGTCTGTCTGCGCTTGTCCTGATGCCGCATGAGTCACTCAATGGTTAAACACGGGTTTGTTGGCTGGATGCTGGAAATTTTCCTTTTTTGTTCCTGATAACCCTGAGCAACATCCTCAGGGATCGGGCTCTTCCCTGAACACTCCCAGCTCCAGACCGGTAGTGGCCCAGCGCTGACCACTAACAGGGGTGGCCACAGCCTCATCTGGGCTGACAGAGAGGGGAGCCGGGCACGGCTTCAGCCATGGGTGCTGTCCCCAGGGCGAGGACGGATGGACGAGGGTGCTGGGGTGGGGAGCACGGTGTTGGGGCATTTCCAAATGGCCTTTGCATCTCAGGGGGTCCTTCCTCATGGGGAGTGGTGCTGGAGCTGGAGTTCAGGCTGGGGTTGCCGGGAGCTGCTCCGATGTCTGTGGCCATAGGGAATCAGTGCAAACACAAGCATCCTCAATGCTCCCCCTTCCCTTCACACAGGTCCTTGGATGCTGGTGCTCTGCCTGGAAAAGAGAAATTCCTGCAAAATCCTCCTTGCTGGCCTGTCTCCCCTGGACACATCCCTCTGTCTGGGTCTCCAAATCCTGCCTGCTCCAGTGGCATCGTGCCTGATCTTCCTGCCAGCAAGAGTAGTAAAGCAGAGCTCGTGCCTGGCACGTGGCTGCCCTCCCTCTCATGCTGCCCATGCTCTGAGGGAGGATCCATCCCTCTGGCCATGCAGAGCTGTTTGGAAAGGCCGTGGAGCGCCAGCGAGGGAAAGCAGTGAAGATGCTGAGGACAAGGCTCCAGCAGTTCTGCCTCCACCCCCAGCCCAGCTGTGCCATGTCTGGCGAGTCTGCGCAGCTCCCCTGTGTCTGTGGGACAGCCAAGGGGGACACTGAGGGGGACAGCAGCTGTTGGCAGGAGAGGGGGAGCAGAGAGGGGCAGAGCTGCCATCAGCTCCGGGATGCTCCGGCCTCTGAGCCAGGCGAGCAGGAGGCACGGACGGGACTGCTGGGAGGGAAATCAAGTGGGACCTGCCAGAGGGACCCCGGGGGGCTCAATGGGGATGCACCACAACCCCCATCGAATGGCAGCAGCCTGGCCCTGCTGGATGAGCCTGCAGCCCCCCCCAAGTGCCCTGGGTCTGCCCCAGAGCTGCCCCCAACAGCAGACAGCCCCACGGCCAACCCCAGCCAGGAGTGGAAAGTGGTGAAGATCCAACGGGTTCTCATCAACCCTGACTTTGAGCCAAGGAAAGCAGGTAAGAGAAACCCCCTTTGGCCACTGTCCCCCCTAGAAAGGCGCCGCTGTTCTCCTGGTGAGAACACCCAGCTCTTCCCAGGGCAGGACTTCCCCTGGGTTAGAGGTCCCAGGCTTCCAGCAGAGCTGCTGGGACTATTTTAGCTTGAGATGATCTCTCTGGCCTTAAAAATAAGGAGGAATCTGTGGCTTTTCTCGGGAGGGGGGTGGGAAGGCAGCAGGCGGGTTCCCACCGTCTCCAGCAACTCAATCCATCCCTAAGCAGGCATGAACAGGATGGACTTCCCAGCCCTCACCCTGGCCATGGGGCTTGGTGGGATCCTGCCCAAGGCAGAGTGATCGGGACCGGCTCCTGTGGCACTGTCTGGGACAGGGACACCTCTTCTCCATTCATTGGGGATGGCCAAGCATCCCTCACATGGCTTTGGGCCATTTCTGTCAGCCCCTGGTTTAAAAACTAAGCGCTTTATTTCAGGCTGGTTGGTTCCTACAATGCTCCCTGCCATCGCCTCACTTCACAGCCCCGTGCCACAGCTGTTCCTCTCCACCCATGACTGTCCCTTCAGCCACAGTGACACAAATACAGGTTCATATCTAGGGTTACTGTGGCTGCTCCATGCCTGGACTGCCCCACGTCCCTGTGGGAGATGCTCCCACAGAATCCATCTTCTTACAGGCACTGGACCCATTTTTAAACCCCGCTTCCCCCCTCCTTTCTATTTTGCTCCTGCCCAGCTGTTATCTCAGCTGCCACACGGCGCCGAGGCAGGTGTGTCCCTGTCCCCGTGGGATGGCGTTATCGGATGCTGCTGCTCAGCTCAGAGCCTGCTTTTCCCAAAGCAGCCCCCAGGATTGGGTGGGATGGGGTGGGACCAGCTGGGGATGCACGACATGAACCCGCTGTCCAGAATCCCCTCCCTCCCTGCCTTTTTGCAGTGTCAGACATCCTCAAAACCAGCGGCTCCTGGATGGGACACAGGCTGGGAAGCTCAGCCAAGCCCTTTGGCTCACAGCTGCTCCAGCAGCATCGTGTTTCAGGGCTCAGCACACAAACCAGATGAACCCAAATAGTCTTCCCATTTCTCACTGCTCCGGGATGGCAGATCTGCGGTGGGGAAAGGTCAGGCCTGACTCTGTCCAGGCTCAGCATTTTCCTAATCCGCGCCGCCATCCAGCACTTTTGCTGCCAGCCTGGAATTTTAAAGTAACTCAACAGGTTTGTTGGAAAGAGTTTGTCTGTCCCGTTTCCTCCCCCTCCAAGTGAGATCACCACCAGCCACTGCCTGCAGGACCCGTCAGACTTTCCAGAGCCTCCAGGCAGGATGTCACTGAGGGTCCTGAGTGCTGGGAGCAGCTCTGGGACCTTGCAGGAAGCCTGCAGGTTTGGGAAAGAGAGGTTTGGTTCAGTGCAGACGAGAGGAAAGGGAAGGTGCCCTCACAAGAGGCAGTAGGGCTGTTCCTGCAGCAAGCTGTTTGCAGGAGCATCCCTGGGAGATGTCAGGGGTTTGCTCCTCTTCTCTTCAGCTGTCTGCAGGTGCAGGAACCTCCACCCCTTCCAGTTTCTGCAGGAGAAGAGGGTGCATCCATCCACACCCAGAGTGGTGCAGGGCTGGCCCTGGGAGCCGGGAGCCAAACGGGTGCCCCACCTTGAGCAGTGTGGACCCACCCAGGCGGGTCCCAGGTGCCCCTTTGGTCCCCATCCAGCAGCCCAAGGCCAGGCTGGCTGCTCTCAAATATCCGGCATGGCGGCCCGGGCTGGTTGGCACCTCTTGGGGCAGGCTGGGGAGCGCAGGAGCCCCGGGTAGAGGCAGCGGCTGGGAGATGCAGGAGGCAGGACAGGTTTCTCTGTCTGGTGTGCAAATAAAAGGAAGAGAAGGTTTCACTCCCTGGGGGCTGCAGAGCCAGAGCCAGGCTCTCTCAAAAACCAGGAAAGCACAAAAAAACACAGAGGGGCAGGAAGAAAGGAAATTAGAAAGGCAAAAAATCAAGCCAAGAGCTCATCCTGAGGTGTGGACAGGCATGGGAAGGGGGTGAGGGCGGTCTCAACCTGCAGCCAGGGAACTCTGCAGCCCCAGCGGGGTGGTGGAGGTGGGACGTGGTGCTGGCTGCCCAGGAATCATCTTGCCCAGGACCGTGGTCCCCTTATGACTGGGAGCAGACCAGGCAGAGGGGTTTCAGGAGGTCCCCAGAGCAGCGGCACCGGTGCTGGATTGTTGTCTCTGGATTTTTGCCTTCCACCAAGTGCCTCAGAACTTTAGGCACTGGGGAAAGCTGTGGAAAGGGGAGACCCCACATCTCCAGCAGCATCTGAAACGTGAGGTGCTGCAGGTGGGAGGATGGAAAAAGGGTGAAGGGCTGGGAAAGGGGGTGCCCCGGGATGGCTAAGAGGATGCTCAGCACTGTTAAGGGGGATGTGCAGGGCTGGGAGAGAGGGATGCCCCAGAATGGGATACGGGAATGCCCCGGACCAGGAAGGGGATGCGGAGAGCTGGGGAAGGGGATGCCCCGGGCTGGGGAAGGGGATGTCCAGGCTTCCCTCTCCCCCACCATCCCGCAGCGGGCTGAGGGCAGACCCAGCCGGGACGAGAAGCGGCGGAGTCGGGACATCGGGGGCGGCGGGGCGGCTGCCAGAGTCGCCGGGCGGGGGGGGACCCGTCCCGTCCGGTCTGTCGGTCGGTCTGTCGGGGCGGGCAGGGGCAGCGCCTGCGGGACCCGCCACCCCCCCGGCCCCGGCCCCCGCCCGCCGCCCCCCCGGGCCCGCTCCGAGGGCGGAGCTGCCGCAACTTTCCTGCCCGCCGCCTCCTCCCCGGTGCAGTCGGGCTGCGCGGGGAGGCGGCACCGGCACCGGCACCGCGGGTACGGTCGGGCTGGAGGGGCAGGGGAGGCAGGGACCGGGGGGCTCCGGGCGGGGGCCGGGGGGTGCCAATGCAGAAGTGCCGGGGGAAGGAGGTTGTGTGGGCACACAGAGCAGAGTGCAGTGGGGGTGTTGGGATCTGGGGGTGTCCGGGGTGCCGGGGGGCGGCAGCGCGCAGGGGGTGCACAGGGGTCCGGGGTGCACAGGGGGGGCCTGGGCGTGCATGCCCAGAACCCCCGTGGGCGCGATGGGGGGCGAAGGGTGGGCGATGGGGCGCGCAGAGCCGGGGCTGAGCGGGGTTTGTCTCCAGCAATGAGCGGGGCAGGTGTCGGGTCCCTCTGCCGGCACCCGGGTGTCCGATGTGGGGCGTGGGAGGCACGGCGATGACACATGGCGGGGACGCGGAGGGACGTGGGGGTCCTCCTCGGGGCTCGGCAGGGTCGCACCTTCCAGCTCCGCAGAACTTCTTCCCAGGCGATGTCCCCTGTCCCCTGCGTCAGGGACATGACCTCCCCTGGCCGTGCCACCCATGCTGGGGACACGAGGTCTGTCCCTCGGCTTGGCAGGCAGCAGGATGGATCCTTTACGGATTGTGCAAGGCAAAGGCCCCGTTTCGTTCCGCTGCCCTCCCCGCTCTGCCCACCCCGCAGGGACACTCCGAGCCATTTGACCTTCTCTCGCCAGGCCAGCGCCGCTGGCTCGGGGCACCAGCTCGGCGGGGCTGTCCCCGGGACCTGGTAGCCCGGGGTGGGTCGCAGCGAGTTCCAGCAGCAGTGGGCACCGCGGGGGTGGGACGCGCTTTCCAGGCGGGATGGAGTCCCCGTGGTACCCGGCCGTGGGATGGGCTGGTTCTGCTGCCCTCGGGGTGAACGGATGGCAGGTCCTCCTGGGGGAGGTCTGCTCGGCTCCAGCCGCCTTTTCCAAAGATAAAAGCTTGATTTTAGCCAGCTGCGGAAGGTGCTGCCTGCACTTGGGCGGTGGCAACAGCCTCTTCTTGCCCAGTGTGGACACACGTGGGGCTGGGGCTGCTCACTGCATCTTCCCAGGAACTGGGCAGGGGCAGACAGCCCCCATTCAAACTTAATCCCCACCACCCCCTTCTCCCCCTGCCCCAGGCGGGAATTGGGTGCCCCAGGACTCGCTGCTTGGAGCCTGTGGGGCCATTTCATCAGGATTTGGGTGCTGAGCGCCGGGCATGGCTGCGAGCCGGGAGGAGCATGGGGAGGCAAACAGCTCCAAATCCAGCAAAGCCCCTGCGAACAGAGCACAGGGAAAACCTGCAAGCGCAACGAATTTTCTTGCTGTGCCACATTTTGTCACTGGCAAAGGCGCCCATGTGGAGAGGCCCAGCACAGAGCGTCTGCCAGGCAGGCGAGGTTGATCCCACCACAGCACCCACCACTTGAGCAGGATCTTTTTAGGGCTGCAGGGCCAGCATGGATAAGAACTTCATGAAGGTTTCGTATCTGGGGCATAGGAGGGTTGGAAGCTGGGAATGAGGCAGAAAATTGTCATCTTTTTGTCCATGTGTCTGAATCATATCCGTTTCTAGCTAGCTCAGCTGCCTGTCTGCGCTACCCTCCGTGTTTTCCTAGCAGCAGATTACTTGGGATAACTGGGAGCTGGAGGGAAATGTGTGCACAGGCTTAAATGTGTGTGAGCTGGTACGCATTGCAAAAAATCCTGCACAGCTGTAGCTGGGGCAAGGGGCCAGTTGGCCGCTCTGCCAAAAAACCTGCTTACATTTCCTCAGTGTCCAAAGTCCTCAATGTTTGGGTGAAAACACTGGATCTCCTCTCCTCAGCATTGCCTGGCTGTGGATGTGCAGTGGGGTTTGTGTCAGGTGGCACAGACTGCGTCCCTCTGGAAATGGGGTTTGTCTTGGTTTCACTCTTGGTATTGCCAGTGGGATTTTGCCAGTAAGAGGCACCATTTGGGTTGACCCACAGAAGCCCAAGAAATGTTTGGAAGGGGGAAAAAGCACCTGCTGGTTATGGATGGTGGGTGCTCTGCCAGGGGGTGGTCTGGTGGGACACCCTGAGCATGGCCAAGGTGGGCTGCAGCATCAGGATGGCTGAGCATCCAAACCTGTAGCAGGCCAGGGACAGAGCCCAAACTGAAGACTTCAGAGTCACCTGCCAGCTCTGACCCCAAGGTTTCATGTGAACTCTTGCATCCTGCAGGTCCCATTAGGACTTGGGTACCTCTTGGCTTCTCTGTACAAGGACTTCTCACTAGGCACAGCTTCCAAGTCCCTGCTTTCCTTCCTGTGTCATCCCAGCAATGTCAAGACCATCAGCTTTCACTGAATCTGTCAGTTCAGTGAAACTGCAATTTAAGGCCAAATCTTCATCCCATTTCAGCTCTTGGAGTCCATCTTAGAGCAGGATGGGTCACAAGCCATGTCTGATACATCCTTCACCTTCATCTGGGGTCAGATGATGGTTCCAGCCTTCGCTGGCTATACTTCAGACATCCTGCTTTAGCACCCTTCAGGGGGATCCATCCTTTGCACGGAAAGCTGAGATGGAAGGAATTTTTTTTCCCATCTGTCCAGGAAGTGAGAGCAAGAAAAATGCCTGTCATCACCTTCGTCATCCTCGCTCTGGAGGAGAGAGCACTGTACATGCCGTGGGAAGGATGACTGACAGCTCGGCAAGAAGCTGTTAAGCTCTGCACTTGGGGGATGTTCAGGAAGTCACCCCTGGAGTAACGGAAAACCTACAGACCAAGTGCATATATAAATGCATAGATAGAGATCTATAGGCTCCTATGGCCAGAGCTGGAGTGTGTTAAACCAGAGCAGCACTTGGAGCTGCTCCTCCGTGCCAGGACTCTGGCAGTTCCATGGGGCACAGGATGCACAGGGAGCATCTCCTTCTCCAGCGCCCTTGGACCACAAGGGACCCAAGGCTGGCCCAGTGACGGCACATGGCAGTGGAGAGGGCTGGTGGGGCTCCTTGTCTTGGAATAAGATGGGACATTTGGAGAGGAGAGATGTCTTCTTTCAGAGAGACAGCGTCGTGGCAAGACAGTGTATGGTGTGGGAGGGAAGGAAGGCAGGAAGGCAGGCAGGCAGGCAGGCAGGAAGGCAGGCAGGCAGGAAGGCAGGAAGGCAGGAAGGAAGGCAGGAAGGCAGGCAGGAAGGCAGGAAGGAAGGCAGGAAGGCAGGCAGGAAGGCAGGAAGGAAGGCAGGAAGGCAGGAAGGAAGGAAGGAAGGAAGGAAGGAGAAGCTGTCATCCTTAGGATTTTGGACAGGGCTCAGGGTACTGGGTGGAAACCAGCTGCCAGTGCTGCACCAGGACACACATAATTTTACTTTCACCTCCTCTCTGCACTGCTTTGGTTGCCTTAGACCCCATGCCCCTTCTCCTTCTCCTCCCCAGCACCTGAACATCTCAGTGCATTCACCTCCCTCCTGCCTGCCTGGGGCTGGGGAAAAGAACCAGCCAGAGCCCACCCAGGGCTACCAGCTGCCAGGAGATGGCAGGGAAGGATGATGGAATGTTCTCTGTGGCTGGGAGGGGAGTGAGTGGTGCAGAAACTGCCCCAGGTGGCAGAACCCCTCCAGACACCATGGCAGATGGATAAAGGCTCCTGCACTGGGTGAATAACCTCATCCCACGGCTCAGGCTGGAGCAATTTCCTCTGGACTGCTGGAGACTTTGGTGCTCTTCATCTGTGTCATAAAAATTGGATGTGAAGAGCAATTCTTACCCTCAGCATCCCAAGTAGTATCCTGAGGGATTCGTTTCCTCTGGACTCAGGTGGACCAGCCCAGGACTGGTGGGTGCTGGGTGGGCAGGGGCAGAGGGGCTGCTGGAAGAGCGGAGGGGATGGGTATGGGCGGGAATAGATCCGAGGGAAGGGGTTTCAGGTGGGGGAGTCCACCCTGGAGCGCACCCTGGCCCGGAGTGATGCCCGTGCCTGTGGCGACATCCAGGGATGGAGACACCCAGGGAAGAAATCCCGGTGGGCAAATCCCAGTATTGGTCCCGGCTACGTGGGAGCGTATTTGGCGGCTAGTCCAAGCAGGGACGGGCTGGCCAAGAGCTGAGTCATCCCTCCAGCACGGAGGAGATCCCCCAGGGCCCCTCGTTTGCTGTTAAAAGGCAGTAGCAAGAGCAAGAGGCTGCGAAATGGCTCCGCCGAGAGCTCGGCTTCTTAGGCAGCCCCAGCCTCCGAGGAAGCGAGGAGGCTCCGCTCGGAGCACGAAACCCGCAGACATCTGGAGCCTGTGGCTTGTTTCTCAACGGCTCCTTGGCCGTGTTTCTTCCCCGTTTCGGAGATAAAGGCGGCGAGGGTGACCCCGCGGAGCGGGAGCCGCGGTGCTGGCCGCCCTCCAGCCAGCCCGGCCGGAGGAAGCAGCGGCCCCGCTCTGTGCCGCCGCCAAAGCAAATAGAAATGGGGCGTTAAACAATGCTGGCCGCGAACCGGGGGGGACCGGCCGCCGGCGTCGCCGCTGCCGACGGGCTCCTCGTCTCCAGGAGAGTTTCCACTGGCATCTCTGCCTCCTCTGCCCCCTGCCCAAACAAAACCCTCCCGTCGGGCAGCCTGAAGACTTCATCCAGGGCATCCTGCACACCTCAGCGGTGTGCAGGGACTTGCTGGGTGCTGAGGGAGGCAGGAGGGATGAAGGGTGAGGAAGAGGAGTTGCCCGGTTCCAGCAGCCCTCCTGCTTACCGTGGGCTTGCTGGAAGGATTTGGCTTAGTCATCCATCCCTTCCCTCGCTGGTAGGTTGAGCCACTGCTGAAAATATCCTGGAAGACTCCCAAGCAGCACAGAAGGCAAGAAAATGAGGAACACATGAAGGAAGGGAAGACGGGAAGGAATGAGAAGGAAAGAGGAGCAGGGCTAGGAGCGGGCGGTCTCGGCCACCCACCTCCCTGCTGGGGCCAGAGCAGAGACACCCATCAGAGCCATCCTGGCAGTGCCTTTGGAGAGGGGGCTGCACCCTTGCTGGGTGCGGGGGTGATGCTGGCGGTCGGCGCTGGTGTCCGTGCCCAGCAGTGGCCTCGGCAGGGTGGGAGACACTGCCCTTCCCACGAGTGCTTTCGGGGGGGGTAAGCTCATAGGAAATTGCTCACCCTGAGAAAATGCATTCCCGGCAGCTCCACATCCTTTCGGTCTTAGGGAAGGGCTGGTGCCCTGACCTCTGTCCGGCTCAGGAGAAGGCGCCAGGCTTTTAGCGCGTTGCTTTTAGCACTTGTGCTGAGTCCCGAGGCGTGAAGGTGGCTCCTCGCTGTGTCCGCGTCTGTGTCCAGCTGGGCAGGATCTGCACAGCTTCTGTCGGCTGCTGCCATCTCGTGTTGCTCCATTCATGAGTCCCCCGCCGGGGCTGCCCACCGGCCTTGCTGTGAGGTCGGGGTGGGTTGGCATGGCCCTGCTGTCCCCGGGTTTATGTCCTGCCCGCTCGGGGCTGAGCATGCCGGGATTCGGGGCGAGGGGCTGGGGACACACGCTGGCCTCTTCCCTGCCACTGCCTCTTTGAGCCGGGGGCCGAAGCCATGTGAGCTTCCAGGAGACTTGCTCGGAGAAATTCCTTTCCCATATGGTCAGTGCGGTGGGCGCGCAGAACCCAGCCGAAACACGGCGTGGGATGGCGGACAGGTCCAGAGCGTCACTAGGTGTCCCCTGGGCTTTCCCATCTGTCCCAGCATCTTGGTGGGGGCTGCGCTGGGTCCCCATTGTCCCCGGACCGTGTACCGCAGCCCCGGTGCATCTCTCCTGCCTTCCCCCAGCTGCCAGGGAAGGAGTTGGGGTGCCGGGGGATAGGTGGAGGAAGGGCTGCCAGTCCTGGGCGGGGATGACTGACACCCCACATTCCCACTGAGCGCCCTAATCCCCCTCTCTCCTCTGCCCAGGTCTCTCCCGCAGCGCCAGCCTCTCGGAGAAGGAGCTGAAGGAGGCGAAGGCGCGGAGCCAAAGGATCGCGGCTCAGCTCACCACGGCGCCCGGCCCCAGCTCCAAGGGCGTCCTGCTGTTCCACCGGCGCAGGCAGCGCGTTGAGGGGCTCACGGGGGCCGGGCATGGCGGGGGGCTGCCGCTGAGCCCTGAGCCCCAGCCTCGGCAAGCGGCCATGGAGCAGGGCCAGGGGCAGGGGATGAAGCCGGAGCCCGACCAGCCTGGCAATCCAGGAGAAGGGATGCTGGCAAACGCCTCCCCGTGCCAGGAGCTTCCTGCTGAAGCCCAGCAGGTCCCACTCAGTGTTTACCTGAAGGAGAACATGGCATCAGCTGCCACCAACGGCGTGCAGGAGCAGGCAGCCGGCAGGATGGAGAGAGGGGTGGAGGCGCTCGGAAATGGAGGAGCCCCTGCAGGGCCAAACACGGCTGCTCTTGTCCTGCCACAGAGCCTCGAGGAGGGGAAGAACATCGAAGTGCCCAGTGAGGTGCTCGGTGAGGTGCCTAGAGAGGTGCCCAGCGCGCCAGCGGGGACAGCCACAGGGATGGCATCTCCAGCCGGGCAGCAGCAGAACGGGGCACAGGGCCGGCAGTACTATGAGGTCCATCTCACCCTGGCCAAGCCCAAGCCTGTGAAGAACCGGACAGCCAGACCCTTTGGCACCCAAGCATCCCCTGCCAGTGCCCAGCCGGCCGAGGAACCTCCTGCCCCCGAGCTGCCCCCACCACCAACCTATGCAGAGACCCTCAGCAGCCCCCCACCGCTCACCCGTGTCCGCTCCCCCCCCGCCTACTCGGCCCTGTACCCTACCCAGGAGCAGAAGATGCTGCCAGATCCCCTCCTGAGCTGCGGGGTGAGCGGACCAAACCCCTTGCCCAAAACAGGGATCCTGGAGGAGTCGGCTGCCCGGAGAGCCAGCAGAAAGTCCATGTTCACCTTTGTGGAGAAGCCGAAGCTGGGCCCCAACCCCGACCTGCTGGACTTGGTTCAGAGTGCAGATAGCAGAAAGAAGCAGAAGGAGCACGGGGAGCCCAGCGCCGAGGATGAGCCCTTCGCCCTCGGGGCTGAAGCTTCGAACTTTGTTCCCAACAGCACAGCCAGGGGTGTGCAGCACCTCCCGCCAGCTGAGGATGCTCCGGCATGGTCCTCCTGCCTCAAGTCTCCCACCATCCAGCCCAAGAAGAAGCCACAGCCCAGCCACATCCTCAGTGAAGCGAGAGGGAAGGGGGCTGAGCTCTTTGCCCGCCGGCAGTCCAGGATGGAGAAGTTCATCATTGAGGCCCCCTCTCAGCCCGAGTTGTTACGGTCCCCATCACCCACCATGTCCCTACCTCCCTCCTGGAAGTATGATAACAATGCTTATCTGTCACCTATGGTCTCCAGACGCCCCTCCAAGAGTCCCAGCAGGCCCTCCAAAACCCCTCCTGCATCACTGTATGGCAGCAACCTAGGGGAGAATGAGGTGTCCCAGAAGGAGCTGGAGATCTCCAAGCACCAGCCTTACCAGCTCCAGTCTTCTCTCTTCATCCTCTCCCCATCCAAGGGGCCAGCAAGGTCCATGCCCCAGGAGATGCCTCCACCCAGACCCTCTCTTCCCGACTCCTACCCCTACACCCAGCAAGCCTCCTGCCCGACCTCTCCGTTGCCTCCTTCTCCGGTTTGGCATCCCCCTGTGGTGCCCAGTGCCGGCCAGACCACTGCCAGCCCCTTCCCCAGTGCTGCCGGGGCTCTGCCCCTGACTCACGACAGCCGTGCCAGTCCTGGAGCCCCGGCTGAGGTGCTGCTGGCCTCCCCGTGCCGCCTGCTGCCGCCCCGGGCCAAGGCAGGCTTCCAGGCACCCCGGCCCTCCTACTCCACCAGGAATGCCGGCATCGAGCCGCAGGTGTGGAAACCTTCTTTTTACTACAAGTAGCGGTGGCGGAGAGAAAAACACAGGGGTGATAGGCTGAGTCCTCCCTAACTGCTCATGGGAGTGCCAAAAGCCAACTCAACCACAGAAAAAAGGGGGGGGGGGGGAAGAAAAGAAAACAGAAAAAAGAAGTGGTTGTGAGGCTGCAGTGCTGGGACAGTGGGTGAGAGGCGCTGTCAAACCCCCGGTGCAACAGGAGCTGAGGAGTCCCAGGGAGGCAGCAGGAACT
The DNA here is from genome assembly GCF_020740725.1 of Corvus hawaiiensis. NCBI lineage: Eukaryota > Metazoa > Chordata > Aves > Passeriformes > Corvidae > Corvus > Corvus hawaiiensis. The sequence continues at coordinate 6,829,445 of NC_063227.1, read as the reverse complement.
GGGCACAGAGCCTGCAGGATCCCAAAGAGTCATCAGCCCTGCCTGTCCCACAGGGCTGCTCTTGCTCTTCTCTCGTCTGGAAACTGTATGGAGCATCGCACCTCTGGCTCCCTCCTTTCCTCACCTCCAGCTTTTCCAGCTCTCAGAGCTCTGCCTGCTCCTCCACAACCCCTCTGTCCTGTGGCTCTTCTCAGCCTCCTACCAAAGCAAACCTGGAGGGGACACGCTGCCTTTCTGCCTCACTGTGCCTGCTCCTGGCTCTTCTGTTGCTCCTTCAGGATCTGCCCTCATTTGCTTCCTCACTGTGGAGGAAGAACTGCATCCCTCGGGGAACGGCGGAGTCCAGTGGTGCTGGGCCCAGGGACACTGCGGGGTCCCTGTTCCTGCCTGGGCTCAGTCCAGCTGGAGCTGGGGTGGGCAGTGCTGTGTGGCACAGCTGGAAGCAAGGGCTGTGCTGGGATGAGGAGGGTGCTGAGGGCAGGGCTGCTGGGTGACACTCAGCCCAAGACTCGTGGTCCAGCTGTGCCTCTGCCCATGCCCTCTCGCCACTTTCCCCATGGTGCCAAGTTGCCTTTTGACTGCTTTATTTCTCCTGCGTTTTTCTTTTTTCCCCTCTTTCTGAATACACTCTCTGCGCTGTCACACCTGGCTCTTCTCTTTCCTGCCGTCTGGGGAGCAGTGCGGGGCGATGGATCCTGGGCAGTGCAAGGGGGTCTCCGAGCATCCCCCAGAGGGAGACTTTGGGAAGCTGCAGGTAGAGAGAGGTCCTGGGACATATTCTGGGCAAGGATGATTAACAGCAGGCTCAGCCTGCCCTGATCTCACTGGCGGGCGAGGGGGTGCAGGGTCAAATGCGTTTTGGGGACCCCTTGCAGGGATGCAATGCACGAGGAGACATCTCCAGCTCCTGTGGGGCTGTGCCAGCATGAATCTTACCCTGGCACCCTCCTACCGCTGTACCCCTGCTCTGTCCCTTCGTCCCCCCGAGCGGGGGTCACTAACCCGCTCTCTGTCCCTCTCCAGGACAGGCGCTCGTCCCTCCCTGCGTCGCCCACCTGGACGCCCCGGCTGGCGCGGCGCCCGGGCAGCCTGGACGGCTGGGCCAGCCCGGCCTCGGTGCCCGAGCTGGATGAGGGACCTCCCACGTCCCCTCCGTGGAGCGAGAGGTCCCTGTCCCCGCTGCGGCAGGACGCGGACCCCCGGGCCAGCCGGCAGATGCAAGCGCGGCTCGCCAGGAACATCATCAACGCTGCCCGCAGGAAGAGCTCCTCTCCCAAAGCCGTGGGGCTGGAGAACTCCCGACCCTTCACCCCCATCTCTGCCGGCCCCCCCAGCCTGCCCCAGTCGCCCCGGCTGGGGCCCAGAGCGCCGGCACTGCAGGCTGCCAGCAGCGTGCTGGGGAGCCTGGCCAGCCCCTCGCCCACCCACAAAAGCCCCCTGCGATCGCCCCGGGCAGGCAGCCCCCAGTTCTGTGCCTCCCCCGGGATGCCCCGAGCCGCCTGGGCAGAGGGTCGCCGGCTCCTGTTGCCATCCAGCGCGTCTTCCTGCCCCGTGCCCAGGCTGTCTCCCATCCCCAAGAGCCCCCTGCCATCCCCCGTGGTGGGTGGGCGGTCCCCAGCCAAGCGTTGCACCTCCCGGTCCCCTACGGACTCGGACGTCTCCCTCGACTCCGAAGACTCGGGGACCAAGAGCCCGGGAATTCACAGCTTCAATCTCTGTCCCCGGGGCTGGACCAGCAGCCTGCGGCTGAAGACGGGGGGCCTGCCCTCAGGGGCACCCTGCACCTCCTAGAAAAGCCAGCCCCCGCCAAACCACCCTCTCCCTAGACCCATCACCCCGGGTGATGCCACCCGCTCACCCCCCACCGGGAACACACCAACCCCCGAGGCTGAAGTCTCCAAAAAACAGTGTCCCTTCGGAGATGCCACGGCCCCTCTGTGTGCCAGAGGGGTCAGGTGCCTCATGCCCGCACGCCATCCCATGGCCCTGCTCTATTTTTACCACCCTAACCTTTCGGGGCAGGACTGTGTGGTCAGCAGGCAGGAGCAGGCAGAGTGGGGGAGCCGGCCCCCCCACGGCCTCTCCCTCGGCAGTCCCTGCCTGCCAGCCAGCCCCATCCCGCATAGCCAGGATGGGATGGGCTGGGTGGTCCCCAGCTCCCAGATGTTATCCCGGGGTGTCACCGCAGCTCTGCTTCCCTGGGGTGGCACAGCTGCTGCGGGTGGGCAGCATCGATTGGATGCCATGACCAGGGTCCCTCTCCCAGCCTCTCACAGCCTCTAGATTTGGCTGGTGTCAATTGAAACCAGATTTTGGAGAGGAAAAGTTAATTTTTAATTCCCTCCAGTTATTCACTGATTTTTTTTTTTTTTTAAACTTTTGACCCTGTCTCAAAGAAATTCTCCCAAGTCCTTCTTTCCCTGGAGAACAAAAAGAGCCAAAGTTATTTATTGCCACGTTAAGGGGACTGTTTACAGGTGCTCTCCTGCCCTGCCCAGACCAAGAGGGACAGCCCCATCTTGTACCTATCACTGTCCCCATACCCAAGTTCATCACATTGCCATTCCCATCCCCTCTCCAGTGGGATGGAGGCACACACAGGAACTGATGGGTGCTGTGACAGCCAGGGCAGGTGGGAAGAAGTGGGGGACCATGGGGGCTGAAGGAAATGGTAGAAGTTGCAGAGGGTTTGAAGGAGGTGTCAGCACAGAAGGTGATTCTGAGCATGTTGGTGTTCCCACACCTTGGGGCTGGTGAGACCAGCACTGGACAAGAGGTTGCCTTTGGGCTGCCAGGCCTCTGGTATATTCCCATTCAGGATGCCCATCACCCCTTCCCTTTCCCCAGGACACGCTGTTGAAGCCAGCCCATCCCTGTTCCCTGGAGTACCTCCACACTGCAGGCTGCCCTTTCTGGAACACAGCCCCAGTTCCCAGGACACATCTCCCACCCTCGCTGCAGCAGCCACCACAACCTGCCTTCACCGCACCGCTGTATACCCAGCTCAGAAATAAACAGCCGTTATCCCACCCAGGCTGGCTCTGATCTGTCCCCGAGGTGGCCTGGGCACACATGGCACATGGCTACCTCCTGCTGCTGCTACGTGTCCCCAAAGGGTCAGCCCTGCTCCATGCCAAGTGACAGCATCCGTGTGGGCCAGCTGTGCTTCACGCTGGGGTGATGGCATCCTGGTCCCCAAGGGTCAGAGCCCTGCTCCATGCCAGGATTATGGCATCCTCATCCCTGTGAGTCAGACCTGTTCCGTGCTGGGGTGACGGCATCCCAGTCCCCAAGGGTCACAGCCCTGCTCCGCCCCCTTTCTCAGCCAGAAATAACTTGTGTCCCGTGGCTGGACCTTGGCATCTGGGCTGGAGCCCAGGACGTGTTGGGGCAAGCAGCAGGAGCCCAAGGGTGCCGTGAAGGGCCAGCAGGGGCCACCGAGTGCTGGTGACTGCAGCTTGGCTTCAGTCTCATCCCCAGTGCAGCAGGAGAAGCATCTTCAGTCCCCAGCATCTGGGGTATCCCCTGGCCAGGTAGGGAAGGTGAGGTCCCACGCAGGGGTCAGCAGCTGGGTGGGTGCACAGGGCTTGGGGATGTCCTTGGAAAAGGGGACACCACCACTGTGGGGGTCAGTGTAGAGTCTCCCTGGAGCGGGGCGGAGGGAAGGATGGGGTGCAGGTCCCTGGCTCGTTGTGGGGATGGTTAATGCGGAACTCAGAGCTGGCAGGGAGCTGCGTGCCAGGCACCCCAGCCCCATGGAGACCCCGGCACTGCAGGGCCCTTAGGGGAAGCTGCCCAGCATCAGCCTGAGCTGAGGGATGCCAGATGCACCCGAGTTGAGCAGCACTTGTGGAGCCGAGCACCCCAGCAGTACAGGAGGGTTCTGCTGCAGATGGGCAGCTCAGGGGGCTCAGACTGGGGCTGGTTTCCAGCTGCCTCTCCACAATGGAGCAACACAGACGGGTGGTCCCATGACCCTTCTTGCTGCTGGCTGGGCTCACCAGCTCCCTGCAGGTTCAGGGTTGCAGCTCCTGCACCCTTGGGGCCAGCAGCTGAAAATAGCTCTGCTAAGGCGGAGGTGCTGGGGGGGTGGCAGCCAGGGCCCCCGCTTGGCTGGCAGCTGCTGCTCCGAGAGTGCTCGAGGCACAAGGACAGTGGCTTGCTGTGGGCAACGACAGAGGCAAGGACGGTTTCTGCCCTAAAGAAAGGCAGGGAGGAAGAATGACAGGCAGGAGCTGAGGGACAGCATGGTTTGAACATTCCCTGTGTCTGTTGAAGGGGACAGCGAGCGATGCAGGGAGATGCTTAGAGATGGTGCTGACGAGGGGAGATGCTCAGCTGAATCCTAGCACGTCTCTGGGGCATGTCTGCAGCTGACACATGCCCATGCTTGGTGTCACTCCCAGGGTGCTTCTCTCTTCCAGCCAGACAGGATCCATCCCCCTCCCACAGAGCTGCCCCAGGAGCACGGCAGCAAGTGATGGCCATCATGAGACCAGGCCCTCAAGATGGTAAGGGGGTGCAGGGGTGTCACCAGCCCCAGGGCAGTGCTGCCCTCCTTGACTATGGGCCAGACCCAGCTCTGGTTGAGGCCATTGGCCCTGCTTTCGCTGGAACGGTCCATGCACAGGGTGGGAGAGGCTTCTTGAACCTCTGGAGCTCTCTAACAATTCCTCACACTGAGGAAATGCCAGTCCCTGGCACGGGCAAACGGCCCAGCCACAAAACAGGGACCCCAAGGAGGGGATACACTGTCTGTGCTGGCTTGGGAGTCCCCCACACTGCAGCGTCCTCAGCTGTAGCTGTGCTCTCCCAGCCTCCCCAGAGCCCCAGCTGGATCTGGGGAAGAAGATGAGCACAACACAGGATGTGATGATCGAGGAGCTCTCCCTGCGGAACAACCGCGGCTCCCGGCTCTTCCAGCAGCGCCAGAAGCGGATGCAGCGCTTTGTCTTTGAGCATCCCAGTGGCTCCAGGCAGGTGGGTCTGAGGACAGCCCTTCCCTGGCTCTTCCAGCCTTTCCAGGGAAGGAATTCCTGGTGGAGTCAGTGGTCTCTCTGCAGGGCAGCCATGCTTGGCTGACTGCTATGCAGAAATGGAGAGATGTCCCAGTGGGCTGGGCATGGAGATGGGCAAACACGGGGTTCAATATCCACCAAAGAGGAGGGGGATGGTACTGATCCCCCTCTGCACCCACTTATTGTCTCCTGCAGCTCCCAGGGCAAGGGGCAGGTGGCTCACACCACACTGGGAAAGGTGATTCAGAAGGGACAGTGAATGAACAGATGGTGAGTAAACAGAGGAAGCTCTGAGGTGCTTTCAACCACCCCCTGCGTTCCAGCTGGGGCAGGGGGAGTCCCCCCCTGTGCCTGTTAACTCTCTCCTCCACAGGCAGGGGAGAATGCTGGGGGCCAGGAGAATTATCACTCCGAGCTCCATGTGGCAGCATCACCCCAGGGTGGCCCCCCAGAAGTACCCAAGAAGTCAGAGAAGGTCTTGCACATGAGCAAAGTCCTGAACCCCAGTGCCTTGGCCCCAGGTAAGCCAACGCTGCCTGCACCTGAACCCGACACTGCTGTGATCTCAGCAACGTGGGGCTGGAGGCAGTGAGCTGCTGCCTGCTCAGGGGTCTGCCCAAAACCCTTCCCCAGAGATTTTAAATGTACAGATATATATACCTACATATTTATGTTATAGATACGCATTCCTGGCCCCAGTAACAGGTCTTCCATGGCCATGCAGAGGCCAGGCTGTTCCCAGCCCCCTGCCTCAGCCTGGCTGTGGCCCCAGCAGCCCACACTGTCTCTCCCCCTGCACAGGGTACTCGAGCCCCCTCAAAGAAATCCCCCATGAGAAGTTCAATGTCACCGCCATCCCCAAGGGCTACCGGTCCCCGTGGCAGGAGCTCTTTGGTGACAGGGATGATGCCATGTATGGCAAGAACCAGCTGCCCATGAGACCCCCTGCGTGGGACTTCAAGAGCTTCAACAGGTAACAGGGGCAGACACCACCAGCCAGGCCAGCCCTTGGCCAAGCCCTTCAGCCTCGAGGAGCACCCACCATCCTGCCAGGGAAATGCAACAGTCTATGCCCTCCTTATACCCCACAGGGGCACAGCAAGGGCTCAGGATGATCTTTTCCTGCTCAGGAGCTCCTCTGTGGCTCCTTGCAAAGGTCCCTGCCTCCAGCAGTTCTCTCCCAGATCTCCTCTCAGCTCCACCACTGGGTTTGCATAGCCTTAAGCAGCTTAATCTCACTGGGTAACCTCAGGGATGAAATTTGGGAGGGCCAACTCTTATGCACATGGTCCTGCAGAAGGAATCACTCCTGTTCCCAGCTGGGCTCAGCTCTGGGCTGGGTGGAGGAATGACACAGACAGTGCCAAGTCTCTTTCCTAATTTCCTTAAGGTATTCAAGCAGCTGCTGGAAGCAGTGGGGGTATAAGGTTAATCTTCCCACAGAGTGCTAAGAGGTCACCAGACTCCTTCCAAACACCTGCTTGAGCCCAAAGCCTCCAGGCCAGGGGGTTTCTGGTGGCTCAGTCTGGCAAGCTCCATGCCCTGTGGCTGCTTCTGATGGAGCATGGCTGGTGCCTCCTCACACCTCCAAACTACACCAGGGTCAAAGTTGGGACCCTGGAGGAAAGACTGCCAAGACAGATCTCCTTTCTGGAAAGGTGCTTGGTGGGGGTCCAGGAGATGGAGATCTGGTGATGCCTTTTCCTGGTCTTAAAATCAAGAGTCAGACACGGTTAGAAGGGGAAAAGGGATTTTACCTTGGTATTTATTTTAAGGATCCTTAGGTGCACACGTCCAGGTCACATGCATCGAGATGCACCCCGCCGAGTCTATCTCCCCAGCATTGGGTATAACATTATAGGTTTTACTAATTAGCACATCTATCAAAGATTCCCCAGTGAGAGGCTCAAGTGAGCCCCACTCCCCAAGGAAACTTCCCCTGGATGGTTCTATCTTGGTTTACAGAATGTGTTCTGGAGAGGACCTTGGGGTCTGGGGCACACTGATCCCTACCTACGAAGCTTCTAAAATGTTTAGTCTCTCAGCTTGACAAACAAGTCCAAGAATGTAGGCAACAAGCACTAGGAATACAGAAGTTGTAAAAAGGTATAACAGGGTTATAAAAGAAAAGGCAAAAATCTTCATGGCATCGGTGGTAGCAAAGCACCAGCAGCCCATGGTAAAATAATGAGAACTGAACTTTTGAGCTGAACATCATCCCAGGGAATCAGCAAAAGAAGTCCTGTCTGTCCTTTTTCCCGAAAACCTCTGTCATGAGGATGGAATTATATTGGCTTTGGTGGCCTGGCTAAAGTCACCTTCCAGTAGGCAAGTTCCCACTGGAGTTTCCCCCCGGGACACAGCACTGCTCCCCAGCAGACCACGTGCCAACAGCAGCTCCCCTGCGCCCACCCCAGGGCTGGATTTGAGGCGTGGGGGACATGACTGCTGTGCTTTGAGTACTTGGCAGAAGGGGCTGTAGGGGACCACAACCCCTCAGTGTGGGAAAAGCCATCCTAAAGGGCAAAGATGAGCCTGGCCACCACTGTCCCTTTGCTGCTCTCCTCCCCCTCAGCCCCGGGGCTTTGCCATGTGGTTCTCCTTGAGGAGTTACAGCCAAGGAGGCGGTGCAGGGGGAGAACAAGGAGCTGCTGCTGCAGACACTTGGCTCTTTTCTTTCAACATTTAGCCATGTTCCTGCCTCAGGATTTATTTATGGACAGGGACTGAAGCAAGGGCATGTTTCTGAATAATACTCTACCCTGTACCATTTCTCCCCTCTCACACACTGCCTTTCTATTTAAAGTCTTCAACTGTAATTTAATACAGATGGATGCTAATTTAACTCCAAGCCTCTTGCCACCTCCTCTAATTCTTCAGTGAGGCAGGAAGATTCAGAAAGCCAATCTGCCTTTAACTGGGCTTTTCATGATCTTCCAAGCTGTTGGCTTTTAAATCACTTCTCAGCTCAAATACCAAACCACAGAAAAACAAGCTTTTTGGAACAAACTGGCTATCGAAAGCCAGTGGTCTTGCCTAAGGCTAGTTGAATCCAAGCACAGCTCTCATGGGTCACAGAGCAAGGGCAGGTCCACCACCTCCACAGCAACTGCGTTAAAGCAGGCTGATTTATTCCCAATTTTAAATGTTCAGAGTGTGATGCAAAAACCTTGGGCCACCTTGCTGAGGTGTGCTGCCTTAAGAGAGAGTGAAAACCAAGCTTTGACAAAGACTCTCTTTTCCCATAAGAAAGTTCCTAGAACAAGCCTCTCTCTTTTGCCTTTCCCCCTCTTATTTCTCCTGTTGCAAAACAGTGCCACATTATTCATGTGCTAGCAGTGCTTCCCAAAGCAAACATTCCCAGTTTTGCCTCACTGATAGCTCAGCCTCTATGTGCTGCTCCAAAACCAACATTCTTGGCTTTTTGGGGGCTGGCACACTCTTCCCCAGCCCCTTTCCACATTTCTCTGGAAAGAGACGACAGCTCTTGCCCCCACACTGCTCCTCCTGTTAGTCATTGTTCATGAGGAGCCGTCCCAAAAGGTGGGAGGGAGCCAGGGCCAATAGAGGTGCATATGCTGGAGTGATCCGGAGCAGCGCCCTCAGCCTCAGCCCTCTGCAGGACACAGGAGCTGCAGACAAGGCACTTTCAAGCACTGTCACTGGTGTCTGAATCTAAGCCCTTCCATGTGCAGAACACTTCCACCAACACCCAGGCCTCGAACCCCACTCTCCAGGCTTGCCAAAGCTTGAGTTGAGGTGAGCTCTGTACCAGAGAACCACCTCGCTGGGCTGGCAGGGCTCTAACAGTGTGCTGGGGAGGAAGAGGAGGGTTGTCATTTCTAACAGGCATTGCTACATTGTGCTGGACTCAGCAAATCCAGACTTTTTCTAACACCTTCACAACATCTCGTGACTAAGTGTGCTTCTCCTTGTGCTGCAGGACTCCGGCCCCGTTTGACAGGGCATTGGTTGGTGAGCTGTTCTCTTTGCCCACCATAGAGCTGGATAACCTGAGTGTGCTGGAGGTGATTTCCCACAGGCCCAACTTCAACAGGGTGGCCCAAGGCTGGGTGCGGATCCTGCCGGAGAGCGAAGAGCTGTAGGATGTGCGTTCCCTTCTCCATAGCCACGGATGGTTCCCTCACTGGACTCGGACACACTCGCAGGGGAGGGGAGGGGGGGCAGGTATCCTTCAGGAAAGCTCAGCTGGTGGGCTCAGGTTGTCATCTTTGAATGGGGTTTAAATGAGCTTGAGTGTGGGACCATTCTGAATTCCCCTTGCAGTCAGTGCCAAGCCAACCAGCCAAGTCCTCGCTGTTAATCCAGCAGACCCCTGCAAGTTCCCGTACAAAACATCCCGTACAGCCTGTCCTCCTCCCTGCCTCATGGAAAACGGCAGCACCCCAGCTGCAGCACACCAAGCTGCCCCACTGCACCTTCACTGACATGCGAGACCTGCTCGGACAGCTGGTGCTTTTGCAGAGAAATTCCATCTTCAGGACAACTCTGCATCTGTCATTCCAGTCAGGACGCAGAGAGGAGGTGATAATGGAAGAGCAGTAGCAAAACAAGTTACTTGAGGCATTGGCATGTTAAAAGCAGCTACCTTGAGCTTGGCTGGACAACAAAAACAAATGAAGGAGTGGGAATCTACCTGTTTACCAACACAGCACAGCCAGGATAGAGGGGAGAGGAATGCTGGGAGCTGGGAACTTGTGCCCCATTTTCCACAAGCTGCTGGCTAGCAGCTATTTTCCCCTTCCTACCGCTATTTGCATGCCTTGCTTGAACATCCAGTCTAGGCCCTTTGAGTGACTTATGCCAGATTTGCTTCATGTAGTTGGTCAAGGATCAGGCCCTGCCTGGACCCGCTGCCCTGCAGAACCACACCAACGTGGGGATGCTGCCAGGGTGTTCTGGTAACTTCAACAGCAGTGGAAAGGAAAAGCAGCATGGCTGTGCCTCCAGAGCAAGCACGGGCCTCCCTGGGAACGTGAAAATCAGCAGTGAGGATCCAACTACACCAACGTTTTCAGCAGTGACACACAGTGGGACATGCAGCTAACAACAGCCTACAGTCATTGGAACATCTGGGCAACCCCACTCACAAAAATTGCTGACAACACAGGCTTCCTCCAATTGCTTTTGTCAGGTTCCTAATGTTACCCTTACTTATACTCCCAAAAGCACCAGGATAAAAGTTCCTTTTTCCACCACTGTGGTTAAATGGGGCGAGTAAATGTTGTGGTAAAAATGCAGCTAGCAGCTATCTCATTTGTAAAGTTTGTAATGCTGTGCAGAGCAAACCCCACGCAGGGATTCTGCTGCCACAACACATCATTCAGGTGGGAAGTTTTCATTACTCTATGTCTCCCACAGAAGAAGGAGGGGGCAAGCAAATGGAAAGAAAAGAGGTTTGTTCCTTAGAAATAATAAATCTATGATGCTTAAATGCTGCCCTGTTCCAATTCCATTTCCCTCCTCTTCGTCCATCAGCTGCAGAACCTGGGCACCCTGGGTAACTGGCTGGAAATAATAAATAAACTGGGATGATGGGAAGCCTCTTGCATTCCAAATCTGTCACAGCACTCACAGATCCCAGCTATGGAGACTCAGGGCCAGAGCAGTGGTAAATGCCACAGCCCCCTCCCATCCACCAGCAGCATCTGCTGTCCAACACCACCCTGGGACAGTTCTTCCTAACAAAAGCTGAACTAATTACCCACACCCAAAGCCCAGCTCTTTCACCACAGAAAGCCAGCCTGTGGTGCCACAAGTGCTACACCTCCTCTGACAGGCTGGCAGGGCTGGCACCATGATGGGACCCAGTGGCACTGTACAGGACAGCACATGAAACTAAAATCTGATGTGCCTGTCCTTGCCCATGTAGGATCTTGGCTGTGGCTGCAGTCACATAAAAACCAGACGAAGTCCTCAGACACTGTGCTCCAGGAAGCTGGGTCAAAGCACAGTGTTGAAAAATTCAAATATCTTATGTACTTTTTAAAAAACAAGCAAATGAAACTTCAGAACGGGCCCCATCCTGTTACAAAGACATCCACAGATTCACTGCATGAAAGCAGCTAATATGGAGATAAACCTAAAATCCTCCAGCCACATGTACACAGACCTCACTCAGCAGCAGGCTGCAGGCAGGATACAGCTGCTCCCAGGCAACCACTACACTTGGAGCACAGAAAGAAGAGTTTCACATCTTATCAAAGCAAGATGAAGTAGGACCCATGTCACAGCTTACAGGGACAGTGTCTCACAGGCCTTGAGAATCCCAAATCTCCTCAAGAGCAGCTTGCAACTGCATCCTGCCCTGCCCTGCAGATGCAGGCAGCACAAGCCCAGGCTCTGAGGCCACTGAGGGGGCTGTCACCTGGCTAAATCAGACAACTGCTGACCTGTCACTCCATGTCATGCCCGCACTGCCTGGGGGCTGCTCGCTTGACCCAGCATTCGTCCTGCTCAGGATGTACAGGATTAAAAGTGATGCACTAAAAAAGGATTTGTTTTCTTGTCTTTTTTAATCAAGAAGTCAGGATAAAGGAGAGGGGAAGCTTTTGTGTAGTGGTAAGGCCAAGCCATGGGTTTGGCAGGTCTGCTGAACTTGTTTTTCAACTCTTACTCAGTCCTGGTTTAATACCTCATTAGAATAATATGTCATTAGTTATCTGATAGAGAAGAGTCTCTGGTTACATTTTAACAGTCCATAACCTTCTGACTGAGGGTATCAACGGGCTTGAAAAGCGCTTAGTTTTGTTTTTCCAGAAGTTTATTTCAAAAGTGTGCCAATGGGATACACAGACAGCACTGTAATTCTGGTACCCCCAGACCCACAGACCTCCGACAACCCTTCTGTCTGTCCCCCACCCACCCCCCACACTAATAGAAAGACCTGGGACGTATCAAGAATTCAATTATAAGCGGAGACACGGAGCTCAGCTTGCCCTGTGGCTGCAAGCAGGGAAATAAGGCGTCTCTAGCTCACCCACAGCTCAACATATCGTGCTACCATGGTAACTAGAAAATAACATTTACTTCAAGGACGACGGTGGCAGGATGTGCTAGGGGCTGCTGTGCTTTCCTGCGTGGGCACCCATCCTCTGGGGATCCTGGGATGGGTAGTGGATGGGGCCTGGGGCTCTCATGAAGGGAGGTGGGGGTCCCATGGCGTGGAACATGTGTGGTCCGAAACCTGCAGAAACAGAGTTGGCAGCTTCAGGCAAAGCAACAGAAAACCCAGTGTGTGTGTGTACTGCTGCTTCAAAGTACTGACACCACAGCTAGCTGACAGCTGTGCCTCACAAATGTGCACACCTCCCATCTTCCCTGAACTCCTGCCCCTCTTTTCAGTACAACTAGGGGCAATCCCTACCCAATACCCATCCTTACTCACAGATAAAAGCTGGTGGGGGAACCAGGCAGGTGTCTGTAATACCCATCTGAATGTTTTCTACTCAACCACAGAGCAGAGCAAATGCATTCACAAGAGTCCAAAATTCCATTAAAAAATAAAAGCATCTCTGGATAGATATACAGAGAGCCAAGGACACGCTGGCATTCAAACAGCTGCAAAATTACCCTTTGAAGTCTGGGTTAATGTGGCATTTACACAGCCAGCAAAAGCACTGAGTAGGTCTCAGTACCAGTAACAGGGATCTCCAACATGCCTGGGAATTTGCAAGCAAATACCAACCACAACAGGCAGCTCAGTTTAATTAAACTGTGCTGACAGCTCAGTTTAGATCATCCGTTTACACTGTGTGATCACGGATGAGGAAAATCAGCTCAGGGCATGCATCAGTGCTGCAGCACGGCCTGGCAAGGAGGAAGAGACCATCTAACACTGAATTTCACACCCCCACTTGAGCAGGAAACACAAGTACCTGGAGGCGGTGGTGGAGCGATGCCAGGAGGAGGTGGCAGGGCAATGTTCACCACGGCAGAAGGACCACTTGGAGGTAGATTGAAGTAATTTGCAGAAGCCTCCTCTTCTGCAGCTGGAGGAGGGGGGAGGGCTGCAGAGAAAGTACATACAGCTATGGAAAACCTCTCAGGCAAGACAAGCAGAGGGTCTGCCTCCAGAGAGGGAGCACAACCCATGCTTTCAAAAGGGAAAAACGCATGTTGCATGTATGAACTGGAGTGCAAAGCAGAACTGCCCTGAAACCCCAGTTACCAATTTCCTTCATCTGAAACCAGCTTTGCTTTTTCCATCATCGCCCAGTGGACTAAGAAGACTTCTAAAAAGTGTGGGTTGCCAGTATCTCTGACCTAAGTTGAGTTCATCTTTAACTTTTCACTCATCACATAAAGAACTCTCTTTTCATCAAGGATTTGCTCCTAGACAAAACTCATCTCCCATCCAGCTGGATCTGCTGCAAACCTGCTTTAACTGCTCTGGGCTCACCACTGCCTCTAACATCCTGAGGTGTCACTGCTCCCAGAAGTTTAACAGCAGCCTTGCTCATGGAAGTGGGTCAGCATTAAGTGTTTCAGAGATTAATACAACTCCCTTACCTCCAGGAAGCCCTGGAACTGGCTCCAGCTTTATCCCGGATTCTGTAGTGCCTTCCTTGTCCTTTTCTTTTCCTCTTGCTGCCTGGGACCTGAAAAACAGACAGAAGTTTGAGAATAAAGATAAGAAAAGCAGGATAAGGAGATATTTACACCACAGTGGTTTCACATTATCTATTCCAGATCCATTTCTTCAGGCCAAAGATGAAAAACTCACAGAACATCAGACAGATGGCACCAAGTTTGCAAACAGTGCCTACAGGAGATGGACTAGGAACAAAGCTACCAAAACTCATCCATAATCCTCAACCAAGAAATCCCTTATGCTACTTGTGTTATCTCCAACCCAGATCCCAGTGTAAAAAGAAAACCAAAATGCAAGAGGACCCCAATTATTTACCAAACAAGTAACTACTTCTGCATAATAGCCAATCCTGCTCATCAAGACTGTAAACAGAGAAAAGAACCTTGCATCCTCCAGGCTTCTTCCCCCTACACTCACCTTCCCCATTTGACGTTGAGCCTGCGGCCGTTGACGATGAGTTTGTTGAAGGATTTCTCAGCAGCCACCTCTGCAGCCTGTCTGGTGGCAAACTGGATGAAAGCACATTGCTGCCTCTGCACCACCGTTATCGTCCGGATCTCCCCAAACTGGTAGAAGTGATTTCTGCGTGGGGAAAAAAATTGACTATGATTCCCCACTCCCCCTAGTCACAGAGTGCAGGGCAGGTGAAATAGAGGTATGCTCAGAAACTTTCTCTTCTCCACCTCCTCTTCAATCTAATCATTAGAAATCAAGGATCAATCAATTAATCATAATTAGCCCTCTGCGCAATTACGAAGCAATAAAAGCTCTGCACCAGCTTCTCTCAGTAGGTAGCTAGAGGATACAGAACTTCCTTGTAAAAAGGGTTACACACTATCCCAAACAGCTCAGAAGGATGACTCATCTTTAAAAGAAATAGATTTCAATCAAAGCATTTGAAATGTGCCTGTTTGTTCTCCAACAAGCTGGCACTCCTCTGCACCTGCCCACCAACCAGTTCCCCATTAAGAAAAACTGAAAGCCAGATTTATTTTTGTTCCTCACTTGAAGAGCTGTTATCAAAGTGTCAAACAAAAAGGCAAGGGCAATACAAATTCACCAACACACCTGAGATCTGATTCAGTGATGGTATCTCCAAGCCCTCCAACATACAGTGTAGTAATAGTCTTGTCTTCAGGAGGATCTAGACGAGGCATGGTTGATGCTCGTTTCAGAAGTTTGTCAGCCACAGGATCATTAATTCCATAGTAACGATCTTTGATGTTCTGGTCAGCCAGAGGATCGTCTGGATCTGTAGGTTTCTCATGTCTAAGGTTCAATAAACATAGGATTTTATAGCATTGGGGATGACTGAACGGATTAAAATGACTGCAGCTGCCAGTTTCCCTTCTCAAGGCCTCAGGTCAATTATATCCTTAACCCTGTCCACATAAACATGCCAAAATGGAACAAAGCCCTGAAAACTTCAACTGCAGCCAGGACTGCATCAAGTTCTGAATGAATGGCACTTCAGACAGCTCAACACCCAGCACTGCATAACACAAGAGCTGGGTTTGAAACACCCTCTTGTTCAAATACAAAGATCTCTGCTTGAGGGGACTGATGCCATGAAGGGGAAAAATGAACTACACAAGAGAAGAGCTGCAGTCACTGCTTTGGCAAATCACACAGCCAACTTCTTACAAACCAACCTGCCACCACAGAGATTCATTTTCTGGCACTGGATGCAAGTTTTGCCCTGACTCCAATCACTGTAGTGTGTCTCCTGCCCACTGCAGCATCTCCAAGGGAAGCAGCATCTGACTGTGGTGAACAGATTGACTGTTCAAGCTGTGTCTGTACCTGTACGGACACTCCTCTCCTCTCTTGCACTCCCCTTTTACCCAGAAGGAACAGATGTGAGGACGGTTGCGTTTGTAGTAGGGAGTGGTTCGGGCCAGCTTCAGCAGCATGTCACTGGTAGAAGTAGCTTTTCCTAGTGCACCAACTGGTCTAGTGCCATCAGAATTGGCTATCTAAAAGCAGGTAGAACGCAAATAATTATGTGTGTATCAGCACTGAACACTAATGCACAGAATCAGAGCATTCTGATTAAAAGTGATTTTAAGAGAAGCTAGGTCATTGCTCCCCTTTCCTCCCCACACGCAGCCACACAAAAAGCATGATCATGGCTACACTTACCTCTCGCTCCATGTTCTGGGTGTAGTATTCTTTGTTCACATCAGATTTAGGCATTTCATCTTTAAGGGAGAGTCCTGCATCCCGGACTTGGATAGGCAAACCTAAAATGAAACAAAAAACCCCCAACAAATCCATATGAAGAACAAGCTGAAAGAGCAGAAACAGTGATTTCTGCAACCTGCAGTGACCACAGATAACTCATCTGCTGCTCAGGGAAACCACTCTGCCCTTGAACCTCTGAAGAGACATGACCACCAAGACCTGTTCTTCTCAAAGGCTGTCCAGTGCCAGTTACATGCACACATTTAAAGTCATTTCACCACATCCCATTTCAGAGGGCAGCTCCTTGTCTTGGATCAGGTTTTTGGGTACACACCATATTCCAGGTCCAGCAGGCAGGTCTGACAGACGTTCTTCAGCTTGCTGCAGGTCTGGCACACTTCTGTCTTCTTGAAGCGCATCCGCACCCCGGGGCACCAGCGGAACACTGTGAAAGGCCTGGCACAAATCTGGGACAGAAAGACAACACAGCTTCTGCTTCTTGCATGGAAACAAACTCCAAACTCACCCAGCCTCTTCAAACCGTAAATACAACTTCTTTGTCCTAAAGCTAAGACACAGAGCTCAGGAAATACTTGTTTCTGTTTGGGGCTTTACTTTGACAAGAGAAAATTTTAGGGAAGTTCTTTTTCTTGTTGTTTTTCTTTGTATTTATCACAATAACCCGAGTGCAGATCTACTCAAAGACACAGAAATTCTCTTTGATGCCAGGTGATGTCAGTGTGGAGCTTCTAGAGATGAATTACAATGATGGATACATCAGGCACCAGCACAGCAGCAACCCAGGAGAGGTTATGAGATCTTTGGTCCAGAAGAGTGATGCTCCCTCTCATCTCATGGAATGATGCATCTGCTTCCTCTGCATGTACAGCTTGAGCACATAATACAATCTCAATCTGTACAGATTTCAACATATACCTTCTCTCTACCTCAGACGAAAAGTGATAAAAGGGCAAAACCCTCCTTTAATTTCCCTCAGTCCAGGCAATACTGAGTATTTCCTGCTCTTGGAAATAACCGTGGCTTTTAGACAACCTACACAAATCACCACGTAGCCATGAATAACATATGCACAGCAGAACCCAAACTCCAGGTATTTTGCACTTTTGAGTAAAAACGACAGACTTGCACAAGAAAACACAGATCATTTAAGATGCTGAAGGAACTTCAAATACAGTACAACAGTATTCACAAAACCTCATTCTGATAAACGTGAAGATTGTTTAGACAGACTTAGGATATGCTCCATAATTTTACTATTTTAGGACCAACTGACTTTGTCTAACAAGCCAAGTAGACTGACCTAAAAATGTATGGAGTTACATAAACATTTTAAGTTAACCCAGATAAGCACTCTTCTGAAGCTGACAGGTTTTTAATCATTAAAATGTATTATTCCTAGATCGCACCTATTTTGACATTCTTTCCTCAAAAGACACAAACATACCTTGCATTCTTTCCCATATTTTTCTTTGGTCTGAAATATAATAAAAAACAGTAAAAGAAAACATGAAATATCAATTCAACATAAAACATAAAACATATCATTGACACTGTAACAGAGTAGGTTTTTCATAATTATGCTGCATTTAGACTCACTCACCCCTGTGTATTTGGCTTACCCCTTGGAAAGTCAACAGGACAAAAAAAACCCAATCCTAAATACTTTCAATACACTTTTGGTTTAGAAACATTCATTAAAAACAGAGTATTTTAAGTCCCACCTTCTGTACTGATGGAAGGTGAGAACGAAAAGGAGCATTAACAGCTCTTTTTAAGGAAAGATGATGGGACATGAAAGAAGCCCATGAAAACAAACAGGTTTTGAAATATCACCTATACTAGCATTAGGGTTATGTTTCATAAGAACAACACAATCTCTCTCAGGAAACTTTGTGGAACACAAATGTGAAGCAGATCATGTCAATGTAGGTCACAGGCAACCAGGCCAGGCAGAGAAAAGCAACATAACATGGACTGACTCACCCTGCAGAGAGGAAACCAAGGAAAACAAACAGGAACTTAAACTATCTTCATAAGTCACCTTTAACTGAATTTTAGAGGTGTGTGTTTGTCACATTTTAGAAATTGTGCTGATTAGTATTTCAGCAGCTCACAGCTCTCCATGTTGGAGTTTGCCAATACTAAAACTTCATTGACTATTATTTCCTGAACTCCAGACACTGGACTGTGTCATCTTCCTCTCCTTTTTGATTGATTTGTTCTATAATCACACCCCTAACCATGGTATTACACACCAGCAATAGCTGGAACCAGATCCTGTTGTGCAGAACCAGCTATTCAGGAGTGTGTGTTCACTTCAGCATCTCCTCTTGTACCCAGCCCTATTTTAGTCCCCAACCCACAGTTTTAGGGCCACCACAGACAGAGGGAAGGACTGCAGGGTCCAACAGGCACATACCATCCGAATATAGGGATTTTCTCCAAGACATGTCTGGCACAGGATAGGGAAGTCCTGAATCGAGCAAGAAGAAATCAGGAATTTTTAACAAGCTCTGCCATCACAACAGCATTCAAGTCACACTCTGAGAAATGTTCTAGTTTAACTCATCAAACAAATTAAAAGTTACAAATGGATTCAAAGACACCGTGAGAGCTGCAAGACACGACCCAGGCCCAAACTATTATAGAATGATAATCTGCTGGCTATTGTAGCTTTAAGTAAAACTTAGAATAAACAAACAAAAAGCGTGTTCTTGAGATCTGAACCTGTCAGTGCACGGACCGCAGCAGCTGACACCGCCCCCCTTATCCCTCAGCAGCGATTGTCTGCACTGGGCCCGCTCAGGAGATGCTTCAGCTCGAAGGGACGCGGCCACGGGCACACGAGGGGCCCAGCTCAGCCCGCGCAGCGCCGGAAGGGCTCCGAGCCGCCACAGCCCCGAACCGCGGCGCGGGGGAAGGGCCGGCACAGCAGCTTGTTCCCTCCGCGCCGTAAGGAGGGGCCGGGGAGCGGCGGCTGAGCCCTCCCGGGCGGCAGAACTGCACGTCCCCAGGGCAAGTGGCGGGTCCCCAGGGCAAGTGGCGGGTCCGCAGGGCAAGTGGCGGGTCCCGCGGGACGGTCCCAGGCCCGAGGCCGCCCTCCCCGCATTCTCCTCGCCTCCGCGGCCTTGCCGCCACACATGCTCCCGCAGCGCAGCAGGGCCCCGCCGGCCCAGGCCCGCTCGTCCCGGCTGTCCCGGCCCTTCGCCGCCGCCCCCGCTCACCGCATCCTCCCAGTTCTGCCGGTTGTAGGTGTTGGAGCCCAGCGATGTGGACATGGCGGCTCCGCTCCACTGCCGGCAGGCGGCGGCCGGAAGTGACGCCACTTCCACCAGCGCCGTGACGGAAAAGGCGGGCTGAAGGAGCGATGACGTCACAGCGCGCGGCCGCAAGGGGCGCTCCAGGCACAGCTCAACGGGCGAGACCACAGGCACCGAGAAGGGGGGGGAGCTCGGGGACGAGACCATTGCGAAAAGACGGGGGAGGTCCGCTTTTTGTTTTGTTTGAATAATGATTGTTTTCGAATAAGAGCCAGCGCAGAGAATCCGAGAGCCACGTGTGTTTTATTGAAGGTCACTACACGACGTCAAGCATAAGGCAACAGGCACCTGTCAGGGAGCGGGGACAGAGGCAGGGAGACGCCACTACCTTTCCTATTGCCTACAGCACCTACAGGGAGGGGGAAAAACAGCTCGCCGAGCTCATCAGAGCGCTCAGAACGCCACAACCCAATGCACCTTTTGTTTCTAGTGAGAAGGGTGCAGGTCACGTTGGCCTGCAGCAAACTGCAGTCCCAGGCACACCTCAAGGCTTGGGTCCTGGAAGGTCTTTCTGTGGCTGTGTTGCAAGTGCAGCAGCTGTTTTGGCTACTGAACAGGAAAAGTTGTGGCCAGAGGTGAAGTGCTTTGTTATCCAGACAGGGAAAGCTGCAGCAGGCACTAGCACTACACATTAACTACTAACTACAAGTCTCAATCTCATGCTGTACATCTGTGTGTCACCTACACAGAGTTGTAAACGTGATGCCTCGCCGCTTTGAGACCTGCTGCAGGGTCGGGGCTGTGAGGTGGGAGCCCCTCCAGCACACCACGGCAGGTTTCTTGCGCTAAGGGAGATGTTCTGGGGTGCTGCATCACCCCCCAGAGAGCAGGCAGCCTCACCCTGCCCCTCCATGCAGAGAATTCACAAATCCAGGCTGGCAGAGCCATGGCACAAGCATCTCGAGTGACACTGCTGTGGCTGGCTGGTATTCAAGCCTTTCCCAGCACAGCAGCACGTCAAAGTCCCTCAGAAATGTTTAACAAAGGTCAACGTCTGAAGTGGGAATGCTCTGCAGGAAGAGCCATCTCACCTGCCTGCACTAGCCATGCACTTACTGGTAATTCAGTCTCCTGGATACACAGCTCTTAATCACCCATTTTAGCTTGGACTGCAGCCAAATTACACCCCGGGTAAATGACCTTCTGGTACAGTGTGTGTAGTTAACATATAATGAGTTTCCACCTTTACACCTCCCTCCCACCCACCCCAACTGGAAAAACAAAGATTATGAACCCAAGTCACCGCTGTAGCTTTATGATTACCACAACTAATACTAACTCTCCAGGTTTCATACCCTCATCACTACAATCCCTAGCAACACAACATTTATTGAGCTGAAGACTGCCAGAGAGCCTCTCTGGAGCATTCCTGCCTCAGTCAAGAGCTGCAGCAGAACCTGAATTCCCAGCTTGCAGCACATCCTGCTGCCAACATCCAGCTGAGACACAGCGGGCTGATGGCAGGCTTGGCTGCCAGTCAGATCCATGAACACTACAGTACACTATGTTTAAAGGCAAACTGATCAACTCCTTTGTGAAAACACATCTGCCACCTCGGCTAAGCAAGCTACATATGCCAGAGGGGTAGGGCTCTACGGCCCAGCCCCCACAGTTGAGGTATCCTATGAGGAAGCAGAAAACCAAAAGAAAAGATCGTGCTGCTGGCAGTAACTTGCCAGAATGCAGAAGGCAGGGACACTCCTTAAAATGTTTGTCTGGGAAGGGCATAGCTCTGTGTGAAAGAGAAGTTGTTCATTATTGGGTATGAAACATCAGGTTTGTGGGCTGACATGGAGAAAAAAACCAGTACGGGTTCTTTTCTGCTGATAAATCCAAATTCAGCCCTAATTATCTGTTGACAAAGCCAAATTCAGTGCAAACCTGGAGAAAAGGAGATCTTTCTCTGTGCTCTAACACGTGCTGCAAGTTACTCTAGCCTGTGGCAGTGAGGGGAAGCGGAGTGGTGGTTAGTGGGCACTACGACAAGGGGAGAGAACAAACCAGCCCAAACCACGGCAGCCTCAGCCCCCTCCTGGTGGCTGGGCTGCCGTGGCACACCCACACATCACAAAGGAGCTCTGGCAGAACCTTTCACCAGGTGCTTTCTCAGGGTGCCAGTCCATCCAGCCGTCGGGAGCAAGCGCTGGGAGCCGCTACGGGAGCACGGGGCCGAGGCTGAGCTCCACGTGATGGGTGAGCCAGATCACCTCCGAGGTGTGGTCGCCTTCCTCGTTGGGCCGGATGGGAGCAGTGAGGTTTTTGAACTCATGCTTCATCTTGAAACTCACGGTCACTTCGCCCTCTTCTTTCTGTGGGGTGACCTTGATGAAAACTCCCACCTTATTGGCTTTTCTGAAGGCAATAACACTGCAAGGCAGAACACAGAGGAACACTGGGTCAGCCAAGCTCTCAAAGCATTGTTCCAAGTGGAACAATGCTCTCAGAGGAACCCAAACCACACTGAAGACAGACAGGAGGAGAGTGAGTTACTCAAAGAACCAAGTTTTTAAGGGAGAGGATCCCCACAGGACACTCACTCAGGGTCATCCTGGAAGTCTTGAGGCTCTGCCAGCTCATCATATTCTGCTGCAGCATCTTTGCCAGCCAGAATAAGCTCCTTGGGAGGAACTGCCACCTGAAACAGAGCATGGAGTGAAAGAAGCCTTTCAGCACTGATCACCAGCTACACTGCCAGCAGAGAGGGCTCTCCTCTTCTGAGGTCTGCTTTACTACAGTTTAACAGAAAAGTGATTCATCCTCAGCTTTTCTCTGCTCCAGGACCACCTGATTACCACCCTGCCAGTGAAATAATAAATTTCTCCCTTGAGTTTTGGATACCCATGAACAGACACAATTTCAAAATGCTTAATGAGCAGCTGTTTGCATTGGTGACAGTCATTTAAGCTCCAAGGAGGGAAACGCAGCACAGCTGGCAGGGGTTGAAGGACATATAAAAAGTGTGGCCTGTGAAGGACAAATGGGAGTGGTAAACCCTGGAAGGGGCTTGGGCTTACACAGCAGGAGGGTACAATCAATACCTTGGCAGTGCTGTTGATGTTATCAGGGTCTCCCTCCTCACACTCCAGCAATGTGACATGTGTGATGCTCTCCACAGGATTAGTCAGAGTCAGAAGGACTTGGCTCTCCTGGGGAGATTCAGGAATCACAGTTCACAAAGCAATTGTGCTAGAACTCATTGTTACTGTAAGCACCTCCATCTTCTCTGACTGATCAACACCTTCAAAAATTGCATCACATCCTCTCAATGGATGGATAGCAACCACCGCCCCCCCACCCCAGTAAAAAAGGCACCAATGCCATGCAAAACTCTTTCATAATATAAGAAATATGTATTTTGGGAGTCTAGCTGAGATCTCAATTCCACACCTTTTATTCTTCAGACACTGGCAAGTGCTTGTGATGCTAGATGTCACATGGCACAGCAATCTACTGCTGCAGTGACAAGTACATGCAGTGTTACCCTGGCCACTCCCTTGAACCCTGCACCCGCTAAACGGAGTGAGTGGAGCCCTCAGGGAACAATCATCACACCATGTCATCTTCCAAAAGGATCCCACATTCACAGCTCCTGGCTATGTCTCAGCCTAAGACATTTCTGGGAAAGCTACTGACCTTCATGTAGCGCAGGTTGGGAATAGACATGATTCTCACTTCAGGGATGTAGTTACTACAAAATAACAGAGCAAATGACTGTGAGGCACTGTGCTGCTGTATGTAACACACCTCCTGAAGGAAAGGGAGGTAAGAGAGCTATTAGAACTTTCTGAAAAGGAAAAATGAAGTGTCCTTTTGCTGGATAACCCCAATCCTACAAACCCCGGCTACAGTCTGGGGCTGGCACAGCGTGCAGTGTTTTTGTCAAACTGCTGAAATCTTTAGTAGATCAGCAAGCAAACCTATTACAGATAAGCTAAATATATTTAAAAAGGTGATTACACCATCGCAAGGGATGACACAGTCCTACCAAGAGGTCACAGCAAGAGTCAAAGGAAATTAAAATAGAAGGCATTAACTAAGCATGAACAGGGAGTTGATGTCCCCAGTCCCCGTTTCTTACTTACACAGCAACCAGCTGGATCTTGAATTTGATAGACGTTGGATTGAATTCCGGTTTGCTCAGGTTATGTTCACATTTCTAGAGAGAACGGTATTTAAGTCAGCTCCAAAACACAGTGTGCAGTCACACACTGAAGAATCACAGCCACAAGCGCTGTGTCACCAGCCGTGACACTACAGCCTCTAGCACAGCACATACAAAGACCACCTGGGGTGCATGCAACCATCACCGTGTTCAGCTATTGATACTCCAAAAACGTCATACCCAGCACTACCTGTGCAACCTCAGAAACACAAGACTTGGAATCATTCTTGAAAACACCTGAATACTGATTGCAGCACAAATACCTGTAAGCTCTCTGATCTATGCTCCAGAATGCATTAAAAAAATGAAGCAGCTAGAAGTCCTGATCTCTCCTCATAGGCTACTCTTCAAATACAGGATCAGTCTGACATTACTTATTTCTGAGAAAATATTCTGCTTTTGCAAAGCATTCTGCATCTTAAATACCTACAAGAATATTGCTCTGTTACTTTAGGAACTAGATAAATAAATTGTATGACTGAGAAAACAAATCATGTAGTAAAGGCCATGTAGAAAGCCAACAGCAGAACTTGGATTTAACTCCTGCCTGTCTTCACTTCCCAGATCTCTGCTTTGCTTCTCTGAAATACCCTCTTTCTGCCTCCACTCTAGTGACATCTTCAGTATTCTGTACTGCCACTCCCTAATATTTTGTTTGTTGACTTTTTTCTTTAGTAACAGCAAACTTTTTTTTTTATTTCGACTGTACTGGCAGCTTTCTCTGATTCCTTGGCTAGGCAGGGCACTTGCACAAGCCAGCTTTGTATCCTTATGCATCTTTGACAGTGTTGTCTCCCTTTCACAACTGTCATCACACCAGAGATGTGACAGCCTCCCTCACCCCCTTAGTGCTGTTACCACTAACTTGGCTGAGAACTTTCAACAACCAGAAGCATTGAACTGTTTCTTTTAAAAGAGAAACACACAGCCCATTTCCCAGCACCCAAGTTCTGTGAGCCTGGAAAAGGCACTTTTCTGGATTGAATTCCCTACCCGGCAGCGCAGCGAGCGTTTGATCAGGAGGTGCTTGTGACGTGGGTAGAGCTGGGAAGCACAGATGGGCTGGAAGTCAGGCTGCAGCAGGCGCTGGCGCAGAGTCGTCACTGGGAGCACAGCAGAAAGCAAGACAAAGAAATGTCTCAGGAACTGAAACTCGAGCTGGATTCTACACATGCACCTCAAACTGTGTGGAGATCTGCCACCATCTCTAAGACACCTAATTTTACCTGCACCACGTAATTCAGAAGCCATTGGCAACTATCACATTTCTAGCAATGAATAGGAAGGCAAAAGCTGAATAAAGGACTGCCCTGACTGGGCACAGTAACATGAGAGCCCAGGAGAAACAAGGGACCCACATCTCTCTTCAAAGCTGAGCTGGGATGGAAACAAGAGTTTTGTAATCATCTAGAACATAGTTCTTTCCCTCACCACAGCAAATGAGTTTCACAGCTTTGTTACCCTCACAGCTGGGTGCTGCATGAGTACAATACACAGCTTCTTAGCAAGGTTTGCGTAACTCAGACTCACACAAAGAATGAGAGAAAACAGTTCCCAAAGCAAGAAACTCCCAGCGGCCAAAACCTCCCATGGGTTTCTCTCAAAATGCAGGCTCCTCACTGTTCCAGTGCCTAAGAGGCAGTGAGTCACCTGGCAGCCTTTCCCTCACTGTGGGGAACCAGAAAAGTTGTCTTCTTCACCAGCATCAAACTCACAATGCCAACAGTCTCATGAGAAAAGGAGACCAAGAGGATCTACCCCTTTCCATAAACCTTCCATGAATTCATTGATACTGGCAGACTTTGTAGGCCTGCAGAACTACCAACAACATCCGTTCTACTTGGAGCCACCTCAGCTGGAAGCCCACCATAGCTCCTGTACCTGCTGGTTTATCCTGTTCACTCCAAGTCTGACTGATCAATTTACAGTATTTGTGGATTAAACCATGAGTCAGCTAAAGAACTGGCAAGTGTACACAGGCTGTTCCAAGCTGATGTCAAAGCAGTGCGCAATTGTTACTCACCAGCCCAGTTTTGGTTCCAGCTCCCCAGCAGCTGCTATTTCCTTATTTCTTGCTGTTATTTGATAAAGGACATCAGCTTTTTTCTCCATCCAAAAGTTGATGCTTCACACACACAGAAATTAAGGCCAGCAAGAAGATTAAATAACCCTTCAGGCCTTCTGGCTCTGAGCTTTCCGTGTACTACATGAAGCTGAGGCTGCATTCAAAGTTACCATTTAAAAAGTCACGTCTTTCCCAGTGTTTCAATCCCAGCATAAAAATGACCAGAAACTTGGATCATTAGGAACTTCACAAGCTTGTAGGCAATGCCCCTGTTACAAAAAGTAAGGCCAAAAAGTGACAGAATATTAAGGTTTTACCTTCTGTTAGATTGATTGGTCTTGTGTAGTAATCCTCAGGAAGAGGCTCCACTTCTTCCACTGCATCAGCTGGCTCAATCTTGATCTCCTTCTGGTCTTCTCCTTCTTTCAGGCTAAAGCAAAATAAGGGACAACTCAGTCATGAAATAGGGCACGTGCGCTCTGACAGCAACAGCAGTAACTGCATTGTAGCACAGAAGGCAGCGAGAGCTGAGATTGCACAACAATAATTGCAACAATGGTGTGAGCAGTCACTTGTCCCCCTTGGGAGAAAGCAGAATATCCGGAGCTGCTGCAGAGAGATGCACAAGGATCTGACATCGCTCCAGCGCTTGAAAGGAGGAATCTCCTCTCACTGCTATCTGCTAATTGTCTATCATCTTTCTAAAGCTGGTTTACTGCTCTCTTGCCTACACCTCCAATCCTCCCCCCAAAGGTAACCCCAACCCCAAGACTCACGAGAGTCCAGCGAGGGCACTGATGGGAGCTCCAGGCCTCTGGCGCTGAAGCCTTGTTCCAAGGCCGTATTTGTCCTACAAGGAAAAAAGGAACTGTCACCCTCAGGTCTGCTTCCTGACAGGACAAAAAGACCTGCTGCAAACTCATCTTTTGAGCTGCATGACAAGCATGGGGGTACAAGCAAAGGAAAGCAAAAAGGAAAAGGTATTCAACGCTTCCTAAGATACATTTTTCTGCTTCAACTGTTAGCAAGGAACAAACAATTCCCACTGCGTTGCAGATGGGGAATGACAGATGTGTGTGGCTACTGCTTATAAAGCTTTTTGCTCCTTCCTCAAATCACCAGCCTGCACTACTGACACTTTTTCCCTGGATATTCTCTTCCGAGCAGCTCCATGTCAAGTAGTGTAGAATGAGAGCTCAGCTGCCAAAAAAAGTGGGTTGATGTGGTTGTGCATCCATCTGAAAGGCTCTGCAGCACTACTTGAAGCAGCTGGAAGGTTCAATCTCCTACAAGCCTCGTTACCTACAAGTCTCTCTCACCAGGAATAGCTGAGCTACTCCTCAGCTTTCTACAGCTGAGCTGTACCCAGGGTGCTTGGAGGCAGACATCTTCCTTCTGGGCAGGGCTGAAAACCTGAATTCTCAGCAAATGAGAAATCTGAGCATCAGCCTACTCTGGTGATTTTTCAAGGATGAGATGATTAACGTTAGTGGCACTTGCCTTGGCCAAGCAGGTAGCTGTGTCTCGGCCAGGCTTGGTGAAGGACTGCTTTGCAAGTGTATAATACTTACTCAAAGACATTGCCCTGTTTCTAAACCTACATAAAATATTTTTTGTAACAAGTGTTACCCTCTGAAGAGTTAGGCTTCACCTGTGTTTGTTCTAGGCACACCTAAGCCAGAGGCCCTGAGGCAGGGTGTAGGATCTGTTACTCCCCTTCAGTTGGTACCATGAGAGCTTTAACACCAGCAGAAACTGTGAAAAGACTTACCACTACATGTATAGTGTGTTGCTGTGGAGAGCCCCCAAAATAGCAGCAGGTAGCAACGGAGACAAAAAATGCAGCCATAAGACACAAGCAAGGGCACAGAGCAAGCACAGTTCATTGAAGTAGCAAGCATATGCAGTCACCCAGCTAAACAAAGTGAGCATTTACCTGCCAGGTACAATAAAGAAGTCATTCAAGCCACAACCAAGTCTTAAGGTTAATTTCAGTAGAGATTTCATGCAGAGAAGTGCCAGACAATGCTGATCTATCTGTCACTGAGCTGTGGGATGACTGTCCTGAGAAAGGGCTGCCACTGGCACTGTGTCTGCAGTTGCACTGCACTTCACTGCTGCAGAACATATTCCGCGGCATGGCAAGTGTAAACCCTTCTGGCACTGTTGGGGAGGACTATCAGAGAGAGTGGCAATGTAATACACAGTAGCGAGTGTAAAACTATTCACCCCTAAAGAAAGCCTCATTTTCTTCATGTTGTCCTCAATTAGCCAAAGCTGGGCAGCCCTACTGTGCTACCAACTATCTGATTTTCCAGGCTGAGGCTGTTCTGGATCACTTTTCCTGCTCTGAGAGGACGGCACAACCAGCTCACCGAGAAGGCCAAGGGAACGTAGTTGCGGCGGCGCACCAGCTTCTTCCTGTCCCGCTCGATCTTCTCCTTCTGAGCTAGCTGCTGGTAGTACTCAACCAGTTTGTTAATCTGGAGGGAGGAAAAGGAACAGGGAGCAATGTCACCTCAGCTGCAGCATGTGCTTGTGAACTAGCTGGGGTTCCTGCTACTTGTGTCACTCTGTTCCTAGTACCAGCTGTATTCTGCAGGAAGTGCTTAAAGAAGCCTGTGTGTCTTCACATGTCTTAACCCACACTGTGGATAAATAACTGATTCTCCCTTGGGAATAATGTGTGTTGGAGGGCAGTGCCCAATTCTCACTTAGCAATTCAGCAACTGCGACTTTGTTCACGAATTTGCCATGACTGCACAGAGTAATGTCATGTGGCCAAAACTGAGCAATTTGGATTGGCAGAGCAAACAGCATCTTTAGCATCTTCGCCCCTCCTCCCCAAGGCTGGTCACGTTTAGAGTGGAGCCCTAACGGGTAACAGGGAAGGGTGTTAAAGGTGCAGTTGTGTTTTCCAGATCCTAGACACACTCTTGATTGGAAAACAGCTTTTTTTCACATACATACGCAGCACATTCACCAGTGGTGTTTTAACAGCACCATTAGATAGGATGGTTTCAACTGAGCTTCTTCTCAAAAGGAGATTTTATACTGCGATATCCTCAGGGGAGCCTCTAAGAGGCCTTCCCTCCATTGAATTCAGTCAAAGTGCAGATTAGGAACTGGAACTGGTATCTGAAGGATTATATAGATGAAGAAAAAGTGATTGAGAGGGCCTGACACTGTAACAGTTCTTTCTGGCTGATGTAGTTCAGCCCAAGTACAGCCTTCCCGTTCACTCACCCTCTGTGTGTGAGGATTCTCCGGCTCCTGCCAGCCGCCACTCGCTGCACAAGAGAAGAGAAAAAGCAAAGTCCACAGGAGGCTTCCAGATTCCACACAAAAATCACACCCAACACTCAACTATCTTGTGTTATTTATAAAATATGACATGCCCTAATTTTGCTACGCCTGCCATTGTAATTGTTCAAAGTTCCTGTCTGTGCAAATAAACACCTCTGAAAGCTTTGCACAGGCAGGTTTGGGCTGAAGGAGCTCTGACAGCTTTTATGTTGTGTTTTTAAACAAATGCTGTTTGAGACATACTCAGGACAGCACCCAGGAGTCACTTCAGCAGCAGGTTATGTGTGTCTCATTACCGGCTGCTGCTGTCTCTGCATCTCGGCTCCATTTTCAGTCACATCAACACTGGAAGTCAGAGGATCTGTTTGGCCTACTCAACCCCACTTTGGGAGCCTGACAGATATTTTCTGTACATCTCAAATACCAAAAAAATAGATGAAAGCTTTGTTCTAGTGCTCTTGTGAAGAGAAAAGCCAAGTTCAAACACTGACTAGCAACTCTGGAGTAAGTCTAAATGAACAGAAATTATGGAAGATAAATTAGATGTTTATGCTGTCAGTCTGAGCAGCTTCAAAGACCGTGAAAGCACACAAACAAGATCTCAGCTGTGGGGAGAGTGCACTGACTAAAACAGTTTGACAGTCTTCTCACTAGTCATGCAATACAGGCATGGAAGTGGGTCACATATTCCACTAACTCAGCTCAGCTCTTCAGAGGAGTTTTCAGCAACAAAGAGATTTCCTGTGAATTTCCAACTACAACTCCAATCCTAGACAGACATCAAGTCTACAGTACAGTCAGGAACTAGGTGGATTATCTGTTACCTTCAAAACACAAACTGGGCTCGTGCTGTAACTCAGTTTTCTGTCTTGGACTGTCCCTTACCGACAGACTTGTCTGCCATGCCAACGTCCCGGGAAGTCCAGCGGCAGAAGCCACAGGCCAGGTAATAGGCTTTCTTCATGGTGGTCTTGGCCGGGTCGTCGGGCAGCGGCGCAGGGATGCTCGTGGCCCGTGTGGAAAGGGTGTGCATGCAGCAGGGGCAGTCAAAGCAGTTGGCACACCTGCAAACAACAAGGCAGGGCTCTGAGAAGGGTCCCAGGCTGAGAGAAATGCGCCCGACAAACACAACAGCCTTAAACCAACAGATCTTTAACTCCTGGGCAACAGCACTGGGGAAAAAGGGCAGCAGAGCCATCACAGGAACGTGAGGGATTCAGAGTCAGCATAAGAGCAGCAGCAGTGAGAAACATAATGTGATACTAAAAAACCTTTGTATTACGAGACCAGATCATCAAAAAACCCCAAAAGTGAACAGCACATGACACCTCATAGAAAGACGCTTATACCCCGAAACAGACTGAAACATAACAAGCAGCTGTCCAATTTTTGAAGAGTTTCAGACAGAAGTGGGAAGGGACTGTTTTAAATAGGGAGCCTTGATGAAATAAAAAAGACAAAGCAACTTCACCTGTTCTTTTTCAGCTTGGCTTCAGCTGAAGGCATGTTTTCCAGGCAGCTGGGGCAGTAGTGAGAGTCCACCTGAAGAAGACACAGTCACATCACACACGTTATCTGGCACACCTTTGTCCAGACAGCCCAAACAGCCACACGATCCAACAAGGATTCGTGTCTGGCAACAGCAGGGTAAAGCCAGGGAAGGCTTGATGGATTTTTTGGTATGCAGAACCTTAGCCCATCTCAGCCAGATTTTGATCTTTAATAAGATAAATTATAAGGTTTCTTAAGTCAGAATGGATTAAACTACTCTGTCTTGTAAATGGGAAAAGGTCAGCTGGGTGTTGACCTTTAGCAGCTACCAGAATCTCATTTTTCAGCTTGAGCAAGAGGTTTTAACATTTTATTCTCTATTTATACCTAAGTTTATTTTGTCTTTGCAGCTACACTGGTCAGATATAGACACACTTCAGAAAACGCTTTGTATCTCTCTGCTATCACAACAAATTTTTTCAGTTAAAACAACAGCAGCAAGACTGGGGGCCCCTTCTTGAAGAGGAATGCAAACTGACTACTAGGTACGGACAATGACTACAGTGCTCACACCACAGTGAATTCAGGACGGATGCAGCCAGGTCACAAATCCACTCTTCAGAGGCCTTAACATTTCCTTTAAGAAGCCTCTTCTGAGATTCGGGCTGCACAGTCATTCTTTCAAGGCTTTCCAAACCTATCACAATTTCTTAACTCAACCAGGCTTCCAAAAAATCAGTTTCAACGATTTTATTACGACAATTTACCAAGCCGAAACCCCTCCACAGCACAAATCGCAGCGCATAACGAGGGTGTGTGCCTGGGGGGGAGGGGGGTGTCCTTGCCCCTCAACGGCCGGGCCCGATGGGGATGGGTGTGGGAGGCGGTGTCTTGACCCAACCGGCCGGAACCCGCCGAGGGGTGAGGAGTCCCCACGGCCACGGTCGGGCCCCACCGAGGTTTGGGGGGGTCCCCGCTCCCCCGGCCGGGGCCCTTCAGGGGGGCACATCCCCCACGAGGGGAAGCCGCCCCGTGCGCTCGCCTCAGCCAATCACAGCCCGAGGTCCACCGACAGACAGGCGCGCACAGCCAATCCAAAGCGAAGTACCGCCCCACCCGTCACCCGCAGCCTATCGCCGCGCTCCGTGCAGCGCTGCGCCCACCCCCCAGCGGCGCCAACAGCCAATAGCAAATCAGAACGAGAGTGAGCGGCAGGAGAGCGACCCAATCGGTGCGCGCAGAAAGAGCATCGTCCCGCCCGGTGCCGCCCAGTCCCGCCCGGTGCGCGGGTGCGGCGCGGCCGGGCCGCCGTTACCTCGTGCGAGACGCACTCGAGCGAGCGGAGCTCGCTGCAGTAGCGGCAGAAGTACAGCTGCGGCAGCGGCGCCCGCAGCTCCTTCTCGCCGCGCACCAGGTACAGCACCCGCTCCGATTGCAGCAGAGACGCCATGTTGGGAGCGGGCGGGCTCCGCCGCGCCGCTGCCGCCCGACGTCACCGCGCCGCCGTCTGACGTCACCGCGTCGAGCTGATCACGTGACCCCGCGGGGCAAGGGAGGGGCCCCGAGGGAGCGTCAGTCCCGCCCCGGGCCGGGCACGGACAGAGTCCGAGCATCGCCCGGGCTGGGGCAGCCACCGCTGCTCTGCGCCATGCCTCACCGCCCTCACTGCCCTCACCGAGGCTTTCTTCCCAGTATCATATCTATTCCTGCCCTCTGGCAGTGGGAAGCTACTCCCTTTGTTCTGTCACTCCAAGCCTTTTGTCCAAAGTCCCTCTCCAGCTCTCTTGGAGCCCCTTTAGGCTGTGAAAGGGGCTCTGAGGTCTCCCCAGAGCCTTGCCTTCTCCAGGTGAACTCCCAGCCTGGCTCCAGAGCAGAGGGGCTCAGCACTTGAAGCATCTCCGTGGCCTCCTCTGGAGTCACTGCAGCAGCTCTGTGTCCTCCTTACACTGGGGGCCCGGAGCTGGACACAGTGCTCCAGGTGCGTCTCACCAGAGCAGAGCAGAGCGGCTGATCTTCTCACACCCCAAAGGTGGTTTCTCTTCAGTCTCATGTCTGCTAAACAGGATCCTGACAAGAACAAACGTTCCCATGCCATGGGATCGGCAGGAAAGCATGAGGTCTGTGGATGCTGTGCTGTGTGCGCAGAGGGCAGAGCTGGCATCAGCAAAGCACCCCCAGTTTGCTGCTGGATACCCCAACCAAAGCACCAGTGCCAGCCTGGCCTGTGGCGTGGATCCCCCATCCTCACCCCAGTATCCATCCCCACACAGTGCCTGGAGTCAGTCCCTGCCCTCTGCCCACTGCTTGCAGCTCCACAGGAAACCCCTGTCCATGAGGATCTGTCGCTGCTTGCGATAAAAACCCCACATGCTTTTTATCCGACTGCAGCAGCTGGAAGGGAGCACTGCTGGGAAGGCAGGGAGGAGGCTGCCTGTGCAGGGAGTGCCTGGAGGCCAGGGGTGTCTTGAGAGCATGTGGTCGGGCTTTCCACCACCAGAAATCCAGCAGGTTTCCCAGGGAAAAGGCAGGATTGAAAGGTGCAGTGTGTGGCTCCCACTGTGAGTGACACTGAGCTTGTGTCCCAGAAGGAAAATCGGAGCATCCCACCTTGGTTTTGCCACTCAGCATCACCAATGAAGTGGAATATTCCACTGGGCAGCAGAAGCGCCGTTCCCAGCCGGCGGGCTGAGGTCTGTCCCCTCCCTCCCTGGCGATGCTCTCTGCCCGTGTCCCTGTAAATCACCGTGCCCGGATCCCTGGGCAGCGCGGGCACCTCGCTGCGGGTGGTTATGGAGGCTCTGGGTCTTGCCCTGGGCCTCGGGGGCAAGTGGGTGCCTGTGAGCCCTGCTGGGGCAGGAGGGGGACGGGGCAGGGGAGGACCTTTTGTTAAGGGCTATGAAGTGAAATGTCCCCATGGTCCCCGAGACCTTCGGGTTCAGCTCCAGATGGAACTCCCCCCGTGGAGCCCCATTCTGGGCGGGATGAGCCGGAGTGTGTTCTTACTTTATCCTGGTGTGGGAAAAAACGTCCTGCCGTGCCTTCCCTTTCCTTCCTTCCCCTTCCTTCTATCCCCTTCCCCTTCTTCTCCTCCCCTGCCGTCCCCTGCGGGCCGGGCCGGGCCGGGCGGGGCCAGGCGGAGTCTTTTTCTCCCGGCGGGAGCCTTTCTCTCCTGTCGGCATCCGCCGCTGCCGTCGCTTCTCGCCGGAGCCGGAGCCGGAGCCGGAGCCGGAGCCGGAGCCGGAGCCGGAGCCGGAGCCTGGAAGCGCCGCAGGTAAGGGGATGCGGGCAGGTAGGACGGGAAGGGCACGGGCAAGGCAGGTAGGACAGGCAGGGCACGGGCAGGGCACAGGCAGCTGCCGCCTCTCCCGCATCGTGTCCCCCACTCCCGTGGTGCCGGGGCAGGACAGGGGCACGGCCGCGGTCCCCGTGGAGGGGGGTCCCCGCTGTCCGGCCCCTCCGTCCCCTACAGCTGATGGATAACTCCGTGACTCAGCACGAGGTACGGGTCGGGGGGACACACACACGAAGCTCCCCAGAAGCGAGGGGGTCTCCTGGCTGACCTGACCCCACCGTTTCCCCATGTGATGACACCACCGGTGAGTGACCAGCAGGACGCCCGGTTGTGGATTTCGTGTAATAGTTCCTCTAACAAACGGTAGCAATTAACAGGGAAGTTTTCTCCATGGCTTTTATCCAGTGCCTTCAAAGTGTGCTATAAATCCTGGGGCTCATTGAAGGAGCCTTTACCAAAGGCTCTCGAAGGAGCCCAGGGTCAAAGCTGGACCTGGCCACAGGGGTGTCTGTGGAGAGAGTGGGGGGGGAGAGTCTGGCTATGGGAGGAATGGAGGGGGCTGCCCCACCAACCCTCTGCCTCTCCTTTGCAGGATGGACCTCCCTAACCTCACAGGTCCTACCGACCTCCCCAAGCACATCCTGGATATCTGGGTCATCGTCTTGATCATCCTGGCCACCATCCTCATCATGACAGCGCTGCTGCTGTGCCCAGCCACTGCCGTCATCATCTACCGAGTACGAACACACCCCACGCGCAACGGCATCGTGTGAGGCACGGGCAGTGGGGGACGGCCAGCTTGCTGGGCTGGGGGCTACGGTCATGGGACCCTGTGCCAGGGACCTCGACGGGGCACCCTGAGAGCTGGAGCCTGGGCAGGAGCTGGGGTGGGCCAGCACACAGACCTGCTTCTGTACCTGGCTCTTGCTGGGTGAACCCACTGCTCATTTTGCCCACTGAGCTTACGGGGACTGTGGGGGAAACGACAGCATGGGCAGCAGTGGGGAGAGGTGTGACTTTGCAGACGTGTCCAGCTGGAAACAACTCGCTCCCACGAGGGAAGCAGGCTGGTCTCGCCTTCACTGGTGACACCATCTCCTCCCAGGCAAGCAGCAAGGAGTGGAAATGCCTGACAAAGTTATTTCTTCTTTGGAGTCCCAGTTGTCAAGGTGGTTGGGGAAAAAAGAGTCAAAGCAAGATGGATGTGGCTTCTGGTTGTACCTTTAGCACTTGGCTAAAAGCATCAGTGACAGAGCCCGTGCTGGCTGCACAGCAGATGTGCAGCTGGTACCGGCTTCTCCTCTATCCATTAGCTGCAGAAATTGTAGGAAAATCCTGCGTGGCTCTTGGTTCCTCTGGGTCTTGTGGGGCAGAGGAGTGTGTGCAGTTCCTGCCAGCCCTCCTGTCTGCACGCTGGCTGCACTCCCCACTCCTGATAGTGAGAGCCCCCACTGTTTTCCCAGCACACCAGCCCTGCTGGGAGTCTGTGCATGCCTCACCTGGGCAGGTAAAGTGGGAGGAGCGGGTTCGTGTCCAGCCAGTGGCAAGGGACCATGTAAGCTCTTGCATTGCCCTTTGTTATGAAATAAATGGACTTTGTCCTTCATGTGAGTGTGTCATGCAGCTCTGTCCACACTACGGGCGGTGTCTGGCTCTGCAGGACCTGGGATACTTTTGTGGGCTCTCCAGAAACCCTCCCTGCTCTGACCTCCTGCTCTGCCTTGCCTCAAGGTCCCTGGGGCTCTGTCCAGCCTTGGAGCCCGGCGGCCGCAGCCCTGCGGGAAGCTCACTGCCAGCCCAGCCCCACGCTCCAGGAGGGCAAACCTCAGTCTGGACACGGTGGGTGGGAAGGATCCCTCAGGACTTTCTGAAAGTGGTTGTGGCTGTTTTTCTGCCACTGGGGTGACTGTCATCGCTTCTCTCACGCCAGCCTCGTGCCGGGTCAGTGTGGCAGGAGCCCTGGGGCTGAAACGACGGAGTCTTGGTGACTCACAGCAAGAAAGGTCACAGAGTTAACAGGATGAATCAGGCAAGGATGTGGGGAAACACTACGGTGATGCTGGTGGGAATTGTTTAAATCCTATTTGCTGTGCTGAAAAGAGCAACCAGCCCTGCAGTGTTGGAAACCGTGTCCCATCCCTGTGTGGCTTGATCCACAACAGCCAGATTTGGGTTTGCATTGGGTGGTGGGGCCAGAGGGGCAGGGGGTTCACAGGGAAGCAGCACCTTGGGCAAACACCTCCCACCTTAGGCAGGGAGCCTAGCACAGGGATGCAGACTCTGAGGAGCAGAAATGCCTGCACTGGAGCCACGGGCTGTGGTTGTGCTGGGAGGGAGCAGACACTTTTCCTTGCCCAGCCAAAATACATATTTCTGTTTTGTGCTGTCAACTCTCTCTTCCCCTCTCAAGTTGCAGAGTTTGAGGCAAGTAACCAGAGCTATTTTCCTGTTTTTCTTCCTCTCTCCCTCCCTTGCTGGCACAGTGCAGCGGCAGCTGAAGGACATCACAGATGTGCAGGGTGGGAGCAGCCCTGGCTCTGTTCTCCCCCGTGCTCCACCCCAGCATTGCTTCCCTGGGGACACTGAGGATGGCCAGCAGCACCAGGAATAGGAGCTGAGCAGCTTTGATGTGAGAGGAATAGGGAAGAAGCCAAAACATTGGAGTGGTTTGCGAAGCCTGGTTTGGAGCAAAACACGAGGAAAAGCGTGGAACACCTCCCCCCCATCCATGCAACCATACATGATGGCTGTTCCCACCTCCACATTCTCCTTGTCAAGAGCAGCAAAGGGAAGTGAGAGATTTCTTGGTATGAATTTTCTGTGAAGTTTCAAACCCATGGCAAACATTTCCAGGAAAGGCCTTGGAAAGACAGGTTTGCTTGTAACAACAACAAACGTGCAGCTAAATGGCAGAAAGGGGTAAAGCAGGGAGAAGCCAGGACATTTCTTAAAGCATTAAGATGGCGGAGAATGGATTTAAGCTGAATTTTCAACACTGTCAAGTTGGAAATTCCTCCTCCAGGATGGAGGAAGATAACCAGATCCCCCTGTGGCTCTAGCTTCAGTGCCTGAACAGTGCTGGAGCTTGGAGGCAGTGTTTGCATGGAGTTTTGCCAAGGAAAAATGCCTTTCTGTTGAGAAGCAGGTCCTGGTCGGGTGACGCTGTAGCAGGCAGGGTGATGCGGGCACTGAAGTGATTCAGCATCCACTGGGATGCTTCCCTGGAGGTGCTGGCGTGTGGCAGGAGCTGGCTGCTGGCCTGTGGGGGCTGCTGCTGGGGGAGGCAGATGGGGCAGCCCCAGATGGGAGAACAGGATGTAGAATGCTGGCTCTCACCTTGCCTCTGGGCAGCCTCCCTTTGCAGGGGGAAGGGGAGACAATGGGCCAGGGCCATTTCTACAGGGAGCAAATCTTCCCCTGGGAAAGGAAGGGATGGCAGTGCTGGAGGGGGCAGAGCACATAGCCTGGGGGCTGCTGCTGGGAGCATTCAGGAAGGAGGACCCTCATTCCAAAGGGTGCTGAGCCCCATGCCCAGCAGGGAGGCTGCTGCTGAGCCAGGGCAGTGTGTGGGAGCACCCGGGCTGGGGCAGAGCAGCGAGGGCTGGCAGCCTGGGGAAGCCTGGCGCTCGAAGAGCCGGGGCCTCTCGCCTGGCAGAGCTTGTTTTGCTTTTGCTTCCCGTTGCACACTTAGAACAAAGGTTCAAAGGTTGCCCTGGGATTGATGCCGGGCCAGGCTGCCAGAGGGAAGCTGCACAGCTGCTAGCCAGGGCAGTGCTGCCTGCTGCTGCCTGAGCTCCCTGGCACTGTCCTGCCATGCTGCTGGCACCATCCCTGTCCCTCTGCATGAAAATACTCCTCGGTCAGCTCTGGGACAAGCCCAGCCGGCAGCACCACATGGTCCCCACCGCTGCTTTCACATTCCCAGTGCTCAGCTGTGGCTGCAGCCTGGCACAAGGTCTCTGCAGCCCCAGCACACAGGGGACAGCCAGGGAGGCTGGTGGCAGCGGTAGCATGGCGGCTGGGGGGCTGGAAGCGCCTGGCCTCCCGCCCCGGACTCCTGCCAAACATCTGCAGCAGCCGGAGCTGGCTCCCGCCCGGCTCCGGTGGAAAAACAACCGAGCAGGAAGGTTCGTGCAAGGGTCAGCCCGCCCAGCACGGCTGCCTTTTGGGGTGGGGGACCCTGATCCTGCAGGGTAGAGCAGTCTCGGTGGAGCCCCTGGCCCTCTTAGCTCTCCCATGCAGCCTCCAGCATGGCATGGCATGGCATGGCATGGCATGGCACAGCACGGTGGGGACACTGGGTGACACACCCAGGGTGCCATGCAAGCTCAGTGGCAGAGAGGGAGTCCATCCGCTGTGTCTCATTAACTCCTCCCCGATTCCCAACCTCCACCAAGGCTGATTTGGCACTGGGACCCAAGGAGAGGGGACTTGGATGAACAGGTCCCTTATTTTTATTTTGGTTTTAGGAACACTGAGTTCAGGAGTAAGTCAGACTTCCACTGCTCGTGGCAGGGATCAGGGACACGTGGAAGGGACACAACCACACTGTGCCACAGGGAGCACAGCCCTGAGCAGCTTCCCAGGTCTGTCCCAGCTCTGTTGCAGGAGGTGGCTCAAGCCCTGGTCAGGGTCAGAAGCGTGAGCACAGCGCTGGGCACACACAGGTCCCTGTTGGCTGCAGCATGCAGAGACGTGGAAGCAGTTTGCAGGCCAGGAGCTGCAGCCCCACAGGCCCAAATCTCCCTAGAGCCTGGGAAGTAGGTGGGGAGGGTCAAACCCTGGGTATTGGCGCCTACAGGTTTTGGCAAGGAGCCACCTCGCTCCACCCACAGCACCCCTGTTGCTAGCTAGCCTGGCTCTTGGCATGTTGTGATGGGCTCTGTGCAGTCCCCAGGCAGTGGCCGAGCATCCTGGGGGTTTGCCTGGAGCTGGGGGAACACCCCCCATTGCCTGGGGACCAGGCAGGGCAGGGCCAAGCCATTTCTCCAGTAGCAGTGCAGGTTTAAAGCTTTGGGAAATGCTGCCGGTGACAGAGAGACCCCCAGCTCCCCTGCTCCACGGGTTCTCTGTGTGCCTGGGGGATGTACCCAACTCCCAGCCCTCCCACACCAGCTGAGGCTGCAGCTGGAGCCTCAAACATCAGCCTTTCCCAGGACATGGTGTTCCTTCTGGTGAAGAATATGGATTGGGAGATTGCTCCCAGCTTCCTCTTAACCCATGGCCACACTCCCCTTCCTTGGTGGCATCTCTAGCAGCTGGCTCAGTGACAGCATCGTGGCAGGGCTGACCCTGCTTTCTAGTAAAGCCAAACCTCATGCTGGCGCTCATGGTCCCCACAGGGCTCACCCACTGCCACCCCATCCTGTCCTCCACCCCAGGCCAGCTTCCCCCCAAAACCACAATTCCCCCAGCTCCCCTCCAGCCAGTTAATTCTCCCATCGAATAATTTTGTTGGGGGATTTCAGTGAATTTACACCTCATCACGGATATTTTCCTTGGAGACAGCCCAGGGTAAATGTTCACATTCCTTGGCTAAGCAAACAGGACCCTGGAAACTCCTGCCCCTGGGGACACCAAGGGCTAAGGAACAGCAGTGCCCTGCCCTTGACCCCAGCAGGGTCATCATGGAGCCACAGCCCTCGAGCCCCAAAACAGCCCCTGGCAGGAGGGATCCTCCTCCAGAGCTGCTTCTGGCAGCACCTTCATTTACCGGGCACAAAGGAGAGAATCGGGATCAACCTTCCCCAGCCCTGCCGGAGCAGCCATTCGGGGGCACCCACTGAACCCCAGCCTGGCCTCCCCGAAGGGGAGTTTGGTCCCTGATTCTCGGGTGCCAACACCCCACTTGGGGGGAAATGTCACCCAGGCTGGGTGGCCTGTGCAGGATGGGGCACCTCTCTCCCGCGACACCTCTCCCCCCGTCCCCTCTCCCGCCCTGGCCCCTCTCCATTCCCCGTCACCTCTTTCCCCCCTTCCCCCCGATACCTCTCCCCCCACCTCGCGGGTTTAATCCCGCCTCGGGTAACACGTTGCACAAACCCTCGGCACATGCCGCTG
This sequence comes from Corvus hawaiiensis, assembly GCF_020740725.1. NCBI lineage: Eukaryota > Metazoa > Chordata > Aves > Passeriformes > Corvidae > Corvus > Corvus hawaiiensis. Next base: position 6,789,912 of record NC_063227.1, on the reverse strand, counting down.
CCCCGTGTGCCCGTGGGTGCCCCGGGTCCCCGCCAGGCCGTGGTGCCACCCCCGGGCGGTGTCGGTCCGTGTGTCCGTGTGTCCGCGTGTCCGTCCCAGAGCCCACACGGTTAACGCGGCCCCGGCCCGGCCCCCCCCGGCCATTGGCTCCCCCCTCGCAGCCCCGCAGCTATTTCTCGGCCGCCGGGCTCGGAGGTGACAGCAGGCGACAGCGGCGCTCGTCCCCGCCGCTCGCCCCGGGCTGTCAGGGGGGTGCCGGCACCCCGCGCCCAGCCATGGGGGGCTGCTCCCGCAGCAACTGGATTTTGCCCCTTTTCTTGGCTGGGCTCGTCCAGCTGGGGCGAAGTGAGGAGAGGGAGAAGGTAAGAGGAGGGGGACACCCCCACGGGGCGTTCAGGGGGGGTTTAGGGGGTGTGTGACACCCGGGGGAAGCGCCTGTTTCCAAGGCTCTCTGCAGGACTCCCCGGGGCAGGAGCGGGGCACGGTGGCCTCGTGACTCCCCCTCCTTCCCCCTACAATCCCGGTGCCTGGATCACGGGGGGATTTGCTGAGTTAGTTCTTGCCAAGGGCCAAGAATCGCTGTCCTGAGGTTGGGGACAGAGCCATGTGTCCCCCAAGTGACCTCCTCAGGAGCAGAGCACGGGCATTTTTTCCCGTGCAATGTCCGGGGGATTCCCCCATGTCTGGAAGGTGCAGAAGGCACCGTGTCCCCACAGCCCAGCGGGCAGGGGCAACTGTCAGCCCCCCAGCCACCGGGGCCCCACAGTGCCACGGAGCCTTCATTCCTCGAGCACAGCCCCTGTGACTTCACCTCTTGCCAGCTCCCAAAATAGCCCCTCGGTGGCACTTGGCTGAGCCTGGGTACCCTGGTGGGGACAGGAGATGGGCTCCTCTGGGTTAACCGCTGCGGCCCCGCACACAGGGGCTGCTCCAGCCCGACCCTTCCCGGCCCCCTCCCCATCCCACCCGGAACCCCCTGCGCTGCCCCTGTCCCCAAGGGTGCCGGGAGGGGTGGTGGGTCCTGCTCACTTGCCCACAGCCTCGGGATTCTGGTGCTGGCCTCCCCCTGTGCTCCGGCTGTTTTGCAGCCACTCGCCTTCCTGCTGCTCCCTGCTCGGTAAACATTCCCCAAGGTGCAGCCAGAGCCATGTGCATCCGCGTGCTCCAGTCAGCCTGTCCCACCACCGCGACCTTGGCATGCCGGAGCCTGGCTGCTGCCAGCGCCTTTCAGGGCAGGGGACACAACGCTGGCAGCCGTCCCCGCAGCCAGCAGCAGGGCTGGCCCCATTGCTCTGCTGGCCGTGGGGAGGGATGGGGAGCAGGGTGGCTGGCAGCCCCCAGCCCGCTCCCACGGGATGCTCCTCGCCCCACAGGTGGACTGCTACCACTCGGTGAAGGACACCATCTACAGCTACGGGGCCCTGACCCTCGATGGGGACGAGTACATCCCCTTTGAGAGGTACAGGGGGAAGACAGTGCTCTTTGTCAACGTAGCCACATACTGAGGCCTGACCCTGCAGTATGTTGGTAAGGGTCCTGCGGGGCACGGGCACCTCGGGGTCAGGGCAGGGCCCAGGAGTGCGGCCTCTGGCATGTCTGCAAGGTCCATTCTGCTTTGGGGAGCTGGGGAAGGATTAATGCCTGCTCTCCAGGGCCCGGCCTGACTGGGAGGGTCCCAGGGGGTAAGTGCAGGTGCGGAGGTGTGCCCGGTCCCCTGCTAACCCACCCCCGGCTCTCCTTGCATGCAGAACTGAATGCACTACAAGATGAACTGAGAAACCAGGGGGTCGTGGTCCTCGGCTTCCCCTCCAACCAATTTGGGAAGCAGGAACCCGGACAGAACTCAGAGATCCTCCCTGCGCTTAAGTGAGTACTGTGGTGGGGGCTGTGGGACACCTGATCCCCTCGGCTCTGCTGGGGTCCCAGCCGGGCAGTGGGAGCACAGGCTGCAGCTGCTGCTGGCTGTGGCCCCCAAACAAGGGGTTTGGGGTCCTGTCACCACCCCTGTGCAAGCACCCAGAGCTGTCAATTGCACAACATCCTGTTCCCTGCCCTTGTAGGCATGTCAGGCCAGGAGGTGGCTTTGTTCCCAACTTCCAGCTGTTCCAGAAAGGGGATGTGAATGGGGCCAATGAGCAGAAGATCTTCACCTTCCTGAAGGTGGGTGCTATGGCAAGGGGAGATGAGGGGGACACACCCAGCTTGCTTTTTGGAGGGGCAAGGCAGTGATGCACTGGCTCCCCACTGCAGAACGCCTGTCCCCCGGTGGCGGAGGAGTTTGGGAACCCCAACAAGCTCTTCTGGGAGCCTCTGCGGAACCATGACATCAAGTGGAACTTCGAGAAGTTCCTGGTGAGCCCCGAGGGTGTGCCGATCATGCGCTGGTACCACCGCACCAACATCTCCGTGGTGAAGAATGACATCATAGCCTACCTGCAGCAGCGGGTGCAGCACCAGGAACAGGCTGACCAGTAGAGCCTGGGGCCCTTGCATGAGGGCCAACATCCCCCCAGCTGCTTCCCATTCCATTCCCTCCCCCAATGTTCCCCAGCAGCAGGAATCACGCACTGTCCTCTCCATTGCTCCCGTCTCTGGCACCCCCCAGTCAGGATGCTGGGCTGGGCAACCTCGTGGCAGAGACCTCAGCGATGGCAGTGGGATACTTCCAATATCCCTGTGTCCCACCTCGACCCCTGGTGGTGACACCTCCTGGCCTCCAGCTTGCCCCCTCTGCTCCACCATCCCAGGCAGTGGGAGGATGCAGGGGCTGGCTGTCCCTGGAGCAGGAAACCACATCTCCATGAAGGCTCGGCCCGAAAGCCCCTGGCTGGGGCGGGCCCGGCCCAAACGTGCCGAGCACGGAGCAGCTCTTCAGTGCATTCAGGCTGCCTGTGGTCCTGGCACACAGATGTGCTGCTCTCCTGGTCAGGGGTGGCCAGCCCCTTGCCACCCACCATAGAAACACCAAATAAAGGCTCTGCAAATGTGCAGCCCCACTTGTTGGCCAGGGGTAGGGGGGGGAAGAGTGGGGGGCACAGTGGCCAGCCTGGGGGTAGCAGCACCTGACTGGAAAAACTCAGTTTTTTCCACAGTAACTGCAAATGTGGACTTCTCACAGCCCAGCAATTGGGAACAGGACAGGGAGTGAGCGCAAAGCACAAGTGGGCAAAAGGGGCTGGAGGTGGGACTGGGGACAAGTCCCAGCAAGGAGCATACTGGAATCCTGTGCTTCCTGCTGTCACACATGTGACAGCCATGCTTACAGAAACTGGGTTGTGTTTGTTTTTTTCCCCTCCAGACCTGTTTTGTGAAGCAAGATTTGCTGTGTGCAATGTCAAAGACTGTCCCCAAGGCCACTGCTGCATGGAAAGGCAGAGGGGGCAGCAGGGGCTTCTCTGCCCTGGCAGAGGTGGGGGGCAGGAGAGGGGAGGGTGAGGGGCTGAGCTCAGCACACAGAGGAAGGTGGGGGGCACACACTTGGGGCAACAGATTCTGGGGTGCCCAAGCAAGGGTTGGGGGTCCCCTTGCACGAAGTCTGTTTCTATGGCTATACCCGAGCACATGGGGACCAACAGCCCTGGTATCCTTCCCACTCCCCCTCCCCAGGCAGAGGCTGCCCCACAGGAAGCAGCTTTCAGGACAAAACCAGAGAGACTCAGCCACACTTCAGTCCTTAAATAAATACTAAGACACCAACCACCCTCAGGCCGGGCCATGGCTGCGGCCAGCACCTGCCTGGGAGTGTGGGGTCTCCCACTGCCGGGAGAGTCCCTGCTGTTACCCGCTCCTCCAGAGGCTCTGGACTGGGGTAGCTCCTGGGAAACACTGGCTCCTCTTCCCTGAAGGCCTGGCTTGGGTCTACAGCGATGCCAGGCCTGGCTCCTTATGAGGAAGGGGACGGCTGCAGGGGACTGACCCCGTGCTGGCTGCCATTGCGATGCCACCTTTAGTCCCTCCTTCATGATTTCCTTGGGGGAAGGCGCTGCTGAGCCCCCACGTGCAGCACGTGTCCTTGCACAGGCATGGGCAGCCGGAGGAAGCTCCTGGACACACACACACGGGCACACACACACACCCTACTCCTCTTCCACTGGTGTCGGAGCGTGGCCGGTCCTTGGCGTTAGGGCAGTCCGGGACCTGCCTGTTCTGAGACACAAGAGAGGGGTGGCACAGGTTAAGCACAGTTCTTCATTCTCACACAAGCCCCACAGGAGGGATGCCAGCCATGGCATGGTTGTTATCCCTGAGCACCACCTGCCATAACTCCATGAGCTTTTGGGGCTCAGCCTGACTTTGGGTGCTGTGGGGATACAGGGATCAGCCCCATGGCATAATCATCCCCTCAGCTGATGAGAGGTGGGGACTAAGGGGAAATGACCACTGCCTGGAGAGATGTGCCCCCATCCCTCCCCACTTGTTCAGCCAAGTGCCCAAAGTCTCAGGGTGAAGGACGGGCACCCCTGCCAGGAAGGGTCTGAGCCTTACCCAAGTCCTTGGGGACCGGTTTCACCCCGGCCACTGGTTGGGCGTTCTGGCTGCGAGCCATGGCACAGGGCGGGCGCCAAGGGTACTCAGGCTGTGGGAGGAGATGGAACAGAGACAGGGAATTACCTGGGATGTGAATCATGAGGCTGCACTCTGTGATTGATTGACAAGGTGTGAGGAGGAGAAGAATGGGGTGGAAAGGGGCTGAGCAGCCACATGCCAACAGGACGCGTGCTCAGCTCCCTGCTCTGGGACGCGGTGGCCCTGGAGGGCAGGGAGCCCCAGACCCACCCACATGTCACCCTCTGCTCCCCCTCCTGCTGGCACAGGTAGAGTCTCACCGGGGGAAAGTGGTGGAAGTTCTGTCCTTGTGTGTGCTCGCCTGGCGTGGCTGGCGGGTATCGGATCTGCTGCCACTCGTCGTAGCCGTGGTACATGGGGTGAGCCATGGGGGGACTGTACTGGTACTGGTACATGGGGCAGGCTGGGCCCAGCGGCCCCGGCCCCGGCTCAGGGTGCAGCCTCTCTCCAGAAGCCTGCAAGGAGCCAGGACAGATGCTGGGGAGATCCCAAGGGCAGCCCACCACCACCCCCACCACCACCCTCACCACCACCCATTGCCTGCAGCCCCCAGCCCTTCTGCCCAAAGAGGGTTTCCTCCCATCCCTACCTGTTTGTGCTGTTTCAGCAGCTTCTTCAGCTTCTCCTTCTCCTCCTTCTCCCTCTGGCAGTCGTCTTTGGAGGCTCGCAGCTGGGAGGAAGAGGGGTTAGTGCAGAGCCCACCCTGCCACCCCCCATCTTCATGGATTGGGGTTGCTGAGGGAATGCCTGCACCAGTCTCCCCAGCCAGACTGCCAGGAGGGGTGCAGAAAGAGGACATGAGTGAAATGAGATGCTCTGGCAGTGACAAGCAGCAGAAAAAACACCCCTCTGGCCCTCCTGTCCCCCTTCAGCCCCTACTCTTAGATATGTACACAGACTGTGACACTGGGGACAAGCACCTCTAACACACTCAGGGCTCCCAGAGTGCTGCTGGTGACACCCAGCCCCTCCTCCGAGGTGGATATGGGGATTGTGACACTGGGGACAAGCATTTCCGAGACACATGGGGCTGACATGGGGCTCCCAGAGCACTGCTAGTAGCACCCAGCACTGCTCACCTGGTTGTTGGAGAGGACCAACTGCTTCTGCAGCTTTTCCAGCTGCTGCTTCAGCTCCTCCTTCTCCTCATTCATCCTCTCCCTGTCACTCCGTTCCCGCTGGAAGTCTTCCTCGAAAATTTTCACCTGTTAGGAAGAAAGAATGTGGATGCACCAGGCTGAGGGCAGACACCTCCCCTAAGCAACCCCATCACTGCGCTGCCATCCTTGACTCTACCAGCCATGCCAAGCCCCAGGCATGTGGGCTGGCATGATGGCCCATGGCTGTGGTCCTTCCAGATGAATGTTTGGAGGATGCTGAGTTGGGTTCCCAACCCCCACCACCCCAGCACTGACACCTGCCCAGCTGCTGCGCTGCTCCTGGCACACAGGGCTTTGCTGTGGAGATTCAGGACATGTATTTCCTTCCCCGTCCCCAGTGGCTCTGTGTCCTGCCCTACCTGCTGCTTGAGTAGCTCATTCTGGGTCAGCAGTTCCTGCTGTGGCAGCTTCCCTGCCGGCTCCATGGCAAAGATGGGTGGTGGAGAGGCTTGAACGTTTAGGGCCTCTTCTAGTGCCTAGAGAGGAAGAGGAGGGAGCAGGGTCAGAGCAAATTCAGTGCCCAAGATGCCTCTGGAGGACCACGGGCATGTGCCCAGCATGGGAAGTGGGTATAACTGGGCAGGGGCAAGAGGGACAACAGACCCTCCTTGAACCCCCCTTCCTGGGAGCCCAGAGGGATGTGGTGGGCCTCATACAAGTGGTGGGCCTGATACAAGTATCTGCCTGGGCAAGAATGGGTTATCAGGGTTAGTTCTGGATTTGAGAGAGGTGAAGAGACTGGAGAACATTAAAGACATTTTGCAGTGAGGGCTTGTGCCCTGGCCCCCACCTTGTTCAGCCTCTGGATCTCCTTTTCCTGGTATTCCCGCTGCCTGGTGACCGGAGCCAGCTGCTCCTGCAGGAACCGCATCCTCTGCTGCAGGTCCCTCACCTCCATGGCCAGCCTCTCCTTCTCTGCCTGCAGGACCCAGAGTGGGGGGAGATCAGCCAGGGCAGGGCAACAGGGCTGGCAGCTCCCTGTCACCCTTCCCAAGGACTCGCCTCCTCTGTTTCGATCCGGGACTTGGCCAGGAGCAGCTTGCGGTCAAAATCCCGTTGCTTTTGCTCCCGCTCCGACTCCAGCTCGGTCACTGCCCTGCGGGCCTCAGCCAGCTCCTGGTGTAGGTCTGTGACCTGCCAGGAGGGAGTGGGGATGTTGGCCTGGAAGGACTCACACTGGGGGAAAGGAGGTGCAGGCAGCCCCCCAAACCTCCCTACACTGTTTCCTCTGAGTGCCCACAGCCAGCACCCAGCAGAAATGTGCCCACCAAGCACCCAGCCCTGAGCACCCAGGCCTACCTTCTGCTCGTACTTCTGCTTCATGGAGCGGAAATGCTGATCCCATTGCTTATTCACCTCCAGCAGCTGCAGGGAGAGAGGGATGGCTGAACAGGAGCCCAAATCCTGCTACGAACCAGCTGTGGTGGTCCCCAGCAGACTCCTGTTGTGAAAGCACTCTGGAGACCAGCTGGATGGGGATCCCAGCCCCAGCAGTGCTTCCTTGCAGCTCTGAAGCCCTGCCCCAGTCTCTCGGTGCCATCCCAGCCCTGTGCCCCCTCTGCCCACTCCCCGCCTCCTTAGTGGTGCCTCCCTCCCAGCCTGGTCCTCACCTCCCTGCGCTGGTGCTCCAGGATCTTCACCTTCTTTTCCTTGGCCTCCAGCTCTTCTCTGCCCGGCGCCTTCTCCACCATGGCACCGCTCTGCTGGACGCGCACGGGGGGGACCCTCAGGGCTTTTGTGGAGGCTGTGCCCAAGGCCGGCTAAACTCAAGCCAGTTCCCCTCCCACTGCCTCCCCCATCCCCTTGAGACCCTGAGAAGTCCTGCTGGTCATACTGGGACAAACTGGGGGCTCAATTAAAATGAGGCCATCTTTGCTGATGTGTCAGCGGGCTCCCTGCCTCCTTCCCAGCCCTCTCCAAGGAGATGCTGCCTCCTCACCTGCTGCTGCTCGGCGGCTTCCCTCTTCCCACTGTCCTGGCTGCTCAGCGTCACCATCCTCCGGAGCTCCTGGTTCTCACACCTGTGGGCAGGAAGGGATGGGTCAGCAGGAAGAAGCTCCCAGGGCAGCCCTGTCCCCATCCACATAGCCCAGCCTCACCTGAGCTTCTCCAGAGCCTGGTTTCTCTGCTCCAGGTCATGCTCCAGCTTGGTGCGCAGCTCCTTGTTCTCACTGTGCAGTGTCTCACACAGCGTCTGGAGGGTGAACACTGGCAGTGTGAGGGCCGTGGCCAGCCCTGGGCCACCCACCTCCCAACAAGCCACGCTAAGGAGGTGGATGTCCACCTCAGGGTGAGCAGGAGGGGTTTGGTGGGGCAAAAAAACAGAAGGGGGAAAACCTCCATGAAGCGCCAGGCCAGCCCTCGCTCACCTGCAGGAAGGATGTTCTCTGCTCGTTCTTGTGCACCTTGGAGGCCAAGCGCTTGAGCTCGGAGGCCATGTAGCCCATGCGCACGAAGACCTGGTCCTTGCTGGCCTCCTTGGCACAGCCACTCAGCGTGTTCTCCAGCTGCTGCAGCTGGGGCAGCAGGTTGGCATCCTCGTTCGGTGGCTGCTCCAAGTCCTGGCAATGGGGAGGGGATCAAGTGTGGTCAGACCAGTTAAAGGAGCATTGCAAAGTTCCTCTTGGGGCAGATCAACCTCATGTCCCATCAAAGGCTGTGGTGGGGAGCTGGACCAGCACCAAGACACTCTGCAGCACCCCTCAGTATGCTGAAAAACTGTGTCAGCTTTGTGACGGTCTGACTCCCAGCTGCTGGATATGGCACACCGAGACCCCGGGTGGAGGAGGACATGGCAGCAGCCCATGGACTCCCTGTGCTCTGGCGTAGTCTGAGCAGAATACACTCTCAAATCGCTGACAGCAATGGAGGCATCTCCACCCTTGGTCTCTTCTCCACCCGAGCTCTCCCCATCAGCACCAAGACTAAAAATCCCAGCTCCTGAGACTGTCCTCTCTATGTACACCCTGGTCTGTGCTGGAAGTGGTTGTGGTCGTACCCCAATCCCCACGTTCTCCTTCCACCTGCCCTCCTTCTGTGCTCCCCTGCTGCTGTGGCACGCCAGGCACCAGGAACCCAAGCCCTCTGGCAGGTGACAGCCAAGAGGGTGACGCACAGGATTTAAACAGCAGCTGGGAAAGCCCAGATCAGAGCACACCCACCAGTGTCAGGGCGTACCCTGCCCATGGCAGGTGTCCCCAGGAGGTTTATGCTCCTTTGGTGTGGTTAGTTAACGCCTCCATATCCTAGGAGGTGCTGCTGGCACAACAGCTGGCGCGCGTGGCACTGCTGGGAGGAGCTGGGGATGTGCTGGCACACCTACGCCTGCTCCGCTCCCAGCCCCGCTGACTCACCTGCTGCCTGTGGGAATGCCCCAGGTTGCATCACAGGGCAGCCCAGTGTGTCCCCAGCATGCTGACCCTGGAGTTTACAGCCCCAAACCTGCCGTGGGAAGGTGTGTGTGGGGCACAGCACACCCAGCTCCTCCCACCCGTGTCTGCTGGCAAGGGAGGCAGTGAGGACCCAAGCTGGGAGAATCTGGGTGCGTGCACAGGACTTGGACTCTGCTTGGGCAGCAGCAGCTGGTGGCTAAGCAGATCCCATTCTGTTCTCCATCACCTCAATAGCTGCACCCCAGGAGGGTCCAGTAAGACTCAACCCCTCCAAGAGCCTCTCTGGCCAATAGGAATGGGATGTACAAGGAGAGCATGTCCTCTTACTGGTACCATGTGGTGCCAGCTGATGTTCATTCCCCTTAGGCTCCCCATCCTTTCTCCCCTCCCTTCCAGCACACAAAAAACCAGAGCAGGACAGGTCGGGCAATAACAGCCAGGAGGACATTCAGGTGGCAGCAAATGGAGCACACAGAGGTACTTTGGCTAGGGCAAACCCTTCACACAATGACAGGGCTTGGAAACCTGGTCCTCCTACCCAGAGTGGGCACCAGCTGAACATCAGAGCATCACTGACAGCTACTTGGGTTGTCACAGCTCTTCCTTCCGCTGTTGTGTGGCATCTGCAGACATCAGTGTCCCCATCTGGCTGGGGCTGCTTCACTGGCCCCTTCCCCAAGCCCAGCCAGGCCCTTGTCCAGTTTATTCCTCCTCTGTGGTTTGCCCAAGGGCTGCCTTGACATGGGTCTGCCAGCCCTGCTGGTGCCTGCCTGGGCACAGCACTACAGCCCTGCACACCCCCAAACCCCTGACACTGACTGGCTTGACTCCCCACCCGCCAACACCAAATCCTGCAGGGCCACTCACCGCTCTCCTGCTCTCCTGGGGAAACCCCTGCGCTTCGATGGCAACGATCTCAAACTCTGAAGAGGATCCCTGCAAGGAGAGGCAGCCAGGTCAGGGCTCCCCAGGGAATGGCAGCCCAGGATGCCCACCACACAAAGAGAGGGACCACCAGGAGTACAGCAGGGGAGCTGACCCCTCCTTTCAGGTTTATCCCTATTTCTAGAGGCTAAAAGCTGCCTTCTTTTGCTTTAATTAGATGGAGAGTCCCTCCCTCTCCAGCCATGCCAGCACCAGCTTCCACATGCAGCAGACTCACACTCGGAGGTGATTTCCGTGCTTCCGTGTCCGGCTGGGCACTGCCTGGCGCTGCCCGTGCGAAGCTGGGATCAGGGCCGACGGCTGCGGAGAGGGGAGAGGATGCAGCCATGAGCCTTTTGGAGAGCAGGGCCTCTCCCCACCTGGCACAGGGATGCAGACAGCAGACCCCTGCAAAGTCAGCCACTGATGGATGATTTCTGCCCCAGCTATGGGGATGGGACAGAAGCTTCCTTTTAGGAGGATGGCAGTGGTTTGATACGCTCCAGAGATGACATGGCAGCAAAGGACCTTCATTAACGTCTCTTGCACAGCCTTTCCCTTCCCCCAAGCTCAGGATTCTGAGCCATCAGGTTATTCCTCCATCTCCTACCTCCAGTTTCCACCAAGTCCTCCAAGGAAGGTGATCCAATCAGCATTTTGTTGTCCTTCACGAGGTCCTCTGCCTTCTGCCGCAGCTTGGATGCCTCGACCTGGGACTCCTCCAGCAGCTCTCCTGTTGTGGGCAACAAAAGGATGCTCAGCCTCCTTCCCTGAGTGCCCGTCCTGCAGTAGTTCCATCCACCAGCACCAATAACCCTGTTTGGCTGGAGAAGTGCCCAGAATAGTCCTTCTTCATCTGGAAACAACTATTCTGGGATAAATCCAACGGCAAAGCTGGATCAGCGGCTCACTGGTTTCAGAGATCCTCATGATGACACACACAGGTCTGGTTACAGGGGGCAGAAGGGCACCACTGTGGCTCTCAGAGGTCTCCTCTGCTTCCCAGAAGATACAAATTTAAGCCTGGGTGGTGGACTGAGAGGTGCAACCTTCCCACTCTGGGGTCTGGCATGGGCAATGCAATCCTCCCCCAATGAGGGGGGGGCTGCTGTCACACCAGCGACCAGGTAAAGGCATGGTGACACAACAGGAATCATGAGGCAGGTGGAAATTTGGCTGCAGAAGCCAAAGGAGGAAGCTGGCTCACGAGACAGAAAGCAAAACTGGGGGTGGGAGCGGGGGAAGGCTGACAAGAAGAAAGAGGGTGGCACAACTCAGCTGGAACATTTCAACACTGGCATGTTCCTGCTGCCTCAGGGAGCACTCAACGTCAGGTTCCTTAAGAAACACCTGGGAAAAGCCCCTGGCCCAGCAGGGCTTGCAGGAGGTGGGGATTTTCATCAAAAGCAAAACAGATCCCAGCACCTATGAACTCTTAAGGAGCTGTCCTTGCTCCAGCACTTGTCTTTTCTTTCCAGCTGTTTATTCCACCATAAAACACCCCAGAAGTTCAGCAAAATTCTTGCTCCCTCTGCATTGCCATGTGAAAAAGCTCAGATATCCTGCTCAACCCTCCAGGACAGGGAGAGCTTTGCTGCTGCCCCAGTGCCAAGACTCCCAGCTTCTACCAGCACCCTTCCTCAACCAAGCAAGAAACCCCCGGCTTTGTGGGCACACGCTGGGCTGCCCCAAAGGCAAATCTCATCCCCCTGGCACACAGCAGTTACCGATAGACTTGATCCCTTGCATCTTCTCTTTCAGCCGGGTGTTCTCCTCCACCAGCCGCTCCAAGGCCGTGGATCCATTTTCCTTGGAGCCCCCGCCGGGGTCATATATATGGTAAGGTCCTGTCCCTTCCATGCCTGCTGTTCAGTCGCCTACCTCCCAGCCAGGCATCCCTGCAAGGCAATGGAGCACGCTGTCACCTTGCTCTGGCTCCAGATGATGCCACAGTCCCCTGGCCCAGCCCTATGGGGGGTCTGGGATGCTGTGCTGGTGCCTCACTGCTCGCCAGCCAGCCAACAAGTGACCCAGGTGAAGGCACTTCCCCCTCCAGCCCTGCTTGGGGCAAATGTGTCAGGGTGACTCATAGCCATGAGAAGTGTCACAGGAGGAGGCATCACCAGCAGCCCCACTTGGGGCTGGCTCTCCATGCAGAGCACTGGAGTCACAGAGAAGGCTGCAACCCCTGGTTGCTGCATCCCTGGAGAGATGGAGACCCAGCTCAGGAACATCCACCCATGCCAGCACAAACCTGGGCGCTGTCACCAGGGCATCCTGCCCAACATACGGTATTTCTGGGGTGCATAAAGGCTCGTGAGGGGCTGTTTGGGGAGGGGCAGTGTCTGCAGCTCCAAAAGCCTTAACCAACAGCTAGGGGGAAGTTTGGGCAGTATTGGGGGATGAGGCCCAGGAGCCAGGCAGGGACCCACTCTGTCCTCTGGCTCAGCCAGAAAAACTGGCTGCCAGCAGCATGGCTTCCTGAATTGGGCACAGGGAACATCCGGGCATGTGCTGGGCTGGAAGCGAAACCCAGGGAGACAAAACACCCGCAAGCAGTGTGTGCTCTTTGCTTTTCTAATTCCTTGCACTTGCAGGTGGCCTAAGGCCTCCCCTGTGCTGAAGTTTGGCCTGGGGACAGCTGGTCAGGATCCTGGCTCCAGGTCTCACCCATCTCCTGGGGGGATAAAGCAGGTGCTGTGAATCACAGCACAGCTTATCAGAACTACCCCCCATGATGCCAGCTGGTTATAACATGGAGCAGAGCAGCAGCTGAGAAGGTTCCTGTGCCAGCTAGAGCCGCGGTGCTGCCTGGGGGCACAACAGGAGTACCCCAAAGTGCTCTTCTCCCAGCCAAGACAGCTGGTGAGCAGGAAGGGACTGAGAGGAGGCATTTTGAAAGGGGAAGGGGGTAGCCTATACCCGAAACTGTCTCAATCTCAGACTAATGCTCATGCCATGAGTGATCCAGGCTGATCTCCAGTTTGGATGACCTGCCTGCCAGGGAGAGGCAGGGACTTTCCAGATGACAACTGCCACCTGGCAGCATCCACAACTGGAGCAGCAATTAACGCCTGCCTCAGCGACAGGGAATTGGGCCTGGCCTCAGCAGTACTCTGCTTCTGGGAGATGCACTGGTGGGTCTCACCATCCTCCTGCTCCGTGGGTGCTGCCAAGCCCCCCATTGCCTCTGGCCCTCCACAGGGAGCCAGTGACCCTGTCCCAAGCAGCTGGAAGTGGTGACCACTGGAAGCTGCCAGCTGTGGTGGTGTGGGGTGAGCTGAGGAGAGGCTATTCCTGGAGCCCAGAGCAGCTGACAGGAAGCTGTGGAAGAACCAGGGCCATTTCTGAGCTGTGGGTCCCTGTGATGGCAGCACTGTCACAGCTGGTCTTAAATAGAGGACAGGTTTGGATTAGGTATTAGGGAGAGATTCTTTACTTTGAGGGCCGTGAGGCACCCAAACAGGCTGCCCAGAGCAGCTGTGGCTGCCCCATCCCTGGAAGTGCTCAAGGCTAGGTTGGATGAGCCCAGCACGTAGCCCAGTGGGACCCTTGTGGCTGGGAAATGCCATCACCTGTGGCCACGCTACCCACCTGGCCAGCCCTGCAGAGGATGGGGATGGCATCACAGCCTGGCTGGGGACACGAGTCTCCCTCTCACTGCTGTCCAGTCACCACATGCTGCTCCAGACCTCGGGTTCTGGGAACACCTGGGTACCAAACCCACTCTGCAGTGACCACTTTGCAGGGCATCCACATCGTGCACCAGCACGAGCCCAGGTGTGTGGCAGGGGAGGCAGGGAGAGAAGGAAGGAGAGGGAAGAGCTGCTCTCTCCTGCAGTACCATCTTCCCCATGTGGCTTGGAAGCAGCCTGAAATACCAGTCCTCATTCTCTCAACGCCAGACCCCAAACCTGGAGGTTTTCTGCCTTGTCCCACAGCACATGGGAGGTCCCTGTCCCCTGTGCACCCCTGTAGGAATCCCTCAAACACAGTCCAGCTGCACTGATCACCCTGCCAAACAGCAGAGCTCACTCACAGTGATCACATATTCTCCCAGCCAGATGGAACCACTGAAAACCTCTGATATTCCCTATTCTCAAGATTCTATCAGGAACTTTTCTACTCAAGGTCTGTACCCTACCAGGGAGATTGCAGCAAAGGGACCACAGGAGCTGTTTTCAAACAACAGCTGGGGAGAGGAACTGGACTATCTCCAGCTGACGGAAGCCACAAATTCACCAGCAAACAATAGCCAGCAAGAGGGAGGGGTTTCCACAGCATTCCAGGCCATCACTGGGGACAGGGTGGGTTTTCCTGGAATGGAGGCACAGTCCAATTTCTGCAAGGAGCCACTGGAACAGAGAGGTCACCCTGGGGACCAGAGACCAAGCCACTGATCCCAATCTTGGTTTGTTGTAGCTTTTTTCCTTAAGAGTTCTGACAGGTGAGATTTACAGTGAAAAATCTCATTTCAATAAAAACACGAGGGGAGGAGAGAAGGGACCACAGACCAGCACCTAACGGTGGTTAACTACGCAAAGAAAACACAGCTACCACAAACTCCAGCAGAAACCACCAAACCACCAGAAAACACTTTCCTCTTTGCCAGTCAACAGTTCCTAAGGTGATCTGACAGTATTTCACAGCCCTGGGGGCTGAGGGCCAGGCATGGACCGTGGCTGCCCAGCTGCAGCTCTCTGGCTCCGTGCCCAGCCACTGTCAGAGATTGCCAGACGGGCACCCGTGGGTGTTGCTGGTTCCATGTGGGACACCAAGACCTTTAGGTAGCAAGTTTTTATGGCAACTCAGCAACAGTAGAGAATGAGAGTGTGAGTGGGCAGGGGAGACTCATGGGCAAAGACGAAATCAGAGTGGTGTTTAAATAGCTGTGCTGTGGCTTGGGAGTGAGCTGGAGCTGTCACCGCTGTCACCCAGAACAACACGCATCACTGCCACAGCAATCACTGTACCAGCCACGCAGAAGTGGCAGAAGGATGTGATTCCTACTTTACAATTACTGAACGCTGAAGATACCAAGGCTTGGGATGTGAATCCTGTGCAGGAGGGTGCTGGCACTGCTGGGGGTTTGCTTTGGGCAGTGACCCCAGGGTGGGGAGCAGCCTCCCAGAGCTGCAGGCTTGGCAGCCATTCAATTCCCATCCTGTGATGGCCCAGCCCTAAGGAGAAGGGGGTTTTCCTTACTCCAGTACACAATATTCACAGGAAGCCTCCTCCGCACCAGGATCACAGGAGGTGAAAGCAAATCCCTGCAGGCTGCCAGCATAATTTTCCCATGACTGGGGCTGCTGGGTCCCTGGCATGCCTCCTCAGAGGGAAAGCAAAAGCCATTCAGACAGACACCATGGAACAAATTTTTTTTGTTTGTCTGTCATTTTACTGGAAAACGCCTGGAAATGATCAGTTTGATCATTTTACTGGGAAACACTGTAGCCCCCAGACTGGTTTTCTTCTAGAGAGCTCCAGCAGCTCTCCAGACAATGGACACCCATTCCTGGGCTGCTGGACTGGTCTCATTTGCAGGAAAGCAAAAGTGGAGCTGGCTTTAGGAGGCAGCAGTAATGAGACTTTTTGGGCACCGCAGTCCACTGGGCTGGGAGTAATAAAAGAAGAGAAAAGCAGGTATTGCAAGGCTCAGGTCTCAAAGGCAAAGGTCTGAACCTCCACTTGCAGTGGTTTCCTTTCCAGCCAGTTTAGCCACAAAGAGAGGGTGGGAAAGGCGAGAGCCATACCCAAAACACAGCAGGTATTAAAAGACGTCCCCCAGCCAGAAATCCCACTCTTGCCTCAAAAACCCACCTCCCAAAGAGGCTTCACTAAACAACCTGCTTCTGATGGGGCTGCTCACAAAGGAAATAAAGCATTTCCCTGGGTCTGCCAGGTTTACAAACATGGGTAACCACACACAGCTGCATCCTGAGCTCCTCAGGATAGGCTGAAGCTTCAGTGCAGGCAGGACATGCAGCCAGGCATGGTGCTGGTGCTCTCCTGGCAGCATGGGGGTGGATTTACGCAAGACCCCGTCTTCTGCTGCAAAGACATCTGGCTCATCCTGCCTGCTCCACTTCTCCCTGCAGAGCTCAGCAGCATCATGGCTGCTTGTCACAGCACTCCAAAGCAGAACAAGGCATAGCTACCCCTTTCCTTGTAGCCTTTTCCTTGCTTCCAAGCTACTCCTGTCCATCTTGGTGTGCTTCGGCCAGCAACAACCAAGTGGCAGCAGACGGTGGCACCACAAAGCTACACCAGCGAAGTTCCACCCAAAGTGTAAAGACTGCTGCTTTAAAACCAAATCTGCAATGCCACAAGAGTAGATGGTTCGGTTTCCTCCACCCACGAGAGTTCTGTATCAGCTGCTGGCAAACAACAACCCATAGCCCTGTGCTAAATAGGTCTGCTCAGCGTAGGTCGGGCCGAAAGGGCGTTGTGGGATTTCTTGCAGAGCCAGGAACGATGCCAAAGGCAGCAAAAAGCCTTTCCTGTTTTCTTCTTGTTTACTTCACCTCACTACAGAGACAGCTCTCAAGGATGTGCCTGGTTGGAGCCTTCCTGTCTCCAGAACTCATCCCAGTGCCCAAAGTCCAGTCTCCAGAACGCTTCAGCTGACAGCGCTCTTTGTGAAATGTGCACTCCAAAAGAGCTTGTGGCAGCAGAACAGCTCCCATTCCCCCAGGTGGTGGGAATAACCCACCTAAGTGATGGGAATAACCAGCTCAATGGAAAAGGCTGCATTTGACTTCTTGATATAGGGGACAACCTGTGTATCAGGGACACAGGAACAGGACAGCTGGATCTCTCAGAGGATGCAGATCCCCGTGAGTCCCACCTGGAGCTATTCTCACCCAAAATCATCCGTGACAGGCAGCATCTTTTTTATTTTTTTCTCTGCCCTCCGTGGCGATCTTAGCATGGAACTGAGGGAGGGGAAAGGGGTAGACAAGCTGTGCCTCCCTCCCAAAAGAGAAGGATGCTGCCATCCCTGCTCCAGCTATTCCAGCCTCTGATCCGCATGCGATACGGACACACACGGCTGGACCAGAGTGAAAAAGTCAAAGAGAAAGGAAAACAGCATGGACAGGAGGGTCCTTGAGGCCACGGCCGCCGCAGCCCCCCTGGAGGGGACACGCGCTCCGGCGCTGCCCGGGGGGGATCGCAAACCAGGGATAGTCGGGAGGCAGATGCGTGGGCCCGGGGAAACGCCGGGGTTGTGCAAGGCGGGCCGAGGGAGGAGCGGGGCCGGGCACGGCAGCGGAGCGGGGCCGCCGCGGGGCATCGGCACCGCCCGGGGGGCGAGGGGACCCCCACCCGCACCCCGCCGAGCCTCCTCCTCTCCCCCCGGGCACCGCCGGGAACACAGACACCCAGCCTGTCCCCCGCGGGGGCCGGCAGCAGCCCCCGCCCTGACCGGGAGAGGATAAACTGAGGCACGGCACGACTGCCGCGACAGCCTGCGGCACCGGGCGGCCCCGGAGCAAATCCCCGGGGGACGGCACGGCCCCGGTGCCCTCCGGGGTCTCACCCCGACCACCCGAGCGGCCCGAGCGCCCGGGAACCGGCCAGATACAGGCAACGCGCAGCCCCGATCCCGGCAGTTCCTTCCGGCCCGGGCCCCTTCGCCGGGGCGGCGCGACCCCGGTGCCCGGTAAGAGCCCGGTGCCCCGGGCAGGGCTCCTGCCCGCGAGGGCGGCAGGGCCCCGCAGGGCCCCGCAGGGCCCCGCAGCGCTCCGAGCTCACCTGCCGTGCGCACCGCGGCGGGGCCGCTGCCGGGATCGGGGTCGGGATCGGGGTCGGGGGCTCGGTCCGGGTCCCTCCGCTCCGCCACCAGCACCGGGGCTGGTTCCGCCCCCGGGAAATTCCCAGCCTGACTGACAGGCGGCGCAGCCAATCGGCGCGCGGCGCGGGGTATAAAGGGGAGGGCGGGGAGGTGGTGGGGAAGGTGCTCGTCATGGCGGAGCTGTTGTCGCTGTTTGTGTCCCTTGTGGGTTCCCTGGGGCTGCACGGCCGTGCCGCCCGGCTGAGTGGGGCTCTGAGGGGCGGCATCAGCCGGCCTGCGCCTTCCTTCTGTGGGTGGTTCCGCTCGTAGGGGAGCGGCGAGGCCGAGCCCTGCAGCGGCTCCCCCGGCTCGTGGAGACACAAAATGGCGGGGCCGAGGGGGGCTCCCCGCGTCCCCCCGGTGTGGAGGAGCAATGGCTGAGGGGAGGCTGTGCTGAGCCGCTCTGCTGGCCTCGGCACCGGGAGGGAGGAGGGTGGTGCTGCCGGCCGGCTGAGGCTGATTTTCCTCTGAGGCAGGGAGAATTCCCCACCGAGCCTTGAGGAAATTCCACCCTTTAACCGGAGCGTGTATTCCAGGGATCCCTTTCCTCTGTGCTGCTGCTGGAATTGTGCCGTCATGAAGCACCGAAATCAGCCAGAGGAGCAACAAGCACAGGGAACACCTGGTTTCACTCTGGTCTTTGGGACTTGCTCAGCAACTACCTGATTTTCTTTCTTTGGTTGGTTTTGCCACAAGGAGAAGGTGGTGGGTTTTTATTAAATATATGTATAAATAAAAGCAACAAACCAGGAGTGAAGAAATCCCGCTGTAAGCAGCTGTGCTGCTCTTTGCCTGTACTCCAGACATGTCCTCCTTAGGTGACCTGGTGCTGTGTTCATCGAGGTCCTTCGCTGGAGCTGCCCCAGTCCTGGCTTCTTGCTCAGCTGTATTCACACAGCCGCACCACTTCTTGGGGATTTGATGTTTTGGGTTGTAAAAATTAAAACCCCACAATCTCCTTTTCCTGACTGCCCTTCACTGGCAGCAGGACGTCACCCTGGCAGCCTGGCTGGGTAATGAGAGCTCAGCGCTGGTGGGACCCTGATGTGCTCTTTGTGCTCGTGTTTGAAGTCTCAGCTGGGGATGAGACAGCAGGACCCCACACATGCCCAATATCTTCCCTTTTGTTCCCTGAAAGTCTTGTTTTACCCCAATGAGAAGCCCAGTGCTGTTCTGCAACCCTTCAGAAAACCTGTCTTCAAAGCTAAATGCAGTCCCACAGAACCAGAAAACACTTTGTTTATAACTTAATGCCTCAGCCTGCATGAAATAATGAAACCCTGCTTATTTCTGTGAGGAGAAAAAAGGGTGGTTTAGTTTTTCAGCACCCCAAAAGCTGCCTGCCTTCCCCTCACTCCATCCCAGGCACTCTCACACCGAAAAAATCACCGCACTACTCACCAGGCTGGGTCCTGGAGGGGCCTGGGGGGAGTGAGAGCCCTTCAGAGCAGGAGCTCTGTGCCTGCAATCCCCAAATGCAGGAAGGCTGGCCCAGCTGAGCTTACTTTTAGGCATGGAGAAGGGGAATTCCCCATGATGGAGGTCCCAGACAGCCTCTGTGTGGTTTTGATAGGGAGCCAGGCACCACTTAAAGGGCTCTCCTGTGCCGTTCCTCCCAGGGGCCTGTCGTGTCAGGTATTAGTCAGCAGAAGCTGAGGTGGGGGGGCTGTCGTGGAGGCTGTGATTCACTTTTGGACAACTGGAGAACCTTGTTACATCATTTTCCTTGCCTGGTTTCTGGGTAACTTCACCGGGATTGCAAACATGTGCTTTTTCTCAGAGAAACTGCTGCATCTGGCAAGAGGCATTGTTGTTCCATGTGTATTTCCACCTCATCCTTGTCTCTATCTGGAGTCAGAACAGGATGCATCTTCCCGGGGAAGCAGGGAAGAGCTGGCTCTGTTGATGGAGGCACACAGGTGATGGTTTTCCTGGGTTGCAGAGAATCCCTGGAAACCATCCACCAGGAGAACTGGCGGTCAGAACCAAGGTTGGAGCCAACTGGTGCTGGAATAACCACCAAGGCTTTAAATGTTTCTATTTTATAGAGGCTGATTCCAGCTCCCCAGCTCCTTGCCAGCAGGTACAGTTGTACCTGGCAGGGCATTTGGTCTACACTTGCCAGGTGTGAACTGCAAGGCCTCAAGAGGGCCCGGCTTTAGTCCATCTGATTTGGATGGCAGGAGTGTGAGTGCTGGGCAGGAGGGTGAGGAGCTGTGGGTCTGGGGTCTGCCTGCACCTGGGAACCCGTGGATGGCATGCCCTGACCCAGTCCCTCTCCACCTCTCTAGCCAGCTGCTCCTTGTGTTTTTACCTGAGCTTGTCAGCTCAGGCTGGCCCAAACACCAGCATGAATTTCACTATGAAAACAAAAGGCTTTTGGTCCTGCTGGGCCTTTCTTGTTCCTTTGGTTCCTCCATGCTCCCCGGGGAGAAAACTCGCCTGATGGCAGCTGTGGTTTATGAGCACACCTGTGTGGCTGTGAGGGTGTGTTCACAGCTGACACGTTGACATGCTAGGGGGGTTTGTTTTGGCACAGAGAGTTGGGTTCAGCACCTTCAGTGGCAGCTCACTTATGTGAAGATGCTCTGATTGCTGCTGTGTTGTGGAAATGAGCTGAGAAGGAACACAGGCTGTGGATGGGGCTGGTGGAACTCCCCTGTCCTCAGCTCCTGCTTGTCTCAGATCAGGTCTGGCTTCCTTCAAGTCGATCCCACTCCAGAGTGAGCAGGGTGGTCCCAGTGGTGTGAATCCAAAGTGGAACTGGCCCAACAGCTCACATTGCCCAAAATATCCCCCTGCCCTCTGTGCTGCTGGGCAAACGGAGCTCACTTGAACCCTGATGGTTGGCTGTGGCTGTGCCTGGAGCTGGCCCTGGAGCAAGGTGGGAGCAGAGCAGGCAGCGGATGCAGCTGGTTTGGCACAGCATTCCAGGGCCACTCATGGGCTGAGCCCCGCAGGGGGCTGCCAATGGATCCCTCTTGGCATCAGCAGCTGGGACCTGCTGTTTGTGCTGTGCTGGTTGGATGTGTCCCAGTGCTCCGGCAGCAAAAGGAAGCAGAAGGCCGACAGTGACGCTGTGAGAGTGGGGAGGAAGCTCTGTCTGCAGGAGGGGATTTCCAGAACATTGTGATTTGCTGCGTATGCAAATCAGAAACTCAAATTAACCTGGCAGGATGGGAGGGCTCTGGGATGGAGGGCAAGGGAGAGGCAGGGGAGGGAGTCTGGGATAGTTGGCTGCTGGGAGGGCAGAAGGGAGCGTGGAAGGGATCAAGATGGGAGAGAAGAGAGGTATTGGGGAGCAATCCTGCTCCACCAAGCCTCTGCAGTACCCTGCCTTCACACACCCTGGCTTTCGAGGGATGCTGGGCTGCACTCACTTTGCTGGGTTGACCCTCTCGCTGAATGAGGGCTCCCTTCTTCCTCTGCCTCTGGCATGTGAGGCTGGCTGGACTCAGTGTCACCCACTTCACAGGAGATCACCACCTCCTGCCATCCTCTCCCTCCTCCACAGTCAGCAGGGGATGGGTTGTGGTGGGACCTGTTGCAGTCCCGTAGTAGATATGCCAAAAACTGTGGGAACCGGGTCTGGGATTGCTCAGAGGATTTCCTTGCATGCCTTAAGCTTTGAATCATTTGGAGTCTCAATGTACAAAACCAGCAATACGCACAGAGGGGATTTCCCTCTCTTCCTCTCTCCCCAGGCTGTGTCTCATCCAGTTGCAAAGGCTGAGAAGAGGGCTCAGCAGCAGTCATCATGTCCTGTAGAACTGCTCCAGAGATGTGGGAACAGTCCTGGAGAGCTCAGCTGTTTCCCCAGCCCCAGTTCGCTGTGGGGAACAGGCTGGGCAGTGAGGGCACATGGATATGAGGGGCAAGGCTCCTGCTTCCTCCTTTGGCTTGGGAAGAGGAAGAGCTGAAGAAGAAACCTCTGCCACCTCCCAAGACTGAAGGCTGGGTCTCTCCCCTTGGGGGAAGGGGAGGACAGCAGGTGGGATGGAAGTGGCTCACATTGTGTCAGGGATTAAGGCCAACATCCCATCTGCCTCTGTGGCTCCTCCTCTCCAGGGGCTGGCAGCAAAGAGGATCTGCAGTGGCTGACTCAGAGCAGAGGTTCAGCCCTCTGCGCAGCAAACATGGGCTCGTGGGATTTTCTGAATGTTGCAACCTGTGAAATCTGGCCTTGGCTTTGCCTGGAAGTGAGCCCTTACCCCCAACATTGCTGGTCAATGTGCAAAGTATAAATCCCAGACTCTTCCCTGCAGCAGCCCTGAAAGCTAAAGCGTGGATGGCCAGCGTGGACCTGCCTCCAGCCCTTACCCTGCTCACAGCCTTGCTAATTCTTCTCCCTTCCTTTCCTAGCCTTCCTTGAAATGCTCACCTCCTTGTTGATCACAGAGGTTAGGAATGAGATTTGTCACCAACTGCTCTCGGACTGGGCAGGTTGGAGCCAGTGGATGGAGCAGAGGTGTTCCTGGACAGTGGTGCTATGAAGTGTATTTTCTCTGGAGACCAGGATGCTACAGGGACAGGGATGAAGCTGCTTTTTGAGTGAGTCCCAGAGGCTATGCTAGTGCTTCCCAAGATCCTATCACCCTCCTGGCATTGCCTTAGGATGGGTAGCTCTGCTGAGCTCAGGGCAGTTTGTGGTCTTTGTAGGGCAGATGCAACCCCAGCATGGGGCAGGTGCTGAAATACCCTGTGCTCAAATAGGGTACTGACTGTGCTCGAGTGTTTGCAGCAATTAAAATACCACTGGCTGTTTTCTTTTCCAGCTGTAGCAGCAGCCGCTGCAGGAGATGGATTATTATGGCACTGGGGCAAGACAGGCTTTTTGGCTGGAGGACTTTTCCAGGAGAGAGAGTTGCTACAAGGAGGAAACCTCATCTCACTCTCCCTTCCTGTCCCCAGACATTGTGTGACTGCTATCTTGTCTGCATTGTAGGAGCAGCCTGCAGCAGGCGCCAGGAAAATTCCTGGCCTTGGGACCAGCATGCTCTGGTCAGCCAGTCCTCCTGCTGGTGGCATCACCGTGAGCCAGGCTGGGGACTGGCTGTGAAGGGCTGACTTGTGGTCCTGTGCCACTCCAAGACATCCAGGCTGTGGGTGGTGAAATCCCTGGCCATTGGCTTATAGCAATTGTGGTACAGCCAGAAAAGGCACTGGAGTGTTTACACCTGTCCCCAGGGAACACCCCCCTGTACAAACCCCTCAAGTGTCTGTTTTGGCAACAAGAAGGAAGCAGATGATGGCTCATGTGTTGTGGCCCTGTGCTAACGCCAAGCAGGGTTTCCCCCTGCTCTGGAGGAACAGGGCTCCACTGCCCCAAATCTGGCTCTCCCAGGGGTGATGGGCTACCACACAAGCCTCAAAACTTCCTTGGGCACTGCAGCCAGGTCGCTGAGCCCTGTTCCCAGCTGCAGGGGGGTGGCCAGCTCTGCTCCCCTCAGGCTCTGTGGAATCCTTCATCTCCAGAAGCCTCTGCTGCAGAGCTCAGAGCTGTGGTGTGGAGCCACAGGAAGAGATGGGCAGATGAAGATTAGGGTTGCATCCTCCCTTCAAAACAACTTCTGCTGCTGCTCAGTCTTTGCAGCAGGTTCCTGGGCAAGCAGGTGACCCGTAGGCTGCTGCAGGCGTGGGGTGTGTTCAGCCCGCCAGATGCTATTTGGACAGGGATGCCCAATCCTACTTACACAGAGGGGCAAGACAGAGAAACCCAAACCTCTGTGGGGATTATGGGGAGAGTGAAAAAGCTTCAGCCAGACTGTTTTCCCCCCAAGAAAGGTTATTTTCTTACAAGGGGATGTTTTACAGGAAGGTATCAAGGGAATTTTTAGTGGGATAACACCCAGCTGAGTTGTTTCAGCTTCCCTGGTTTGTCTCTACATGTTGCTGCTTCTTGACCTCAGCTGGTTTTGAAGTGTTGTAATAATATTGTGTTATTATTCCTAACGCTGCTTTGATATTTTGAAGGTGAAGCTTTCCTTACCCAGCTGTTCTGAGGAAGACTTGGGTATTCACCACTTTTTGTTCTGACTTGGAAACAATTGAAAGTGCTGGAATTTCCCGCTTTTGGAAATTCCAGTTCTTTTCTCCTGAGTGTTTGGGGGTGTAGCCTCTATGGCATGTGCCTTTCGACTGCTTCTTCAGCAGCTTGAAAGCACAGGAAACCGCGTGCAAGGACGGATGGATGCCATCAGGTCTGATTTGTATCTCTGGTTTATGAAAGCATCATCCACACACCAGCATGAACCCTGCCGGGGATTTTCAGAGGCATGAAGTGAAGCTCTTGGTGAAGTCCCTGCACTGCTGCCAGCCCCACATGCGTTTTCAGCCCCTTTCTCAGCAGAAGCGTTGCTCAGAGAGGTTTTGTGGTGTCTTCAGGGCCCTCCCTGGAGCTGGGGCAGGGCTCTTGCCCGAGTTTGCCTATGGGAGCAAGGAGACACCAAGGCTCCTCCGTCCCACCCAAATCTGCCCCAATAAATCAACTGCTCTTGCCCCAGGGTCAGCAACAGTGAGGTTTTATTTATCAGATTTTAAATTGTCTTTTCCATCTGGGTAAATTCCTTGGGTTTAGTGGCATGTTTGGGTATGAATTATTTTGCTTCAAGACAGACAATCTCCCTACCCAGACCCCTCTGCTCCCCGCCCCGAGACTCCCCCGCTTGCAATGTGGTGCTGCTTTTCAGCGCAAAGTGAGTTGTTCTCTGGAGGGGACTGAGCGTCCCCTGAAGCCCCCGAAGCTGCGGTGACATCAAGGCAGTGGCTAGGTGCTGGCTCAGACATGAAGGGTCCCAGCTGCCACCTAGTCCTCCCCACCACACAGGGCCAGCAGAGCCTTGCGGTAGTCGCCAGAGGTGTCCTTCTGCAAGAGGGAGAGCCGTGTCAGAGAACCAGTCCTGGGGAAGTCCAGTTCAAGGTGCTGGGCACAGGGAAGGCACAGCTCCACGTCCTGGACCCCCTGCAGGTATCCTGCAGCAGTGGAAGATGCCAGCACATCCTCTCTACAGCCAGACCAGCCAACACTGGGGCTGCTGGGGGCAGGTTCCCCCTCCCCAGGTGCTGCTCAGCTCTTGAGCTGCTCATGGCTCAGGTCCCCTCAGGGCTCAGGGCCAGGACTCAGCCAGACAAGGTGATGAGCCTGGAAGGGATGTCCCTGTCCCCTCACCTCAATCATGTGGTGCAGAGATTTGTCGAACAGGTCTATGAACTCGCCCCGGATGTTGAACAGGTCAATCTCGCTCCGAGAAATCATGATCCGGGTAAGGGTCCTCTCATCTGTGCCAGCACCCTGCAAGGGGGAGCTTGAATAAAAAGCCCTGCAGGGACTGGGGCTCACATGCACCTGGCATCTCCAGCACAGTCCAAGCTGGTGAGCAGGCCCACAGGAAGGCCACAAAAATGATCAGAGAGCTGGAACACTTCTCCTGTGAGGAAAGACTGAGGGAACTGGGGTTATTTAGCCTGAGGAAGAGATGGCTCCAGAGAGATCTTTTTAATACGTAAAAGGGGCTTTAGAAAGATGGGGACAAACTTTTTAGCAGGATCTCTAGTGATAGGACAAGGGGTGATGGTTTTAAATTAAAAGAGAGAAGATTCAGACTAGTTATAAGGAAGAAAGTTTTTACAATGAGGGTGGTGAAACTGGCACAATTTGTCCAGAAGGGTGGTGGATCCCCCCTCTCTGGAAACATTCATGGCCAGATTGGATGGGGCCTTAAGCAGTCTTGAAGATGTCCCTCACTGCTTATTGCAGGGAATTGGACTAGATGACCTTTAAAGGTCCCTTCCAACCCAAAATATCCTATGATCTCTCCTTGGACATATACCGGACTTGCTGTCCAGCCAGACACATCTGCTAACCCTAGCTATTGGTTTGAGCTCAGCCCTCCCTACTCCCTCAGGGACAGCCAGAGGACAAAACCCATCCCTGTCAGGGGGTTAAAGCAGAGAGTCCCAAAGAATCCCAGCACAGCCCTCTCCCATAACCCAGCCCCAGGACGGTCTGTCCGCACCTTCATGGACTTGTAGAGCTTGTCAGCGAAGAAAGCCGGCTTGTTCTTCACACTCCGGACTGCAACACACAGAGGGGAGGGGAAGTGGGCTCATGGCACCCAGCAAGGAGCTGTGGCACCACTGCATCAGCCACAAGCCCTCCTTGGTACACGGGTGCAGGCCTGGCCCTCTCTAGGGACTCTGTAAGTGCCCCAACCCCACGCCCCACTGGGAGTCTCCATGGCCCAATGGCAGCAGCAATCTGCTGCCACGCTGCCTTGGCAGTGACAGCTAAAAGGGCTGCCTGCCCTGCTGGGAGCACTGACCGATGGCCACGAAGGCGTCCCTTACATCTCCCGACATCCGCTTCTTGATGGCGTGCTCCACGTCGTGGTTGGTCATTTTGATGAACTCCTGAAACACTGGGGATGGGGGAGAGGAAAGGGTCACTGCCCTGGGCACCCAGGAGACTCGAGCCTCAGCTGTAAAGACTTCTGGACCGGGCTTTGGTGACTTCAACAAGCCACCTCAAATGCCAGGCCATACCATCTCTTCCTACTGCCTCATCCCCACCACAGCTGGGGAGAGAGGGCTCAACCTCAGCCTTGGGGGGATCCCCATCTCCCATCCAGCCCAAATCCAAGCACTTGTGTTATAGCTGATGGAGAAACGTGATCCTACCTCTGCGGAGGTGGGGGTAGCTGCGGGTGCAGAGGATGCTGAGGAATCGGGTCTCCAGGGAGTCACTGGAGTCGTTGCTGGAGACATCAGCAAGTTTCTGGGAGAGAACAAAGAGTGAAGAGAGAGGCAGAGACATGGACATGGCAGAGAGGGACACAGATGTCAAACAGCCCTTCCGGGGACAGCCAGTCTTGACTTAAAACTGTTTTGCAAAGAGGGTGGCCTTTTATGAGCAGGAAAATAGCTGGGGATTTTTTCCCCCTAAGAAAGGCATTTCCTCTGCACAGATGTGAAGCTGCACACTCACACACTATCTCTAAGAAAAGATGTTTTCCAGTTTTTATGGAAAAAGCTCTGCAATGCTCATGGTTAAGACTCTTTTTTTGTCCTGTGGAGGATGTTTCAGGGGTGACCAACACAACCTGAAGAGGAAATTCAGAGCTGCCAGACACAGAAGCCACCCTGGGCCACAGCAGTGCTGCCCGTGGGTGAAATGGCTGCTATTCCTCTGCGGGGGTCAGTGGGAGGCTGTGCTCTTCTCACCCATTAGGCTATTGCACGAGAAAGTCACCCCTTCCCCAATTCCCACTTTTGGGAAGCCAGCCCCAAGTCCCACACTTCCTGGAACACGGGTCCTGCATGCAGGCAGCGGGCAGGCTTGGTCCCCAAGGGCAGGGCAGGTGGCTTTCTCCCTCTCCTGCCCCACACTGCAGGCAAGTGCCCTCATTGCAGGTCCCATCTGTCCCCTTGTCCCCATCCTCAAGCAAGGACACCAGAGTCCCAAGCAAGTGAGCACAGCCCATGTGCTCTGAAGAGCCTGGCTTATGGGGCCTGGCTTATTCCCAGCGCCAGCCCTGCACCCCAGGACCTCAGCATCCCCTCAAACATGCAGAAGGGTGAGGAGCGAAAGGGCAGGCACTCACCAGGGTCTCAGCAACAACCTGGTGGAGAGAGAGAGAGACAGGAAGACAACAGGGTCAGAAGGTGCTGCTCAACCTTTATCCTTCCCTGACAAAGCAAGGGAAGTCTAGCAAAATCCCTTAAAATTACCTGTCCCTAGTTCCCTGCTTCCCCATGAGCAGGACCTGTGTCCTCCTCCAGTTTGGCCTCTACACCAGTGCGTTGGGAGGGTGGCCTTTGGCCAAACAAAGTGAGTTCCCCCAGCCCTGGAGCTTGGGTGACAGTCTGTTGCTCCTCAGGGAGCATCCTTGCCTGGCTCTAGGCTGCCTCCCACCAGCCTGCCCACCTCTGCCAGGCGCAGTGGGATGAGGGGAAGGGCAGCTTTGCTGACAAAACACAGCATGGTGCCAGGTCAGGTGCCACTTGGCTGGCTTGTCCCTGTGCTTGTCATCCCTGGCTCTCTCTGTGCAGCAGGGTGAGGTGAGCAGCAGCACATGCAGCAGGGGTGCAGGCAGGGCACGGGCAGAGGCGCAGGCAGAGAGTGTGGCAGGGAGCAGGCAGGGCATGGGCAGAGGTACAGGCAGAGAGTGTGGCAGGGAGCAGGCAGTGCACGGACAGGGACACAGGCAGCGCAGCATCCACTCCCTCTGCTGGCGGCAGCCCTGCTGGGAATGCTGTGGTGCTCTCCCTTGCGTTGGAACATCCAGTGCCGGCACAGGACAGGAAGCGAGAGCTCGGGTTTGACCCTGCACAGATCTTCCCAGCCCCTTACAGAAAAGACGTGGCCCGGAGGAGCAGGAGGTCAGGGAGCACAACCCCTGGGTCACAGGTCTCCTGGGACCAGGAGCTGAGCCAGAGAATGGGCCCCCACACCCCCTGCACTGCTTCTGGCTGCTCAGCCATCCCCCTCCAGTTGTGTCTCAGGAGAGGTTTGGAGCACCCCAGTGTGTCCGGGGTTGCCCCATGCACAACACACAAAGGTGGATGGCTCCTGCAGACCAGCCCAAAGCTGTGTCTGAAGCTCAAGAGCCAAATTTCAGCATCAGTGTGTGTTACTGAACCCCAGAGTGGCAGCTCTGCACAAGAAAAGCTGCAGCCTACTGGTTGGGAACTCCCTGGGACTGCTGTCCCCATGCACGGAGCAGCAGAGCCAAGGGCATCAGCAATCAGGCATGGGAGCTTTACCTCCAAGGGTATCATTTCACCTGGCATCTCCTCCTGCAGTTTACCTGGCCCAGCAGCATTTGCTTCCCTGAGAATGTCAATTCCAGACCAGGGCATGCAACATTCTCTTTTTTTTTTTAATGCAAAGCCCATAAGAGCACTGCCAATATGGGTCTTACCTTAGCATCTTCGTGTGCCTGTGTGAGGTTCTCTGGTCCTTCGTCACGGTTGCCCTGTGGTTGGAAACAAAAATCATGGAGCTGGAGAGGGGACATCTCCTGGGAGAGCCCCAAGTGAGGGGGTGGCAGAGTCCAGCAGCATTGCCCAGCCAGGCAGTGATGCTCTGTCTTCTCCAGCCACCGACCTTCTAGACCCCCAGCACTGCCTGTGGCAGGGAGAGGACAATCCCCAGTGAGAGCTGCCCTTACCAGAGCCAGGGAGACGAGAATTCTCTTGAAATGCCCCGATGTGTCAGAGCTCAGGTCATCTTCCAGGCTCTTGTGGTAGGCTGTGGAGAAGAGATGGCTGAGCCCTGCAGCTCAGCTTCCCACCTACCAGTGCCTGTTGTGCCCCTGATCCCCACGGGAAGCATGGCTGAAGCAGATGCCTCCATCTGCTGTGTTCAGGCCAAGGGAAGAGGGGATCAGCCCAGCAGCTCTAATACCCTGAGCATGAGCACAGCCTCTTGCTCCAGGTACTCTGGAGGAAATAGGATCATTGTGAAAGAGCTCTCAGGGAAGGAGACGTTGATGGCAGAGCTGGGGCAGGTCAGAGATGGAGAGAGGCCAGGACCAGCGCTCTACTGGAGGGACTAATAGACCTTCACAGCACCAAGCCATGGACCCAGCCCAGAGACAAAACTTTGCCTGGGCTCTGGCAGGGCCTTGTGCAGTGTGATCTGTGCCCAGGACCTGGGTCCTCCCCGTCTGTCCTGTGCCATACCTTCCTGATAAGCCTCGTTGATAGCCCTGATCTCCTGGTTGTTCCGCGTGGCCATGATTTCGATGAGGACGCTCTCATCTGTGCCGGCCCCCTGGAAGAGAGGGGCACGGTGGGTGCTGCAGGTGCCAACACCAGATGGGGACATGGTGGCACTGCCCCACAGTGCCAGGCAAGGAGGGGTCCAGGTCAACCATGTGGCAAAAGTTTACATCCAGCAAACAGCCCCAAGGGCTGGTAGGAACCAACATGAAAGTGTCCAAGTATGCTGCTAGTGGGGTCCCAACTGGTGTGACTGGTGGACAGCAGTGCATGTCACTGGTTTGCCCCTACCCTGGCTCTCCTGTGGCTACCAGCTGGCTGAGCATGCTGGGCTGCAAAGAGGCCAAACAGGGCTCCCAGCAAGTCTTGAGTGCAAACCAGGTCTTTGTCCTGATGCTTTCTGATCTTTTCTTCTCTGTAGGAGACCCTGGGGCATGTGAAGCTGGGGGTGCTCACAGCCCCAGGACACCAGCAGTGTGGGTACAGCCACAGCGAAAACCACTTTTTCCTCCCATGCTGGCACTGATACCAGCAGTGTGGCAATTACCTCCACGGCCTTCCTCAGCTGCTTGGCATCGTACTGCGCTGGCGTCAGCATCAGCCCAAGGATCAGTTTGGCCAAGCTGCCCGACAGCTCGGATTTCAGGTCAGCCATCAGGTCCTGCAAAAGCGTTTGAGGGTTCAGTCCCCAGCTGCTTCTGCAGTGGAGGCAACGTGAGAGAGAAAAAAGGGGAAGAGAGCAGGGGGGTTGGAGACATCTGTGAAAACCCTTGGGGCAGTTTAAAGTCCCATATTCGAGTGGCTTTGGGGAGATCCTGGCTCTGGAGTCCTCTGTGTGGAACTGAGGATGGGGCAAGCCAAGGGGAAGAGACACCCTCGCTCGGGCTGGTGGGGCACCAGAGTGGGAGGCTGCTGTGACAACTCTTTCTCTTGGGGCAGGGCATGTGGGTGTGCCCCAGCTGCCCACTGCTGCCTGGGCAGGATTCCTTTCAGTGAGGGGCTGATCTCCATGTGGGAGGGAGCAGAAGGAGGAAGCAGGGTAGGATGAAGGCTGCAGTACCCTGCCATAATGAGCCTTGTAAGCCTTCAGGATCTGTTGCCTCTGGGCGTTGCTCCTCTTGGTCACCACCTCAATGATGGCCCCCTCGTCCGTTCCTGCAATGACAGCAGAGCCACACTGTGTCACCATGTCACCCCTGATCATGGGCACATTGCCACCCCCACGAACTGGTGGGGAAGGGAGAGCTCCCACAGCTTCAGCTCTTTATTCCTCCTGGGGTTTCCATGGAGCCCTGTGGGGGCCATGGAGAATTTTCTGCCCCAGGAGCTGTTGAGGAGAAGCAGGAAGGGCCTAAACTCATGGTCCCCACTTACCCAGGCCCTTCATTGCCTTCCTCAGCACCTGCGCGTCCCCATCATCATTGAAGTCTCCTGCAGGCTGCACAGTTCCTCGCAGCTGTGGATGCAGACGGGTTTAGGTTCATCCCCAAGATGGGAGGGAGGGAGGAATGGATGAAGGGATGAAGGGATGGAGGGAGGGAGTGAGAGAGGGAGGGAGAGAGAGAAGGAGAGATGGAGAGAAGGAGGGATGGAGAGAAGGAAGGAAGGAAGGTGCCACCCAGCAAGCTGAGGCCAAAGCAGGTTCTGTGTTAGTGCAAGCACCTGGGGATCAGTGAGGATCTCCTCGCCACTGTCACCCCTTCCTTTAAGGGGCAAACCATAGCCAGACCAGCAGAGAGCAGGAAGAAGACGGCAACAGACAGTCCCTGGAGTCTCGGTGTCCTGGCCAGTGTTACACCTGCCTGCCCTAGCACTGGGACATCTCAGCCTGGGCTGACCGCGTCACTCAGAGACAGGACTCGCTGAAAGGGTGCCCACTCCAGCCCTGCAGTTCTACCCTCCAGTGTCCTTACAACTCCATCCTCACAGTGTTCTTTTCTGCAGGGTATCTTTTCTCAGGGTATCTTTTCTCAGGGTATCTTTTCTCAGGGTATCTTTTCTGCACATCCCAAAGCACCCTTTTTTGGGAGCTCCAGCTGCATGCAGGGTGCCGCTCTCCATAGTGCCGCCATGCCCCGGCCAGCTCTGGGCTACCCCAGGGAGCAGGAGTTCTTTGGCGGGCACTGGAGCCAGGGCTGCACGTGATGCATTGCACAGACATGCAGGACCCACTGCCCCAAGGGAGGAAGGCCTCAGAAAGAGGAGGGGTTAGTGGAGCCCACAGGGGGCGGCCAGCCCCGCCAGGGTTTCGTCCTGCCAACCTCGTACCCCAAAACCAGAGAATGGCATCGAGAGAAGCTGGGCAGTGAGAGGCAGAGCAGAGGTGTGGGGCTGGCCGTGCCCCGTGGCAGAGAGGAGCAGCCAGGGGTCCCAAGCTGGCAGGCAGCACAGAGGGGGTACAGGGGGCTAGGGGTGCTGACCTCTACTTTGACCGCACTAAGCTCCCACATCCGATAGGCCACCTGCGCCGCCTCGGGGAAGAACTCACCTGCAGCACTGCAACGGGAGGGCAAGGACAGGGGACAGTGAGCCATGGGGGCCCTGCACCTGCCAACAGTCCCCCTCACCCCATCTTGCCCCTCCATGAGGGGTGTTTTGTATCCACTGGGCACAGGGGCAGGAGCCAGGTGCTTGCTGTGGGGCTGGATGGGTGGGAATGGGAGAAAATGTGTGGTGAATCCCAGCCTCCCCTACCAGAGCATCCTCCCTCCAGGGGTTTGGCCCTGCCCTGCAGGGCTCCCATGTGCCAAGAAGGGACCATGACATCATGGCTGGCCATGCAGAGGGGCCACAGGGCCCCCTGTACTGAACCACTGTCACTGTGGGTGGTGCTGGTCCAGGTGCTGCACCGGGCTCTGACCCAGAGGTTGTACCCAGCACCAAGGGGATGAAGAGGGACACAGGGGGGTGGCAGGTGGTCTTACTCATCATCCCCTCCGCACAGCTTCAGCAGAGCCTTCTTGTACTCCCCAGAGGTGTCCTCCTGGAAAGGCAGATGGAGACAGAGAACCATGCAGTAGCTAGAGTCAAGGTAGTGCCATGGGATGGGCTCACGGAGAGGGTTCTTCCTGAACCTTGTCCTCAGAGATGGACACCCAGCACAGCCCTCCCAGGGGCGCTGGCATCATGAGGGAGGCAGTACCAGCAGCTCCTGGAGGGTGAGCAGGGACCCGCAGCACTCACCTTTATCATGTTGTAGAGAGATTTCTCATACTTGGTCCTGAACACCTCCCGGATGTCCAGCATGTCGATCTCGCTGCGGGACACCATGATGCGGATCAGCGTGTTGTCTCTCGTGCCCAGACCCTGCAATGCAGCAACCCCCCACATCAAGCCTGGGATGGCCAAGCAACCCTGCTCAGCCCACCACATGTGGGACCCTCTATCTGATTTCTACCCAGCCCTGGGTCTGAAGGAATAACTCCTTTGCAGGGAAGGGCAGAGACCCCAGGCCACGTAAGTCCTGCCTTCATGGACCTGTGTCACCCTGCTCTCCAGTAGCACCCCGTGGCAAGGGGACCCCTCCTCTGGCCAGCTCCCTGCAGTGCTGGGAGGGCCCTGTGGAGAAGGGGAAATTCACTCACCTTCATGGCCTTGTAGAGCCTTTCAGCAAAATACTCTGCTGTGCTTCTGATGCATTTCACTGCAGGGAGATTGAGGTGTGAGGGATGCCAGCACCCAGCTTCACCAGTGCCCCCAGTGCCCCCAAGGAGCAGTGGAGTGTTTTTGCAGGATCCCCATGCGGGGCTGGCTTACCCACGGCCAACATCAGCTTCTCGAAGTCACCAGAGAGCTCTCCCCGGATACTCCTCTCAATTGGCTTCCCAGCAATCTTCAGATATTCATCAAAAACTGTGGGATGAGAGCAAGGAGATGCCTGGAAAAGCTGCCAAGATACCTTCAAGCCCACCCTGAACTCGCAGGTGATGCTCACCCAGGCGGAGATGCTGCCTGCTCCTCCGGCCAAGGATGTAGATGAACTGGGCCTCGTCTGTGCCCCATTTCAGCTCTCCAGCTTCCAGCAGGTCCTTGTGGGATGGCGAAGGTGGCACAGCCTGACTCAGGGTGCTGCCCTTGGCACCCACCCACCTTTTGCAGTCCTAAATCCAGATTGTCCCAGTGCCACCAGCCCCATCCCTGCCCAGATACCACCTGTCACAGTGACCTGCCAAGCCTCACCTTTGCATCCTGCTCCACCAGGTCCTCGCTCACGACATCATCCTCTTCCCTGGCACCCTGTGGGAGAGAGACAGGCTCAGCCCTGTAGGGCACAGGCACCCATCACCTACAGATGCTGGACAGATGGACATACCTGAAGCAAAACGACGAGCATCTTCTTGAAGTGGCCTGACGTGTCTCCAACAATGTCAGCTTCCAGGTCTCTCTCATAGGCTGGTGGAAAAAGGAAGGGAAGAGGTCAGGCTTGGAGAGCTGGATCCCTTCACCTCTGCCCTTCTCATGGCTCAAGAGGGCACAGGGCAGCCCCTGCCCTTCCCCAGCCCTCACCATCTTTGTAGGCAGCCACCAGGTCATGGATCTCCTGGTTGGTGCGGGAGGCGAGGATCTCGATGAGGCACTTCTCATCCGTGCCGACACCCTGTGGGCAGAGACACAGCCCCATGAGCAGTGGAGCTGGCTGGGGTGTCCTCAGAGGACCCTGGGGGGTGCCCACCCCTTACCGAGATGGCATCTTTGATCTCTTTGGCATCACTATAGGCTGGGGGCCGCATCAGGCTCACGATCAGCCGCTCAAACTTCCCTGTCAGCTCGTACTTCAGGTCTGCAATGAGGTCCTGGTGGAGGGGGAGAAAGGGGCTGGGGGACCCTTTGCTCCACAGCACCTCTGAGTGGGTCCAGGGAGCAGTGGGTCCCTGCTGGGTGGTGGCAGCCACGGCCACTTGTGTCTGCACTGGGGGCACGGACCAGGGAGTGTTCCTGGCTTTACCTTCCCATAGAGGGACTTGTAGGCTTGGCAGATCTCCACCCGCTGCTTGTTGCTTCTGGATGTGATGAGGTCAAGGATGGCCTCCTTGTCACTGCCTGTGGGGACAGCCAGGAGTCATGGATAGCCCGTGGCTGGGCTCACCACAGCCACCCTGCTGTGCCCAAAGCTGCTTTGCAGTTGGGGCTGGGAGGACAGGCAGAGCCAAGCTGGGTCCAGGGAGGAAAGCAAACCAAGAGAGCTTTAGCACACTGCTAAAGCAGTGAGTCATCTGAGAGGGGAAGGGATGCAGGACACCCAGCCATGCAAGGGTTAACCGAAGGAACAGGGCACATCAAGGGCCCGTCTGGAGGAGCATCCTTACCAAATCCCTTCATGGCATTGTACAAGGCCTCTGCATCCTGGTTGGCATCAAAGCCCTGGAAATCCTTCACTGAGCCCCTGTAGACCTACAGGAAAGGAGAGGAGAAGGTACAAGGGGAAGGAGCAGCCCCAGTGGCTTGGGGGAAGAAGTTGAAGCTGAGCAGGATTGAGGTGAGATCCGTTTTGGCTAAGGCTGGCCAAGGCAAAGCTCAGCCTCAAACATAAACAGTTGTTCTCCTCTGCAGTTGTTTCCTTTCCTGTTTGCTCTCCCTTCCTACAGAGGGAATTAATTTTCCAGTGCCTGTTGCAAGCAAGGAACCACTCCGGATGCTGAGGATGCCCAGGCTCAGCATGGCCTCCAAGCAAGAAGACAAATTTACAGACACAGAGTCATCATGGGCTGCTAAGTGGAAAACACTGAGAAGCACCACAGCTTCCAACAGTTTGTCCTGCCCCAGCATGCACTCCCATGGGGCCCAGGCTGATCCAAGGGTTGGAGCAGAGACCCTGGATATGGGGAAGGACTTTCCTGAGAGCCTGAGAAATCCTGGGGGTTGGCATGATCCACTTCTATCTGCTCTTCTGCCACTTCCAGGCTGCACAACAGGGAGCCAGGAATGACACCTCCAGAGACCTCAGGAAAAAGGAGGGACCAAGATCCCCCTCCCCAGGCCAGTTTTGCCCAGGGGAATTCACCCCAGGGGAGCCTGGAACCAGACTCTAAATGAGATCAGCACTACCCTGGGTGGAAGCAGATGTGAAACCATCCTGGTCCCCCATAAGGAACTGGGATACGTCCCCACCAGAGGCACAGAGTGGGAAGAACTGAGCAGCAGCATTTCCTTAGTGGTCTTGCTGGGAAACAGGAGGGCTGGGAGCTGAGCTGGGGCTGTCAGCTGTGTCAGCACCCTGGGAAACTGAGAATCCTCCCTTGGCTCTGCTTGTATCATCTGCCAGCCGGGTGTGTGCACCTCCCTGGGCTCATCTACTCAGGATCTGCTGCACGGCTTCTTTAAGATCCTCAGGAGCTGTGCAGAGGCCCAGGCCTGCTGCCAGCATGGACATCTAAAGCCAGCATATCCTCGGAGAAGATGGGCATCAATGTCCCTGACCCAGGAAGTGCCTCCAGGAATGTGCCCAAGGAGATGGACTCAGGGCAGCTCCACACCCACCGCTCCCCTGGGTCCCATCCAGTGCCTCAGCACAACAGCTCTGCTGCACATCCCACCCAGCACCTTCAGAAACAAACCACCCTCTCTCCTCTTATTTTCCAGAGAGAAACTGGGCACATCCCACAGGCCCTCTTGGAGGAGCTGCTGGCATTGGTGTCCCATGTGGCAGGGACCACGAGGAGATGCTGCCCTTCCAGGGAACCAGGCGGGCACGGGACAGATCGTATTGCAGGTGATGCATCGGGAGAGCTGGATTT
Organism: Corvus hawaiiensis; assembly: GCF_020740725.1. Taxonomy (NCBI): domain Eukaryota; kingdom Metazoa; phylum Chordata; class Aves; order Passeriformes; family Corvidae; genus Corvus; species Corvus hawaiiensis. Next base: position 6,753,581 of record NC_063227.1, on the reverse strand, counting down.
AGCCCCGCTTCCCGGCAGCTCCCAGACCCTCCTGGCTTGGCACAAGCTGCTGCCACACACATGCCTTGCAGAGATGGAAATAAATTGCAAGGCAAAGGAGGTGCCTGGAGGCAGCAGGAGTGAACAAGGGTGGCTGGAGGGTATTGGGGAGTCAAGATGTTGGCCGTAGTTAAATGGAGAGGAGGAGCAGGGCTGTGTTTCTGCCTGCTGGGCCATTGAAGCATGAGCTGCCTGCCTTGCGGGGGCAAGGGAAACTGAGGCAGGAGCTCAGAGCTGCGTATCACCCCACACTCCCTGCATTCTCTGTGGGAATGAGCCCCAGGGAAGTGCGGGAACATCAGTTAGGATGGAAACAGCATCCTGCCCACTGCATACTCCTCATACCCCATCCCACTCTCCATCCTGTTTCAGCTGCCAGGGGCCTCCTGACGCCCCTCCTCCAGCCTCTGAGTCATCCCGGCCTGTCCAGGACCTCCCGGCTAAAAATAAGCCACACTGGGGCCAGGAGGGTGGAAGCAAAATTCCCAGCGTGGCTTCACTCTCTCCCACTCTGTGGCTGCTTGGGGTCCGGGACCACCACAGGGAAATGTTCGCCTGCACTGTGCCTCAGTTTCCTCACCTAGAGCAACCACTGCCTCAGCTGGGCAGGAAGCTTTGGGTAAAAAGGCTAGAGGAAATAATTGCTTGATTTCTCCAGGGAATGGAAAGCAGAGCCCGGCCCCAGTAGTGGAGAAGGGAGGCTCTGGGCTGGGACTCCACCCCTGCCAGCAGGCAGGCTGTGCTGAGCCAGCCACAGCTGCCCACCGAGGCAGGGTTTTCCACCCACACTGAGACGTTTTCCTGGCTGCAAGGGAGCACCTGCTTACCCAGCTGCCACATTGCACCAGCCCGTTTGGAGTGGGAAGTAATCCAGGCTTGGGAGAGGGGAGAGGCCCAAACAGGGCTGCACGCCTTGCAGCATGCTCAGGCGGGATTTTTCTCCATCAAAAGTCCAAATCCCCAGTGCAACATCTCTTCTCCTCCCCTTCCCACGGCCCTGCTTCTCTTCCCCATCCCACTGTGGTCCCAAAAGGATTTTTGCTCCTTGCTGTCCCTGCTCCCCAGCCCAGCACTTCCCCCATCTGCACCACATCCAGACAGCACTAGCTGGAGAGTCAGGAATGTAAACAGGCTCTGGGCAGCATGGTGTCCATGCACGTCACCACCATCCTTGCTGCTGCTGGAGATAGTGCCCCAGCTCTGGGGTCTGCCCTGCGGCACCCCAGGACCCATCCCTGCCGTGTGGAGGTCACCCTTACCTTTCCTTTGGGTGCCATGGCTTCCCAAGCTGGAAATCACTGGAGCGAGGGCAAGGAGGAGCTGTGGAAGGGAACAGAGAGGTCAACATGAACCAAAGCCCCTCTCTGTAGGTTGTGTTGGTTAAGGGAAGGTTTGCTCCCTCCTGGGGTGTGGGTGTGGTGCCCATGGGAGGGAAATCCAGGTGCTGCAGGATGGACTGGGGAGAGGGGCTTTGCTGGTCACCCTGTAATCACCGAGCCTTTGGTATCTGGCACTGAGGGCACCCCACAGGCCAGGGGCAGTGCAGATGGGCCCTGAACAGCTTCCTGCCAGTACCCAGAGAAACCACAGGGAAAAATGTGCTGAATATGTGGAAACGGGCCGAGCATCCTCCGCAGGGCTGGGCCTTCTTGCTGCACCCTGCAATGTGCCTTCTTCTCCCCTGCAGCCCCCAAGCCCTGGGGCCATCCCAGCTTTAGCAGCTGCTGGGGACATTCCCTTGTCACATGGCACTGGGCAGCCCCCACAGGATCCCAGCAGCTTTTATCTGAGTTTCTGTACAGCGATCAAGGCCACCATCAGCCCCACACATCCTTGGAGACCAGCAAACACAGCTGGGTTTCCAGGGTAACTTGCAGGTTGTTTTCTAACACCAGCACCATTTATAACTGCAACCCATTGCGGTGTGGGCTCTCCCCACCCTCTCAGAGGAAGTCCCCCAACAGCGCCATTTGCTCTGAGGAGCTGGTAGAGGGAGAAAAACAGCTGGAAAATGGAGCCCAGCCATGAATGAACCGCTGAGCGTCAGCTGAGGCCAGCCATGAGGCCCAGCCCCGCCTGGCTTGTTCACCCTCCCTCTGAGACACGTTGCAGAAAAATTCAAAGCCGAGCAGGGCCACCCTGGGGGATTTCTGACCCCAGGGGAGTTCGGTTTCATGCCATGGAGCGAGCAGGAGAAATCACATGAACTTCCCTGGCTTGGCTGCACATCCCTGCAGGAGCACCCAGGCAAGGGGAGACCCAGCCCTGCAGCCATCAGTGCAGCTGGGTCCCCCTGCTTGGGTACAGGAAGCTTTTAGCACCCGCAGGCACTCTGGTTGAGGGGAGAAAGCTCTGCAGAAAAGCAGAGCTGCCTTCACCTCCCTTTCCCTCTTCAGCTGGGGAGGCTGTGAGCCTCCCCCCCTTCACATGGCTCCTGGCTGTGGGACAGCCCCCACATGCCCCACAAGCAGTGGGGCCGCACTGCAGCCGGGCATTGGGTGGGTGCCAAGGGATCCCACCCCCGGCACATGCAGCCTGTTAATGCCACTTGGGAGCCCGTACCCGAAGCTGTGCACCCTCCTGGGAGTGGGGAAATCCAAGCAGGGCACAGCCCTTCTCCCTCACTCCATGCATGTGGCAGCAGGGCTGAGACCACCCAACTCATCTCGGCAGTGGTGGAGAATCGCCAACCACACCCAGTCCCCGACCTGTCCTTGTAGTGCCCCATCCCTGTCCCCCCCTGCTGCTGACAGCTCTGCAGAGGCCGGGGGAGCAGCCCCGGGAAAATCCCCAGACAAACACACCACATCCACGGGCAGCAGTGCCCCAGCGTGGGGCTACACCTGCCCCCCACCCCACACTGGAGAAATGTGGCTTATGGGGGTCCCATGAGAAATCCTAAATGATGTGCACAGCCTTTGTGGAAGCCTCTGTTTCGCCAGCAGTGCACCCCTCCAGCCTCTCCAAAGCCTCCCCCCAGGTCTGAGCTCAGGGGCTGCACCCCAGGAGCCCGACTGCCTTGCGAGGCTCCCCCAGCACGGAGGCCACAGCACCCAGTGCCCCGCCACACGTTGTCCTGAAGCAAAGGGAGCTTCCCCGGGTTAAACAAATAGCGGCACCCATCCTCCTGGTGGGGCTAGGGACGTCCCCAAAGTGCCCTGCCCCACCCCACTGCCAAAAAGCCTCCCGGGCCTTCAAGAGCTCCGAGCCTCTGGGCTGCTGTGGGGTGCGTTTACCTGTGCAAACCTGGCGGGCACCAAACCAGGGGGGATCCTCAGCTTGGATCCCAGCTGGAAGGAGGGATGGGTGTTTCCGCAGCCGCACCGAAGCACGGACTAAGGCGCATCCCGGCCGGGACACACCCAGCGGGGTCCGCAGCCCCGCCAGCGCCCACCTCAGAAAGCACCCACCGGGGGCTTGTCAAAAGGGAAAGATTTTTCCTAAAAAGAAAAAACCCCAGGGATTCCCCCCGCAGCCACCCCTTGGAGAGAGCCTCCGCTTGCACAGCTCACCCCCCAGCCAGGGCTTTCCACAACTTTCCTCCCCCCAGGCCATTGCGGAAAGAAGTGCCCGGCCCCCGCCCGTCTCCCGCAGCCCCGCAGCGCGCACTGACCGCAGCGCGGAGCCTCTGGGTGCGCTCGCAGGAGCAGGAGCCGCCGCCGCCGCCGCCGCCGCGCTCGGGGTGCTCTTATGGCCGAGCGCTCGTCCTTGGCGTGCAGCTGTTTCCTGACGGCGAGACGTCACCGCCCCCGAGTCCCCGCCTGCCATGGCCAGGGCCACATCCCACCCCCGGTGCCGTGCCAGGCGTCCGCCGGGTGCCCGCGGTGCAGCGGCGCCCAATGTCCCCCGCAGCATCACCCTGCCCCTGCCCAGCTGTGGAGAAGGGGGTCGCCTGGCACAACAGCCCCACTGGTGTGAGCAGGGGCACTGTGCCAGCGGCGGTGACACGCACACCACCAGGCAATACCGGTGATTGCATTTCAGCTACGGAAATGTCACTCACCCCTGCTGACCCCCAGCTGTGGTTTCCTGGTGAACACCAGGCGCAGGGTGCCCCACGGCCTCCTGGTCCTGCTGCCTGCCACGTCCTCCTGCACCGAATCAACCCTTCCCTGCTCATGGCTGGGAAATGTCCGTTCCTGGCTCTCTGCAGGAGCCAGAGGATGGAAGAATGGCTGGACATTGGCCCCCAGGACCTGCTTAAGGAGGGAGGTGCTGACCAAGGCTCTGCAGTGAGCACCCCTGTGGCACGACCCGAGCTGGCACCATGAGCTGGTTTTCCCCCCAACCATCTCTTCCCGTGCTGCAGACACAGGGATGAGGTGCAGGCTGAGTCTCTCCAGGATGCTCCTGGCAGGCTGTGCCATTGCCTGCAGTGCCCCGAGGCCGTTTCCTTCCCTGCCTCACCCACGTTAACCCGGCTCCTTCTTTGCCACCACCCTTTGCCCAGCCAGCACAGAAGCCACAGCAGGGCTGGAGGCCCAGTCTGACAGCAGCAAGAGCAGATAAACTCAAGGGACCCCTGGAGATGCTGAAGGCTGCTGGTGTGTAACCTTTCAGGCATCCCAGCCCTGGTGGTACTCACTGGCTTGAGCATCTCTCTGGGGCTGCAAGGCAGCTGAGCTGCTCAGCCCTGCCGGTCCTGGGCAGCACGGACCCCAGGCTGGGTGTGACATACCCGATGGCTGGCATGCAGCCATAGGGCTGTGCTCCCCTGGAGGCAGCCTGGGAGGGTGAGACCTTCACGGCCAGCTAGCACTGGCTGCTCCTTCCTGCCCTGTTTTTCCCTCAGGGCAATGTTCCCTTGGGCTGGCGTTGGTATCTGGAGACCTCGCTCATGTGAGATGGCGTGGGTGACAAGCAGGGCTTTGTTCACCCTGTGCTGCAGTGTGGGACAACAGCCCTGCTCTCCTCCTGGTGCCCCTGGCTGTGCCATGGTGTGCTGAGCCCCCCTGCCCCAGAGGTGCTCACAGTGCCCAGCAGCTCACAGGGTGCTCTAGATATGGGGCTGCTCCATAGAGCCAGGACAAGGCAGCCTTGTGGTTAAAGTGTACACCTATGCTTTAGATGCTCTGGATCCTTCCTTGCTTTGCTCCTGCATGGCTCCTGCTCCCTTCCTCTGTTCCTTGCAAGCTGAAAGCCAGAGGATGGGCTGAGCCCCAGCCTGAGAGGTTTTTGTTACCAAGTACTGTAAGCAGACTCAGACTGAGCGCTATCTACAATAAAACCAAAATTAGGTCTTCACCCCAAAACACCATCTTCCAGCCTCTCCTCAGAGCCCAGACTTGGTCCTCTTCTCCCAGCATGCTGGTGACCAACCAGGTCACCCCATCATGGCCTCTCCTTGCCAGGAGCAGCCCTGCAGAACAGCCATGCTGGTGTCCAAGGACACTCATGTGCCTTAGTGGCCCCAAGCAGCCTACCTGGGACCCCCACCCACACAGCCCTGTGCCCTGGACTAAGCCCAGCCCCTGCTTGCACTTTGCTGCTCAGCCCTGTGTGCTGCAGCCCAAGAATGCCCAAATACCAGGAAAGTGCAAGCAGCCTCAGGACTTTGCTTCAGGGAGTTACAGCTGAATATGCTGCTGCAAACGTCCTGTGGAGCTGGGTCTGTGCTCCTCTGCCTTGCTGCTGCAGTCCCTTTTGGGACCTGTTCACCTCCTGCCGTGTTCCCCAGGGGCAGCTGGGGTCAGTCATAGCTGTAGGTGCACACGCCCCTAAACACTGCTCCTCTCTGCTTGCATTTCCTCCAAAACCAGCTCCACCGAGGTGGAGATGTGGGTCCTGGTGCGAGGGAGCAGGGACAGAGGGAGGGGGTTCTCCCTTCCACCTGCCCAAGCAGCTTGGAAAAGTGAATTAAACTCCCTCAATAATGCCTCTGAGCCTATTAGCATTGCAGGCTGTGTGTATGATTTGGAAGGCGTTGTGGGAAAAATATTTCTGCATAGATTTCCCATTGTGCAGCCTGGAGCGGTGGTCAGCGGGGGGAGGGCCAGGGCACTCCCAAAAGGGATTTAAGGGCAGAGTGTAAGGGGGGCTTGCCTGGGGCTCGTCGTCCCCACCAGCTCGCCGCTGGAGCAGTTTGCCCCAAGGCTGGCCGGGGTGAGTAAAATCACCGGGGCGAGGTGCCCTGGGCGGGGCTGGGGTTGCGCAGAGGGTGGGTGCTGCTGGGGGAGCGGGAGGGCGGCGGCTTCTCACTCCCAGGGGACAGCATTTGTCCTGGAGATCGGAGCTCCCCGTGCCACAAGGAGCACCTCATCCTGCGGGTCTGGGTGCCGGGCAGGGTTGTTCCTTTGTCCCCCAGTTCCACGCCACAGCGGGGATCACATGTCCCCTGTGCCACGGGGCTGTGCCACTGGACAGGGTTTCCACCCAGCTCCCGGCCGTGTAAGTATCAGGTTATGGACTTTGGAGCGTTGGCACGGATTTTGCTTTGCTGTGGGGTAACCTGGAGGTCCTGGCAGCACCGCGGGATGTGAAGGCAGGTTCTCCAATCCTGGAGCTCCTGCGAAAGGGTGTGCAGGATGGGGGAAGGCACACAAATCCCGGGTATGCCATGCCAAGCAGCCCCTTCCCCCCAAGCACAGATGTCACACAATTTGGGGTTTCTGCCTGCCTGACATCCCCACTGGTGCCCCCAGCAAGCCACAGCATCACTGCACGGGCTGATGGCCCAGGGGATCCAGACCTGAGCTGTGCCATTGACCCACAGTTACAGGTGCTGTGGGAGCATCTCCAGCTGAGCGAGTGGGTCCTTCCTGGTGCACTTCAAGGCAACTTCCAGGAGCAGAGCATCTCCCATCCCTCCTTCTCTGGCATGGTTTCTGCATTTCAAATAGTTTCAGTGTCAAAGCTGGGATAATCCTGGCTGTGTATTCCTGCTGGGGAGGCTTCTGGGGCAACAGGACTTTCTGAGCTGGCAGGGGGACAAGCAGGTGTCCTTGTCCCCTCTCACAAGTTGGACAGAGCCAAACAAACCCCAGTCATGCATTGCTCCACTTGTCACTGGGGATGAGAGAGCAGCACAGCTGCTTTAGCCCCATCTTGCTCCAAAATGGGCTGTTTTTTCTGGCAGAGATAGACAACAGGCAGCACCCAGTGAGTGCAGAAGCACTGTGAATGGTGGGAGCTGCAAGCAAATCACTGAGGCTGGGTTTTTGTCACATCCCCAGGGTGGTCAGTGCCCGTGGGGCAGCAGTGTCCTCATGCCTGCTGCTTTCCTCTCCCACAGATGCCGAGCTGTGGCCACCTACACTCTGTGCCGAAGCTGCTTTCCCGCAGAAAACGAGTCCCAGCCAGCTCAGAGGGCTCCAGCCTCCGCCGCTGCCTCTCCACCGTGGATCTGGTTGCCTTGGGAGTGGGCAGCACGCTGGGGGCTGGTGTCTATGTCCTGGCAGGGGAGGTGGCCAAGACCAGCTCTGGCCCGAGCATCGTCCTTTCTTTCCTGATTGCAGCTGTGGTGTCTGCCCTGGCAGGGCTGTGCTACGTCGAGTTTGGGGCCCGTGTGCCCCTGGCTGGCTCTGCCTATCTCTACAGCTACGTGACAGTGGGCGAGCTCTGGGCCTTCCTCACTGGGTGGAACCTGCTGCTGTCCTACGTCATCGGTATAAGGCCCTCTCGATCCCTCTCACCACTGTGTTGGTGGCTTTGCTGGGTGTCCTTTGAGACCTCCCAGAACCACCAGAACACAGCCATCACCTCTCCCCAGGTACTGCCAGCGTTGCCTGGGCCTGGAGTGCTACCTTTGACCAGCTCCTCGGCAAGAAGATGGGGAGGTTTTTGGGTGCTCACGCAGCCATGAGCTCTGTGGGGCTGGCAGAGCACCCAGATGCCTTTGCTGCTGGCCTGGTGGTCCTGCTGTCAGGTAGGTGCCTCCTTCTGTTCCACCCTCCATCAGGTACGATGAGCTCCTCACCCCACTGTGGGCTCTTTAGGATGGTGCTGACCCCATCTGAGACTTTACCATTTCCCTGAGCAAAGAACGGGGAATAGAAAGGGAATCTGGGGAAATCTGCAAGTTGTCCTGAATTTACCACTGCCCCCCTTTTCCACCCTCCCCAGTAATGTCTACCCTGGCATCATCCAGGGAGCTCATCCAGTTTTGATGTTTTATTCTCCAGGTCTTCTTTCCTTTGGAGTGAAGGAGTCCACCATGGTCAACAGAGCCTTCACAGCTCTCAACGTGCTTGTCCTGCTCTTTGTCACAGTGAGCGGCTTCATCAAAGGTGACACAAGCAACTGGAAGCTCAGGGAGGATGACCTACCACGGGCAGCTGCCCACAAGGCTGGGTATGAGAGGCTTCACTCTCCCTGTGCTGCTTTCAGAGTGGGATGGGAAATCAGCCCCCAGTGCTTTATCCCAGGAAATCTCACTTTCTCTGTTTGTCCCTCTTGGCAATGTGTCAAAGAGCCAAAGTCCTAAGCCCTGCTGGGTTGATGCTGAGGGTTGAGCAGGTTGCATGGACTGTTCATCCTGGATGACCCCAGCCTGGGATCCCATTGCACTGACCCCCCTGCGCTGCCTGACTCTTCCTCCTCCTCCCAGGAACCAGTCCATGGCCGACAACATGACCAGTGCCTTTGGGGTGGGAGGCTTCATGCCCTATGGTTTCACTGGGACCTTGGCTGGAGCCTCTACCTGTTTCTATGCCTTTGTTGGATTTGACTGCATCGCTACCACAGGTAAGTGAGGTGGGGGTGCTGCTGGTGAGACCCCCCTGCAGGCTGGGAGGCTGTGGCAGTGACTGTCCCCACAGCCCTGGGAACTGGTGTAAGGCTGGGAAATGGGCACATTCCCAGCTCTGTGCTGCAGCCACCCTCTCCTGCCCGTCCTAAGAGTCCACGTGAAATGTCTAGGCTAATCCTGAAGGAGAGATGTTCTCTATCCCAGTATCCCTGGGGCTCAGGAGGTCCAGTGGTCCTTGCTAGAAGGTCTCTGTGTCCTCTCTTGGGGGGATATAGGATCTGCTCTCCAGCCTGAGCTGGGCTCTTAACATGCCATGCACATTAAATGAGCATCTGTTCCTACAGCTGAGCTTGTCCTCCCCAGGGGAAGAAGTGAGGGACCCGCAGAGATCCATCCCCATGGGCATCATCCTCTCCCTCCTCATCTGCTTCCTGGCATACTCTGAGGTGTCTGCTGCCCTCACCCTGATGATGCCCTACTACCTCCTAGACACCATGAGCCCACTCCCAGTGGCTTTTGAGTACATTGGCTGGAGCAGTGCAAAGTACGCTGTGGCTGCGGGGTCACTGTGTGCCCTGACCACCAGGTGAGGGGCATCCTCTGATGGCGATTCTATGGTTCAGAGCAAGGGACTGGATCTGTAACACATCCAGGAGATGTCCCCAACCCCTTCCTCCTGAATTCCTCCTTGCCTTTCCTGCTTGGCCAAAATCCCTTCCACACAAATCCTGTTGTTCCCAGCCTGGCCCTTCCTGATCAGGGAGAGCAGCCAAACCCCTTGGTGTGACACTGGAGGAAGTGGTCAGGTGACACTGTGTCCACAAGAGTGGGCTGGGGTGTTCTGGCATGCACAGGGCTCCTGGTGACTGCAGACATCTCTTCCCTGATAATGTCCCTCATCTGATGATGAGGAAGGTGATGATCTTGTCAGAATGGTCTTGAGAAGGTCATGGAACATACAGGTGAATGGGAGTTCCCTTGGGAGCAAAAGACAGGATGGCACCTCCTGGATTCCTCCCCTTTTCTCCCCCATCTCCTCTCTCATGCAGCCTCCTGGGCTCCATGTTCCCCATGCCACGGATCCTGTATGCAATGGCTCGAGACGGGCTCCTCTTCAAACCTCTGGCCAAAGTTAGTCGCCGTCAGTGCCCGGTGGTGGCAACTCTGGTGTCTGGGGGAGTGGCAGGTGAGTGAGTGCTTGGCTTACCCTTAACTGTGAGCAGGGCTTGGTGGGTGTCCTCTCTCCCTCTCACTTGCCTGTAGCTGTTTGAGCACTGTCTCTCTGCCCAGAGACAGACCTCCTCATGGTGGGCCAGGACCATGGCCTCGATGGTGTTCCAGACACTGGTTCAGCCTCTCTGCACTGCCAGGCAGGAGGTGACAGGATGCTTCGTACTCGTGCCCAAAGCATCACCAGTTCATCGAGGTTCTGTTGCAGTGGGTCTCAGGGGGACATGGGGAGGTCAGGACAGTATGACTGAGGTGGGCAAAGCAGCACTGCCAGCTCTGCTGGGAGGCTGAAAGGGCTTTTCTCCCTGCAGCTCTCCTGGCCCTTCTCTTTGACCTGAAAGCCCTGGTTGACACCATGTCCATTGGCACACTGCTGGCCTACTCGATGGTGGCTGGCTGTGTGCTGCTGCTCAGGTGAGACTGCTGGGGACAGGGGACAGGGCTCACCCAGCTTCTGATGTGGGCCATGCCTGGGGCAAGGCTCTGGCCTGGGTGCACTGCAGGTGCAGGTTTATGTGCATTGATATCCAATGTCTGCTCCTCAGGTATCGGCCTGAACCCAGCACCTGGGACACTCCTGTGGGGAAGGTCCCAGCTGTGCAGCTCTGGTGGGACCACTTGGTTCGGCCGCCCCCCCATCCCACCCCTCGCTCCTCTGCTGTGGTGGTCTGGGCTCTGACAGCTGTAGGTGTGTCTGGGAATGATGGATGGGCTCCACGGGGAGCTGGTGTGGGGGGACCCATGGGGGGCATCCCTACTGTAGCAAGGGCTGGCAGGTTCCTGCCCAGTGGAAACCCCCCAGCAGCAGATGCAGGGGCTGCCTGGCTCCTTCCTGCCCTCACCCCACTGCCACGCAGCTGGCTGCCCCAAGAGGACCTCAGGAAACCTCCCACTCCCTCTGCTTCCCAGACAGGAGAGAAAAGCGAAACCCACCACGAGAAGCCACCCAGCTGTGTCCCCTGGTTGTTCTTTGTCCCACCATGGCAGCCTGGGAGAGGGATGGGCCCAGCCCAGGGAAGCTGCCCTGACACTGTGGTCCCTCTGCAGCCGCCCTGGCCTGTGCCCTGAGCTGGGTGAGCGCTGCTGGGCTGCCCTGGCTGCGGTCTGCAGGTGCCTGGTGCATCACAGCTCTGGCCCTGCTTCTCCTGGGGATCCTGATGGCAGCTCTTCTCATCTGGAGGCAGCCTCAGAACCAGGACAAAGCATCCTTCATGTTGAGCACCCAGCCCAGCCTGTGGGACATGCCCAGGGAGAAGGTCCTGGGGCACTGAGTGCAGGCAAGTTCTGCAGCCCTGTGGGGAAAGGGTGGCACTGGGGGATGTTCCCTCAGCGTTAGGTCAGGCAGATCTTTGCTGAATCCACATTAATAAGGTACTGCTGGAGGCAGCATGTAGCTCACAGGGTTCTCCATAGGGACCATGAGGGTTCTTCTCCCCCATGGCCTGAGAGCTGAAGGGGCATCTCCGAGCTGAGCCCAGTGCCTGCTGGGGAATCAGAGCTGTTCTCCAGTAAAAAGATACCCGGCCTTAACACCCTGGCTTAGTTTTGTGAGTGCTTTGCTGCCTCCCACCTCAAATCCTGCTGTACCTCCTGCCCCAGTGCAGGACCTGTCAACCAAAACACCCTCCACAAGCATCCCTCTCCAGCACAGGCTGCAGTCCCAGCTTGGATCTCTGAGCCTCACAGCCAGGCTGGGCTTCCCCTTGCCTGTGGGCAACTAGCCAAAGCAGCAAAGAGCTGAATTTAGCTGTGGAATTTACCCTTGTGCTCCCTGCAGGTTCCCTGCCTGCCCTTCCTGCCTGTCCTCAGCGTCTCCATCAACACTGTGCTGATGGCCCGGCTCAGCGTGGCTGCCTGGCTGCGATACCTGCTCTGGATGGCTCTGGATAAGCACGGCCACTCACGGGGTTCCAGAGCTGGCACCAGCCCCTCTGGGTGGAACTCTGGTGGTTTGAGAGCCCGTGGCACTAATACTGCTCTGAACAGTGGTGGGGAGGGAGGAGATGCTGACCTTTGATGTCCAGAGGTGGTGGGAGCACCCTGCCCTCTGATATGTGGCCCAAAGGAAGGGGCGAGCACTTGGTGATTGGGGGGGGAAGGAAGAGAAACACTCCATACACACCCTATTCTGCCCTTTCCCAGGTTTCCTCATTTACTTTGGCTATGGGATCTGGCACAGCACTGAGAGCCACTGGCCCGAAAGGACAGGACCCCGGGAGCTGCCGGGAATCAGAGCCAGAGAAGTGGCCCTGGAGCCCTGCAGGACTGCCCTGTGCCCATCTGCTCCGGGGCAGTAAAAGGAGATGGCTCATCCCTGAGTGCCTGGCTCCCTCCATCCTGTGCCCAGGGGGCAAGGAATCCCCTTGGGCTGTGGGTCCCATCCCACAGAGGGGGCCAGCCCTGTCAGAGCTGCAGGAGCTGCTTCCCCGAGTCAGGTGAACCTCCCTGAGCAGCCTCACAGCGAGCCCCTGCAGAAGCAGTTCTGTTTGGAGAGGATAAAGCACACGAGTGTTTTTGCTGCTGTTACTGGGCTGGGGTTTTGGTTTTTTCCTTTGAAACCTTTCCTTGCAGCCCCCCACAGCCCCCTTTGCTCTCGCCCACCCTGGTCCCTCAGCTGCTCACTGTGGAGTGGGGGCTTCTCGTGCTGCCCTGACCCTCCATTTTGCCTGGGCACCCAGCCTGAGCTGACCTATCATTCCCCCCATGACTGCCAAGGTACTGCCTGCTCCAGGCTTTTCCCTCCTTACCATGGGCAAGTCCTTTTCTGCACTCATTTATTCCTCCTCCTCAGTTCCCAGAGTCCCCTTTCCCAGAGCCAGGTACATTCCTCCAAGTCCCATCCAGGATCTGCCTGTGGGGCAGTGGGACATGATACCAGGTGTCCGGAGCAGGATGCCAGACCCCACCAGCCTCATATCCCTTTGTCCAGAAATCCTGATCCCTGGTGGGATTTGCTGGGGCATCCCCTGCTTTGTTGCTACAGTACCTGCGGGATGCAGGGATGATGTGTGGAGCAGAGGGTGACCTGGGGGGACATGTTTCTGACACAACAGGCATCCCCATTTCCCCCTCTGGCCACCCCATGGAGGTGTGTGGGTAAGAGCTGGACCCCACATCCACGCTGCCTTCCTGGCTGCCCGTTCAGCTGCTCTGTTCCTGATAAGGGTCAGCACAAAGGACGGAAGTGGCTGTTGCAGTGGCCCTGATGCCTTGGCAAGGCTGGGAGGGTCTGGGTCTGCCCTGTGCTGGGAGCCCATTGAAATGAATGAAAAGAGGGAAGGAAAATGGGGATCGGCCTTAAGGGCCTCCTCTGGAGCTTCCTTGTCGAGTCTTTGTGACGCCTGCTCCCACCCTTCCCCTTCTTCCCACTGTGTGGGGTGTGGAGCACACAGCCCCACTCTGGGATGCTCCTGCACCATTCCCCCCAAACCACTGACATGGGATTCCTGAGGCTGCTGCTTCTTACAGATTTGTAATTGTTACAGCCAGCAGCACATTGGCTGGTGCACACACACACACACACGTACAGCCCTGGCTAAACAGCCCTGGGGAGGGAACAGGCCTGTGACAGCTCCGGAGCAGTGACTCCCACCACACCCAGGGGAAAGTGCTTCTGTGCATCCAGCCCTGACCCACAGCCATGCTGGCAGCATATTCCCCGATGGGGATGCACTGGCTCGAGCAGAGGGATGTGACCTGCCAAAGCCTGATACCCCCTGGGAGGATGCTTGCTCCCTGAACTTGCAGCTCCAGCCTCTGTCCAGCTTTTGGGGGAGAAGATGGGACTGGTGGTGCTGCTGATGGACAGTGGGAACAAGGAAGGCTTGGGGTCTTTGTGGCAGTGAGCTGGGACATGCCTGGGCTGCAGGAGCAGTACCTGGGAGACATTTGCTGAAGGAGGAGGAGGTGACTGGAACAGGAGGGCGTGGGTGTGAGCTCGGCCTAGTGAGGTTAACACCCTGTCCCCAGTGCCCTCCTCATCCCCCCGGTGCTTGTATTGTCCCCATCCTGTCCTAGTGGCCTCCTCGTCGTCCTCATGCCCTGGGGCAGCACTGGTGTTGTTTATACTCAGAGCCAAGCACTGGGTCAGATCCAGCCCAATGCAAGTCTTTGTGTCCTGGCTGATCCCTTTCACCCCCAGACAGCCCCTCACCAGGGGAAGGGGTGCAGGGAGTGCACAGTGGGTGGCCAGGGTCCCGCTGCAGCCCCACACGGGCTGGGGAAATGCAGGCGTAAGCGTCCCGTGAAATGCTCCATCACTCCGGTCCATGAGGCGCCCCGAGGGCTCGGCCAGCCTGGAGCCCTGCCCCGACTGGGGGCACTTGTGAGGGCAGCCCTGGGCTCACAGGGCCGGAGGGGAGCCCCGGCAGTCCCCCGGCAGCGCGGTGCCGTCGGTGCTACGTGGCAATGAGGGGCACCTCGCCGGCAGCCATGGGGAAGGGGCCGCCGTCCCCCGCGTTGAGCACACGGTACAACAGCTCCTCCTTCTCCCGGCGAGCCTGATCCCGCAGCTGTGCCTCCTTCTCCAGCGCCCCACGGGCGGCCTGGAGCTCCTCGGACAGCTGCCTGCGGGCAGAGGGCACAAGGCTGCCGGAGCCACCGGGCAAAGCGCCCGCCAGCCCCTCTGCTCCTCGCAGAAAGCACCCGGTGGCACCGCAGGCTGCGATGTGCTCCCGCACTGCCACCTGTCCCCCCCATCGTAGGTGCCACCTGTGCACCGGGTGGGTGGGACCAGCATTTACCTCGCCATGAGCAAGTGGTTCTGGGTGCGAACTTGCAGGTCCTCGTTCTCCTGCTGGAGGGTTTTCACCTTCTCCTCCAGCAGAAGGTTCCTCTCCTCCTGGAAGGGAAGCATGAGGGTGAGGAGGGAGCTGGGAAGCACCTCTGAACCCCCTGCCACCCCATTTTGGGTGAAATGCTGGCCTGGTGGCATTGTGCCTGCATCCCCTCCCCATGCCAAGAGAGGAAACGGGCTCCATCCACCTTTGCTCCAGCTGCAGTTTCTGGGCAGGATTAAGGTGGGTAGAAGAGCTGAAAAGAGGAAAGCCCACCTGTGACCCCCCCTTTCAACCCACCACGGTCTCCAGGTGCAGCAGCTTCTTGTCCAGCCCGTGGATGTGCTCATTCTTCATCTCAATGACGAAGTGCAGACTCTCCAGCTCCTGCTCCCAGAAGGGGCTGGGGCTCCCGTGCTCCTGCAGGGCCACCACTTGTGTTCAAAGGGCCTCAATGCCTCTCTGGGACAGGCTTTGCTCTCCCCTTCAGCTGTCCTGTGCTCCCCTCTGGTTCCAGCCCCACCCTGCCAGGATCCATCAGAGAAGCCCCTTGGCTTTGGGTCAGCACCCCGTAGCAGGTCCCCCTCCCTGACACCCCTCCCTGCACCTGGATGTGCTTCTTGTAGTCTGTTCTCAAGAGTGACTCCTCCACCCGCTTCATCCTGTCCTGGAAGGATTTCAGCTGGGAATTCAGTGCCTGAATCATCTCCTAGGAGAACCAGGGAAAAAGCAGAGTAAGAGGTATCTGGGATTTCTTTCTGAGCGTGGGGACTGCTGGGCTGTGGTATGCAAATAACCCCAGAGCTGGAGGAACTGATGTGGTCCCTGAGCACACCAGGAACTGAGGTGGCCACTGAGGAATGTGGGACACCTTGGCAGAACCAGCAGATGGTCCTCAAGCCCTTCACAGGCCCCCCGTCCCCAGGGATTTCTCTGCAGGTACCTGTAAGGCTGCTTCAGACCTGTGGTGGGACTCTGCCAGCAGCAGCTTCTCCTGCTCGTGTGCTCTCTGGAGCTCTGTGGGGGAATGTGAGCTGAGTGCCACCAGTGTGGGGACACTGGGGCAGCAGGCCCCACCTGAGCCCCACAGTGCTGGGGAATAGGGGACAGCATCACCGTGGCCCTACAGGCAGCCAAAGGGGCACTGGCAGTACCGAGGAGAGGGGAGGGGGCTGCAGGGAGCCCTGCTGCCCCGGCACGCACCTTGCAGGGTTTCCGTGTGCTCTCTCCTCAGGGCATCAAACTGTTCCTTCAGCTCCAGCTCTTTTCTCTTTTCCACCTGGGAAGCAGTCATATGAGAAATCCCAGTGGAAGGGATGCAGAGCTTCACTGCTTTGGGCTTCCTCACCCTTTCCTAGACCTGTCCTCCTCCCAAAAATGGAGCCCAGCATGTGCCAGGTCCATGATCACTGCCTGGGAAGTCCTGGCTGGTGACACGCTCCATGCCCAGCTGCTGCCTCCAGCAGCACCAACCTTTCCAACTGACCTGGATCTCAATGTCCTGGGGGATGCTCTCACTGCCTGCCTGGCCAGCATCCCGCAGCTGCTCCTCCTCTTGGCCTTGGAGGAATCTCGCACTGTCCGTCCACTCTGGCACTGCTGCCTTCTCCCCATCCTCAGGAAGTAGGGAGGCATTGGCTGCAAGACAAACACAGCTGAAACAGCACTGGCTGCTTCCCTCTGTCTGGGCTGCCTGGACATCCTGGGCAGCTGAACCTGCCAATGTGATGGGCCAGGTTCAGCCCTGCCCTCTTCCCACTGGAGAAATACCTCCCTCCATCTCACTGGTCCAAATTAGCACTAGTTGGGATGGTGCTGGCAGGCTCAGAGAGGACACAGAGCTTGCCAGGTCTCCTGTTCTGGGGATGACCTGTCTGACTGAGATGATGGGATGCCATTGGCTCTAGGATGCCATTGATCCATCATCTCTGGGATGCCATTGTCTCTGGAATGCTGTTTGCCCTCCTGCACCAGCATGAACCTACATCATCCCCATCCTCCCTGGTGCCGTGCTGGGGTCTGTCCACTGCTTCCTTAATATCATTCTGAGAAAGCACATCGAGGGAAAATCCATTTTTTTCTCACCATTCTCTGTCTTCAAGGCCGAGAGCTCCTGGGAAGCCGGACCCCTCTGCTGCTGGGCTTTTAGCTGTCTCTGGCAGAGAGAGAGGGGGCTGGAGCAAGGGGGAACAGAGAGGGGCAGGTGGCTGCAGGCAGAGAACACCCTGCACTGAGCCTGCATCAGCTCTGCTAGAACACAGCCCCTCGGGCAGCAGTGGTCCCTCCCCAGCCCCCTGCCCTCTTCCAGCCCTGAGCACCCATGGGTGTGCATGTGCTGCCCATCAGGTGGCCTCAAGCTCACACACTTCCCTGCATCCCAGACATTTCACCATGTAGCACTCAGCTGGAAAACCCGGGGGATGCTCACAACATCCCCCTGACAGGGTGCTGGTGCAAAATAGGCTCCAGCAGCAAAACATCTGGGGGGGAGAGCAGGCAGCACTTGGCAGGGCTCCAGCTTTGGCACTCCCTTGCCACCCTCCTCCTGTCCTGGGATGCTCTGGTCAGTCTGGTCCCTGGCACCTTGCAGCCCCCAAACACACGCCTCTGCCAGGGCCTTACACAGATGAGCTTTGACACAGCTGGAGCGGCAGTGAGAAATGAAAAATAACCATAAATCAGAGGCGATACAGCCCCTGTGCAGGGCTGGCAGCAGGCAAGAGCTGGCGGCGGCCAAGCAATGACCTCAGGAGCGCAGGAATGTGCTGCACAGCCGCGCACTCCCGCACGCTCCCACTGCTGCCACGGGGCTGAGATAACCCAGAGCCGGGAGCTACCTCCAGCAGCACAGCTCCATGGGATGCCTTCCAGCCCTGCATGGGTTTAATTTAGGCACTTGGAGGGGAGAAGAGGGGAAAAAAAAAAAAAAAAAAAAGAGTGGATATATTTTTATCAGTTGCTGAAAGATAGAAGCTCGCAGGCTCTCACGGCTCGGCCTCGCTGGCGCAGGGCAGATCTGGTCCCTGATGCCCATCACTGAGTTGTGCCTCTGGGCAGGGCATAGATGCACGAGCGGCGAGAAAATTCACCTGCAGACACGTTGCTGCTCTCCAGCCCCCGGCAGAGCTGCTCCTAAAAATACCGCTCCCTAAGGAAAGCAGCCGAGCTGCCTGCGGGGAGCCGGGAACCCGCTGCGCCGGCTGCTCCCCGGCTCGGCCCCGCGCACAGTGGCGCGGCCAAATACAGCCCGGATTAGGGAACCTGGCTTGGGAAAAAAGCAAGGGAAAGCAAACAGGCGTCCCTGTCTCCGCCTCCACTGCAGCCCCCCTTCTGGAGCTGGAGGGAGGCGCAGTTCCAGAGCGCAGGAGAACTCCAAGCCCCTGGGACGCCTCGGCTTTATCTTCCCTTCTATGGCATGAGCAGCCGCGGCGTTGAACGTGGCCCAGGCGAGGGGGCGAGGAGGCACCCGGCAGTCAGGAGTTCACAGGGCTTGTTTTGCTCGTTTATACAGCTCACCCTGAAAGCGTGGGTGCCCTGGGGTGCTGCTGAACCCTGGCACACCTGACTGCAGAGGGTCCCCAGGGATCCCCACCTGGCCCCTGACACACTTCATGACATTGTACATCTCCCTGGTATTTAATGTACCCATGTCCTGCGATGGGTTTTGAAGTCCAGGGATGGGGGGCAAGGGGAGAGATGAATGAGACAGTGGAGGCTCTGCAATCCTGAGGGCATCACAGGAGTCTCAAAAGGCCTCCTCCCCTCACCCCACACCGCATATTTCCCCCCTTTTTTTTCACTGCAACAAAGCAAAGGCTGTGTAGGAGGACCCTCCTGACACAGGGGGGTGACACAGATCTCAAGGGTTTTGGATGATCTCAGCAGATCTGAGAGCAGGATGCTGTTACCACCTCCAGGAGGGACCCCAAACCCCCAAACCAAACCACCTCTGCTGCATGTGACCTGCTCACTGGCAAAGTGATGCCCAAGGACAGAGAGCCTAAGGCTGGTCACTGCCATAGCACAGGCAATGTCCCCAGCACAGACCCAGGGAATCCTCACCTCTCCCCCACACCCCAAATCCAGCGTGATGGGGCCTGAGAGCTCCTCAGCCTCTAAAGGAAGATGATTTGAGACACCTGCACTGAACTCAGAAATAGCTGAAGCGAGCAACAGGTTCACCAGAATCAACAGACAAATCTAAATACTTGCCCTGAGGCTATGAGTGAGGCACCTTCCTACCTCTAGGAGCAATTAAAAGTGTCTAGAGCTAATTTTAGTCATAAGCACTCAATTGTCCTTTGGGTTAAAAGCTCCACCTCTGGGGTGAAAAGCAAAATTTGGCTGAGAGCTCTGAAATATGGAGGGACTTTCCATTGCCACTTCCAGAGCAGCTTTCTGGCACCCCGTGCCTCTGGTATTGCCTGGCGCATTTTAGAGAGCTGGAAAATCATCCTGGAATCTACTCTGTGTGTGTGGAAGGAGCAGGTTGGGAATTGCTCCAGCTGGAACAGTTTTGGCCAGGGGAAGAAGCAGCCTGATACATCCTGCAGGTGGGGGCCATCCACAGTGTAGCTTATCCTGTAAAGTCTTGGAAACCTCTGCCAAAAATACCTTCCAGCTATGAAAAAACCAAAAGTATCTACATTCTTAAAACTAAATATTTCTAATAGCCTGGAGCAGAACTGTTTATAGATGGATTAATAGGGATTTCCAACAGGACCTGAGTCATCTCCAAGGGTGCTGGGGTAGGGAGCACCAGTGCAGAGCAGCCGGCACAGTGCGGGCAGCCAAGGTGGCTGCAGCCTCTGCTTCAGCTCTTAGCGTGAGGTGGGGTTTTGGACCGTATTTTTCTTCCTCTTTTCCTGTTTTACAAGTACATTAAGCAATTCAACCATGCAACCTAGCAGAGGAAATCACAAAGAGGCAGGAAATGAGTATTTAAATCCTGTCTCTGCTCCTGGGGAGGAGGTTTTGCTTTGTGGTTGTGGAGAAGGGGGCCAGGATTTGGTCCATGACTGTAACACCTCCCAGGACCTGCAGCAGATGCTCAGTGCTGCCAGAGCAATGCTGGCACAGGTCTGTGGGACCTGTCTTTAACCCGGCTGCTGTCTTTTCTCCAGTGATGGTGATGGTTGTGTTAGAAGGTGATTATCACCTCTCCTACAGTCAGATCTGTGCCGCAGACCATAGGCAAACACTTCACACTGTTGACAGCCTCGAGTTTTGCATTCTGACCCTTCCCTGACTCCTGGTGCTACGTACAGTTCCTAGCTCTTCAAAATAAATTCACCCGAGCCCTGGAAGGCGGCCAAGCCTCAGCCCTGATCTTTTGGGAAGGCAAATTGGCCTCTCTCACGCCAGGAGCGTGACCAAAGTGCGAGCGGTGACCGTGAGTGGCCAAGCACGGGTGGATGGAGCTGAAGGGGAAGGAAATCCCGGGGACAGCGCCTGCAGCTCAGGGCTGGGTTCTCTCTGTGCCTCCGTTATCACCCCGCTGCCTGCAGACTGGTGCCAGAGAAGAATGAGGCCGCCAAGGCGCCTCCCCCAGGGCACACAGCGGCTCCTGGTATGTCATCCACCCACCAGACCCAACCCAGCACCAGCTCCTCAAGGTCACCTCAAACCCGGCACTGGCCTCAAAAGCCTCTGCAGCCCCCAGCCCTAGTAGAGTCCCCAACCCTGTGACCTGCACATGGCTTCTGGCTGGCCTTGCCCCCGGGGTGTGAAGTCTCCCCCAACCCCAAGCAACCCCAAGTCCACCCATCTTGCAACTCTGCAAGTCCACCCATCAGCAGTGGGAGGTGAAGGTCTCCCATCCCGCCTTTTGGCGCTTGGGACATGAGAACGTGGACAGGAGTGGCCCCACGCCTGCCCTTATGCCTTTTAGCCTTAACGGGGATTTTAGGTGCTGCTTTCAGAATGACTTTCAGCCACAGCAGCAGGGCTGTTTTATGGGTTACGAGTGTTGGTGGGGAGTGCACAGGGCTGAGCAGAGGAGCTCGAGAGCAGGCAAGTGCAGGAAGGGAAGTGTCTGCAGGCAAATGACAAATTTCCGTGTTTCGGTAAACGTGGGGCTCTCAGCACCTGGGGCCTTGGGGCTGCTGTTTCTCCCTGTCCTATGCCCGTTCTTGAAAGCTCTCAGAGTCACAAAACGGCCCAAAAGTGTCTGATCTTATGACATAGCAGAGTGGGATTTTTTCCATGATGTGGAGAAGTGACCAAGCCTGCAAGTGCTGTAAATAAAGGCACTTGTTGGCTGCAGGGCTGTGTGAGCTCCGTGCCTGCTCCCCCTGCACATCCAGCAGTGGGTTCTGTGGTCCTGGGCAGCCGGGCTCTCACAGCTGGGTCTGCAAAGGGCCACCTGTGCCGGGGGCATGGCAGCACCATGGGGCCTTTCTGCCTTCCCTCCTTCCCCTGCCACCCTCCAGCAATCACAACACCCAACACCAGTAAGCACAGCACATCCGACAGCAAAACCATCTCCCGAGGTTAGGGGTGCGGCACTGGGGCAGCATGAGCACATCAAATAATGAAAATAGTAACAATAATAATGATAATAACAATCAGCATATAATTTCAGACCTCATGGAAGAGCTCTTCAGTACAGAGCAACATGCTGAGATCTGAGGGGGACTCAAGAGTGTTCCACTATAGGAGTGTTCCCCTACAGGAGTGTTCCCCTACAGGAGTGATGCCTTCAGAACAAGGGGACACAACCTTTGGGATGAGGGACGATGGTATGGGAGGCTGGCAGAGGTCTAGCTGGGGGAACCCATGCCTGTCTTCTATGGGACCAGCATTCCCAACAGGCATTGTCATCCCAGATGCTGCACCCCCTTAATTATGGAATTCCCGTGACGTGGGGGTGAGCCTGGAGGGGTGCAGGAGGGTGCAGAAGGATGCAGAAGGGCGGGTGGCTGCCAGCTCTCATTGTCCCCGCTGCCACCTCCCCCACCACAATGCCGGTGGGGTCCCACGCAGCCGGGGACAGCCACACCGCCCGGCCCCACCGCTCCCCGGCGCAGGGAGGAACCCACGCCGGGTGCCCCCAACACCCCTCGTCCCCAGCAGTGCAAGCAGGGCTCCCCGCAAACATCAGCCCCACGCGAACCCCAACTCCATCAAACCCCGACAACGCGTACCCTCGGTCCCACGAGAGCCCGACCCCACGGAGCCCCGACCCCGAGCGAAGCCCAGCCCAGCCCAGCCCAGCCCAAAAGCTCCCGCAGCCGCTACCTCGGCACCGACGGGGCAGCAGCGCAGGGCGCTGCCGGTGCAGCCCATGGAGCCCCGGCGGGACCCGCTCAGCCACGGGGCGCGGGGCGCGGCATCCCCCGGCGAGCGGCACCGGGCGGGACGGGACGGGACGGGACGGGACGGGACGGGATGAGCCGCCCCAGCTGGCAGGCAGAAAAAAATAATTAAAAAAAGAAGTAATAAAAAAGTCCGGCAGCTGCTGACAGGCAGCGCCGGGAGAGGGTGCTCTGCACCCCCGAGCCGCGGGCAGGGCCCCCGGCCGCAGCCTGCCCGCCCCCGGGGCTGGCCCTGGGCCCCCTCCACCCCGGGGTGTCCCCGCCCTGGGCCGGGGTGCTTGGGGAATGCTCTGTCCCAGGGATCCCCTGCACTGAGGATGCTCCGTTCTGGGTGTGGGGTAAGGAGAGCAGGACCCCTGCTCTGGCGTGTCCCCTCTTGGGCGAGGAGAAAGGGGAACAGGACCCCTGCACCAGAGCTGGGGTGGGAGCAGGACCCCCAGCACCAGCTGCTCAAGGGGCTTCCACTGCTGAACCCACCCCAGCCCCCTTAGGAACAGGGATGAGAGTGAGAAAGCAGAATCCATCTGGCTTTTGCCATCCCCCTATCAAGTTTCAGCTTGTGTGTGGGTAGTTGTGGAAAAGTGGTGGGTTTGGGGTGTTTTTCCTGGCAGAAGCTCTGCTCTGGAGGTCCTTGTGCTGGTTGGAGAGGGCTTTCGGTGTGATCCATACTGCCTGAGGGACTGCATCCTGGCAACCCTTCTCTTGAGCATCCTAAACACCCCAAATGCTGGGCCTGGAGCCAGGGTGCCCTTTTTGTAGGAGGAAATCCTACAGTTTGGAAATGGGTCCTGAACATGCAGGGAAAGACACAGACTTGAAAGTGTCCCATCTAAAAACTAATGTGAAGAAAGGCAGGTTCTTCCAAATGTTTTGATTTTGATGGTTTTTTAAAATGCTTTTTTAAAATTACCTCTTTACACATTTCTGAATGACCACATATTTTGACCTGAAAACCCATTGGTGCTACCCAGAACTGCTGAAATAGAACTGTTTGAACCTGGTCACGGGGCCGTGCCTGTATGAAAACATCACAAGTTTTTGTCAACAAGTTTCTATTCTGACATTTTCCAAATATCCCCTGGGAGAAGTCCAAGCAGCCTGCGGCTCCGGGGATGCCAACACCTTGGCATTTCGCCTGGGCGGCAAAGGAGTGGAGGTGCCTGGTCATCCTGTCACGTTCGACTTGGAGGTGTTTTTCTTGCCCTGGTAACCCTGGGACGGGGGAAATTGTGAAACACCACTTGGATGGGAGGGTGGGGAAGGCAAGGGGCAGGCCCACGCTGCCCCAAGTCTCCCAGGGACTGGTGGGACCAGTTGCCTGCGTCCTCTTGGGTGGGTGCTGCTCAACCTCAGTGAAATTTCGTGAGTCACAGCAGCTTCTGGCATCAGCTCCCACTGCTCAGAAACCACCTGAGAGTCTCAGTTCTTATCTCTCCCAGCACTTCAGAGTGGGGCAAGTCTCCTTCCCTGCATGAGAGTACTTATTTGGGCTGAGTAGATCGTTTGTGGGATAAAAAGCTCTGACAGTGCAAGGTGCAGGTCTCCACCTCTCCAAGGTTAATTAAAAATCCCGGTCCAGACTTTAGAGACTGAAGGCCTACAGGGGGAAGCACAAAGCACATGCCGATTTCCAGGCTGAATTTGCATCGCTGGGGCCGTGGCTGCAAAGAGAAGCAACTGTGTGGGCAGCTGACAAGGATCCTGTCCAGCTGCCATCACGTCTTGCTGGTGCACCAAGGTCCAGGAGTTTGCACATGTGCTTGTGGAAATTTCTGCTTTTAACTGTGGGGTGCTGAAGGGGTGCTCTCAGATGCCCCCGTGCCACAAAATGGGGCTCCAGGTGGGGTTTCTCTTGACAATGGTGCAGAAAAACAGAGTTTGGTCACATCAGGCTGAGGCATTGAGCCAGCAGAGCAGAATTGGGGCTTGAGGATGGGCCTGTGCAGTGAGGCCAGCTCCAGCACCCTGATCCCCAGCCTCTGCTGCAGGCTCTGGTGTGACAACCCTGTGCTCCTAGAAATCGCTGACTTTTGGAGACAGGGCTGCCCAGACCACGTTACACCCTTCCTTCAGCCTGTGGGTGCATCTGTGAGGCTGCCTGCCAAAAGCCCTGCCCGTGCTACCCCGAAGGTCTCTTATTTTAGCTTGATTTTAGCAATTCCTCAGTTTCTCCAATCTTTCCTGTAGAGACTGCATGGGATGTGTGCTTGCCAGACAGGTCTTTCATCTCAGCCCTGCTTTATCCTCCTCTGCCCCATACACTGAAAACTTGCTCCCTTTTGAGGACAGCATTTAAACATCCAGAAACTGCAAAGCAGGGGCTTTCCATGGCATTGTAGGGGTAACCAGAACACCGCGGGGATCTCAGGAGCACAGGGGCCTGGACGCTGCACATAGGAGCCTGGAGCCAATGGGGACTGTGGCAGTGAGGGAATTTCTGCCCAGGCAAAGACAGGAAAGCAGAGGTGGTGTGTGGTGGCCCCACCTGAAGCAGCTTCAGCTTGTTTTGAAATTTGCCCAAATGTCTTTTTTTGGTGTTGTCTTGATCTCTCCCCAGGAATGACAGCAGCTGGAGATATCTCCAGGGTTTTGTCTAGAAAAGTGAGACAAGGAGGCTTTATCACATGCTTGTCTGAATTGCCGTAAATGGGATAACAGCTGGAAAGTCGAGTTAATTTGTACCAATGGTCATTTAAAGTGTTTGCCAAAGCTTATGGATAAGAAAAGCATTTGTGCAAACTGTTTAAGTGTCTCTTGTGGCTCTCTCTCTGGTTCCAGCTGGTAAGGACTGGGCACAACAGGATGAGTACAAGGCAGTGTCAGTGCCAGCCCTGCATGGTCTGTTTGCAGAGTGGTTCTGTGAGTGCACATGGGGTCACTTTTTGTTGTTCGTTTTTTTTTTTTTTTTTTTTTTGTTTGCATATCTTATTTTCAGAAACCCAGCCTGGAAAAATAAAAAAAAAAATTAAAAAAAAGAGAGGTGGAGGATATTTGGAGGATATTTTGCTGGAAGGTTTTTGGGTGATGAGCTGGCCTGTGGTGGTGCCTGATGGGTCCTGGTAGAGCTGAAGCCCAGGCAGTGGAGAGAGGGTGGTCGTGGTTACACCCTTCCGCCCTGTTCATCACTTGCAATCTGTTTGCTGTTGTAAATGAGAGGTAATGAAGTCCCGGCTGCTTTTCTTCAATGCAAATTGAAGGTGTTTAACCAGGTCTGCTGAGACCTCGTGACTCGAGTTTGCATGGGTGACATAGCTGAAAAAACTGTTTGAACTGCAGAAGTTCTCGCATGTGTTGGAGCCCAGAAAAAGCCACAGGCTCCTTTAGTGGGGATTTAGGTCACATGTACTTCTGCCTTGAGGTAGTACAACGATTTCAAGTCATTCCTGTCCCTGCCTGTGTTTTTCCAAGCAAAAAGATGTGGGTTAACCTGTTCTCACAGTCTTTTATTCTCTTTTTTCCCCCATGGCAAAATGAAGTAGAAAAGGATGAGAATAGGGGAGTGAAACCTTCACCCACATTGGCTGTGAGAAGCAGAAAAGCATGTGATGCCAGGGGCTCGAGGTGAGGGGCTCTGCTCTCCTCCCAGCCCCAAACACAATGCTCCGTCTGTGCTGCTGCCTTTCCCCATGCATCCCTACCCTTATCCCTGTCCTCCGGCTGCTCCAGGGCCTCAAAGTGAAAACTAATCCCAGGGAATAACTTTCTGCTCCGTTCCCGGGTGGGAGGAATGGGCTATTTATTCCTCATCCTTAAGCCTCGGCAGTGGATCAGCGGCGCAGTTGTCGCTGCCGGCGTGGGGTGGGCAGCACCATCCACGACATCCCCTGCCTGCTCCCACGCCCTGCCTGCACGCTCCCGCCTGGCCTCGCTGCTAAATAAGGACGAAAGGCTAAAAATAGAGCTGAGACAGGGGTTTGGACAAGCCAGGCAACCCTTCCCAGGGCTGGGAGCAATATGGGGAGGCCAAGCAGTGTCCACGTGCAAGGGAGAGTGGAGCTGACCATGGGGAAGGGTTTCACAAGTGGGTCCTGACGATGCTGTGGCAGGGGGGAAGGTCTGAGACCTGCCACACTTGTGTCCTGTGTGCTCGGTTGGCTCAGCCCCTTCTGCAGGATAAAAGCATCCGTCCACCAGAGTATATGGGAAAATCCATGCTACTGTGCCGTTCCTGATGGCGGGGTACCCGTGTGACCGTTCCAGCATGATGGGGGTGCCTGGGGCAGCTCTGTCTGGAAAATGCTCCGCAAAACCGGGGTTAGGGATGGAAGAGGGGGTGTTAAATCCAACATTTTGGATAGATGGGTGGTAGGGGTACTGTGGCAAACTGCCCAGTCAGGAGCTACCCGATGCCAGTGTCCCCTCCCCCCTGCTCATATACATCGGGTTCGAGGGTCTCAAATATCTGAAATACCTCAAATATCTCTGCTCTTCAGCTGCCACCTGCCTTGTGCCGAGCGCGGGGGGAGCGTGGCGATCCCGGGTACAGACCAGAGGGTACCGCCGGGGCACCCCCGAGTGGGATGTGAGGAAAACCGCAGCCCTGGGTGGAGGGGTTGGTGGTGGGGAGATGGTCGTGTCTCCCCCATCGCAGCGGGGTGATGTGTGTGCTCTGGGGTGGTGGGTGCAGCTCCCGCCCCCCCGCTCCAAGTGCCGGGTCTGGGAGCTTGGGAAAGCGCCGCTTCCCGTCCCAGCATCCCTGCGAGTCCAGTCCTGCGCTTGGCAGCGAAACCGGGGAAGGGAGGGGAAAAAGAAGAAAGCAAAAGGGGTAGGGAAAATGTGAGCGTCCTCGGGGGAGGGAGGGGAATCTGGCGGTGGGCCGGGCTCGGAGAGAGGGCTCATCCCCTCGGCGCGGGGGTTCTTAGACCCACCGCTGCCAGCCAGGTCCTGCCGCGGCCCCTGCCCGCCGCTCGCCTCTCCACGGCTCGGAGCAGCTCCCCGGACTCATCCCGGCCCGTTCCCGGCGCATTCCCGGAGGATGCTGTGCGCGGGGCTGGCGCTGGCGCTGTGCGCGCTGCAGCTCGTTCCGGCCGCGCTCGCCGGGCCGCAGCCGCAGCTGCTGGTGGAGCGCAGCGGGGCCCGGCGGCTCAGCAAGGTGAGGAGGGACCCCGCACCCCGCATCTCTCGGGCACGGAGAGGGCGGCCGGGGGGGCTCGGCGGGGCGGAGAGGGGGAAGACTCCGTCATCCCGTTGGGATTACAGGAGGCCAGAAGCATTTCTTGCCCCGGCAGGGTGGAAGGTCGCTGGTGGGTGCGTGTTTGTGGTTGGGCAGGAGAGTGGGGTCCATGGACCCCCAGGGGACCCCGCAGCCCCCCGCTCTGGGGAGCAGTGCTGGAGGCTGAGGGTGAGCTCGGAGCAGGAGAGATCCAGTGTTTACAAACACTTCTCAACGCAGAAACCCAGCGGCCTCGTCCTTCGGCTGAGCGTCTCCCGGCTCTCATTTTGTTGCTCTGTGAGAACAGGCCAGGTTCTGCTTGCCTGTTCCCACGGAGTGCTGGGTCGGGCTCAGTAACACGCGCTGATTAAGATACAGCCAATTACCACGTGTAACTCTCACGCGGTGTGGAGGGGAAATATCACAGTTTATTTTCCAGGAAATCTGCGCTTGCCCGAGGGAAGGAGGAACCGGTTGGAAAGGCTGGAGGGGGCTCGGTGGGCAGCAGTCTGCAGCCACACACCAATGTTCAGCTCCCTGGAGCCTCTTTGCCTGCAGACTCTCGGGCTGCGAACTCCCAGCTCTTGCTCTGTGTCGGCGTGCAGCCTGCCCCTGTCCCGGCTTGTCCTGAGCGCTGTGTCCTGCCCTGGGCTGCTCCCGGCGGGCGAGCGGGATGGTGGGATGGGCTGCTCAGCTGCGTGGGCTGCACTGTGCCCGCTGGGGCTGCCGTGTGGCACCAGGCAATACAGCCTCCACCGGTTCTGCGGCTGCGAGCAGGCAGGGAGAGCCCCGCGTCATGGCATGGGGACACGGGCTGCTCCGGCCAAACCTGCTCGGGGAGGGAACCGGGGCTCGTCTCTTTGCCACTTGCCTCTGGCAGGCTCGGAGGTGGCTGTTGCAGGCAAGTGCTGCTATCCCTCCGCCTTTAAATCGGAGTGTCTTTACTGGTGGTGGCTGGACAGGTTGGTGGGACTTATAGGAAACAGGGGAGATGTCCCAGCATGACTCTTAACTCAGACAGGACACATAAGTGATGTCCCCCATTCAGGTGACATCTTCTTGCGTGTGGATTTTCATTATCCCATAGGGCTCATTTGTACTCTGGATCAGGATTTGTACTCATTTATAGCTCAGGATCAGGCCCCTGGGGTGTATCAGGCAGAGGATGAGCCTGGCTCATCTGGTTCTTGAGTGTGATTCCCACTCCTGTGTGGAACCAGGTGGCTGGAGCTGGTGGACAAGGGCTCACAACAGCAGGACTAGTCCTGGACGAGGTGGGAGGCTGTGCCAACCCTACAGCCCCTCCAAGGGGATCCCCCCACACCCCTGCCCAGCATCCCCTTGCGCAGCGTAGCCACCACCTGGTCCCAGCTTGCTCTGACCTGTCCCCACACACCTTACGTGGTGCCGTTGGCATGAAGGATGCATCTTGCCTTGGTCACATGCAAAGTGTTTGGAGGCAGAGCTGAGACAAGTTTGGAAATTGCAGCCTGGTAATCCTCTTTGGGTGTAAAGTACATACAGAGGCACACGGACAGAGGGTTTCTGTAATGTCCTCAGGCTCGGGAGTTCAAGAATTGGCATTTGAAGAGGCTGAAGGTCATTTTCTGGCTCTCTGTGAGCAGATGGTTGGCAGGGGTCAGAGGTGCAGCTCTGGATAAACCTCCTACAAACACAAGGCAAGGCTTGCCCTGTCTCTAACTCCTCCTGTCTCTTGGTGCTGCAGGTTGGTGGCTTTGCCTGGGAGAACTGTGGTGACAAGAGGGACCCTGTGGTGCTGCAGAGCCTTTCTGTGGCACCTGACCCCATCAGCATCCCAGGGAGCCTGCGTGTCAGCGCGGCTGTCAAGAGTGGCAAGAGCATGGGTTCCCCTCTGACGGTAAGTGCCAGATGTGCCTCTGTGTGGTGAGGGAAGGCAGAGCTTCCCCAACCACTGACAGCTGGGAAATGCCTGTCACTGGGTACAGGAATGAGCAGCCCTTGGGGAGTGAGGTGCAGAGAGGTGCAGGGCTGAGCACACTGAGCTCTGTAAGCCAGAACAGGACAGTGGGCATGGGGAGACCCATGCTGGGAGCCTCCCAACCTTGTCCCTAGGACAGAAACCACCTGACTTGTCTCATGTCCTGGGGATGTAATGGCTCCAGGAGGGAAGTGAAACCCAAGTGCTGTGGGTGCTCCCCCACAGTGGGAGGTCACTGCAGGACCTGTTTTTCAGCAGCCAAGCCTGCTGCTCCTTTCAAGGACATGCCATGGCACTGCTCTGGGAGCCTTGGGCCATGCCAGCTGCCCCGCACCACTTTTTGGGAAGTTTTTGGAATGAGACAGAACATGTCTCTCCGTCCAGTGTGCGTGGGCTGTCTTGAGCAATGCTATGGTGCCTGTTTGGGCCTGGGACTGTGGGGTGAGTGCTGGGGGAGTGTGGTGCCAGAACTGCAGGATGGGAGCACCCTGTTTTGGGACAGGCAGAGGAGAGGGGAAGGAGGTGGGCATGTAAGGTGTTAGGGGATGTTATCTTAAGGGGTCAAGCTGAGGTTGGAGGAAGAGAAACTGCAGGTTGAGAGGAACTGAAAGCAGGAGGGCGTTCAGTGACCCCATGAACACCTCAAAGATTGCATGATCAGGAGCTGAGGGAGTTGGCTGGTGTGGAGCCGTGGGTGCCCGTGCTGGTTGTGCTGGTGCTGAACACCTTCCCTCCAGGCAGCGCTGGTGGTAGAGAAAGCGCTGGGTGACCTCTGGATCCAGCTGCCCTGCATCGACCAGCTGGGCAGCTGCACCTACAACGATGTCTGCAGCATTCTCGATGAACTCATCCCACCCGGCACGCCCTGCCCCGAGCCCCTGCTGACCTACGGCATCCCCTGCCACTGCCCCTTCAAAGCGGTACGGCCGAGCTCCCGCGGTGACCCTGGCAGTGCCAGTGGGTACCACCGTGCCCTTTGGCATTGGGCTGGGCTTTTGGTTGACTTCTTGCCTATCTGTCCCCTCTCCCCATAGGGCTCCTACTCCCTGCCGGCAAGTGACTTCGATGTGCCCGATGTGGAGCTCCCTTCCTGGATGACCAATGGCAACTACCGTGTCCGAGTGGTCGTCAGCAATGGCGGGGAGGAACTCAGCTGTGTCAAACTGGCCTTCTCCCTGCACTCCCACTGAGGGGTGGGACACCGTCCCTCCTTTCCCCACCAGCTTCGTCCCCTGTCCCATCCCATCCTGTTGCATCCCATCCTGTCCCAACCCATCCCTGTGAGGTCCCTCCCTCCTGCTGTCAGGAGGAGGCAGCCCTTGTTCCCCCCTCCGCGCTCCCTCCCCTGCTACACCCAGTAAGGCCCCTTTGGCTGTTCTGCTGTCCCCAAACCCATCACCAGCATGTCTCCTGCCTGGACAGGGTGGCTTTGGAGCCTAACCCCAGCATGACCTGGGGTTGTTATTTTTTATCCAGTTTCTTTTTTTTTTTCTTAATCCTATCAGGGCAATTTTAGACAAAAACATTCCAGGGAAAAGCAGTATTTCTGGGAGCAGTCCATGGGGATGAGGGAGTGTTTGAGAGTGCTGGGGTAGGCTGAGGGGATGCAGCACTAGTTGCAGAGGGTGTCCCTGCTTCCCACCACCTCTGGCCAGAGCACAGGGCTGTTTTGCAGAAGTGTCCCCAAAGTGGCTGCAGGAGACCTGTCCCTGTGCAGCAGCTCTGGGTCTGCTATTGCTGCATTCCTCTCCTGCATGAA
Organism: Corvus hawaiiensis; assembly: GCF_020740725.1. Classification (NCBI taxonomy): domain Eukaryota; kingdom Metazoa; phylum Chordata; class Aves; order Passeriformes; family Corvidae; genus Corvus; species Corvus hawaiiensis. The sequence goes on along the minus strand of NC_063227.1, from coordinate 6,722,664 downwards.
GGACCAGCTTGGTAGCATGAGGCACCTGTGAAGGCACTTCCCCGTGCCCTTCCTTTGGCAAACATCAGGAACATAAGAGGACAGAAACCACCCGAGCCCCACGTGGACATTCCCATTTAGGGGGGACCGAGAGGCTGGTGATGCTCCCAGCAGCAGAAGGTTGGTTGATGGCTGTGCTCACTCCAGAGGGCGACACAAGGCTGTGATGAGCTGCTGGGGCACAGCCTGGTTGAGGACCAGTCCCACTCATCTCATTTTTTCTCTGGGACTGAGCCGAGACAGGAGGCTGCACTGGGACTATCCTTCCCCTAGGCTGGCAGATGCACCCAAACACAGAGCAGCATCCCGAACATGGCATAACTGGGAGATGACCATGAAGACCAGCAGCCTGGATCCTATCTGGGGGCCTCCTGGCTGTGGCTGGGGACTGTGATGTGGGCAGGCAGCGTCATTCCTGCTGATTCTTAGGGCAGGTGTGTCTGTCATCACTCCCCTGTGCCCGGTGCCACCAGACACCCACATCTCTTGCTGTCCCTGCCTGCTTGTGTTATTTAGCCCCTCAATAGGGCTGGTCTTCTCCAAGCACTTTATACGCCTTAACTGCTGCGGGTGTTTCTCCACGACATAGATATGCTCCCTCTGCCTTTCTGTGCCCTCCACTCACTTTATTTCACCCTGTGGCTTTGCCTGGAGAAGCACTAATCCTCTGCCCCTGCTCCCCGTCAGTGCCAGGGCAGCAACCTCCTTTTGGGCAGGTTCTGCATGTTCTTAATAAATCTTTTTACCAGGACGCGGAGCTGGTGCCTCTTGTTGCTGGGGGTGACCTTGAGGTGACATTTATTTGGCTGGGAATAGTGTGGATGTAGGTGTGAGCTGGGGGAGGTGGAGGTGGCGGGGTGGGGGCAGCGGTAGAGGATGCTGCAGCCAGAGGAACTGAGCAGCCCTGAGGCCAGTTCCTGTGTGAGGGGCAGGGCAGGGATCTGCAAACGCGGCGTTGTGATGTGGGGACGCAGGGACAGAGTCACGGTCCCGGGGGGCACAGCCCATGCTGAGGGGCTTTGAGGGTGTTGCTCATCCTGGTGACCTTCTGTAGCCCTGACACCTGAATGGCTCTGCGGGCCTTGCCCAAGGAACAGCCCGGCTGCGGGGGATCACAGAAGCACAAAATCAATGAACTTGAAGAAGACTGCGATAATATTGAGTCCAACTCGTGACTGAACACCACCATGTCGACTATACCACGGTGCTGAGTGCCATATCCAGTCTTTCCTTAAACACCTCCAGGGGCGGTGACTCCATCGTCTCCCTGGGCCGCCCATTCCAATGTCTAATCACTCTGTGAAGAAAGTTCTCCTAATGTCCAGCCTAAACATTCCCTGGTGCAGCTTAACACCACATCCTCTTGTCATGCTGCTGGTTGCCTGGCAGCAGAGCCCGACGCCACCTGGCTTCACTCTCAGGGAGTTTTAGAGAGTGATAAAGCCACCCCCGAGCCTCCTCCAAGCTGAACAACCTCAGCTCCCCTAGAGTACTCGTGCTCCGCACCCCTCCCCAGCCCCGTTCCCTTCCCCGGCCGCCCCTCGCTGTCCGTGGGGGGGCTCGAGGCTCCGCCCTCCCGCCTTTCCCCTCACGCAGCCGCGGGACCCGCCCTGCGCACCGCGCCCGCCCGCCCGCCAGGCGGCGCCACGGCCGCGCCTCCCCCGGTCCCGCCCGGCGCCTCCCGGCCCCGCCCCTCGCCCTCAGCGCCCCCCGCGCGCAGGCGCCGCGCTCAGCTGAGCGGGGGTCACGTGACGGCGCGGCCGAGCGAGCGGGCCCGGCGGGGCCGGGCGGTGCGGGGCGGCGGAGAGGTGCGGGACGGGCACCGAGACAGGGACCGGGGTGCGACAGCGACCGGGGGGCTGCGGGTGGGGGCTGCCAGCCGCCTGTCAGCCGCCTGTCAGCCGCCTGTCAGCCCGCGGCGTGCCCAGGGATGCGGGGGGCGCGGTGGCCGCCGTGGATGCGCGGGGTTCCGGCAGTGCCGGCGTCCCGCGTGGGTGCTCGGGGCAGCCTGGGCGCGCTGACGGGACTCGGGCTTCCAGGGCATCGGTGGCAGCCCTTGGGCATGGGTGGGTGCTCCAGGTCTGGGGGTCCTGGCCGCTGACATGGGTGCTGGGGGTCCCCGGGGGTGCTGGAGGCTGACATGGGTGTTCCGGGGAGTGCTGGCGATGCCGTGCATGAGGGCTGGCACCTCGTGAGTGTCCTCTCGGAGTGTCCTGGCATGCCGTGCAGTGTAGGGGGCACAGCCCCCCGTGTGAGGTGCTGGTGAGGATGCTGTGAGGCACTGGCGGGGTGCAGGGAGTCCCACACTCTGCGGGCTTCAGCTGTGCTGCTCTGTGGGGATGCAAGGAGAGCTGGGCAGCTCAGCCTGGCTGGGGTGGGAGCTGTGGAGACTGGTGGGGTTTGTGCCCAGCAGCCTCCCTGTGGGGAGAAGCTGGGTTGTGGGGACCAGGCTGTGCTGTGAAACGTTGGAAGGGTGAATCTGGGGGGTCTCTGGAGCTGTGGGAGCACTGGGTAGCACAGGGTCAAGAGGACTGATGCTGTGACTGGGGGGTGTCGTGCTGGCGTTGGCATGGTGGCCTGGGGAATGGGCTTGTCTGTGACCTCTGTGCAGGCAGGGCAGGGGGATCTGGCAGTGCTGGCTCTCCTTTGTGTCATGCTGAGGTGGGTTACAAGCAGTGCTTTGGAAATTAAGGATTGAACATGCATGATGGGAACCAGCAGTGAGTTTTGCTGTGAAGCTCACTTTTGCAGAAGATTTCCTGATCTGCACACAACTCCAGCTCAGCTGGGGAGAGCTGTCAGGGTCAGCAGCAAATCACATCTTGCTTTTGACTTCTGGCATGGGGCTGTCACTGTAAGGGACAGAGTGCTGTCACTACCTCCCAGCTTTCCTAATAGGATGAAATTGCTCTTGTGTGTAGGTGGCAAAACGCGCACATGAAAGTGGCCAAGGACTTGGGTTTGAAGTGGAAACCAAATGTGGATGTTCCTGTCTTTGCTGTTTTCAATGACAAGGAAGTGGCGAAGTGGCATAGTGGGGTTTTGCTTTGGTTTGAAGTGTTTGTTGTGTGGATGAGACATGTTTTGCAGCTTTTCTCATTGGTTGTGGGAGAGCAGAGTGCTCGCTCCCTGCTGCCATGCAACCTTTAATCCAGACACAAGGCAGGCAAGTCAAGATGAATGCATTTCCCTGGCTCTTCAAAGCAGAAAGCAGACGGGCCTGCTTGAAGGGGAAAAAAAATCCGCAGGGAGCGATCAGGCAGAGTGATGTCACCATGTTGTATTTAACTGGAAGACATTGCTGTGGGTACTTTGGATGCTGTGCAGGCCATCTTTGGGAAGGGTACCCATGCCCGACCCAGCCCTGGACGCCCTCTGCCCACTCTCCTTGCCCTCTGCCAGCTCATGGTGCTTGGCAGAGCCTCCCAGGTCCTTCTCCTGCCGCTTGGGCCGGTCACCGATGACAAATAGCTTCTAACGCTTTCCTTGTGTAAACTCTTGCTGCCGTTCTTCCCGCTCCCTGCCTCGCTGGATCACCCTGCCTGCGGCGGAGCTGGTTCAGGACATGATTACATGTCCTGGCTGCCAGGGAGGAGGCTGGGCAGGAGTGATGCATGTGCTGCCTTCGGCTCTGGAGTGTCTGCCTGCCAGCATCACTGCTGCTCCAGAGCCTGGTATTCCATGGGACACACTGCTGCTTCCTGCTGCTGCTGTTGCCTGGTGCTGCAGGAAATACAGCACTGCTGTTGTGGTCTGGATAACTGCTCCAGAGCAGCTGGGATCTGGAGCATCCAGAGCAGAGGAAAAACCCTTGCTCCCTGCTACCCTTCTGATCACCAGGCTGGACCCTCCCAGTGGTTGCAGCTCTTGGCTTGTTTTCTATGTAGCAGCCAGGTTTGCAGAGTGGTGTTCTGGGGAATGCCTGGGTGCTCTGGGGGTGAAGCAGCACCCGAGTGGCCTGGGCTGAGCATTCCCTGCACAGCCAGATGTGTTGGTCTGTGCTGAGGCTGCATCTGGTGAGTGCTCGCGTGACTCAGTGGGTGCACGAGGAGCTCTGGCAGGAAACGAGATAGTTTTTTGCAGTGGTGACATTTCTCTGCTGCTTCCTCTTGCTCCCAGTTCTCCACCAGTGCTGGGGAGTGAGATGAGGAGCACCAGGACTGCTGGGGCAGGGATGGTGCATGACAGCCCGGAGGAGCCGTGGGGCAGGGATTGGGTCGCCAGTCTGTGGCACAAGAGCTTTGCACATAATTTCCCTGCCTCTGGTGCTCCTTCCCAGTGGGTGTTTGGGATGCTGGGTGTGGCATGTGTGGGAATTGAACCAGCTGACTGTTTTCCAGATAAAGGCATGAGGTGTGTATCCTTGTTGAGGCTTGTGCTGGTGCTCCTGGCTTGCTGGACACTGCTAGAGTTTCTGCTGGAGCAAGAGCTCCAGGCTGTGCAGGTGCCTCATCCTGGGAAGCCCCTTTGTCCCATAGGCACCTCCGTGGCTGTGAAACCTTTAGGGCAGGTGTTTTGCTGTCAGCACATGGTCTCCTCTTTGATGGGAGTATAATAAATTTTTGTAAAAATTCTCTTTAATAAAAAGTCTTCAGTAAGGGAAAAAAAAAGGAAAAAAAAAGAGAAGTTAGGAAACTTTCCCTTCCCTGGCAAGAGCAAGCTGTTCCCTTGCAGCACACTGTGTGCGAGTTAAAAGCAGTTACACTTTCCTGGCCCATCCAGTTGACAGCCCTAGTCCTGAGTGCCAGAGCTGGGGACACAGTGCCAGCATGTCCCCTCCTGCCCCACTGCCTGTGGTGTCACACTCACCACCCTTAGAGCAGGGGTACACAGCTCCCTTGTTTGACATGAAGTGGGTCACTTCCAGGCTCTGCCTGCAGAATCCTGACCCCGTTCTGGCTGGGTGTGCCCAAAACATGGGCATGAGCCTGAAGGAAGAGCCAGTGGGAATGTGCCATGCACCTTTGACCTTAGGACATGCCAACTTCGTGATTGCTTGGGCAGGAGCATGTGACTGTATAAAAGCCCTGGAGGAGACCTTGCTCTGGCAGTGCGAGCCGGTCTCTCTGCACAATGACTGACCCCAAGGAGCCTGAGAATGGGGCTGTTGAGCTGGGCACCCCTAATGCTGCTGCCCCCACAGGGACCATGTCCACCCGGCGCCTCCGCAGCGAGGACTACAATGACTACAGCTCCACAGACGTCACGCCGGAGGGGAGCCCTCCCGAGGGCATGAATGGCTTTGCCCACCCTGAGTCCTACCAGCGCTTTGGGGAGACCAACGGGACAACGTGAGTGATGCTTCCCTCTTTCCTGGGCTGGCCCGGCACCAGGGAGGGTGGAGGAGGTCATGGTGGCTCCCTGCTGGCTTTGCTGGAGGATGCTGGAGCCGTGGTTTTATAGGGAGTTCTCCTGGGGGTGATGAAGGCAGGGCTGTGGTCCTGCATCTGTGGCGTGCTGGCACCAAGCAAGCAGCTGCCCCAGTGTTGCTCTTTGCTCTCCGGTGAAGCTGGGCTTGCTGGCAGTGGGCAGTGATTGGTGCTTTTCCCAGTATTCCCCTGCTCCAGCTTGGTTTGATGGGGAGCTGTGGCAAGCAAACAGCATGCCTGTATTCTGAAGATAGGTGGGCATGTTGCAGCCATGTTTTGGGGGTTTCCTTGTGCCCAGGTGTGCAGAGGATGCTGTCTTTTCCTGACAGAGACGGATCCCTTCAGCTCAGAGACTTCCTTGTGCAGCTCCTTGGTGTTGGGCTGTGCTTATACTGGGTTTTGCCATGAAGTTGGTTTTGCAAATGCCCACCCGAAATGTGTTTGTTCAGTCTTTGCCTTCACACCTAGCTCAGTCCCAGCTGGCTGAGCTGGGTTCAGGGTACAGGATTATGACCTCCATGTGCATTCCCTGCTGCAGTTCAGAGCTGCTGTGGACCCTCAACAGGATAAGCTGTGTATGGTCTGGGTGTGGGCTCCTGCTGACAGTCACCTCTGCATCTGCTTTCCCTCAGTTGGTACCAGACCCTGATCCATCTGCTGAAGGGGAATATCGGGACGGGGCTGCTGGGGCTGCCCCTGGCTGTGAAGAATGCCGGCATCCTGGTAAGGCAGCTCAGCCCTGCTGTGCTGGAGCTTGTGGGGCAGAGTGACCCCGGGGCACTGGGCAGCTCACATGGCCAGTGTTGGGGCTGTTGGGGTGTGAGTCCCTGCCCAGACGCCTCTCAGCGTTTGGTGACTTTCACATGTTTGCACCACAAGCTCTGTGGCTTTGTTTTGCTGCTGAGACTGTTCCTGCTGCTCCTGCATTGTTGCTGCCTGGTGTGAAGGAGTTCAGTGTGTGAGCTGCACCTGTGGTTTCCTCTGCTGGGGTCAGGCAGGACGCTGTGTCCAGGCCATGACCTCTTCATCATCTGCATAATAGGCATGTGCAAGATAGTTTGGAAAACAATTCTGGAAGTGCTTTGCTACGCCCAAACTGCCCCAACCTGCTTCTTTTCCATCATTCCTGCCAAGCTCGTGGCTCTGTCAGATTCCTTGGTCCTGGGGGGGCTGGTTCCTGGGAGCTGCACCAGAGCTCTGGTTCAGCCTCCAGAGGTGTTTGCACTCACCCAGCCCGTGGAGTTCTGTCTGGAAGTAGAAGGTACCGTGCAGCTCTGCCTTTGGCCGTCAGAGTGCAGCCTTCCCCCTCTCTTCCCTGCAGCTGGGTCCTCTGAGCCTGCTGGTGATGGGAGTCGTGGCTGTGCACTGCATGGGCATCCTGGTGAAATGCGCCCATCACTTCTGCAACAGGTAAGGAGCAACTCCCCTTCTCAGCCCTGCAGCTCCTACAGTTCTTCCCTCTTGCCCAAAAAGCCCTGGGGTTTTTCTAAAGCCCCTCAGCAGCAAGTTGCCCATGTCAAAGCCTCAGTTGGGAACTGCTCTTCTTTCTCACAGGAACTGTTTTCCTTTTAATGTCACTATTTGCATTGGGAACTAGCAGACAGGGCTGATCTGATGACCCTTCTCTCTTCTCTGGACAGGTTCCAGAAGCAGTTTCTAGACTATGGAGGTGCCGTGATGTACGGGCTGGAGGCAAGCCCCAGTGCCTGCCTGAGGACACATGCCATCTGGGGAAGGTACTGCTCCCCTGCCCCAGGCAGGGACTTGTCTTTGAGCCCAGCATGTGCTACAGCTGGGACAGAAGAGCCTCTGGTCACTGAGCTGTGTCAGCAGATAAGCACAAGTGACATAAAATGCTATTTGGCTCACCTGCCCTGAGTGCTCAGTGTCCCCCAGAGGTAATGCTGAGGTCTTTGATCCAGTACTGTCCCCAGCCAGATGTGACTTATACTAAAGGAGTGGGATAACTAGGTCTCCACAGCATAACAAAGGGATGAATACGGTCTTGCAGTGCTGGCCCATCTTGCTAGACATGGAACACATCCAGTGGCTGCTCCCTGCCCTGTGAGTGTCCCACGTTACATCACACAGATCATTGCACATCAGGGGATGGGAACATTCCCCTGTTCCTGTGTCCAGGGAGTGTTGTTTTCAGCTCTGACAATTCAGCAGCAGACTGGAGATGCTAAACCTAAAAAGGAGACTTTTCTCTTGAGGGTGGTCCTGACCCTGTGGAAGTGATGGGGAGACTGGAGAGCTTGAGATCTGTGAGGTTGGGTGGAGAAAAGGTCCTCTCTCCTGATCACAGAGAAGTGAGCTGGGTGTGCTCTGACCTGTACACCCCAACCTTGTGGAGAGCAGCATCTCTGCACTGTGCAAGTGCAACCCAAAGCAACCAAGTGCGCTCTTACTTCTGTATGATCTGGCTGACAAATGGTCTTCTTTTGCTTTCCAGGCGTATAGTGGGACTTTTCCTGATCATCACTCAGTTGGGTTTCTGCTGCGTGTACTTTGTCTTTCTGGCGGACAATCTGAAGCAGGTTGGACTTACACCTCCTTCATGAGCAGGGGGGAGGTGAGAGGGTGTGAAGGTGCTTGGGTTGTTCTTAGTTCCTGTGTCCTGTGCCCTGTTCTTCACCAAAGGTTTGGTTTCTGTCGGATATGCTGCTCAGAAAAGTACCACTCCTCTGCCCAGATACTTTGGAGGATCGATTTTCCTGTTCAAACAGAGCAGGTTTTCCTGAGAACCTCTGTGATTTTGCAGAGGTGCTGGAGCTGTCTGTGTTGCCTAGGAGAAGTGGGGCCATTCCTAGTGAGGGAACAACAGGAAAGGGGTGAAATCAGAGGGACTGTGCCTTTTCTGTCCTGTCCCGCTCAGTTAATTGGTTTATTGCTGTCGATGGTGATGTGTGAGTCCCAGGACCTGCTGTGAACCTCTCTTCTCCCTTCCTTGGATCTGTTTGCATTCCAGTTTCTTTCCTCATCCTGTGGCTCTGGAGCTTAATTACATCTTTAGAGAAAGAGTTTCTTCCTGCCAGGCCTCAGGAGGAAATAAACAGAAACCCTGAACCGCTTGGCTGGCTGCTGTTCTGTAAGAAACTGGGAATAATGAGTCCCCATTCCCAGCCTCTGCCAGCTCAGTGCCTTGCAGGCACTGCTCAGCTTTTTTCCCCATGTGCTCCTGCTCTGCTCTTGCAGCAGTGGTCTGGTCACTACCACCATGGCTGTGCCCTTCCCTGATGGCCATCAATTTCAGAGGGGCTTCTGGGGAGCAAGGGGGAGTCCTGCCAGTGTGAGCCTCTTCCTCTGCTCCTGGAGCAGCAGCTGAGGAGATTCCCATTGTGTGGTGGCAGAAGGAGTAAATGGGTTGACACTGGTGATCTGATGCCACCAGCCCTGAGAGCAGGAGGCAGCAGGGTGTGTGCAGGGACCAGGCTGCTGCTGGCTCCCACCCCTGGGAACAGCCCCCTGCTCCACTTCAAGGTGGGCTTCTTTCTCCTCAGCCCCTCACAGCAAAGACTGAAGGCTGCGTCAAGCCTCAAGGGAAATTTGCAAAAACCTGCAAATCCACACCATTTTTTTAGGCCACAGGTGGGAAACCCCTTGGCTTTAGTTTTGGAATTTTTTTGGGTGGGGAAAGGAGAGTAATGCTTGGTTTTTTTTATGGTGAGGAACAGCGTGTTAGGTGGGGAGTCATGGTGCAGGTGGTACCTTGGGCGAGGTGCCGCTGTGTTGGGCAGGGCTTTGGTTTGGAAAACGGCTTTGGAGCAAGCCATGAAGAGGCAGGGCAGGCTGGGGCTTGAGCAGCACTGTCCCCATGGGTGCGTGGCCCTGCTCTGCCCTCTCCCACAGAGGATGCTGGTTTACACAGAGTTTTTCAGCCTCTCCTCTGGGGCAGGACTTGCTCTGGAGCAGGTTAAATAAGTTTTCAGGTCGCTCTTTGCTGCAGTGACTGGACAAGACCTGAACCAGCTTAGTCATGGTTGTATTGGTGATTCAGTGAGCCCATGCTCTTGGGAGGGATGGCTCAGCCACCTGGTTCCTGGTTCCTGAGCTATCTCTAGAAGTGAGCACATGGCCTGGAGTGCCTTTGGAATGAAAGACCCAAGGAAAGAATGATTTGTCATGAAGAAAGTGAACTTGGAGGCCAGCAGTAGTTTCCAGATGTCCTTGCACGTGAACGGGGGCGCTGACTGACTGAAGGACTGTGTGACTTAGATAACAACTTGGTGCAACAAGAGGAAAAGGCCCTTTGGAAATAGTACTTAGTGCCTATTTCCTCTCTGCTCAATTGGCCTTAGGGGCTGTGCAAATATGCATCCTGTGCTCTCTGCCCCCTCTGTGCCTGGCTGCTGAGTCCTCCTGCTTGGTAAACATGGGGTCGGGCAGGATTTGCTGTCTTGGCTCAGGTGCCATAGCCAGTCCCACCTCTGCCCCCTGCAAGATAACAGGGATTTGCTTCAGAACTATCTGAAAACATGTGTTGGTATGATTTTAATCAGCTAGCTGTGTTTGAAGTGAGCTCTTGGGGTGCTCTGACCCACCTGGAATGGGCTGCTAAGATCTGTGGCTTTTAGGCCTGTGAGATGGGGTTCACCAGGGCTTTCTGTGCTTCCCCAGGTTGTGTCTGCTGCAAACGGGACCACCAATGACTGCAGCTCGAACAGGACGGTGGTGATGACCCCCACCATGGACTCCCGGTTGTACATGCTTTCCCTCCTGCCTTTCGTGGTGCTGCTCACGTTCATCCAGAACCTCAAGGTCCTGTCCATCTGCTCCATGCTGGCCAATGTGGCCATGCTTGTCAGTCTTGTTGTGATCTACCAGTACATTGTCAGGGTAGGTGTGCACGATTCCCCCTTCTCATTTCTGTGCTGTCCCATGTTCTGGCAGGTGGAGGGAGCTTGGGGTGTTTGGATGCTGTGGGGTGCTGCTTGCTCCTGTGGGCATGATGGTTCTTTCTGCCCTGCAGGGCTTTCCCTGCACCGTGGGGCTTTGACAGGGAGTGATGGGAACAGGCCAGGTCTTCCCCATCCTCCCTGTGTCTGAACTCTGCATGGGCTTTTTTCCAGGACATTCCTGATCCCAGAAACCTGCCTCTAGCAGCAGCCTGGAAGACCTACCCTCTGTTCTTTGGCACTGCGATCTTTGCTTTTGAAGGCATTGGCGTGGTAAGTCTGGGTGTGGGGCAGTGGGACTGCTGCACAGGAGGCTCAGCCGTGCTTGGACTTGCTGCAGCACCTGCTCTGCTTTGCAGCTGCATTTGCAGCTGAACTTCTCAGACAATAGCCCAAATTCTGGATGATGCTGTTAGCTTTAGCTCCAGGCTATCTCCTGGGTCAAACTCTGGTGCTTCCATCTGAGGCTGGAGGAACACGTGCTCCAAACCTCAGGAGGTTGGTTGCTGCTTTAAAGGTGGCTTTATGTGGCAGTAGATCGAGAATCACACCAGCCTCTGCCTTGGGCTCTGCTGGCTGGCCTGCAGATCAGGAATTGTCCTGAGTCTTGTTACCAGGCTGGATCCTGAAGTTGCCTAAATGAGAGGCCAAAAAGTCTGGCATGAAAAGATGTGATCCGTTCCTTCCCACCCTGCTGCGGAGGCACCGAGATCTCCCTTCGGCAGCCGCGTGGCCCCAGCCTGCCCATGCAAATGGGCCTCTCATGCAAGATGCTGTAAATAGACCAACTGTATCCATGAAAAAAGCTGGCTGGGTGGGTGGAGAGCTTAATGATTCCCTAAGATGTTGTGGGTTGTTTCCAGGAGCTCCCTTCAAAGGAGGAAAAAATGTTTTCATCTCTTAATATAAGCTGGCTGTGTAAACATGGGGCTGGAGAGGGCCAAATCCATTACAGGAGGAGTGTTTACTGAATGCTATGCCCTGGGCAGAGGGTTCTTGCCAGCACTGAGGCACAAATGCTCTCTTCCTTGCATGACTTGGAGGTGAAGAAGCAAATAAAAGTTATTCCTGTCCTACCTCCTCACCAGATCTGGCACTGTGTCTCTTCTTGAAATCAACACCACCCAAGGACAGTTATAAAAATGTTTGCTGAGGGCCTATATTTAGTGTTAGCATTATAGAGGTCAGAGACTTACCTCTGTCCTTCCTCTTTTTATTGTCCTGCCTGGTTGAAATCTGTCCAGACAAACTTGATAGCAGAGGAGAGTGTCTTGGTCTTTCCAGGATTTGCTGGGGAAAATAGGACAGTGTAAAATAATGGGCATGGCTGTGCTGTTTTGGAGTGCAGAGTGTAATGCACCCAAGGTATTGGGTGGTTGGTATTGCCCCAAGACCCAGCACTGGGCACAGCTCCTGCCAAGGGCAGGGAGCAGGTCCCATTCTTAAGGCAAGCTCATGGGTGACCTGCTGGAGACTTCCTGTGCTGAGCCTGAAGGTCTCCAATGGGAGCACAGAAACTTGATCTCCAGTACAGTTTTTTTTTCAGCTGGATTTTCCAGGCTCCATGTATGACTATCCCATCCCCTGGCATGGTGGGATGTGCTTGGCCATGGGGCTGCCCCTCCAGCTTTTTGGGCCTGAGGAGTATAGAGGAATGGGCAACCTGCTGCTCTGTCATCTTCCTTCTCCTCCTCGTCTTCTCCCAGGTGCTGCCTCTGGAAAACAAGATGAAGAACCCCCGGCAGTTCCCAGTCATCCTCTATGTGGGGATGACCACTGTCACCATCCTGTACATCAGCCTGAGCGTCCTGGGGTACCTGCGCTTTGGGGCAGACATTCAGGCCAGCATAACACTCAACCTGCCCAACTGCTGGTGAGTCCCTGTGGGGAGTTGAAGGACTGGGGGGTCCCAGACAGGGAGGTGGGAGAGGGGGTGGCAGGGGACTCCTTGGGAGAACTAATCTGGGTGAGCATGAAGATAGCCATATTTGCCAAACTTCAAGGAGTGAGACTAGGGTTGTCTGATGTATAGGCTGGAAGAGGCTCGTTGCTGTGGTGTCCGAGCCTGGTCTTGGAGCTCAGGCTGCTTCACTGGGGTCCCTGGTGGTCCCTGCCTGGGTTGGTGCAACTCCTGCCTTTTTCTTGGAGCCTTGTGGCATCTTTTTGGCTCTCAGCAGTGCTCTGGCTGGCAGATGTTGAAGACAGCCCCCGTGCAGCTGTACCAGAACATCACTGAATTGTGCGAAACCTGCTTCTCTTCCTCAAATGTAGCACATGAAAAACAAATCCAAAGCTGGGAGCTCCCAGAGGGAGTGAGATGTGACGTCTCCATGTGTAGGTTGTGCTCCTTGTTTGCAGCTCTGGAGCTCAAACTCCCACTTCTTGGATCCACATTGTGCCTGGATGTGGCTCATTTCGAGCCAATGCTTTGCCTGTGAGCACTGGTGCCATGAGGATACCCCTTCCTTCCATGGGGGCTGAGCTCTGCAGCAGCCTCCCAGACCTGTCTGTCCTCTGGGATCTGGTGAAGCCTCTTGAGATGCTCCAGTTGCTGTCTGGAGCCCTGTGGCCTGACCCCATGCCTGCCTGCTTGGAGGTGTTGTTGCTCCTCTTGCCAGGGCTGGTGGCTGCTGCAGCAGCTGCCTAAGCTGTGTGCTGCTCTGTCCTGGGGGATGGGTGTCATGGCTCTGTATTCATCCCACAGGAGAAATGCAAGCAGTTCTCTTTGATGGTCTCTGCTGGCTTGAAATCCTGCAAGAGACCAGAGTGAGAACTGGAGCTGGGCGTGCCTGTCCTCCTCCCCTGCCCATCCTCTCTGCTGCTAGTAGCACCCAGCACCATGCAGTGTGACTCACTGTCTCACTGTTGGAGTAAATTTGGGCAGGACTCAAGTTTTGAATCACTGGGGCTTCCACATGCTGCCCTTGTAGAGCTGCACAGCTGGGCCTCTGGAGACAGCAAAGATTTGATGAAAATAGAGCCTGGTTTTGCTTTAATTCTTGCTGTGTGGGTTTCTTTTCAGTTTGAGTGCATGGATGTTCATTCATGCTGGGTCTGTGTAGTGACTGCTCTGCTGGATGTTGGTGTTGGTGTGGTAGAAGATCCTGCTGCTGCCGAGAGCCTTGTCTTGTCCCCTGCAGGGGCTTGGAGCTCTGCCAGGTCCCTGCTCTCAATGAGGAGGGATGGGGCTGGTGGAAAGATGTGCCTGTGTTGTAGGGAGGTCTCAATCCCACTGTGCCGAGCACAGGAGGTGTGATCTCTTCTGCTCAGTAAACTGAAGTACAGTGTGGAGGGGATGAGATGCTGCTACCTCTGAAGGTGGAAAGCAGGTCATTTCCAGGTTTGGGCTCTGCGTGCCACAGCCTGCAATGGCATCTGCTGACCTGAAATGCTGCAAAGGGGCTTCTGCAGGGAATCTCAGCTCTGTTTGCCCTGAAGAATGACATACCTTTAGAACAGGTCCTTAGAATGGGATTATTGTGACCTGCTAGGCTACAGAGAGAAGAGTGCAAATGCATGTTTCTAGGAGTATCCACACCTTCTGTCTTTTCTTAAAGTAAACTACTTTTCTGAAGGTAGCCATAGGGTTTTTTGGATAGTGAAAAGAGAACAGCCCTTTGGAATCAGCACCTGGGGAAACCTGGGCACGTGGCAGGGCTCCTGCTGGCAGCTGCAGGGAAGGTGTGCTGTGGTCCTTGTCACTTGACAGGGACACGCAGGACACCTTGATGTTTGTGCACGTTGCCTCTGGGCAGAGCATTCAGTGGATGTTGGACTTACCTCAAGTAAGGGCTGTGATAGTTGAGATAAAATCTTGACTACTGCTCCTGTGCATTAAACCACAGGTGTTGGGTAAAGACTTGCTCTTGAAATGAGTGTCTTGCCCATCCTGCCTTGCCCGCAGGTTTTCTTTCTGGCAGTAAAAGGCTGGGCTGCAGGAGCTGGTCATAAAGGCTGTGGGTGAGAAGTCATGGGGTTTGCCTGCAACCTGGGAGACAAGGCAAGGATTGTGGTGGAGGTGCTGCAGCCTTCCTTGTCTGTAGCCATTGCCTGGAGGTCTCTGGAGCAGATTTGGTGAACATCTTGGGAATCGTTGAGTTATAGGGTGACTAAGGACTTTCCCAATTTCATTTCTCTGAAACCACAGCTTCCTCAAATGAGGAGTGTGTCAGTTCCCAGTGCCCAGGTCTAACCACAGTGTCCAAAATACTGTGCTGCTGTGCAGAAATCCTCCTTGCCTCCTCGGAAGGGTTGCCTCACTGTACCATCTGAAGGGTGAAGAAATGCTATAGTGAGGGGGAAGCTGTTGGGTTGCATGTGGCCGGTTGAAGGTAGGTAATGACAGAGCTTACGGTCCCAGGAGGGTATTTCACTTCTTGCAGCCTTTTGGGATTGCCTGGCATGGCAATCTGGATTGAAGCAGGCGTTGCTGCGGTTGGCAGAGTGCCTCTCCAAGGCCCTGCATGGGCCCCTGTTTTCTGTGGATCAAGGGTAATGCTTGAATTCTTCCTCTTCTTGGAATTTAAAATGCCCTTTGATCTTGTTGTCCTGGTTCCTGACCTGTGCAGGACAGGTACACAGCCTTCTGTATTTTTTTTTAGTAACAGCTATTAATCATGGATTGCCCTGGAGCACTTCATGGTTTTTATAGAATCACTTGCTTGGGAATACAGTGATAAGATATGCCAGTCAGTGGCTCAAGGCTCCTGTGCACACGTGTGGCTGCATGGGTGCACTCTGGACTCTGGAGATAACTTTGTGTTCAGTTTGCCTGTGGAACCTCAGGGTGATTTAGGTTAGAGGGGACACCATGCGATCACTGGGTCCTCTCACCTGCTCATAGCAGGGCCAGCTTAAATGTTGAATATCGGTAAGGACAGTGGTTCCCAACCAATTCTTCTTCTGGCCCTTAATCATCCTTTGGAGATGCAGCTCTGTCCTACTGCACCTGGTTCTTCTGCTGTGACGCTCCAAGAAGAGCCTGTTACTCTCTCCTCCATGCCCTCCTGTTAGGCAGCTGAAGACATTAATAACATCCCCTTCTAACCTTTTCATCATGCTGAATGAGCCCAGAGCTCATTTTGTAAATCATGCTCCAGCCCCAACCATCTTAGTAGCCTGCACTCAACTTGCTCTGGTAGGTGTAGTGGTTTGGTCCAAAATACTCATTACTATTTACCTTCTGTGAGATAAGAATTAGGAGAAATGCAAAGCAGGCACCAAACTTGAAAGAATATAAAGAAGTTTATTAACAGACCTAAAAGAGGGAAAAAGGAAAAATAAAATCATACCACAGCTTCAGAACTCCTCCCCCCACCTTTCTCCCTTCTCCCACTGACAATGTAAAAAGACAACCCTTGAGATGTTCAGTCTGTTTACCACTTCCATAATAATCTTGTTCAGTCCATTTAGGAAGAGGAGTCTCTCTTGCCCATGCTATGAAAACATTATCACAACGAGACAGCCGCCCGGGTTGGTTCTCTGCTCGCATGTGAGTCCCTTCCCCCGACTTGCAGCTCCTCCCACAACTGCTTTCGAGGGTCCACTCTTGAATTACTGGGGTACAGTTTTAAGGTTGAGCCGTTCGGAAACAAAAGTTCTCTTCACCCATCTCTGGGAGCATTTCATCTCTAAGAACAGAGGCCCTCCTCCTTCCCTGGGACCAAAGGGTCCTCCTCATCTTTGTCTCTAGGACTATCTCTGGGAGCATCTCTAGGAACAGAGGTCTTCTCCTTTTCCATTTGGAGCAAAAGTCCTCATCGCTTCCATCTCTCCCTGTTCAAACTTCTCATCAAATTACAGCTGCTTCAGCATCTGCTTATCTCAGTGCAGGTGCTTTTGCTCACAAGTACAAGTTGAACGCTCCACCCCCCCATGCCTTCATGAGATTCCAACAGGTACTCTGATACATCGTAGCTTTACAACAGAATTTCAGCTTTAAGCTTTCTCCTCCCTCAGGTTTTCAGCTCTTCACAGCACTAAAAGGGTTAATCTCACCTCGGCCTTGCAGCTGGAATTTCCCTTATCGCTGTTGCTCACATGATCTTTGCTGGACAGCGGTGCAGCTTTCGGCTGAATCTTGGCCGCACTGGAGAGGGGGAGCTGGGCCGCTCTGGCTGCCCACAGCAGCGCTGTGGGGGGGTTCCGTGGGTGGGACAGGGCCCATTGGCTCCAGGATGGCCGTGGCCCGGCCTGGCCCGAGCAGGGTCTGGGCTGAGCCCACCAACCCCCACACGGGGACCCGCAGCCACCTGTCCCAGCATCAGAAACGAGAGAGAGCCTCTGCCCGGAGTTTGTCTATTCTTAAGTGTGGACCACAGAGGCGGTCACGATTTTAAGTGGCTCAAAGAATTGTCCATATTCAAACTGGCCAGCTGATAGGTTCTGTCAGGTCACAGAGGAAGCTGTAAGTACCCCTTTGCAAGGACATCACTTCTGAGACTATGCTTTGCTAACCCATCACATAGGTCAGTGTCCTGTCGTGGGAGTATCAGTACTGGACACAATACTCAAGATGCACAAGCCCTAAACAAGAAAGTAATCCCTTAATCCCTATCCTTAACCTCCTGGCTATGCTTTTGCCAACAGCCTGATTTGTGATTGACCTTAGTCACTGCAGGGTCCTGCCACTGGCTCATGTCCAGTCTGCCGCCCACCAAGAGCCCCAGGTCCTGTTCTCCTGGCCCCACCCCTTCCCATGCATGGGATTTTGTTTTTGCACTTGAGCTTTGCCTATGGCATCATGTTGTTGCTCCAAGCTGTGTCAGCCATTTCCTCCAATTTGATCTTGCTTGGAATTTTCTGAGAATGTGTTCTGGGTCACTGAAAACTCATCCAGGTCACTGATGAGGATATTTCCATGATTGCCCCTTGGCAAATCCCTGCTGGCACTCCCTACTGTTCAGTATGTGCCTGGAAATGGAAGCCAGGAGAACTTAACCCATACTCTTCTGGGGATTGAGGTGAGGCTGATTAGCCTGTAGCTTCCCTCATCCTTCTTGAAGGTGGATATTATTCTCCTCCTGAGGCAGCAGGACCTCTTCTGAGCACCCTGCTCTTTTGAAGATGATAAGGTGGCTTCAGGCTGCTGTTGGCCACAACCTTGAATACATCTGGTCTGGTCCCATAGACTTGTGTAACATTCCATTCACTTAGGTGATCCCTAACTCTGTCTGTGGGAAATGTTTGATTCTGCCATAATCTGCCACTAGTGTTCAAAGTTGTCTTGCATGGGAATGCTTGGATTTCTCTGATTTGAGGCTGTCGTAGCAGATGGATGCTGAGACACAGCGTACAGAAGGGCACAGGCCCAAAAAAGGTAGAGGGAAGGCAGGAGCCAGATACATTCCTCAGCTTGGATTCACCCCATATTTACCCAAGTGGTATGGCCAGGACCCACGTTTCCTGCTTGGTTAGCATGTCTTGAGTTGGGGAAGGGTTAGGACCATATGTGAGGTAACCAGATGTTACTTCGCTTTTGGAGAGGCTTTTTCTGCTGCTGGGAAGCTGAGGGCAGAGGTGGGGCTGGGAGGTGCCTTGTGGTCACCTGTGACTGGCTCTCTCCTGCAGCCACACTGTATTGCTGCAGGATCTGGGACATGGTGAGATCTGACTTGGGGTGAGCCCGAGGTGCTGTTTGCAGCCTTCTGCACTCTGCCTGCCTTCTGCTCAGCCCAAACTGCTCTTTTAACTGTCTTCCCCCCAAACATGTATTATGCAGCATTCCAAAAATAGCTGGTCTTTTTTGTTTGATGGAGGAGGCTGAGTTGCCTGTTCATGTTGCTTTGCTTTTGGAACATTGTGATATTCACTTTGCATGGAAGCCCAGAGTTATCCCAGCAATGCCATCCTCTTCCCCCTCCTCAGAAGCCAAGCAGTAGCTGGAATGTGTAATCATGGCTGCAGCTGATACGTGTCTTTGCTGTCTCTTGCTCAAGAAAGGTCTTTGTGAATTAAATGCATCACCCCTAATTTTCTAAGAGAGTGCTCAGGAGCGGAGACCACTGACTCACAGAAGTCTTTGCAGAGCATTCTCCTTCTGCTTTCTGCTGTTGATGTTGCAGGGGCTGGAGCAAGAGCCTGTCTCACTGTGTCCTTGTCTTTTGCAGGCTGTACCAAGCTGTCAAGCTGCTCTTCTCCTTTGGGATTTTCTTCACCTATGCTGTGCAGTTCTACGTGCCTGCCGAGATCATCATCCCTCCCCTCGTGGCCCGGGTGTCAGAGCGCTGGGGCTGGCTGGTCAACCTGCTCCTCAGGATGGCCCTGGTCTGTGTGACCTGTGAGTACAAACCACCTTGTCTGACTTCCCTATAATGCTGTGGCACCTCCTTCCCACTGAGCCTTCACCGCTCGCCCCAGCACCTCTGGCCCTGCTGCTCAAGCCCTCACAGCTGGCAGTCCCTGGGCCTGGCTAATGCAAGCCAGCAGGTCAAGGTGGCCTCCAAGGAGCAGCAGCCGTGGTCCTCTGCCCCCTCTGTATGGGACCAGTCTGCTCAGTGGAGGAGTAGTAAACTGCATCGTTTAGAAGTGGCAGATCCCCATGGAGCCTCAGGCCTGGGATTCTCCTGATGGCAATTCTGTGAGACACTGAGTCCCACCAGGGTTTGCATGAAACAGCCAGCAGTTTCAGTGCCAGGGCAGCCCAGAGCAGAGGCTGTTTTCCGTAGGCAGTGTGCAGCCAGGCTCCTCGTGCCTGTGTGATGGGGACACGACTGCAGAGGAGTCACTGACCGTGAGGGATGGGGTGTTCTTGTGCCCATGCACTCATTGCAGCATGGAGCACAGCAGGAGACAACTGACAGGGGTAGGTGACCCAGAACCAGAGCCCTGGCATGCTGCAGTGCAGAGTGTGCAGGGCAGGTGTGCCTGGAGCAGCCCCACAGGGTCCCTTCCCTTCATGGTGTGTGGTGCCTGTAGTGAGGTTCTGGTGGAACAGGCTCCTGGCTCGAGCCTGGTGGACCTTTGGGAAAGGTGTGGAGCAAATTAGGTGGTATCTGATTTTGGCTGGCTTTGATTCCTGAGGACTGTTGCTTGCTGTTGTCAGCAGAGCTGAGACGCTTGACTGAGCTCCCCGGCGTCCCCTGCTGAAATGGAGCTTTGCTCCATGGCTTGATGCTGCTGATGCACCAGAGCTGAGCATCAGGGACCTGGCCACGCGTCCCAGCTGGCTTTGGCTTGGGTTTGAGAGGAACATGGTGCTCACTCAGGGGTGGTGGAGCAGGCTGGGAGCAGGGTGCTGCTGTTTCTGGGCTCTCACTAATGATGGGCCAGAAGCGCTGCATTAACAGAGGTGGGCAAGGCCCATCTCCTCTGTGCTGAGTTCCTGAAGCCTTCATGTCCTCAGAGGGTGCAGGGATGAAATCCTGCCATGCTGGGCAATGTGCTCTGGCCACCCTGGTGCTGTAGGTGGACTGGGAGCCTGCTTGTGGGGTTGGGGCCTCTCCTGGAGGGTATTGGGCTGTGCCAAGCTAGGGAAGTGAAGGTTTGGAGAGATGGGATGGCTTTAGGCATCATCAGTGGCTGTACCCTCCTATTTGGGAGTAGGGAGGCAGCAGAGGTGTTGGGGGAAGGATGCTGGTTCCTTTGTACCTCCTCCCCTCACCCTTCCATGTAAGGGATCTCTGTGGCTGCTGCTGAGGATAAAAGCAATTAGGGGGGTTGCATGAATATTCATTGGATGATTGTGTGGCCGAACAACAAGCCTCCACCAGAGCTTTAGCTCCAAAGAGAGGATGCAATCTGGTGTATGGGTGTCTTTCAAGCTTAGACTTCAAAACCAGCACACATAAAACCCTTTGAATTAATACCTGCAGAAATCAGACTGTTTCCCCGGAGGCTGAGGACTGCAGCTGGTGCTTCAAATCTCTTATTTTAGAGGGGAGTTAATAATTTTGTTTACTTTTGAGTCCAAAGAGCAGTGTGGGGTGGGCTGAGGATGCTGTTGGAGGGGAGCTGCTCTGCTCTCCACACAGGCTGCTGGAGCAGGGATGCTGCTTGCAGCTGGTACCTGGCAGAGCACTCCTTCAGCTCTGTGCAGGGCTGAGCACCAGGATAAACTGGCACAGGACCTTTGTTGCTGTTTCCCTTGGTGAAGGGATGGTTTATCTCTAGGCTTATCCAGATGACAGCAGTGCTGCAGTGGTGGCACAGTCAGTCTCCCAAGCCTTCCTTCTCCTGCAGTTCCATGGGTGATCTTTGGCTCAGGGAGGCTCCAGCAGCCTCTCTTGCCTGTAGCTGATAGCCAGGGAGAGAACAAATCCCTCCAGTAAGGAGCCCTGAGATGTCCCTTCTCCACAGAGAAGGGACCTGCTGTGGTTCTAGGTGTCTCCTGTTTCCAAGTAGAGCTTTCAAAGCAATAAACCAATTTATTTCTCTTGGTCACTGGTTAAACACTGGAGCTTAGCACTGCTTTGTTTGCAGAGGGTTCTCTTGTGTTATGCAGAGCTCTGGTGACATCCCTCTGTCCTCCCCTGGCGCCGTGCAGGAGGAGGGGGAGCAGGAATATCCCGGAGCTTGCACTGCTAAACTCAAGCTGTCAGGAGTCTCCCAAGGGGATTTTCCTTGGCTGCAGTTTTCACCTAACAAATGTTCTCCCTCGGGCTGTGCCGTGGGCGTGCTGCTGCTGGAGCAGCTCTAAACACATGCAAACCACACGGATTGATTTGGGTTGGGGGGAGATGCCTTTTTCTTCCCGTCTCCTGCTTTTATGGGGTTTCTGAGGCTTCATGGCTCCCCAGGTGTGGGGAGCAGGAGTGCTGGCTCGCACAGGGGCGGTCGGGAAGGCTGGCAGCCAGCGGCACCCATCCTGCTCAGCCCTGGAGCTCGCTCTGGTGGTGCCCAGGGCGACAAAAAGGCTTGTTAATTCAAACAGCTTAATTGCTTCTTCGGGAGGAGCTGCCGGAAAAACATGCAGCCTTGTCTTCTGTCAGGGAGGCGGGCAGAGGTGTGACTCAGCCAGCGGCATCCCTGGGTGGGGTTTTGCTTGCTTGGACACAGGGAGGAGCGTCCTGCAGTCTGGGACGTGGCAGCACTGATGTCGTGTCCGTTCCTTCTCCAGGCGTGCTGGCCATCCTCATCCCGCGCCTGGACCTCGTCATCTCCCTGGTGGGCTCCGTCAGCAGCAGCGCCCTGGCTCTCATCTTCCCCCCACTGCTGGAGATTGCCACCTACTACTCCGAGGGCATGCACCCCCTCGTCATTGCCAAGGACATCGCCATCAGCCTCTTCGGCTTCGTGGGCTTCGTGGTGGGCACCTACGAGGCGCTGGTGGAGCTGGTGGCACCCGCGGCCACCGTGGTGAACGCCACCACTGTCCTGGTGCAGTGACAGTCCCCCCGCCCCGCCGGCCCTGCCGGATGCCGAGCTGGGGGTGCACGGACACTGGGCACTGCTCTGCTGGGAACGCCCTCCCCTCTCCTCTTGGGAGGCGTGGTGGGTTTGGTCTGGGAGAGGATGGGGCTGCCCGCTATCACGGCTGCCCGGCCGCAGCAGAATCCTGCCCTGGGCTGTGTCTGGAAGGTGGGATCCAGGCTGGGGCAGTGCCTTCCCTGGGGGCTCTTAGGGCAGGTGGTTGTAAATAGTCACTTTGAGAGGTGAGGAATCCCAGGGATGTAGATTTTATTTTATTATTTTTATTTTTTTAAATCTCCACCTTTCCATATTTCCCCTGTCCCTTCAGTCAGGGCAGGGAACAGGGACTACTCTTTTTTGTGCCAGTTTGATTTTTTTTTTTTCCCCTGAGCACTTTATTTTTACAGCAACAGACAAACCTCAGCTCAGGTTAAAGAGCATGGAGCTGCCTCCTCACCCCAGCCTTGTGGGGAGGGTAGGCAGAGCCTGAGGTGAGGAGCATCCCAGGGCCCACAGCTCTGGATCCCCAGCCATGAGCATTGGCTCCTGCAGTGCTCCAGCTCTGCTTCCAGCTACCTTGAGCAGGAAGTCTGAGCAGGCCCTGGAGCTGGGCACTGGGCACGGCACCTCCCTGGCCTGGGAGGGTTTGCTGAGCCCTGGCCCACGCTTTCAGTAGTGACACTCATTTATCCCCATCCAGCGCACAACTCAGTGCTTGGCTTTCAGAAGCTTTATGGAACCCCAGGCGTTTGGGGAGCAAGCAGGCTCTGCCATAAGGAGGGGCTGAGCTGGTCCCCTTTGGGTGGGACAGGGTGTCCCCTGCGGTCACCACAAGCTGCCCACGCGCCACAAGAATACATCACCTTGTTTACAGTGCCTGAGCTGGCCCCGGCACGCTCCGCCTGCGTCTGCAGGCCGATACTGAATGTCAAATCACACACAACAACTCCATGATATTTCTTTATTTAACCCTTTCTCTCCTGGTTCCACTTCCTCTGCATCCTCTGCCTCCACCCAGCTCCTCTCCTCCTGTAGGATGCAGCTCCCTAGCACTTCTCCCTGTGCTCCTGTTGCTTCTTTTGTCGTGGCTGGTGCATGCCTGGTGGGGACAGTCCCACGGCACTACTGCTTTCCTTCCTCTGAGAACCCAGCTTCCTCCCTAGAGAATTTCCTTGCCTTTCTGCTGGATTTCTACTTTTTTTAAGACAAGGGAGCAAATGCATCCTCCACAGGATAGGCCGAACTCCTGCCTACTGACACAGCATCTCCCAAATGCCATCTCTCTGTGGAGAGCCTTCATCCCTCATCCCACTGCAGCCGTGTCTCCCTGGGGGTGGGCAAAGGCTGCTGGTGGTGGGAAAGGAGGGTGAGTACAGCACCAGTGGGCTGTGTTCCCGTCTTTGGTGGAGGCAGAGGTTTGTGGTTATTTTTGGTGTTTGATGGGGCTCTGGGAGGAGAGGGCTGTGTGGAGCAGTGTCCCTGCAGCCTGGCTCTCCCTCGGTGGTGCTTGTGTCTGCACTGTGTCCACTTTGCTGGCAGTTCTGGGTGCCCCATGCTGGTACGTGGCCAGGTGTGGGGTGGGTCTGTGTCACGTCACTGCCCCTTTCCAGCCCCTCACCTGCTCCCTGCATCTCTTGGGGTTCACCTCATCTCCTCCAAGGCTGTGCTGGGGAAGGTTTTGGCATGACCAGCATTGCTTGGTCAGGAGCAGAGCAAAGCTTTAACTCAAATCCTCCCTCTGGAGGGCACCGTGGGGATAGAGAGGAAGCACCCAGGGCTGGGAAGGGGCTCCAGGGCATGACACAGGCGGGAGAAGTGCAATATTCAGGTCCATCTCTGTGTACTGACCCCAGCGTGGCCCTTGGGGTTGGGTTTGAGTCAGAATTTCACCCTCAGCAGAGGAGGGAGTGCTGTGATGAGCAAGGGATGTCTGATGCTTCCTGTTGCCCTGCTAGTAGTGCACTCCAAGAAAGCTGGCCACATTTTAGGGACAGCTGTGTGCCAAGGCATGTCCCCAGCCTGGCACTGGGCATCAGTGGGTTTGCTGATCAGGCTCTTGGCATCCAAACTCACTTTGCAAGCAGCAGTGAAGACCTAGTTTCCAAGGGGACTGGGATATCACAGAAGCATTAAATGGGTTTTGCAGCTCTTCCCTTTTGTTGGGGTGAGCAGGGGTGTTTGAAGATGGGGTGCTGGTGGCACACATGGTGTGGGGCCTCTGCTGAGCCAGGGGGAGCTGGTGCAGGACCCGATGGACACGAAAACTTGACACTTGTATATTGTAGGCTGCTCAGTAACCAAGAAACTTGTCTGTGTAAATATAGCGATGGTCACGTCCATGTCTCGTGCCTATGGATATTGTCAGTGTACAGCACGGGTGCTGCCCAGTGGGAGGGCTGCTACTGCACCTGAATCATGTATCTTACTTTAATCAATAAATATGATCTATTTTTTATGTGTAAAGGCTTTGGGGTGTGAAGTGTGGGTTTCTCTTCCAAAAGAAGTGAGAGCAGGAGATGTGGAGCCCAGCAGGCAGCCAGGATCCCACCCTGTGCTGTTCCCACCCCCACCCACACAGCACACACGATTTTTCCTCCTAGTGAGGGTTTCAAATAAAAGTGTTCCAGCTTTGCTGCTCGGAAAAGTTAATTTTTCTTCCGACCTCATTTTTGCAAGTAGGTTGTGGGCAGAGCTTATGGGCTTGTAGGGCTGGGCTTTTCTCTACCCCACCAAAGCTGTGCCTTGGTTTCTCATCTCCCTATTTATGCCAAAAGTGGGGCTGCAGCTGAAAGAAGAGCCTGGCATGTGAAAAAAAGATGGGAGATGCTGAGCTGCTGCTGATCCGCCCAAGAGATCAAAGGAGCAAAAGTCATTCCGCACTAGGAGACTCTGCCAGCACTGCTGCAGCTCCCTTATCCTCTCTGCTGAATAATTCATGCCATTGCAGTGTGTCATTACAGGGCTGTTGGGGAAATCAGTGCTATAAAAAGTTCATCTTTAGAAACTCTGGCATAATTTTTTTGTTAAACTAGGAGGCTTTTGCAGGCTGATGGGGACTGGATCTGAGGTCACCTGAATGACAGGGCGGGAGGGACGGCTGAGCACAGGCAGCTCCCGGTGCTTCAGGGTCTTTCTGAGTATGGAGAGTCACCATGGTGGGATCCACAGCCATCCTTTTGTAGGGTTGAGCACTGCAGGGCTGTCCCCATCCCATGAAATGGCTTTGCTGAGGCTGCTCCTTCCCAGGTGTCACTTGGTGGAGCATCA
The DNA here is from genome assembly GCF_020740725.1 of Corvus hawaiiensis. Lineage (NCBI taxonomy): Eukaryota > Metazoa > Chordata > Aves > Passeriformes > Corvidae > Corvus > Corvus hawaiiensis. Next base: position 6,697,742 of record NC_063227.1, on the reverse strand, counting down.
TCATCTTGGCCGTGCTGTGACCACTGGCCAAAGCAACTCTGGGGAGTTAAAAAATCTGGAGGAAAATATCACTCTTATTTGTGCTGCTTCTGCTGCTGGGAGGAACAATTTGTGTTTCCTTATGGGCAATAGCGGCACTCTTAGTTTCCTCTTCTCTCTCCCAGTGTCACAGACTGTTGCTGAGACACCTCAAAATAAAGTGTTCTCAAAAAAAAGTGCAGGAATTGTGCTCTTTTAGGATGATGTTCAGAGGGATTTACCAAGCAGAATAAAACCAACTAGATAAAATAGTTCCAATCCAGGCAGGGACTGATTTCTGCTGAGCAGAGCTGGTAAAAAAAAAGTCGTGGAAATGCACGAGAGCTTTGGGAGGTAAAACAGGTGCTGTTTGTTGGGGATGCAAATCAAAGCAGGGCTTCAGTTTGGGTCCTTTCAAGCCCTTTAATCCTGAACTAAGAGATAGAGGAGGCTCATGGTTTCCCAAAGCAGGACAAGGTACTGTGGGTCTGTCTGCCTTGTCCCTCTGGCCCTTACACTATCCTCAAAAATGTATTTAACTTGCTGTCCTGGTACTTCCCTGAAAGGTTCTGGTGTCCAAAATAAGCTGTTTTTCCCCTGGCTGGAGCTAGGCAAGGATGTCCTATTTATTTACAAGAGAATCCCTGAGATAACTGAATAAAACCATAATAGTAAAAAAATCCAAACTCTTTTAATACTTTCCAAAAATTCGACAACAACAAAAAAAGTTACATCAAACAACCAACCAAAGAAAACCTCTCACGAAGAAACGATACATTCCCAAGCACAAGGACAAACAGGCAAACCCACGCTCAGTAGCCTCGGTGCCCCTCTCTGGGCAGAGATTTCAGGCAGTGCTGGCCAGACTTTCTGGGACACAGCACGGAGTCCCTGCTGCTGGCAGGACCATGTACAGCTGCATTCAGCGTGGGACCATGACAGCCACGGGGACAAGGCTGTGCACACAGTCCTCGGGGCAGGGTCCCCCTTTCTTGTGTGAGCACAGCCCGACTGGGAAGCCTGGTTTGAGTCTGTGGGTGGTTCCTGCTGTGACAGACCTTGTTGCTTGGTTTTTCTACAGAAATGGACTCTTTTTTTTTTTTTTTTTTTTTTTTTCCCCTTGGACTTCTGTTAGCCAGTGAGGGATGTGCTGATGGGACCAGCTGCATTCCCTCTTCTCTCTCCCAGTGCCAGGGAGCAGACATGAAGAGGGTTTGCACCAGCTGATCCATTCCACGAGCAAACTGTTGGCTTGATGCAAGCCCTTGGAGCCAGAGCTGGGAGCAGGGAGCCTCTGCTACTCCACATGGGGCACTGCCAGGCTGTGCATTGCTAGTCCTTTCACACCTTTCTCCACCACGACTGCTGCCATACCTGCAGTGCTTGCCCTCCTCCTCCTCATCCTCCCTGCAGCCAGGAAGCCTGGGGTGGGAGGAGGTGGTCCTGCATGGTGTTGGAGGCAGTCCCCTTGGTGAGGAGGCAGGTTAGTCATTGTCATCCCAGGAGCATCCTCCGTGTCCCAGCAGTGGCTGGAGCATTTCCCCTCCATTTGCAGCCAGGAGCACCATGGAGGGCAGCGAGCGGAAAGATCCAGCCAAAATTACAACCCAGCCTTGCAGGGGGAGATGCTGCAAGCTGTGGGGGGCACACACAGACCTCCCTTCAGCAGCGTGTGCCAGCCCCCTGCACTCTGTTCTGCGTGGAGATGTGCTTCTCTCCTCATCCCATGAGCGAGCCCTGTTAGAACATCACCTCCTCGCAGCTCCCGTAGTCACTCTCCACCATGTCGGAGCCCTCGTAGTTGGGTGGTGGCAGGGGCTGGGCTCGGATGCTGGGCTGGTGGCCCAGCTCGCAGTCGGCGTAGGAGGGCTGGGCCACGCTCAGGCGCATGCTGACCCTCTTGTAGCCCGGCTCGGGCTGGTACGGGACCCCCTCGCCCTGCACCAGCTGCGCTGGGTAGTAGCTGATGGCCGTGTACTCGTTCTGGCACTGGGATGCTCCCATGTCCACGGGACCCAGTGGCAGGAAGTCCTCCAGGTTCTGGTTGCTGTAGCGGGGTGGGATGGGGGCTCGCTTGTTGCTCTGGTCCAGCGGGAAGGGGAAGCCCCCGTAGAGAGCGACTGGCTCCGTGTCGGCCGGGGGAGGGGGCGGCGGGGGGAGAGGAGGGTGAGAGGAGGGGGCAGGGGGGCCTTGAATGATCTCGTAGTGGGAATATTCCTGGACATCTGATGACAGGTACCGGGGGGGCCAGTAGGTCGTTTCTGCTGGATAGACTGGAACAAAAGAGAGTCGTGTTAGCTGCAGCTCTAGCAGTTGTTGCCTCTCTCTTGCCCTCCTGCTAATTCCTTCTGTAGGCTCTGAGCCTGTAGGAGATGTGGCAGACTGGGGAGGAGACATGGGGACAGGGGAGGTGTAGTTGCTACTTTGGGAATTGCAGGGACCTGAGATCACCCCTGGTTGTGCTGAGGCAATGTTTCCACCAGCCTACAGGTATCCACTACTTGAGCACCCAAAAGACACACTTCATCATGCTGTTTGGATGCAAGAAACTCATGCTATGAAGGGATTGGGGCAGTGATCCAGTGATCCCCTGGATCTCTCCCTTTCCCTGCAGTTACTCTTGTGAGGAACTCCTGCATGGAGTAACCCTGCTGTCCAGAGCCATTCAAGGTGTTTCCCCGAGAATGTGATGATCCCTTTGCCCAGGAGCACTGATGCAAATGTCTTCACTTAAACTCCCACTGACTTTTAGGATCTTAAGTTTTTCCTTCAATTTTTCTCTTTTTTTCAGGGGGTTTTACCCAGGATCACAGCCTGCTATGCATTAATGGTTTCCCTGCTGACTGTGTATGAGACCGAGCAGGTTAAAGCAGAAAACTGGAATGTACTGGTGGACAGGGAAGAAAGAGCCAATGAAGGCCCTACAGCAGGGCTCAGGCAGTATTTGCCCCTGCTTAGTTTGGCTTTAGCCAACACCATTTCTCCCTCACATTTCCAAACCTCAGATCCACTTCCCAAGGGGAAGAGGGATGTGTAAGAGCAAGAAAAAGCTGTGGCTACTGACCCATCTCCTCCCTGGCCCAGGTGCACTTGATGAAGGACTCGTTGTCAGAGTTGGACGGCGGTGCAGCGGGGGGCAGGTTGGGGGCCACGCTGCACACGATGGTGCCCCGGTGCTTCGGGGCGTTGGCCGAGTTGAAGGTGACGAATTCCGGGGTGCCGGTGGCCTTGCGCTGCTCCGGCGTGGCCCGGTCCAGGTTGTTGTGCGCCGCGTCGCTGAGGATGTTGAGCTCGATGGGGGGCACGCCCTGGGTGCCCACACCCACGCTCTTGGAGAACTCACTCTTGGACAGCAGGTCGGGGTCCTCGCGGGCCACTGGCTTGTGCGCCTTGGCGCGGTGGCGGCAGCGCTTGCGGATGAGCACGAAGGCCACGGCCAGGATGGCCGCCCCCAGCACGCCGGCCGCGATCTCCGCGATCTCCTCGGGACCCAGCGCCCACTGTGTGGGCACGATGGCGGGGGTGATGATGGGCTGGGTGCAGTAGTCCCCCTGGTAATCTGACGGGCAGATGCAGTGGATGGAGCCCTGGCTGCTCACGCAGCGCCCGGCGTTGTGGCACGGGTTGTCTTGGCACTCCTCCGCCAGCTTCTCACACCTGTGGGGAGAAAGGGATGGACATAACCACCATCAGTCTGGGATGCACCAAAACTGCCTCATCCTGTTCAGGGCTCTGGCTTACACCACCCAAGGATGCTCTATCCTGGTCTGCTCTTCCTCCCTCGCTGGATTCTTGCTCCCTGCTTATCCTGGCAGAGGATCTTTGAGTATAAAACGATGCTTTTCAAGAGACCATGTTTTACAGGGTGGTCCTATTTTTCAGTCATGTGCCCAAATTAAAATGGGGGGCTTCCTGCCTCAGAGGGGTGTTTGTAGTTCCAGGGCTAACACTGCATAGAGAGATGCTCTCATCCTGTTAAATCAGGGAGCCCAGGGTCAGTCTAAGGTGTGTTAACCTCTTAAGAAGTCTCCCACGTCCTTCAAGCTCTGTGGAGCCTCTGGATGGTCGGTGGATGTCTGCAGGTTGCTGCAAATATTTGGGGGAAAGACTACCCTGTGAGGTGGTGAGTGGACATCCTTGTTGGAGAGGACTTTTGGTATTTTATGGACCATCTGCAGAACCAAGATGGAATTTCTGATTCTCTGTCCTGCTCCAGCCCACACAACCTAAATATTTGCCAACAGTACAGGGGACCTTCCAACAGCAATGACCTCCCCATGCTAGGGGGAACATACAAGGCTTTATTGGCTTTCCTTCCTTTTTTTGTTCTTATTACTGAACAAACTCTGTGAGGTTTGCACTGCTCTTGTTGTAGTCAGTGATTTAGGATGTGTGAGCTGGTGTGTGCGACGTGCACCCACAGGCTCCGGCTGATTTCAGGTATTACACTGCCACCTAATGCTCAGCTATAGGCTTTTATTCCAAGAGCTGCACGGATAATTTCTGTCTTTGCCTTGATCCACAGGACCAGTGCTCATCCTGGCTAAATGGGCAAGGCAGAAAGATGAACTGGGTGTGATGCTGTTGGAGCCTGCACTGGAAATCTCTGACCAGGCCGGGCTGGAGGCAGGGTGGGGGTCTTGGAGGGGCTGCTGGGTGGGGTGGTAATGCCCATTGCCTTGAGTTGAGATTTGAATTGGTTGAATTGGATGAATCACAGCTGTGAGCTGGGACAGAGATTTCCTTTACATGAGCTCTGTAGAGCTGGTCCTGGATAGAAAAGGTGCCTTTAGCACCTGCAGGATGGGTGTTCAGGCTATTGAAGCAGGGGGCACCTTACAGGCAGCTTCCCCCAACCTCAGAGCACCCTCCTGCCACCCAGTGCAGTGTCTGCCTGTACCCTGCTGCCAGGCCCCCCGCCACAGCTGAGCTGCCCCCACCACAGCCAAGGTGTTCCCATTACTGCTGAACTCGGCTCCCGTCATGAGGAGCAGCAGCGTGCGGGGAGAGACTCTCCCCCAGCAAGGAGAGGCACTGAACTACCCCACAGCACCTGCAGGCACCAAAGCAGCTGTTAAGCAGAGGAGATTTTTCTGTTTTCCCTCCTGCTCAGAGGAGATGGGCACAGAGGGGCAATGGCCACACGATGGCAGAGTTATTTGTGTCCTGTTCCGCTCAGCTCTGCCCTTACACCTCCCAGCTGCAATGCTCAGGTACCCGCTGTTTGCAATTAATCCCAGAGTGCGTGGATCTGGCGAGCTCCAGAAATGTGCAATGCTCATGTCTGCAGCCCATCATGGGATGCCACCTGTCCCAAAGCCCCCCAGGCCTTACCTTTCGCCCAGGTACCAGTCAGGGCAGTGGCAGGAGTAGCCGGTGGCTGAGACGGTGCAGGTCCCCCCGTGCAGGCAGGGCTTGGACTCGCAGGGACTGTCCCCAAGCTCACAGTGCTCACCAGAGAACAGCCCGGGGCAGATGCAGGTGTAACCTGGAGAGGGTGAGAGTGAACATATCTGTGTGGAAAAACGGGCAGGAACAGGGAGGAGCAATGCCTGGTGCCCCCACAGAGGGCTCAATACAGCTACCCAGGCGCAGGTATTTGCTGCTGCAGCAGGTGCTGTGGGGCACCCAGACCATCCCTGGAGGCCTGGTGGGTGTTTTACAGGACCTGGTGTAGTTGCTGGAGGTTGGGTGGCCACTCTGGGGCAATGCAGTGGCACTAGGGAGCTGTTTGAGCAACAAGTCAAGCCTGTCCTCTCCTGACACAGACCAGAGATGCAGTCAGGGCACAGCTTTATTGCATGGAGAAGCTGAGGGACAAATCTGGGATAAAAGAAAGGGAACTTGGCTGGCTGATTCACCGTTTCTGACTCTGCTAAGTGCAATCCCCTGTAATTTGTTGTTCTCAGGAGTCTTTGGTCCTGCGAGTTCTCGTGGTATGAAGTGCCTGTCTCAACATGCCGAGTTTCTCCTGCTTACAGGAGATGTCTGCTCACAGCCAGAGAGAAACCCAGCACAGCCAGGGACTCGGAGGGGGCTCCGGCTGTTTGTGCTTTTGGCTGCTGTTTAGTGTAGCCCTAAGCATGGGAATGTCCCTGGCTGTGCTGAGCTCCTGCTCGTCACCTGGCTGGTGCTGTCATGCAGGAAATCCAGAGTTTCCACCTTGCAGCACACTTGAAAAGTCTTTGCTACTCACCCACAAGCTGAACCCTGCTGTAGAGCATGGGGCAAACAACGGTGGGCCTGTTCCCACATGTGTGTCAGTGGCTGTACCAGAGGGACGTGCTGACACCGGTGCAGCAGGTGCTGGACATTGCCCACAGGGCTGTGTGTGCCCAAACACATGTCCTGGATGTGGGGCTCACTGGTGTTTGTGGTCCTGAGCGCTGTGGTTGGGGTGGTGCTGGGCTGGCCTGGGCTCTCTCCCCACAGGTGAGTTCTCACACGGCCACGTGGTTCCCTGGGCTCGCTCCCACAGGCGAGTCCCTGCCTGTGCTCTAATCCCACGCCTGAGATCCCTGGGCACAGCTTTGCATAAACTCGTGCTGCCTGCCCAGGGTCCCCAGGACTGAGCCCATGGCACTCAGGGAAGCCAAGCAACCAGGATAACCTCACAAATAAACATCCCTTGAGCAATCCCTTCCCTGCAGGAGTGTCCTGCCTGAGGCCATGTCTCACAAGCTCTTTCCTGGTCAGTTGGGCCATTTGCAGGAGAAATTGTTCATCTTGGAAGGAAACTATGGGAAGGGCATTGGATGATCATTAGGTTATTACTGAGGGGGTGATTTTTCACCTCCCCCTCCCACTGTATTCTCAAAGCAGGGGATGCCTTGCAGAGATGTGTTTTCCCCTCATGGGCTTTGAGCCCCTTCCAGCCCAGCCAGAGAGGTTTTCTCTGCAGAAGGTCTGAAGGCTGAGCTGTGAGTGCCAGCCAGACTTAACTGTTCTGTACATTTACATCTGGTGTCAAACAAGTTCACCTGAACCAGGCAGCTGCTGAGTCGACAGGGCTGGGAATCTTGTTCCCAGAGGCAGCGGGCACGGCAGGAGAAGGTGGTGCCTCCTCTGTCCTCACTTGCTCGCTGGGCAGGGTGTGCTTTGGCAAGGGCCCCAAAGAGCACAGAGCTGCAGGAGCAGCTTCTGCCCCACGCAGCAGCGTGGGAAGCATCCCACTGCCCCTCGGAGGGGCCGAGGCACAGGCAGTACCCATCTCATACACGGGGTGTTATGGGGTGCAGCCCTGCTGTGCTGGCAGCTACGACGAGGTGTAGGGTAGTGACACACGGGTGAACATCACTGGGAGCAGCTCCTCTCCTCACAGCCCCTGTCCCTGTGATACAGCTCACTGCAAGGAGCCCCTCTGATGGCAGGAACGGGGCAGCAGTGACACTGCCTAGGGCAGAGCCTGTATCAAACCTCTTTTGGGTGTGTGCACCCCATGTTAGCCTGGGACTCTTGGATCTGAGCTTACGGTTTTCCCATATCCCTTTGCATAGCCCTGGGGAGCTGCTCGATGCAGTGGGAAGAGGCCAAGATCTTGGCTTGTTTCTGCCCAGATGCCATCACCGCATGATCCCATCTTGCCTGATTCCACCTTTGTTAACAGCTCCTTAAGCAAAAAGGATGCAGAGGGGTGGGTGGAATTTCTATTTGCATTCGAGTTTTTGGCAACACTCTGCTCTCCTATGTCATGCACACTCCTTAGAAACACCTTCCTGCCCTCTGGGGCCATGGTCCACTGGTGAGAGCCAGGACGATGATCTCATACCCTGCAGCTGCTGCTGCACTGAGTCACTTGAGGTCCCCTGGGACAGAGGACCTCTGCTTCCCCTCTGGAATAGCCCCTCCATGGGGATGAATAAAGTTGCTGCATCTTTCCCCCCCCCCCCCACTGCTTATTGCCCTCCTCTAGCTCTGCGTGGGATGTTCACATACCTCCTCCATGAGTTTCGGAGCACATCCCGTTGTTGAGGCAAGGGTTGCTGCTGCAGGCACCAGTGGGGGAGCAACACTGCCTTATCCCCACCTCCTCCAAGACTTCCTTCGATTGCCCTTTCCCAGGAAGGAGAACCACTTCTCTGCCGTTGATGGCAACCACGTCCAGGCAGCCCCTGAACCCCCGTGTGACTCTCTGCGACTGCAGCGACTGCCGGAGGCCCCCAAAAATCAGGTCTTGTCTGCCCTGGGAGATGCTACAGGTCCCTGGCAGCTGGAGAGAGGCATTTCCCAGGCCATCGATGAGCAGGCGGACCGAGGTGTTCTTCACCTCCAGGAACACCGAGTGCCACTCGCCGTCGCTCACAAAGCGTGAGGAGGAGAGGTTCCCAGCGGAGATCCCCCGGCAGCTGTACCCAAGCTGAGGCACTCCATTAACCATCTGTAAAACACACAAGTCACAGGTAGCTGTGACACGGGTGGCTGGTGTTTATGAAGGGTTTCAACATTTCTGCTGCTTGTTCCCCTCTCTCCCTGCCTTCACATTGACAATTGAGATGACTCCCAACTTTCTGATTCCAAGAAGTACCAGCTAGGCAAATGCAGTCCCTTTCACCAGTATTAACCTATGCTTGGATCAATTAAAGCCTGTTTAAGTGACTGCAACTTCCTTTATTTTGCAAAATATCCCTCTGACACAATTTCAGCTGTGGTCCTTCCCTGCAGCCTTTGACCAGCATGCAAGGAGGAAAGCTCATCTTTCCACGTAACAGAGAGCAGAGCCATGGGATCATACCGCTACTGCTGCAGCTGCTTGCCCTTCCTCCCATCTTCTTGAGCCTGATCAGAGCCCTGGCATTCAGACTATCCATAAGTGCATCACCAGTCACAGATGGACTCCTGTTCTGGGCCACGTGGTTTTTGTTCTATTCTCAGTGTCTCATTAGTGGCAGGGAAGGTGCTGGAGCAGTGGCCCCTCTGGCAGGGGTGAGGATGCTGAAAGAATCTTGTTGAGGAGAAGCACTGGCAGCTTTCTCTGGAGGAGAAAAGGAGGACTTGGGAGGCAGAGAAAGGAATTACTTTTGTACCCATGCTGGAATGCCAGGCCAAAGCTACTGATATGTGCTGCAATCCGATCCTTGATCTCCACCAGACTGGAGAGAGACAAGGTACTGAGCTGCTGAAAGTGAACCAGACCAATGTCTTCTGCATTAAACAACAACATCAGAAATTCCTATTCCTGGCCCAAGATTCATCTTTAAAAGTCACAGAGGATGGAGAAAGGAAAAGTTAGCTGTGTTGTTTCAGGGTGAAGTCAGGGTTAAACCCCTTTTTCACCTTTATCTCCCCAGTGCTTTGTTGATAAAACCTCTCTCTCACAGAAGCCAAGAGCCTATGGAAAAGGAGAAAAGAGATGGAATGAAGTGTTTGTGGGAAACCTGCAAAGCCTGCTGTGTAACATCAAGCAATTCAACCCAGGCAAGAGTGATGTCCATGGGGGACGAGGAGGGATGATTCTTGGAAGGGGTTTAGAAGAGGAGGAATGATCATGGGCTACACTGACTCTAGAAAAACCCACATACAATATGAAAGGGCTACTCTGGAGGGGAAAAAAGCAGAGCAGCACAATAGTTAACTTAGAGAAGCCCATGGTATAAATAAATCCCAGTAGGAGGAGAAAGCAACTGCTGAAGGAAGGAAGAAAAAGAAGCAGCTGGCACATGCCATGGAAGGGCCTCAGGGCAACACGTGTGTAAATCCCTTTGCACAATTGGCAAGCACACCAGAGAACTTTGTCACTTCACTTCATCTGCAGGAACATGATTTCACTTCAGATGGGTCTGTAGATTTGGCTTATCAATTTCTGGGGCTGGGAGACAGCTGAGAACTCGATTCCCTGGAGCAAGAACTGACAGGCTGCCAAACCTTTCCCAGTTTGCCTGGTCTGCCATCCTCTTGCTGCAACCTATTTCTGAACATCAGGAGAGCTGAGAGACTGGAAAAGTGGTGATATTCATGCTCTTGGGAGAGCTCATCCTCTTCACCAAATCTACAAACCATCACTTATGGTCGTTTCAAGGCTTTGGCTCCTATCCGGAGTACTGCAATTTACGAAGTTTAAAATCTTGAGGGATTCCTTCATTTTTATCACGCCAGGTTGTTTAGAAATGTTTTTATCCCCAAGATATTGCTAGTAAAGTGAGTCAGGAAAGAAATGATTCACAGGCTCTTTTATGGAGGAGGCTTTATGAATGTTTCCTATTGAAAAGCTTGTGGAGACAAGCTTGGGCACAGGAGATCATGGGCTCACTGAACTCCACCAACAATGAGCCTTTTCTCCCTTGACTCCCTTGATCCCTTGGCCTGGATCAATGGAGTTCCTTGCCTTCTTGTACTTCCTGAGCACCATCTAAAGTGCTGGATTCCTTCTGATGAACTATTTGGTGACTCTCCTTCCCAGAGGTGAGGTAGAAAGCTTGAGACCCTTCTTGAGAAATTTTTCTCACTGGCCCTTTACAGTGCAGCATAAGGTCACTCTCAGAGATGAGGACATATGGATGGTATTTCTCTGTTCCTGGTCTTCAGGAGTGATGGCTGTGGCAGCAGGAGCTTGAAATATGTGTGACAGGTTATGTGTGTGGGGGTTGGCTGCTGTGCAGTTCCCTGCCTTTTGTAACAGTGGAAAGACAAGTGTTTCACAATAGGAAGATGGAGTTGTGAAACCATGAGAAGGGATGGGGGAATTCAAGGACAGGATGAACACTTCCAGGTAGGATATAGTGTGTAGATCTCAATGTGATCAGTCTCAAGAACAAACCTCTGTAAGCTGTAAGCATGTCCTGTGATCTTAGTCTCCAATTAGTCCGAGTTCAGTTAATGAGGAATATACAAAACCCCTATTAAGTCATCTGCTGCTTTCCTTCTGTTGCCAAGGCAGAAGAGGGAGATGATCTTTGAATGCTTTGGTAGGTTCAGTGTTCAGTCAAAGGGAGGAGAGTGATCAAAATGAAATGTTCCTGTCTCTGCAGGTGTCTAAAATAGTGAAACCATCTGAAGAAAGTGGCTGAAAAGAGGAGGTGTGTGTGAAAAATATAATTTAGGACTCCTGTTTTGTCTGTTCTGCCCATTATTGTAAAGGACCTTTAATTTGAGGTCTGAGGGGAAGTTTGCCCTTTGCTAAAGTAGAAGCAGACCAGGCTGTGGACAACTCCACCTGGTAAATTCTTTGTCCTGGGAGGTGTGATGCAAGAGAGGAATGAAGAAGCAAGCTGTAGGAAAGAAGGTGATGTACACCTGCTGTGGATGTCTTATGACTTCACACCAGAAACCAACATGTGCATTCACAGATGTAAAGAACAATTCACAGTTGTGGTTGCAGCAATTGCCAAACTGTGCTTGGCTCTCACTTGCTCTTCCCAAGTCTTACATTTCAGCTACATAAATTGCTAAGGGTACATATTTTTGCATATCCTTTCTGTGATTCCCTTCCCTGAAAAAGTAAGGTTTTTGTAACTCTGGAGAGAAATCCCCCTGCACTGCAATACACACCTCCAGAGTGGCGTGGTCAGTCCCGTTGGTGTAGAACACGACCGCGTGATGCTGGTGGGTCTTGAGGCGAAAGTGCATGTGCCAGGAGCCAGCCTGGGAGTGCTGGTACCAAATGAAACTGTGGCCTCCAAACCTCACAGCTGTTCCTGAAAGGAGAATGAAAGAAAGGTCTCATCTTTGTGGCACTTTGAGCCTGTGGACTGCATCGAACTTTTCTTCTTTTCCTAGCCTGATGCCACAGCTGTCCAGGAGCAGTCCCACCCACGGCAACCCATGCATCCCCGCACTGCATCTACCACAGTCCCACTGGGAGCTCCTGGTATTCTATGTACTCAGCTGTGAAGGAGCCCTGAAATATCAGCCTGGCTATTTCTGTCCTTCAAAGTGCTCTCAGCGTGGTCTACAACACCCTTGAATTTCTCCATCCTTAGTAAGTCTTTATATTATTCTGTGGTATCCCCTTACATTCCTGCCTTAGTGTTACTGATCCCTGCTCCCTCCAATTATTTCTTGAAGTATTCTAGAGCCAGTATAACAAATATGCTTTATTTGGCTTTCCTCAAATTTATCAGTTACTCTGTGCTTTTCCAGGCCCAGGATTAACACATGAGATCACGGATCAAAATTCTGATCATTGACCTTCATTACCAGCTATGTATGAGTGACTTTTCCCAATGACAGAGACAGATGTTGCTGTTATTAAATGCTACAGGAGATTAATTTTTAAAAGTAGACTATGTGAAACTTTCAGACTCTAAGAGTCTTTGAAATTGTGGGTAGAGCTCTTGGTCACTGGGCAACCTAATCCCATGGAAAATCCAGATGCTCTACAATGTACTGAAGGAAAACACAACATGCCCAGGTTTATAGGGTCAGACACTGCCAGGAAGGATGGCTCACCATTGCATGAGCAAATTTGCTCCAAGCTGTGCCGTGGGGTGAGGACGCTGAGCCGGGCAGTGCTGTACGTAGACATCATGCCTGGATCCAGCTGGATGGTCTCCTTGCAGACACGGTGGGCACAGTCTGACCCGTGGCAGGGCACATGGATCGCTTTCTTCATCCGGAGCCCAACGAGTTGGTCCATCTCCCCAGCTGACCCAGTGAGCTTGTTCGCCAACACCCGCGGCTCGTACAGGGAGCCGTGTGGCTCTCCAACAGCCAGGAGCAGATCCACTCCATCAGAGGCGGCTGCAGGCTGCAGGCTGGCCATGTGGATGTTCTGGCGCCGGGTGACAAGGATGTTCCCCAGAAATCTCTGCAAGTTGCGCCAGTGGTCCCCCACAAACTCCTCAGGGGAGAGGTGTCGGAAATGCAGCACCACTGCCTTGTCCAAGGCCTCCTGCGTGAAGCACCACACGTGGACGCTGACGCTCGTGGTGGCTGTGAACGTTCCATCACTGACTGTCACGTTCAGAAGGTAGTGGCCGTGGGGGAGCTTGTCCCCAGCAATGATCTTCCCATCTGCAGCCCCAACAGAGAAGAGACCCTCCTTGGGCATTTGTGCCACCAAAGTGTACACCAGCGTGTCATGGGGGTCCCGGTCCGTGGCATGGATCTTGCCCAGAACGCCACCTCGGAAGGCTTCCTCGTTGGTGGTGATGAATATTTCCAGGGGAAGGGCCGAGGGGGCGTATTGGCTCTGCTCAGTCACTTGGATATTTATAAATGCAGATGAGGAGAGGGGAGGGATGCCGCTGTCGGAGACCTGGCAACAGAAGGATCTGTTATAGCCACATGCTGATGTACTGCCACCTCACCTGACTGGCGAGGTCTTGCAAAGGAGAGAGCCTTTCAGGGAGCAGTGAGCAGAAGCTCTCAGGCAGCAGATTGGGAATGAAGAAGGAATGGGAAAAATTGGCAGCAGTGTTGGTGCTCTGCCTGGAGAAGGCCCCAGGGAAAGAGCAGCATCCCTTCCAGGATGGAGACTGATAGAGGCCTTCTGCTAGCAGTGGGGTCACGCTCACTTTCCTGTGCACTCAGCAACAGCTGGGGCACCTCTGAGTGGCTCTGAATTCCTGGGGGTTCATAATTTTTGGTGATGTTGCCAATCTTTGCAGTTCCATGCGTAACTGAGTGCACAGAGATGTAAAGCAGTTACGCACATCAGCACATTCGCTCACCTTCCGGGCTGTTTAAGCCCCTGTGCCACCTCTGACAATGTCTGTCTAGCACTGAGTCAAGGAACCTCAAACAGAAAAATGCGAATAATCAGATTATGGGATAAGTTTCTCCCTAATGCTAAGCAGTTAGAGGTTGAGGTTTGTAATATAATAGTACCCAGCTTTTACAACAACTGCCATTACTGAAGAAGTATGTACTTTACATGTTATTATCCTTTTGTTTGTAATGGACTATCCTTACTGATAACATTGAAAAATAATGAATTCATTCTGCAACAATACAAATCCTTTTTGAAGAGGAACTTGAACCACTTCTTAAATGACAAGGATAATTAGAGAAAGCTTGTAGGACCAGATCCAGGTCTCACTCTAAATTGGAATTCACTAGAATGATTATGGGGAAAGCATCTGTCTAAGGAAACTGCTGACAGAGTATTTTTCATGATCATATTATCTGATTTTATCAACAGAGAAGCTGGCCCCCTGCTTCTTGTGGGCAGACTGTGTGGAGAAATGAGCTCTGCAGCTGGCTCCAAGCTGCACAATTTGTGCCTGGATTGGATTTCTTCAAAGCTAGAGATGTTTTCATTCAGCTGGGCCATGCTAATCACATTTTATTGCTACTTAAGCTGGCTGGGGAATTCAGACACCAGGACAGTAACACAGGCTCTACCTGGACTTGCAATAGGTACTGTTCTTTCATTCTTCTGTTCAGGACAGATGATGTCACCAGCAGACCATTTTGAGTGACTTCAAAGGCTTTCCCATCATTGCCCTGGGTGATCTGGAATGAGTATGGTGGTCCATTTTCTGGGGAGTCTCTGTCACTCATAATCAGCTCCAGGACACTTGTCCCCACGGGAGCCTTCTCCTGAAACGGAGAAAGATGCTGTTGGAGCAAGGTAAGCAAAGAGAAATGGCCCAGGGGTACCTACAGTGCCCCAGCAGCTGCTGGATCAGGAACAGGGAAACGAATCCCACTCCCTCCCCAGAACACACAGAGCACAAAGCAGCAATATGATTCATCACTGTCTCCCCACTCTGCTCCAACAGCAGCCCAGGCATGAGTTCCTTAGTGCCATGAGAGGGATCAGGACAACAAAGTGTCTCCTGGCTTACCTGCACCACCACACTGTAGTTGAGCTGGAAGAACCGAGGAGGGTTGTCATTGACATCAGACACATGGATGTGCACAGGGACATCACTGAACTGAGCAGGGTGGCCGTTGTCTGTGGCTCGAACTGTCAGGGAGTAACTGGGGATCTGGAGGATTTGTAGTGCAGGATTACTTGGAGAAATGGCAGAATGGTGGCTTTTTCACAATGAAGTTTTATTCTGCTGCATCTTGTTGAAATGCCCAAGGCCATGCACTATGGCCTCAACAGCTCTGCCCTTGGCTAGGGCTCTCCATCCATAAATCTCAATCAAAGCTCATTGCTAAACTAAATCAGCCTTACAACAGTTGCAGAGAAGAGAAACAACTTGGCAAAGATGGATGAAACTAAGCTGGGCAAACACCTGTCAGTAGTGGTTTAAGAATCGCAGCATCACAGAATAAGCTGAGCTGGAAGGGACCCATCAGGATCAGCTCCTGTTCCTGTGCAGGACATCCCAAGAATTCCACCACCTTGTCCAAAGGCTTCTAACTCTGGCAGGCTTAGACAAGCTGCTGGTGTTTTATGAATGAGAGATTTTCCAGGTGACCTTTCTCCTCCCCACACCTGTTTTCTCTAATGCTGTAATGCAGAGAAGCAGAACCCAGCTATGCTGGTTTCCAGTTTGGGGCTGACTCTCACCCAGCCAGCTTGAAGTACCAGTGGAGCAGACCAAAACTCAGAGCTGTGGAAGGTGTCCCTGCCTATGGAAGAGGCTGGAACTAGATGATCCTTTAAGTCCCTTCCAACTCAAACCATTCTATGATGCTATACTGCCTTTCCTAAATCCCAGCCTTCCTACTGCAGTATTTTTGAGTCTAGAAAACAAATCAATGCCTTGTCTTCTACCTACAATATTATGAGTAAATAATTCAGAAAACAGGAGGTAGTTGAGCATACTGTTCTCCCTCAGTCTTTTGGGACAAATCTGTTTCAGCCTTCCCATTCTCATTTTCCTGAACTCACCTCCTCCCTGTCCAGATGCTTGGCAATGCTGATCTGCCCATTTTTGGGTTGAATGGCAAAGTGTCCCAGAGGGTTCCCTTCCACGATGGAATATGTGATCTGATTGTTCATTGACCCATCCAAGTCATCAGCTGACACCTGTTTGGAGAAAAAAAAAACCCTGCTAGGACCCTTGGGCCAAAAAGGACATGCCATGGAGAAAAGGGACCACTTTGTCATTTAAGGGTATTGGTTTGAGCTTGCCTCAAATGAGGAGGGGGAAAGGAAGGTGATTTGAGTAAGTATCATCCAATAGTTTTTTCAAGACAACATAGTTTTCTCAGCTTTCTCCTAGTCCCTTTCCTGACTTTACCACGCCTGTGATGGTAACAGGCTGGACAGGGAACTCCACATCCCCTTGGGCTCTGCTATTCTGCCCAGAGAAGCCTCTGCCTTCCCCAGGTCACAAAGGCATTGTCTTTTTTCAAGCATTTTAGTTTTCTTGGGATGTTCTCAAAGTTCCTGAGACCACTCCTAATTTTCCCTTAAAGGTGTCTTATAAAGCAAAGTGTTTTCCTTGTCTATGGAGTCTCAGGAATTCTGCCAATCATCCTTTTTTAAAGTCATGCTTTATTTTTAGATGTTGAATGTCACAAGCCCACTGAGGTCGCTGTGTCCAAGGAAAAGTGCACAAGAGGAGTGAATAATGCATAGCACAAATAAAGACTAGGTAAAGACAGCTGGCCTGGTTCATAATCATACCGTGAGGATGATTTCTCCCACGGCAGCATCCTCCCGGATGTCAGTGAAGTAAGGGTCTTGGATGAACTCTGGTGCATGGTCATTAATGTCAGTGATGTTGATCACCACCATGGTCACATCGCTGAGAGAGGCTGAGCCCTTCCTCGTGCCCTCAATGGACAGGTAATACTCGTGACTCGCTTCAAAGTCCAGGCTCCCGTTTATGTATAAGGCACCTGCATTGTCAGATGGGGAAGAAACGACAGAAAAGACTTTGAATGAATGGCACGTGAGATTTCCTGGAATACTTCAGATATGCCAAGGCAACTGCCAAACTGCCAGCTGGAACGGTGTAGTTGACCTAACTTTGACCACCTTGATGTGGAATAATTAGCAAGAGCTGTGTGACCAGAGAGGCTGAGGCTCCATTGATGAGGATGTTACAGCCGAGGGCAGAAGGCCATTGCTGACGCAGCCAAGGGCTCGTTTCAGGGAGTTAACACTGGCCTTCTGATAACAGCTCTTATCACATTACTGTGCAAACAGAACAGGGCTTTATTTGTCTGGTAATCCTGGCTCAACACCTGCCCATGGTTGGGGTGCTATTATCTGTGCTCATTGAGTGCTACTCAATAAAGCTGCCTGTTACCCTGGGCTGGAGGTTCCTCGTGGGACCTTGATGGAAAGACTTTTTAAATGAAACCACTTTCTCCTGCATTTTGAAGTGGGAAAATTTCCTCATCATGTTCTCCATGTATCCCTCATTCACATGGACCTGTCTCAGGTCTCAGACACATAGAAATAATCTTTCCATTAATTTCAGCAAGATTTGGATCACTCCTTAAGTGACCTGGATGGCAAAATTTGGAGTAGAAAGGAAGACTGTATTCCCTACCCTTGTGCTGGGTACAGACAGAAGGGAGCAGAAGTGGGAGCCAAATGGAGAAGAACCAGAGAAGATGCACACAGAGACAGCCTTTGATGTTGGATCAACCTGGACCTGCTTGGGCACAAGATCATTTTACCTGTGTTTGAATTGAGCTGGAATTTCCCGTGGTCATTGCCGTTCACAATTTCATATTTGATCTCTGTGTTTTCTGCATTGTCCCTCGTCAGGGCTGACAAGTTGAGGACCTCGGTACCCACAGCCACGTCTTCTTTTACCATGGCCACGTATTCAGGGGCCAGGAAAACAGGCAGGTATTCATTGAGATCCACAACAGAGACAGTGACAGTGCCCAGAGAAGAAAGGGGCTCCGGGGTGCCTCGGTCAGTGGCACAGACTGTCAGCTCAAACGCTGAGTGCTGGGAATCCTTCAGAGGCTTTTCCAGGCGGATCACCCCTGTGGTTTCCTCAATTGAAAAGTGTCCATTGGCAGAGTCAGACAGAGAATAGACCACCTCAGCGTTGAGACCTGGAAGGGTAAGGGACAGGCTGCAGTAATTCATGGGTAGGGATGCTGCTGGGTTTATTTATAATCTATTAAGACTATATGAACTTAATGACCTTCAGTCCCAGGGACAATGGAGGCTGTATGAACATCATATGAACATTGAGTATGCCCCTGCTCATCTGAAGGTTCAGACATCTGGCCACCCTCACCATTATCCACCAGTGTCACCTGCCTGCCTTTACTGGCATTTCCCCTCTTGAATTACCTTGTTCTCAAATGTAATTTCCCTTCATATCTGCTTCCAAAGAAGATAAATACGATCTTGCTTCTCTGTCATCCTAAATTCAGTCTCTGCTGGAGAGGTTTATTGAAAGTTCCTTTCTTAGGAGCCTTACCTATATCTTTGTGTCTTCAGGAGGACCTCTCTATCCAGATTACCTACCTCGCCCATATCTAAAACTCCTTTTATTCCTTATTCCACACATTCTCAGTCCCCACCCTTGATAAAGTTTCTGTCCAGTTTGGATCCCTGTGTCACAGTTTGTGCTGTGCATCACAGTTACAGTTACTGAGCACGCTCTCAAAGAAGGTCTGCATGTTTCTACAGATACTGCACTCCCAACAGGGTCACAAAAATGCTGATGCCAGCCCAGTAGTCAAGAACATGTCAGTGATGAGATCCAGGCACATCTTCGCCAAGATTCAATCATCTAAACTCATTGCTGTAGCACTTCCCTAGGTTTCAAAAGCTTCTATTCAGAATGAAAGATGAACTCTACCAACACATAAATCCCATTCTGACTCACCTTCATCAAGGTCCCTGGCAGCAACCACGGCAATGGGTGTCTTTGTTGTGGTGTTATCAAAAACGGCCACGGCACAATGACTGGGGAAGAACCTTGGTGCGTTGTCATTGGTGTCCTCAATGATCAGCGTCACATCAGCCTGGCAGGAACGGCCCCCGCCGTCGGTGGCTTTGGCTACGAGGTGGTATGTGGGCTTCTGCTCACGGTCAAGGGGTGCAGATGTGGTCAGCTCCCCTGTGGGAAAGAACAGGAGGTGGTCCTGTCTCCAGCAATCACAGCCACAGCCTACAAGACCTCAGAGAGGTTCAGCTGCCTTCCTGGATGAACCGTGGGAGACAATAATTGAGCTAATAGTGGTGATGTGTCCACGCCACATTGCTCAGGGCTATCCTCGGATCACTGCCAGCCAGGGCCCTGGCAAGGCTTCGCATGGGGAGTCCTGCAAGTTCAGCTGAACTTCATCCAAGGGATGCCATCATGGGATAAAACTGTTCATAAATAAATTGTACTTCTAAACTGCACTGCATTGAGCTTTCTGCAATGTAGCAAACTCCAAGTGATCTCTAGAATGATCACAAAGTCTGTTTGGGTAAATACACTGCCCAAGATGGGACACGAGGTGTTTTGGAATTTAGAACTTGTGTCTTTGGCTCAAGCCAAATACTTGCTGCTCTCTCCTCCTTGAGACCTGGCTGTTAGCAATAGTGTCTGCCCTTCATTTTAACAACATTTGTAAAGAGAGCAAGCAGGAAGATGCGAAGCTCACTCTCCTGGATGCTGTGGCCATTCCTTCCTAGCTTGGGACAGCTGGAATGAAGAGCTCCTTGTGTTTGCTCAAGAGGAGGTAAGTGCTGAGCCATGCTGGGAGCTTGCATTTCTTGGGGGTTGCTGAGAGAGAGGATAAAAGCATCCCGTTGCCCTGCTCTCACCTGTGTGTGGGCCCAGCCGGAACTCCTCCGCGCCGGGGCCATGCAGGCTGTAGGTTATCTGGGCATTGCTGCCGACGTCGGGGTCGGTCGCTGATATTTTCAAAATGAAAAGACCCGGCCCAGCATCTTCAGAAACTCTCCCAGTGTAGAATATCTGGACAGGACAGAAGAAATCGTTGGCATCTGAGCCATCTCCAAAACACCTCATCCCATATGGGGGGGAACAGACCAACAGAAGCTTCACAGAGAAGGATAAACCCTGTGGTTTATAGGGGAACACAATGTGCCTCCCATTCTTGGCTGCTGGGGTGTGGACTGGGACCAGTGAGCTTATTTCACACAAGCCTTTAAATCTCCTTTGGGAAGTAACCACCTCTGTTCGTTCTCACCAGGGGTGACGTCCACACCAGCGATCATCTCTCGACAGCAACAAACCTCCTGATGGGAATCTCCCAGCTTAGCAGGATATAAAACTCAGTAATTTACATGCCCCTTCCCAGGAGGCTTCCTAGCATTGTTTATCGCCAAAAATTACTCTTCATAATGCTTAGGCTCTCACTTGCTGCTGGCAAACACACTTGGAGGCTAGACTTAATATTCTTGCTTGACATGCAGCTTAATTAAAATAGTTAAGCATAATCAAAGCAACAGGATCGTGTGAGAAGAATTATGACAAGCCAAACCCTTTAACATGCTCTGCCTGTTCTTTCTTCTTTGCTATTGTGTTCTTTCCCTCCCAGGATCTCCCTTTATGCCCCTGATGTCCCAGAACAGACATCTCACCTGGCCACACTCAGGGCTGTTGTCATTGATATCCAGTACAAAAATTTCCACTTCAGTGGTAGCCTGAAATTTCCCATCAGAGGCCATAACCTTGAGGAGATATTTCTCCGTATCTTCTCTGTCCAGAGGCTTCTTGGAAGAAATTGTCCATTCACCCTCAATTTGGTCAACTGTGAACTGTCCCAGTACGTCTCCTTCTAGAAGGGGGCAGGAAGCAAGTTAAAAAAGGCATTTACTAAATGCTTAAAATCAGAAGTGACAAGGAAAGGGAATATAGGTGTGTCCAACTGATGGTTCCTTAGGAGACTTGAAGGACTTTGATGCTCTTAGAGGTCTGTTCCAATCGAAATGATTCCATGACTCTCTGACTCACACTGGTGATGCAGAGAGGGCACTGGTGGTGCATCCAGCAGCTGAGGAGCTTTTGGTCAACCTCACTGCACAGCTGGGAAATACCCTGCATGTTTTAGTTATTCCCTGTCTGCACATTACAGTGGGAGAAGGAAACAACTGATTGCAGAAAAGTCAGTAATGTTCTGCAGATGTGCATATTCATTGCCTCAAAACCAGTGTCTCACCTTCCCAAAGCCTGTCAGTCTTTCTTGGTGCATGTTCCTAAAGGGATCTGAGAGTTGTAAATACCCTGCAGACATTGTTTGGATCCTGTTGTTATGGCACCATGTGTAGTTGTACTTCCTCTTAAACTATAGGTATTTAATGTATAGCTTTGTTTTCTGGGGCTACTTTTTGTTTCTGTAAGAGCCAAATGATGAGAGGTAAATCCAGACTAGGCAGGCTCTCTGGTCCACCAGATTAATCCTGCTCCTAACTGTTGTTACACACGTTGGATTTTAAATGGGCTGGATGCTGCCACTGGAGAATCCCCCGCTCCTGGGAAGGAGCTGGTGTCCTCTCCTGACCCAGGAAGAAGCACGGCAGGAAATGGGAGTCAGTGAAGAGAGCTGGCTGTGGAATCCTGTTTGTGTTGGACTCTGAAGGGTCTTGCACAGTGGGGTAAATTAAATTCACTCCCTTTCTGCTTTCATTTGTGCTGCAGTGATGAGGTGGTGGAGCTGGAGGCACAGTGACACCTCTACTAGCTCTTCCTCTGATGCTGGGAAGCAGCAGCCTATGCCCCGATTTAGTTTCTGAGTGTTTGAAATCAATGTGGACAGGGGGAAGCTGGGCTCTGTGTTCACCTAATCCTCTCTTTCGTTGCATTTACATTTATTTGTAGTGTTTGACCTGTGCTGCTTCTGTGCAGAGCACAGAGAGCACAAGGTGTTCACCCCCTAACACGATGTGCATCCTCTCAGGTTTAAAGTACTTGGAAGTTACTACTACCTTTAAGATGGCAGAAATGTGAATACATAATAGATTAAATCTTTCCTCCTAAAGGCTTTCAAATACCTAGGCATGCCATAAACCAAATGAAAGTACCAGCATTCCTCCCCTGTTTTGGATGGTTACAATAATAGATAACAGGCTGCAGCATGATCTGGCCTAATGTTTTGACCCTGAAGGGTCCTCATTTGAGTCTGAACAAACATTTTAATTTGAAGTATCTGCTCCAGGTCTTAGAAAGACCCTTTAGGGTCAAAAAATACCATAAAATCAAGCTTCTACTTGTGCAGGTGCACAACAAACATTCCAGTGTACCTTGCTATTTTACAGCAGTGGTTAATTTTAGTTGGCTTATGTGATGTTTCAGGGATGCAAGTGTAAGTTTTAGTATTTCTTGTTAGCCAAAACCTTTACTAAGATTGACGTGACCATTTTAAACATCCCCCAGTGCAGAGTGACTAACTGCAGCCTTGTTATTAAGCCAGACTCCAAGTGGTTTTGTAGGAAACACATTTAATACCAAAAAGTTATATATAGTTACTAAAAACACAAACAGGCTACAGGTATATGTGTCACGTGTAAACTGACTGCACTGCTGGCATGAGAAAAAGTTGGGTCAAAGAACTTAAATACAGATCACAGTATCTGTATGTGAGAAAAATCGTCCTTCCTGCTGTGCCACCTCTTCTGTTCTTCCAATAGATATTACAATTACACTGTCTTAATTATTCCTCTCTTGAGAAAGTGTAAATAAATATTTCTACAGTACAGTGTAATTACTTATATGTATCTTATTTATTTATTCCCAAAGAAATAGGACGATTCAGTGGTGAGATAGTTATTTTAATGATCATTCCTCCCACTGCAGTTAGTTACTAAAGGGTTTTGTATTCTCCAGATATATTAACTGAAGAGTCCAACTCATGATGGAGCTCAGCCTTCATCTCCTGCTTCTCATAGGACTGTCAGCATAACACTATTTCTGCACTAATAAGCTGCAAGACAAGGTATCAAATCCTCACTTTAAGATGATACTCTCTTCCTGCCCACTGGAGATTCAAAGTCAGGAAAAACTCACCAGTGATGTAGCACGTGACCCGCCGGTTCTGCTCAGAGATGTCCGCGTCGATGGTGCTCAGGGTGACAACGACCTGGCCCGGCTCTGCGTTCTCAATGACCGACCCCTTGTAGAAATCTGAGGTGAACTGTGGGGCATTGTCGTTTTCATCAGAGACAGTGACCTCCACCAGGGTTTGGGAAGAGAGCTGGACCTTCTTGCCGTGATCAGTCGCCACCACATAAAAGCGATAGATCTCCTGGTCTTCACAGTCCAGCTCTTTCAGTGTGGTGATCCACCCGCTCTCACCGTCGATGGTGAAGAGCCCGCGGAGGTTGCCAGATTCTGCTTCCAGACTGTAGGTCACCTGCCCATCACTTCCCATGTCCTGGTCAATAGCTGTCACTTGAATGACTGTGGTTCCTGAAGGCATGTTCTCCATGACAAAAGCTCTGTAAGGATCTGCCTCAAACACAGGTCTGTTGTCATTGACATCCTGCACTTGGATATTCACAGAGACCAGAGACACCAGCTCAGTCTCCTGATGTGAGCAGTGAGCCATGACATCAACCTGGTACCACTTGGTGGTCTCATGATCCATGGGTTTTTTGATTTTCAAAGCCCCTGTTTGTTCATCCAGTGTGAACACCTCGTCCTTGTTACTTTCTGTAGTGGTTCCCTTCACCAGGCTGTATATAATGGGATCCTCTGCAAAAGCTTTGACTGACCCTATTTCTGACCCCTCTGGAAGATCCTCAGATGCAGAGAACGTATAAAGGGGCTCAGAAAACCTTGGCAATGTCACCTCCCT
This sequence comes from Corvus hawaiiensis, assembly GCF_020740725.1. NCBI lineage: Eukaryota > Metazoa > Chordata > Aves > Passeriformes > Corvidae > Corvus > Corvus hawaiiensis. The sequence goes on along the minus strand of NC_063227.1, from coordinate 6,674,153 downwards.
GGGGACAATCTGGAGATTCACTGGAACAAGGGAGTTCCAGTGAGGGGGTCTGCCATCTTCAGCTTTCACCTTGAAGTTAAAGGCTCTGTTTTCTAAACCAATAAGGCTCTCCTTGACCTTAACAACCCCAGTGGCAGCATTAATTTCCACAAGGTCTTCTGCCACATCTTCCACAGAGTCAACAGAGTAAATGACATCTGCATTTGCACCTTCATCGGCATCGTAAGCCAGTACCTGGATGACAGGGGAGCCTTTGCTGACATTGGACTGGATGGACAGTGTGTATTCAGAGGCTTTGAACAGAGGTGGGTTGTCATTCTCATCTGTAAGAATTATTTTCACAGTGCAGAAGGCCACCTTCCCACCCCCATCCTTGGCCATGACTTTAATGGCAATGACTCTCTCTGTGGAATTTTCCCTGTCCAGCTTTTGCAGTGTGGAAATACAGCCTTTATTGTCTATGGAGAACTTCTCATGGGCGAGTTTATTTATGATGGTGTAGTCTATGGTGCCATATGGGCCACCGTCTGGGTCAATAGCCAGCAGCTCAATCACTTTGGTTCCTATCTCAGCATTTTCTGCCAGCTCTGCCTCGTACACATTCTGCTGAAAAGAGGGGCTGTATTTGTTGGCATTCGTGGTGTTGATATACACAGGCACAGTGCTCTTGAAAACTCCATCTGAAGCAGAAACTCTGAGATTATAAGATGGCTCCAAGTCCTTTTTGCAGCGGTTGAACATGGATATTATCCCAGAAGTGCTGTTGATGGCAAAATGCCTGTTGTCATTACCCGAGAGGATCACGTACTCCAGCCGGGTGGTGTCTCCACTGTCAGGGTCCAGGGCCTGGACTTTGATCACAATGTGCCCACACGTAGCCATTTCACTGACCTTGGCTTCATACTGAAGCTGGCTGAACTCAGGGGGATTGTCATTGATGTCTGTCACATCTACGATTACCAGGGCATCGCTACTGAGTGGAGGCACCCCATGATCTGCAGCTCTGACTTTCATGCGGAACTGTTGATTTGTTTCATAATCAAGTGCTTGAGCTGTTGTTATTTGCCCTGTGCTGGCATCAATATTAAAGAACTTGGCAGCATCTGAACCATCATCCATGATCTGATAGGAGATCACTTTGTTTCTACCTGAATCCTTATCAGAGGCAAGGAGTTGGACAACAGGGGTCTGTGGTGGCAAACTCTCTGAGACAGATGCTGTGTAAATGATCTGAGAAAATATGGGGGGGTTGTCATTAATGTCCTCTACCTCCACCTCTACTCTGGCTTCTGAGAAGGATCCAAGTGCTGTGTCTGTGGCTCTAACAGTGAATGTGTGTTTTGTCTCTAGCTCATAGTCCAGCTGCCCTGTGACAGTAAGGACACCAGTTTTGAAGTCGGTGTTGAAGAGTTTCAGGGAATCTTCTTCCACAATGTTGTAGATGAGGCGCAGGCCTTCAGGGCTGCGGGCCTGGATGTGGAGGATAGATGTGTATGGGGGGATGTTTTCTGGCACCTTCACTCGGTAGTACAAACTTTGGAACAGAGGGTTGGACCTGTTCCTCACACTGATCACAACCTCCTCTTCAGCATGCAGGGGAGGCTCTCCTTTGTCCTTAGCAATGACCCGGAGGTTGTATTTATTTAAACCTTGATAATCAAGAGGCCTCTTAAGGGAGATGTCTCCTAGGTAAGGGTCAATCCGAAAGTATTTGTAGTCCTCTGCAAATGAGTAGGTAACAGCTCCATTATCCCCTATGTCTTTGTCTGTTGCTGACACCTGAAAAAGGACATCCCCTGGCTCTGTGCCATCCTGCACGGAGGTGTAGTATGGCACATTCTGAAACTGCGGGGGGTTGTCGTTGACATCCTCTACATAAACCCTGACTGTGGCTTGGGACACTCTCGGTGGCTTCCTGTTGTCCTTCACTTCCACAGCTACCTCGTGCATGTCTCGCATTTCGCGGTCAAATTTCACACCCTTGGTCTGAAGAACTCCTGAGGCTTGGATCATTTTGAACCTTTCCTTTTCATTCAAAAGCGAATAGGAAAGGGGTTCATTTAGCTGATACCCTTTGACCCCAAGAATGGTTAGAGTCTTCTCGTCTGTAGAGTTCTCCATCACAGTTGCTGTATATATGTCTTGATCAAATTTCAAGCCAGTACCTTGTACCTGAGTTAAATTTACCTTAACCAGAGCAGTACTCTTATATAAGCCATCACCAGCTCTGACTGTGAGCTCTCGGTAGCTTCTCAGGCCAGTGGTGTTAAGAATGGAGATGAGACCTGTGAGTGGGTGGATATGGAAAGCATTATCAAGGTTCCCTTCCACTATGCTGTAGGTCACCTCTGAATCTGCATCTTTTGCCTGCACTGACAGAAGCTCCATCCCTGGGTGGGCAGGCAGCAAGACAGAAATGTTGTAAGTGTCTTTGAGAAAGACTGGAGGTGAATCATTGACATCTTTAACGTGGATTGTGACCTTGGCAGGCTTGGATGCAAACAAGCTGGGACTTCCACTGTCATGCACATGTACACTGAAGTGGAAAACTGGGGTGAGCTCATAGTCTATATCAGCACGACTAGTCAGCGTCCCTGTGCTGGGATCCACTGTGAAATATTTCTGTGCCTCTGGTTCCAAAATCTCATAGACCAGCAGAGCATTGGAGTCTTGATCAGCATCTGTTGCAGAGGTCACAAGAGGAGCATTGCTTTCATCCAGAACCATGCTTTGGGATGGGGCATTCTCCATGATCCAGCCAAGGAAGAAAGGCTTAACGAAGACAGGCACATTGTCATTCTCATCTATGACATAGATAAGCACCACTGCATCCATAAATGCTCCAGCCATGTTGGTGCCACGGACTTTCAACTGGTAAAAAGACACCTGCTCAAAATCTAAGCTCTTCTGAGTGGAAATCAGGCCTGACTGATAGTTCATGGAGAACACTCCATCTCCATTTCCATCTTTTATTTCATAGCTAACTGGTGACAAGCTTGTGGCTGAAACCTGGATCAGGGGAGAGCCAACAGGAGTGGATTCACTGATCTCTGTGATGTATTCGGCCTCTGGAAATTTTGGAGGGGTTCGATCCGAGGGTCTAATGTGGACATGTACCGTAGCAGAATCTTTAAGCTGAGGAAACCCCCGATCTTCTGCCTTTACAATAAGAGTAAATCGCTCCTGCCTGGATGGGTCCAGTTTCTGGGCAACTGTAATAATTCCAGAATATGGGTCGATGCTGAATAAGCCTTCCCCATTACCTGCAAGAACAGAAATTACAGAGTGAAGAATGCAGACACCTTACTGGTCTTGGTTTTCTGAACCTCTTTTTTCATAGATTCTCCTGATTTCAGACCTGATTAACATCTGTTTCTTTTACTGGGAGAAATTAATTCATTTCTAAACAATTTTAATTATAAGAACAATGAACCCATTGAGATCTGTGAACTAACATTTGAATCAATCAAAATGTAAATTGGAGATAAACACCCTTCTAATTTAAGCATATTTAGTGGTGGCAGAGCATGTGCTTGAAGCTTTTGCCTCGTGTGCAGAACATGGTAGCACACACAGTACTAGTTCCTTCAAGCCCTGTCATGCTTGTAATTACCAATACTTCAGGAGCAATTAAATTCCTCAGTCCTTGATCATCTAAATTGCAGTGAGAAAGATGGAGCAAAGGATGGCTTGTCTCCTGTGAAGAATTTACAGGCTAAATAGGCCGTGTGGCACAGACATAAATACTTAAGTTTTAACCTTTATAGTGAATGATAAAATATTTGCCCACTGAGCACGAATGACTCAAAACCACCACCAATCAATGCTGAAAGGGTTCTCGCCATTCCTTGAGGATGTGTTTCTTGGTAGAAATAGTGGAATGATGATGACTGCTGTGGGAATTGGAGTACTTTTGCCTAACAACTGAATAGTTCCCATGGACAAAGAGGAATTTTGTCCATGAACTCAGATTTTAGATTGTTCTAACTCGTCCAGTCACATTTTTTCTTAGACCAGTGACTCAACATTAAGCTGTCTTCTTAAGAAAAGATGCTAATATTCCATAATACAGAAACTACCTACTCTAGATTTTTTCCTGGGTAGGAAGAAAATCACATTTTAGAACTGTGCAGCCATTTGCTGTTCTTTGCAACAGCTAGAGAAAAGCTGGTCAAGTGGCCACCAGTTAGAGCATGGTAATGCAGGTATGATCATAACCTAAACTGTCTTGTTGCGTGGCTCTCACCTGCCTGAAGGGAGTAGTGAATTTCAGCATTGGCTCCCTGGTCCTGATCAAGGGCTCTGACTTGTATAACCTCTGTGCCCACCACTGCCGAGTCCAGCACTTCTGCTTCGTAATGGATGCTGCTGAACTGGGGAGGGTGAAGGTTGCAGCTGTCCACGTGGATGATGACTCGGACAAAGTTCCGCTTGATGGGGACCTCCTGGTCTCGTACCTGAATGGCAGAGAGAGAGCAGGAACAGTCACACTCGGGGACAAGCCAGTCTTGCCTACACCATCTTCCAAGTAACTCATCAGCACTCTTACAGAGGGGGGTGTTTTGCAGTGGTACCAAGCCCTTGTCTGGGAATGAGCCTGGAAGTTTCAGCACCAAAGCTCAGCCTGGAGTTTGAAACCAAACATTAACTATTATGCACTCTGTTTTCTTTTGTAAGAATCCAGTGGCCCTCCAAAGAAGGTGGTTAGAGGAATGCAGGGTGTTAACTACATTTAGCCATATAGTGAGGGTTAACACCCTGCTTTCCTCTTCCCCATTGTTCCAGACAAATCCTCCCTCAAAGACTAGAACCACTTTTAATTTCTCCAGTGACCCACATATCGCAGCCAAGCTGGTGGACTCAGCAGGGCTTGGTTAGGACTCACCATCACTGTGAGGGTGTGCTGAGGCATGGGCTGGGAACTGAAGCCTTCTGCTGTTGTGAGGGCTCCACTGCCTGGATCCAACTGGAAAAGTCTTGTGCTTTTGGGGTCCACACTGCCATGGATGGTGTAGATGAGCCCCTTTCCTTTGTCCTTGTCTGTTGCACTGACTTGAAGGATTTCTCTCCCTGAGGGGGTATCTTCAGGAATCCGCACCTCGTAATGGCTCTCAAGAAACTGGGGACGGTGCTGGTTGATGTCGATCACGTGGATAAATGCCTGTGGGGGAAACAGCACACTGAGGGCAGCAACTGGACATGCAGCCATGTAAAATCTCAGCTACCAATCCTTCTTGGGCACTGACATACTCTGAGTGCCGTAACCACCACAGTTTTCCACCTCTTGGAGCTTTCCCATCCGCGATGACTGGGAGCCCTTTTGTCCTTCATCCGAAGGAACTCCTGCTGTGCCTTGCCCTTCATGTTTTTCAGTTTGCTTCCTCTTCTTTTTTAAAATCTCTCCAGTCTGGCACAGCATTCACAGTGAACACGCCTGCACTTGGCACATGGGGAAACAGTCACAGCCTGCTGTGGAAAGCAGCAGTGGCTCAGCTGTGGTGCCAGCTTTGCTGGCTGGTGCCTACACAGCAAGCCCATTATTTACTCACCAGAAAGCTGACAGAAGGGGGATGTTTGGTAAAAGAAGGGAGGGGCTGGCCTATCTCAAGATATTTCTGTTCTGGTATTTTCAAAATATTTCTGATATTTTCAAAAATTTCTGTTCTACCCTTTTTAGCCAAGTCTTCCTCTCTGCATTTAACAGCCCCCCCGGGGAATCCTGAATCCTGCCTGGGAAGTCACTACTTTCTTCTGTGTGGTCCCCTACTCTGGCTGTCCTGACCCTCCTACTGATGTGCTTCCTGCATCTTAGGAAGTCCCAACCAAGTGTAATAATTTGCTTCCTTTAGCAGACCTGAGCATGCCACGGGGGTTTTGCAGAAGCAGGTTTCTTGACATCTGCTAGCGGCCTCGAGTGCCAAAATAAACGTGGGGATGAGATGCAAGGTGGCAGGGCATGCACACCAGGCAAGGTGGGGCTTTGTTTGTTTATTTGGAACAATACTTGAAGATAGTTGAGACAAGTGGCCATCCGTTAGCATCTTAGCATCACGTTTCACAGGAATGGTGGAGCTCCTCACTCATCACCCCCCACAGTGAATTTCCCATGATAAGCGTCACTGACAGGTGACTCACGTTCTAGGTCTTCCTGTGCAGCAAGGGCTGGATTTTTGGCTGCTTCAGAAGTGTGGAGAGAATGATGAGTGAAAGATCGAGCCCTGAACATCCCTCCTCAGGGTAGGTAAAGATGGGCAAATCTCATCATTTTAGCTGGGGCTCAGGGACATGCCTGAGAGTGAAGTGCCTCCTTTCACCAGCACTTACTTTTTACGTGGCAACTCAGAGCACACAGCATCTCTGCAGTTGCCCCATTCACTCCCTGGGCCTGACCTCACCTCTTGCAGATGCATTTGTGCTGGCTGTACCTGGGCTAACACATCCCAGGAACACCCCTTGGCATGGGAACACGGACCCAAGCCTGACCTAACTGTGTACACACTTTCCTTAAGCCGTTGTCCCAGCTGTGCTGGAATTCAGCCTGAGCAGCTGAGACCAAGCTGAGGTGTGAGTGTGTGAACTGCCAGCCCAGCTTGGCTGGTGGTGTAGATGTGTCCTTGCATGCTGGCTGGGATCAACAGAAAAGACTCAGGCTTTCCTAGACCAGTTGTGTTTCCAACAACATAAAAACAATCTTAGCTTGGCATAAGTAAGACTTGGGTCACTGTGTAATGTAAGATCACAGGGTAAGGAGATTCCTGTGCCTGGCACCTGATCCACAGCTCAGTAGACTCATAATAAAGGTTCCCTTTGGCACATGCTCCCTCTCAATAGGGTCTCTACTAAAGAAAAAAACATTACCTGGGTTTTGATTGTACTGGACCCATCAGTGACTTCTACTGTCAGGTTATAGCTTGACTTCTTCCTTGCATCCAGGGGTCTTGCAATGACCATGCTGCCTGTACTCTTTTCAATGTCAAAATCCATGTCATCATCACCACCTGGGACAAGGGAGAGATGGAAAAGGGAAACAGGAGGGCAGTTACTGTCAGCTAGATTGGGGATAGTGCCATAGGTAAGGTTTCTCCCAAATCTGGAAACTTAAAACAACATGTGATTGATAGACAGATAGATAGATAGACTGACAGACACAGGAGACAGGGAGAACAAGGAGAAGCTGGACAAAGAGGTACTCACAGATGGTGACAAAGGAGTGTGAAAAGGAAGGTGAACAGAATTAGAGAAAATGAAGAGGAGGAGAGAAGGGGGAAGGATGCACTTATGCATGTGATGTCCTGGCTAGATTGGCAACAGGCACATTTGAGCATTGATTTATTTGCACAAGGTTTCCAGCCATGCAGCATCACTGGCTTAGCATGGATCAGGGAGCTGCTGGGTAGAACAGGGCTCTTGCTGGCTTCTGATTCAAGGTCACACTGTGGGCATATCAGCATTGGTCCTCATCACCATGGCTGGGAGCCTGTGAGCTACCTGAATTCCCAACACACCAACAGTTGGGGAGGCAGATGGTGCTTCCAGGGTGAGCAGAGCCTGTTGCCTCCAACCCAGATGGCTGAGAAGTGCCAGGAACAGCAGGCCCGAGCAGCTCAGCAGCAGAAGGCTGTCCCTCACTCTACTGCTGCTCAGCCCTGGAATGGCAGCTCCTTTCTCATGCCTAGCTTGCTGGGGTCAGTTGGGCCCCTCTTGCACATTAAACCCTGCAAAGCTCCTCTGAGATATGGAGAGGCTGAAACAGTTTTCTGTGATTGATCCCAGGTCTCAACTTCTTTCTTCCTGGCTACTAGATGCTCTGGATTCTGCTTTATTCTATTACCAGCTGGTAAAATATTTGCTGGTTGTAAAATTACATATCTTCCCTTGCTGGAGGAATGCAGTGCTCACCAGCCATCTGGACCACTGCTCTCCTCCTGGGAAGGAGACAGAAAGAAGCAGACAGAGAGTGAGAGATGCCTGGATGTCTTTCCCTGACAAAAGAGGGAAGGCCAATGTTGCTTTGTCAGAGCTTTTGCAGACTCCATCAACCCCAGTGACAGAGTGTTTGTGGTCTGGGAAAGGTGAAACTTTGAATGAGGTGCTGAAGGCTCCTGAATCTCTCCATCACCCTCTTGCTTGCTAGCTACCGTGAACTTTCCTTCCCTTGCAGGGAAAATAAAATCCTGTCCTTTTCCACCAGGATAGAAACTAAGAGAGCCTTGAGCATCACTTGGTACACTGGGTACTGGGAAAGATGAGGCCAAGCTATGCTCCAGCACTCAGCAGGGAAATGATGGGGTAGCATTCAGAGGAATACACCATTAATTCTTCAGACCCAAGCAGATACTACTAATGCTGGATAAACCTTTCACTGATATTGTCTTGCTCCTTGTAGCATTGTATCTCTTGTTGCTTAATTGTATTTATACACCAATATCCTTGCCCTAACACAGTAAGGGGAAAAACTATTCACTTGCCCAATTAAGGCTTTGCCTGACAAGGGCAGGCCCTGCAGGCAGTACCAGGGAAAGGCTGTGCAAGGTAGATTGGGGCACCACTTCAAAACATCAAATTACGTGAGCACAATTGGCCCTCGTTGGTAGGACCAGTTCTGCACACGCTGCCTGGAGAGTCCCCTGGGGTGACAGCCCACGTCCCCTCTGAATCGTGTGTCTTAGAGGAGGCCCTAGAGTTCCACATTCCATGTCTAAATCATCCCTGGGATGTGGTGAGGTGGAAGGGAGAGCCCCACAAGTTAGGGCAGACCAGGTCTTTGAGGAATGCTTCCTTCTCAGTTCCCTGCTCAAGACTCAACATGGAGGGAAATACAGGGGGTGTCCGTAACACCCAGCCACACACCTGGATCCTTGCAGGCAGTTTTAACAAAACCAACAGTGTCACCTGATTCCCAGGAGGAGCTGGCACTGGCATGCCCTGCCTCTCATGCGACATCGGAGAACACCTCAAACACGGGCAAGTTCCAGAATGTAATTTAAAAAGCGTGTTAGGTAATTGCACTTGGCACCAGAGGCCTTGGATGGGCAGCTTTGTCTAATGGCTGTTTAAACCTTCTGGTGCCCGTGAGAAAGCTTTCCCTGTAGCTCACCTACACCTAAAGCAAACAACTTCATTAGCTCAGGCATGCGAGCGCTGAAAGCCAAGGGAGCCGGAGCAAAGGCTCCCAGACACTGCTGCCCTGCTCTAGTTTCTGTGTCTCACCTGTGATATTAAACCACACTTGGCTGGGGCCCATCTCGATGCTGATCACTCCCACCATGTGGTTCACGGGATCTGTTTCCATCACGGCGAAGTTAAAGTGGGGTTCATCAAAAGCCAGTGGTTCTGAGGAAGGGCTGGGCCGGGCCACCCAGCTGATGTGAAGTCTGACGTGGGAGGAGAGCGGGGGGCTGCCGCCATCTGTGGCCTTGACCTGCCGAGAAAGGCGCATGCAGTCAGGGAGAAGGCTGAGTTAGCTCATGGGAACTCCACGGAAAGCTTCTTCTCCCACCCACCAGGAATTTCAGCTCCCAGTGTGCCCAAAATCCCATGAAACAAATCTTGAGCCAGTGGTCCATGCTCTGGCTGCTTCTGAGGCAGAGCCATGCAACCCAAATTCCTCTTTACCATCAAGTAAATCTGCCAAGCTCTATCCATAGCAGAGACCTGGATCACAAGTCTTATTGCAAGGACCCACAGACTCTGAAAGGGCTTTGAGCATCCAAGCTCCATGGCCTGATCAGAATGCCAAATAGAGGCATGATGTTCAAGGCTGTTCAGGTTGGGTCTATAACCATATGGGATCATGGATTACTGTATTCCTTTCTGAAGGTTAGGTTGGACAGTTAATTTTAAATTTATTGTCCATTTTTAATAGGTTCCTACCTTCTGCATTTCCCATCATTCCCTTCCAGTTTCTCTCCCTGTAAAACAATTCCCTTATTCGAGCTCTCCTCCCACTGCTGCATTTTCTCCATCTCTTTCCTTTTATCTTTTCTGTTTCTGAACCCTTTTCTCTCTTTCCCTCTCCACACACTTCTCCCCATCAGCTCTTTGTGTTTCCCTCTTCTCTCACCGTGAGTATGTTGTATTCAGAGGCAGGAAAAGCTTTCCTGGAGAAGACTGTGCCAGTTGTGGGGTTGATGGTGAATATCCCCTCCTCCTCCTCCTCGATGGTGTAGGTGATCTGGCTGTTCTGGCCCTGGTCACGGTCAGAAGCGATCAGCCTGTAGACAGGCAGTGGGGTCTCCGAGGCCTCTCTCTCGGGGAGCTGCACCATGAAGAGCTTGTGGGGGAAACTGGGAGGGCTGTCGTTGGCATCCAGGACTTGGATCACGACTCTGCTGGTGGACTTCAGGGTTGGCTCTCCGTTGTCAGAGACAGCCACCTGTCAGCAAGCAAAGGGAGTAGGTGACAGGGCCCTTAGACGAGACCTGGAGTGTGACCAGCCAGCCTCCATCCTGGTGGGCAATGACTCAGCCAGGGGTTTTTGTGTGGGTCTGCATTTTATCTCAACATTTTCAAAGGTGCTGCTCCTCTCTGCAGGGCAAAGCCTGGTGGCTCTAGCAGGCACTGTGCAGGGCCTGTCCATGCACAGGGGGATGAGTTTGCAGGGCTCCTGCTCCCAGCTGCTCTGGGCAGTGGGTCAGGCTGGTCATTGGAGATCACGCTGCTGAAAATGTTCATATTGCAATGGTTTGGCGAGGTACCAGCCATCCTCACCCTGCCCTGCCTGTGCATGCTCACAGCATGTTGCATTGCACAGAGAAACGTGTTATCCCCATCACCCCGATGGACTCAAAAACCTCCAGATCCCTCTGATGGGAATACTCATAGCTGGGAGCAGCTGAGGATGGGGGCCGGTGACCAAAGCTACACAGCAATGTCTGATACAATGAGATAAACAAGGGTGGATTTTTCTGGCTTGCTCTTTCCCCCATAATGTATAAACCATCCTGCTAGAGGACAGTTCCAGTCCTCTTCTGCATTCCCACAGCTTCCAGAGCAGAACTTTTGCTCCAGTCTTCAGCAAGAAAATAATAAACCCCACAGTACTGCTGCAGCTGTCTCTTGGGTTAACACACACCATTTAATTAAGTTTCCCAGCAGTTGGGAGCTGATGGGATGAGATTCTTTCTCTGTGCTCCAACTTGCAAGGAAAGCTCTTTGAGGACTTAATACACTTGTAGGTAAATAAAGCTAATTACAATCATCATTACCCACCTCTAGGATATGTTCAGCCTTGTATTCTCGATCCAGCTGCCGTGAAGTTGTGGAAATCAGACCTGCCAAGAAAAAAACCCTTTGAGCTCCAAGACTCAGCATGCAAGAAAAGCCAGGGCTGATCAGATCCCTCAATGCCCAAGATCAGTCTGCCCACCTGTCCCGTTTCAGGTTCCCTTTGTGATCAGAGGAGAAAGACAGATACCCCCAGAGGGTAACCCATCCCCTCCCAGCGTGAATCCCTCTGTGGAGGTGTTGCTCTTGCTCTCTGATCACAGAGACCATGGAGGAGGGGGAACACCTACCAGATGCCTGCATCAGTTGAGGGTTGGCAAGGCATTAGGTGAGAAAAGCTGCAGGACCATGAAAACAAAACTTTTCTTATGCCTCTAAGTAAAAAACATTCTGCATGTGCTGGCACAAGCCTGGCCTCTTAACAAGTCTCAACTCCTCTTTTCCCTGTGCTGAACTTTGCTCTTTGTAATTTACAGTGTTTTGACAAAAGTTTGTCTTCTGTCTTGGGAAATACCCTCTATTCAACTGCTAGAACAAATGCATTGGGGCTAAAAATAAGGTACATGGTCGATAATGATGTTGGTGTATTATTTAAGCCATGCTGAGAGACAGGATGAGTCCTTCAACAATTGCAATATTTGAGGGATTTCTGAAAAATACACAGCAGTTTAACCACAGGGAATAGGATGGATGCAGGAGGGAGGAACTGTGGCTATAATAAACTGGAGTTGAAACAAAATCATCATAATTGCCTCTTTTTGGCCTGTCCACAACTAAGCTGAGTAGACACAAGTGTGGAAAGGATGGAATTGAGGCTTCTGTTTCCATGTCTGGTTTCATAACAATCATTGCAGAGTGCCTTGACTCTTCACTTTTGGGGAAAAGCAGCTCTAGATCATTTTCACAACTGCTTTACCAGTGATGGAAATTGTATATGTAATGTTTGACCTCCTGAAAGTCATCAAGTCTGACACCTGTGAGTGTTTTTGTCCACTCCCAGTTATCAAGGTCTTTCTCTTCCTTGTGAAGGGAAGTTCTGCTTCTTCACACCAACAAAAGGCAGGGTGAGTTTCCCTGAGCACAGCAAGCAGTGACCCAGGCTCATGCTACCCTGGGAAATGCTTTGCATGTGATGCCGTGTGCATGTGCAGTGGTGTGAGCATGTGAACTTGTGTGTCCTGGGAGACTTGTAAATCCCAGCTGCACAAACCCACCTCAACTCTCATTTCTGGTCCAAGGCCAGAAAGCTTTAATTAATACTATTGTATTCAGTTGTACCATGCTTTTGAGCACGACAGGCAGGAGAAAACTTCAAATGGCTGCAGGAAAGCAGCTGAAGGAGGGAGAAAGGAGAAGCTGCTTGGAGCATGACTATTGTTCACCGTTTCCACTTGTTCTCTGGGATTATTCACACTTGGCACCAGCCACAGCGCTAAACATTTATTTGATGCCTTTACAATCATAAATCAACACTCCTTTATGTGTTATGACAAGATGGCTTGAAAAATTCTGTTTGCTTGTCTGTCATAGTGGTTTTATTCTCTCCCTAATCATCCTTTTACCATCTCAGCAAGTGAAGAGGACTCAGCAGAGAGCCCACTGGAGCTCTTAAAACTTTCCCAGGTTAGTGAGAGGCTGTAGGGGTCCATTAACAGCAAAACTCATGGAAATGCTCTCCTAATGGGGGCCTGGAGAAGGAATTGCAGCAGCAGTTCACGGAGATCTCTGATGCTCCTGTCCCAACAGGTTGGCTATTGAGCCCAGAACTTCAGCTACCTCAGGGAATGCTTCATAATCTTGGCCTAACAAGCCCACAGGACACACAGATATTGACAAGAGAGCTGCCTGACACCCATGTGGACACTGGGGATGTTTCTGGTTTATCAGATTGCAAAATCCACTTGCAGCAGACTTACACCTTGTTTGCACTGGATTACTGCATGCCAGCTGATGGAAGGGAACTTAACCACTCTGAAGTGACTATCTGGATTTGCCTGGCTACACCCTGAAATTCTTTCATGACTTAATGAAAAAAATGAAAAAAACCAGAATCATAGCTCAGCTTTCTAGTGCTGGAGAAGGAGGACTGCAGTGAAGGCAGATGAACTGGACTTTATGACACTCTTGAATGTCTGTACCACTGAAGATGCTCAGATCTCCTGGGGAGTAAGAGCTGACTCTGCCCTCTGTCACATAACCTGTACTGTATCCCAGCTGGGAGTCTCACCAGATGGAATTTTTTGGTTTATCTTCACATCTGCTGAGCCACAAGGCAAAGGGTTGGCTTCTCCTCCTGACCTCAGGCAAACTCTGTCCCTTACTTTGCGCCCAACCGCGGCTCCCAGTTCTCTCCTCTGGAGCCAGTTACCACTCTGCCCTGGGATCTGACAGCCCTTGTGGTTAATTAATTAGGGTTAATCACCCTAATTCCCGTTTGGAGCCGCAATGCTGGGCGATGCCGAGATGCACAAACGGACAGCAGCGTTCACATGGCCACGGAGCAGCCGGAGGTGGGGAGATGGACACTGCACACGACTCCTGAGAGAAGCCCCCTGGAATGAATGCACATTTTCATTTGTTGCTGCTTGGCTGTACACCTTGTGAGGCCAGAGGGCTAAAATGGAAGTGGAAGCTGTTATTAAAGGGGATCTGCCATCAGCTTTTGTGGCCTGGGGACACAGTTCCTTGGTTCTTTCTGCTGTCCACTACAAGGCCTGGGAAGTGCATGTTTAGTTTTAATGAGTGTTTTGTGTGTGCATGTGCATGTGTGTGAGTTATCAGCACCCTGCCCTCCTGGAAAACCCCATCCAGCCTGTCCCATGGGACTTGTGACGGAGTTGAGTGGGTGTCCTTTATTTGTGTTCTTGCATGAGGCCCTGAAGGTTTCTGCTGAATCCTAAAGAGACTGAACAAAACTGTCAAAGGTCCTAATTACACCCGTCCAATTAGCCAAGCTCTGCATGCACCTGAAGGTCCAGAAACAGTCCCTTCTGTTGCCTGCATGCAGGCAGGCACAGACTGTGCTCCAGCAGCCTGTCTGCACACAGCAATGGGAAAGGATCGTCTGCCTTTCTCCTGCTTGCTGCCTGGAAAGGGCAGAGAGGAAGGCTGGTCATGTTGGAACAGGAGCACCAAAATTACCAGGGCATTGTTGTCAGGGAACAAAAAATAATAATAACTTCTGCTGGCAAGAACAGGGCTGGGGTGGAGGTTGCTGGCCCCCTGCCCTTGCTGCAGGGGGGAAAATCTAAGATAGTTAAAATAGCCAGAATCAGGTTTGCAGGCACTGAGGCTTTCACAAGAGCCTGAGAAGGGAAGAGGTTGTTCTCCTGAAATTCTCTTTCTCTTTTCTCACTCCTGCTTCCATTTAACCTTTTTTTCCTTCTCCACCTACCACCCCACCTCTTGTTCTGACCCTGCTGTGCACTGCTCCATGCTCAGCTCTGTGTTATGTTGATCTGGAGAGCAGCCATGCAGCCATCCCTCAGACCTAAAGAGCAGGATTTCCTCGTAAGAGAAATGCAGGGAACCACAGGCATCCTGGGGAAGCCCATGGACACTGACACAGCACAAGAAACACCAGAAGAACAAGCACTAGATAAGAGCTGGAGACAAATAATCCAAAGTAAAAGGATTCTTCAAACAGCCTTCCAGCAGGATGAATGGCTTCATCCTGACTCTTCCTGCCACGGCCTCCCAGTTCCTCCTGGTCCTGTCTGGACTCGAACCCCCTTCACATCAAACCCTGCACAAAACAAGCTGAAAACGTTTCCAGCAGAAGAATACCCCAAACCCTACTATCTGTCCATCTCTCCGTGCAGCTATCTATCCCTGTCTCCCACAAACACTGCTCCACACCAGCTGCCAGGCTGGGCTGGAGAGATTCCATCGCCAATGGCACAGAGCTTTCATCTCAGTGCTCAGTTTTGCTCCCTCTTCTCATTACCCTTTCATGTATTTTCCCCCTTTTTCTCCACCCTCTTTAGGAACTGAGAGCTGGAAGATCTTAGAGCCTTTCTGTGGTAGTTTGGGGATGCTGGAGATGCCCAGGACAGTTACCATGGCCGTTCCTGGTTCCCTGCAAGGCCTCAGGAGAAGTCAAGGGGCCTTGCTGGTTATGTCTCCACTGGCCAATCCACCCCCGTGTCAAGGTACTGGATCAAACACAGAACCAGGAGCAGAATTAGGTTACTTGCAATAGTGTGCCACTGTGCCCTAAATGATTATCCAGGGCTATTCTGTAGGGTTATTCCGGGTGTAGATACTCCTGTTGTAGCACTACATCAGGACCTCCATTCCTATCAGGACACAGGATGAGAACAAGCTTCCTCCCCCTCCTCCTGCTCTCCCTTTGCCAAGAGGCCACTACCAGGAATGTCCTACCTAGGAGAGACCCAGACTGACCTCTGGCCCTCTTGTGCTCTGGCTTATTTCAGTGCCAGTGTGATTTATTTGTCCTTTGATGACAATGACCATGTGAGATAGGAGAAAAAGAGATGTCTTGATCACAATCTTCTGCCCTGGACTGGGATAACCCTCTTTTTTTTGAATACAATCCTGCACTAATGGGGATGACCAGGCTCTGAAAGACCAGAAGTTCATCTTCCAGTGCTGCACTATCAAGCTGACACCAAGGATTATTGTTTTATTCTACTTAATGGAGCAACTAGCCTGCAGAATGGAAATACCACTGAGTTTCCAACAAGCTGCCTAAAGCCCTGAACGTTAGACAAGCTGTGATACTGCTCCTGGCAGCAGCAGCAGCAGCAGACTTCTCTTTAGATACTGTAAACATGAGGGAATAACTGCTCCGTTTATGCCAATGTTCACAGGTAATTATAGGTTCTTTTGGGTGACATGCAAGTAAAACAATGGATAACTGAATCCTCATCAGGCTTGGAAGCAGGACCTTAAACAACCTCCAAGCTCAGGGTTTAAAGAAGAGACCTCCAGCAACTGTCCAAGAGATAAGATCAGCCCATGGGTTTCTTTCAGAACTGACAAACTTATCACTCTTCTCACCCAAATCACCTGAGTATAGGGAGAGATGGAGACGAGATGACTCATACCTGAGAGAGCTTTTTTTCTCTAAGATGGGGATTAATGGGTTGGCTTAGAGGTGAGGTGTCTCATTAGCAAACATTTGGATTTTGCCAGGGTCACTCATTTTGCTATGGAACATGAGTGACTTTGCAGGGCTGCACTCACACTGAGGTGAAAGCTTTGCCTGCAGCATAAATTAGGCTGAATTTCCTGCAGGGTGCATGGCTGCTCTGCTGATGAGGAGAGCCAGCCTGGTGTCCTGATAGCCATCCTGCTCCACATCCCATTGAAAAGGCAGTGGTTTTATGCAACAAGGCTTCTGAAGGAACATTTCTGCAGAGCCCCGCATTGTGCAAGCTGTCCCAGGGCTGGGTTGTGCATAGCTGGTTGGATTATGTGGGAAAGTTGGATGCAGAGCAATGTCCTGACCAGGCTAAAAAGCTTCTGGCAGCGCAGACAACTACAGCTGTGGGCAGCAGTGGTCACAGTTAGCTGACATCTCCAGGTGCATTTATAAAGTGTCATGTAAATACACCCTGTGAGGTTCTTGTGACAAAAGGATTTTAGTGTTTCATACTAGTACTACTACTACTACTACTACTACTACTACTACTACTAATTTCTTTCTTCCATTCCCCTCCTAGCCAGCTGTAGAGCACTGCCAGAGAGCCATTACACCACTGGTAACATGTAGCTGAGAGCAGCTCTAGCCTTTTTCAATACATCCAGCTCCTCATCTGAGAGCAAGCTTCTATCCCGCTGCAGTAGCTGAACTGCTTTTATCATCTGCAGGAGATCAAAGTCATGCAATAATCCTCTCCCATAGTCAGGCTCTGTGCCCTCCCTTCCTTCTTCTCCCAGAAGCTGATGGTGTGAAGGGCTCGGCACAGCTTTCCTTGCCAGACTGGCCCAATGTCAGCTCTGCTGGGATAGTTTGAGGAAGCTGTTTACACAAAATATCAGCGGGTTTTTGATGGCTCTGGAAGATCTGGTAAATAATCCTCAGATGAAAGATACAGTCTAGGAAGATGGCAGAGGAGGCTTACTACACTTACTACATTAATAGTGCTGGAGAATGGGTGGAGCCTTTAAGTGCAGTGGAATTCATTTTCGTTAATCCTGCCTGGGTCTGTCTCAGGAACAGTCACCTCCAGAAGGGTGTTGCCTGGCTCAGGCTGTGCAACAGGCCAGTTGTTTATAAGGGGGAAGATTAAAAACAACTGCTTGGTGCTGTTCAGGGCTTTGAAAGTAGCACATTTGTGTCATTCTAAGAGCCATCTGGATGCAAATCGCAGCCCTCAGGTTGAGGGTTTCAATCCTCAGGCCCCCCACAGAGTGTATTTGGAGACTGGGACTTTTGCTGCAGGAGGAAGGTGTGACAAAGGCAACTGTGTGGGCTGTTTACACTGAATATGTAACATCCTCTGGGTACTTGGAAGCCTAAAAAACAGATGCTGAGCTGGGTCAGTCTTACCTGTAATGAGGTTAATGGTGAAGAGTCCTTGAGGATTTCCAGTTAGGATGTGAAAAGTCAGTCTTCCCTCTGAGCTAGAGTCCGGATCGAAGGCATCAAGCTGAAGGACAGATGTATTTGGTGGGGAATTCTCCATCACAGAGGCATAGAAGACAGGTCTGGACATCTGAGGTGGGTTGTCATTGGTATCAGTAACTTCAATATAAATTTCAGTCACAGAAGACAGAGGAACTGTTCCCTGGTCAAGGGCTAGCACAGTCAGCCAGTAGTGAGACGTTGCCTCTCGGTCGAGTGATCCTATGGTCCGTATGGTGCCTAGAAGGACAGAGAGTGTTTGTGAGGGATTTAAGGAAACCAGTCCTTGATGCCAGAGCAGTCTGTGTCTCAAGTCTGCCTCCTGCTCTTTGCTGCAGACACGAATTCTAGCACCCACCGTGTCTGGCTGTGAGACTGTGTGGAAGCTGAGGGCTTGCTTGTGCTGAGGGTCATTTTTGTTACACAAGTGAAAGAGAAGATCTCAGTATTTTTGGGGAGGACAGACATTGATTTGCCATTATTTTAAGGAGAAAAACCCCTGCTTGTTCCTACCCAGATACAGGGATAGACTTAGTATAACCCCGCACAAGCAAGAAAGGCTTGAATGCATTCAACATCGCAAACAGCCAGGCCAAACACAGCAGGTAGTTTAAGCCTTCAAGGTACACTATTAAATTAAGATGTCCTTACCTGTGTCCTTTTCGATGCGGAAGATGGACAGGCCAGTGCCTTCTCGGAGGAAATACTGAACCTCTCCATCTTTGCCCCTGTCGATGTCCTTTGCCGTGACCATCATCACTGATGTGCCCTTAGGGCTGTTCTCCTGCACCCAGCCTTTGAAGACAAAGGAGGCAAAGCGTGGTGGGTGCAAGTTCTCGTTGACATCAGTGACGTTCACTTCCAGGTGGCAGAGGGAAGAGCGAGAGAAGGGCTTCCCACCGTCACTGACCTGCACTGTTAGATTGTAAGAGTCCCTCTTCTCATAGTCCAGCTCCTTCTCCAAACGGAGCGCCCCGGTGAGCTTATCCACATGGAACATCATCTCCTCATTGTTAATGAGGCTGTACCTCACCTCCCCCCCAGAGCCAGAGTCAGGGTCAAAAGCCTCCAGAAACAGCAGAATGGTCCCCACGGGCAGGTCTTCGGGGACCTTCACACTGTTGATGGCTGGGAGGCACTGTGGGGTGTTGTCGTTTACATCCTCCAGAGTCACAATGAGGTCTGCAACGGAGAACAGCTGGAAGCCTGTTTTGGGCTGGTCCCTAGCTTCTATTTTCAGCACATAGCAAGGCCACAGTTCTCTGTCTAGAGCACCTGTAACCGTCACTTCTCCAGTGACACTGTTAATGGCAAACTTGTCTGTGGGGGTTAGGAGAGAGTATTTTACTCTCCCATTGTCATCTGTATCAGCATCTTCTGCTTTCAGTTGAGCTATTGTTGTCCCTGCTGCTACATGTTCTGGTATTGCCACCCAATAGGCACCTTGAGGGAATTTAGGAGTATTATCATTGGTATCCAACACATTCACAGCCAATAGTTTCCAAGATGATTTTTGTGGTGTGCCAAGGTCGTACACAGTAATGTTAAGAATGTAGAAGCTGGTTTGTTCATGATCTAAAGGAGAAAGGACTTGAAGGAGACCCAATTCCAGGTCAATGGTAAAGCAGCTGTCATCATTTCCATCTGAGATCACATAAACCAATTTTCCATTAAAACCAGTGTCAGGATCAATAGCTGAAAGGTCAGCAATAGTTGAGTTGATCGGAACAGTCTCTATGATATCAATAGACCGTGGAAAGTTGTCATCGAACTTAGGAGCATTATGGTTTATAAGGTGCAAGTTCGGAGACATTTCATCATCCTGCCCATGCCCTTGAGACTGAGACTCGATGGAGTGTATGATGGTTTCTGTCAGTTGCTTCAAGACTCCTGTTTCCTCACACTGCATTTTGACGGGGAGACCTTGGCTGACCACAGTGATGTTTACAGATGTTGGCAAAGCGTAGTTCTCTCCATCTGTCGCAGTTATTTTCAAAGAGTAGAAAAGCGGCCGTTCAGAAGGAAGATCTCGCAGAGATATTCTAAGGGATATTACTCCAGAGATGGGATTCAGTTCAAAATGCTCTAACTCGTTGCCAGACTTGATTTCATATTTGATATGCTGCAGCTCATCACTGTCGATTGCAGAGACTGTGGCCACAGGGCTCCCAACTGGAAAGTCCCGTGGGATGGTGCCACTGCAGCTTGCCTTCTCAAACACAGGAGCGTTGTCATTGACATTGCTCAGCGTGAGGGAGACGTACACCTCTGTCTCGTGGCGGAAGGGTGAGCCCCAATCTGATGCCCACACTCGCAGGTGGTACCATCTCTGCATCAGCTCATAGTCCATCGACTTGGAGGTGGAAATGACACCAGAATAGGGGTCAATGACAAAGGGAACTGATTTCTGGTTGGCTATGCTGTAGGTGACAAAGCCATTGTCTCCTTTATCTTCATCTGTAGCCCTTACTGTTAAGACACTGGTACCAGGAGGAACATTTTCATCAAAAGCCCCATGGTACGAAGACTGAGTAAAACTTGGAGCGTGATTGTTGCAGTCAGTGATGTCAACGATAACAGTTGTGGATGTGTGACTGTTACTGGTTGTAACTTCAAGCTCAAAACTAGACTGCTCATGGAAGTCCATTGCTCTGACTGTAGTTATCAGTCCAGTGCGAGGATTGATCTTAAAGCTTGCGCTGTCAGAAGTAGGTCTCAAAATATATTTAAGATTTGGGAAAACTGGTGTGATCTTCACCATAACAACTTGGCTTCCAGCTGGGGAAAATTCACTGAACTGGACCCGGTACACGTCTTTCTCAAACCTAGCAGAAACATACTTGGAGGGAGGTATGTGGACAGCTCTGACAGGAGAGAACAGTGGTGGCTTGCTCTTGTCCTTGGCTTGCATGCTGAGGTTGAAACCAAATGGGTAAAGTAACCAGTTTATCTCTTTGTTTGACACAATCACGAACTCAGTGCTCCCACAGTAGGATTTGATGGCTTTGAAATGTCTTCCCGGATCTCCATCCACAAACTCAACTGAATCAATCCCTGCTTCTGAGTCACCACTTTCTACAGAGAGAGTTGCATAGATAAAGTCTTCGTCTGAGTCAGGTGATGTCACCTTCACCGAGGAGATAGAGGGGGGTTTCCTGGCAGATGGCTCCACTTGGATTGTGAGACTGGCCAAGTTCCCAAAGCCATTCCCCTCCGTGATCTTTCTCATTCTGTCCACAGCCAAAACCTGCAGGTTATGCCTGCCTCGATGGGTGCTGTTCAGCCTGCCTGTGACCATAACTGCCCCTGTGGTGGGGTGCACGGTGAATAGGTTGGACCTGGTGTTGAGGGCATAGTAGAACTCCGCGTTCTGGCCAGCGTCAGCGTCAGTGGCACTGAGCATGCTGACCACTGTTTTTAGAGGAGTGTCTTCTCTGATGGACACTTTGTAGGAGGGGGGTGAAAAGAGAGGTTTCAAGTCATTTCTGTCCAGAATATGGATCAAGACTTTGGCCCAGGCTTCATAGGCAAAGGTGCTCTCTGTGGCCTTGATTATTAACATGTAACTGTCTTTGACCTCACGGTTTAAAAGTGCTGTGTTGCTGCTCCTGGTTCTTATTCTCAAGAAGCAGAAATCCCCAATCACATGCTCCTCTGTTTTAAACAGACCAGTGTTGTCCCCAGACGCTATTCTGTACCTGATGTCCCACTCAGGGTCTTTCTTGTAGATACCCATTTTGACGTAGCTCTCCACGTAGGTCTTGGGGGCTGAATTCTCATAGATGGTGGCATTGTAGAAAAAGTGGGTGAAGTGCAGAGGGGAAGTGTTGCCCTTCTCACAGCTTGCCTTGTGGACCACACAATGCATCAGGAAAACAGCAACACTCAGCACGTGCCTCCTGATGGAGATTTCCATGGTGTGGTGTCTCCTTGAGCCCTGCAGGTGTCAAAGGAAGAACACTGGTAATTCTCATTAAGGTCAGTGTGTTACAGAAGAAAGTCTGCATAGGCTCAGCCTCACCTCCCTGCTCTTTCTACCCTGACCTTTATTGATGCAGTTGTTAGCTCAGCTCTTCTTCCTTCTGTCTCAGCGTCCTCCCACATCCCTATGCCGGCTCAGATTTGTTCACTTTTTCTGCTTCAGTTTCTGCCCTTATGGAGGGCAAAATGTGCAAAGTCATGCAAGATGCTCTGATCAGGCTGACTTGCTATTCTGTGAAAAATCTTGTTCTCCCTTCGCTCTGCCTTCTCCCAAGTCAAACAGCATATCTAAACCCTCCACTCCCAATCCAAACTCCCTCTTGTTTTGTTTCTCCAGCCTCCCTTCTCCATCTTAACCTCTCTCTCCATACAAGTTTTTGCTAAGTATTTTTGAGAGTCAATATACAAACTGCTTTATGTGCCTCTCCGTGGCTTGTCTTCCCTTTTCTCTCCCTGTGCTACAGGATGTGTTGTCCTTCCCCAGCAGTGATGTCATGTCGTATAAATTCCTTCTGAATGTGCACCTCCACGGTGTGGCCTTTCCAACAGCTTTCACTCAGTTTCTAGTCAAGCCGTGTCTCAGTTACCTCAAAGTTCTTCTAATTCATAGGCCTGATCCTGTTGCCTCCTCTATGTTCACTGAAGGTTTCCAGCAAGACACTTTGCCCATGTCACCCTCAGCCCTTGAGTAATGTCTCTGGTTCCTGCCTTCTCATGGCAAAGCCCCAGGGTCAGGATTCCTGAGGAGGATCTGCCATCCATGACCACCCGCCATCAGCTTCCTTCTCTAACAACTCCCGAGCATCTGCGGCTCCACGGTTTATCTTTGTGCACAAGGTGTATCAAAAAGGAACTGGGGAGCACACATGTGATTAACAGGGATGTAACTTTATTAGGGAGCTTTGCAGAGCTTGTTAAAGGATCAAGGCCCATTCTTTTCAAAAGCTAAGTGCGTGCTGCTGTGTGTGCAGTTAGGGGTTGAAACCAGGGATAAGCTAAATATAGGTGCATATATTTCCCCTAGATATCCTAAGAGATCTTTATCTAGAACTGTTTCTTCCTGTTTTAAATTTAAATTATATATCAAGTACCTGCCAGTCATTTGGCACATTCCTAATTTAAACAGGGAAGACTTGTTTTTCCAGACACTTTTTCAAGACTCATCTCTTTAAGAGCCAGAACTAGTTCAATTTGTAACTCAAGTTGAATGTTAGGAACAAATTGTTAGAGCCCAACTAACAGTATGTGTCACATTCTCTCACTGAGGTATCTAATTACTGATAAATACAAAGCTGTAAGTTTCATATTTGCTTCAAATCCTTCTCCCCTTGCTAAATAAGATGCCAACCATCCAAAAATATCTCTGTGGTCTTTCCTTTTTGAAACAAATGGTTTGAAGCTGAAGCCAAACTACCAGAAGTTGAAGAGAAATCAACAAAATTCAGGTCTGACAAAATTCACACTCGTTTTTTCATGCCATCATTCCACTTCTAGGAAACACAACATAGTCCCAAATGCGCTGAAAATTAAAGAAAATCTTGGAGGGCAGGGATGGGTGACCCAGAAAGGCATGTGGCTCATTCTGAGAAGTTGAAAACCATGTTCTTAAAAGCTCTGCTTGTTGCTTGTTGCTTAACAGTGCTTCAGAGCTGTGCAGCATGTAGGGACTTGCCTAGAGCTACTCCCTTCCAACTTTTTCAACTGCTGAACTTGGAGAGAAGACGTTCGCAGGCTGCGAGCGCGTGTCTGCGAGCACTGGGAGCGGGGTAATCCACACAATCCAGAGCGGAGTAAGGCAGCAGAACAAGCCCGCAACAAAACCAGAGCTGTTCCACGAACAGCAGACTTAATGAAGCCGATCGCTTTGTATCTGGGCTAATTGACTTTTTAATTGAATTGTACTGAAACGGCAATGTGAACTCATCTCGCGTAAGACATCAGAGAACCCACAAAGCAGAGACGTTATGAACTCCACAACCACAAGAAAAGCAGGAGCCAGAGCACATGCCTTCCTGGGCACCAGCAATTCAAAATGGGAGGATAACCTTGAGCAAGGAGTGGGTTTTCTGGCATTTAACAAGATGCAAGCTTTCGTCTGAATCTCTCCTGGAATGTACTTAACCTCACTCTTCCCTGTGTATTTCCTGACATCTAAGAAGGGCTTCACTTACATTGCTGTTTTTTTCCTCTGTATTAGCAGGGTTTTACTCCTCTGTCCAGATAATTATTTTGCAAAACCTGTTGTGACCTCAATATTTCTTAGAGCTGTGCTCTCCATTACAAGCTGGACTGAAAGCAATCAATGGCTTCAGCTATTATTATGAGGGATGGAGAGTGACTGTGCATCTGGGGCATGAGGCAGAAGCCTCATTTCCTCTGGAAATTATCTGAAACTTTGAAAAACACCATCAAAACTTAGGGAGAATTGTCTAGGAGGCATCACCATCAACTTTTCAAGTCTAAAAGTTTCTCTTTGTGTCAGGAGCATGCTCAAAGCTTGAACAGTATCACAGAGAGTCTCTGTTGCGTTCCCTGACAGCAACTTCCCACCCTGGGCCTGGAAACAATCACCTACAACCTGCAGCCTGGAGTCTCTCCTTTAGTAGGCTGCACTGGGAAGCAATCATGCTCTAAGGTCTTGTTTCTCTTTCCCCAGCATGGTTTTAGTGCAATTTGAAGTGTAACAGATCTTCCAGGAGATGACTGTCCTGTCCCTGCTCTGCCTCCTGCTTCTGGAATTATTTATGCCCCACTCACAATGCACAACTACCCAGAAGTGGGACTGGGACATTATCAAAGGCTGTGGTGAAACTTAACAGAAAAACAGGGGACAGTGCTCTGAACAGAGGGGTAATCTGGGTAACTGCTCCCTTGGCTCAGCTCCAGGGAAAATCCTGTTGGGACTGGCCCTGGAAGGTGACAGCAATGAACCAGCAGAAATGAGGTGGGTTTCTATGACTTTTGTTCTGTGGGTTGAAAGCTGTGCATAGCATGAAACCAGCAAAAAAATCAATTTATGGGCCCTTAGTCCCAAATGTAGATGGCTACCAAGGAGGGGCAGCGCTGCCAAGCTCAGGGGTCTTTGCCATGGAATTCAAGGATCTCCAAGTTGAAATTGGGTGAAGCAAAGAGATTTTTCATGCAGATGAAGAGAACCATTCTTCCTGCTTTTCTGAGCTGTGCTACCCCATGTTCTTGTGCTGACAGTAATGAGTGCGTGATCCATGGGACCTGTGGCAAGGGCCATGCCCACTTCAGGGCTGCCAGATCAACTGCAAGCATCTAACACTTGAACACCCTCACCTACCTCTGAAATGCCATTCCATGGGATCATTTATTTCTACTCCTCAGAGTGCTCCACTTCTCCCTTTCATGGCCTTCTGGAGCTGGTTGCACATGGGGAGGTAGAAGTGCTGGAGGAAGCCCATGGGTGGGATGGAGTGTGGAAGGTAGGGCACGCTCCCGACTGAGGGAAATACCAGGGCATCATTATGTAGTGATTCAGCCTCCTTTCCTAATCACCAGGCAAGGATCAGAGAGCCTCGGGGGGCTTCGCCCTCAGCCCTGTAGATGCAAACTCCCCGCAAAGCGAGTAAACAGTCGGTGTATCTCTAATCAGAGCCTGAGCGCGCGTCTAAATTTAACATCCAAATTGTGAACCTTCTGTCAAAGACATGCCCAAATCTGTTGGCTTAAAAGGAGGGAACAAACACAGTGCTGAGATTCAAAGTGTGTGTGTGTGTGGAGGCCACGGAGATGGGCGATTTAGAGGGATTGGGGCTATTCTGGCCAGCTGGGGTGAGTGGCTGGGGCATGGCCAGGGGGTCCTCTGGGGGCCCTCCCAGGGGTCTCCTGCACCATGTGGGCTGCTATGTTTGTTGGCTGTATCATGGAAAAGTGCTGCAGCCTGCCAGGAAGCAGGTGTGGCCCCAGCCCCTCCTTTTGATTCCCTTCAAGAGGAGCATTTAAAAGCAATAAAAACCCAAAACACAAAACAAAGCAAGAGCTGAGTGCACCCAGAGCAGCATTCCCGTCATGAGCTGTGGTGGAGGTTTGGCCCAAGGTTTTGAGATCAGAAGATTAAAGAAAAATCATCATTTTCATTGGAAAATAAGGACAACTGTTCCCCTATTACTCTTTTGCCAGCATGTATACCAAGTTCTCTTCCTCTCTTGCTTTGTTCCCTCACCTCCCTCCATTTTCTCTCAGTTTTTTCTTCACTACAAGAAACAGCCTCTTCCCCAGGATAGGAACAAGCCAAATCACCTCCAAACACATCAGCTTCTTTGTCAGAGGCTGCAAGAAGAGTGAGTTCAGGGAAAGACGGGAGATGAGATTGGCTGTTCAAGTAATCAGTTTAACAAAGAATTCAACGGTCATTGTGAAATAGAGACAGAAAGCAAAGGGAGTAAATCCCATAAAATGGTGGGTGCAAGGTTTTGGGAAAGGTAATAGGAGATGGGACACTGTCTTCTGCTGGCTTGGCAGAGCAGAAGGGGCTCAGCTACAGGTGGGGCAATATCCTTACAGCTGCCTGCCACATAGCATCAACTAGAAAGCAGTCCCTGGGCTTTCAGTGTTGCAAAGGCACAGAGTTAAATGGACGCGGTGTTGAGCCATGTGTGAGATGTTTTGCTTCCCAATGCTGAAATAGCCCCTGTACACCCTGCCAGGGGGATTATGCTGGTGGGTTAATGTTTGCCCTCTCCTCTGCCACAGTGATTTTAGTGGGAATTGGATGCTTTTCCATTTGGGGAGTTCTCTGATGGTTGCTCACAGCCCCGTGGGGTTTGAATTCTCTGTGGAGATGGGTATTTTTCAAACTGTTTTTTCTTGGGCTTCGAAAAAGAACAAACAAAACCATCCCATCCTTGGAGATCCTGCTCCTGCATTTGGTTGTGCAGCCTCTGCTTGGTTCTGCAGCGAAGCAGAAGAAACACATCCTGGAGGTACTACACAAAGCCAGAAAACTAATGAAAAAGCCCCTGAAGTTACGGTGTTTCCTTCTTCAATGTATCTCGGGGTTTTCCAGCGCCTGTGGATGGTTTCTTAGGGCTGATGTGTGCAGAACTGCTTGCACCAGCCTGCTTGGGGGCTGTGTTAGTGTGGGTGCAGCTTTCTGCTGGACTTGCAGATTCCATCCAGGCACGGCTGGGCTGTTCCTTCCCCATGTCGACTTTCCAATCCCTGAATGGCTTGGACAGAGTTTTGGAAATTGTTTCCAGGTTGCTGGACAGCCTGGAGCGAGGTGGCTGCTCAGGTAGAACCCGGTGCACGTGCCTTTTACAACCAAGGGCTGCCCTTGCTTGGAGAGTCCCCTGAAATCCTGTCACGGCAGCGAGTGGCAGCGCCAGACCTGCGCCATGACCCTGTCACGGTTCAGCTCTGCTCCTGGGGGTAAAGCAGCTGTGTACTGCTGGGGTGGGCTGCACCGAGGGCTCCTCAGCTGCAGAGCCACGGAAAGCCGTGGGATTAATGAGTCTCATGCTGGCATGCAGAGCAGTGACTCTTTCCCTGGCCTGCCCAGCATGGCAGGGGGTCACACAATGTCCCTGAGCAGAGCAGGCACAGTCCTAAAGCACTACAGAGATGTTCCTTCCATCATCCCCCAGCCAAACCAGGCAGGTGCTTTAACCCTGGGGGGTTTGGGTACCCCAGGGAGCTTGGATAGGCAGCCTCTATGGGGGGTTGGTGGAAGAGAGACTCCCTTGAAGGAGTTTGGGGGAAGCCTGTGAGACATTGAGTTCTGTGGGGCAGTCTGGGACCAGGCTGGGAGATATGGCAGAGATAGCCTTTTTTCTGTGTATTGCTGCAGGGTTTGGTAAAAATGCTTCATTCTGAGGCAGCCCTGCCTTCCCCAGGCCTGGTCTGCCATGGCCAGGGGACCTGCCAGGGGTCCTGCCAACAACCACCCTTCAGGGCTGACAGTGGGAACAGGGTGGGATGCTGTCCCTTGAGTGGTGCAAGACAAGGATGAGTTGAGCAGGAGAGGAGATGGCAGGATGGCCTTCCACATGGGAAGGGTATCTGGGAAGCATTTAGTTACTCTGATGTCCAACTCCTCCTTCCCTCCATTACAGCTGGATGCTTTTGCCACCTCTGTCACTGCCAGATTTCACAGGCTGCATGCTCAGACCCAGACTGGCTCTAAAGGCACCTTGCTCCATGACATCTTACTGTGGCTTCCTCCAGCCAGCCACTCACCCCCTTCCCCCTTGGACATCTCACCCATTCCCCCATCCTCGGGGCTTCGGCTGTGCCCTGATGCAGCTCCTACTGCCCTGGAGCAAGCAGGTGCTGTGTGTCTTTGCCTCCAAGCCATCCTCTGTCCAAGAGCATCAATTGGTACACGAAGGCAAAGGTTTTCTCTTGCTGTCTTTCCACCTGTAATGTGCATTTCTGTCCACTGCTCTGTGAGAAATCCAGGGAGAGCTGGATTTTGTACTGCTGCCAACACCCAGGCCTGGCTCAGATTTGTCACCTAGCTGAGGTGTCACTGCTGTAAGCTCACCTGTTAGGCATAGGAGAACTAGAACAGGCTTGAACTCTCCATAGAGTTGTGAGGGTCAATGATCTCTCTCTGTCTTGGCACTGCAACATCATTCTAGGGCAAGAATTAATCAAACAGCTCCAGAGCCCTCAGTAGGGTCTGGGGGGTGAGGGAACCTTGCAGTGCCAACTGCTGGCTCCTATCCCAGGGAAAGTGTGACATCAGGGAGGTGGACTTGCTTGTGCCAAGAGGGAAGCATTTTTATGCATTATTCCTAATGTCTTTTCTCTGCTCTCCCCAGTTATGGGAGCCAGGGGATAAATCCTGCTTATGATCCAAAAGCTGCCACTGCACAGATAACCAGGGAAATGTTGAGGGGTGGACAAGGACAGCAGCTATGACAGCCAGAAGACAGGAAGGAGACAGCACATCCCACTGGTGGCTCTCATGCAAATGGGGTACCTGGCACAAGAAACAGCCCTGGGGGCTGGAGAAGGGGCAGTGTTGGTAGGAAAGGGTCTTGGTGGGAGCTGCTCACCAGGCAGGGTGTGAGGGGCCTTGGGGTTGGGCCCCACACTGCAGCAGCCCAAACATGTTGGCACAAGAGCCAGGTGGAGCGTGCCAGGATCTCACATGAGTGTGCCCCAACTCTGCTGCTGCTGGGACTGTGCAGCACTCACCCTGTGATTCAGCTGCCATGAGGCTTTTTAGCACCAAGGACCACATACCTCAGTCACTGCAAACTAGCTGTGAGAGCCCACAAGGGATCCTGGGCTCTTCTCTGATTGCTTTCTCCTGCCAAAACTCATACTGAGCCTTTTTTCCTCATGCATGGGATGCAAGTTATCTTACATTGATAACCATTCCCCTGTCTGCAGACTGCTGAGGGAAGCTGGTGTGTGGGACCATACTGTCAATCCTGCTACCTTTCAGATCCACTGGCCAGCTTCAACCAAATTTAACCAGATAGGTAAAGACTTGAAAGGAGTTTGCACAAGCTTGTGAAAAGTAGCAGGAGAGAGTAGAGAAATCCAAATTAGGACTCCCAGCTGGAAGAAAAAGCTCTAATGTGAGCCCAACCCAATTATTAGACATCAGAGAATCCACACAAGAGGGAGCGCCGCAGGCAACCAAGCTTCATGAATTCTGCTGCTCACAAAACAGCTGTTTACTTAGGTGCTGCAGAGCTGGGAGAGCTGAGGTCCCAGAACACAACTTCCATCTGACCCACCAGAGCTGTAAATCCAAACAGGGCTCAGTTCACCCCGGCCTGGTGAGAGCAGCAGCTCTGCCCAGTCTTGAAGGGGCTCTGACCCTGTGAGTCCTCATGCTCACCTTAACTCCACCTGGTGTTGGTCATGAGGCCACTGCCCTCATCCCCTGAGTGCTGGTAGTCCTCCAGTGCCCTTTCTGTGATTCCCTGTGAGGAGCATACATGTTATCCTAAAATCGCTAAAATTCTTTGGGAAGGAGCCCAAGAGCACCTTGGCACGAAGAGCTGCGTGAGGGACCTTGTGCCCGGCTGGATGCAGGTGAGGAGCCCCAGCGCTCAGCAGGACAGGCTTCCGTCTGCCCTGCAGCACAGCCCTGCCCGCCGTGCTCCTCCCTCACCTTTTCCCTCCTGCCCGGCAATTCTCATTCACCCGCAGACCTGTCCCTGCACTCATCTGACGATCTTCTCCTTCCCCTGCCCAGCACCCTGCTGGTCTTTCCCTTCTGCTGCCCGAAGGTGAGCACGGAGAGCAGCTTTCTGCTCTGCCTGCAGCCTCTCTCACTCCACTGCCATCTGTCTGCCTTGTGCTGCTCCTTCCCGTCCCTTTCCTGTGTTTGGAGGCAGCGTAAGGACACAGAGGACAGAAAATGAACGAGACAATCAGGGCATGACCCTCCCTCGTAAAAGGATGGCTGGCCAGGACGCCAGTAGCTGCGCCACAAAAATTCCCTGCAGCAGACATTTATTCAATACAAAGGGATACCTGCAAACTGATAGAAAACCGTCAGCTCTCAGACCTAACCACAGCCACCCACCTGCTGTGCTGTGTCCACAGCGCTGCACAAGCTGCTGCAAGGCCAGCCCGTGCCCTGGGGAGCTCAGGGTTTCCCCGGAGAAAAGATTAACCCCCGCGACAGACGCGTTTGCCCAGGCTGGTCTCATTGCCACAGTGTGTCCTTGTCAGCTCTCATTATGCTCCCAGCTCTGGTCACTCCCTCCTGCTCCGGACTCTGCTGGAAGCAGACTTCTAAAATCTCCTGCCATTGCAGCACCTCTGTGGAGCCAGCAGTGGCACAGGGACACTGCTTGGAGCACCTGTGACAACCAGGCTAGGCACAGAGTGTCCCTGTCAACCTGAGCCATATGGAGTATCTATTCATGGCATAACCAGCACCTCCCAGGCTGCCTGAGTCACAGCATCTATCCAATGTACAGCCACTCAAAAATAGTCACACAATGTAAGAGCATCAAAATAGCCCTGCTTGGCTACCTCTCTATTCTCTGCCCCAAAATGGGCAGTTTTGATTACTTAGTGGAGGAGCATAAGAAAGAAGGCTCAGGTAACCTGCTCTTTCTCCCACTTTTCAGCATTAGTGCATGTACATGGCTGATCTTGGGCTGTTGCATTTAAAAACCTTCACTGGAGCCATCCATCCCAAACGGATCAAAACCTTGCTTGAAGCCAAATAGAACTTTTGGTATCAGCAATATCCTGTGGCAATTTATTCCACAAGTTAATTATGCTCTCTGTATAGAAAAAGAAACTATTTCCTTTGGTTTGTTTCAATCCTGTTGCTTGTCCATTTCTGAGCTACAAACCTTCCTAACAGCCTGCCCCTCCCTGGAGCTCCTACTTCCAAGAATTAGGAAAGAAAGTTTCTTTGCTAATAAACCAGTACCTGCCTCATTACCAAGGAAAAAGTGTGGTTAGAGGAAAAATTGCTTGCTCAGCAAATCAGCTTGTTAGTAGACAATGCAGCATCCATGCTGCCAACCCAGTTTGAAAAATTTAAAAAGGCTCAGGGGTATTTAATACTCTTATGTTTGTCCATGGTACAGGAGGAAGCCCACTGCTAACTGCTCGAGGTGCAGCTGCACTTGCATGCTCCACACGTGGCAAGAAACAAAGCGAGGTGCACGGAGCAGGGAATGCCATTGCTGTAGCATGGAGGTAGCTGGAACAATCCTGTAGGACTTGCCTTGGAGCAATTGGCAGGAGAGCAGGATGCAAAATGCATTAGTTCCTAACAGATGTCTGATTCCAGGTGTTGTGCCTCCTTTGAACTCTCCCTTCGTACATGAATGATGCTTGTTTGTTTGCAGGATTGGGAGATGCACTGGCTTGAGAACATTAGGGTTTGAAATGCATCCATGGTGTGAGCTGTAGCTACGGGAAAGGCTCGGGAGAAGAGCAGGTCCTGCTGCGCTCTCTCCTCCACAGGCAGGGCAGTTGGGCTCATTTTGGGAATGTTACAGAGCATGCCGGAGCACAATAGGCAGATGGGGAGAAGCAGAGACAGAACCCCCCGGCTGGGTTAGAGACCTCTCCCCTGCCCAGACCCGCAGGAACCCCAACCCCGTACCAGACACGAGGATGTCCCCGAACCATTCCCGGTAAGGTGAAGTGCGCTGCATTTTAGGAGATGATAAAGGTACACAATACCAAGCCCGGAGACTTTGCTGTCTCGAATACCGAGACAGCCCAGCCTTCCTCAGGAGCCCAATACAGACTGTTTGCTTTCCGTCCCGAAGCTCCGATAACCTCCCAGGTCTCTCTAGCCGCCAGCCTAGAGAGCCACGGCAGTTCCCTACACATCCCCTGCCTGCCCTTTGGCCCTCTGAGTGCCGGAATAGGGGGCACAGAGCATTCCATGTCCTCCTGCCGGGATCCAGGGCACCCTGGGCGAAGCAGGAGCCAGTTGGCCACAGCCCTACCTGCCCAGCAGAGCCTGCCCAGCTCATACCACCACACAGCCTGAATTTCCACACATGCTGGAAACTCTCAGCCCTCCGCAGCCACAAACGCAAAGGAGCAACAGCTTTTTTTAAGGGTTTTCTCTGAAGCAACCCCAGTCGCGTGACCGCTGATCTTTGCCCCTCTGGAGTGCTGTGCTCCACCGAGTCCGCCTTCAGTTCCCCGGGAGGCTGATTAGCTGATAACTGCAGTTTGGAAGGGCGCCGTTGGCTCCAAGTGCCCAGGCCTCCCTCCCTGTATTTCCACCTCTTTTATCAGTGCTGCACATGTACATAGGAAATAGTTCCTGCACGCCCTGAAGTGGGACTGGGCTTGCTGTGGGATTTCATCTTGTCACAAGGCACCTGACAGTGAACAAAGGTGCAGAGATACAAACGGTGGCTCTGGCTTCAGCTCCCTGGCTCTGCTGCCCATCGTGGAGGGGGACAAGGGCAGGTGAGGAGCTCTTACCTGAGTGTACAGGGAAGCTGGGCTGGGAAACACCAGCGCTGTGACTGCACTCGGGGATCCCCAAGGCACAGCCCAGTTCGAGGTGACAGTGGAAGTGGCTTAACAGGGCATGTGGGGACAGAGTTTGGAGTGGTTCCACCTCAGCCCGGTTAATGGGGTTGTACATGGCCAATAGCTGAGCCTACAGCCAGACGCCATCACTGCTCCTGCCCCAGCTCATCCACTTACTCCAGCACAAGCTCACTCCCTGCAGAAATCCTGCCCCATTCAGACACCTGGAGTGCTTCTCTGCTCAGTCCCTCCACACCTGCCTTGCTCTGCAGCGTCGCTTTCGCCTTTGATACCTGGAGCCCACCTGCTTGCACTGGCTGCAGCCTGCTGAAGCTTCCCAGCTAAGAGCAGATGCAAACACGAATGAAGCTTTTCCTGCCTCCTTCCATATGCCCCATGCTAAGGCTGCCAGAAGGGAGGAAGGGACATAGAGCTCTGCATCCCAAACCTCTCTCTGTAGGAGGAAGCTGCTTCCAGCGAAATTTATTCACGTGCAAAAGCAGTTTCACGAGTAAATCTCTGCATCCTCCATGCCTTCCTCCATCCATGCTGCACAGACTGCTCCCTGAGTCATTTCAGCTCCCCACACCGGCTAGCAGCGTGCCTTACCTGTTGCAACAGGAGAGAGACCTCTCCTGAAGTTTACTGCCTCTCTGCTCCCTCCGCTGAAAATCCTCTCCCGCAGCAGCACCTCGCTGGCTGCCGGGGGTCCATGGTGCTTGCAGATCAGAGGAGAGGGCTCCGAGAAATTCCTGCAAGAAGGGGTTTTGCCGGCTAAAACTCCGGCGGCACCGGTCGGGAGCAGCGAAGGAGAAAGTTGCGAGGGGTGGAACTGGCTCGCAGGAGCGCCAGCCCTTCCGTGATGGGCTGGAGGAGGAGGAGGAGGAGAGGCATCGCCCGCTCCCTCGCTGCAGAAGTGAAGTTGTGTGTGTGTGTATGTGTGCGTGTGTCAGAGCTGGGCAAGGACCCAAGCCTTAGAGCCAAATAATTGCAGCGCTTTTTACTGTTAGATTAACTAGCATTGCCATGAAATCCAGGAGCTCAACTGCACGGGGGGGGGGTGGGGGGGTGGGGGGGTGGGCTGGTGGAATATGTCAGGTAAATCCCTCCAACACACCTGAAAAACTCAAAGATTGTTTTTAACTATCTGCCAGGTGGGTGTTGTAAGGAGGGATGGGGAGAAGGGGGTGGGGGAAACCTGAATCTGCCCTCAGAGCAGCTGCATGCGAGAGGCACTTTGAAGGTGGTTGTTGTTGTTTGGGTTGGGGGAGCCCCCAGAAACCTCGGCTGCCGCCAAGAAGCCCCAGGGTGCTCCATGCTGCACAGGCAGCAGGGAGAGGATGAAAAGGTGGTCCTGTCCTGAAAAGGCAGGAGGCAGAGGGAAGAGAAGGGAGGCAGCAAGGAGAGATGGCAGTGTGGGGAGACCAGACACGGTGCAGGAGCTTTGGGGGATTTTTGTTGTACAAATAGAGCATCCTGACTGTGGGGGAGTTGTTCAGAGCTGGACCAAGGTGAAGGGACATGGACCTTTCTTCAGTCCTCTTTGTCCCAGTCTGCTTCTGCCTCCTCCTCTCCTTTCCACCCCAAACCCCAGTAAGTGCTAACATTCCCCCTTTAGATTGCAGTGAGGTTTGAACAGATACAGGGGTAGTTCTCAACATGGGAAATGAATATTCAGCTTTAGGTGAAGTTTCCTCCCCCTCTGGTGTATTTTTGCAGATGAAATTACCAGAAAGCTTTCTGTATGGTTTTAGGAAAACAAAAAGAATATGGAAAGTGGAGATTTTTAACTTCAAACTGTCCCAGTAGGTGCCTGGCTGCTCCTCGTGAGGCTGCACGTACAATGGTGGCACTGAGCACAGGAATGAGTGGAGGAGAGAGACAGGGTCTATTAACATCCCATTTGAGGAGAAGTGGTTGGTGCAAACTTGCACCTCACTGGTCACCAGCCAGCCCCCAGGACAGCAGGTTATTGATCCTCTGGCCACACGTACAGCCTCGACTGGAACTTGTCTCAGACTAGTTTAAATCACATGATACCAATCCCTTGGAAAATCCATGTGATTTCATGGTGCAAGTCCAAGTGAAGAAGTTGACCCATGATATATTGGGCTGTTTGGAGTTGTGGGTAGAGGTGAGTGAGAGCAATATGGTAAATTCACCAGAAAATGCAGTTTTGATGGAATCAAAATTGGTCAGGAACTTAGATTAAATCTAGGGAACAGTTTGTACCAGGAGTGAGAGAGGAAATGTGCACAGCATGGTGAGACTGAACAATCTCTCTTGGGTCACTGTGGGACAGTGCTGGGTTGGGAAATCGCTGATGGATTTTGTACTACAAATGTTCATGGTGGGTACTCTGCTCACAGCATCTTAACGCCACTTGGAAAGTGACCTTGATTTCAAGCCTATCATGGCCTTTCAGAAACAGTTTGAACTGAATGGGAAGAAGGCAAAAGTCCAGTTGGATTTACATGTGCAGCTTGTCCCTTTTTCCAGCTGGTTTATTCAGATGATTTCTAGGGAAACTTGTAGTGAAATTGAAAGGATTCTAAAAGTGACAGTAGAAGTAATAGTACCTTGAAATTGTAAATTAGCTCCTCTTTAGGACATCTCATGAGAGGAGGCCAGGTGATCAGTCAGTGATGGCAATGGGAGGCGCATTTGGGAGGAAGGAAAGGAAGAGTTCCTTCCCACAGCTGCATGTCTCATGTCTTGCAGCTGAGGAAGGCGAGAAAATCAGGTACTGGTGGCTGGATTTCAGCAGGGCTGACGCAGGGCTCAGAACAATACTTGTATTATATTTAGACATACCAAGGTGCAAGTGAGCAAACCTCTGGCTTCAGGGCATCAGCTGATTGCTGCAAGAACCAGCATTTCCCTGCGTTTGGAGCCTTTCACGGCTGGATGGGTGCCTTGTTGCTTTTGCCTGAGTCTGGAGCAGTGGGGACTTGGTCTCTTCTTGCGTAGCAAGGTGTGAACCCTCAGCTAGCAAGGCCAGCAGTGCTGATCTCAGCAATGCCACCCACAAGCCAGCTCTCCTGTCTGCACTGTCTTCTTGCTCTCCCAGGTGGTGACAGGGGCCCTCTTTCGTCCCTTTTCTTTGCTCTGCTGATGGAATGCTCTTTGGGGAAGCTGGTGCTCATGGCAGAACCCTGTATCAGGCAGGCCCTGCAGAAATGTTGGACATAAGCTGGTTATTACCTGATCCCCTTACAGAATGTGTACAATATCCAGTGAGTGCAAAAGCCACTGACAGCTCCGCCTTGTTGCCAGCAGGTTGGTGGCACTGGGTGTTCCTTCCCACAGAGGTGGCAGAGCATGGTACCGTTCTTGGCTGCAGGGGACTCAGCTCTCAGAGAAAACTTTGCTCCTTGGCTGTGGAGCAGCAGAACATGAGGGACATGACTGTAGGAGAGCTTGATTGTCCTAAAGCCCACCTACTCCTACAAATGTACCAGCTGGTGTAATAACAAACAATACCTTTCCTAATTCAATCATGGCATTGGGGTGAGCAGCCATCTAGCTATGGAACCCCCCAAATCCTCATATTATAGTTAGCTAGGATACTAAGATGGACTTCTGCCTTCCACACAAAGACAAACATGGTCTCTTAGAGCACGTTTGGATTGGTTACTATCCCAGTGATCCAGAAAGTACAAGAGGCACAGGAGAACTTTTCCTGAGGTCCGGCTGTTACTTCCGTATCAGTGGTGGGTGAGAGCCTGGGACTGGTGGAAACTTTCTGGTTCTGCCTCCTCCTCAGCTTTCCTGCTCAACTTGAAGTCAGGCTGGGTTGGGAAGAAAAGTGTTGTGCTTATCCCAAGGAGCAACTCCTGCTCCTGCAGAAAGGGGTGGGTTGCAGAATTACCTGTGGTTGCAGGCAGAGAGGGTTGGCCTGGCTGGGGGAACTGTGCCAGGAGGAATGAAAGAAGATGGAGCTGTGCATGATCGCTGGCTTTGTCCTTCTTCACACCACTCAGACAGTCAGTTAAACAAGCCAACAAAGCTCCATAAGCTGCCATCAACATTTCATGCCACCATGTCCTGCTGTCGGGATCTCACCCTGTCAGAAGCAATACGACCTTTTCCAGGGTGTGGGGAATGTCAGAGCTCCATCACTTGGCTGGCAAGAGTGCTTCTTTCTCCCTAATCATGGGGAGAGATTTCATTTCCTGGTTCCACCCAAGATCTCCATGTGATAAAGGCAAGACGTTCTGCTGTGGGTTACCTGCATGCAGAGTTTTGCAGCGAGGCAGCATGTTCAGGCTGGGGTAGGGAAATCACCACGGGCCTCTCTGGACCAACAAGAAACACTTAGAGGGGCCTCCCTGCCAATGGCTGTACTCACTGCCCTGGGGACCAGCCCTGCCTGTCTCCTGAAGACATGCCTGCAGGCCCATCTTCCAGCTCATCCTCCCAAACATGTGCCATTCTTGGCAACGCTTGCAACTGGCCCCACTGGAGTGTTGCCTCCATGGACCAGGAGGTCAGGGCAGTGCTGTTGACCTGTGGCACTGGATTGTTTCTCCAAACCCTTCTGCCCTCAGAAAGAGCCATGATGGTGTGACCCCCTTGATCATCCCTCCTGAGGGTCTGGGAGAGCTGGGGACTGGAATGCTCCTGCTGTGTTGGTGAGGGTGGGCAGCCAGACTCCTGGTGGGCATTTCCTCAGAGATCCCAGCTCCCACTGCTCTCCCACAGTGCCTTACTTGATATATCAGTCCCTCTCCATAGCTAGAGCAAATGTCTGCTCAGAGGTGTGCTGGGATCTGTGAGTTACCTCCCTCAGGGACAAACAACTTTTGTTTCCCCTTTGCAGAGAATAGAGCCTGTCTGTGTGTCTGGCCTTTCAGCCCCAGCATCTGCTGCCATGCTGCAGCACTCTGTGGGTCTGTTTGCACGGCAGCGTGCAGGGACTTGCCAGGGAAGGGGCGATTATCTGCCTGGAACGGCGGCAGCACTTTCCCCAGCAAGCGGGAGCCTGTGCTGGGGGCGGGGAGGATCCAGTCCTGTGCAGGGATCAGCTCCCTGAGCTGTGTCTGACTGCAACCTCCTTGACCAGCGCTGGTGAAGCAGCTCCAATGACTCAGGATCGTTCCTATAGGCCTGCAAACCACCCTGCAGCTCCCAGACAGACAGAATCTGTGGGGGAATAAGGGGGTGCTGTCTTGAGAGGGATATTTGGGTTGCTTGGAATCTCCCCAGGGGCATGGGCTGGATCCATCTCTCCCTTTGCAGCAGACCCTCGGAGTGGTAATCACAAACCTTGAATCATATCTGTGTGAGCACACTTAATTCTCACTCTGACACTCAACCCTTTGTACCCAGTACAAATTTGAACTGGGATTTCCTTTGAGCTCCAGGTTATCCTGGCCTAAAGTCCAAGAGGAGTCCAATGATGAGTGAGTGACTCAGGCCACCCATCATACTTAGTTTTGGGAGTAGAGGCTGGTGCATTGCAGACCACTCCCCTGCATTCAGTGTAGCCTCTATTAAGACATCTTTGGCTCGTGAGGCTGAACACTGGGTAGTCCCTGCCCTTAGACACTCAGGAGGGCACTACCATGGAGTTCATGCTGCAGTTGGGTCCCCCACTCCACAAGTCTTTTGTGTGGGACGGCTCAAACATGACGCATGGCTAAGAGTGAAGGACACGAGGTTGTTGGCAGTGTTGGACTGGAGTCCAAGACCTTTTGGGCCCTGTGTGGGATTACAAGGACTGCTGTGGAATGCTCCCTGTGTTGGCTTCCCACCAAGCATGATGCACGCTGATTCCTACAGGGCACTGCTGACAGATCTCTTGCCCCTTTAAAAGAGATGAAGTCATCTGCCTCCAAAGCCATCTGGCACCAGGACAGAGTCAGAAGCTCAGAGCAACAGAAGGCTGGGATGCCAGCCCGCAGAGGGGATGTCATCGCTCTACAGACAGATGGGACCCTGATGGGATGGGGAGAGATGCTGCGCAAGAGCCCGGGCGAAGGTTTGGTGTCGCGGGGAAGGCAGCGAAGACGCTCCAGCAGAGTCCCAAGGTGTGCCATGGCCCCACTGCCATCATCCACGCCAAGCAGAGCCCCGCTGGGAGGCTGGAGCTGCGCGTTTCCCTGGGAGGACAGTGGGCTGGTCCAGGCCCTCGTCATGGGATGAGCTAGCGAGTCAGCGTGTCTCCTCCTCCCCCTCCATCCGTCCGTGCAGAGCAGGCATGAGCTCATCCCAAGCCGCTCGTCCTGCGCCACGTGCCGGATGGCTGATCTCATGGATGGCTGATCTCATCGCTGGCTGTGCCACCGGCACTGACTCCGGAGCAGTGTGTCACCTCAGTCCCTGACAGGACACCGTGGGAAGAGGAGCCACCACGTCCCAGCGAGGCTTGGGGAAATGATCTTAAGCAAAAGTGCCCACCAGACTTGAGTGGGTGGTGGGGGACGAGGTGAATTCCTTGCTGGCGTGCCCAGGGAACAGCATCTCACTTCCAGGTCTGGCAGGAGGTTTCTCTCTCAGTATAGCTGGCCATTCCCAGATGCCTCATGTACCACAGACTCCTTAACCCTCCTGGTGTGACTAGTTAAGGAGCTGGTCCCCTTCACAGGACTTTGCTGGGTCATGCTTTTGTCCACCAGGAATGTCCCTGGCCACCGTAAGTCTTTCTGAA
This sequence comes from Corvus hawaiiensis, assembly GCF_020740725.1. Classification (NCBI taxonomy): domain Eukaryota; kingdom Metazoa; phylum Chordata; class Aves; order Passeriformes; family Corvidae; genus Corvus; species Corvus hawaiiensis. Next base: position 6,634,743 of record NC_063227.1, on the reverse strand, counting down.
GTTACTGCACTGGACCCCCTGCTCCCCACCATGCACTGCAAGGCGTGGTGGCTTCTGGCTGAGGCAGGGACCCAGGAAGTGCCTCCTCCTGGCCCAAGTCCTCAGGAAGGGGCTGGGGCTGTGTTGGGTGGATTAACACAGGTGTGCTTTTCCACCACCCTGGCTGAGAAACCAGACTTCAGCTTGGTGTTTGTGGAAGAGACTGGTGGGGGTGGCAGTGAAGAATAGAGGAGGGGACAACACGGGAGTTGCTTGGGTCTGTACTAGGAGGTGGGGAAAGAGGACAGTGAGTTAATTTATCTGAAGGGTAGAGCAAGGACGAGAGGTTAAATTACAGCTTGATAGTTCAGGTGTCTGTCCAGGGAGAATGAGCCATACCCAGAAGATGACTCTCTCCCCTCACTGATGCCACACAACCAGTTTGGACTGGATGTTTAACTTTTAGTCCAGTACACTGAATTGTGTGCTGGGGATTGCACAGGCACTGGGAGATCAGGCACAGGCAGAGCAGGGTCTGCCCACTGTCTTGCTTCACTCAAATGTCTCTGGTTTGCCCGGCTCAAGCAGAAACTCTTTCAAAGTGGAGGTTAATTTTGAAGTAGGGAATTAATTTGTGTTTGTTCTGGTCTGGCCTGAAAAATCCTGGACCACTAACTCTTTTCCCTAGGAAAGACCACTCCTCTCCTGCTTTGCCTTGCTCTGGGAAAAAAGCTCTGTTCTACTCCAGCCCAGATCTGTTGTACTCTCTCCTTTGCATTGCAGTCCGTAAATGTTTGTCTATTGATCTGTTAACGCTCCATCCCAGACTTCCATGCTCCCCTCTTGGATCCTTGCTCTCTACTTCTCCTTTGCCTTGGTGCTTAGACCTGACACCCAGTCTTGCCTGGCAGAGAAACCAACCTGGAAGTTCCTTGCTCCAAGGGCATTATAAAGAGGCGCCATTGTGCAACGAGCCTTGTACCGGGAATACAATCCATGTGATGATTATCTCGATACCATCCTCACTGAACCAGGGGAGCCTGAGCCAAAAGAAGAATTTAGAGCTAAACAGCTTTTGTTTACAGGAAGCCAGAGCACGGTGTCTGGGCTTGTACCAATGTAGCAGGAGATGTTGTTGCTGTCTCAGACTGCAAAATATTGATGGATGGTGTGTCCCTGAGATTTCCCAGGGACGTTATGGGAGCAATTTCCCTAATTTCTGAAGCATCTTGTACAGGAGCCCAAGGGGAAAAGTGTTTCCTTTGGCTGGCTGGACAACCAAGCAAAGGTCATCAGCTTTATTGACTGCTATGTTTGGCCATGATCACCACAGGCTTTGCAACCTCTGCAGCACTCTGTGCCTTGGGATGGAAAAGGTTGGGTCTCAGGCATGTGGCAAAGGGCAGTGGTCACTAAGGGACACAGTACCAGCAGCCCAAACCTCCATGAGTTTGTACTACTGAACAAATCCACTGCCCAACTCCCGGATTCCTCACAGGGTAGCAAAGGAGAGGAGACAAACTTCTCTCCCAATACTGAAGCTACTTTTCAGGGGGTATTACTGTCTTCCTTCTGGGTTTGCAAAAACACAGTCCTATAGGAAAAAAAAAGCTGGTGGACTGCTCTGCAGAAAGAGGCAAAGAGCCTCATCTCCAAGGGTTGTCCTGCTCAGGACTAGGAAACAAACAACTGAGAGAGAAAATCAAAATGCCTGACTGGTCTCCAGATGTAAGGGATGGCTTGCCCACATCTGGCAGGGAGTGTTTCACAATGGGAACTGCTTTCCTCAGCCCTTGGCACATGGCTGGGGGTGGCTGTTGTACCCACAAACAGGATGGTCCAGTTCCTGTGGAGGCAGGAGATGTGTTTGGGCAGTTCAGTGAGTCAGAGGACGTTTACCAAGACCTTTTTGTATCAAGAAATGTGTTTTGATGAAAAAAAAGGAAGAAGTTAAAAATAAATTGAAAGAAAAAAGAGTGAAAAACGAAAGAAACGCAGGTTGCAGAGGCATTTCTCCAGCCCAAACAGCAAATCCCAGTGCTGAGGGATACCATCCAGCCCAGTTGGGATGGTCTGCTTGGGATTCACTGGTGGCCCACTGCCTGCTTTCAAGTGATCTGTGTTTGGTAACACCTCATGGAGCTACAGTAAGGCTTTGCTCGTCCTTGAAGCGCTTTGTCCAACCATTTGGAGAAATAGCCGAGAAATTTCCCTTTGGAGTTGTGCTTCTCTGATCTGTATCAGTCCCAGGCTCCTTCCCTTCATTCCTGGGACAGGGGATAAGGATTTCAGTAGGGCTGACAGTCTTCTTGGTAAAAAACTTGTGCTGAGAACAGGGGTGGCAGAGCCCCCAAGGTGTTCACCTGGGCCCACAGCATCCCCCAAACGTCTGTCATCTCCCAGTGCCTGCATCCTTCCAGGGAAGCAAGGGCATCTGTTAACCTCCTTTTCACTGGTGGGGAAACTGAGGCACGGACATGTTCAGCCATGCTTGCAATTATTTTAAGCCAAACAGGGAGTAGATGGATGAGGGGGAGCAGAGGAAGGGAGCAGGGACCTGAGGACTGGAAGGTTTGGTGGGGCCAGAAGATACAGGCTATGGAAAGGCTGCCTCGGAAGGTGAGCCTGTCCAGCCTCCTTTGCAGAGCCAACCTCTCAGTTTTGTCAGAGAAAGCACTTCCCTTATCACCTTGTCCAGCAAACCCTTCCCCAGTGAGCTGGGCGTGAGGGCTCAACTCAGCTGCTTGAGGTGACAGCTGGATACGTTGCTGGACAGCAAAGCTGGTGCCCTCTGAGTTTCCCCAGAAAGGAGGTTTCTCCATTTTCTGCTACTGCAGTGCTTTCCACCATTGATGCTGGGTTGGGGCTTTTGCTCTGAAGCAGCTCTGCGTACCCACCCTTCCCTCCTCCCCTGATCTGTGCAGTTCAGGCATAGCGTGAGCAAGAGGAAGGGGCAACCTTCCTTGGAATAAGTACGAGAGGCAGTCTGCCAGAAAGATAAACAGAAAAAGGGCTGGGTGAGAGGTGTGGAGAATCCCTAAAGCTGAGGGGCTTTGCATTAATTATCATATTAAGCATTCAAACGGCAAAAATACCCATCTCCATTTTCATGCGCATTCACTTTAAAAAGAAATAAAAATCCTGCTTAATTGCTTCACTTAATTCATTAAAGGATTAAGGCAAAGACTAAAGGAAAAAAGTGAAGTATGATGATGGGTGGTTCTGGCATCCTGCTCCAAACATCCGTGAGTGTTTTGGAGGGAGCCAGGGTGCGAACGTGACTCCTCCACCTGGTGCTTCTGCCCCCTTCACGGCAGAGCAGAACCCTGGAGCTTGAGCAACCCCGACCACTGGGACCCGTGGGTCTTGGGGGCTGTCTTGGTTTGAGACAAATTTGGAGGAAAACACCTGAAATGAACATCCCTCTAACAGAAGGCAGATTTCAGCAGCCCCTCCCCCACCAGGTTCGGAAAGAAATTCCTCAGAGGAAAGTGAAAAAACCCTATTTATTTAACAAGCGAAGTGCACATAGGCATGGAAAAAAGAATGAATAATGTTAAATAATAAAACCTCTCGCTGTGGAGAAGACCTAGGAAGATTCAGAGTTCTTTGTAGGTGTGGCTGTGCCCTCTCTGGAGCTGGGGGACACCTGCGTGGGCCCCTCCAGGCCACGGTGTGGGGCCTCCCAGTGATGTTATTCTGGACCAGAGCTGAACGGTTCCAGGAGAAGAAGAAGAAAAACTGAAGTCCCAGGAAAGGTTCTTTCTGGCCTCAGCTAGCAGGCTAGCTAAAAAGCAAAGAATTTTAACTCTCTGTCTCTCCTGAGAAAAGGAGCCGAGAGCTGGGAAAAAGCAAGAAGGTGCTTTTTTTTGGCTCTGCAGCAGCAGAACGCAGGGGAGTGTATGTGTCCTTGAGCACAAAACCGCTCTGAAAAATTCGCCTGGCTTCTCTCCCCCCTCTCCTGAGAAACAGCTTAAAGACACAGGAAGGCACAGGATTCATGTCTGGCATAGGGCAGACGATAGGGGATGGAGCACCATAAAGACACCCCAAGACAGGGGCACAGCCCCAGGCACTGTTCTTTGCTCAGCAGATGCAAATCCTCCCACCAAGTCCTTTGCAGGAGCTTTGCAGAGACCTCAAGGCACTCTCCAACCTCTTTGGCTGAACGTTTGGCAGATGCTTCTGACCCACTGACCAAACCTGGTACTGAGCCATCCCAAAATCCAGGGGGTTTCTTTTTTTGTTTTAATAACAGAGCTGAAGTGCTGCAGCAGGAGGCAATGTTGACTTTTGCAAAATGTCCTCTGTACTCATTTGCACTGAGCTTAAAAGTAAACCTGGCTGGTTTATCTCTCAGGCCCATTTTAATTTGAGTTGCTGAAGTTGAGAGGTCAGGTTGATTTGGGTTTGCCTGCATCACATCTGGGCAGGGACTGTGCTGGCAGAGAAAGGATACAGGGAGAAGGTGCAGGCAGGCAGTTTGCTGCCTGGTAAAGGGGAGGGAGCAGCTGGCTGGAGGTTAAAGTTCAGACTAAGGTTAAGGTTAAGGGCAGGAGAAGAGATTGCCCATCACTTCTCAGACTGGTGTGACCAAAGCCAGGCTGGAGCGCTGGTTTTGGAGCAGGAGAAGGACAAGGGTAAGCCCACCTCAGGGGGACTAGCTGTGCTGAGGAGTGGAGGGAAGTGCTGCCATGGGCAGGGGGTGCAGGGGATCTCACAGGGCAGAGAGAAATAGGAACGGAGCTCTCCAGCCAGAGCGCGTCTGTGAGACCAGCTTTGAGCTGCTGCCTTCTCCTGGGGAAGGCTGGGGCTTGACAGAGGGACTGTGTTCGGGGATGTGGGTTTGCTGCTGTAGAGCCCCTGAAATCAGATCCCACATCCCTGAGCAGTTGAGGTGGAGGTTGCCCTGTGCCCTGGTCCTTGTGGCTCGGCACAGGTTTGGTTGGATGAGGAGGCCGGGACAGCGTGCATCGCCTTCCCAGCCGACCTCCTGCAGGACCTGCGGTCGCTGTTCCAACGCTGCCTCTTCCCAGCTGCCAGCACGCCCCGAGCCAAGGTGGGCTGGGGAGGGGAGTGAGGTATTGCAGCCCGTTCCCTGCACCAAGGACTGCACATGTGGCTCCTGGGCGTAGCAGGAGCTGTCGGGAGGGAAGCCAGGGTTTGGCCTGGAAGGGGAGCAGAGCATCTTCTGCTCTGGGGTGCCCTCAGATCAGTGTGCAGCGCCTGGAGCAGCTGGGCTTGGGCAAGGCTGAGCACCCAGACAGAGCTCAGCCCCTCTGCAGGGCATCCCGGGTTCGTCTGACCAGCTTGGCTTTGGCTCCCTCCTTCCTTTGCTTATCCCTCTCTGATCTCGTCGCTGACTGCAGGTGGTAGCAGGTGCCTCGCAAGAAAGCCAGATTGGAGCTACAGATTTGTGTGTGTGCGAGGGGGAAACGGCAAATCATCCTTGAAACAATGTCCCTTTTCAGAGTCTTGGCTCCTGGCAGGAATAATCTGTCCTCCCTGGGCAGCTCAGCCTGGCAGCAGCTTTGCCTAATCCTGCCCAAGTTGTGGCAAATCTGTGGATTGCTGAGCTGTGGGGTGACATGAGATGCTTCTGCAGCACCTTGGGGAGCTTCTGAGGCTTGTTGTGGCTCTGGAGGAGGCTGGGAGGAAAGGGCAGGTGATATGCTTATATGGGGAGACACATCTGTACAGGCAGGCACATCTGTATGGGCAGGCACTTGGAAGGTTGGATTTGTGCTCTGTTCTTAGGACAGCCCCCATGGGGAATGCTGAGGGTTGATCCAGGGTGGGTATCAGGGTCCATTAAGGAATCAGCCTGATTGGGCATCCATTGCTGGGTGGGGAGAGCACTGGCTGCTTGTTTGTGGGTCACTCTTGGTACCTCAGAGCTGGAATTAAAGCACAGACCCCAAGCTTGGTGTGCTGCAGCAGCTGGACACCCTGGTATGCCCTGGACACAGCTGCTGTCACCCATGGTGAATGTTCAGAGATTCTCAATGACTTAATAACCCTCTTTCCCCAAGGAGAGGAAGAGGCAGCCCGCTCCTGCTCTCTCTGGAGCTGTTTGTAGTAGTTCTGCTCAGATTACAGGGGAGGGTGTGCACAGAGATTTAATTTCAGGAGTTTTCAGCACTGTGGGCTTCTTTTTGCAAGTGAATCTTGTGCTGTTTTGGGTGGAATAGTCATTGTTTGAAATGCCCTCCCAGAGTTTTTCCCCTACCAACTTTTATCTGTCTCCGCCATCATAAATATCATCTCATCTTTCAAATGGGCCCTGGAATGAAGGCTTTGGGCTGTCTTGTACCCCAGACTGGGGAATTCAGATTTTATTTGCAACATGCCAGGGAATTTTGTTTTCCAGCAACGACTTGTGCTATAATTGTGAACTTCCTCTTACAACAGAGATCTACCTCCCCACTTCCCTGGAAGGGAGGCTTGAGCACTGCTGGTGTTTTCTACAGTCCCCTTGAAATTCTCAGTTTTAGCAAAGCTGGTGTGGGACAGAGATTTGTTCACCTTTTGATGCAGAACATTTGGGGCGGGAGATGCAGGAAGGGTCATTGCAGCTGGACCTGCCCTGGTACGAGGATGGAGGGAGGAGAGTTCCTGCTTACCACCTCCACCTTTCCTTCCCAGCTCCTGTTTTCCTTTGCCTCCTCTCAGCATGCTCTGACCCCAGGCCCTGGGTCACCTCCTGCTGACCGGGATCAGAGCCCAGCCTCTGGCCCTGGCAGGGAGGGCAGTGCTGCCCTGTCACCTGCCCTGCATGCTGCCAGCCCGGCTCGTGCCTGCCAGTGTCGGCTGCAATTAGGATGGGAGAGGAGTTTACTCAGCCTGCTCCTGCCAGACCCCAGGGTGATGAAAGTTAGTGTTTAAAGGCAGCGAGATTGGGCTGGGGAGGGGATCAAAGGCATCCTGCCCGCCTGCAGCAGCACTTGGCAATGCAAAGTGTGGGGCTGTGCTCTCCAAGGGGATGCTCAGCACTCCTCGCCACCCCCAGCCCTGCTCTGTGCCTCCCCCCCCAGCCCTGGCTGCAGAGCTGCTGCTTCGCAGCAGGGAAGGCTCCGGGCTGTGCTGAGCACAGGCATCCATCCCTTTGCACAACCCCCTTCTGCATTGGGGCACACAGGAAGGTGGCTGTGGCCCCTGACATTTGAGGGGCTCTTTGGTCCCTCCTGGGGGACACACAGGCCCTGGTGTGCCACTTCCAGGGGCAGAGCTGCAGAAATTGCATTAATATTAAAGTGCAGCTTGTGCTGCCTGGCAGGCGTGGAGCAGCCTCCGTTCCCACGGACTCATTTACCTGCTTGGAAGTGGAAAGTGTTCAGTACCTGGCGGGCTCTGCTGAGCTAATTAATTTATTTAATAACAATTCTTAGCTGCTCTCCAGGCCTAGCTGCTTTGCATCCCAAAGGGTGATGATTTTTTTTTTTTTTCAGAAATTCCCAATGGAGATGTGCCTGGTTTATTTATATAGGTAGATATTATTTTTTGTTGTTGTTCTCCATTTGAACAGCATGTTGCACAACAGGGCTCTGGCTCTGTACCCCTGCTCTGACATGCTGTTGTCGTATACATAAACACTGCCACCTCTCTGGGGACACAGCTCTGGAACAATAGGTCCCAGGGCTCCATGAACCAGAGGGGCTGCAGCTTGAGCTAATGATCCAGCCTAATTAACCGGGAATCTTTGGAGGACCGCAGTCACTAGAGTGAGACAGGGGAGCCCCTCTGCTGGTCTGGGTGTGGGTGGTTCATGGTGCCCTGTTCCTCTGCACTCCCCAGGAGGACATCCAGCTGGCTCAGAGGGATGCAGGAGGATGCAGCTTTCCATCATGACCTGTCAACTCAGCATTGCTGCTCTCAGCCAACACCCTTCCCTTGGAAGTAGGGATGAGGCTGTGCCCTGGACTAGGGACACACATTTCCTAGCAGGAATTAGGGAAGTCTTTTTACCTTGCTGGGAATATCTGCCCGTTTTCCTGCTGCCCCTGGCAAGGCTGTTAGGACAGTTGACTCGAGGGAGTTTGTATTGTTTCAACACAACATGGAAATGCTGATCAAGGCTGCCTTGCCTTCAGGGACAGGCAAGAAAACATGGGTGTGGGAAAAAGCCTGTTACCCTGTAGGGCAGGTGCAGGGCATGCCACTGGAATTACCCAAAGCAGTGCCCGTGGGAGGCCTCTGGGTGCTGGGAACATTGGCTCAGTGCTGGGGCACAGGTGCAGGTCTTGCTGCCCCAGGGACTGGGGAGGAGAGGGACAATGTCCCATGTGTTGGTTTTCCCAGAGCCCGGCAGTGCCACTGTCTGGCATGAGAGTCTGACTCCATGGCAGAGTTCAGCAAGGTGCACCTGGCACCATCCAGCCCAAACCTTAGGTGACCATCCCTTTCATGTGGGGACTTATGTGGCTAGATCCTGTCCTGAAGCAAAAAGAGGAAAACTCCCAGCACCATGGCTGCTTGAGGATCTTTTCCACTTGAGTTCAGACAGGGTTGGGATGCAGAAGCCATGGATGAGGAGCCCGTGGCTCTCAGGGTGGGCTTGCTCGCCCCACCCCATTCCCTGAGCCCTCTCACTGTCTGCACAAGTTTGTTCTCCTCCTTGCCCTGAGACAGAGCTGGGTGTTTCCGTGCCTTCCACCCCTGGTTTGTGCCCCGGCGGGCTGCTCTCCTCCCCCGTTCCCCACTCCTACCCCAAATGGCATTTTTCTCTGCCGGTGAGTCACGCTGTACTGTTGCAATACTCACCTGGCCACGACCTCAGCAGGAGCCCTGTCCCTGCACGCAGGAGCTCATTGGGGTGCAGTGATTCAGCTGGGATCAGAGGCCTTGCGCCTCTTCCCTGTGCCCAGCTGTGTGTATCCAAGAAAGCATTTCTGCCTACTGGGGAGTGAATCACCCAGGAGTGGCTTACCCAGCCCTGCCTGCTGCGAGCAGGAAGGGGAATGGGAGGAGAGGAGAGGAGAGGAGAGGAGAGGAGAGGAGAGGAGAGGAGAGGAGAGGAGAGGAGAGGAGAGGAGAGGAGAGGAGAGGAGAGGAGAGGAGAGGAGAGGAGAGGAGAGGAGAGGAGAGGAGAGGAGAGGAGAGGAGAGGAGAGGAGAGGAGAGGAGAGGAGAGGAGAGGAGAGGAGAGGAGAGGAGAGGAGAGGAGAGGAGAGGAGAGGAGAGGAGAGGAGAGGAGAGGAGAGGAGAGGAGAGGAGGAATGTGGCTGGGGACTCACAGGCAGGGCAGCCTGCCTGCTGCACTTGGGACTGGGGCTGCTTTGCAATGCAACATGCAGGTTTTGGGGTGCAGAGGAAGAAGAATCAAGCTGGGATGGGGCGCTTGGCTGCTCTTGTACAGCCTTGCGGGGCACTCTGGTGGCTGTCACCCCGCAGCAGGGAGCAGCCCAGCCTGCCCTGTGCTGGCTGCATGGGCTGCAGGTTGTCTCCAGCCCCTGGCGCATCCTCTGCTGGTGCTTCAGGCAAGCTGGGACACGGCCACCGCAGAGGGGACGTCGCTGTGTCATCAGCATTGAGCTGATGCCAGGCTGATCTCTCTGCCCATTCCCACAGCCTCTCACTGGAGCTGGAGGCTGGGGATTTTCCAAGTGGGGAAGCTGGTACAGGGCCTGCCCGCCCAGCTGTTATCTCCCACAGGCAGTGGGTGGCATTTTGTGTGGATGGAACAAACTCTCCTTGTGTTCTTTCTGTTCTGCTATTTCATTTGCTGTGGTCTGCATTTGCTGTCCACTGGCCCAGAGCAGTTAAGAGCATCTAATTTAAGAACTACTACAATAAAAACAACTTGTGGCAATGACACCAGTTTTAAAAGAAAGCCACTTGGTGAGTCTTCCTCTTTGACCTGTCTGCTTTTGGTGCACTCTGTAGCATAATGAGCATTAGTCACTTGGAGCAAAATCCTCTTTGCACTACCAGGTCCTGGGAGGAGGGAGTTAGGAGCTGAGGGTAAGGCTGCTGTGGGCTCCCCAAAAAGCTGATGTGATGGGTAAGTCTGGTGAGCATCTGTTTAGATGGGATTCACAAAAATATGTCCCTAACAGGTCAGAACAACCCCATGACCAGTCACTGAAAAGCCTGCTGCACTCAGAAAGGGCAGGACCAGGTGCTGGGGACCACAGACATCCTGCCTGGGGTTCCCCTATGTGGAGCTGCTCTGTGCTTGGCTGTGACTCTGGCTTGAGTTTGCTGTTGAGAATATTGGCCAGGATTGTTGGGTCTTGCTGCTGGCTCCTTTCAGTCTACTCAAGGAGTGATCTGGACAGCAGCAAAGCTGTGTCTGATCTGGAAACAGGTCCCTGAAGGACAGCATGGATGCACTCACTTGTATCTCCCTGTCCTGCATCAGATCAGACTCTGCTCGTTGCCTTCATTGTCAAGATGGGTCCTGGCTTATCCCACCCATCCATGTATCCCTTATTTGATACCAAGCGATGGGGTTGTTTCCTCCTGGTCTTGGGCAGAAGGGAACCTTGCCCTGGTGGTGTCACCATCCTTCAGGCACTTTCTTGGTGCTGTTGCTGCTGGCAGACACATGCACGTGCATGCAGCTGGTGCTGAAGCATCCTGGGACAAGGGCTGCGAGGTGCTGTGGTAATTCACGTGATCAATAACTGCAGGGGATGAATCTCAGGTACACATCTTTGGGGCAAGGTGAGGGACCTGCAGCTTGTGTATTCCTGGCACAGGAATCAAGAATAAAATTGCAGCCCCTGAAAGTTCAGTGATAAACCTGACAGTGATAGGTGTGGGGAGGGAATTTCCTGCAAAGTGCTGACTATAAACATGGCCATTAATATTATTCTGAGAGGATCTGGTTCATGATTTATTAGACCTGTGTGGGACAGGCCCATAGAAGGCATATGGAATAAATCAGGTGAAACCCAGAGCTGGTTCTACCCCTGCTGCTGCAGTGAGGGTGGTGGGAGCATGGCAGCCTCCGGGGACACACCAGAGCACTGGCCAGGATGGGTCTGAGGTTTGTTCACGGGACCTGGGGTTAGGAGAGGAAGTGAGCAGGAGGCTGGGAGGTGAGTGGTGAGGAGCTTGGTCCTTCCCAGGCCCCAAAATGTCTGGGCTTCAGCAATGTGCAACTTGGTGCCCCACACCGCTGATGGAGAAAGGGGGGTGGGAGGGAGGCATGTTGCTACAGTTCTGCCATTACCACATCCAAAATTATCGTTCATATAAACAAGGCAAGCAAGAAGCAAACCTCAGAACAAACCAGAACTCGTCTGGGGGGAGCGGGAAAAGGCAGGAGCCACAGGGAGGGGGAGTGGGAGGTGGGATCCTGCTGCTGGCACTGCGGTTCAGCCCATCTCACCCGGCTGTGCTGCTGCACCCTCTCACAGCAATCTCACTTGCCTTGTGGCTGAATTTGCCCCGGTGCAGGTTGGAAGGGGAAGATGTGGAGGTGAAGGAGCAGGGGTACCTGGGGAGCAGCTCTGCTATGCTGATGTAGGAACTTCTCCCTAGCCCCAGGCAAGCATCCAGCAGCAATTATCTACAGTGGGTGGCACTCAGAGCGAAGCTCTGTCTGGGTTTTATTTCCCGGCCATCTATCGAGCTGCCTGAAGGAAGCTCTGCTGTAAAACCTGCGTCCTTCCTCTCACAATGAGTGTTGAGCCTGGCTGACTTGTACTCGGATAAATAACAGCAAATGGGCTCTGTGGAGGGCACTGGGCAGCAAAGGGACCGTCTGCCAGGGCACCAGAGCACCCCAGGCTGACGTTTAAAGCCTAGGCTGGTGTGTTGGCAAAAATCATCTTCCCGTTCAGCGTCCCCACCTCTCCAGTCTCTGGTGCACCCCTTCTCTGCATGGTTCCGTAGGGAGATTTTCGCTCCATGGAGCCCAGTGCTTCACTGAAAGGTGAACGTTGTGTGCTATCACTGCCCCTTGGGGCTGAGGGCGGAGATTTGACACGGAGTTTTAGGAGAGGTCATCAGGTATTAGGTGGCTTCTCTTAGAAAATTCTTAGGGAATTAACCTAAGGGTTCACACGCCAGGCTCTGGAGGGGGTGTCTGTGCTTCAGGTGGCTGAGCTGACCACCGGGGTCGTTCTGCCTTCGGAGGGGCTCTCCCTGGTATCTGGAGTGCATCTCACTTCAGTTACATTTTCTTGCTGTTAGGGTTTTATTTAATGCAAAATAAGTAATCTGCAGGGGAACAGCTGGAACATCCTCGGTATCAAATCAGAGGGGTAAAGCCCCTGAAATAAGGAATTTGAAGCACCAGGAGACCAGGAATTGAGAAATAACCAGTTCCTTGACTGATCCTGGGAAACCCAGCCTTCTGGTGAGCTTCAGCACAAGTGTTGCAGAGATGTAGGCAGGCAGATGGATGCTTGGGATCTAACAAATATTGGCCAATAGTGACATGGCTTGCTGTATGTGTACGAAGGATGACTGTGAGCAGCTTAGAAGTGATTGTTGGGCAATAGTTTGCTGTTATGCAAATCACACCAGTGTTGCACAGCCAGGGAGGGGTAATTCTTCAGGTGTCCCAGTGCCTCAGCTGGAGCTCTGCTTGGCTGAGATCAGCTTGAACAGAGCTGTAGGAGCATGATGAAGGGCACAATGTGCTGCTTAATGTCTTGCTCTGGGCTCAGAGGACAGATCCTGCTCCCTCTCTTTTGCTCTGTTGTCACTAAATGCACACAGCTGGTTGAGGTGCTTCTCTTGCTGTCCACCCCTTGTCTCTTCATTTAACATTTTTCAAAGCTGAGCAAAGGCACAGGGGCTGTGGCTCTTGCACAGAGCCACTCCAGACACACATCTGCTCTCAGATAAGCTCGGGGCCAAGTGTTTCACCCAGTTTTAAGTCTGGAGAACTTCATGCTTGCAGCCCCAGGGCGCGAGGAGCCCAGGCTGGCTGCAGCTGGGAACACACCCCTCCATGTCGATGCACTTCGCCTCTTCTGCTCGGGCTGGTGCTGGGGAGCGTGGCAGCGTGAGGTGTTCAGGTGTGGATCAGTACTGGCTGATCCTCAGCCAGGCCCAGATTGCTATTAATATGCTCTTAATGCTCCCTAAGCTGGTTATAGAGGAAATTCTACTTTAGACACTACCATGCGCTCCCTGCCAGTCCTTAGCAGAGCTCGGGGTATTTCAGCAACATGCAGGATTCCCAAATAAATAGAAAATTACCGGGCATTGCTTTGTTAGGCACTTGGAAAGGATTGTCTTCTGCAAAAGCAGCATGTCGTGTTAATGGGAGAAATTAGAAAGGAATTAGGAGGGAATGTATCTCTGCAGCAGACAGGAAAGGACAGAGCAGTACAGGAAAATGCAGTGGAGTGGGACTCTGTGGGCACCTGTGGAAGCTCCCTGGGCTGGGTACAGGGAGACATGGGGCATGCTGAGCTGGAAGGGGGAGAGCCAAGCCCCCTGACTATGCACAGTTTTCTCTGTGCCCTCAGGAGCCCATCCCAGGGCAGATCAGATCAGCCTTTGCAGCTCCTGCACCAAGGACCCGTCAGGTATCCGTGGTTGTGACTGAATCCTCAGGGGAGGGGAAGAGCCATCAGCTGACCACTTGTTCTGACTGAACTCCTGAGGGTCGTGATTCAGGGTGGCTTCAAACCACTAAATTCAAGGGGTTTAAGGTGAACAGGAACTACCTGCTGAGCTGTGCTCTCCTCAGGGGGATGCAGTTTCAGGGGTGAAGCAGGTGCTCAGTGACTGTGCTGGGCCTGTGCTGTGTCTCTGGCTGTGAGTCCTGGGAAGCAGAACATCCATCAGCATAAGTGCCAAGGCTGGTGTAAAGCGAGGGGCAGGTCCTAGTTCACAAAATGTGCCTTGAGCCAAAGCTTGCAGCACTCCTGGAGAGTGGGGCAGGCTGGGAGGCTTCCTGTGGCAGCTGGTGTGCCTGCTGGCCAGGCTGGCTCCAAATGTGGCCCAGTGTGTCCAGCAGAGAGTGTGTGCATGGACACGAGCCCCACGGTGCACAGCAGGGATATTTGCTTCCTGGCTGCAGGATTTGACATTCTTCTGCTCTTTGTTTTCTGGCAGAACAGGAGAGTATGTGGATCCTCACAAGTTCTGGTATCTCTGATTTATCTCCTTCCTCTTCATACCTGAAATCACTAAGGATGAGGAACAGAAAGCCTGGCTGCCAGCAGCACTGAAAGGGCCCTCTATATTACTCTGTGGTTTATAATTTCCAAAGTGCTTCTGTCCAAAATTACCAGAGGGCAGAATGGCTGTAGGGAACGTGGAAACAACAACAGCATGGACACAGCTTGCTCTTGTTTATACAGGAATGGACCAGCAAGGCACTGGGAGCATGGGTTTTCAGCAGGCATGTGAATGCCAGATGGACAAATACCCTGGGAACTCCTCACCTGGCCAAAGTCTTTTTCTGCAGTGGATTTGTGCATGTATGGACTGTGTGAACAGAGGACAAAGGCAAAGTGACCGCAGGTTGTGGTGTTACAGAGGAGTCAACCTTCCTGAGTGTGCTTTTATTCTTAAAGAGACATGTGGACCTGTGTGGGGCTCAGGAGACAGTAAACTGAAGGTGAGGGAAATTCTGTTCTCTGCCAGGGCCTTTGATGAGAGCCAACTCTGAAGGCAGAGTTAATTCCAAGGGAAAGAACACAGACATTTGGGTGTTTTTAGGATCAAGGGATTGCCTTCAAAGCTGGTTGGGCATCTTAGGCTAACCTAAGGTAGGTGTTGTAAATAAAATAAGTGACCTGGAAAATACACCAGGTCTTCTTCACATCTCTGCTTTCTCTTCTGCTGGGCAGCCAGGATGCAGAGGCTGGGGCAGGTTGGTGGGGAATGGTGCTGATCCAAGGATATGACACCAGCAGTGGAGAAAACCATGCCAAAGCTGTGCATGTACAGAAATGAGTGGTTTTAGGGACATGGAATAAACACATAGCACACACGTGTCAAAACATCTCTGCAAGGTGCAAAAGCAGGCGTTGATGCAGAATATATTTATGTGGAAATACATCTGGAGGTAGTAAACAGCAGTTTATACTCCTCTCCATGTATGTGCACAGATGCCTTTCATGGCATAACATGAACATGACTGAAGGGGAGGCCTGTTAATCGAGATGAGAAAAGATAAGGAAGCACATAAAAGGCAGAGATTACACATTCTTGTAAAGCCTTCAAAGATGAATTCATGCACTGGTATACAAATATGCAGGGTGGGGGGAAGAGATGTACCCAAACACATCAACAGGGAATTATACCCACGAAGAGATGAGCAGTCCCCCTCTCTTTTTGGATGTATGTTTAATACCTTTGTGATGATAATTAATGCCCCTGTTTGGGTGTTGCATCTTGTGATTTACTGCGGTCTTATAAA
Source organism: Corvus hawaiiensis (assembly GCF_020740725.1). Lineage (NCBI taxonomy): Eukaryota > Metazoa > Chordata > Aves > Passeriformes > Corvidae > Corvus > Corvus hawaiiensis. The sequence continues at coordinate 6,619,431 of NC_063227.1, read as the reverse complement.
TCTTTCAGCAATTTGAAATCTGCAGGGAACAAAGGTACTGCAAAGGTTTGGAAAAGAAACAAAGAGAAGGAGCTGCACCACATTCAGCAGAGGGTACCCTGGGCTATCTGGAAAGAGTTGGCTGGTAGGCAGGGAAGGTAGGAGGTCCCACAGGACCTTTCCAGCCCAGGAAACCAAAACCTGTTGCCTGTGGACCCCAATTCCTCCCACCAAAGGGAGGCACCCTCCAAAGTAGCTCTCCCTCTGGCTGGCTCTTACACTCGTGGAAGGGGATCTGGGTCAGGCTGATTTCCCTCCAGGAGGGCAGAACCTCTTCTGGTGGCTCCATGCCCTCCTAAAGAGTTTGAAGATGGGAGGGCTGAAGGTGGGCATGGAAAGCCACGTGTGAGGTAGGCAGTGCTGTGGAAGCTGTGGGTGGAGGTGGGCAGAGAGTACACTTGGGAGCAGATGGAAGGGGGGTGGAGGTGGTTTTTGGGGAACTGGGGAGGGAAGTGGAGCCAGTGAGGGATGTGCTGGTGAGTGACAGAAATAGAGCAGAAATAATTAGATGAGATGTGTGAAATGGGTGGCTGTGGCAAGAGGCACTGGAATGCAGAATTAAGATGGTGAATGTGGTAGAGTCTGGAAGGAAGAGCCAGAGGTCTGGAGGTCTGTATGGAGACACACAGAGGAGAGGAAGAAAGATGTCACAGGGGTACAGAGAACAAAGATGAGATCTCTCTAAGAGGATGGACATGTGTGAGAGGCAGGTGGGCCCCACTGCACCACAGAGCATCCCTGCTGCAGACAGGGAGGGACCTTGAGGAGGGATCTCTTCCCATCCAGTCTGAGCCTCTGACCTGCTGGCAGTGGGAGCATTGCGACGGGTGTCTGTGGACAGGCACAAACCTCATCTCTTCCCTGCCCTCTCCATGACCTTGGCAGGGTGCTCTGTCTCATTGCTTCCAGGAGGTGAGCAGGCTGTTTCAGCAAGCCAAAGCCTGAGGGCTCGGTCTAAAGTAGAGCTGTGGCTGCAGCGTGATGGATGGAGGCTGAGTGACCATCGGAGGAGCTGGATGGCTCCTGTGTTTCACAGACAGAACCTGTAGCCCCTTTCTAGAAAACACAGCTGGGAGGCAGACAGGAAGGGACTTAGAGGCAGGAGGGGGCTCAGGTGAGAAATTAAATCAGGTGCTGATCAATCATGGCATTGCTGGCCTCCTCCCACAGGGCTGAGAAGGGACATCTTGAGGACTTCAGCAGAGTCATGGTGCCCCAGCGTGGTGCCATTGATTTGCTGCTGCCTGGGCCTGCTAAGGAAGTGCCACAACGAAGGAAAGAAGGGGTGACTGGTGATGCCCTACTGATTTTTGCCTTTTCCTTTTATATATTCTCTGTATTCTTTACACATGTATTTGTAGCTCTGTAGTCTATTATTGTCGCTTAGCTTCAGTATTTTCCTAGGCAGAAAGACAAAACACATTCTAAAGCCCCAATCTTTCTGGGAACCAAGGCTAAAAACCAGCTCTTCAAGACACATTTTCATCAACAAAGTTTAATCCCATCTGAGGGAGGAGGATTTAGAAGGGCTTGGACTGGGGAGGAATTACCTCATCTCTCATGTCTCTAATTGGTAATTTTTGTCACTTACGCTAATTTGCTAAACTTATAACACTGTATTCACCCTGTAGGGGTGGGCTTTTGTGGGTATTTTCCATATCTGCCCCTGGAGGCCTCCAATAAACCCCAATCTTTCCAGTACCTCCTGTACTAATATCTTGAAAGTGTGTTGTTCCATTTCTAGGTTCTTAAGGCATCACTGGGACAACACCTGGAGTGCAGAACAGCCCCCAGCTCTGTGGATGATGGCCAGGCTGCCCTGCCAGCACGAGGGCAGGGAAATGGGGAAGGGACAGTGCAGGGATGGGACTATTGCAGGGATACATGATCTGCCTCTGGCCCAGCAGCATCTACCACACCACACATGCTGAGCCAGCCCTTATCAGACAGACTGCTTGCTTCTGCCACCTTCTTTGGGGTTTGTTTTGCTACTCTGACACTGAACTTGTTTTCTTCTACTTTTTGGCCAGCTTGCCTGATGTCCAGTTGGTATTTAGTGGCAGAGTGGCTCTGATAGCAGTCACAGCCATGACAGCAGTCCTGACTATTCCTGCCAAGAAATCAAAGCTGAAGAATGTGGAGGTGGAGGTGTTGGTGGGACTGAGGGGTGGAGAGGCATGACAGACCATCTGCAGAGAGCATGGGGTGGTCTGTGCAGCTGACCGTGACAGTGAACACCGTGACTTGCCTGGTGGAGATGGTGATTTCTGGCTTCTTTTCTAGGATGAGATCATTCATTGGATTCCCACCAAAAAATCAGCACTCCCTCCCGCAAACTGTTCAACCCTGCTGAGGGCATCTGTGCTGATTATTGCTGTAGGTGAATCTCCAAGAATGCCAAGGGACTGATTCTTCAGAGAATCGAAGCCTGGCCACGTGGGGGTGGATGAGAAAGTAAATAAAAGGATGAAGAGCTTGGTCAATCAATGCCTCCCAGTGCTGGAATCACACTTGTCATCATCAGGGTCAGGAGAAATGGGAGGCACCGGAAGTGAGCAAAACTGGAAATGAGTAGAAGTCAGTGGAGGTTTTCAGTGTGTTTTTTTCAATGATCACCTGTGTGATCATCATTTCACCACTCCCAAAGCAGCACATGGCTTAATTCTGAGTTCTGCAAGGAAGAAAAAGGTTGTTGCCAGGCTATTTCTGATACCCTAAATAATCTACAAGAAATCCAACCATCACTTCTTCAACAATGCAGGGTCAAGCCAAAAGTACTCAGATAAGAGCTGAACCCCACAGCTGATCCCATTCCTGGGGTGCCTGCATATGAATCAACTCAGCTGGAACGTTGACACCCTTCAATTTGTGCTCATGTTTTTCAACCTTGCTCCTCCGCAGGTCTGTAGGCAGAGGTCACAGGCAGGGTCCTGATAGGAAAACGTGCTGAGAGATCAGTGCCTCCTCCTTCCCAGCACCTGGGGCTGAGAGGGGAAGGAGAAACTGACGGGGCCAGGAGAACGAAGGCTGATATTCCCCTGTGGGTGAGCAATGGGCTTGCCAAGGAGGTGGGGAGCAGAGCCTCCTGTTTAGCTCTGGGGGAAGGTTGACTTCACTCCAGAGAGATGGGGGTAGTGCTGGGGTGGCTGCTGGCTCTGGCACGTCTCTGGTGATTTAGATCTGAAGATATGTAGGAGGTTTCTCAGGCTCCCGGAAACCCCAGCACAGAGAGGCAGAAAATCCCTTCCAGCATTTCCTGGGAAGTCTGGTTGGGTTCTGGAGAAGGCAGGCTGAAAAGTGGACAGGACAAAGGGGTGCTCAGAGAAGCTCAGAGAAGCTCTCCAGTCGTGTGTGGGGGCCAGTTTGGGAGCATCTGTGTCTCTGAGGAGCTGGCTTGGCAGGATGGGACAGAGGCAAGGAGAGGGTGTGCAGAGATGGACATGGGGTTTGGCTGGCAGGAGGGTTTGAATGGATGGCTCCCAGACAGAGGCACCCACAGAGTTGTCTCGGGTTAACAAGCCCCACTCCTGTTCTCTGTGGGGCTGGGAAGAGTCAGAAACACCTGGACGCAGCTTGACTGTGGTATAACTCATTGAGATGGCAGGAGCTGTGCAAGGATGAGCTGAGCCCAGGGAGAAGCAGAGAGGGAACAGAACATGGAAGAAGAAGTAGGAACTTGTCAGATAACCCAAGAACCCCTGTTTGTGCGTGGGTGTGCACACGTGTGTGTGAAGCACGGCTCTGCCATGTGGTCTCAGTTTGGTCTGCATGGAAGGGGAAGATTTTTGCTCTCCCACCTGGATGGAAAGAGGAAACATTTAGAAAGAAGCAGGGATGCCAAGGCAGGTTCATTCACTCTCTTTGCAGATCCTTTGGCACCCTCACTGAAGGAACCTTTTGCAGCAGGGGGCATGTCTCAACCCCATCTTGTTTCCTCTGTCCCTGTGGCTCCTCCCTGGGTCCATTCACAAGCCTTCCCAGACAGGGCTGGATCAGGAAGCCAGGCCTCTCCCAGCTTTGGCAGTCCAAGGCTGGCCTTTCCCCAGCAATTCAATCATTCCTTCTTTCCCAAACGGAACGTGCCCCAACACCTTTGCTTGAACCGAGTTGCATTCAGGAACCTGGGTTTGCCCACACATGTTAAAGGTACGGCTGGAGGCGAGAAGCAGGGAAGCCAGCCACGGCTTCAGCGTGGAGGAGAAGGGAAGCCCTCAGCAGAGCCCTGAGGTTGGGGCTGTGGAAGGGGGGCTGGCTGCTGGAGCAGCAAGGTGTGCCCTGACATCCCAGCCCAGCTCCTTTCCAAAGGAGTTCCTCCTCAGCCAACATTTGGCTTTTCAAGCCAGAATTGAGCATCCTCGGGGAGACAAGCCAGGGGTCTGCCAAGGGGTGACTGCTGTGGCACTGCAGCTGCGTGGTGGTGATGGGGTCTGGAGGAGGTGGGAGAAGGGATGGACACAGCGGTGTGGGAGCGCCAGGCTGAGCCCGGCAGTGCTGAGGGCTGCAGAGGCTGCTTGGCTCCCACCCGTGTTCTCCTCCCTGGAGGGCTGCCCATGTGGGCAGCACAGGCAGGGGTTTGCAGGTGTGAGCTCTGTGTGCACCACTTTCATCCCTGCCAGTTTTTAGGCAGAGGCAGCCAAGGAGGGAAGGATGGTCTTCTCCTCCCATCCTCTTTTGCTCTTTCAGAGAGGGAAATTTGTGCTCATTCCAGTCTGTCCACCATGCCAGGATCTCCAGGGGAAATGAGTTTCCATGGCCAGGGGTTGTAGTTTGCCAGCACTGGCTTGAGAACATCTGCATGCACAGGCCCTGTGTTATGGTTAACGTGCAGGGGATATGGGCCTCTGAAGAGGAGCAAACCTCTGGAGCCCTCCAGATTTCCCCTCTGATTATTACAGCATGTTTCTTCCTGCCACAGGTAGTTCATCCGATGCCAGCTGCCAGGCAAAGGAGAAGGATGCAAACAAGACATGTTAAGTAAAATACTCCAGGATGAGCAGGCTGTAAAGGAAAAGGAAATTATTCCTGTGGAGCAGGATAAAGGCTCACCAAACAGACAGCATGTGGGCAGTGCTCAGAGTAGGGAACGACTCTTTGAAGGGCATGAAAATCCACACCAGAGCTAAAACCTGGAGCTGGCTCGCAAGTGATGGGGGAATATCTGATGGTAGATAAGGTAAGGTTTTCATTAAGGACACCATGACCAGGAGGAAACAACAGGAGTCCTGCAGGATGAATCGTGCTGCTCAAGCTCAAGCAGACAGGGCATGATTACAGGTGTGGTTAGTGCAGAAGAGCAGCAGGACTGGGTCAGACCAAAGGTCTGCCCTGACTCATCTCTGCACTCAATAGCAGATGCTTCAGGGAGAAGGAGCACAGCAAACAAGGGGTGATACTTGGCCCAGATATTAACCCAGCTTCCAGACTGCATCCAATTCAGGCACTTGTGAGCCAAAGCAGCTCTTCTGGGGACATTAGTGTTGGTGGAGAAAGAGCCTCCAGTTTCCAGGAGATCCCTCATTTCATGGGAAGGAAATGCATCACTTGGCTGGATGGCACTGGATGCTCAGTGTAGGAGTCCTGTGGTGGTTTGACACTGCTTCTGGCTGTGAAAAGCCCTTTGAGTTTCAGGTACAGCCCCAGCCACCAGGAATTGCCCTGCCAGGCATGGCTGTGGTGCCATGACTGCCCTGGGCAGCCGCAGACAGTCACCATCAGGCTGCGGTCAGGCTTGGCTTTGTGCATGGAGAATTTCGGCCCCGGAGCTGACCGCAGCAGAGTCTCCAAAACCCAGGCAGTAAAGGTGATCAGTGAGGTGTTTGGACAAGAAACAACAAGAGACTTGTACAGTCTCTCGAGTCCAAATGGAGCAGCAATCAAAAGGAATATGAAATTAAGAAAAATGTAGGGAATGCACATAAAAATGTGTCCTGGGGCGAGTTGTTTCCCAAGAATCACGGAATCAGTGTTTCTTTGATTAGGAGCATAATACTGAGCCTGACAAAAAATGGGCTTAATTGGGAAATGGCCCTGGTTTATGTGGTAGGACATAAAATAGAAAGTAATGGAAGTTCTCCATGGGCAGTGCAGAAACTGGATAAAACCTGACACAAATAATTACTTACCGTGCAATTAACTTGGCACCAGAGCATCAGACTGAGCCCAGCTCCTGTTAGAATTCAGCATCACTGTGCAGTGAAGTACTTGTCCGTCTGTCTGCATCCTCTCTGTGTCCTCAGGCCACCCTGAGGAATGCCATGGCTGTGGTTTTATGCTCCATCAAATCAAGTTAAAACCAGACAGTAGGTTCAAAAATTAGAGGGAATGGTACTGAGAGAGACAGACTGAGCTGCAAAACACAAAGTTTGGGGTCATATAAGCCATGAGTCCTTTAGAGTGAAAAATGGTCTGTGCTCCAGAAGGGCTGGGGGGGCTCAGACCCCTCTCGGTGAGGTGGGATGGTGTCATGAATGAGTGGCTTAGGTCACCTAAAGAGTCACTGACAAAGGTATCGGCAAAAGAAAGTTTTAATATAAGTTTGTGAAAGTGCAGCTTAACATCCACTCTGTCACTTCCTACACAGATGAAGCATACACAGGGAAAATCGATCAGAACCGTCTTACAGGGATTTGCCTGGAGACCAGAGGTACAAAAGGATAAGAGTGCAAAGGGTAAGGAAGAGCCTCCCCTTGAGTCATGAGGTTCAGAGTGGACCCCCTGGCCAAACTTAGCCTCAGACTTGATACACTGCTTTATGTCGAAAGGATTTAGCAAATGGGACGGGATGGGATGAGATGGGATAGCCAAGCGTGGTGGGGACGTAGCCCCTAAAGGGACCAGGGCTCTGAGCCGCTCCGCTGCGAAGGGCAGAGCCCTCGGCTGAGGGATGCGGGAGCGGGTCCGTCCTCCCGCCCGGCGCCCGAACAGCCCCGGGACAACCTGCCCGCCGCACCCCGCTCCGGCAGAGCCTCCCCGCTCCATCGCCGGCCACATCGCTCCCCCCGCTGGCCGCTCCGCGCCGCTGCCGCTGCTGGGGATGGAGCAGGAGGAGCAGGAGGAGCAGGAGGAGCAGGAGGAGCAGGAGGAGGAGGAAGAAGAGGACGCGCCTCTCACAGTTTCGAGGGGCAGAGGGGTGCTCGCTTCCTTCCTCTCTGCCCTCCGTCCAGGCCGGCCGCAGGGAGATGCGTCCCTAGAAGTGTTTCCCCTGGTGTTGTCTCTTTGCTGGAGGTTGGGCAAGATTTTACTGAATTTGTCCATCTTTGAAATACGTAAGAGATTTTAAGACAAAAGGATGCTCCGCAGGGATACGGGCAGTTTGGAAGCTGCGCCACAAGCCGGAGCAGGGCAGAGGGGTGGAGGTGATCCTGGCACTGGGGGACCCATGATGAGATCCCCCCTCAGCAGCAATTCTGGGTGTGCTTGAACTGCTGGGAGAGAGACCCGTGTGTGAGATTCCCACCGGGAATGATAGGTCCACCAACCCCACCACCCTGCGTACCTGAACACGGGTCAAAGCCCTCAGTTATATGGTTCAATCTTCCTTTGCAGGGCTGATTTTAGCTGAGGAGACTTGAACCTGGTTGAAATACCAGCATGGAGCCTGAGGGAATGACATGAAGCTGTATCAGGGGAGGCTTAGGTTGGATATTATTGAATATCCAGAGGGTGTTGGGCACTGGAAGGGGCTCCCCAGGGGAGTGTCACAGCACCAAGCCTGACAGAGCTCAAGAAGCATTTGGACAAGCCTCTCAGGAACGTGGTGTAATTCTTGGGGTTGTCCTGTGCAGACCCAGGAGTTGGACTCAATGATCCTTGTGAGTCCCTTCCAACTCAGAATTTTCTGTGATTCCATGATTCTCTGCTGTAGGATGAGTTTAATTCCATGGGTTTCCAGTGTCACTGTTAGCTAGAGTAGAAGCAGCTCCAGGTGCAGCCACACCTTGCAGACAGTGAGGCTCTGAGTCCAGGCTGTCTCCAGGTGTGTGGCTGGAGTAGTCACGGTGATCCCTGGCTTGTCACCTTTTTCATCACCTGCATTTTGTACCTTTAATCCACAAAGCTTAATGCAGTATTCATGCCACAGTTTGTTTCTCTTACAAAAGTAAGGGTCAGGAAAACAGAGAGGACGGCACGAATCTCTACAGAAATCTTTGTCTGTCCCATCTTTCCTCTCTTGAATGCAGGACATGGCTCAGCGAGTAACTGCACCAAAATGAACCATCTCTGCAGATGCACTGTAGCATTCGGGTCAGGCTGATGCTGGCTTTGGATCCAGATCTCTCTATTATTTTTCTATATCCTTTTTTTTTTGGGTTTGCAAACTGTGTCCTCAGTCAGCACTAACCACAGGGAGAATTTCCACTCGGAAAGTACAGGCGAGTTTCATTACTGCTGTACAGGCACGGGAAGGCTCCATTTCGGCTCTAACAGGGAAAGGGCTGTTCTGTTCCACCCTTGCGGACTGTCTAGGTCTGAAAGCTCAAAGAGGCCAGCTTATTCCTCAAGTCCTGACATAACCCCTTGTATGGCATTTGCCCCAAGGCAGTGAAATTCCAGCCACTTGATACTTCAGGCTGTGACCTTCAAAGGGTTAAGAGAGCCCCAGCTTCAACCTCCTGAGCTCATTCTGATGCTCAGTTAAAGCCAGGGCAGCTGCACATTGTTATAGCACTGGACTGGCTCCTTTGGGCTCTGCCAGACTGCTGGGACATGGGTATTGTCCCATGGGATGGGACATGGCCCTGGAGATGGATCACCTTCCAGAGCTGTGATAACCAGCTCTCCTGCTGGCTTTCCTGGGCTTGCTGGGACTTAGAGCTGACTCCTGCACTGAAGGCAGGGGACAGGAAGGCTGGAAAGCCTTCCCTTGCACAGGAAGCTCCGGTGCCTGTCCGGCAGCGCTGGCAGAGGGCTGAGCTGGAAAGAATGCAGCTGCATCTCAGCGGGGGAGTGGAATGAGGGTTTCTGGCTGAGAGGGAGTGACTGGAAAGCAGGCTTGCACAGGATGGCTGATCTTCTCCAGCCCCTGCCTGTCTTCCTGTCCTCTCTCCTGCCCAAACCTTCTCTCAACAACTCTCCAGGCCTGGAGGTGGGTCACATCCAGCTGGCTCTTGCAGGGGTCATGGGTGGTGGTGCCCCTCTCTGTGTCAGGTCTGCTCGCAGAGGCTGCTCCCGTGGTGGGGAGACACTCACTGTGTCTCCATTGAGAACCCCCCTTTGGCTAACAGCCCTGGGAAGCAGTGTGGCCAGGTGGAATGGGTGCTGTGCTTCAAGGCAGGGGTAGAAAACCCTCACCTGGCCACTCTGGGCAACAGCTTTGCCACTGGGGTGAAACACCTTGGCAATACACTGCAGAGTGACTGTCTCCTGTGGGATCTGCCCAGGGCTCTGGGCAGCTGGGAGTGACCCTGTGCAGGATCTGACCCGACAGCTCCGCTGGGAGCGCAGCTCATCCCACAGGGGCTGTCAACAGGGACCTCACAGCTGAGCCAGAGCTCTTGCAACTTGGCTATTTTTAGCCCATGCAAATGGGGGTGTTTATTTTCCTACTGCTGTGCCTTTTTGCCTTTCCCAGGGATCTTATTGCTGATGAAAGCAAGGGCCTGAGAGCCACATGAGTGTCTGTGCTGGCTGCTGCAGTGACCCCATCTCCACCCACATGCTACTCATCTGATATTCCCCAAGCCCTTTGCAGTGATGGGCTGGAATGGGCAGAAGCACCTCAGCTTACCTTGGACCAGAACCTTTTCTGGGGCTGGGAGACCTGTGGTAACAATTTGAACCCATGAGGTTGGTGTTGAGGGGGCAACCCCCCTCACCAGGATGGGATGAAACAGAGGAACATTGCAGTCTGGTTTATTGTCAGTGTTTCAAATCAATATTTTTTATTACAGAGACTCATGAGGTTGCTCACACTGTGGCAGGAATTTAATAATATAAGGCACGGGGAACATTCAGAGGTAAAAAAAGAGTTCTCAGCCTGGGAGATTTAACCATCACTTTGCTCCTGTCAGGACCCTCTCTTATAAAGCAAAATCCAAATACCTTTTCCCTTCCATCCTTTGCATTCCTTAAATCCACAAGAGGAAAAAAATATTACAGCCTTTCCCTCGAGCATGTGGCAAATATGCCACTTTCTGGGCAGAAACATTCCTTCCAAGTGTGACACGGCTTCCCTGGGAGAGCAGGGCTGGAATTTAAGCACAGCCAAGGCAGAGGGGTGAGCAGTGCTTATGGGCACTGTGATCTGGGGAGAGCCAAGAGCTTTATCTCACCTATAGCTGAATCACAAGGTCAAGGTGAGCCACACACACCCCATCTAGCACAGAAAACACGACAGCAGCGTGGTCATTGAGTGATGGTGAGGCATGTAGCACTTTCAAACCTTTATTATTGAAGACGATTTTACAGGTTGGGAATCATTTCATCTTACTTGTTTGAAATCCTGTGCACTTCCCTATTCACTTGTTCGATTTCTCTTTTTTTTTTTTTTTTTTTTTGTGCCCAATAACTGCTAAATTCAAGCCCTGGGAATGGGAGGGAAAAATAAAAAAAAAAAAAGGGAAAACAAAATCCTACCACTCCGTCTTTCTCACCCCTCTCCATCCTTCCTACCACGAGCTGGGTGGCCACAATGTCACCTGCAGCTGCTCTGCTTGAGAACCCAATCCTCCTACATCCTCTGGCTCTGCCTTCCCTCGCTGGCATCTGTGACTGGGGCGGTGAATCAGCTGAGAGGGTTTTGTGTCTGACATGTCCAGGAACGTGCTGTTAGCGAGAAGTTAGGAGAAGCCGATCCGAGAGCGGATGCCAACGCAGAGCGGATATTTAGCACAGGAACAGTCCGCGGTAAAGACACATCAGAGAGAGAAAAGGCTGGTAAGAACATGTGGAAACAGCTGGGTGAGTAATCTAGTGGTGATAGATAAGGCTATGAAGGAGGACTGTTATTTCTCTTAGCACCGTTACTACATATGTTTAGACCTATATTAGCACCTTGTTCCCAGGGGAAAAACAAAACAAAACAAAAGCAATTTAAAAACCAAAGGAAGTGGGAAGGTTAAAACATGACAAAGTTGGCAGCAGAGCAGGAAGGCGAGCGTTTAGATCACAAGATCCTTGTCTATGTCCTCTGTGGAAGGAAAAGAGAGAGACAAAGTCAGGAGGTGGATGGTGCCAGGGTCCCACTGTTCCTGCACCCTCCCCACTCCCCCCTGCTTTCCCTCACCCAGGGCAGGCTGTAATGCATTGCTTCAGCCAGAGTGGGGGTTCTGGGGGTGCTCTTCAGTCTCCCCTCCACCCCCATTCCTGCCCTCCTCAGCACTTACGCTCCTTGATGCCAAAGCAGCTGGCCCACTCCTCCAGGGCGATGTACTTGTCGTTGTCCAGGTCGCAGGCCTCGAAGAAGCGAGTGGTGCAGTGCTCCATGGGGATCAGGGGGGCACGGAGCGGGGCCAGCTCGGTGTGGGACAGGTACCTGCCGAGGTGACCACGTGGTCACAGGAGGGCAGATGCTCGCCCCAGCTCTCTGGTTTGGCTGCTGTCCCAGTGCCCTCCCAGTACCAGCCTCTAAGTGTCACCAGGGTCAAGACTGGTGTCTGCCTTTGCAGCTGGCTGTGCTGGTCATGAAATAGCCACCAGCTGGGGGTCCCTGCCAGCTGCCCCCACCCCACAGGCCCACGTGTGTGATCACTCTCATGCCCATCTCCAGCCCACAGCTAAGCCAGCAGCTGCTATCTCAGCTGCTGCAGTTATCCCGGGGCCTTTGGACTATGGTATTTTAGGGGACTATCATAGAACAGTAAATCTGAGAAGAGAGAAACTCCACACCCAAGGGAGGTGGGAGCAGCTGGGGCTGGGGGAGGCCTGCAGAAGAGCTGGTTGCAGGAGACAAAGGTGCCTCTACCCCAGCCTGGTTTGCCAAAACCTCTGCAAGATGTGACTCTGCCACCAGCCACCCACTTGTGTCACATCTCCAGCCTGCCTTGGCACCTTCTACTGCCAAATCACTCTGATCCTTGGGCAAGAAATGGTGGGGTCTCTGTCCTGCTCTGCTGGCACTCACCCATCAATGGGGTGCTGGTCCAGCTGCCCGAACTGCCAGTGCACGGGGAAGATGTACATGTTGTAGTTCTTCTCAAAGTCCCGGGCCAGGAGCTCCACGGTGTGGTCACCAGCCTCCAGGCGCTTCTCGTTCTCATGGATCTTCTTCACCTGCCATGGGAGAGGCCGGGGAGACCTTGTCAGTAGGGAAATGGGGTGCAAGGGGGGACCTTGGGAGGGACTTTACAGGGATCCCACAGGTCACTGTGGACAGGCTCCCTGTCTGTGCTGGCTCCGTTGCAGGGGTGAACTGCCTCCCCTGTCCCTCACCTTGAGCTTCTGCTTCTCGGTCAGCAGGTTGTTGTCCTCGTCGCGCTCGTACAGGGTGATCAGCACGTTCTTGAGCCAGTCCCGCATGCGCAGGGGGAACTCGGTGAGCTCTGTGTCCAGGCAGGCAGGGATGACTGCAAGTCATACACAGTGGTCAGTGCAGCATCTGGACATGCAGCTCCACACCCTGGACATGCAGCCCCAGTGCCCTCCCACCTCAGCCCCGAGCCTGCCAGGACCTTTGCTCTCCCTCAAACTGTGAACATGGGGGGGGTGTGCCCAGTTAGGGATCCCTCTGTCTGAGGGTTTGGCCCCACTTACATTTGCAAGGCCCAATGTAGTCCAGGTGCAGCTTGTGTCCCTTCTTGGTTCCCTCCAAGGTGCACTTGGTGGCAAAGAAATGGCAGGAGGAGTCGTAGGTCTTGTTGTCAGTGCCACAGACCTGCACAGGAAGGGCAGATGCTGCATGAGAGGCAGGGAGAGCCTCCAAACGAGATGTCTGACTTATTTCCTGGGGTGGGCAATGGCTCCTTCTTCACCAGCCACCCTGACTCTGTCTCCATCTGGCAAAGCCCATGTGGGTCCCTCCCTGCCCTGGGCCACCCAGCAGCTGCTGCCCTCACCTTCTCGAAGACGCCGGCGGTGGCGGGGCAGCTGGAGGGGTCCTGGCACACACACATGGGCGAGTTGTTGTCATCCACCTCGCACACCTTGCCGTGCTTGCAGTGGTGGTTCTGGCAGGGGTCTGCAGCAGGAGGGGAGCAAAGTCAGAGCCAGCCACATCCTCACCTCGAGATGCTCAGCGCACCTCAGCACAGAGGGAAGACAGAGACTTCGCCAGGGACAGCCCCCAGCATCTATTCTCACACCAGGAAGATGTGAAGGTTTCCAGAAGTCCATGCTAGCCCTCGAGCTAATCCTGGACTCCTTTCTTTAGCCATTCTTCTGTTGCAAAAATGGGCTTACAGAGAGCCCAGGGCTGGAAGAGGCCATGTGCCTCTTTTGCTTTAAATGTGCATCCAGGCTGGCATTGTCCTTGTGCTACAGCCCTTCTCAAAGGAGCCCCTCAGTGTTTGGGGTGGCTTAAACTCCCCCACACAGGGAGGGGATGGTGTCCCTGCCAGCAGGAGGGCAGGGGAAGAGGGACTTACTCTCTGCAACAATCTCCTCTACATCCTCCGTGGGTTCCTCGAACTCTCCCACCTCCACCTGGACAGGATTAGCCCCCACAGGCTCCTGCAAAAGAGGTTGGTGTTTCTGCTGTGGGTGCACACAGAGCACAGCCCCAGCTGCCTGGGGGGCAGAGCAGCTCCCCCTTGGCTCCCCAGCGCTTTGGGGATGCTCTGCCCAGAGCTGTGGTGCTGAGGGGGTGGGTGAGGAGGAGGGACAGAACCACTGACCTCTGTGGTGGGATCTTCGATGACCTCTGTCTCATCGGGCAGAGCCTCCTGCTGCAGGGGCAAAGACCCGTGAGTGGGGGTCCGTGGGGCAGTCCCAAGGGGGGTGACCCACTGGAATGGGCAGTAGGGCCACCCTCAAGTTGCCCCTCATCCCTCAGTACTTTATTTGTTATAAAAGAAAATCCCCATCGGCTACTCCAGATGGACAACCCCGACAGCAGAGGCTCTGCTGTCTCCTGCACTTACCGGCGCTGCCAGGGCTTTGCCTGCCAGGCAGAGAAGGAAGAAAATCCAGGCCCTCATCTTTCAGCAGACCTTGAATAAAGCAGAGGAAAAGGAGGGATGAGGAAGGAGGCCACTGTGTGCCGCTGGGCTCCAGGCTGAGCACTCAGACACTTCGAGAAGGGCGTTCTCTCCATTTCCTGCCTCGTCTGTTCAGCATTACAGACCCACATGATGGCTCTTCTAGCCAAAATCTTGGGCCAAATTGTGTTTCCAAGATAAATTCATTTGATTTTGCAAAATGAGACACTGGGGTTTAGATGTCTGTTGCTCTCCTGGATGCCTTTAGGAAAATCACAGTCAAATTGGGTCTTTCCTTCTCTGGAGGCTTTTTTTTTACAAATCACCCCATATTTTTCATGTTAGAAATCCCCTGATATGAGTGCCAGGTAAAAGGAATGAAGCTCTATCATCTTATTTGTCAATCAGAGGAAAAATGGAAGTGGAGGAAGGAAGGAGATAACAGAGAGACAATGAGACAGAGCACTTGACAATTAAATCCTTTAGAAAACCCCTTCCCCTATGGACACAGACGTCCCTAGGGATATCAAAGCCTAACATGTATAGGTGTCTACTATTGTTTTTCCCTTTTCTGCTCAGACCTGAGGGTCCCCAGACTGGGTTTGAGGGACCCAAGACCACTTGGGGGTTGTGTCCTGCTGGGAGATGAGCTCCAGAAGGATGAGCCCTTTGCACCTTCCCAGTCTGGGCTGTTGCAGAGCCTCTGTAGGACGAGGCAGCCCAGCTAACAGTGGCTGTGATGTGAGCCAGGAGGAGAGCGCAGCTGGTGACATCCCCCTGGCCTTGTCCCCCCCGGTTCCTGTTTGGCAGGGACGAGCCCCTCTGTGTGCGAGCAGAGAGGAGCTCAGCTGGCCGCTTAATATGCCGGTGGCAGCGAGGGCTGCCCGCTCCCTTCCGCCCCGGGGACAGTGGAACTCCGCCGTTCTCGCTCGTGCCAGCGAGGGGACCTGTCCCCCTGCCAAGTCTCCCTTCCGCCTGCGCTCCTCCGCTCCACCTGCGCACCCGGGCCAGCACAGCCCGCCCTGGTGCCAGCAAAGGGAGGGATTTGCTGGGACAGAAAGTGTTGGACAAGGTCTCTTCTTCTCTCCCAGGATATCTGATGTCACTGCATCCTTTCCTTTCCATGCACAGCAGCTCTCTGGGTGTAAAACCACACCAAACCTGTGCTGCCGAGACACCAGCCAGGCTGGGCTCTGCTTTCGAACTTAGCATGGTTTGGCCACTCAGAGAAAATCCTCTTTCCAATCTCAGGACCTCACCCAGCCCCCAGTGGGGTGTCTGTGCAAAATAGGGAATGGATGGCAGCTTCCTTGGGATGTCAGAGGGCTGGGAGGGGGTGCTGGGGATGGCTGCTGTGGTGGCATGAAGGACCTGTGGCAGAGGAGCTGTGGGGAGGGGGTGATGAGCCCTTTTGCTCTATCAAGGCTGCAGCTGAGCAGCTCCCTCCTCTCCTGCTTGGTATGAGCTGTCCCTTCCCCAGCATTTGCGAGCAGAGATCACTGGTTCTTCACTCCTGGAAGGGTAGTTTGGGGAGGGAGGTGGAAAAGTACTGGTGATTCTGGCCATCTCCCCCCTTGCTGGTATCCCCTGACTAGTAAAGGCTCCTCCTGGGCTTCTCCCAAGGGTCTTGTTTACTTTGGAAGATGCTCTGAGGTTCAGTGATGCTCATTGGGCAGTGCCCAGCCTGAAGAAGAGGGCAGTGCATGCACATGTGGAAGGTGGCACTAACAAGAACCCAACCCCACACCAAGGCCATCTTAGATCATTTCCCCAAGCTTTAAAAAAGCCTTGAATTTCAAAGTCTGGACATGCAGTAAGCTGGGGTCAGGGAATTACATGTTTGCTAGGAGCCAGCAGACAGTTGGAGCTGCCAGTGTTGTTGTTTGGAGGAAGAAGGAACACGAAAAAGTCTGAGCAAACAAGTTCTGCAGAGCTGTCTTGTGCCTTAGATGGTAAAACAAATTTATTATAAAACGACAACCTTTTGGAGGCAAAGCCTGTGCAGCGAGGACATTGCAGTGTCTGTGAGCCCCTGGCTGGCTTGCAAATGGTCATTCCTGAATGCCTGGTGGTCAAAAGTCCTGAAATAACAGCTCAGGAGCCTTGCACACAGAGTTGCTCCATCAGGATAATGTGGTCCGTGGTGCAAGTCTCCCTCATTGTGGAGCAGCCATGGTCCTGCTATCCAAGAGGATGCTCTTTGGAGCAGGCAGCTGGGCCGCACCACGAGCTCAGCATCCATCCCCCAGCTGGAGGGACTTGGGAGGATCCCTGAGGGGCTCTGCACTGGGAATGGCTGGCACTGCTTTGTGAGCCCCACGGAGGGCAGAGGGCAGCAAGGGGGGTGCAGCCAAGGGGTCATTTTGGACAGAAGAAAACAGGGAAAAAGATTTTAGCAAGCAGGGACTTATGTCCTTCTGCATCCTAAAGGAATCAACAGACACCAGCACTTCGCAGGATGCTGGAAACCAGCACAGAAAGGGCTGCTGAGTATAGAATGAGAGAAGCTGCATGGTCACCACCCTCTCCTCAGGCCTGCCCTCCTGAAGGTTGTGAATTGAGGAGACAACAGGGCACGCATGGGCTGCAGGACCCATGGGCTGCGCAGCCTTTTTAATACCTGACCCCACTTGCATCCTACATGGGGCTTTCAGCTCCCAGTCACTCTATGAACAGGGTCTGGGGGCTCCCACAAACCCCTCTCAGTGGTTCACCTTTCCAGGATGGCCCTCAGCACCAGCTGTTCATTGCATACCCCAAAGAAGAAGACCACGGGGTGTAGAGAGGTCTGAGGCTGACCCTCAGCACCTCCATAAACTCAAAGCAAGCTGCTCTGGGAAACTCTTTGCCACGCTCCCCCCAAGCTTGTGGCACCATCATCGGTTTCTCCTAATGGGGAAAACACCCCGCAGCGATGCACAGAGGAGAATCTGTGCCACTGGGTCTGTGGGTCTCTCATGGGGACCCCAGCCTGGGGGCCTTTGTGGGTCGGGGGAGGACACTGACGAGGCAGGCGCAGCCTCCAGGAGAGGCTCCATGGATGGTGGGAAGTGGTCCATGTGGCACTGGCCCTGTCCAGGGTTGCGTAAGCCCTTTGGGGTGCCACGTTAGCGTGGGGAGGAGTCTCTGCCTGGCCACTTTGACAGCTCCTCCCCGAGGCCACCGGGCTCACCCCAGCTGCCACCCCTGCTAACCCCGGGTGAGGGGCTCCGCTGCCTCCTCCCACTGCAGCCTTGGAGGCAGGAATGGGCAATGGCTGGGCAAAACCCTCCCATGCCTCAGCTCCTGCCTGCAGCCCAGCCCGGCAGCAGGGTCTCCTGCACCCACCCTCCTTCTGCTCACGGCTCATCCAAGCCTCTGGAGGAGCTGACATTCCCCCACCTCACACGGAGCGTAAAGGCAAGACTGGCCCAGAAAAAGACTCTGCCAAAGCCCACTGGGGCCACAGTTTTCAAGGTGCAGATGGGTGACCGAGTGTGACCCCCATAGAGACACAACGCCAGGGCTGGGTCCCCACTGCCTGGCCCTGACCTCCCTATGCAAGCAAGACCCTCTGAGCTTTGCTCAGCAGCCACTCCCAGGCTAAAATTCCATTTGAAGCCAGAGCTGTTTGCGTGAGTCCCCATAAAGCTCCCTGCTGAACAGGTCCCTGCATGTTCGGTGCTGGCTCACCCAGATGTGCTGCAGCTGCCCTGGGTGCCTGGGGAGCAGGGCAGGGGAGTGGGCAGAAGCCAGCCTGGCTCCTACCACCTGCACAGACCCCTCTCACGCAGTGTGCAGGCTCAGACAGCCATGGAAGGTTTAGATGGAAGTGCAATTCCCTTTAGCTCACACACACATTTACACACTCCAAGTAAAACACGGCGGGGAAGAAATCTACCTACTCCATGTGCCCATGCAGAGTCAGCAGAGACACGGCTACACCCCAGTACTGTGTGAACCCATTCCCTGTGCTGGGGGCTGAGCAGCTCTGATTGAACTAGGAAATGTTGCAGATCTTACAGGGCTTATTGATACAACGGCAAGAGCCCATCACAGCTGTGTGCTGAAGCTGCCGTAGTTTCTCCAGGTTGCAGACTGAATCCATACTGGAAAACAATCAAATTAGTACAAAGAAAAGTGCCTGGACGAGCCGGGGTCTGCAGGCAGCGGCTCATGGATGAGCTCTGTGCAGACAGGTGAGACAGAATTTTGCTGTCCTGCCTGAGCTTTTTCTTTTGTGTGGGCTGGACCTAAGGCAGTGTCAAAAGTAGCCCGGATATTTTAGTGCCAGGTGCCAGAGGTCCCTCCGGCTCCCGGGGGATGTAACCAGCTGATCCCGCACAGCTCCACAAAGGAGGGAGAGAATAAACTGTCCGATAAATGTTCTGCAAAAATGCAAACCATCTCCAAAGCATTCCCTGGACTTGCCCTGCCACAGGCGCTCCAGCGATAACAGCCCTGACATCCTTCGGACCAGAGGACCCAGAAAAGGTTTCCATGGGAGCCGACATTCCTCTGGGGCTGAGTCATAGAAGAGCAGAGTGTTGTAGAAGGAGGGGCTTGAAAAAAACTTCGAAAAGTTTATTTCTGCTCTTCCCCCTCCCAACACCGCCCGCACCTCTGCTCCTGCCTATGTGGCAGACAATGGCTTGGCTTTTGCTGCTGCGCAGGATGCAACAGCCTTTCATTTTCACTTGAAAGTCGCCTGATCCACCCTAACAAACGGCTGCAATTAACTTTTGTCCTTTTGGAGGGATGCTGAGTTTTTGGGCTGTTTCAAGTTGGTCCTCTCTGAGGGCTCGGGAGCACCGGTGACATTCCCGGTACGCCCGGTTTCGCTCCAACTTGAAACTTTTGCCCTTCGGTTTGGGTGGGAATTCAGCCCCCAAACGGTTAAATTTCCTTGTTTTTGGCTGGATGCAACCGAGTGGAGCTTTCTTAGAAAAGGGACACAAAGAGCAGTTAGACTGTCACGTCACCGGGCCGAGAAGGACAGCGGCTGCCTTTAAAGGAAGCAAGCCCTTGTCTCTTCTGTATGGACCTAAAATAGTGCCTGACCGAACCCAAGTCCCTAAAACTTAAAAAACCACCCCAAAAGAGCTTTACTCCTCCTCTCCTGCAGTCGCCGTCTCCCTAACAGTCGATCAGCCAGAGTTCGGCAAGCCAGGGCAGCAGACTTGAAAGGCTTTCAAAGTTTGCTCAGAACAAAAAGCCGAGTGTCTTTTTTTTTTTTTTTTTTTTTTTCCCAAAGGAAGAATAAGACCGGCTGCACTGAAAAAATAAAACCGCTGAGATGAAGTCGACAGCTCTTTTGTTCTTCCTCTGGATACTCTGGTGAGTAAAACATCACCTGCCAACGCACCTCAGGCTGGGACTAGTGGGGACTGTTCGTAACTAGATCTGATTTTCTCTGCAGGCTGGTTGTGCCCAGACCTTGGTCTCTCGGATCTCTCTAAGGAACTACCCACCAGCTGAAAACCCAGAGGGGAAAAAGGGAGGAGAAAGAAGAACGAGGGCGGGTTAAACCTTTGCAGTCAGATGCCAGCATTAAAGCTCTGGCAGCGAAACTGAGTAAGAGACAGTTTAGAAGTGGAAATGCTGCAGAGAAGAGAAAGGGGTGAAGTCAGGAGGAGTTTCCAAATGCACCGCTTGGGGTGGAGAGCGTCCAGCTCCCCATCCCGAGTGATGCATTGCGAGCACTGGACACACTCCCCGGACACACTCCCCGGACACACTACCCTGGACACACTACCCTGGACACACTACCCTGGCCAGGGTCCCCCACGAGCCGGGCTGTGGGGACCCCCATGTCGGGAGGAAAAGCACAGCAAAGGCAAACGCGAATCTCGGGCCATACCTCGCAGTCCCGGCAGCACGGCTGAGGGAACTTCAGGCTCTTGGACAGGCTGGAGGAATCTGTGGGTTTTAGAAGGAGGCAGGAGGAAGCCGAAGGGTGGGCTGGGTTTCCCGCTGCCTCTCCCCCTCCTCCTCCTCGCTATCTTTCCAAATCCGTCTCTTCCTCTCCCCCTCTAAGTGGGCAGTCCCTCCTGAGGCACAGCCTGGCTCCAAAGGATAGACCAGAGAAATCAAGCCGGAGATCAAGGGGTCCCTCGCGGGGACAGAGCAGCCCTCAGCGCAGCCCTCCCAGCAGAGTCCCTGTCACAGCAGCTCCCTGCTCTGCTGCCGTGAGTTTTCAGTGCTCTGTCCCTCTCGGACTGACAGCAGGGGGGATGGGGGAGTGCCAGCTCTCTGCTTGGTTTTTACACCTCTTAACCACTTCACCTGCTGCAATTATGTTAAATGCTGTCATTTCTCAGCGGAGTAGCTCACTCCCTGAGCTGGTGTTTCCCATCCTCGAGGGCATGCAGAGGAAAGCGGGAGAGCTTTTGCTCGTCCATGCTGTCCCCTAACACTGCTGATATCTGTGACTGCCTTGTGGAGAGGGAGAGGAAAGAATGACGCAGGGAATGTGGAGGATAGAGACATATCTGAAATATGCTGTAAGTAGGCAGAGAAATGCTGGGCTGGTAGATGTGACTCTCAGCAGGCTGGTCTCTCTGCTGTGGTTATCGTCCAGCAGATCTAGACTGATTGAACAAAACCCACAGTCAGAATTGCCAGTCAGCTGAATTCAGTGGTCTCTTCAGACATCACTCAGTATTTTGACTTTACAGATCATAACTCAGCTGGAGCAGCTGCCCAGCCAGAGGGAGCCAAGCAGCAAAGCTGTTTCGAGTTGAGTTTTCCCATCTGTTCCTCTCTATGCTCAGGGTGAAAACCCAGCTCTTCTCTCCTTGCTTCTCTCCATGGCTGAGAGGATCTGAGGTGCATCTGCTCCCTCAGAACCAGCATGGCCATGGCATTGCACTGCAAAGGAGAGCCAGCAGCCAAAAATTGCTACAGTTTGGGCATCCCTAAAGAGTGTCTCCGTGCCATACAGGGCTGTTCTGAGCCCTGTGGATAATCCAGCCCTTTGCAGCTTGTGATCCTCCTGTGGCATCAAACCTCACCCCAGGGCTGGTCTCCAGGGGCTGCTGGAAAGATGGTGTCTCATGTAGCCAGCAGGACTGAGGACATCTGGGCACCAGCAGTGTGATTGTGCTGGGTGAAGGACACCCAAGACCATAACAAAATTCAACATCATGTTTTGTTTTGGCTGCCTGGGGTTTGGGTTCATTCCTTGTGATTATGTGCTATCTTTGAGAGGGGCTGAGACATGGACCTGGGTGCTTAACTCTTCCCACTGATGTTGCTGAGGATTTAGATGTCAACACAGGGACTGGCCTGTGATGACCTCTGGGCTGTGCTGGCTCCTTGCCCTGCAGGATGCCTGCTTGCTCTGTAGGATGCCTGCTTGCTCTGTAGGATGCCTCCTTGCCCTGCAGGATGCCTGCTTGCTCTGTAGGATGCCTCCTTGCTCTGTAGGATGCCTCCTTGCCCTGCAGGATGCCTCCTTGCTCTGTAGGATGCCTCCTTGCTCTGTAGGATGCCGTTGTGGTTCTGTATCAGCTCACTCCTCATCCATCTCCGTATCTCTCATCATCTGTATCTCTTACAGCACTTCTGCTGCATGTGAGAGATCAGATGTAAGACTAAACATCCCATGGCCAACAAGGAACAAAATATAACCACAACAGAAAGGGAAAGCAGCGGGGAAAGATAGGGGAGGGATTCATGAAAACCCATCATCACTTCCCAGTGAACAGGTCAATCTCTGTGATCAGGCAGCTCAGGAGGCTGGTGGCAAAGAACAAGGGAAGAAAATCTTCTTCACCCATTTCTTTTCTTGGCTGCACACTTCCCAAAAGCCACCCCTGGGTGCTGATATGTGGGTGTTGATACCACTCACAGAGACATCCATAAATATTCCATGTGACCCTCCCAGGTCCCTGGGGAGGCTGGATTTATAATGGTGTCTAAGACTCCATGGGTCCTTCTAATGCAACCAGCTGGAGCACCTTGTCCTCCCACCACAAGTGTCCGTAGCTCCCAGGTGCAGCCCAGTGCCACTTGTAGGTCCAGTTTGGCTCCAGAGGTCACACATCCCCTAAGCCAAGGTTTCATTTGCTTGATTCATATCCCAAGGAGCTGAACACAGCTGTTGAATGCTCTCTGCAGTAGATTAGTCACGACTCGCATTGAAATTGTACCGCTGCTGGTTCTTCTCAGGAAAAAAAAAAGACATCTGGAAAAAATTTTAGAGAGGAAAAAAAAAAAAGAAGAGAAAAGGAACCACAACTTTTCTAACTGACAACGTGGCAATTGCTCTGCACTGTAGCCTGAAGCTAAGACCTCTGCTAAGGGCTTAGACAAATGATAGTGCCATGGAGATAATTATAGCAGGGATTTCTTTATGGATGTGGTGGCTTAGACCCTGGGTCTGAGCGAAAGCAAAAAGCAGTGATGCAGTCACATCTGGAAATGGCCCCCAAGCTCATCCAGTGAGCCCAGCGGGGTGGGAGTGAGGGGTGCTCATGGTGCTCCACGCACATGGTGGGGGCAGCCGGGTCCTGCACCTTGGGAAGGACACACTGCCAGGCATCAGCGGTGGGATGCAGGGGGACCACACGGAGGGGGAAACAAGAGCCCGCAGCAACTGGCTGGCTCGTTAAACTCAGCAGCTTTAAAAAGCTCCAGAAGCAACTGAGAGCTTGCAAAGGAACTCCTGGAAAGTCCTTTCCACTCTTGTAAGGCTTAGTGGGGTCATCAAAGAGGAGATTTTGGTGTCAGGCTATCAGGAGGAAAACTGGACCTCACACACGTTTAGAAAGTTGTCTTATGCCATCTGGGGCACCGGACGGGCAGGGGATTGCCCAAGGGGCCTCCACAGCCCTGGGAGCCCTGGTAGGGCTGCAGCAGGTCCAGCTCAGGCTCCTGACCATGTGCCAGTGGGTGCTTTGGGCACAGTGGATGAACCCCAGGGCTCCCGGGGCTCGCTCCCAGATCAAGTGACTGCACAAACTCAGATGGAAACAGCAAACAGGGCAAGACCCTTTGAGGCTTGAGCTCATTTTACAGCAAAGCCAAGAGGTCTGGAGGGGTGAGGTTTGAACTCCAGCTAACCCCTGTTCAAAATCCAAATTTCTTCATCGTGCTTTGAGCCAGGTTGGGCAGATCTGGGCTGGCGCAGTTGAGAAAATCCTGTTGCTTTCCAAGAGGGGAACAATTCTGCTGTAAGAGATGGGGGAAAAGGCAAGTGAGCAGCTCTGTGGGAGTGATACAAGTGTGGATTAATAATCCTGCCATCTTCTGCTCACTAATTTGTCAGTCTGAGAAGCCTTTCCTTCCCTCTGCTCTGGGAGGGATTCTCTAATGAGTTTTTCTCTAGAGGATGTGTCTGCATTAATTGCTGGTGGAGGCTGCTGCAAAACAATGAACCCAAAGTGCATATAAATAAACAGGATGCCCTGGAACCACTGTGGTAATGTAATTTGCTAAGTCTTCGTCTCTGGGTGTGTGGCTGAAGCCTGAGCTCCTCACAGGTGCAGGGCAGTGTGGGGGAAGTCAATGGCTGCAGGGGTGGGAGCCCAGCACCCAGCTCAGGAAAAGTTGAGAGTAAATGCAGAGCAGACAGGAATCTGCTTATCCCAGGAATTTCCCATCTCTCCTGCTCTCTGGGAGTGTGTCAGCTGGAGGGTTTCTGGTTTTTTCCATTTCAGAAGCAGATCAGAGGCAGAAGGGCTGTGCTCTCTGGGCTCGCACTAAGCAGATGTAGGGCCACTGAAAGCACCATCTGCACAGGGCAGGATGAACCCAAACTATCTTGGGAACATGCCTGAGAGTGTCTCATGTAGGACAAGGAAGATGGGATGGGACTCTGCCCCTGAGCTGAGCCATAGGACTGATGCCTGGTTCAGATGGAGCAGACGGATGCTCAAGGTCTTTTCCTGTGCCTGCACTGGGGTGCTGGTCAGAAGCAGACGGAGAAGGAGGAGTGGATGTCATTGCAGATTCTCAGCTGTAATCCAGAGGCCAGCAGGGCAGGAGATGGAAAACCAGCTGTGCACAGCTCTGCAGTGAGTCACAGCCTGGGAGCAGGCTGCAGAGCTAGAAAGCAGGACAGGCTTACTGTGAAATGTCTTGCTCTTTCCATGATGTGTGTGGGCTCTCACAGCTGTCCCAGGGTTCTCTGGTGGAAGGCTCTTCCATGCCCCATGGGGAAGGTCTCTCCTCTGCCTCTTTCAAACTCCCCCTGCATTATCATCTCACTCACTTGGAAATGTGTGGGGCTGCAAGCTTGGGAGAAGCCTGTCTGTCCTCCCTGAAACCAAACTGAGGCCAAAGAAGCAGGGGAATAAAATCCATCACCTTCCTCAGCTGTGGTGCAAGACAGGAACTCTGTGTGCTGCAGCTGCCCCTGCGCTGCCCAGGATGCTGCTCATGGGCATCACGTCTGAACACCCAGAGAGGGTGGCAGATTAAACCCCTCTGGCTGTAGCCCCTCACCACGTCCCTGTGGCAGAGTCCCTACAGCCCTGCCTGGACACATTGCACCAGGCACCGGCACACAAGAGCTGTCCTCAGCTGATTTGAAACACCCAGGCACATCCAGCCTGGCTGAGTTTAATCCCAGCCCAACACCTACAGTATCCAAAAAACCTGATTGTTCCAAAAGGCCCCTTTCTGCAAGGGGCTGTTCCCTATTAGTCCTGGGCACGAGGATGTTGTGTGCCTGAATTACAGTCGGGTGTCTCAGCCCTCCTCTGCTGTTGCTTGAGGCCTTGTGCTGCACTTGTGCCTGTGACTTGCAGAAGGTGAAATAAAACTTCCAGGAGGGAAGGGCTGCTACCTCCAGGTAGTCCCACCTTGCTCCTGGTGTTTACCTACGATGCACTTTTGAGTCCTCTTGGGCCTGACAGATGCGGTTTGGCAGCTTTTGAAGGATATTAATAGAACTGCTTGAGGAAATAAACAGGAATCCACTTTCAAGCCCCTGGGGCATGTGGGGAGAGGGAAGCTCCTGGGCTGCAGTGGCAGCTCTTTTCCATGGAGAAACAGTCTAAAAGGCAGCTTTGATGGGAATACCCAGGTGAAGCTGTGCCAGCCCCAGAACATCAAATGCCGTCTGGAGAGCAGTGGACATAACCATGGGTGAGGAAAAGACCAGAAAGGCAAATTTGAGGGTTCACAAGGCTCTCGGGGGCCAGCTGCATTTGGTTTTTTGGGTCATGAGTGTGAGGTCCTCTAAGAGAAGCTTGATTCTCAGATGAGTTGGCTACTTACCCCACAACCCTTCTTAATTTAATTGGCCATACCAACTTACATCTAAGGGAGGAAAGCAATGGTTTTTCTGGGCCATGTCTATGCTGGGAGCCCATTTAGAAGGCTCCCTTTGGGAATGTGATGCAGTGGGCAGGCTGGTGAGTGTCCGTGGGGCCAAACAGTGATGGGGCAGAGCTGCCATGGATTGGAATTGCAGCTGAAGCAAAGCAGGCAGCAGGATTTGGTGTCCTCAGCATAACTTGATGTCCCCAGGATCCAGAAGCTGAGAACATGGGCTTTAAGTGAGGGCTGCTTTCGCTCCAGGCTTGTGCATTGCCAGAGGCAAAGAGGAGGAGGGAAAGCCAGTCTTGAGGAGGGCAAGGCACACTGGTGACAGGCAAGCTGGAATATGAGTTGAAGCCTGGAAAGTTTAGCAGTTCCCTGTGGAGGCTGAAAAACAGGACTTTAGTGTCCTCCTATTAACCCTCATTGCTGGCAAAACCCTATCAAAATATCCCCGCTCCCGGGCAGCCCTGCCCCGCTTACAGTAACTCGGTGTGTGCACGGCTCCGTGCTCCCAGCTGCTCCCCATCCCCTGCCCCCTGCACAGCCTGTGTCCTGCTGTGACACAAGCCAGGACAGGCACCGGACAGAGCGATCCCGAGAGGCCACATCCCCTCTAGCACTGCTGGTGGATGAACTCCTACAGCATCCCTGGGTGGGAGCGGAGCTGTGCGGGAGCTGTGGCTGCATCCAGGCAGGACACAGGGCGGGGGGTGTCTGAGGTGCCTGGGCCACCCCCGGCTGAGCCCACACATATCCACCCTGAGAATCCACATTTTTCTATCTATTGCTCTGACACTTTCTGCTCGAGCTGAGCTCACTTCAGAACAAGCCCTGGCTTGAGATGTACCAGATGACTGAGCCAGGCTGCCAGATGCAGGAGGCTCCATGAACAGGGTGCCCTTTAGAGGAGACAAAATGGGATTGGTTTTGGCGACATTCTTTTGGAAGGATGGGGTACAGAGGGAAAAGCAAGCAGCTGTGCTGGTGCTTGGTTGCCCACTGGGGTTACATCACCACAGCCAGTCACAGGCAGCTGTAGAAGCTGGCAAAGAGGATATTAGGGGAGACAGTAGGAAATATTTTTTGACAAGACTTTGGGGCAGGATATCCTGTGAGCCTGAGCCACCCCTGTCATGCAGGAGCCGTGTGAAAGGGTGTAGGGTCAGGTGGGCAGGGCTGGTAAAAGGCAGTGCTGAGAGCCACTTCGTGATTTTAACATCTGGTGACTGTGATTTACAAACACAGCCACTCCAGGCCAACATCAAGTGCAAGCACTGACCTCCACACCATTTCTGCTTGCTGGCTCCTTTCAAATCATCTCCTAGTGCACTTTTGAACCACTCTAAGCTCCCCTGTCCAGTGTGGATTTTACTCCAGGGAGTTCAAGTTCCTTAAAATATTCCTACCTTGAGCAATTCAGATCTTTAAGGCCATGCACAGATATTCTGTTCCTTGCAAGGGCCAGTCAGTGGGGGAATCATTTGCATCATCTGTATGGAGCTTGATGGAATTTCACTGATGAGGGAGTAAAGGAAACCCAAGAGGACACAACCCCCTTAGCTGGATGAAAATACAGCGGACATATGTGGGCAGAAAATACCTCGTCCATCACTGCTTCGGTGTGATGAGTTCTGGGGATCTCAATTTAGCCCTGAAGCTTGTTTACTTCCCTTCAGAAAACCACCATCCCGTTTGGCCGGGGTTTGGCAGGAGCAGTGCTGTGGGCAGGGCTGTGGGAAGGCTTGGGGCTGATACTGCACCGTGTCTGTGAGCTTGGGGCAAGGTGGGACGTGGGCAGCCCCAAAATAGCGAGGTCATGTGGGGCCCTGAGCAAACACAGTGACTTTCCATCCTGTGCCTAGCCCAGAGCAGGGTCCCTCCCTCAGGACCTGCTGCTAAAATTAGCAGTGTTTCCCCATGCCGTATGCCCTGCATATGTTATCAGCAGCTGTTTAAGGAAATGGAGGGACCAGAATCACAGTTTAAAAAAACCTACCAGATTTGGAGAAGTCCCTTTTAAGCTTCTATTTTATGGGAAAAGCAGAGAGAAAAAATTCTTCCTGAAATGGGGGCTCTGAGGGAGAGAACATTGGACTCTTTCCTGTGTGATGCTGCTGTGAGATTGCTAATGAACATTAATTGTATCAGGCATCTGCAAAGACTAACCAGAAAATTACAGAGATGAGACACAAGCATTGGTTATGTCACCCCACAGTCCCTTAACTTCAGATGTGCCCAAAGGTACAACTTGCATCCTCTCCCATGCCTGCCCACGTCACCCCAGGCAGCAAGATTGCCCAGGATTTACTACCAAGATTAATGGAGTGGATTTTTAATGGCATGAACACTCAAAATATTCTGTTGTTCACTGAGGGGGAAAAGGTGGGAACTGGGAAATTAAGGAAACAGCAGCTTTCTCAATGAGGGGGATGGTGCAGGGAATTGTCTGGGCCCATCTGGAGATACTCAGCTGCAAAACAGGAGGGAGACCACACTGTGCTTTTGGATAATTGATGGCCACCCAGCTGGATCCAGGCACCAAACCCACTGTGGGGATGTTCACCTATTCCCTTCGCTAATGCACACAGAGGCTGATGAAGCTGTGCACAGCGAGGGCACCCGGGCAGCTGCCAAGGGAGCTTGGCTCCTGCCTGTGCCCAAGGGCTCCTTTCCTGCTTCTCTCCCCGGGCAACTCTGAGGAATCCCAGAACCATAGAAGAGTTTGGATTGGAAGGGACCTTTAAAAGTCATCCACTGCAACCCCCAAGAACAGCATCCTCACTGCCTGAGGTGTGCCTGGCCTGACACTGATGTCATCTCACTCAAGGCTGGGCCATTCACGCTGGTTTTTCTCCAAGGCATTACAAATAGTGAGTGCTACCAAGGGAATCTGTTCTGCTTCTGGATGGAAAGTGTGGGTGAAAAGGCTGGATGAGAAGGGAGATCTCTTTCTCTGACCCCTCCCCAAATCAGAAGGTTTATCTGTCTTCCTGAGTTTTTGGGAGCTGTGTGGAAGAAATGAAGGGAGGGACTAACTGGGAGCGAGATCTCATCTCCTGGCCCCTCTTCTTGCCCCTACCAATGGTCACATCTGGAGTGTGGTCCCAGCCTGATGTGTCCAGGAGGGGCTCCAGCCGCTGGTCCCCAGCCCGGGAGCAAGGTCTGCCCTGCAAACCAGGGTGGGCCCATGGCAACTGGGACAGGGACACTTTCCCTCCTGCTCCCCCCCAGCTGCGAAGCTGAGACCGCCGGGGACAGAGGGACAATGACGGTGTGGGGTGCAACGCCTGGCTTTCAGTTTGACGCAGACACACAAACAAGTTTGCTGCTCTGGCAGGAACTGGCCGCTCCTCTGTTGGAGTTGCAAATCTGGAAATAACAGCTGGAGGTTTTCAGCATTATCCTGGTCTAGGGATGAATTTTAACACTCTCTGGCATTGGGTTGGGTCTATTGTTTTCCATGGCAAAGAGCAGTTCATGCTCCGCTCCCTTTGCCTCAAAGTGGCTCTTCAGCATTGATCCCGAGTGCATCTCCTGCTGTTCATTGGATCTCTGGGTGGCCCACAGGGAAGGTTTGCTGGCTTCCTGCAAGGCCTGGGGTGCAGCTGAGCCCATGCCATTCCACTGGCATGCTGAGACCCTGCTTGGAGGAATTGTGAACAGTTCTCTGTCAGGGAGAAGGAAAGCAAGGGGATGGCAGGAGGGGCTTGGAGACACTTTGCCAAGATCATTTCTGGACTCCATGTTTCTGGTTTTTCTCTGGACACATCAGGACTTGCATCTTCAGCTGTTCATAGCAGAGCTGACCAGCACTAGTGGCAAAGGATAGTGATCCATACCTGGGGATAGACGTCTGTGTCTTCAGTACACGGACCCTTGGCGAGAAGCTCAGCACAGAGCCTTTAGAGTCAGAGCCAGCCTCCTGCCTTCCTATGCTCTTGCTTCGACCATACTTTGACATATTTTGATCTCAGGGCAAGGCAAGCTTGGAGGGCTGCTACTGAAACTGGAAAGCTAAAAATCCCCCAGCAGCTGTAAAGCCAGTGGGGAGGACTCTGGATGTGCCACATCTCTGCTTTTTTGGCAAAGGACAGGCTGAATTAAGAAAGCAAATGGAGAGGAAACTGGAGAAATAAGAGCGGCTCTGTGAGTCAAGGACACTCTGGACTCAGTCCCATCCCAGTTGCCTTGGAAATTGGATCGTTCCCACCGAGCTGCCTGCTTTGCTGGCTGCTCCTGGGAGGGCACAAGCATGGAGCACTGGACAGATGCAGGGGAAGGAAAAACCACAGGGAAATACAGACGCAAATGCTGGTACCAGGGTTTTCTCCACCAAAGGGAGACCCTTTGCCTTTGTCCCACGCCTTTGTGGGGATAATACAATAATACAATAGTAATAACCAGCTCCCACCAGCTCAGCAGAGACACAAAGGCAAGGGAAAAGCCAAAGGACCTTAGGCTCTATTTGTAGAGCAGCACAGCACAAGCCTGCACTGTGGCTTGTCCACAGAGCCCGAGACAGCCCCAGGGACCCCAGGGCTGCTCCCCAGGCACCCCTGCCCGGAGCCCTGGAGACAGCCCTGTGTCCCATGCAGACTACTGATGCAATCGGTGGGATCACCCTGACAATAGCTGTGTGGGCTGGGTTTTTTGAAGCTGTGCACAACAGATTAAGCTCGAGGCCCTGGTTGTGATTGCTGGGCATTGTGCACTCTGCTGACATTGGCTTCTGTGGGCCAAGCTCTGCCCATGGCCCAGCAGGAGCTTCGGAGGGGGGGAATTGCTCCATCTGAAATGGTACTTGCACACAGTGGATTCCTGGTCTGTTCAGGCACCTCCTTTTTAAGGTTTTACAAGGGGATGAGTTGTGTTTGTTGTTTTAGTGTTTTCTCACCCATCTGTTGAAAATGGGTGAGCAGGTCTCAGATGGGCTGAGAGAGAGGGTCCTGCCCTGGGAATTTCATACCAGCTGGGAATTGTGGAAAAGTCTGAAATGCTGCAGGATCTCTCTTCTGGCTGTGTCTTGCCCCAGTGACAGCAACCCACTAGTCTGGACTGGTGAAGAGGAAATATGAACCTAGCTCTGCAGCACCCAGCAGGGCTTTGGGAGATGCTCAGGAACAGACACGAGGAGCAGGGGGACAATAGCAGGAAGGGCCAGGCTGAAGGCTCCTGTCTATGCAGACCAGTTTCCCTCATCCCTTCCAGGTGACCTGGGACAGGCCCATGTAGCAGAAGAGTCAGAGGGCAGATCTGCTCCCCCCAGAGCAGCCAGGTCCTTGCATCTTGTCCTGTGTATCCCAGAGCCCCTCTGGGGAAGCTCCTCACTTATCAGAGCTGCTCCCACCCGCTCCCAGCCGCTGCCCCAATGTGCCACTGCCTGCAGCAGCTGTGGGACTGTGAACCTCAGCTCTCCAGAGCCCAATAAATTAAACCTTAGTCCAAAAGGGGCTTGGGCTGTCTTTTGCAAACAGAGGCTGCACAAAAGCTGCCTTTCTCCCTCTCGTTTGACTTTGTTTTCTCTCCCTCCCCATCTGCTTTTAGCCAAATTGTTGAATAGCTTCAGTATATACTGTGGGAGCCTAAAGCCAAAAGCCAGAGCATTGGGAAGGATGCAGAACAGCAGTGCCCTGTGGCCACTGCCTTCCGGAGGGGCTGGGAACTGTTTGCTACCCTTGCTCTGTAACCCAGCCTCGATCACCTTACTGAACCCTTGGAGAAAGCAGCTCCAAAAGAAAATATTTGTGCTCTGGCAAGCACACGTGTGCACATTTCCTGCTCTTGAAGTCCTTAATTAAGCCTGGTTTTTGTTTGTTTGATTTGTTGGGTGGTTTTCTTCTATTTTTGCTGCCACAGTCTTGGAGGGGGAGTTCGTCAGAACCCTGTGTGTTTTCCTGTTTTGGAGGGGGAGTCTGTCAGGTCCCTGTGTGTTTTGCTGTTTTGGAAGCTGCAATGTGGAAAGCTGCCTGTGATGGTCACCCAGGGAATCTGCATGTATCAACAGGGGAGTTGGGAACCAGCCAGGGCCTTTGATGTTGCTCTGTATGCCAGTGCTGCATTGGGACAGTTCTGCAAATGACCCAGCACAGAGCGGCCTCAGCCCAACTGTGGCCTCACAATGAGGTAGACTGGGTATTTGCAGACCTTATCGATTCAAGATCAGCACATTTAGTTCAGAGAGACCACCAAGCTTTTTCCAGCCAGTTTGGAGTCCCTCTGAAGGACCATGTTATGTGCAGAGATGTTTGACCACTTCAGGTGACGCTCGTGACTTTGAACACCAAGCCCAGGGCAACCTCCAGGTCCAGCTGCACAGCTTTAGCTCAATGTGCAGCTGCTCAGGGCTGATGTTGACCCCAAAAGCGTGGGGGTATGATCCTGCCCACCAGCCAAACATCAGTCATGGTGCTCATCACTTCCCAGCTCTGCCCTGCTGTGCCTGGGCTGTGAACAGGCAGGCGAGTGAAGGTGGAAGCCTGGGGCGGGCTGTTTCTTACAGCAAACATTTAGAAGCACAGTAAGACCAGAAAATCCCCATCTTTTGGTAATGAATCCCCCGTGTAACTGTCTCGACACCCGGATACGACACGCCTGTGAAATTCCTGAGATTGTTGCAAACTGAAGCCATCTTTCCCACCCTGAAATTTCACAGCAATTTACCTCTCCAAGCCACCAGGAATCACCATTTGCAGGCACTGAGGGGGGATCTCCTGTCCCTTGCCTGCTTTCTGCAGGCTGCGGTGCTATTTTGGAAATTCTCTCATTTACTGGGTGGTTTGACTGAGTACAACTGCTCCTTTGGCTAAAATCATCCCCGCCTGTCATCAGGTAATTAGAAAGTGCCCAAAAGCCAGTGGTGCTTAAGGCGGCCCTGGGATAACCACGGCTTTTCTTTTGTGGATAAAGGATTGGGCTTTGGAGGCTGTAGACTTTTCCACTGAAATTAGATTTCTGTTTAAAAAGCAGGGGAAGGTAACACTGGGCGAAAAATGACACCCAGAAGCACAGCAGCAATGCTGCAAACACTACAGAGATGGGTGAGAAAAGCAAATGCTGTCTGCTGGAAACACTGGGGGGGGGGGGGGGGTCAGAGGGGAAGATCATTTTGAGGCAGGGGAAACAAAAGAACTTTTAAAGCCTGTCCCTCAGGGTTTTCCCAGTTCTTACTGGTGCTGCAGCTAGAGGCAGTTCATGGATTCTCACAGTTCAGCTGGAGCTGGGCTGAGACCCTTCTGAAGAAACCAGAAGTGAAGAAATAAAAAAAAAAAAAGAAAAAAAGAAATCAGAAGTGAAGTCTCCCTGCTGCTGGGACGACATATTCATGGATGGCAATGCACCATGGACCTCACCAGCTGCTCATCCTGCTGACACATCACTCTTCCAGCAGGTCACTGGGATGTCCTGCAGAGCCAGGGTGTCTGTGGTATAGGAAAACTCCTTTTCCAAGTGCCACCCTTTCCTGTTTGCATTGCAAACTGAGCATTTCCGCGTCTGAAAACAGCCTCACAGCCTCAGTGTCTGGCATATTGTTTCCTGTGGAAAATATTGTGGCCACATTATCCATGTGGGCTTGCTGGGGTCCCTCTCCGTGAGATGCAGTCAAGCTCAGGCCAACGTGATAAATGAAGACGTTGCAGTTGGGCAGTGGTGGAACAAAGAAACTTTGCAGGGACTCTCTTACTCTTTTAGTCTATGAAGTTGTATTTTCTCCCAAAGCTTCTCCATAAACCTCTCAAGCAGCCACCTTGCAGGCCTGCTGCTCTGTTCAGACTCAGCCATCCTGCCCTAACTTCCCTATCCCAGCTGTATTCAGCCCAAGTGCAGCCCACACTCCAAAGTAAGGATTGCCACAGGGTGTCATTACTCAGCAGGCCAGAGCTTTCAGCAGTGTCTGGCCTCTCTGCCCACACTGAACAACGGAGGGGAGAGCTGGGAGATGGCAGCCCTGCAGATGGGTGCTGGAACTTCAGGTATCAGCACGAACCTCCCAGCTGGCTGTGGGTAGAAACCTCTCCTCGTCTGTCTCAGAGATAAGCAGGCTTTACCCAAAACAGAGCAAGGAAAAGGGAGCAGAACAGCCTGGGGAGTGTGGACAGCATAAGCTGCACCACAGAAACCGAGGATGAGCAGCCTGGTTTCAGCAGGACAGAGTGGGAGCTGCCCTGTGTGGGCACCTGCCAGTCCCCCTGCCAGCCTGGCAGACAGCAAGTGCCACTAGGACTGCTGGCTCCAAGGCCAGCTGTGCCATCCAGCTCCTCACCAAGCTGCCAGCACACGTCCTCCCCCAGCCACTGCCACCAAAGCTGAGCCACAGGCACCAGCTGGGCACTGGCCAAGCCTGGGAGGAAGCTGAAAGCAATAAATCATAACTGAGATTGGCAAACACCAGCTCAGAGCAGCAAGGGCAGTCTAGGGAAAGGGATTCGCTCACTCCCCAGGACCCTGGAGGGGTCACACTGGGCATCTGAGTGCATGGACACAAAGCAGAAATAGGTTGTGAGTCTGGGTCTTGGCTCTGGAAACTTCCTGCCACTGGGAGATTTTAATAGAAGAAAATAAAGCAGTGATGTTACACTTGTGGCTTTTAGCTTCCCTTAAACTAAACAGTAATAAAAAGTGTCTGCAACACATTCCTTGAAGTGCCTCTCCAGCTCCCTGCAAGTGCATCTACAGCAATTAATCACGCTTGGATCAAAGGTAAAGGACTTTGAAGCAGTAAACTACTCTAGGAAAAAATAAATTGCAATTATGTCAAAAGCAATCTCTTTGTACAAGTGCAAAAATTCTCTAAAATGCAGAGTAATCTTTTCCTCCAAATCTTAGCTGGTTTTCTTTTCTGTAGAACAAGCCCCATGTGACTGGTAGGCATGGGAGACATCCCCCATGTGAAACGAGAGACGGCGGACTGGGACACACACATGCAATCCCTCCCCTGGGCTGAAAACCTGAATTAAATGAAAGCAACAGTACAGCCCAGACCACTGGTCACTGGGGCCAGGAAATAAGAGACCTTGGATGTGCCCACACCCTTCTCCTTCCTCCATCCCTTCTGTATTTCTCATCAGCTCAGGCATTCTCCTCTGCAGACCTGTGCCTCACGGCCCCACCGAGCTCAAAAGGACACCGGGTTATCCTTGACCTATGGGGGCTGCAAAAGTCCCTTCCCAGAACTTGCATCCCAGATGGAAAGCTTGTATGTTCTGTGATGGAAAAATAACTTCCAAGACACAGATTCCCTGAATCTAAGTGACATTCAAGCACAGTTCTCCTGAGATGTGTCCCTCAGGCAGAGGTTGCAGTCAACTTCTAAGGATAGCTGCAATTTCCTGGGAGACCTGTCTTGCATGGGAAGGGGAGTTTCCCATCCCTAAAAGCCATCTCTTTCACAGAAAACCACTCAAAGCAGTACAAAGACACACAGGACACACAGACATGCACTGAAAGTTAAAAGCAGCGCCTCGATTTACTGTGGGACTAGAAACACGACATAACCTCCTCCTCTAGATCTCTCCACTTCTAAAGCCCAAGGCACAGCAGTCTCCTCCCACCAGCCCTCTACTTTCCGACATCTGGTAAAGGTCAAATGACACAGCAAGTCGGGAAACATGCAAACAGTTAAG
Source organism: Corvus hawaiiensis (assembly GCF_020740725.1). Lineage (NCBI taxonomy): Eukaryota > Metazoa > Chordata > Aves > Passeriformes > Corvidae > Corvus > Corvus hawaiiensis. Next base: position 6,584,450 of record NC_063227.1, on the reverse strand, counting down.
CCATCTTTTTGCTGAAGTCATGTTTGAGGTCCTGCAAAATAAATAAATGAATAAATAAATAAATAAAAGGAAAAGAATACCAAGGCCCAGAGATAATGTTATACAGAGATGCCCTCTGTCGGTCACAAGACAAAGGAAATCTATCCACCAGAGCCAAGGACTTGCAACTTCCCTCCTTCCTTTTACAGATGGGCCCCTAAAAAATATTCCCTATGTGGTGTGCAAAACTTACATTTAGTCGATTTTCAGCCTGACTGCTAAAGGGATCTTGCAAGGGCAGTCCAGTCCCCTGCTCTCCTTTGTTTTGGATCTTACGATTCTTGGATAAGTCAAAGAGCTTCAGTAAAAATCCAACAGGAAAACAAAGGCATCCAGAGAAATGTTCTGCCACGCTGGCCAGCCGAACTGACTCACCAGCTGCCCTGATGTCATATAAGGAAAGAAATGGGAAAATGGGGCCAGGAAAAGAGACACATCCCTGTTATTTGAGACTGACTGTGCTGTAATAGTTAAATTCTGCAGGCACTTGACACATAGTCCACAACTCCCTGCAAGTTGTAACAGCCCTTGCAGTCAATACTGAAAACTATTTGAGGCAATAATCAATTCAGAGCACGCCTCTCTCTGTTGAAGTGGGGGTGTTATTTGATTACAGCTATGATTTTAAACAATTTCTAAGAAGCACTGAGAGCCTGCTCAAATGATACAAACTGCAGATTTTAAATCTGTTGTCAGTCTATTAAACAGTGCAGATCTATTGCACACACATCACTATCAGCTCAGCTCTTTCTTGTATCAGTTTAATTCCTGCTGGTATAAATCCCTGATTTAATTTACTGACTGAGAATTAAATCAGCATGAACTAGTTTCAGTGCATCTGTGCTGGGTATTTGTGATCATCCAACTAGACCATTTAAAAAAATGTCATTGGACCAGAAAGCTCCACTGACAGAAACAAATTCTTAGGAGATGCAATGTAATAATTTTGCACAGTAAAGAACAATACATGCAGTGAGTGGGCAGCCCTCTCCCACTTTATTCTTTCCTACTGAAATTGAACCTTGTCTGCCAATATATTTTACAGTCAGGAGAGTTTTGTACATGTCTTCATAGTGCTGGAATTCTGGGAAAATTGACAGGCTGCAACAATCGGGTTGTCACTGGGGTAGACAGTTGGCCAGGGACTGTGTGTACTGGGAGCTATTCTGAAACCCAACATTTTACATCTAGAAGAGTGCCAGGGAGCTGCTGTTTTTCCATCCTTGAGTTTAGTGGAGGATTAACAGCGTTATCAAGAGCTGTTGGAGGTCCTTGTGGTAAGAACCAACCCACAGCATCACGCACCCACAGCGGTCTTTGTGTCCCATCACCCTCACTGCTATTGCTGGGGCCCACCACTCTCTCTGGCCAGCTGTTAAGCGCGTTTGGGATTTGTTTTCATGCGCAGTATGCTCTGGCAAACTCTAGGTTCACCTGGGAATGGCACAGAGGCTGAGTTCTACCTCTTAACTACAGCCAAGGCTGGGATCACACGGTCTTTGCAGGATAGCTAAGGGGTCCCTGTGTGTGCTCCAGCTGCTTCTCGGATATGAGGGGTTTGCTGAAGCTGGACCTGCAGGTCTTTTTAAATTTGTGCTTTCCAGGAAGAAGCCTGTTTTACTGGGAGAGCTGGAAAAAGCTCAGATGACTCTCTTCCACACTGGATACAGCTGGTATATACCTAGCTCCTCACACCAGGCAAGGCTACTGTGCAGACTTCTCCCCGAGGTAGGAAGCATTCTTTCCAGTCTTCTTGAGGGTTTCCAACAGGGTGTCAACGTTGTGCTCCGAGTCGATACACACCTTCTTGTTGGGCAGGTCAATGTCAAAGTTGACACCTATGAGGAAAAAAATTTTGCATAATTAGAAGCAGCCAAATGGTGTAAGCACAGAGAAAGCTCACCTTCACACATCTGTGCTCCCCAGGCCACCAGTCAAATGGACATTTATCTTCTGCCAGCGCACTCTGATACCACCACCAGCCAGTAAAACCAACCTGGTGTCCTGCCAGCAGTGGTGTGAAGAAAGCCAGATCTGCTCTAGCTGTACATCAGGCACCAGTCTCTCACCTGCTTTTATCTGCTGACCCCACCTTGGATCAACGCAATCACTCATGCAGGAATCAGAGTAAGCTGAGTTTAAACCAACCACTAAAATTTCCACCCAGCTCAGCCTGGGCTCAGCCTGGTTTAGTGTGGATAGGGTTAGGAAAGGCTCAGGACAGGATTCCTAAACTGGTGGTACCACCTAACAGCTAGAAGTAGAAGGAGGGAAAAGACATTTCCATGTGTGGATTTCCCAGTGGCTAATAAAGGTGAGCCACTCTCAGTCCAGTGAGAGGAACTGGACATGCAGTCTCCATCCAGTTATGTATTTTCACAAAACTTGTAGGTGTGTATCACCTTTGAGAGCTCTGCCACATCATCACATGAGGCTGATACTGGCCAGCCTGTTGAAGAGTGATGGAGGTGCTGCCAACCACACACAGAGAAAATAGGATTGTTACAGCCTGGTAACGGGGTCTGGAACAAGTTGCAAGGCCTTTGCCTTGGTGGCTGGAAGCTGTTCTCCCTTGGAGGGGAGCAGGTCCTCACAATTGATGAGTGCAGGCCAGATCCTTCTCTCTGGGAAATGCCAGCAAACAGGAGACATGGGTTATAATTTTCCAGGTAGTATTAAAAATAGCCTACACAGACAACCACCGAATGCTCTGCTCAGCAGCTCTTCACTGTGACTGCTGATGACACATTCAGGGAAGCACCACAGACACCCCAGGCCTCCTTGGAAACAAGGCCAGGCAGGACATTCACCTCCCTTCCTTCTGGCAGCCTGAGCTGGGGTCTACCAGTGTCCTTCCCAGAGGGTTCAGGGTGAGGCCCTGGTGACTCAGAGCCACCTGCAGCCACGGCAGCTCCTTCCTCCCTTGACACTTCTCCAAGGGTCACGGACCTGCAAACAACCAGTGACTTGTTACCAGCTAAGGAGCAGGCTCAGAACAGAGCAAGGAGAAGTTTCCAACTTTCACCCACAGTGTTAGCCTTCAGGATAGAGGACCCCAGGAAACTGCCCTGGAGCTGGCTGTCCCACACCCAGCACTGACCCACCTCCCAGCCTGTGCAGGACACGGGTGACCGCATTGGAACAGCCTTCACAGGTCATGTCCACAAAGAACTCGTGTTTCTGGAAAGAAAAGAGGCAGTCGAGGGGTCAGGGAGGCCACAGCTGGAAACACACCACAAGCACTTGTCTTCCACACTTGCCTTTTTCCTTGTGGAGGTGGGTTCAAAGCCTCCCAAGCCAAAAGGTCCACACACACCCCACTAAGAGATCTTCAGCAAAACCAAGAGCTCTTGGTACTCCTTCCTATGGTGTCCTTGTGCTGTCCCCCACAGCATAATCCTGAGGGGCCTTTGGAGATTGTCTGGCTACCTCCAGAGTCAGCACAGGTTGCCATCTCCACAGCCCCTGCTGGACTCACTCAGCTTGCCCAGGGGAGCTCAGGAAAAGCAAATCTCCTGCCTCCAGCTCCTCACCGACTTAAGTCTGCGAGGTTTTCAGTGCTTCCCCACCCTGGTTCTTCTTGTGTCTACAAGGCTTCTGGCCCCCAAAATAATAAAAATATAAATAGAACAGAAATTTAAAGAGCATTAGTGCTGTTTTTTCATCCCTCCACTCCACTGGGGCCCCAGCAGTATCTTCACTTGTGAGCAATACTGGGTCAACAAAACATTGTTTGCCTGTAACTAACCACCGCCTTCAACCTTTGGCACTGGATGGGTCCTAATTTCTTTCTCTTGCACATGGTTTTTGCTTTCCTTAAAAAAGGGAAGTAAAGCTATTGTTCATTTGTTACGAGCAACCTGTATTTCCTTCTATTCAGAACCACCCTGTGCCCCCTGCCACTGCGAGGCTAAAATCCTCTTGGGATCATTCACCCAGGAAGGAGCTTGGGATGGAAGTTCCCATAAGCTTGTTTTTTTTCAGTGTAATTGCCATTTTCTTCATTTTTATTTCCCAAAGGCCTTGGATGCTTTGGGGAGGTGTACGGGCAGTGGGAAGGAGGGTCCCATCAATGCTCCCCTTCTGTGCCTGAGCCCTGGGAGCTGGGGGGGGACCTGGGGTTTGGGGGAGTTCGGGACCGGGGGAGCCTTGGAATTTGGGGGAGCCCTGGGGGACTGGGGGACCCTTGGGGTCTGGCGGTGCTGCAGGATCTGGGGAAGCTTTGGAGGGCTGCGGGAGCCCTGTGAAACTAGGGGAGCACCGAGGATTGGGGGAACCCAGGGGGCTGGGGGAGCCTCGAGGACTGGGAGAGTCGGGGGAGGGGTTGGGAGATGTCCCAGAGGCTGGAGGAGCCCTGGGGAGCTGGGAGAGCCTCGAGGAGCTTGGGGGAGCCCCGAGCACTGGGGGAACCCTGGGGATGTTCGGGGGCTGGAAGAGGGCATGAGGAGCCCGGGGGGCTGAAAGAGCCTCGGAGAGTCGGGGAACCTCGGGGACTGCGGGAGCATCGAGGGCTGGGGGAGCCCCGCTGCCGCTCCCGGTACCGGGCAGTGCCCTCCCTTCCCCGCCGCCCCGCCACGTCCCCGGCCCCACAGAGCCCCACCGAGCCCCATAGAGCCCCAGAGAGCCCCCGGGGCCCCTCCGGCCCCGCCGCCCGGCCCGCACCCACCGGCATGGCTGAGCTGCGGCCCCGGATCCCGGATCCCCGATCGCGGCTGCGGGCGCGGCGCGGAGGAAGGGGCGGGCCGGGCCCGGCCCCATGGCGCGGCCGCGGCCTCGGGAGGCGGGGATGCCGCGGAGGGGGAAGGAAAAAGCGGCGGAGGGATGGGGACTGGTCCATGTGGAGCTCCAAAACCTTGCCGGGTGCCGTGCCCGCTTCCAGGCTAAAGATCAGCACGGACAAATGGCTGTGGGAGGGAGGTGGGGAGAGCCATGAAGATGGGGCCGGGCTGCTAAAGAAAGCTCGTTCCTCTCCGTCTTCTAAGGTTTTGAGATTTATTGGCTTGGGAGAGGTCCTGTAGACTGGATATCGAGGGAGGGAGGTTTGGGGGGAGACTGTAATGCAGAGCAGGTTGAGAAGAAGGGTGCTGGTCCCTGAAGATGCGGTGCTTTGTTTGGTTTTTTTTTTTTTTTTTTTTTTTTTTTTTTTTTTTTTTTTTTTTTTTCCCTTCCCTGGCTGTATGGTCCTTTGAATGAAAAACGAGTCCCTTTCTGAAAAACTTGTGTCAAGGTGGAGGAGGCTGTTGGGGGGCCCGGGAGCAGCTCAGGTGCTTTCACAGGGAAGCTGGAGAGGGGACAGTGCATCACATCGGGGCCGAGAAGAGCTGGCGGAGCTGCGCTGTGTGAGACGCTTCCTGACCATGTGCTGGGTTTCAGCATCTTCCTGTTGAGAAGCCCAACCTGTAGCAGGGAATACAACCAGGGTGTTTCTTGTTTGCTGCCACACCAGCTGGGGGTGAGGGCACTCGTTTTAAGGTGCACTGATGGTTTTGTAAAAGAAGAATTACCTGCCCCACTGTTGCTCTGTGGAGACATGTCCCGGATCCCCATGGCAGAGTTTATTCGGGACGGGCTGTTGTTCTGGGTCACTGGGCTCACGTTAAACTTTGTAAAAGTCTGCAGTGCTGATTTATGGACTGGCAGATTGCAGCGTGGCTTAGGCTAAAAATAGCCAGGAGGTATTGGGGGAGGATATTAATGCTGAGCATGGCCCCACGCCAATCCACTGTCTGTATCTCTTGCTGCAAGGCATGGCAGGGAGGGGTTTAGGCAGCAATCATGGATGTGGTGGTGGGCAGGAAGTCATTTTTATAGGGTGAGATCTATCTCCGAGTGCTTCATGTCATAGATACATGTGGGATGGGACGTGACACGAACAAATGGAAAGCTATGGCTGCCTGGAAGCTGCTTAGCTCTGGCTCACGGCCTGTTCCCTTTCCCTCCTGCTCTCCGGGGTCCCTGGACTAGCACCTGCTGGTGAGCAAGGATCTGAGAACTTCCAGGCCTTCCTCCTCCTTTGTAGGTGTGTTAGAAAATGCCCCTGCTGGGATTGTCTTTCCTCTGGGGCAGTTGATGCTGTGTCTGCTTTGCTCAGTGAAAAGCTGTGAGGGAAAAGCAGCTGTACGAGCCCCCCCGGGATGGGCAGGGGTCAGTGCCCACCACCTTCCGCACGGCGTGAGCGGCCGGGGCTGTGCCTGGCTGAGGTGCTTTGGGGTGAGCAGCTACTTTTACCCACCTCCACTGGGGGTTTCTCTCAGGTGCGTGGGCCAGGTAAGCACCAAGCACCCTGTGGAGACACAGCCAAAACGGGTGGCCACTGCCTGTTCACTGCAGGGGGTCCGCAGCCCTCGGCCGTGGCAGGGCCGGGCCCTGGGTGCCCCCTCAGCCCCGCACATGGCGCCCGCCGCCGCCGCCGCCATGTTGGCCGCCGTCCGCTCTGCCTCCAGCAGGGGGCGGCACGGAGCGCGGGACACCGCCCCGCGTGGCGGCCGCCTGCCCCTTTAAGAGCCGCGGCGGGGGCCTGTCCGTCAGCGCGCTCCGCGCCCTCCCATTGGTCGCCGCGCCCCGCGGGGCCCGCCCCGATCTGTAACGGGGTTTACCAGCACTTTCTCAAGGGCGCTGCAGTGCGGCTCAACCACACTGCGGCGTCCGGCGCGCGCCGCCCTGCGCGCCTGCTGGCGCGGGGAGCGTCGTCCCATTGGCCAAAGGGCAAATCTATCAGGCCTCCTCCGCCGCCCATTGGCTCGTCCGCCTGTCAATCACTCTCACTGCCCCGCGGAGCTCTGCCGCGTGGTTGGCTGGCTGAGCTGCCCCTCAGCTCTCCGCCCGCCTCCTCACGGCTGTGGACCAACCGGCATCCGAGCGAGGGCGGCCGCCGCTCTCTGACTGGCTGCGCCGCGCCCGCTGGGGTAGGCTGCGCGCCGGTTATATGTAGCCGGCGGCAGAGCACGCCGCTGCGTGAGGCGCTTTTCGTCCGCCGGGCCCTGTGGTGAAGCGGCGCCTCCGCTCCCGTCCCGCTCCGCCCGCAGGTGAGGGGGGGTGGGGGGCACAAGGAGACACCGGCGTGGCCGCGCCTTCCCGGGGGAGGCCGCGGGCCGCACGCACCGCCCCGGCTCCGAGGCGCCCCCGGCGCTCAGTAGGCCGCGGACCGTGCGGGACGGCGCTGCCGGCGCCTCCCCCCCTAACCCGCTCCTCCATCCAGCCCGGCGTGGGGCCCGCCCGGTCCCCGCGGCGCTTTGTAGTAGGCGCTCTCCCGCCTGGCCCGCGGCCACGCAGCCCCCGTGGGGGTCCGGAGCCTTCCCCGAGCTCCCGGTGCTGCGGCGGCCTCGGAGCTCCCGGCGGGAGCGGTGCGGGGCAGGGGGGGCGGCGGGGCATCGGCTGCTCTCGGGCCCGCATTGTGCGATGCGAGGTGTGCGGGGAGAGCTTTGTTCTCGGATTTTCAGACTCGAGGCTTTTTCGCCCTCTGCCTTCGGGTTTTGTTTTGAGCAGGTGGGGTCGGGGAGGAGCCCACCCAAAGCTCGAGGTGTTCCCGCTCAATAGCGAGTTGTAGCTGTGGATTGAGGGGCAGCGCTGGGTGCTCGCACGGTCCGGACCCGAGTATCAGCTCGAGGTGGTTCCCTTGGTGTAACTTTATAGGTGAAGGAAGTTATAATTCGAGCAGGAGAGCATGGATCTTATCCTGGTTTACCGCATGACCTTGGCCGAATCCGAGATTAAGCTAAGATTTGAATGCGAAGTAGTGCTTGTAAGGAGACTTTCCAGCATCCTGTAAGGCCCCAGATGTACGTGCTGGAGAAACCCCAGAGAAAAGGTTTCGATACATCTTCCAGTACCTCCCAGTGTTGATCTGGATGATCTAACCTGTTCCTAATTTTCAGCGGGCTTACCTGGTGACCTTTTACGTTAAGACGTCCATGTATATAATAAGTATTTTTTACCAAAAAAAGGATTTTTTTTTTTTTTTGTTCTACCATTGGGGGGAAGCAGCATTTGCAGCAAGCCGCCATGTTTCCAGTGTGTGCTATTTTTGGCAAGCCCCTGCTCTCACAGCCAGGAGTGACAGCTTTAGGAAATCTGGACACTGCTATCAAGCTTTGGAAGCTGATGCTTCCAGACGCCATAAATCATACGGGGGGAGGGGGGGTTGGATTTTTTTTTTTTTAGCTAATGAGGCTTGTTAGATTGATGTCATAAAGGGAAGTGCAGAAGTTGACAGACAAAAACTGCATTTCCGACCTTTTCTGATATTCTTCCCTTGCACTACATTTTCACTTTTCTTATTCTCTGTACAGAATAAGCCAAACCGTTTTGCTAGGTAGCTCTGTGATACTTCCATGGTGCTGATGGTAGCATCTTCTCATCCTCTGAACTGAACTCACATTTCCTGGGGTGTTTCAGTCACTGTATGTAATGTAAAGTTATGAGCCTAGATTAAAAAAAAAGCTTAGTGGATGGCATATATGTAGCTGATTTGAAGGTTGGCTGGAAGTACTCATGTGCTTTAAGTCTTACATCCTTATCTTTATGATGGAGATTTCACGTCCTTTTTGACAGCATCATGTGCTGCAGGGACTGGTTTGCCTGAAAGGCACTATTAAAACCTGCTAGAAAGTGTAATTGTACAAAGTCAGGGAAAAAAAAAATCAATGTTGGAACCTTTGCAAATGTATATCATAATTTTATAAATATAGTTATTTTTAAAAATCTTAATCTTGTATACATCAGAGGGTAAATAGTGGCCTCCAGTTCTTGACTGGTGTGAATTTGCCCTTTTTTTGCTAGGTTGTGTTCTTCTAATTGTGGACTCCTCAAGTTGAAGGCAGGGAAGCATAATTAAAATTAAAGTAGAAAACCTGGTGGACGAGACTTAGTCTATGTGTGCCAAGCCCATCAGGATCTTCTGTTGGGAATCTTTGCATTTGCAGTCTAAGAAACAACAAAAGCATACAAAAGGATTTGTTTGTGCTGTGATGGCAGGAGCACTGCTCTGCTGCTCACTTTGCTGCTGGCTCAACAGCATCAGTAGAGTTCAACACAACTGATGGAGCTTGAACATCTGAATTTTAAACAGAATCTTCATGCACCTGATGAAACAGCAAACTCTTTGGTTCAGAGCTTTATTTTTCACCTTGTAAATTGTAAGGCAAACATACAGAGCAGCACTTTTTATGAAAGTGAAATAAAGCAAAGGTGACGTTGCTGTAAGTACATCCTGATATTTCTTGATATTCCTACTGTTCAAAACAGTACAACCTGATGAGAGAGCACCCATAAGGTTGACATAATGGCCTGTTTGAATTTGAAAACATTATTCTAGTTTTTAATATTAGCACCTGGGCCTTTTTGTCTGACTAAGTAAGGTGATGACTGAAGAATCAAAGAGGAAATCCAAGTAGAGCAGGACTTCAGCAGGGTGGTACTAGTTGTTGTGCTGGCTGTAGTCTGCTCTGCTTGGAACAAATCAAAACCAAAAGTGATGGTTTGGTCTAGAAGACTGGGTGTTTTTTTTTTTTTTTTTTTACAGGTGCCTATATAAAATCTGCAGAGCTGAAGTAATTCTTTAACTTCCTGAGATACCTGCTAATAGACTTGATAACCTTAAGGTACCTCATTGAGTAATTAAAAAGAAAAACTTAAGTCTGATCCTCAGGTACTGTAAAAGAATGCTTAGCTTTGCAGGCAGTGAGTGTTATACTGGTTTGAGGTCCTACTTTTGCTATATTAAGTCTGGATCTCTTCCAGGAAGACATGGCTGGTGCAGTGCTGCTTTCAGAGCAGGAGCCTGGGTGCTGTCAGTTATGTAGGAGTGATCTGTGATGAACCTGATTCCTTGCTGAGGCAGACATGCAGCACTGCACTGGAAAATGCTGGTGGCCATCTTCCATTTTCATCTGCTTTGCCCTGTGCTGTTTCCTGGCTGCTGCTGGGCTGACTTTGTTTTGTTTTGTTTTTAATGTAACAGTGCCACGATGGGTCAGCCCTAAGGATACAGTTGATACATCGAGTTTAAGTGTCTTCCATGACTTAAGTGGGTAGAGGTGAAAGAGTTGATTCTCTTTACAGTTATCTGTTGCTTGGCATGCAGAAAATATTTTAAATCTTAATCCTGGTGATTCTATTCTAAGTGGCAGTGAGCTTGAATTTCACTGTAATGTTGATGTAGCTCTGGGTTCTGATCTGCCTCTTCTGACTGCTGATGAGTAACTTCTGCTTTTTTGCTTTAAGAAGCTGCACTGGAGCCAAATGGAAAATTTGCAGACCTAAGAGAAGATGACTGGACCTGCTGCCAACTTCATCGAGATGTTGGAGCAGCTCTTGGATGTCAAAACAAAACCTATTCTAATGGCAGAATCACAGGGTCTAAGTAGCTGCTTTATCATGAGGCAGTCTGGAGAGCAGTATAGGCAGAAAGCTGATTTATTTTTCATTAAAGAAAGAGTAAACAAACCATTCAGGCTAGCACTATTCTACCACCCATTAGGATGAAATTTGTGTGTTTTAAATGTAGTTGTGCAGAAAAACATTGCTTCTAATTGCAGGGTAAATGAGATTGAGGTAGGTTCAGTTAGAAAGGCAAGTCCTTCTCCATGTTTGAGAGCCTGTTTAGGATAATCTGATTTTAGGATTACTAAAAATGTAGGAATATTTCTGGGAATTCTCAAGGCTTTGAGTTTTCAGAGAACTCAGATTTCGAAGAGGAGTTCCTTTTGGACTTCTGTCAAAGCACAAGGGCCCTGTGTTTTTCTGTAATGCTAAGTGGAACGGAGCTCTCTTTTTGTGAGGATATGAAATGTTGCTAGTTAAGCTCAGGACAGATCACCTTAGTTTAATGTTACAGCAGGTAACTGCTGAATTGAAGCGATGTTTGAGTGATATCAAGTAGGAACTTGGAAGCCAGGTGAACTAGCTTTAAAAAGGAAGGAAAAAAACCCCAAACCCACACCATCCATATTAAGCTCAGCACTCAGGGAGGGCATAAAGTGTTTTGAGAGATGAATTAAAAAAAACCCCCAAACATCTTGCTGAGAATTTCTTCTATCACTTAGTTTTAATAGCAAATTTTCAAGAGTCTTCTGGGTTAGATTTTTTTTTTCTTGTAAACAGGACCTAATTTGCTGTTTGTCTTTAGACTTGTATGCTCTTAGTTGGAGGAATAGTGTCTGGTATCTTTTTCCTTACCCACATGAACATTCATCCCTTACTGTAGGGGCACAGATGCTGATCTCAACTACCCTAACTTACACTTCAGGGGATCTTTGTATTTTTAATCTACTTTTGAGCCTAATGCCCTGGAAATTACATTTCTCCAAAATGATCTCTTTTCTCTTGGATTCTGACTGAAAGCATTAGAAGTCTTCAGTTTGTCTCTTTTTTGCTTGGTAGAGCTGAAAAATACAAGAAGCGCTGAATTTTGTCTAAGAAATGGCAGACTTCATCATATCCATCAACTTGTGGATCACACTTTGGTTTGTTAGCAAAAACACAGGCAGACTTCTACACTGACAGCTCTTCAGCAATTGTTGGCTTGTTTATTTGTATTCTCCCAGTGTTTGAAGGGCTGTGCATTGCTGCTGAGTAAGGCTTCCCATCTGCCACTGGCAAGCAGACGGTTTTTTTAGTACTAGCATGGGCAGTGCCGAATGTAATTCTGAATTATTTTTTAATCTTGTGATGAAAACGTTTTTTCTTCTGCTTAAATTTTGTTTGATTGCTTGGATGCTTTGATTAGAAAATAGTTAAGCTTCTAAGTTAATTTTTCTTATCCATATGTTGATGTAATACCTGGCTTTTCTAGAGGGTCCCTTGTCAGTGTGTCTCAAAGCTTCAGAGGGGGCTCAGGTATTGCTCTGCCTTTAGGCTGCATCTAGATAATTAAGCACAGAGAAAGCTGTTTGCCTGGTGGTTCTGCTTGCTGTGTGATGATTTTTTAGGATCCAGTTCCCTGTAACACCTCAAGTATTTTATGAATGTAGGCATTGCCTGTCTTTCTAGGTTGTGTGGGTCATACAGTGGAGAGGAGTCACAAGCGAAAGGAGAAATAGCTGTGCTAGGTTTGGACAGTCCAGATCCATGTTTTATTAGGTGCTGGAAGATTAGGTTTGGAAGATTATTAAAGCCTCTTCTGTCTGTAAGATATGTCTGACAATTCACGCTGCTCTGAGGTGCCTGCTTCTGGAAGTTCCTAGTGAATACATTCATCTTACAGACTATCTGAATGTTTCCTGGAGATGCTAGTAAGAGTTGAATGCTGGTAACCTCGCAGCATGTCCCAATTTGATCCTCAGATATTTATTTATTGCATAAGTTACCCCATCACTGAGCTTCCACTGCCTGTGGGTTCCAAGCATCTTGCCTCCTGTGAAATAGTGCTGCCTTCTTCCACGCTGAATACTTTCCCTCTGAATCTGTCAAAGGCAGAAAAGGTGAACTGATTACAGGTAGGCAGCTGTAATGACTTGTGTCTAAAATACAGGCTTGTGCTGCTGTGACCCTGTCCCAGTGACATTGTCTGCCTCTGCATCCAGTGGGAAGCAAGTAATGGGACCTGTTTTTTAGAGCAGATTAGTGTTTTGGCACTTCATTTGCCTGCTTATTTGAGATGCATTTTCAGCTCTATAATTTAGGCTCGGGTCAACAACTGGATTGTTTTGGGTTTCTTTGTTCCCTTGGATAGCTAAGGCTGTATTAAAAGAAGTGTATCTCAGTGTATCTGTGATCTTTGTGTTTTAAATGCACATTTACTTACCATCACTCTTCCTACTTGAGAGCAAGTTGGTGTGATGATATAAATCCCCAGTTGAGATGGGCCCTGGAATTTGCCTAGGGGTGCAAGTTGAGCTTGTGTTCCATTGTTCACTCTAATGTTTTGTATCATGATTCACACAGGTACCAGCCTCTTTTTTTTTTTTTTTTCTTTTATTGCTTAGTCAGCCGCAGAGCAGATACTAGTCATGTAAAATGTATGGAGAGTTGGAATTAGTTGTATTTGGTTTGCTTTTGTTGTTAAACTTTCAGTCTATATCATGTCTTCTTAAAGGCCTACTGGGCATTTTCTTAATGATTTTTTTTTTTTTGCCCATGACAGCAGCAGTAACTGCTTCTAGAGGTGCTATTCCATTCAGCTAAATGGTTTGTGGCTTTGAGCATGCTCACCTGTTGCTAAGCAACTTGGAGAAATCCCAAATGACGCTTAATTATGCAATCCTATTAACTATTGACCAGACCTTTAATTTCCAGCAAAATTGGTGTTTACTACATTTGTAGTGCGTTGTGCTTGGATACAGACACCTCTTCTCCATGTGAGCTTCTCTGGCTGTTTCTTCAGTTTCCAAAAAGCCTTCTTAAGTTAAGGAATTCACTGATTGCAAAATGAGGGAGTGGAGTTGTGTGAAAAGTTTGACATTCTGAATGGCTGCTTTGGCACCCTGTAAACTCCACCAGTTTGTAGAGGTGGAAGGAGTGGAGTTCAGATGGTCACCTTACAGCACTTGAGTAGCCAAAGGAGAATAGGTGAACTGCTGTATATTATTTCAGTCAGGACTATAATGCATTGTAGGAACTCTGGATTTTTTGAGACAGCTCCTTGTATTGAAATGCAAGTCAAAAAATGTAATTAAAGATGGTAGAGAGCAAAGAAACAAGGCTAATGTTAAAAACACACCAGAGTCTGTTGAGATTATGATTCAGTTTTATCTCGTTTTCTTGTTAGTTCTGACTCTTTTCTTGACAGATGATATTTTAAATTGCCACACTTTGGGAAGTGAAATTTGGGATTTTCTGACTTGCATGTTTTAGTTCATTGGGTTTTGATCCTTTGGCTTGTTACATCAGGCCAAGGGGCTTTTGCCTGAGTCTTGGGACTGTTTGCCCTGAGAGCCCAAACATCCTGTGATGTGCTTAAGACACACTTCTGTTTTGTAGCAAGTTCAGTAGAAGCAACATTCAGGCTAAAGTCCTTGTCTGATTCAAAAATTTAAAAAAACCCGAAAAACAAACCAACAAAAAAACCCCCCAAACCAAATTGAGTTGGGACAGCAATGATTAGTTTGCTTTCACCATGTTGCAGTTTGGTAAGAAAATACAAACCAATGTGAGCTGCTGAGTCCATTTTTCTGAATACTAATATACTAATAGGTTTTGTGGACCTAAATCTGAATTTGCTAATATGGAATTTACATAAATGGCTCTAATTTACATAACAGTATTTTAGAAATTCAGTGCCTGACATTGATTTTCTGCCAAGTGGGAGCATTGTGACAGATGGTGGAATTTTCCACCAGCCAGGTGATAACCACTGTAAAGGAGGTATTTGTCTTCTTCTAAGTCCTTGGCTTAAGGAAGGGGCTCAGTTATGCTGCAGAATTGTTATAGTGTACTTGTTATAATTTGACTTATCCAATTTGTTTTACATACGGGATAATATGAATGCATGATTATGAATGAATCTTAAATAATCACATTTTCAGTTTTTCCTGTCAATTTTCACCCTTTCATCATTATGTCAATTGACAGGAAAATGTGTGGATAAGCTTCTATCAGGAGTAATGTGACAGTTCAAACATTTGGTGCTATTATGTGCTGTGCAATGAAAATGTAGTATAAAGTATTTGCAGTTTTTCTTGGATCAGGGAATCGTGGAGTAATAAAATTGCTCATGATGGTAGGGAGCAAATACTCTCTGAGGAGGTGCTTGGCTTCCACCATTCAGGTTGTGCTGGCTAGAGAACAAGAACAGATGGCAACTGGCAACGTAGCAGCAGGTGTGGCAGCAGTAAAAACAGATTGTTGTCCTCTGATTAGGTCATGTAAAGGTTTTTCCCATTTCTTTTGAGATCTGCTTGAGAACAACTGGGCACTCTGCAATTCCTCTTTTCATGTTAGGAGTTAGTTCTGATAGATTTTTCACCCTTAGCAGGAGGGAAGTTCTCTCATGTATTGTTTTAAGCATGTAAGGATGACAGACATAATCAAGCCACTTCACTTTCAATATTTCTTGAGACCAACATGGAAGATGATGTGCCTGTGGGTTAATGCACGTGAAGGCTTTCACTGAAGAAAAGAAATCTGAAAGAGCTGTTGGTGAATCAGCTGTTGAGATTTGAGTGCCACAGGAGCATTTTGCCATTATGTGAGAATGTCAAGCTTTGTACATTGGTGTTCTAGGAAGCACTTGAAAATAATTCTCAGAAGAGCCAGATTCATCATTTATCAGAACTGAATAGAAAACCTGCCTATTTACGTCTGTAGGAATAAGCTTGAATTCCGGGGAAGCTGTATCTTCACAAAGAAATTAAGTGTACCTCGTCTCATTCTCCAAATGGTGATCTTGGTATATGGTAGGACTGGCTTCCTGCCTGTAAACTGACAGCACAGAAGCAAATTTTTTAACTCTTGTGGAGCAAATAAATCCTGCATTGTCAGTTAAGCTGACTGGAGCTAAAAAGTGCAAGTCACGTCTGTCTGCCATTTCTGCTCCCAGTGCTTTAGGGTTGGCCTGCTCCTTACAGAGCTTCCCAAGTACTCAAGAGGAAACAAGTGGGATGAGGAAGTCAGCAGTGGTAGCCACCACTTAGCCTTACTTTACCCTTACTTTACCTTTGCTGTGTTTTCTTACTGTATGATAATATTTTATGGGGATCTCATTTAACATGCACTAGAAGGCAAACGAGTTCATCTTCATCTCTTGGAGGTTTTGTCACTTCGGACTGTGCTGGGTTTTGGACATCTGTACCGATAATACATCACGCTTAGAGTTCAAAGGCTTCTGCAAAACCACAGATAGTGGAACCCTCCTGAAGTGAAAGTGCTTTGCAGAATCAGGGTGTTTCCTGCAGGCCAGACCCAGCTGTGGACTATTACTTCCTTTCTGCATGGTTAGCTCTTGAAAATATCCTCAAATGTCTTGAAAGCTTTTGAATGTTTTGAAAAGCCTTTTTCAGTTCTAGGTCATATTTAGTCTTATGTTTTCTGCACATTATCATGTAGGTAACGTTTCCTTGTGTGGTGGTGGTAAGACACATGTCCTGCTGAAAGAGAGGAAGTTCATGGGCACATCCTCTGGAGCCCACCTGATCTTTTTCCCTGTGTTTAAACCTATCAAAAAGTGTATTTTAAAATAGAATGGGAAGACTTCTCATTTATTTCTAGACTTACAAAGACAGTGAAATGTGACTGTATTAAAAGCAGAGAAAAACACATCAATGTATACAAAATTACAACTCTGCTGTTACATCTTCTGTCTTGAACCTTAGCTGCGTTCCTCCAGCAAAGCTGGCTGCAATGCATGCTGGCCTCTGCTGGGAGTTTGTGTGTAATCACATCCTCAGATCTATTACCTGGATGTTCCAGCAGTGTGGCTACACGTTGTTCTGTCTTTTGAGTGCAGTGTGTTGTGTGTTTGATTGTTGTTTGAGATGTATGGCATTTACCAGGATCATTTGGACTTAGCTTCATCCAAAATAATGGCTTCCGTGTCACCTTTTTGTGTGTGCTCATCTCTTTGAGGATTAAAGCTTCTGTTTTGCATTCCTGGTCCATCCAGCAGTGTGGTTGTAACTTTCTTTGCAGCCCTGTGTATGTTGTGTGTTTGAAATTGTCACTGCAGTAACACCAACCTGGTCGCCTTTGTATTCTGAAGCTCTGCTCTGTCATCAGTTCTTGCTGTCTAAAGGACAACTTCTCTGAAATTCATTAAATATAGTGAGTATCAAATGTTTAAGATCCTTGGATGAACTGGAACAGGGCTTAGTACAAGCAGGTGGGAGAGGCAGTCTTTCTTTCCCTTTTGCTATGTTTGAGGGATAAGTTGTGGGCAACTCAGTTTTCCCAGGATATGGGATGCTCTTGGATGTAGTGCCAAGAGAAAGCTTGTCCTGAGGCATGCGTGGCTTGGCATGAGCATTGCAGGCTCTATCTGGATTAGTCTATGCTAAAAACTACTTAATTTGACTTCATTTTTTTCCCCCTATTCCATGTTCTGGCTGCAATCCAGTATGGGTTTTTCCCCAGTTGTTGATGCCACCACTTCTTGGAGCTATTTATAATTATCAGTATTAAATAAAAGCAGATAAGTAATTGCTGATTCCCGAATTGCTTTTTAGAGGGCTCAGCTGAATACTGTTGGTTTTGACTTGCACATCACACCTGGAGGATGTGCATGTGGAATTTGAATACTACGTGTTTGGGAAAGGGCTGTGTGGTGAAGGAGATTGGGAGTCAGTAGTGGGGAGAAAGTGATTTCAGCAGCAAAACTGTTTGCTAAGCCCCCATTCTGCTGCTCACTGGTACAGCTGAGTATGAAGCAGAAAATCTACTGTTGTTGTTTCTGTATTCAGTACCAAGATCATGCCCTGGTGTTGGTATTTATCCCTGTGAGTTTAAAACTATTTTGAATGAGTTTGAACAGTCTTTATGAGTATTTGATAGCAAGGAAATGTGGGAATGTGCTTTGAATTTGGCTGGCCTGTCCTGAAGATACATGTATTGTGTAACTTACCTGCAAAGACTTTATTTTTGTAACTTACAGATCTGTAGAATGTAGGTAGGAAGTACCCAGATTGTCCCTGGGCATGGCTGGTGCTGTTCACTTGAGTGGTGGTCTGAATTTAAGTGAGAAGTGACTTGCTGAGAGTTGAAGCAGGGCAAGAGCAGCATGTATTTGTTTGTAGCATAATAATTTTTTATAATGCAATATTCTTCCAGAGAGCTTGACACTCAGAGCAAGTAGTGCTGTGCTGCTGATAAAAATAGATTGGACTTATTCTGACCTTTGAAAAATGCCCCTAATACAGTAGCACAGGCTTTGCCTGCGAACATCTGACTTTTAATTCTGATTGTGAAGTCAAGTGAGGTAAGTAGAATTTGGATCGACTGTAAATGTCTTAGCCACTTAGCAAATCCTCTTGAAGAACCATACTTGCTGCCACCTGCTTTTTACTGAGGATATGTGTGATGACTAACTACTGGCATGTTATGAGGTGACCTTCCTTGGCCTTGCAGCCTCTCCCACCTCTGGTTTGGTACCCAGGAATCCTCTCCCTGGCACCAAATCACTGATGACTCTGAAAACACAGTGCTTAAACTGCTTACAGGGGTAAAACAGTTCTGGTGCGTGCTTTCCGCTGTGATTAGGTGGCTTATGGAATCAGGATGTGAACAGCCATTTGAAATGCTTGTGCTTTATGGAGCTTTTGTTTTTTTTCCATAGTTTTCAGTTGACCAAAGAAATGGTGATGGAGAAGCCAAGTCCCCTGCTGGTCGGGCGGGAATTCGTGAGGCAGTACTATACCCTGCTGAACCAAGCACCTGACTATTTGCACAGGTAAAGCTCTGCTTCAGTCTGAGCTGGTTTTCTGTGTGAATTCCCTAACTTGTGTGTTAAAATTGGTGAATGATCTTATTACTTAGCTTGCTGAATTTGGACACTTAGGAACCTGATTTATTCAAGATGCTGAGTGTCATTTACTTCTGGTTTTGATCAGCTGGGTTAAAAGATGGATATAATAAAGATTACAAGAATTCTTTAAATATCTGAGTTCTGGTTGTAACTGAAATGCTGCTTTCCACTTCTGGTTGTAATCAATATAAATTGAAGTTGGAGAAATACTACTTAGTTAAGCATTTCTTTTGGCTTGATAAAATGTTCCCTGACTAGGAGGAAACATTGAATAAGTTGTGTGCTTGTGTACTGGTCTCTCTTGGGAGTCACACCAGCTCTTTCTTAAAGGAAAGTCAGGGAAATTATAGATATGCAGCAAACTACAATCTGTTATCTAAACAAATGGGTCCTCTATGGTTTGATGGGTACCCTTTCTGAAACTAGTCTTGTTTATGAAGATACACTTTTGTTTTGCTGTGTTTTGAGTAGCCAGATAAACAGTTTCTGAAACCTTCCCCCTTCCAGTCTTAGGAACACTTATTCAAGTGTTTCTCCACTTAGGTGGACAGCTGACCTCATCCATTTGGGTCAGAGGCCAGTTGACTCTGTGCCGTGGAATCCATTCCAGTCTTTTATCTGCTGGCAGAGTGCAGTACCATACTGTGGTGCTTAGGGCATTTTAGCTGGTAGTCTCAGTTACAGGAAGGAAAATTTACCTGCAATACTTCTTTCACTGTAGAAGAGCAAAACAAGTCCCATTGCTCCTTGCTCAAGCTTGAAATCAGAATTTGAGGGGGAACCTTCAGCATCCCAGATGTTCAGGATGTCGCTTTGGGAACCTTGTGCAGAAAGGGGATAATGGGATTGGATCATGAACTCCCATGAGACTTTGGTTTTGGCTGTTAGTGCCTGGGTCTCTGACACACCTGAATGCTGCACCTTATGTGAGAAAACTTTGTGTTTTCCCCCCACCCCCAGATTGGTGACAGGATTATTAGATTTTGTGGCTTTATTCTAGTGATTCAGACAGGAAACTTACTTGAAAGTGTATTATTTATACTGTACTTGAAATGTAGAGGCTCAGTGTTCTTACACAACAAAGCTTGGCATTAAAATATTTCTTTCCAACAGGTTTTATGGAAAGAACTCTTCCTATGTTCACGGTGGCTTGGATTCCAATGGAAAACCGGCTGATGCAGTCTATGGGCAATCCGTAAGAACTTTAAAAAAGAAAGCTGTTCTTTCCTTCTATTTTGTCACCTTTGTGGTTGAGAAGAGAAATGTATCCAGCTGTGATTCACAGTGCTTTCACCCTGTTCAAGTGCTTTCTGTAAAAAAGAAAAAAAAAAGTGGAGGAAAAAACCCTCTCATCTGTAGACAGCAATAGTTAGGCAAAATGTGCTTCCTTTATAGAAAGCTCATAATGTAAAATTGGTTGCAAAGCAAACCTAACAAGCATCCTGCCAAGCTTTCTCTCCAAAGTTAGGGAATGTATCTTAAACCAGTCTTTTATGGTTTTGCTTTTGCTTTCTCTGAAAGCTGCTAACTTGGCAGAAATGGCTTCTGCGGTGTAACCCATGTGTACCGTCCTTTCCTAGGATATCCACAAGAAGGTGCTGTCACTAAACTTCAAGGATTGCCACACAAAGATCCGTCATGTGGATGCCCACGCCACCCTCAATGACGGCGTGGTGGTGCAGGTGATGGGGGAGCTCTCCAATAACATGCAGCCTGTGCGCAGGTTCATGCAGACCTTCGTGCTCGCACCTGAGGTGGGTGAGCTGGGCTGGCAGGGGGTTCTGACAGCGTTGGTGAGCTCTGTCTGCTTCACTGTTGCAGTCTGAAGGGTTAGTCTGGGAAGGTAACTTGCCACAAAATTCAGCAGTAATGTTCTGAAAATTCCTTTGGGAATTACACTCCTCCTGTATGATTGTACATTGACCTTGGATATTGAAATCAGTTATAAATGTCCTGACTTTGGACTCCTAGGGGTAGTGCAACACATTGTTTTCTTAAGCATATTAAAATTATGTTCTCTTTGATTTGCTATCCTAGCAACTGGCCTTTTTACTGAAAAAGAAATAGTAGAAAGAGAGGAATGCTTCCTGTCACTTGAAAACATGGGTTCCAAATCTTCTTATTCATGAGGTGCTGATGCAGCATTTGAAGTGGCATTTTTAAATAGACAACTTTGTTAAAAAAAAGTCGTTCACAGATTAAAAGTGATACTGAAAAAGGAGTGTAGCAAGATCACTCTGTTTTCCAATATGACTTGGAGATAAGAATTGATACTTTAGACAGCAGGAAGTTGTCACTCACTTCTTCAGTGTTGTGAGCTATTGGAATTGAACGCACTTCAACAGTTTTTTTTCCTTTGTTCCAGGCATACTTGTTAGGAGTGATGTCTTTTTTTCTTTATTGTTTTCTTGCCCCAAATAACATTATTTTCTTAAAATAGGCAAATTTGGATTAATCTTGTGGGAAGGTTGATATGCTCAAACCTTTGTTTTCACATTATTTCCGTTTTTACATTACTGGATTGATGTAATTGAATCAATTCCTCCCTTTGATTTGCTTTTAGGGCTCTGTTGCAAACAAGTTCTATGTCCACAACGATATCTTCCGCTACCAGGATGAGGTTTTTGGGGACTCTGACACTGAGCCTCCAGAGGGTAAGTAGCAGAAATCTTTGTATGGTTCTGTTGGTGTTTGGTTCTAGATTTTATCAACAGTCTATTCCCAGACTAAAGAAAATCATCTTGCTGGAGAAGACAGATCAGTGTTAAATTTCATATGCTTGTAGGTTTTTTCCTTGCCTGTAGTTTCTTTTCAATCCAGCAAGGAGTTGTGACATGCAGATGATTATTTTTCTGGCATATTCTGTTTCTATTACAAGAACTCTTTAAGACTTATTTTGGCAGTTGCAGTCAGATTTGTAGGTTATAAATCTGGTTCTCTGAAGTATTTGGAACATGGTTTTTTTTAACCTTGGTCAAAACTGAGTAACCAAAGTGATAGTGGAAATACAAGGAAATGTCTGTTCCATGTCACATCCTGAAAGTGTTTTCTGTGTGCTTTGCTAGAAACTTCAACTGTATATTGTGGTAGGTGCCTTGTGTTTGAGCCTCACATTAAAGACGTGTGTTGTATTATGTTTTCTTTTCTAACCTTATTTAGAATCAGAGGAGGAAGGGGAGGAACCTGAGGAAAGACAGCAGACACCTGAGGCTGTTCCTGATGATAGTGGTGCTTATTATGAGCAGGCTGTCAGGTAATAATATATTTATAGATGAAGTCAGGTGTTGTGTGAGACAGGCTGCTTGTAGAACAGGTCACATGAATTTATTGCTATTAATAGTTTTCCTCTGACAGTCAAAAGATTCCTTTTTATTGATCAGCTGAAATCAAAATGCTGTTAGGCTGAACACGGAGACTCTATTTTTTTTTTTTTTTTTGCTGCTTTATAGTGTAGCAATGCAAAATTTGCATGCCTGTGCAATGTGGCCTTACTTGGCCTTGTTCTTTCTCTCAGATGTCATGTGCCTGACTTCTGTATTGGATAAGTAGTGCTGCTTATCACCAGTAATGGAATAAATACAGTACCACCTCTTTTTCCTGCTCATTGTGCTGCTGTATTATAGCAATGACATTGAGGAACACCTGGAAGAAACAGCTGCAGAGGCAGAGCCTGAGCCGGAGGCAGAACCTGAACAGGAACCTGAACCAGAGGTGCAGGAAGAAAAGTCTGAGCCAGTATTAGAGGAATCTGCTCCAGAGGAGACTGTGGAAAAGAGTCCTTCTCCAGCTCCTGCTGATCCAGCTCCTGCTGTGCAAGAGGATTCCAGGGTAATGACAATGGATCTGTTTTCTCTCTGATGTGGTTTCATCAGTAGGGCTCTACTGTCTGTTTACAGAGCTTTATTTTTACCTGTGGATTTTTGTCACTTCTCAGTGTTAAGGAAGGTACAAGTGGACAGATCGATATTCAGGAATCCAATACTTTGGTTAACCTTGATGTGATACTTGGTGTTGGGCCACTGCTCTGTCCTGTTTCAACTGTGGAATTCAGAAAGAGAGTAAAGTGTGACTCCATTGTCAATAATTTGAAGGAAATTGTGGGGAAACTGCTATTGTCTGGCTCCTGATTTTCATGTATAAGTTAAAATTTGTTCCTGTTATCCTGTGTCTGTTAGCTGTACTATCAGTAATATATTTCAGAAGGAGATGTAGTTATGTTACTATCTTTCTCTCTCTCTCTATTTTTTTTTTTTTAAGACATTTTCCTGGGCATCAGTAACCAGCAAGAATCTTCCTCCCAGTGGGGCTGTCCCAGTATCAGGAATACCACCTCATGTTGTGAAAGTACCTGTCTCGCAGGTAGGAATCCAGCATGTGTAGAAGTTTAAGTGCTGAACTGGCTGACAGTAAACTGAGGTGGGAAAAAATAGAGTGAAATCTACTTGCTTATGATTTGACTTGCCAGGCCCTAAAGACTTTGGAATTCTGTGATTCCTGATAGACTTTATCAGGATGTTATTTGTAGGTTTTTAGGTTGAGAATTAATTGTTTCTCATGGAGGAAAACAGGGAATGTTCATGTGAATGCTGCTTGCTTTTAGCATATAAGCCAACATGAGCTAACATGCATTTTAGTCACAGGTGGAAAAAACTGTTACCTTTTCCTGTATTTTTTTTTATCACTAACTTAACAGTGAGCTCTTAAAAGCTGAACCTGCTGGTATGTCTGTCTGACCCTCAGTTGTTCACTCCTTTTTGAATTGATACAGCCCCGCCCCGAGGCAAAGCCTGAATCTCAGACCCCGCCTCAGAGACCTCAGAGGGATCAGCGAGTGAGGGAGCAGCGAACGAGCATCCCACCACAGCGGGGTCCTAGGCCAAGTAAGAGAGGCTGCGAAGAAGCAGCTGGTTTTTGTTGCTTAAGGCTTTTGGGAAAGCAATGTGATAACTAAAGCTTTTAAAATCTCATTTTTGTCAGTAAACGATTTTTACTCAAGTAAAAACTGAAGCTTGGCCTCAGCCTGGTGATAAAAAGCAAATAGTTACAAACTTGCTAATGTGGAATGCTTTCCTTTTGTTACATATGAATAGATAGATAGTGTGAATTGATTCTTGCTAATGGTGGTAATTCTGACCATGGCTTGTTTCTGTTTGTTGTGAGGACTGACTTTTCTAAAATCAGTTTTGCTTTTCTGTTCAAGTTCGAGAGGGTGAACAAGGCGATGTGGAAACCAGGCGGATTGTGAGATACCCAGACAGCCATCAGCTGTTTGTTGGGAACCTTCCCCATGATGTGGATAAATCTGAACTTAAAGACTTTTTCCAAAGTAAGTTGGTTGCTTTGCTGTCCTCTGAGGGGTTGGGGGTTGCAGCCATGGGCGTGGTCAACAGAGCATTCTAATGTATGACCCAAGAACTTGGCTTTTCTCTTGCAGGCTATGGCAATGTTGTTGAACTTCGCATCAACAGTGGTGGAAAGCTCCCCAATTTTGGGTTTGTGGTGTTTGATGATCCTGAGCCAGTTCAGAAGATCCTTAGCAACAGGGTAAATAAATTTCTAGTCAGTGGGTTTTGGTCTGTTTACAACAGTGTTTTTCAGCCTAACAGGAAGAGATTGTACTTGGTCCCTTTAGTCTTTCTTGAGCATATTAAAGCAGATGTGATGCCTTTCCATCCTATTACCAAGATTTGTGCAGTCTTTTGTCATTGAAGTAGCTTGTAGCAGCTCATTACAGAGCTTTATTTTTTTAGTGTGAGGTTGCTGAACACAGGAAGTATATAAATACCTTTCAGGAAGACAAGGTAGAGAGAGTCTGATTCTATGGACAAATAGAATCTTGTTTGTCAGAGGCTGAAAGGAAGAAGCCGTATTGGTGTGCACGCTGAAAAGAATTTTGCTAACAAAGGCAGGAGGTACCTGCTCAGCCTGTCAGCAGTGATTGCTAATGCAGAATGTGTGCCCATGCCTACCTGCTGTGGTAGGCAGGGACTCTGGATGCACCCTCACAGCCATGCAGTGAGCTTGCTTACAGCCCAGCTCTTTTCTAAAAGGTTAACCAGAATGTTCAGTGTTAAGCCTGAGGTGGCTTTTCAAGGGTCGCTCCTTCACATCTTTTTCTCCAGTAAAGCCCCAAGACTGGATGCATGGTTTGACTATTGCCATTGTTTAGTAAGTGATCCTGAAACATTTCAGTCTTTCATGGAGAGGAGGATATGAGACAAAGTTGCAGGAATCTGCTTGACCTTGAAGAGCTCCTGGTGACCCGTTAATGAAAGTACCTTCTCTGCTTCTGTTGCAGCCCATCATGTTCAGGGGAGAGGTGCGCCTGAATGTGGAGGAGAAGAAAACACGAGCTGCCAGGGAGGGTGACCGCAGAGATAACAGACCCCGTGGACCTGGAGGCACTCGTGGGGGGCTGGGAGGTGGGATTCGAGGGCCTCCACGTGGAGGAATGTCCCAGAAGCCAGGATTTGGAGCTGGAAGGGGGATCGGGCAACGCCAGTGAATTCATCGCGGATGTTGACATGGTGGCGCAAACCCTTTTTCCTGCAGATTTGTGAATTTCAGCCTTGGGTATCTTGGAATGTGGCCCTAGCCTGTTATAGACTGCTACGTTTGATACTATTTTGGCCCCTTTTGTTTGTGTTATGGTTCTGTGATTTATTTTTTTCTAGTCCTTGTCCCAGATTCCAGCTTTGTGGAACAACGTTTTAGGAAAAGTGGATTTTAAAAAGACAAGAACTGAATTTTCCTGTTCACCTCAAACTTACGGACTGATTTTTGTTTTTTTGGTACCAGTGGTTTTTCCTAAAGGAATGTCTCTTTCTTTTTTCTTTTTTTTTTTTTTTAATTTCCTCCCCTCTTTCTAATGAATTTGGGTGCAGTCAGCGGAATAATATTTCACGTGCATGCGTTCAAGAGCCTGTAGGAAAACATAGTTCTTGGCAAGTATTTCAAGGGCAGAAAAGCAAAACTCTTGATGTTTCTTTGAGGGTCATACGAACATCCTTCCGTCTGGAGACATTGCCACTTGAAAAATTGACTTTCACCTTTTTCTCTGTGGCGCTGTAAAAGTGGAATAATGGGTATCCGTAGAATCTTTTTCTTTTGATACATGATCACAGCAAGGAATTCAAGCTACTGTTTTACCACTTTGAAATTTTGGATTGTGGGATAGGTTTTAAATGTCTAGAACTTGACTCTTCAAACACTTTTCCTGAACTTACGAAATTTTTTATTGAAATAGGGAGTTTTTTTCATGTTTAGTTTGTATTTGTATAAAAAAAAGCAAAATTGTTGTGCCTTCTATTTATCTCTCATTCCAGTTTTGGCAAATTGTTTCAAAAAAATAAAAATAAAAAAGGTCTAGATTTGCTTTATCAAGTCAAGAGTTTGTTGGAGTTTTTCCCAGGGGAAAAAAGCTCTCCAGTCACTAGGTTTACGAGGTAGAGGTGGTTGTAGCTAAAGCTTGTAATACCTTCTGTGCATCACTTTGGCTGCATTTAAATTATTGAAAAGAAATACTTTTTGGATGCAAAAGTTAATAACTGGAACTTGAAGCTGGGCGGGTCTTGTTGTAACTATTGCAAAAGTACAAGGAAAGCAGAAATACCTGTGTCACATCCTTTACAGTTCCAACTGCTGTAAGTAGTTATTTTTGCAGTACTTCATTCCTTGCTTCAGGCCTGAAGTGGGTAAGAAGGAATTTTTGTCAGAAGTATGGAAGGTGCTTGTGTGTCCTGGTGTTAAGATGTTGAATGCTCTCCACTGCCTCTGAAAGAAGATGAAACTGAAAATAAAATACAAAACTGGGTAATTTCAATCCAAGAGATCCTGTAAGATGGTGCTGCGCAAAGCAGTATTTCTGTGATGCCTGGTGTTAACCATCTAGATGAAAATGGTGGATTTGTGTCTATGCCAGACCTTTAGATCTCTTGGTAGCACAACAGAGCTGCGTAGGAAGCTCGCTAATCTGTGTCAGGTGTTGCTGTTTCCATGTTTCTTGGTTTATTACTGTAATGACTGTGCATATGCAGTGTGTCATCTCTTGCCCTGTGCTTGCTGTAAGCTCTGGAGCAGAGCTGCCCTCAGTATTACCTGTCCTCAAGTCATGTTTTGCCTTTTACTTGCCAGACTTACTGGTTGAACCTGGTTGTACTAAGTGTTGTTAGAGTGTTGGTTTCTGTTTTATTTTTCTGTTCACATTTGTTACACTGTTTGTCCCTTCCCTCCTTACAACTGTGTCTCAGATTGGCCTGCTTACCATCTGTACCTGGAGATTTGATACCTTAGTGAACTGAGGGAAAGTGAGCTGTGGTGTGCTCTCACAGCCAGCATTTGGGGAAATTCTGCTGCTTCCTCTTGTGGTGGTAACTGGTATTTTTTTAAAAAACAAAAGCTGTCTGCATTTTTCCTATCAGGAATGCCTGTGAGGTGAAAGTATGCAATGGAGATCTTTCACTGAACCCTGTCCTTGTTGTTTGTGATATGTTTTTTCCCCTTTGTGGGGTTTCTACTGTTCTTGACATTAAATCCGAAGACTGCAGTAACAGGTTGCACTTCAGACTTATCAAAGTGCTTTTAATAGAAGCTTTTATAACTTTTAACCAAATCTGCAAAAGCATCTGTAAGCTTGAACCCCCATTTCCATAGTGGGAGCTGGACAGTTCTGACTCATTGCTGTCTGATGTGAAAGAAGAGTGTCAGTAATGAATTTAAAAGGGTGAAGTGTATGCTTGTTCTCATATGAATCATACTCAATATGTTGACCCAGAAAGTGATGTTCTTGTCCCAAGATGACAGGCAAAATAAAATATTTACATAAAATTCTGTTGGAATGTCTTGTAAAGGAACACCTTTCAAAAGCAAGTTATGTTGTAGACTGAATTTTGGTATTTGCATTTTGGTGGCTCTGTGACTCTCTAATAACAAAGTCCTCTGAAAAGACCTGCTGTAAACTGTTGCACATTGGTTTTGGTGTTAAGGCTGGCTGGTGGCCTCCAGCCCTTCTGGTTCCTGCCTTGCTGTACTGTTATAACCTCAGTATCTCTTGTCAAAGGCCTCCAGTGCTTTGCATACATTCTTGAAGGTGACTGGAGCAACCACGATTTGATTTGCCTCAGCTGACTGCAGTGGGCTACAATAGCTCCAAGAAAGCTGATGTGTAATAACCAAGGTAGTCCAGCTCGTTCTAGCAACCAAATGCTACAGTCTTAAATGAATCAGGCTCTGTGTGTCTCCTTTCTAGTGCCTCCACCTCAATCAAGACAAGGAGGTGTGTGGTACTGAAGTGCCCTTGGTGTCCCAGTGCTGTGCAGGGAGTTGGGAAGTGAAGAAAAGCTGTCTAGAGCCGTCAGGTTTTTGTACCCACAGCAGCCACATGGACAGTGTTGGAATAACCTTTGTGTTCATGATACCCTGTTGATCTGCCCTTCTGAGAGTACAGAGAGTGTTTCATATGTGACTGGTGTGACCTGGCCTCTGTTGGCTGATCTTAATAGTGTAAGACAAGTAGAAATAAGAGCATTTCAGTTGTAGTGGTTGATAGCACCCAAACCAGAACTGGAAGCCAAGCTCTGCCTCTGCTGCCTTTTCTTCCTTCAAGGGCACTGCACGATTAGAAAGGTTTAGTTACCTCTTGAGCAGGGAGAAACATCTTCTGGAGTACTGGAAAGTACCAGCAGACTTGTGTGGGGCTGTTTTGTAAAGCCAAACTGAGATCTTTGTGTGTTTGGGAATGCAGGTATTGGTTGTGCATTTAAGGATTCAGACTGGGATCACTTCCTAGCTCTGCAGGGCCCTCTGGTAGTGGTGTTTGGTTTTTTGTTTCGTTTTTGGTTGGTTGGTTGGTTTTTGGTGTTTTTTTTTGTTTGTTTGTTTGTTGGTTTTTTTTTCCCTTCTCTTATTTTTCTTTAAATTTGCTCAGACTGAAGCTCTGGTGTTCCTGGGTGTCTGCTCTCCACATACAGGTGAGCGTGGAAATGGTGAGCTTGCTGCTGGAAGCAGAGCTTGGTGCAGAGGATTTACCCCTGGGAGCAAGAAACAGCCTGTGTGGTAACTGAGCTCTGACTTGAGTGTGAGAAACTCCCCTCTGGTGCCACACAGCAGAGATGTCCTTGAGACCTGGGAGTTCACTTTCCATAGTGAAAAGGATGGTTCTGGGTGCAGGTATGAAGATTTGCAGTTGATCTCTGCAGCTGCTTATTCTGCACATCGTGGAAGGGCATATTTTTGAACAAATTCGGTTTCTTAATTGCTTCTGCTCCCTTACAAGGATTTTCTTGGGGATAGGAGTACACACTATGTGAAGTTTGAAGCTGTGTGTGCTGTGGGAGGAAGGAGTTGCCTCATTGATGATTTAATTTCCCAGTAGTAAGATCCTTATCCTTATATGGAGGAATGGGGCAAGGTGGTCCGTTAATAGCTTTTTTGGTTATGAGACATGAAACTGAGTACAATTCTTTCAAACTCCATCATTCCTTAAAGACAGTTTTCAGAGTAATGGCATGTTCTCAGAATAGATTTGAAGGGCAGGATGCTGCCCTTCTATTTTCTGTCACAAAATGCCACTTGCCCAAGCCAAGAGGGATCTGCTGTTCCACTGGTGATATTTCACACTTGACAAAGCACCTGACAGTGAAAGGAAAAATACTTTATCATGACCATCTTTGAGATTCAGTGTGAGAGGCAGCCCTGCATTCTGAAATGTCATTTTGGGTGTTTGCACCAAGGCCACTCCATCTACCAAAGAATTTTAAAGCTATGTATAAATAATGTCCTAGCTTGAAAAATAGTACAAGAAATACATTTCCGTGTTTCCAGCTGCTGCATGGAACCTCTAGCACTAAAAATCCATGGAGAGAAATTTCAGAAAAATCTTCAATTTTTTTTTTATTGGAATCAGCATGAATGTATGTTTCAATAAATATATTTTATATACATTTAACAGCAGAAACTTTACATTCCATCTTCAAACTGCTGAAATAGAACTTCTGTTTTAAAACTTTTTTTACAAGCCAGAAAAATAATCTGCCACTGTGGCTGTGTGGTCATGCAAATTGTCTTAAGTTACAGGTTTATTTCTTCATGATGTAAAAATACTGATTTGAAGGAAGCAATTGCTTTGCAGTCTGACCAATGTAGCAAAATACCCTTAAATGGAGCGTAAGGCCATACCAATTTTGTGTATGTATAGATTTATACATATATATATATATATATATATATATATAGAGTAAACTCAACTCATACAGAAAATACAGGGACATCCCTTTTAAGGTTGGGTAGGGAGAAGACATGTAAGTACTTCATGATTAAACTAATTTATTCCTTTTGAAGAATTTTACATCATAGGTTTTAAACACAACTGCACTTTACATTTTGTATTTTTCTAGTCCCTCCTTTGTTTTCGAAGGGAGAGTACCATGAAAATTAAAAAGCACTGACTTCTCCATTCTTTTTTCAACTTGTGTAAATGAACCAGTAGAGGTACTCAGAGAGCACTTGCATTGCCCACTTCTTTCCTCCTCCTTACATTAACTCCAGGGCTTCTTACTCTGAATACTTTTCTCATTATCTCCTGTGAGATGTGGATATGTCAGCACCCACCTTGCAAGGAAGAAAATGAAACCAGCTGCATTTGCAGCAACCCTTCACTGTCTGTTTTAAAGATGCTTATGTGAAGTTAAAGGGCAATAAGTTTTGTCCTATTAAGAACAGCCTCTCCTTTTTTCCTATGCTGAAAAGTTGATCAAACTGGGCCAGTTTAATGTCACTGTCTCTTGAGATCTTGCTAAAATTGAAGAAGGAAAACACTCACCTTGTTGCCATCCTTTCCTGACGATGAACAAGCTTGGGAAAATTTATTATTTTTTTTTAGCAAGAACCTGAAAACCCACAATCGACAGCTCAAATGTGGATTTAGTACTTACAAAAGACCACTGCTAAAGGGGCTGTGGTGGATGTGTGTGGCAGGAGGCTCTGTCCTACAGCCGAGGTTTGGCTCTGTGTTGGCAGACCCCACATTCTTACCCTGAATGGAGGGTGATGGGCATTGCCCTCCTGGGGGACAGAGAGTGCTGGCAGAGGGATGGGACACCCCGTAACATCTCCCACTGCGGCTGCTGAACCAGCCCAGCCCTTGGCTGCCCCTGCTATAAACAGCATCAAGGCGCTGTTGTGTTTGGAAACAAATGAGCTTTAGTAAGCCAAGCTTTGGAAACAAAGATTTTCTTCATACAAATGGCTTGCAGATGGGACAGATATAGAAAATGGGGCAGCACAATGCCACTGATTAATAGGCTTTTTTTTTTTTTTTTCCAGAAGATTTTGTGAGATATTCTTCCTAGATACCAGATTTTGAGGGTTTGACCAGTGAAGTAAATGCAGAGGGAAACTGAGATAATGTTTATCAAGGACACAAGGAAAACGCTCTCTAGGTGCTGAACTGTTCCCACTTCTATTTGTTTTGCATATTTTCAATTGGAAAGTATTCCTGCTGTGTGTGTTTGTATCTCCCCTCCAAAGCAAAACCAAATGTGCAATGGTTGTCCTGAAGAGAAATATCTTAATATTTTTATTTTTCTTCTAAATTCATTTACAAAACAATGTAAATGGGTGTGCGTTTATAGTTGGATGGGAGAAATTCCTGGGTCCTCCCCCCCCTTTTTTTATATCACTTAAGTGTAAGTTTTTCATTACTCCTTAGTTGTAATATAACAAGCATGATATGCTGTACACTGTGGTAGAATGTGAGAGACAACACAGTCCATAAAATGTCACTGTCCACGATGTTTAGCCTGCTCATGGCTGTGGTTTGATCTTGAGTGAGTGGTGACAGCTGCTTCGGACAGGCTTGTGCATCTTCAGGGTTCCAAGGCTGCTTCCAGGATGGTGTCACCAATGCTGCAGGATGGCAAACTGCGATGAAATGCAGTGACCTTTGCATGTCAGGCCATTTTTGAGTAAAGTCCTCTGTGTGTTGCTTTGTCTTTACATCTCTCAGTCTCTTAATCCACTGAAGTTTTGCTGTATCTCACACACACACACATGTGTGAATGGCTTTTAGCACTGTTACCTCCTGTTTCAGTTCTTTTGAAACAGTCAAACCTTTGCTGCAGCTCAGTAAGTCTGTGAAAAAAGGGGTGAGCTCTGGCCATGATTAGTGCTGTCAGTATGTCATGACCAGACTTGGGAACCACACAAACTTCTCGTTTTGTGTAGGAATTCCATTTCACCGTAGGCTTGAGACGCTCCAGGCGGTGCATTTTTCAGGATCATTAATTCCACATGGATGTGGTGAGGTCAGTCCCTTGGCCTGTGTGCCTCTGGAGCTGCCAGTGTCCCCTGCCCCCCTGCCCCAGTCACAGGGAGCACCGGGCTGGTTGTACAGTGAGAAGGAGCTCAGAGAGAGAGTTCAAGCACAACAGGTCACTCATCCCGGCAAGGGGAAGGTTAACTGCTTACCTGCCTCTCAAATTCTCTCATAACATCACTGTTTGGATCTTAATGTTCGTTTCCCAAAAGTTACAATTAGAATGCTTGCAAAGCTGACAGATCCCCAGATTAACCTGCTGTTGTGACCTGATTTAAGGAGGGATGTATCAATTATGGTTCTGAAATGTGTGTGTCTTTTAACTGCCCTGTCAAGTTTAATGACCCTGATCAGGGCTGGAGGGCCGTGACTGGGGTGGGGTGGGACATCAGTCTGGGTGTGGAGGTGCTGTTTTTACAGTTCTCCACTCTGGGTGGGTTAACTTGGGGATTTGTCAGCTTGGCCCATGCTGTTTCTGAGCTTATTTCCTCTTCGGATCTAACCCCGGAATTGGAAGAATGACAGTGTTTTGGACAAAAATATAGAAGATGTGGGAAGATTGGAACAGAAAGGAAAGTATAAATTCAGTGTAGGCAGAGCAGAGTGTTTCAGAGCCCTGGTTCAGTTGTTTCCCTGGCCTCGATAAGTACAAGACAAAGGAACTTCTGCTTCCTTCCACTAAGATTTTGTTGGGTCAGGCTCTAGCTGAGCATCTCTTGTACAGCTGAGCTCTACTGCTGTGACCAAGGGGACAGGCTATGGTCACTTAAAATGGTGAGGAGAGGATGTAACAATAGCCTAACTCATTAGTGATGGGTTTTGTTTTGTTGGCTTTTTTTTTTTTTAATTATTCTAGTTTTCCTGGTCAAAAGTGGGATTGATGGCAAGTGGAGGCATGCATCTGACCAAGGACTTGCCAGGATTGTTAAACTCCTGCCTGTGAAGGATGTACCTGTGTCCCACACCTTGGCATGCAGCAGGATGCATTCCCAGCACCATTCTTACATTACAGAGGCTGCCCCTTCTCCACTTCCTTTCCTTGCTGGTTTCTCTGTTTTCAGAGGTGACACTGCCCATGCTGTACCATGTCTCTTCTTCCATGGGACAAGCCCAGCCTCCTGAATTCTTTCCAGCCCCTCAAGGAATAAGCAGCAATATTTAAAGCCTTGACTCCCAGGAAGACCATATTGGTTGCAGTGACTGCACTTTACTACAGCAAGGAGTGAGTACTACAAGTTCCTCTGCCTTACATGATCCTTGATCTGCTCTTCCTTTCTCTTTTCAGATCCCTGCCTTCACTCTACTCTTGGCTGGGGAGCTGAACTCTCAGGACTCTTCTACTTTCTAACAGTGCAGCCTCAGCAGAGCAGACCTGGCTGAGAAGCTGTGGGCGCCCAAGAACAACTGAGAAGTTGTGGCACATCACAAGCTCCAGAGCTGGCCCTGCTCTTCAGGAACTCATTGATTCTTCACCCCAGCACAAGTAACTGTGGTGAGGATACTTCTGAAAATGTATGAGTGCATACCCAGGAGAGGTGGCTAAGGCACCACCCGTGGCACAATCTTCAATATTGCATAGTTTTTGTTCAGTAATGGTCAGTGTTTGGGGATTGGGTGTCAAGCAAGAAACACTGGAGCCCAGGCCCCAGTTCTGCTATCGTTGCAGGTCATGCCCTGCTGATCTCTGCAGGGCTCTGACTGGGCAATGCTGCTTTAAGCAGTTACCAGGCCTCCACTGTAATTGTGACAGTGATGGTATCATCACTGCAAGGTTCATTCAGGCTTGAACCTGGAGCTGTAATTTAGTGCCCAAATTCTGTGGTGTGTTTAACCCAGGACATCTGGCTTGGCTGGTCTGCAGCCTAAAGCTTGATTCATGTTTCTGTCAGACAGGTAACCCAGCAGTGCTCCAGTGTCACCAAGTGCCTGGATAAGGCAGATGTCCTCCCACAGACCCTCTGGGGAAGGGAATTTTGGCTTGCTACAGTGCTAACAGTCCTGGGACCAGCTTCCCAAAAGCCTTAGCAGCAAAAAGTACCTGTGAGCTCTGTGTCCCTCAGACCTGACAGCCCCAGGCAGCTCTACCTGTCCCTGCTTGTGCCAAACTTGACTCATCCACCACAGCAGCAACATGCTCACAGCCTGAGCACGTGGTTACTGATGATACCTCATGCCCCAGTTTCCTGGATAGGTGAGGAGGGTGTCCTTGCTTGACTTAAGCTACTTATGCAATTCAAGTAGCAAATCTGTAAATAAAAGCTAAATTCAAGCTGCGCTGATGGCTTATTTATGCTGGTATCATCCTCTGCCCCAGAAAATGTGGATGATTTTATACTGGAAGAGCATGTCTGTGTGGGGACAGGGTTTGTGTCCCCTGTCCTGGCTGGAAACTGCTGCTGTCAGGGAGCTGCTGCTCCTTCTCCCTTGTGTTTTCTGAGGCAGCAATGCTCTGAGTGCGGCAGGGATTGTTAAGCCAGCACACAGCAATCCCCCCTGCCTTTGCCCAGAGTGGCAACATCAGCTTGTGTAGAATCTGTTCCCTCTCCCTGTGCATGGTCTGGGTCAAACCATGGTGGACCCAGCTCCAGCACTGCTGGGAGCCAGCCCCATCCCAAGATGGGCTTCAGCACTGTCTGTAATAGACCCAGAAGCAGGAATATCACAAACATAAGACTTCCTTAAGATTTCTACTCAGAAACCTGGCAGTGAAGTGCATGAGGACTGCTCAAGTTTGCCAGACTTGATGGTCTTATTACTTAATACAATCACATAATTCCTGCCCCCTTACACCATACCTGTTAGCACTGGAGGCCTTGGATGCCAGCAGGGATGTGGCATGCAAACTAAACCTCTCCTAGTGCTTTTCCCTCCCCTTCCTCTTCTCTGCCAGCATCCTCTTTTGACAATCTAACTGGTAATTTCCTCTGCTGGGGGCTGAAATCATCTCTCTCCTTTTTTCCTGCCCTGTGGTTTGTGTCCCTTCCCATGTTACAGCAGCAGGCAGTGTGATACTGGGACAATATCATAGGGTGAGGGAAATGATGAACCAGGAAAGCTGTTGTAGAACCTGCAAACAGAGAGGTCATTGTTCCTGTGCCTGGGGGCTCTCACTAGGTGTGGATTCCTCACCTGGCTCAGGCTGTGCTTCCCCTACCACACTGGCTCTGGTACCTCTAACCTGGGCCGTGCCCTTCAGTGTTTGTGCAGATCACCTGAGGACATCACCCCAGGGCTGCTCATCCCAGCAGCTCTCAGAGGAGAATGTCTCACCCACTGCAAACACCTGCAGGCAGAGCTGCAGCAGCTCTGAGTGGATACTCTGCTCAAAGTAGCTCCTTCCACCCTGCCCGGTTTACAGCAGCTGATTTCTTGTGGGACCCTCTGCTCCACACCACGGTAGGAGACTGAGAATGCAAGAACCTATAAACCTATAAGCAGCTGCTGTATAGCTGGATCAGTGTAAACCAGGGAGCCCTACAGGGATAACAGCCAAAAAGACTGAATTCTCTCTAACTCACGCTGCTTTGCTTTCACACAGCACAGTCAAAAAAGCCCTTAGTGGCCACCTTGGTGTTCCCCGAGTCCTCTCCATGCATGGTTGGCTATGAGAGCACTTCCCTGGGAGCTGTCGCTGTGCCTGCCTTGGGGGACTGGTTATTGTGCCATATTCTGCTCTGTGTTTCCCAAGACACCGATCCCAGGCTCTTCAAAGGTTACAGTGCTGAGGAACTCAGCCCCACAGGAATGAACAAGAGGGAGATCAACACAGAAAAGTGCATTAGGCTTGAATGCAGTAAGAGACTCATGTAGGTTCATTTGAGCAAGAGATGTGCAACTGCCCTTAAGAAATAATTGTTAAAGAGGAGAGAAGGGAATGGGAAGACTTAAAGAACCTGAAGTAATTTAAGATGCTAAAATTAATGACTATTAGCTTCAGCTTTGGTGCTCATCCTAGCACCCTGAAGAACAATCAAGTATCTCAATTTTTCACTTAACTAGTGCACTCTCTCCATACAAATAATGGAAAACTATTGAAGCAGGAGCAGCACAAGATGCCCCTTTCAACCACCTCCTTTTGAGAAGAAGACAGGAATGTGTGGGTGCTTCCAAGCAGGGAATGGATTAGATATATCCTTTGCTGAGCTGAATGCTGTGGGATGCTGCAGCAGCACTAGGGTTTGGGGTACCAGGGGTCCACATTTTATTGTCCACTGCTGCCAGTATCAAGGTTTTGGAGTAAGGAATGGGATACTGAAAGAGATTGTCTATCGTTGGCACAGGGATAAGAACAATGTTTTATTAAGTAATGGCAGTATAGTACAAAAATATGATTGTATACAACCTGTGAAAAATATGGCACCACTGAAAACAGCCTTTTCTCCTTTTGTATATTCCTTTATTTCTAAAAATATACTTTGTAAGTGCTTCTAACCTTTTTTCTACCAGCACTGGGAATGAAGAAATTTTTTTAAATCACAGTCAAACTAAAGGGCAGTCAACAGTGTAATTTGAATTGTCTTGGCTTTGCTTTGAAATGAAAGATCTTCAGAAGAAAAAGAAAAAACTTCCAGAAAAGTCTGAGGAAAACAAAGCCCAAAAAAGTTCCTGTTTGGAGGATGTGAGAATATTCAGCTTTTGCAGTTGTTTGATGGTTTGGGGAGCAAAGTCTCCCAGCCCTGACAAGCAAAGGCTTCTAGGACAGGAGAATTAGGGCACCACCAGAGCCAGGGAGTGAATGACCTGAGTGTTCCCAGGCAGCTGGTGCTTGGCCAAGGCCAATGCTGAGCTCTGCAGTTTGCAGCAGCCCACATGCTCACTGCTCTGTCCTGGACCCTCTTCAGCACCTCTCTGATTTGCATGGCCCTGGGATTCCAGATGGATCAGGTATTAAAATGAGAGAAACTCCTCTACCTGATCAAAAAAGAGTAAGTTGGTTTTTTTTCATTCTGGACAATTATATTTATGTGTAAGGAAAAAGAATTCCTGCTCACAAATAATACATCTCCAGTAACATCTGGAAATAATATTATTTGGGATAAAGCTCCCTTTTTCTAAAAAACCCAAGGGAATTAGGACCCAGTTTTCTCTCTTTACTGCCAGACAACTGCTGTTTTATTCAGAGGTTTTGCTTCTGAGCTTCATTCTTTAGAAGAGATAAAAATTATGGAGTTAAATTCCATCAATATGCCTGGAAGTCACCCTGCAATATCAAACCCTGCGCATTCTCACTGATACATATAATTTCTGGCACCATTAAAGCAGCCTACTTTGAAGATAAGTTATCAAAACAAGTTCTTTTGCAATACAGAGACTAAACACAACCTGGTACAGATGGAGAAAAAAGTTTGATTTTGAAAACTACCCAGACTTGCCTAGGGGCTCATAGGACAGTCTAAAGTCTTGTCTAGGTGGTGAAACTCTCTGGCAGGACATCCCTGGGACAGTTACCTCAGCACTGTCACACCTTGGCCAAGATTCCCGTGTGTTTCCTGTAGGGATGTGGGTGCTGCTCGCTGTCACCCTGCAGCAGCCCTGGAGCTGCCAAATGGCCCAAATGGAAACTGGCTGCTTAGGGAAGAGAGTAACACTGCTTATTGTATGCATCAAACGTGCCCAGTGCTTGGCAAAGCTCAGCTGGAAGCCAAGGCAGGCTGGTAAGAGTGTGATTCTTATTTCAGTCCCTAAACTTCCATGGGCTCCACTGGCAGCTGAAGTGCTTCTGTATGGGCAAGAAACATAAGCATCTTTCTGATGATTTTTAGTCCCTAAACGCCTTCCTCCAGCCTTATTCCACGACAAGAAGTGGCATTGGAGCTCCAGTGAAGCAGTAGCTGTGACATAATTGCATCTGCACCCAGTAGGTCTAGGATGAACATGGGATTCTTCTATGCACAGCTGAAGAAGAATGAAGTGAGGTGGAAATGTCTTCCTTCTCTTTGCTCTGCTCTTGCCCTGGGAATGTAGGACCAAAACTCAGCTAGGTGGGAGGATGGGGCATGGGATTTGTTGACCTACAGGTAGCTCCTTTAGGAAGGAAACCTGCAGCCCTGCTGTGCCCTGGGGAGCCATCCCAGGTAGCCTGGGGGGATTGAAGGTGTGTGAACTACGGTCAGATTGCCCCACTCCAAAGTGCAAGGTCCAGGCATTGAGGCTGGACATTTTTACCCAAATGACAGCAATTTGAGTTCATTCACCTGCATGAGGAAGGAGCTGTGGTATGTGGGTTGCCGAGTGTCTGCCGTGCTGCCGGGCAGGGAGGGAAATTCCCTGGATTTGCCTTTCATCTCAGACAAGGACACACCGTTTGAAGCAATCGCAAACCGCAGCTGGCACAGCCAGCCCTGGCACACGCAGGGAGAGTTCAATAATTCAGCAAAAATCCCAAAGCCAGCAGCAGACTTGGGCTCCAGCCAAGGCTCGGGACGTTGTCCCAGCATCAAATAACACCTCAGCTTGAGATCTCCCTGCTTGGCAAAGCATCGTCTGCCAGGGGAAGGAGAAATCCTCAGCCCACAGGTCTGCTGCTGCTCTGGTGGAGGGAAGGGGCTGATCTGCTGGTTCATGTTCCCATGGGTGACCCTGTGACCTTTCCCTGTCTCAGCAGTGCAAAGGGACTCAGAAAACGGAGCAGCCTTTGCCAAAACATTTGCCCTAGTCCACACAGTGACCACTGTGGTTTTAATCTTTTTTTTCCCCTTGCTTTCCTTTCTTTCCTTTCTTTCCTTTCTTTCCTTTCTTTCCTTTCTTTCTTCCTTTCTTTCCTTTCTTTCCTTTCTTTCCTTTCTTTCCTTTCTTTCCTTTCTTTCCTTTCTTTCCTTTTTTTCCTTTTTTTCCTTTTAAACTAAAGTGTATTTAGTGCTGGTGAAAGGTGCTGAATTGGCAGCCTTGGAGATGGATGTCCCTCTACCCAGCCCCAGCAAGCCCTGGTGTTTTCTGTGGGCTTCCTCCTCCTGGCACATCCCTGTGCAGGACAGCTGGCAGGTCCCAGGCTCCCCTGCCCTCTCCCGTCTCTTTCTGTGCTGGTTGGGACACCCATGGCTGAGCATGACTTCAACCTCCCACGCCAGGCTTGGGTGCTGCTGACCTGGGCCAGACTGGACCTGACAGTGCCCCTGGGCACTTTGCTGTGCGCGATTCCGGCTGTGAGGATGCAGCCCCTGCAGGAGGGAGCCTGTCTGTTCCCAGAGCAAGCAGCAGATCCACAGCCCAGCTCAGCTCTGCTCCCATCCTGAGCAGGAGAGGGAGGAGAGTGGATGCCCCCCTTGGGTGCCACTTGTCTCTCTGCCTTCATTTGGTGCCTAACCCAGACCTGACCCCAAGTGCTTCAGTGCAGACTGATTGTCTCTTCCTTCCCGCTCTCTTTCACCTCTCTCCCTAAAGTGCAAATGAACACAACTGAGTCACCCCGGGTGCTGCAGCCAGCTCACACCCAGGGGCCCAGAGGGACAAGTGGGACATCAAGCCCTTGGCTTGCCCACAGCCCCAAGCCAGGCTTTCAAGTAACACCCTAGAGGTGTTTGGCACATTTCTCCCCACCCCAAACACCAACACCAACCTGTGCTACCTCTTGGGCAAAGAGAAACCCCTTTGCTCACCCCTTCCCACCTCCCTCCCCCCTTTCCCTACCCCCACCAAGCTTTGCCAGCCTCCCCCCTATCTCTGCCAGACAGCAGAGAGGGGCAAACCAGCCTGCTCCATCTTCCCATCCATGTTAAAGGTAAATACAGCACCAAAATAGATACAAAAATAGAATTTTGGGTCCATCAGCCCGGCTTCACTATTAATATAACTGCTATGAAATGTCAGAAAATAAAAGCTGCTCTCTTTATACACACCTGCCCCCCACCCCCCTTACTGACAGTATTGCCACACGCCCGGTCCTGTCAAAACAAGGCATCAAGATGCCTGTTTTCTCTATATTTTAAATACAATTGCTTCCATCCCCCCATTGTAAACAAACATGGCAGAAAGGGGTTTGGAAAAAAAAAAAGAACAAACCAAAAAAAAAAACTTTTTAAAAAATCCTTCATCGTTTCTAGTGTTCTGAATAGTATTTCTGCCTCCTAGGACTCGAACCCTGCCAGTTTGTTTAAAAGGACAGAAGGTACCTGTGATTTCTGATGAAGGCCCTGATGTCCTTCTTGGGTTTCCTTTGGATGCTCTCTGATGGGGATGAGAGAGATAATGTGTTTGCTTTCCTCTATGCAAAAGTCACAAAGTGTTTGATCGGCAAACCCGTGACTAAAAAAAGTAAATATATAAAATAAACAGCAATCCACAGCCTCTTTCTTAAGTTTCCCCATCTGTCCAGTTTTCAAAGTGCAAAACTTAGAGAAGCACAGAATGATTTTCTTGAGGTGTTTTTCTCCTTTTGTTAGGGCTTTTTTCCCCCCCACGTGCTTGACTGGTATGGCCTTTCTATAGCAAAAGTCAGATAAAGCGTAATTGCAGTAGTTTCTGCACATGGAATCGTGAATCATTCCAGTGACTTGAGAATCTAAGCTGTTAATAGGCTAAAAAAAGGATTTTTTTTTGTTGGTCTTTTTTTCTTTTTTTTTTTTTTTGATTGTTTTCTTTTTGCATTATAATTAAGCATGAATATATATTACTATATTACACTGCTTGGATTGCTGGAGCAATCCAAATCTTCCTATGCTGTAAAACTAACTCCCACCCTGCGCTCCCCAGATCAAGAGCTTCTTTTCTCCTCCCTGTGCCAGTTGCCCTCAGTTCACATGATTAAAAGTTCCTCCCAGCCCCCCTCCCCGTTTTTTTTTCTTTTTGTTTGTTTTTTAGTAGATATTGCCGCATTCTTAAATTCATGCATTGCTGCATTGCTATTGCACATATATAAAGGATTGCTCGCTCCCTCCCGGCTGCTCCCCTCCCCTCACTG
The DNA here is from genome assembly GCF_020740725.1 of Corvus hawaiiensis. NCBI lineage: Eukaryota > Metazoa > Chordata > Aves > Passeriformes > Corvidae > Corvus > Corvus hawaiiensis. Next base: position 6,543,812 of record NC_063227.1, on the reverse strand, counting down.
GTTGTGCACATCCTCTCTGCGGACAATCTTGTAGATGATCCAGTAGAAAATGTTGAAGATGAGGAAGGCCATGGGGAAGCCGATGCGGGAGATCTTGTCGATTTTCTTGGCTCTCTGGATGAAGAGCTTCCTCATCTCCTCGGGGGAGCGGGACGGCGGCGGCACTGGGTTGGCCGTGTTGTTGTTGTTGGCGCCCTTGACAGAGAGGCCATCCTTGGCTTGCAGGCAAGCTGGCCCCATCCCGTAGGCGGTGAAGTTGAACCTGCCTTCACCAGCTTCATCCTCCTGGAACAGATTGAGCATGGGACTCTACTTAAAATGAGATATAGACAGTGCACCCTCGCTATAAGGCTCTCCGCTGACAGCGTCCTGCCCTGCACGGGAAAGATGCTCCCACCATGCCCCGGCCTCAGCACCCTTGGGCAAACCCCCTGCTCTTGGGAGATCAGCCTTATAGAGGGGTGCCAGCCGTGTGATGCACAGATGCAAATCAGGGGATCCAGGCACCCCATGGAGAACAGGACTGACTTCCACCCCGTTGAGGTCTTTGACATATTGAAGGATTTATGGCACTGCTTTCATTTTTCCAATTGCATCCCCTGTTTTGCTTCTGCCTCTCCCTCTCCCCCACCTCCTATCAGCACCTTCTTTGCTTTGCCTGTGCAGTTTCAGCTTGCCCAGAAGGAGTGGGCTCCATGTAACTCACGTAGCCAAAGCTGCAGCCTGAGACTTCCTACAGAGTTACATGGATGCGCAGGAGCCAGGAGCTGTCCAGGAAAAGAGCTCTGCAGGCAGCGTGCAACCAGCCCTCACTCGCCTGCCCACGGGACCCCACGGCCATCCCCACAAGCCAACTTTTAGGTGAGGAACAGAACTGCCCTTCTGTGGGTCAATGGTAAGACATGGCTGCTTGTGGTAATGCCAATGATTGAGAAAAAATGTAATTTGTTTTTTGGTCTAAAGACAAATGGTGTTGTTAATTTTTTTTTTTTTTTTTGATGAAAGCTTGCTGGAATCCCAGAATGGTTTAGCCCTATTTTATTGAACATAGGGATGTAATGACAGGGAAAAATAAGTTTGGCTGAAGTAATTCAAGCAGTGAGTTGCAAAGGCAGAGTGAGAATCCCAAGTCTCTTGACTACGGGTCACCAAGGCTAATTGTAGACCAGTGGCACTAATTAATCATTAATGGAAGCTGATCCATGCTGTGTCTCCCAACACTGACCTAGCAGCCCCCTTCCTTGTAGCTGCCTGACCACTGTGCCCTGCTGCCCCTTCCCCTGTCCTTTGCAGAATGTCTTTTGTCCATCCCATGGCAGCTGTGTGGGATGGAGGAACGGGACACAGAGGACACTGCCATATCTGAACAAAACAAAGCTACCCAAATAAAATCAAGACCTGGTCTTCTGGGATGCTCAGAGCTTATGGACCTTCTCATCACATCTGTATTACAGGGGTTCAGGTAAAACTGCCTCTGCTCTTTTCCAGTTACACAAACATGCACTGGCACATGTCTGGCTTAACCTTAATCACTCGATCCCTAATTTACTGGATTTTTTCCTCTTCTCATTGCTGAGAGGCTACTGGCTGTTTCTTGTGAGGGATTTGTTTTGGTGAGTGGTATACCAAGGTTAGAGAAGACAACAGTGCCTTTTTCAAGGTGCTATATCAAATGATAGGCAAAGACACCACCAGCCACACGGGAATGTGTGTTTCCAAATAACAGTCCATGTGGGTCTGATGATGGTGTCATATTAACCAGACTGGCCCATACCACTGCAACATCTCACTTGTTTTTAGCCTGGCATGTCATGTCTAAACCAATCAGAACCACCCAGGCAAGTCAGGACATCAGGACAGAGCAATTAGTGCCTTGGCAGCTGCATTAGTCCATTTGCATATTAGCAGTCAGCTTAGTTTTCTGATGAGTCTGCAAACCTTGTTCATTTAGCTTTTGCAAGTGTTTTTGTTTACGCTTTGCTCCAATTAAATAGCTGTGAGATTGGGCAGGGACTCTGCTAACAGCCTTGTGTTCTGTGGAACAGCTCTGGCAAACATCTCTTAAACTCATCTGTGTATTAGTGGAATTTTTTTCTCCTTATTGTTTTATCAACAGACTGATCTGCATACAACAGCACAGATCCCGAGACAGGATGCCTGAATCCAGATGAAGAGATAAATGCATTATGGAGGCACCCATGTGGGTGGGTTTAGCTCTGCCTCTATTCAGCAGGCTGCATCTTCTCAACCGATGCTTTGTTGATTTTGGGATGGCAGAGCCCTACTCTGGTCAAACAAAATCGATGGGTGCTGAGGGGTCTCATCTGTTACTTTTCCCTTGCATTTGTCCAACATTTTTCACCCCTGGTCCTGACTGGATTGAGCACAAATGATCAATTATCTCCTGTTTGCAGATAGGACAACTGAAGCAGAGAGGGGAAAAAACTACAAAAATACAGGGATTCCTGTTCCTCAACCCCCACTTCCTCCTGGAATGGTGGCAGTTCTCCAGGCATACACTGTGAACTGCTGCAGGGCGGGTTAGACCCCAGGAAAGACTTCTGATCTCTGAGACAGTGAAACAATGGAATGGGGGTAGGTTTCTGGGTGGGATGGATCATGGAAAGTAGACAAATACCTATGAGGAATATTTAAGGCAGACCTTGGTGGTCACCTACGGGCTTGCTTGAGATTTTCATCAGCAAAATTTTCTTTGTTTTTTCTCTCCTAGAAAATGTACTGGTTTTTAGTGCTCTCCTGAGGGCAGCCTCTCAGGCCTGGTGCTGAAAATTTGCTAACCCCTTTCCTGATTCTACCAGCTAAATAGGGACAAAGTAATCACAGCCACCTTTGTGTTTCTTTCTAGTGTGTTCTGTGAGGTGAAATCTTTGCTGTGGCTCCTCAGCCTAAAAGCTGTCAGAGCTCAGGCTGGGGAGCTGTTGGAGTTGCGTGCATGCTTGGATTGGGATCGGCCATGGCAGGTAAGCATGGAGCAGGCTAAGGCTCAGAGTAAAGCTCTTTCCTTCCAGGAGGAATTTGCAGTCAGTCTGAGAAGCAGATGCTTTTGAACATGGAGATGGCAGAGACAAAAGAGGTGTCACTTACCTCGGGGCTACTGCAGGCTGTCATGTTCGGGGTGCTGCTCTCTGATAGACACCCCTCACACCTCCCTGCCTGCCTCCCCCCAGCCCTGGCTGCTGCTTTTGGGGAGGAGAACCCACACCAGAACACTGCTGTGTGAAAATTGTCCTGTTGAGAACAACCATTTTGGTTGAGACCACTTGGCTAGCTAGCAAACCCCAGCTTGCTGGACTCCTGGGGTCAGCAGGCTGTCAGAACAGACTCAATTCATTGAGGCAGCCCTTGTTTTTGGTGTGTGAGCCTCCTTAATATCTGACCAGATACCGAGGACTTCCCTGGGGACTAGTGGCTTGGTTCAGTTGACCATGGTGTTCTGCTGGGACAGATTTCAGCTGTGTCCTTCATGCTTTATGTATTACCTTATGATGCCTCCTCTTCCTTCTGAACCTGAGCAGCTCTTTGTGCTGCCGAGACACGAAGTTGACAGCAGCGTACTCCAGAAGGGCAGAGAACACAAACAGCAAGCACACAGCCATCCAGATGTCGATGGCCTTCACGTAGGACACCTAGGAGTCAGAGAAAGAGACAGAGATGGGGTGGCTTCCTCACCCAAATGCATTTTTCCTTGGTGTTTTACACGGCTGATACCTGTTCTTGGGTACAGAGTCTCGCTCATTTAACATGAATGTGTTATCAGGTCACTGAACCTCCTCACGGGCTCTTAAGTAGCAATAATTCCACAGCTTTTTAATTTATTCAGGCCTTGACTGTGATTGTTTATATGCAGGGGAAACAGTAATCCACCATACCAGAAGCCCTTCATAAAGGGGAAACTCACTAGTATTATAAAAGTAAGATGGTCAAGTGACTAAAAAGCTAAAATGTAGAGTGCACACCCATGTGTGGTTGTTGCAGGGGTTTGTAAAGTACAGAGCTGCTGGTTACTGAGAGATGTGGTGAGTGCTGAATCTTAGGGGAATCTTTGCTGCTAGACATAGAGAATTTAAAGTTTTTGCAGGATGGGACTGGAATTTGCTCTCTTTGCCCTTAAACTGGAATAGTGCAAAGGCAGGATCTGTGCAGGGATTTACTTGGGTGCATGATTTCCCCTGGTGAAGACAAGGGTGTTCCCTACCTTGGGCAGCGATGCTCGGGAGCCAGAGCTCTGCGTGGTCATGGTGAGCACCGTGGTGATCCCCAGGCCCACACGAGCAGGTGCTGCATCCATATTGATCCAGAAGGAGATCCAGGACAGAATGACAATGAGAAGGCTGGGGATGTACATCTGGATCAAGTAATAGCCCATCTGCCTCTCCAGGTGGAAACGAGCTTCTATACAGGTGAACTTGCCTGAGGAGGACAGGAGATACATGGAAGGTTACTGGTAAGGTACAGTGAGCCTCCTGTTTTCAGCCAGTGTCTGGGGATTTTGCTTGCATTGCCTAAACCAGTCTTGTTAGGGGAGGAAAGGAACAGCTGTTGCCCAGGGCATGTAGTGGTAGGACAAGGGGGAATGGCTTCAAACTGAAAGTGAGAAGGTTTAGATCAGATATTAGGAAGCAATTCTTCCCTGTGAGGGTGGGGAGGCCCTGGCACATGTTGCCAGGCTGTGGCTGCCCCATCCCTGGAAGTATTCAAGGCCAGGTTGGACAGGGCTTGCAGCAACCTGGGATAGTGGAAGGTGTCCCTGCCCATGGCAGGGGGTTGGAGCAATATGGTCTTTAAGGTCCCTTCCAACCCAAACCATTCTAGGCTTCTATGAACATCAACATAGCAAAGAAAGCTCTTTGGCAATATACCCTTTGTCACTTAAATTTCAAAGACAAAAGGAGACTCTGGAAGTGAAGATCCCAACCAAACACCCTTGAACTGATGCAGATTTTACCAGGGACAAGAGGGTTTCACACATTTATGTCCGATTGGCTCTATATGTATCTATATGTCTGTTGTGTCTGGAAGTGTAGGACAAGGCCAGAGTGCCATCAGACAGAGCAAGAGGCTCTGGGAAATGCACAATCCTGAACTCCTCTCTACTGAACCCCTCAGTTAAGGGTTAACAGCACTGACCTGTGTTGTAATGCTTCGTGCAGTATCTCAAGTCTTTTTCTTCTTTGAGGATAAACTGAGGCAATGTCAGCCCATCAGCAACTTGCACTGCTCCTTTTTCTTGCCACTCAAATATGAGATCATTCATTGTGTAGCCAACTGTTGAGAGGAGGGGACAAACACCACATGAAACACATTAAATACTGATCTGGACAGGGACAGTGTTGCAGAAGAGAGCTTGGAGGCAGGGGTGCATCCTGGCCTTCTTTGACAGTGCTGTCATCAATGGGATTTGGGTTGAGGCAAAACTACTTTTTCATGTGATAAGAGCCAGGGCAATGACCTCCCCTGGAGCTGCAATGGTGTGTAATGGATTTTCTGCAATAAATCACATTTTTTCTTGAATTTGGCTTGCTGAACTGTGTTCAACTTTTTCCAACTTGACCTCTTTCTCTGGAAGAAGCTCATCATCTTTCCCTCCTTTGGGATAAGCAACATGTGCAAGGGGCAGATGTCCATCCAGAGAGGAAAAATCCCACTTGCAGCTGAAAGCACTTTCACCTTTCTCCTGCGAAGTGAAAGGCCAATGTAAACACAAGCAAGCCAGGGCTCCTCACATGGGATCTTTTGAGGTTTGGCTTCTCCAGCAAATGTCACATGTGCTGAATGAATGGAAAATCCTAAACAAGAGGTTCTCAAGCAAGCCTCCAGTGAAGGCTGGGCTGGGAATGGGTTCCAGCTGGGAAAGGAGATGGCAGGGGAGAGCAGGAGGGAAAAGAGATGGTCTCCTCTCCAAAACAGGAATGTGCACAGGACTCACAGCTTTCTAACTGCATGATGCATGTCTGTACATCCATGGGGAAGTTCTTCAGGTCCATGGGGCAGGCCAGAGTCAGCGTGATCCTGAGGAGAGAAGAGAGCACAGGGAATGCCAAACAGTGGGCCCTGCTGAGGGCTGAGCCCCTCAGACATCCAGGGCTGCCAGCGGGCTGGAGCCGTGCCCGAGACACACCGAGCTGGGGCAACAACTGGTCATCGTCACTTCCCTGCCTGTGCTCTCACACGTGGTGCTGGAAAGCATCAGAACTGCTGAACATTTGGGTCTGTGATACAATTCCTGCTGCAGATGGAATTTCATTGCAATGCTGTTTTAGACTGCGTGGAACAAAGAGTTCCCTCACCAAACAGTTCTGCTGCTTCGCTTTTCCTTTCTTGCCTCAGGTTCACAACAGGCTGGATTAGCAGAAAGCCCAAGCCCACTCTCTGGACCCCCCAAATGCAATTCTAGATATTGGGACTGCTTGTAAATCTCTGAACAGAACATTCCTGTGTCATAAAGAAACCACCAAAAAGAAGTTTGATCAAAATCATATGTTTGTGTGGGGGGAAAGAAAGACTTCAGTGGAATTTTCTGCAGAGAAAATGCCTTGTGCTAAGCCAATATGAATCCTGTATCTTCCTGAATTCCTGCAGAGCCCTTGAGACATCTACTTCTGTCCCCATTTTCCACTAGGTGCAGGCTGCATTTTCTGTGTTATATTGCTGTGCTGCCCTGCACCATGATCTATGCTTAAGGTGTTTGGTTGGTTCAACAAGCTGATACTAAATGATTTGCTCCAGATAGTTAGACTTGAGTTATTTAGTTTGATAGTGTTGAAAATGCTGTTCCCTGAAGTGTTTAGGGTTTTCAGCTTTTTACCTTGATGTAGAAATAGCAGAATTACCCAGGGGACAGAAATTGAATTTTTCTATCATCAGACCTACAAGAAGCTTATCAGGAGGGAAAGATACTTTAATTTAAAATCTTATGTTGTTAGAAATTCTCAGCTTGAGTTTAGAGGCATGTTGGGACAGAAGATGTGACAAAGTCCACCTTCTTGTAAATGACTTGCCTAGAGTTTGATTATTGCAAATAGTAGTAGTAAAGAACCAGTTATGAAATGGCAGAGCACCTTATAGAGTTTTATTTAAAGGGAAAGACTGGGAACTGGGAACTCTTTGCATTTACACTGTGCTTTGGGAATGTCCTCTATCTTTTTCATTTTCACAGGAAAATGTACTTCTAAAGAAACCCATATTTTCATTTAGAGATGAGTGAGACAGGAAAGCTGGTTTTTTAAACTGAAATGTTTTTGAGTTTTTGCCTTGAAAATGGTGATTTTTCCATGTTCCCTGCTGAGTCATTGCTCTGTCTGGCAGAGCAACCCCAGGGCTGGGATAACCCAGTATTGCCCCCGTGCCCCTGCAGACCCTCCTGGAAGAGAACTCTGTGCCATGCTCGCTACCAAGCTGCTGCTGTTGGTTTTACTCCCTGCCTGGTTTTAAAAACTAAGAACTGTGAGGTTTCCCCATTCAGCCAACACAGTGGCAATTCTCTTACTGTTTTGGCCATCAGGGAGCTCATCTTTGGGCTGGAACCACCTTGGTGTTTAATGGATGTCTACTTTTCAGCATTAAGCTGTTTATTTCCCATTTTACAGCTCCAGACTGCTTTTCCTTCCCATGGCTGCCACTGGAAGCTGCGGTGTGAGATGGGGTGTGCGTTCCATAGGCAAATTTACATTACACATGAGGTGAAAAAGTCTTCAATATAGAGTTAAACTTTCCCAGTCTAAGCTCATGAAGTTTGATCTTGATTTCATTGGTTTAAAATAAAGCGTGAATGGGGTTGGAAGTGAAGGAGGGGGCTCAGATTGATTTCCTGTGGGAAACTCAATGCAATTAGTTCAACTTCACTGGTGGATTCTTGGATCTAGCAGTAAAGGGATGACTGGGAAAAATTAGGCTGGGACAAAGCCATGGAGCTCTACTTAGCATTTTCCCTGTTTTTTACTTTTATTTTGGTCAGGAAATGCTGCAGCTTTGAAAACAGGGTGTTCATGGGCTTCTACTGGTTTTCACATAGCACAGCTGGTTTTAGGCTTGTACTAACATAAGAGATCTGAAGTAATTTTACATCAGGGATGTTAAGGAATCTACTAGCAAGGAGCAGAAGTCCTTGAACTGAGAAAGGTAAAGATGAGTTAAATTCCCTCCCAGACCAACACTCTGTCTCAATATGCTTTAGCAGAGGTCTCTTCCCACCACATTGCTTCAACACTGCTAATTGTTTGATCTCCCACCTTAAAAACCCCCACATTTCTTTTCTCCAACAGCATGCTGGAAGTCTAGGCTTGAACAGGGGGAGTTTAGTTGTGCCCTTCCCCACCTTGGTGGAGTCACCTCACCTGATGCTGTAGAGGACATTGCCATTCCGGGAGATCCTCAGCAGCTTGTTGTCTGTGGTAATCTCATGGAAATGGGCCCCTTTCTCGTTAGCAAAGAACAAGTCAGGTTTCCAGATGGAGTCCAGCATGGAGGGGTCCAGGTCCAGGGAGTCGTCAGGGTACTCGTTGTAGGCCAGCCGGGGGTCATTCCACTGCTGCCGCAGGAAGATGTTCACCCTGTAGTCCTGCACAGACACACAGAGCTCAGAGCAGCCTCAAAGTGCTGACAGCTGGGGAGCACATACTAAAATCATCCTAAAATGAGACACACCATGTCTAGGCCTACGTTCCCAAGCTATGCCAAGCGTTTTTGGTATTATTCCTCAAGGAACTGCTATTAATTTTTAGCTTTGTAGCTCACAGCTATGTCATAGCATGAGCAGCTGCCTGTCCCTGCGTCCCTCTGTTACAGCAATTGTCAGCTGTGTGGGAAGTGTCAGGACCTCTCTGTCTGGACCCTGGGGCTGCAGAGACAATGAGCAGTTGTGGAGGCCGCAGTCAGCAGGAGGATGTTCCAGAGGATTAAGCGGGGAAAGAAACTGAAACCAGCTTCCTTTCAGTGCTGAACTGTCCCATATTGTGACTATCTGGGGTTTCCCCAGCACTGGGAAAGGAAAAGGCACAGTGAGACGCGTTGTCCATGAAAGAGAAGTTCCCTGTGTGTCTGCTAATGTGAGGATAACTCAGATGAGCCAATGGGAGCAGCTGCCTTTGGTTAGAGTTTATGAGCAGGAGAGGGATACTGCATGAAGTCTGCTCTCCTAATCCTGAGCATTCTGGGTTCCCTGCTCTAATGTCAAAATGCCATAAATGCAACAGATTTTATAGGATGACCATCTTCCTTATTTAAAGGTAGTCCCTCAGCACTATGCAAAATTATACTTGCTTCATAACCACAAGTCTTACAGCTCCCCTAAGTTCTCCAGGTCAAGGCTGGCTGCTGAGGTTGAGTGCAGACACTCTCCTGGAAAATTAGAGGCAGTTCCTCTTCTCCCTGTCTGACTAACAGCTTCCCAGGGTGATCTGCATGTTCCTTTTCTTCTGACTTTCACATAAGAAAGTGAGCCAACAAATTGAAATGGGGAGAGGATGTGCCAGCTATCAGGAGAGGGATGAAAGCTCCACAACCATAAATTAATTGACATTTTCTAAGTACAGAGGCAGACTGTGTCTGAAGAGTAGCATATAATAAACCAATTCCACTGCCCAGGCCCAAATGAATAGATGCTCCCATGATTAAGGGTTTCTTTGTTGCCTTTCTAACACAAATGTACTTGGAAGACTTTTATTAGGAGACAGACAATGGACAGTGCCTGACGTACCTGCCAGTATCCAATACCTGCTGCAGGCACTTGGTGAGAGGCTCTCCCTCACTCTGACACCAGCTCTGTCCTTTCCACCTGGAGAGCACAAAGCTCTGGAGTTAAAGGGTGCCTGTGTAGGAGAGACCTGCTGCCTCAAGTGCTCACTTGACTGTGAACCTACCGCCTCTTGTCCAGGAGGACATGACTCTCGTGGTGTCCAGTGGCTCTGGAGGGTTGGGAGACAATTGTGTTGGGTGCTCTGTGTTTTGGATGAGGCACTTCCTAGCCAAGCATGTGGTCTAGAGTCTATTTCAGGCCACTTGGTGCCATCTGCATCCTCAGAGCACAGAAGCTGCTAATGACATTAATGATTGTGACATCAGCAAATGAACCACGGGCTTGACGCTAAAAGGAGCAGACCTCTGAACATGAAAAAGAGTTGCAACACTCTTTCCTTCTGCTGATATTCCAAATGTCACCTTCACAAGTCCTAGTGCATCCCTCTGACTTAATTGTTCATCTCTGTCGACCCTGGATAATGTGTCTGCAGGAAATGTGAATAGCTGGGGACAGCTGGGGGCCAGGGTCTCAGCGCAGGACCAGCCCATCACACAAGCCTGGAAAAGGAAGGGAACCATGAATTCCCACTTTCCACAGCAGGCAGCAGCTCCCAGAACAACGTGTATATTTTCAATTCTCCCTTTTCTGTGTGTCAAGATCTGCAGCCCTTGCAGTCAGGGGAAATCAATGTCACTGACCTAGTAGGTAGAAAGCAAAAGGTTGTTTTGCTTATTCAGCTACAAATAAGCTAGATGCTAACAGGTCAGCTCCAGTTTGGGACTTCTGTCATGTACAACACAAATTAAACTCATGTTTGGAAGAAACTTCAGTGGTAGCTGCCCAGAACTGTGCTCAGGCTGATGGAGTAGTAGAAGGGGGGAGGGAATGGAGCCAAATTCCCTACAACAGCCTGTGTTACTGCAGATAGGCTTTGTTGATGGAGTAAATTCACTGCTTCGGCTCCAAAACTTGCCCAAAGGACAGGAAAGGGTGAGACAGGAGGTACTGAATGGTCTATGTTGCCCCCACAGCAAGCATGGGAGACCACAGGCAGAATGACAGCCATAGTCTTTGTCACCATAAGGAGGCATCTTAGTTAAACGTTTGTGGGCCAAATGAAAATTAACTTCTCACAGTGATTGGCTGTGAGAAGGCCCCTCCTAACGACCTCTAGAGCCACAGTGTCCTGTCCTCATGTCCCACCCACTGAGAACAGTGCAGAGGCACCTTGTGAATGTGTGGTGTTAGAAGCTGTACCACCTCCACCCCGGCCACATGCAGCAGTGTGGGGAGTAACTCTGGGTTGTGTTACTCTGTGTTCCTCCTTTGGACAGAAGGGTTTGGTGTGGATATTTCTGTTTTGGGATACAGAAAACGAAGCATTTATGTTGTGATATAGAAAAGGCAAGGATGAAGAAATATGATCTATGCACTGAATGCAATTCTCTGGCTTTGCCATTTCAGGGCATTAATATTTTACCTCTGTGTGTGTGTTTATGAAGGTCTTCCTACGCAGTGAGTTTACTCCACAATCCTGGCCTGCTCTCTGAGAATATTGTTTTTCCCCAGATTCCTTTGCCCTTATGTCATTGCACTGCAGTATTGAAGGTTCTGAGCAGCCTTTTAGGTTTCTTATCTGAACATAAATGTAAAACCAGGCACTGTGACTGCAAACCAGACATGACACTGCCTGAGGAGCCAGCAGAAGGCATGGAGAGCAGTCAGGGTATGTCTGTGCTGTGACACAGGCTAAGAGAAGGGTTACAGTGTTCTGCACCAGCTAAAGATCCTCTGTGCTGAAAGCTGTGTCCTCAGCATTGCAGTCAGGCTGAGAGGTGATGAGCCAAGCAGCACTCATCCCTCGGCTACCTGGAGATATGCAGCATTTCTCACGGTTGCTGTTACAGGAGATCTTAATCAGCATCACCAAGAAGTCCACAGTTATTCCTAAATGATGGACAGAACGGGCCAATTTCTGGTCTGAACTTTAAGAAAAAAGAGGTTTGACTGGGGCTGCAAACTTGGCAAAAAAAAAAAAAATTCTCTTTCTCTGTATCCTTCTTATCACTCAGGTTCCTCATTTGTGTGCCTATCACATCCAGGCATTGATTATCTTGTGCAGCCTGCTCCTCTGGCTGGCTTGGGAGAGGGGAGCAGCAGCTCTGTGCAGTGAAGGCATTCAGGAGCTTTGCAATTTGGCACAAAGGCATTTTACTCCCAAGAGGGAAATGACACAAAGCAGGAAGAGAGTAACTGGAGTGATCAAAGTAGTTCAATTTGATAATGCTGAAATGAAATTCTGCTTAGTGACCTCGCAAGGAGACAAGGAAACAGAAGATCGTTTGAGACCTTGCCTTCCCAAGATCCCACAGCCTTGACATCTTCTGCTGAAAGCAGAGGAGGCTGGAGGCAGTGCTGGGCAGAAGAGATGGAGCCTCTCAGGGCACTCAAGAGGTTTTCCCCGTGACTCAGGAGTTCTGTCAGAGCAGCCTCTGCACTGAACAGATTTCCTCTTTGATAAATTTACATTTTGCTAACTGAAAAAACAGGGTAGAGACTGAGCTCCTTCAGAAGGGGACTCTGTGACTCCACCTGGGCAGCAGAGCATGAGGGGCTTTATTAGCACTGAGTTAATTCTCTAGAATGGGTATGAACAAACATTCTGAACGCAACCTGCCTTGCCAAGGAGCACTGCAACAGACTGCAAAAGCACCAAGCACACCAGGAGCAGCCCCTGGAAGGGTTAATAAAGCACCTCTTTACCTTATCAGAGCTGTAGCTAAGCAGCCAATTTGAAGCCGGTGTGAAACCACACCTGGGGAGGAGGAGTCTGTATCAGAGAAGGGATGAACCTGATGAGGGGTGGGAGCAGTATCCTGCTGCTTGATTAGTGTGGAGTTTTTTTATTCTGGAGCCCAACGTGGAAAGATTTTCTGTGTCTTCCTACAAAAAGTGGGGAATATATATCTTTTTGAGCCAGTGGAGTTGCTGGGGTGTGAGATGCAGCCAGCATCCAGAATTACAAATGTAAGTATTTAGTAGTGAGGTCTTGTTTCTCAGCTTGAGGAGATTTTGTGTCCTTGTATCTGAGTTATACAGTCCAATCTCATGGCTTTTTGCTGTTTTTTCTTTTCCCCCTCCCTTCTTCATTAGTGTGAACACAAATTCTAACCACAGACAGCTGGAACACTGCAGGCCTAACATTGAGGTGTCAGCAGACTGCGAGTTGTTGTGAAAACCTTTTCATTTTGTGTTGTGTGGCTTGTTACGTGCTTATCATCTCTGTGGGACTGATGGTTGGGTTTAAGAATGACTGACTGCAGGAAATTTTGCTCAAAACCTTACTTTTGCTATGGGCTTTGTGCATTGAAAGTTACATCTTTTGCTGATCTTGGGGTGAGTGGGACCAGTGCTAAATGTGTGACCCAAGTTCTTCATCAGAATCTCTGCTGCACTGGGGCTGGTGGGTGTGGAGTGAATTGCTTGGTCTGCTTTGCAGGGTGCTTTGTTTCCTTGTTGGAAATCTCATGTACAGATGTGTCTGAACAAGTACTTAACATTTGGACAGCTGCAGCCTCCAGCTTCTCCTGTCCTCAAGAGATGCTGGGAGCCCAATTGTGGCTGTGCTGCAGCTGGCTGGAAGGTCACGTTTGCTTTGCTCTTTTCAGATGAGATCACTATGGCATGAAAGCAGCAAAAAGAAATTTGCATTTTTACACAGTGTCTAAGGGAGCCTGTGCTGGCTCTTCTGTGATTTTTCTTTCTTTTTCAGTCTCTTTTTTGCTGTGTGTGGGTCCTTTTTAAAATCAGTCTGGAAAACTCATTTTGAGTCCAGCTCAGCTAGCATTGCTAGGTGATGATACAAAAATAAATTCCTCCTTCTCCATGTGCCTTCACTGTATACAAAATGCTCCCAGCTGCCTAAGCCAGTGAAAGGCCATAAAACTGCAGATTCTATTGGAAGAGAGAGCAAGGGCATCACTTAATTTTCCATTTGCTGTTATAGCAGGGAATTTGTTAATGAAATGCCCAGATAATCCTATCAGTTGCCTCATGCCCCAAAGAAAAGCCAAAGCTGGTGCAGTTTATTCACTTAAAACCCAAGACCTGTTCCCAAAGTGCTTCACTTTCATTTATTTGGAATGAGGAATTTGTATATTTGCTATAGGTTTCATAGTTTCTTATGGCTGGGGAGCTGTTTATGCTTTTGAACAGCAAAAATGGATTTAAGAGCTTGTGTTTGGGGGTTGTTTGGATTTTGTAGTAATAACTGGAGAGAGTGGCTGCATCTTGCACTTGTCCTTGGGAAAGCCTTGGTGTTGGATGCTTTGGGACAGGAGGAGCCTGTCTGCACTCGTGTGGCTGTTGGAGTGGGTCCTGTCCTTCCCTTTGGAGCACTGGCTGGGTTCACAGCGATGTGTTCCCAGTCTCAGGTTCCCTTGTCCTTAGAGCTCCAGGCAAGTGAGGCTGGATAGAAGCTCTGAGCTGCAATCCTACATAAATGTCCAATCAATTATGTGCACCACTAGAGGCTTTTATGTTGGGTCTCCAGCTCTGCAGGATGCTTAAAGGAGTTACTTCCCTTGCTCTACATCAGCTCTGCCTTAGGAATTCAATTTGGTGGATGATTTTTTTTTTTTTTTTGATTCCCCCTAACCTTGCAGCAATTTTCAGATCCCCATTTCTTGCCTTGTTCATTTTGAAACTTTGTGGGGCAGATGTCAGCTTTCTGCCAACTCTGGGGAGTTTGTGCCTTCTCTTGGCTACAACTCATTTCCCTTCCTTCTGAGGTTTGTAGGCCCAGCTGTCTGCATCAAATGCCTGGGGTTTTTTTTCTATTTTTCTGTATTTTCTCCTCTTCCTTTACCTCCCATGATGCCTCAAGCTTTAAGTGAGCACTCACCTCTAATTTCTCTAATCCTCTGCGTGGTGAGCTCATGGTTTACACTGATTTGGGATATTCAGGCAGTGTAAACTTAGAAGGGAGCAGTGGTATTTTCTGTAGGAACTATCAACCCACTATGGAGATATTTTAAAGCCTTCTCTAACTGCATGTGGGACACCCACTAAACACTGTGACTTCTCCTGTACGTAGTAGTGTAATAGTAATGAAATATAAGGTGATGTAGTACTCAGACCTGAACCTGACTAGGCTTAGGGTGCCTAATGATGGAGGTTTAAAACATAATTTTTATTCTCTTTTTGGCCAGTGAAGCAGCTGGGGGAGTTTTGCCGCTGTCAGTCCCAGGGGTCAGTGATAGACTCTGCCTTTCTTTGTGGTAAAACACTGATTTGCTCCTCTCCCTTTTGCAAGCTGCCGCTCCTTCCTCTGATGTTTGACCACTTGTTCCCCTTGTTTGAATTCAAAACAGTCAGGTCCCTCTCAAAAGCCCAGGACTGTCTGTTCTTCCCAGAAACCGCTGGGGAGCTGACACTGCCTGTTTGTCCTGCTGCATCCTCAAACAGTGGGGAGGCTCTGGCTGCTCTGCAGAATAAATCCCATGTTACAAATCCCCAGGACCTCTCCAGCCTGCTGAGACCTCCTTTTCAGCTGTCTCAGTACCTGTGTTTCTCGTGTTGCTGTTGGTGTTTACAAGCAGAATGCTGCTCCCACACAAGAGCATTAGCTCAGGCTGTGTGCAATGCTGCGTCAGCCTGACATCTGGACTGGCTTGTCAGAGCTGCCTTGGAGATTTCTAGACAAAGCAATGTGCCCACAGGGTGTTCTTTGGTTCCCATGGGAATATTTTTTTTTCTATGGAAGATTGCCTATGAAATGAGTGGCAGCTGGAGAGGATAGCAAGCCCCTGCAGCGTGGCTTGGAGGTGAACTGCATCTCTCTCGTGCTAGTCTGTGCTAATTTTACTGAGCATCCTGCTTACAGGGATCATGTGGCATCTTTGGCTGCTCCAGTGCATCTCAGAGTGTGGGACAGATGCACTGAAAGAACATGTCAATGGAATGTGGTCTGTGCATTGCACAGGTCCTTTGTGGGCCTGTCCCTCTCCCTTGCACTCTGGATTGGTGTGTAGGAGCAGTATTTATTGCCTGTGATGCCAAAGGAGGTACCAATAAACAATAAATTAGGAACAGATGTGTATTTTGGTGGCATTTCTTCCTCTTTTGCTTTATAAACAAATGAATCCATGCTACACTTCTCACCTGTGAGCTCTGACAAATTCTGCAGTCCAGATAGGAAATCTGTTTCCTTGTGCTTGAACAGAATAACAGCTTTTTTCCCCCCCTCCACTACCAGAACTGAACTGTCCCAACCCAAACATTTCCAGCAGAATGATGTAGTGTCAGAAGAGGCTTATAGCCTCAGACTGTGTGGCTGTGGCTCTCCTCTGACAATGGTGTGCATGCCAAGTAATTTGTTCAAGTCAAGGCGTGTGATCTATATGTAAAGCCTAAAACTTCCTGCCTGAATGCACAAAATGCCTGAAGCTGGAGCCTTGCATTCTTCATTCAGCATTTTTCTCGAAAAAGAATTACCAGAGGGTAATTAAACACCATATTTCTGGATTATCTTTAATTAGCACAGCGGTAAGGCACAGTACCTCCAGAGTTTTCCTTTGCTGTTCACTGGTTATGTCACAACCAATCTTTAATAGTTTTCAGATGGAGCAATTATCTCCTGTTCTAGTGATCCTCTGCTCCTAGTGCCTTGCCAATTAGATACAGCCTTTAGCCATGCTCACTAATTTTGTATGAAGTGAGCCTTAACTCAGAAATATTGGTTTTGATTTTCTGGTAAAAATCATTGTATGCCAGAAATATGTCTCCAAGAAAACAATCATCTTAATCTTTAATAATTCTCTTAATCTTTGCAAATCTGAAACCTTGGTGTAAGGTGAATTTGAGTTCAGATGATTTCCCTTCTCTTTGAATCCAGATTAAATTTGGATTTATGCCCACTTAAACACAAAGTATCTGTAACTGTCGCTGAGCTTGGAGCCTTAGGCAAATCTTCAGAAAAAGATTATTTGTTTTCCTTTCTGACCCTTGCCCTTTGCCTGTGCAGTGTTTTTCTAAGATGGAGACAGAGACTGTGTGATCTTCAGCTACATGTAATGAGTCTTGTGTGTTGACCATTAATTTACTCAAACTTTAAGCAAGCTTGGGAGCACTGAGTGTTTTTCCCTGGTCAGTCTGAGGAGGAGGGTGATGCTGCATTTTCTGGGAGTGCAGTGAGGCTGAGCCAGTAGTTGAGCAGCTGTGCTGTGATTTTTACTTACCATAGTTGTTTCTGCAATCGAACCAAAGCTGTTGATGAAAATGTTGCAGCTGACGTTCACTGGTGGGCCTGCATGACAAATACAGATTGGAAGAGCAGTTCACTGTGTGCTCATGAAACAAAGGATTTTCACTCTGTGGAGTTAAAACCTGCTGTGGGAATGGAGTGACTGAGGGGTGAGTAGGGGAGTAAGGTCTGTGTGGCTCTGCCTGGTCTAGTCTTGGTTCTGATGCCAGTTTGACACCAGACAGTGCTCTTGCTCTGCCTCTGCTCCCCTCTTTGGCAGAGGGTTTATAGATCTCTGCTGGGAACTGTTCAGATGAAAAGGAATAGATCAGAGCCAGCCAGGACAGTTTCTAGATATCTTGACCTGGCTATATGGATGTCAAATCTCACTTTGAACGTGATAGCAAACTACCCCAGAAAGGAGCTGAGAGAAAATTGAATTTTAATTAGAGCTACACATGTGAAATACTCATATGAAGTTCCTGAACTAGGATGATGTGCTCTCTACAAAGCCAGTGCAGCAGAGTGTGCTGTAGGGATCAGGGTGGCTAAAGCAGCAAATACCCCACAGGATGATGGTGGTGTTGGGGAGCTGACACCTCCTGTTTGACCCTCTGCATCCTCAAACAGCAGGGAGGGACTGGCTGCTCTGCAGAGTAAATCCCAGGCTGCAAATCCCAAAGACCTTTCCAGCGTCCTGAGAGCTCCTTTTTAGCTGTTTCAGTGCCTGTGTTTCTTGTGTTGCTGTTGGTGTTTACAAGCAGAATTGCTTGTAAACCCCAAACCCTGGGTGATGATCCTGACTTCAGGGCTCTGCCAGCAGGAGTTCTCTGGATGTCCTGTATTTGCAGAAGGTAATCCTGGACTCTGGACCATGCCTCTCCCGGGCTTGATTTGCTTTCAGACCAAAGCTTTGCTTACCCTGCTCATATTGGAGAAGTTAAGAGGTCATCAAAAGAAAAGTGAGTGTTAAGGGATGAAAAGACTGCGGTTTGAGGGCATGGGGGTCAGTCTGTTCATGTGGTACCAATGCCCAAAGGTGAGACTGGAAGTGTTTCACAACATTGCCTGGAAAATCTGAGGTGGAAATGCTGCATTTACACACAGGGAGATGCCAAGCCCTGCAGTTCAGTGAAAGCCAGGGAATATCTTGGAACCAGGGCATATCTGGTGCCTGGCAAACCAGTGACTTGCCCACATATAATGAGAGGACTTTTGTAGAGAGTTGAAGCAAACGGGGCCTCTGCTCTGGGGGCTGCCAAAGGACCTGCTGTGGGCACTGCCCAGGATGTGGTGGGGAAAGGCAGCCCAGGCAGGGAGCAGAGACACTCCCCCAGGGACCAAGGTCCCCTTTTACACCGGAGGAGTTAATCTCATATCATCCCTGTGACAGATGCTTCTGGGAAGATAAGATCTGTGAAAGTCGAGAGCGTGGATTTTCAGATTATTCCCCTATTCTTTATAGAGTCAGGGATGGTGTCTGCATTTCAAACACTGCCTGGTGGCTCAGCCTGCTGGGGGAGTGATGCTCCTGCTAAGGTCACATCTGCAGCCTGGCAGTTGCTGCAGGATGAAATACTGGGGGGGAGGAATGGCTTTAACAAGAGCCTTGTGCCTCTAATCAGTGCAAACTTCCTCCTGTGTGGAAATTAATGGATTTTCCTGATTACTGAGGAACATTTGGAGCTTGGTTTTCTCCTCTTCATTTCCCTTTCCTCTTCTCCTACTTTGGCCTCCTCCGAAAGTTTGCACCCGTCCCCTGCAGCGATGCTCTCTGCTGGGGTCTTCTTGGTGTGAGTCCCAGGCAATCCAAGCAGGCTGCTGTCTAACCAGCCCCCAGACAACCACTGCCAGCTCAGCAGCATCTCACACTGTTCAATCTGTGCAGCTTTCTCCAGACTGTTAAACACTGGCATGGATTGAGCTATCAGACATAAAATTATATCTTTTTTTCCCCCTGCTTTCACCAGCCTCTCTTATCCAGCAGTTTATCCAGAAGCTGAAAGCACACAGTTATCAGGCTTTAGTACTTGCTTCATCCCTTCTGTTGAGCTCAGGGGCATTGGTTTTCTGTTCTGGATCTGTTCATGAACCACATAAAAGATCCTTGTACATGTGATTCCCTTCCCAAAGGGCACAGTATAAGGAAAACACTGAGCTGCTCTCCTGGATGACTGCATGTGCTCATCACTCTGACAGGTATGGGACATTTTGGTCCCCCTGTTCCTGATCCATGCTGACATGAAGCTGAGTGTGGGGTGGGTTTGGCCCTGTGCATGTGAAGGCTCCTTGGAGCAGCCCAGCTGTTGTTGAGGCACTGAGCTCTTCCCAGTGTGTCTAAGGAGAGTCGTGAGCTCCCTGCAGGATTTGGAGGTGTTTGGTATTTTTTAGCTTGTGAGAGGCTCTAGAAAATTCCCTGCCTGCCACTGAAATATTCCTCCTCTGTGCTGGGATGCAGCTGTGAAGGGATGTAGTTTTCCAGAAGCAGGGGTAAGGACAGAGCCTGGGTGAGAGGTCCCCTGCTCAGTGCCTGCCAGGTTCCTCTCTGTCCCTGCCTGAGTTCCTGACTTCATCCTCCAACTTAAATCAAAATCCAAATACTGCTGCTTTGTTCTCAGAATGTGAATCCACAGCTAAGCCCAGATGTTACTGTGTTTATGGAAAAGCTGCAATCTTCTCTTTGTTAATCTTCCCCTCCCCAAAAATCAATCTGATATGGAACTTTGGTATTATTTTCATTTAGATCTAAGCAATTAAAATGTCCTTATGAGTTACTGCAGTTAATTTAAATGATGTGCTTTGAGAGCTACAACCCCAAGCTCTGTAAAACACCTCCTATGCATCCCATATAAATTGGAGCCTGATTTATGTGTGGGAGGCTAAGCCAGCAAAACTGCCCTGAGGGGAAGGTGTAGTTCATTGAAATAAAACTGAAATTAAATTATCTCAAATAAAAATGCAATACAGCTGCCTTCAGCAGGAAGTGAATGTATACATTTCATTAAATATTAAAGTTTAATTTGTGTGTCTGCATAATTTAGTGGTAGGCGGGTTTACATGGTGGTGTTTTAACTCTTTGAGATTTGGACAAGAACAGCAGTGTCTTGTGTTGCCTGATTGGTTACTGGGACACAGGGTTCCCACCTTTCTTTGGGTTTAAAAGCCCAGTACAGAGTTTATTGTTTAAAGTGGGTGCCAGGTGCTGTCACCAGTGATTAATGGGTTCTGAGAGTCCTATGTCAGCCCTGCCAGTGGCTTCAGGGGAGGTGGAACTGGTTGCAGGAAACAAAATAAGTGAAAAAAGTGAGCTTTGGAGATGGCTGGGCAGTGGCTGAGAGGGGCAGGTCCTGCTTTATCTCTGGCCATGATTCAGGGCCAAAGAGCTCTGGGAAAGGGAGCTCAGTTAAAAAGAAAGGAAAACAAAAAATCATAGAATGGTTTGAGTTGAAAGGGTCCTTAAAGACCCTCTAGTTCCAACCTTTCTGCCATGTGCAGAGATTTCTTCCACATTAGGCCAGGTTGAAAAAGCCATCCAAAAACCCCATTGCAAAACCCCACACCCCACTGTTGTAGAAGAGGTGTTTTAAGGAGGAAAAGAGGTTTTGTTGCCTCTGCCAGAGCCTGATTCAGTGCTGTTTGGCTGCCATGGAATATGGGGTAGACTGGAAAACTGGGGGTGAAACAATGGAGCAGTGTTGGGCTTAAGAGCCCCTTAACCGTGGGGGACAGGGATGGGTTCAGGCTGCCCCTGGCATCTTGTGGAATTTCTGTGGAGCTGATGGGAGAAACTCCTCTTGGCTGCAGTGGCTGTAAGGGAGGAACAGTGCCTTCCACTAGCAGGTGCTGTGGGTAGTGACTTCAGGGGAAAGGGAAGTTGGAGGTTTTATCCTGACCTCCAAGTATGTTCAGCTCCCTTCCAGTCACTGCTTGGATTGGCAGGATCCTCGATCCCTGTATTGGAGAGATAAGGGGTCCCTATGTTTCTTGTATGTGGAGTTCTTACAAGGCTGTTTCCACTCTGAGCAGACATTTGATGATGTCTTTCCAGACATCTACAGGGATCCATGTGCCAAGTATTGTTATAATACGTACTTCATAAGAACATAAGTATTCATATTTCATGTAGCGTTAGGAAGATATTAATGAGGATTGCATGCAGTTTTCAATCCCAAAATGAAACAAAGCTGGGCTTTTTTGCATACCTTTAAAATTTGGTCTAATCCTGGCATCGTATCCCGAAGTTCGCCCCATCAACTTATCCAAGAAATCCGAAGGAGACATGGGTTTGGGGGCAGAGCGAGCTGCTGCTTCAGCTTCTTTGGAGGCTGCCAGGCTGTGCAAGTAGAAATAAAGAGGAGGTTTCAGTGTGTATCCTATGCTGGGGAGGGCTTGGGGTCCAGAAACATAGCAGTCAGCATTTTATTCCTGCTGAGGCAGGATGGGTACCCATGTGAATTCCTAATGAGGCTGGTCTCAGCTAATTTGTTTGCCCAGCCCAAACATCTCCAAATACAGAATCCCAGCTGCCACCAAAGTAGAAGAGAGATGATGAGTAGTGAAAATCCTTTTGTGAGTTTAGGTATAGCTCCTTAGCGTGCCACTAAATTACAAATGTGAACTCTGGCGCTGAGCTCCCCAGGTAAAATACACTCTGAGATTAGCCTTGGGCAGCAATTACTGCTTAATTACAGGGCAAATAGGAAGGAGCATATTCGGTACTCTGACAGTATGATTTTCCAAAAGGCAGGTAGGATCAGAGGAATCTGGAGTTTGAGGTTTAAATGAGCACCACGTGATGGTACAGCTCGTGCAGAGTCTTTGGGGTTGTAGGGGAGAGGGGTGTTTTTGCTGATCAGTCCAGCCTTTACTATTGGTACCTGCAGTGCAGGGTCTGAGATTAACACAAAACTGGAGTGTGGTCCTGAAATTATATACTCATATTGGATCGAAGATGAAAGGAAGGGAATCTTTCTGGGACCTGTATGGCCTTTGGGGCAGATAAATTCATGATTTCACTCTATCTGTAGAAGACAAAAGCCTGTGGCTGGCACTGCGCCTTCTGACTCGATGGTAGTCTGCAAGATCTGCAGGGTGGTGATTTGGGCTTAGGAAGTCTGTTGTTGCCATCTACACAGGAACAAGCTACCCTTGATATTAGGTGCTCATTTGCAGCTTTGCAGGAAGGTTTGACTTTGTGACAGGAACAGACACTGTTCAGTACCTTCCCTCTGGTTGTACGGTTTCTACTTGAATGCCAATGTGTTCCCAGGCTGCAAGTGTTGAGTAAAATTGCCTAGGCTATCCAAAAAATCCCCCAAACCACCTATGCAATGTGCTTAGGGCGAGAGCTGTGTCTGCCTGTGGGCTCAGGTGCCTGGTGCTGGGTAGAGCCTGCAGGCAGCATTGCAATGCAAATGCACGATGAGCCAAAGGAAGCTGCTCAGGAGGAAGTGAGGCCATTGCTTCACACTTTGCAAATCTCCTGAATTTTCTGAAATACAAAGGCTGTGTGGGATTGGTGAGCAGCCCCTGAAAGAGCAGCTGGGAGGTCTAAGGGTTTACAACAGGCACAGGATATTTGGCTACACATCCTCAGAAATGACACCAGAGTCCTCCAACAGCATGAGGGCCTCACCTTGGGAAGTTTTGCAGTAGTCAAACCTGCAGGAGTAGTGCTAAGAACTGACACAAGATCTTTTGGGAAGAATTTAGGACTGTAAATATGCATGGTATTAATGTGATCCTGCCCCCAAAGATGAGTTCTTCCAATGCAAGTTTGAGCTGAAACCCCAAAGAGACATGATATCTTGACAAGAGCCATTTTGAACCATTTTGTTCCTCAGAACTTCAAAAAACAGATGGGATTCAACAGTGCTTGGGTGCATAATTTCAAAATCAGGAATCTGGTAACCTGCATTGCATTGACTTTCTTTTCTGGTGTCAGCAGCGATGGCTTGCCAAGCCTTGGTTTTCAATCCTGCAAACTCACAACTGCAGTCTGGCTCCTTTTGCAAGTTGCAACAGGGTTCTCTGATTGCTGGATTTTTAACTGTTAAAAGTAGTTTAATTTGCAGTGAAGAGGGGAGATGAATTCCAGATCACTTCCAGTGAGAGCCTAAACCTAGGATTTTATTCATTCCTTTGTGTATTCCCAATCCACTCCCGCTGGCTGTATCTGAATGGGCTGATGCACATCCTGCTCGGTGGTGATGTGACAAGGTGTGGATCTTGCTACAACCATGTCCCCTTTCTTGTCTTGTCCCCATCTCTGCCCCAAGAAAATATGCAAAGCAGAACCAATGTGTTTCAGGGGTAAATGGGGTTGTGGAATGGGCGATGTTTTTTAATTTAATTTGTTTTTAGAAGGAAAGCAACAGGGTGCAATTGATTTGCAAATGCAGAAGAAGAAACCTGGGAGTGGGAGGACAATCAATACTGGGCTTGACTACTGCATTCCAATGGAGTGTCTGCATGGCAATAAGTCCAGAGAAAAGATTTCAATTAAGCAGCAAATGACTTGGTAACCAAAGACTTCTGCCTCTTCAGCAAGATGCCAGACAGTGCAATATACTGATTTCTTCTCATTAACTGTAGACTAGAAGAATATATGGAAATGGAAAATTTGTGTGGGAGGGTAGAGGCAATACAAACCTAATAAGCATCTAATAATCTTTAAGTGGAAAAAGATAATTAGAAACTGCAATTCCCCTGGCATTTGTTTTAAAAAATGAGGTGGAAAAGCACAGGAATTGGTGCTCATCTTTCCTGTAAATTCAGTGTGAAAGCCTTTATTGAGTATATTCACTCCACTTCCAAGGAGTGCGTCTGTACTTCTTGGGTGCTATTTTCTGATCCTTTCTGCATCAAAGTTGCAGGTAAATGAATTTCATGGGCTCAGTTCCTGCATGGTAATAAATATTGATAACTGAATGGTATAAGTGAAGCCCAGAAACCTCTGGGAGAGGACAAGCCTCTCACAGCCCCACTGCTTTCTGGAGCTTCATGTCTGTCTCTGGGAGCAACTTTGGGGATGTGCTGAAACTGTCACAAGGCTTCAGTGTCTTGATACATGTTTTAAAATCTGTCTGGCTGCTGTGTGGTGTTGACCTGAGAATGGTGAGTTCGGAGTGCCCTCCAGTTTGTTTGGTTACTAGAGGCTTTCCTAAAACTGGACTCCCCCTGGATTTAACAAGAAAAGGCAAGAAAGCAGTGCATAGGGATCAGCAAAGCCTTTCCAGCAGCAGGCAGCTGAGTCTACTCTCTAGATTAGAAAAAATGGTAGAAAACACCACTGGAAGCTACAGAGAGGCTGATCCACCCCACTGCTTTAGGTGGATGGATTCTATCTAGCAGAGCCCCAAAATCTTCACTCGGGTTGTGACAGCTGAGCTTTGCAATGGCAGCTTAGCTCAGACAGCACCCAAAAAAGCTGCCAGCTTCCTCTGTCTTCCAGGTTTGTCTGGACTACTGCTATATGTGTTGCCTTGGGAGCTTTCTGGGATTTTCTCCATCCCTTAGTCCTTCCAGAACACCCTCGAAAGTCCCACAGGACTGTTTGTCTCCTGGCTCAGCAGAGACAAGGAGAGGGAAATTGCCAAGTGATTTGAAAATTATTGGCAATAGAAGAGAATTGGAAATTTAGTGTGGGTTGTTGTGTTGCTCAGAGAGAAGATTTATTCTGTGAATAAACAAAGGGAGGCAAAGCCTGTAACAAACCCACCGAGGATGGAGTTTGCATTGGTGTAAGAGTTGTCTGAGCCGAGCGTCTTGGCGCATTTTAATAGCAGTCAGATAGCGGCTTATTTTATTTATGCTGCTGTAATCCCTAGTGGATCTGGCTGAGAAAGTGCCATCAGGCAATCATCACAGCAGCTACAATGGGAAGGATCTCTTCAAAGGGTCGATGAACTAGCATAATCTTTTGTGATATTAGTGCTGGTGTGTAAACAGACACCCGCAAGCCCCCGGGAGGTCCAGCCCACGAGCAGGATGTGAAGGTGGTGGAGATGAGCATCCCAGCAGCTCAGGATTGCATTCCTTAAAAGAGAGCAGCCAAGCCTTGCAGGACACCTCTTGCTGGTTTTTCCCAGCCTATGCAGGCATTATTTACTCTGTCTGCATCATTTTGTTTCGGCTAAACAGATGATATATTCTTATAAACAATTATTTGGCTTAGGAAGTGGCTGTTCTGCAGTCTGGATGTGTCTGTTCACTTGACTCCTGGCTCCCCAGCTGGCTGTTTCCTCCTCTTCCTCCTCCCATTTGCATGATCCTTGAGCAATATTTTTATACTTTTTTTTTGGCTGTGGCTATGGTTGTCCATCTAATTAAGTCCAGCATCACAAAATGCCCCATTCTGGCTGAACGCTGATACTGAGAAATATCTTTTTTTTGTTTGTTTTTTTCCTTCTCAGAGAGGAGTGATGAAGGAATTTAATTAGCACAGGGCCTCTATTCCCTTGTCAAATAATTTAATTGCTAATCATTAATTCTGAGTGTAAAAAAATTATGTCTGGCAGCAGAAACAAACTGTTGCAAAACAAGCGTTTGCAGAGGAAATATCTCTCTGCAAAGTGTGGAAGGCACAGGTCCCTGTGAAGGTAAAGTGGTGCCACATCAGTGGCTCGAGAGAAGTGGGATCTCTGCAGGCTGGGGAAATAGAAGATACCTGATCCCCTGCCCTGGTTCTGTGCTGCTCAGCAAAGGTTTCTGAAGTGGTTTGTTCGGGGTTTTAAATTTTATTTTTGAAACACAGCAAGCCAGAAACCTTGGCAGGGATGTGTTGGGGAATAGTGTTCAGGTGAGCTGCCTCACACATTTTTCCTTCAAATGTGATGTGTTCTATAAGTAGATATCCCAGGGGAGGGAAATATCCATCAGGACTGAGGCAGGCTGAGGCGAGCAGAATAACTGCTTCCCCCATTACCTTCAAAGCCAGGCTGGGGCAGTGCTGGGGCTTGGGGATGCGGGAGAATTCATCAGCTTCATTTTATTGACTCCAGCAGGCGCTGAGAGGTGCAGTTGCAAAGAGAACAGTAGATAGCTGGGCACAAAAAGGAATCATACTGTCCATGATTAGCAAGTGCTGCCCATGGTAACTCCCTCCTTCCTCTTTCTGAACTCTCTCCCTGGGAACAGAGGCCCCTGAGCAGATCCTGGAGCTCAGCAGAGCCCAGCCTGGATTCAGCCTCTGCTCATGCTGGGGCTGCCTGCCTCTCTCTTCTCCTCAGCAGCAGGAAGGACAGATTGTCCTGGTGAAAAGAAAAAGGGGCAGCCCTAAACTCTGCACCCAGACATTTATTTCTGACTGCACACCAATATGTTATCTGGAGGGAAATGCTGCCAGACCCTTGCTGGGAAGGCTTGGCAGAGACTGCAAGCAGACTTTTTATTTTAGTGATTAGATTTACTATCAAAATTAATAGCACAATCAATATTGATATGCAATTCAATTAAATAGGATGAAACTCACTGCCTGCGTGTTTTTCTCCATCACCTTGTTTGAGTTCCTGGCCTGCAGCATCAGAGGTGGACAGAAGGAAGAGTGGAGGTGTGTGGGAGAAGAGAGCCCCACTACTGAAATGCTGGCCCATCCTGGTGCTGAGTAGAAGGAGCTGTGGGCAGTACAGATGTGCTGGTTGCCCAGTAGTGATCTCAAACCTTTGGTCATGCTCAGCTGCCAGTGTGTTACAGCCCCTGGCATGTGGGTGTGGGGTGTGCTCAGGGGTGAATTTAAAAGTTAATTCTCAGAGGTGGGAAGGGAATTTGGACTTGGTTGTTTTCTTAGTTCAGCTGAGTGTTTATGCAGGAGAGGCAGGGAGCAGTCCTGGGTGTTCAAACAGGATAGGAAAGTAGATTTGTACAGTGAGACTGGAGAAATACGGAAACCAAGAACCTGTGGGGAGATCTCACTCTGAGAAGGAAATGGGCAATGAGCTATTATTTGTCCCCATTAGTGGCAGGAGGATGGGGACAGGAAAGAAAGAGTGGGTTTGTTAAATGTCTCTGTCCTGGGTGGCTGTGCTCTGTTGCTGTGAGCTCTTTAAACCAGTTCTAGCTCTTGCACCAGAAGTAACTGCATTGCAGTAGTCACAGGATGTAATCAGTTAAAGTTTAACCCAAAGGATCCCAAAACACTCTCAAAGGTCCTGCACAATCCATGTTGTCACTGGCCCCTGTGGCTGTACACGAGGAGAGGAGCTGGGAGGCATTTCTTCACTGACCTCCGGGAATTAACCCTCTGTGATCATTCCCATCCAGGGAAAGCTGTAACAACTTAACAGGAGTGAGAAAAATCTCTTCAGACTGCAGCATTCTGGTGTCTCTGCGCTCCACTGCCACGTTCCTGCAGCCCATGGCTCCTATGCCATATGGCAAAACACTTTGTCCAGAACTATAAACCATCCCAATTACACTGATTAACTCTATGGAAAGGCACCAGCACTTGGAACATTTGCTGACGCTGCCTGGACAGAGCAATAAGAAAATAATAAATGATTAGAGAATTGGCTGGGGGGAGGAGAAATCTGCATGTTGTATATAGTTGGGATGGGAAGAGCACAGGGAGACCAATAAATTGCATGGGAATAGTGCTCAGTTTTGTGCTGGGTCTCTGCTCTTCACAAGGATTTTTGTTGTTGGTCACTCTTGCTTATTGCCTACTAAAAGAAAAGTGTTTGTTAAATTCATTTTTGAGCCACAGGCACTATCTCTAGTGACTTTTTAAACTGTTCCCTCTTCCAGAAGCATCTACAGCTCTTGGAGCACACACAGTGGCTTTCTGGAGATGTATGATCCTAAGCCTCTGAGACAGGTTTGAAGAGTTCAAACAACAGAGAAGCACAAGTCAAAGCTTGGGTTTTAATCACTTGTGAGATAAATCCAGCAAACACTAACACTGACTCTTACCTGTGCCTATACTGAGAGCCTTACAAAAAAAATAAAGTTATAATTACTTTTTCTTTTTTTGGTTGAAAAACAAAGGGGAAAAGCATCCTTGCAAAGACAAAGGCATGTGTCTGTAGCTTCACACACGCACACTCTGAATATTCCTTTTAAAGTCAGAGGGGCTAGTCAGATATTCAAAGTCATGCATAAACAGCCCTCCTGAAGGCAGTAAATAAAGGGGGAAAATGTCTTTACAAGATGCAACTTCACAATCTAGGTAAGAATATTCTCTTTACTGATGTGCTCCTGATTTAGTGTTTGGAGGGAGAGCTGCAATGGGAACCTCAATTGACGTCAGAGGGTTTTAGATCACAGACCAGACAAGTGTCAGAGAATTACGAGAAATCGTGGCTGCTCTTCTATCTATAGCTCTGCAGTCGCGTTTTCACCAGTTCAAATAGCTCACCTATGGCAGCTTTTTAGAAATTAGTTTTAGTTTAAAGATTTATGCTGCTCGTTAAGATTGGGTAAGGATACTGTTACTTTTTTTTTTTTTTTTGCTAAATCAGAAGTGGTATGAATAGAATTCTTTTAAGAGATGTGACATGTAGTGCAGAGTGGTGGTGAGTTTTATCTTCTGAAATGGAACTTTTTGCTGCAGATCCTTTGAAGAGGTCTCCTGAGCTAACCTGTGTAACCTACCTACAAAACCATGGGTCCTGTGGTGGAACTGGGGCTCTCGGATGAATTCTGTGCTGTGTAAAATGAGTTGTGTGACGAGAGCACTCATGTTGATGTTTTCTGATGGAATTGGTTGTTGTCATTGCAACACAAATACCCTGCTAGACTTGAATGTTCCCTCTGTGCCATCTGTGATTCCTGGTGTAATTTATCAGTTTATTCATGAGCAATGATGAAATGTAACTTCTGGAATGAATGGCTAAGCCCTGGGTTCCCTGCCCGAGAGGGATCATCATCTCCTCACTCCAGGTGCCTTCTGACTTTGTTTTGTCAGGGATCTGAAGAAACCAAACTCCACTTTTTCAGCCCTGGTGCAGGAGGGCAAGTTGTGTTTGAGGCTGCTGCTTTGTCAGCCCCACTGCCAGGAGATTATTTCAAAGCCCATAGCTCTGTGTCAGAGTGTGATGGATGGGGCTGGAAGCTGGACAATGCTTGCAATTCCCAGGCCCGTGGGGTGGCAGGAGAGGTGGGATGCACACATTTCGGTTTGTAAATGAGATCTTGGGAGACCTGGTGCAGGAAAGAATTCTGTGTTGTGTGTGGGTGTGCCAGCAACTATTGGCCTGGTCAGCAGTGATTCCAGAGGGTGAAAGCACTGGGAGCAAACAGAGAGGATTGTAAACATCCCCCACAGAAAGTCACTTTTGTGTCCAGAGCCTGTCTTGACAATTCTTACGAGATAAGAAAGGGGTCCCTCAGCCAGGAACTCAGAGCTTCTCCACTCCTCACTGAGGAGTGTGGTGACCATAGCCTGCTGTAATGGGGGACTGAACCCATCTTGCCCAGGCACTCTTGCCACCAGCAAGGACATTTGGAGATAAGGCTTTTTTAAAGGGTGCTGATAACAGCTGGCCCTTGCAAGCTTTCAGGTTTTACAACTCCCCCATAAAAGAGGGGAGAAGGGGTCTGTGCTCGAGGCTTTATACAATGCATCTTTTTACTGGCATCAGCCGAAATAAAAGAATAAAAACAAAATTGGAGGAAATCATGTAAAGGTGAGCAAGCCATGATTTTGTCTGGATTTCCTGCACAATTCCTGGCTCAGCTGCGTTTTGCTGCTGAGCCGGGTGCGTGCGGCAGTGGCGCGATCCACCCCTGATCCCACTTGTGCTGCTGCTTAATTGATTTGTGTGTTTGCTCCGGCCCTGCCGGGGCTGGGCGACGGGATTTGCATTCTGGGCGAGCGGTCGCAGGCGCCGCTGGCAGGGCGAGGGGAGCTGCTGTCGGCAGCTCTGCTCTGAAGGCAGCCAGGGGATGATTGATGGCACTGCAAGCCCTGCTGCTCCAGCCATGCGACACTCCTGGTCCTGGCAACCCCCTGGTGCTCTGTTCCCTTTCCACCCACCCCACAAGGAGGCACTGATAAAGACAAGAGGGTTCCCAGGCTGTCTGCTAAGGCACTTGGGTATTTTGCCTTTTTTTTTCCCCCCCCCTTTTTTTTTAGCAGGCTGTGAGCCTCAATGGAAGAGTAAAAAAGCAGAAATCAAAAGGAAAGCACGGGTGCTAAAGGGTGTTCTTTTGTTTTCCCCTCCCTCTCAAAATCCATATTTTGTGGGGTTTGGTAAATTAAGATTTCTCCTGCTCTTCTTGCTGGCACTTATACCCAGCAGAGATGTATTTACCGGATGCCAAGTGTGCCCATGTACCAGCCAGATGTGGTGCAGTCCCCAAATCAGCAGCTCACCGTGGTGCATTGTATGGATGGACTAATTGTCTGCATGATGGGGAGAGCTCAGCTCCTGTAAACGAGGGGTTTACACCTGCCTCCATTTATTTCTGTTCTCCCTCTGGGCTTTGGCCTTGCTGAGGGGAGGACAAATACTGCATTTCTGGATTTTTTTCAGGTTTTGCGCATTAGTCTCTTGAAGCATTGGAGAGATTTAAGAGCAGCTTGGAGGTGTGTATGGGATCGATAGTACCGGTGGGATCAGAGCAAGCAGGACCAGATCAGCTGGACTGTATTAGCACTTTCCCAAGAGGGGAAGGGAACTGTAACACTTTGCACCAATCCTGGCTAAGAAATCCCAATGCAAACCACCTCCTCTGGAGGGAAATGGTTTCTGTTCTGTCTGGCTTTGTAAAGAGAAATGTAAATTGTTTGGATACTTTGGGGGAAGGGTGAGAGAAATGAGATCAGTGAATTTTTTTGTCTCTTTAAAGGGAACTGACCTGCTGAGTTAGCAATACTTTATTATGCCAGGTGCAATGCAAAAGTTGCCTGTTCAAGGCTGTGCAAGTAGGTCTGGAAATCAGCAGCCAGACACTCTGGTGTTGAGCTGTCTGGTCATGGCTGGTAATGATCCTTCCAGTGCCTTGCAGGAGGAATCCGTGCTTCTCTCACTCCTTCCTTTTTGCTTCATTTATCCCAAGTTGGTGTTGGGTTTTGGTGTGTTATTGGTTTGGGTTTTTATTCTTTTGTTGGATTTGTTTTTCTGAACTAAAGTTATCAAAAGTTCTTGGAATTATTTTTTTCATCCATCAAAAAATTGAATCAACCTGTGGTGGGGAGGGTGTGCTGGAATGACATTTTTAGCTTTTAAAAGCTTATGATTAATCTTTTCTCTTGGAAGGTGTGAGGTGCACAAGTGTAACCATAGTTCATAAGAATAACAATAATTTGTGCTCTTGCTGATAGATAAAGGTCAGTAGGAACATGCCAGGTAATGAGAGCAAAAGGGTAATTTACTGGAAATAGTGAAACCCTGATTTAATGTGTCACAACACTGAGAGCTGATACAGGCAAATAAACCAGATGGAAGTCATAATTTGTTAACAGTCTATCTGTTGTCTTAACACTGATCACTTTGGGATCTCAGAAAAGCTCCAGGTTATAGAGAATAAGCAAGTGAGAATAGGTGATGTGATTTGACATAATTAAATGTTGTGAGTTTGATTTGGATGTAGTGATTTTTAAAATGTGATTTATTTTCTTAAGACCCTTGTCTTTCATCAGTGCCTAAATAGCAATTATATTAATTAGGTGGTCTGACATCTTGTTCTTAACACTGGAATTTGGAGAGTCCTTTTAACCTGCATCCTGGGATGAAATGAGAACAGGCCTTTCTGCTGGTTTCCTATTACAGATGAATGATTGCTGCTTGGTGCTAGGATAATAAAGTAATTTAATTTTGGACGTTGATTAACTTCTTAATTCAGATGTTGGGATCCTTTTCTATCCAGGTCAGCTCATGAGGGTTTGGTGAGATGAATTTCTTAAGCTAACGAGGGACGTGTTTGCCCAGGGCCAGGGGGAGCTGCCCTGTGCTGTTGCTTACAAGAGTTTTCCTTTCTGACTGGAATCACTTGGTCAGCAGCAGAGTGAACTTCCTGAGCCTTTTCCTGTGCTGTTAAATCTGGGACACTGAGCCAGAGGGCCCTTTGCTGCTGACTTGCTTTGTACCTAAGGGTCTCCAACACCTCTCATTGGAGAAGGAGAATAAGAATTCCCATGCCTAAATCCTCATTTTTGAAGGAAGTCTCTGTAGTGCCTTTGCATGTAAGGGCAGGGTCTGGCCGTTCCCTCCACATCTCGATCTCTTTGCAGAAGCAGCTTCTCTCAGGGGTTAGAACAGTAAATCTCTGTTCTGCCAGTGGGACTTGCTGCAATGTGGGGTAATGTTCAGAGCGAGCCAAGGTGGAAAGCCAGTCTACATTACCTAAAATCTGCGTGGCACCAGTGCCTCAGAGACCAAGGATGTTTTATTAGTCCATGTGAGAAACTGCAACATTCCTTGTAATGGTTTTGTTAAGCAAGCTGGTTATTTAGGGTTTTCCTGCTCTCTGTACCCCACCTAAGGAGGGGAGGAAGGGTGGTTTTTTCACAGACATTTGTGGAACCTTTCTTTTGCTCTGAACCATCCACAGAGCAGATCTGGAGTTGTTTAAGGCAGCTGTGTGGAGAAGAAGGTTAAGACTAGGCTGTTAGAAAGTGTTTTTCGAAATCTATGTTGATTTGTCTTAATTGCCTAAAATGCAAGAGTCAGGATGAATGGATCAAAGTCCCTGCAGAAGGCAGGGTCCCAGACATTTTGTGCTTTTACTGTGATGACACCAAATTAATCTTTCTTTACAGAATGATTTACAAGGGTTTCTAGAATTGTCTACATCGTCACATTTTCAAACCTTGGCTACGTAACCCCTTTTAACGGGGTCGCTAATGGGGCTATTAAAGGTTGCAGACCAAAGCAGCTAAAGAGTATCCTTAGAGCCACCTGGTCCAAGGCTTTGCTAAATCACTTTTATTTCATGGAGATGATGGACTCTGCAGAGGCACAACTTTTAGTAGATTTTAGTTAGCACGGGGAAAATAATCTGTGACTATTGAGAGTATCTGCTACACTGTTTATCTCGTGGCTCTGGAAGTCTCTAGTTAGGGCTTCGCTCATGGGCAACTGTGTAATGTTACCCATCCCTGCAGAGCTATAGCAGGAGCTTTAGAGATACGGTGCAGGTTATTCTTCTCTTTTTTCCCTTGCCTTTTCTCTTGTGGTATTTTCAAGGAGATGAAACCAGCAGCTCTGTAATAACCCCCTTTACTTGCCAAGACTGTTTCAGGAGAAGGTTTGTTTGTGGGCTTTTTTTGTCCCCATGAAGTTGAGGCATCATGTTCAGAGTGGCACCTTGTTGTTTTAAAAACTAGCAATGAAGAGCTCTGTTAGTGACAGGAGGGAATATAAACACGCCAGTTGGAGCAATCCAATAGGGACTGAGGCTGGCAGCAACTTTTAGCCTGTGACTCACTTGGAGCAGTTGCCTTGAATCACTCCTGCTAGCTGACAGATTGTTGTTCAGAAGGGGCCTACTCTGATCTTGAGTCATGAAGGTCATGCTGCTGATTCTTGATAATAGGACAAAAACCAGGCCCAAAGATTTTCAAAGCCTCACAGGACAGTGCCCAGTTGGGTAAGGTGTCAGTTCTAGGGCATCTTTTATCTCCTAATTTGTACAAGGTGCATTCCTACCTCTAGCTTACACAGTGGTGTTTCTGGACCACTACAGCTATTAAAATTTAGCGGTACAACAGAAAGTCCAGGCAAGATCATAACAGGATAAGGGAGCACTTTGTTCTGCATGAAGGAATTCACAACTGAACATTCAGTGTGTATAGTTACTTTGGGAGAATGATTGATTGTAAATGTC
Organism: Corvus hawaiiensis; assembly: GCF_020740725.1. NCBI lineage: Eukaryota > Metazoa > Chordata > Aves > Passeriformes > Corvidae > Corvus > Corvus hawaiiensis. The sequence goes on along the minus strand of NC_063227.1, from coordinate 6,510,045 downwards.
TCCACAGGTATAAGCAGGACATCTGGAAATCTGTGTCCAATATTGGCCCAAATTGTCCAATTTATTTTAAAGAACTGGCACTTTGCTTTACCTAGATACCTGTAAGGAAAGCTTGGTCAAACAAGCTGTCTTCATTTCCCACCCCAACTCAGTTCCCATCCCTGTCTCTGTCCAGGTTCCCAGTAAAAGCCTTAGTCACAGCTAAGTGACTGCAGCCGGAGGAGGCAGGTAGCAGAATGGGAAGTGCCCTTCCATAAAGAAAGGCTTGTCGGAATAAGCCGCATATCACAAATTCCTCCTAAAACACCCCAACTGTAACAGAAACAAATATCATATTGGCAATACCATAATGTTTGCATTCACACACCAGCTGTTACTCTTTCCCATGGGGTCTTGTTTTTTAAAAGGCTGGTGGAGGACATTTTTGTTAAGCAACAAATCTAGCCTTATTTTCTATATTGGCTTATTTTCCTGTATTGGCTGTATATAATTTTCCTTGGAACATTAGATTTTAGTTATTTATTTTTTTAATACTTATGTGGTATATGTGCTAACACATAATGGATTCTCTTCCCACAATACTTTTGACAGGCTGACAATAAAGCGTGGTGCACTCTAATTTAAAGCAATGCATACTTCTCTTATGGATTATTGGATTATCAGCTTTGGGTTTGTTAAACATTGTGTATGACTGAGTGCAGGAGTAATTGGCACACCAAATTTATGAATGACTGTTAATTAATAAACTTCTCTTACTGAAACTGAAATAGCAAAGCTATTTCTGGACTAGAAAAACTGGTGGATTTTTGGCCTCTAATAAATTGAACACATAGCACAAAGCAGGAGAGGAAAAAAGAAAAACATTGCGTAGAGTCAGTTCTGAGCAGGAATTACCGATTGTTTTTCTGTTTGGGTTTTTTGTTTTTGTATTTCAAAAATGATTGCAGTATGTAAACCAATTTGATGTCATCCTTTCCCTGTAATTGAATTAAAGAATTTTCAAATATTCTTAAATGTTGATTTTGGGAAAATTAAAGTTCCAGAAATACCTTTTGGGTGCAATATGATGTAAACCCACATACGTCTGTGTATAATTTATAACATTACAAACCTTTGCATTAGAATCTGAGGTGACTGGTTTACTGGGGGTTTGAATGCCCCGGACTGTGACTGATGTGCTGGGAACCTGTCAGTGCTCACACGTGTCATGTGAAGCACAGGTGTGAGCAGGATCTGCAGGACGAGTGTGCATCAATTTCAGTGTTCAGGCACTTCAGAGGAGACCTGGACAGATGCTTCAGCACCAGGGCCATAGCAAATGCAAGCCTGGAAATACTTTATTTCTGTTATTTGATTTTCCTTTTGCTTTCTGGTGCTTGTGTTGTTTAGTCCTGTTTGTTTTTAGGTTGTTTTTTTTTTTTTAACCCAATGCTTCCCTGCTCTTTAACTAAGAGTTTATTGCACATCCATTTGCTCCCTTTCAGCCCCCTCCACTGTGTCATGCAGGGTTGCAATACACTTGTGACTAAGATGAGAAAGGATGGCTCTGAAGTGCTGGTTGTTGGGCACTGCTTCTCAGAGATTGGTGATTTTAGTTGTTTCTAGAACTCATTTTTTGATTTACCTAACAAACATTTACTGCTTTGAATTCATGAGACAATCTTGCTGTTTCTGAATTTCTGTGGAATTACAGAAAAAAGTGGGGATATTCCAATTTTTATGCCTAGAAAGACTTTTGTGTTCAAAAGGAAAGAGAATGCTCACTCAAAGTCTGGCCAGTATCAGCAGGTCTGCTACTGTGCTTTGAAACAATAAGTGTTATGCCAGTGATTTTATGCAAATAACGGCTGTGTTTTCACATTAAACTATAAGATGAGACTTTGGCAAAACACAGAAGCAAGAGCCATGCAACTGAAATGAAGGCTGAGACTGATGAGCAAGTTCAGGTTGTGAAACAGGGCTTTTTTCCTCCAATTGCCTGTATCTTGTATCTCTCACTTGCTACAACAAGCTGCATTTTTCATTGAAATATAGAAGCTTCTACCTTCCAATATTTTTTTGTCCATTCAAAAAAAGCACTGCAAGGGTAGATGGGCAAGGAACAATTCTTTAAGGCTAAAGCTGTTCCTTCTGCCTTAGCCTCAATGAGAAACCGAACACATCTAAACCAGAGTCAAAATACAGCTGGGTGATAATGAGCACAATCGGAAGAAGCTCCCCCCACCCCCTGTGGCTTTCTTTTAGATTCTGCAAAGAAAGGATCTTCAAAACAACATGAAAGGAAAAAAAAAAAAAGTTGGGACAGAAGGAGGTAATTCTTTGCTTTCAGTGATTTTAAACACAGCCAGCTGAGGATAGAGAGCGAGCCCTCAGAGGCAGACAGCGAAAGCATCCCACGGAACTCACCTGCAGTCTGAGGATGGGGAGGGGGCGAGGTGGGAATATTTACCCGGGCAAATTCAAGTGCAGCATTGCCAGCCGCCACTAGCTGTCACTTTGCAAGCAGCCGGGGTCGGTGTTGGTGTTTTCAGCACTGCGGTTAGCGAGATTGCGGTGCTAATTAAACGGAGTAACTCCCAGAGCCTCGGAGCGTCCCGAGCCCGGGGCTGTGCGAGCGCCAGCCCGGGGCACCGAGGGGAGGCGAAAGGGCAGCTCGGGGCAGGGGCCCGCCGCCGTGCCCAGGGGCTGTGCCCCGAGCTGCGCTGGGCACGGCGCTCAGCCCGGCCGCGCTCCTCCCGTAAAGCCGAGCCTTACCTGAAGAACACGATCGTCTCCCACACGTACACTCCGAGCGCGTTGACGTTGCACATTTTTCCAGCTCTCGCTGTTTTGTTGTGGTTTTTTTTTTTTTTTTTTTTTTTTCTTTTTTTTGTACTCCGTGAGGGGTGGGCCGGTGGGGTTGGCCAATAAAGTAACCGGGCACTTGGGGAGAAGCGGTGGGGGAAGCGAAACACCCCTGGCACGGGCGGGCGGCTCCGCTCAGCACCGCGGCCAGCGGCGGGCGGGCGGCCGCGCTCAGCACCCGGACAGCGCCCGGTGCGCGCCCGCTCAGCACCGCGGACAGCGGCGGCTCCGCTCCGCCGCTGCCTCGGCTCGTCCCTCCTCCGCCGGTGCCCCCGCCACCGCCACTGCAGTGCTGCTCGGGGCCGGAGCTCCGGGCTGCCCGCACGGAAGCCTCCCTTCAGCGGGATGCCGCTCCGGACATCAAGCTGGCGACAGGGGCGGACGCAGCGGGTGTAGGTTTGCCATCGGGGTGCTGGGGGTGAGATGGGAGAGGGGGACGACGACCCTCAACAACCCAGGGTTTAATCTCCGCTGCTGGCCGGGGTGTCTTCCTAATTACATCCACAGGAATTTGTCAGTGTGGAGCCGTGCTGCAGTCCCGGTTGTGTCTCTTTCCTGCCCGCCGTTTGGCTGCTGTTGATTCCTGCTTCCTGGGCTATTTTCCTCCCGAATAAGTTATTGCTGCTGTAGGGAAGGTGTCCCATTGCTCAGGGCTAGAGCGGAGGGGAGCGAAGGGGAAGTTTCTTGGGAAGCACTTCCATTGTGCTCGGAAAGAAAGTGGCTCAGTGTCCTCCTAAGGCATCTCATCTCCCCTCTGCCCTCTCTCCCCTGCTAGGACTCGCCAGATCTTGGGAGTTTCTTGCTGCATTAATTTACTAAACTAAAAAAAAAAAAAAAAAAAAAGAGAGAGAGAGAGAAAAAAAAGGAGGGGGAGGTGGAGAGAGGGAAGGCAGAGGGGAGGGGGTAACTCAGCCTCTCCACCATCCCAAGGCCCTCCTCTTAGCTGTGCTCATTGGTCTCAGGGCTGAAAAAACTACTCTAAGACGTGGTTGGATAAACGCATGTTGTTCAGCAGAGGCCGTTAACCTTTAAAGCGCTGATACGTTTTGGTTTATTTCAATTTTTTTAACTCAAATTGCTGTCTTTTTAAGAAGTCTCTGAAATCGTCTCCCTTGACAGGGCAAGCGAAACATGCCTTAAATCTGCATCTCGTGGAAGATCTGCTTGGCTGGCAGCTGCTATGTGTTGCTGTTGGCTTTTAAGGAACATCTCTGTGTGGTGGTTTTTTGTTGTTTAGCTTTGTTTTATTATTTTTTCCTTTTTCTATTTGTTTTATTTGATTGGGTTTTTTTGTCTTTTGCATTCCGTTTTTCAAAGAGCTTTGGCAAACACCAGGGCCATCAAGGCCAGGGCAGGTAAGGAGCATTCAGTGGTTTTTATCACAGCTCCAGCTGTGCTTGCAGGGTGCTGAGCTGGTGGTTGGGGTGGGGAGGATTGGGCTCCTTGGTCACTTTGTCAGCATGTCACTCAACTCGGCTTCTCATCAACTTCTGAGAATTGAAAAACTTAGCCCTCCTAAATAATCCAGATTTTTTTTTTTTTCTTCTCTATTGTCCCAGTGTAATGGGATTATTCTTCTTTAAGTTCTGTTTTGTTTACTTGTCCTGTGCTTTGCAAAACTCCCCACGGCAAAGATTTGCTTTTAACCCCTGTTTAGCTGTCTTTAATCTGTTCAAGGACTCCTCCTATCCCACGTTGAAGGGTGGAGGAGGACTGCTTTCTCCACCACTACTGTACCCCCTCTAGGCTAGGAAATAACTAAGTTTTTCTTCTCCCTTTGGGTTGCATCTCAAAGCACCTTACTGCCATACTAAAATTCACCTGATGTTCTCGATCTCCTGCTTTCTTTTTCTGCTTTGCTTTAAAGCAGTGTGTTTACTTAGTGAAGCAGACAAAGAAATATCCTTTGGGTTACCATTCAAAAAAAAAGAAAGACCTGCTTGGCTTCTAGCCACTGGTACAGTGGGAATTTAATCGGATTTACTCCAGCTCCTGGGTCTCGGTGTCTGGGTAGATTAATAACAGGCTCTGATTTCAACTCACGGAGATTCCTGGGGACGTGATTCCATGCAGCATTCCCTGCCTGCTGCTTGCTGGCTCCTCGGTGTACCTTCTCTCCTGATGTTTATCCCCACAAGGATGAGCCTCAGTCACTGTGCTTTTCCAGCCTCCTGTGTGCTGACAGACCAGAGGAGGAGCTCCAGACTGAGAGTGTTAACAGGACCCACACAGCAGGAAAGAAATGGTCTTTCCCTGACTTTTTACTGGGAAGCAGTACAAAGTGCAGGAAGCAGAACCATCTCTTGGCATCTGTGGGTTAAGTGTAGGGGCCGTCAGCCTTCTTGTTCCCTTAGAAATGGAAATGGGCTCTGTAGGAGATACGAATGTCTCATGTGATATTTCCCCTGCTTGCAAGTTTGATCTTTATACCAAAGAAACCTGGACTTGTCTCCTCTTGTCCTCACTTGCTGTCCTTGCACTCCCTTGTGTTAGGGGAGCAGGGGGCTGTGCTTAAGATCAAAAAAGCAGATAAACCTGTGTGTATATAGGAAAAAGAGTCTTCTTGTTTGTTACTGCTGAAAGGTCTCAAAACTGCTTTTTCCAGGGAAAGAACTTCTCTGCATTGCTGTCATCTTTCCTAGTGGTGATGGTGACCAGGGGGCCCAAGGACTCTTCTGCTGATATTCAAATATTTCTTCCTACTGGAGAGGAACAGGAGCATTATTTGCTTTAACATCTGGGGAAATGGAGGCAAAGGCAGGTTTCAAGAGAGATTTGGAGCAGGTCTAGGCATCAAGATGATTTAGACCAGGGATTAAAACCAAAATAAATGTGAGGTTAAAGGATACGAGTTTTGCATGTCTTATCAGGAGGACCCCAAATGTACCCACATATTCTGCTTTATACTTTTGTCTTTGCTGTCCTATCTCCCTCTTAATTGCTTGGTACAGTGCCCTGTAGGTGCTACATGAGCATGTCTTGGTCAGGCCTTGGTCAGGATGATTTCAGGTCCTTGGAATTCGAATCCTCTGATTTAACCCAGGTGATTCCAGAAACAGCCTCACTGACACCCATCGGTAATTTCTGTGTTCTGTAGCTCCCGATGTTCTCTCATCTGTAGATATCCATGATGAAGTTTCCCACGTTCGTTCTGTACCATGCCAGATATTTAGATTTTCTTTTGTTCTCCAAGAAGTTGAGGGCAGATAAACTGGAAATAGGTCTGGAGATTGAACAATGTCTGGATGTCAATTTTATCACTGTTACTTTAAGTCACCCTTGTCATCAGGTACTTCTCTCCCTTGGTCTGTCCTGGCTTGCTCTTAGATCGGGTTTTAGCTTTCTGCTTGGTTTTGCTGCAGTGGTTTGTGATTTATTTTTTTAGGGGAAAGGTTCCCTTGCCAGTTCAGCTGTTTTTCAAGCAGAATCCAAATGGTTTTGAAAGGCATTTGTCTTTCTCTGGTGGCACTTGTACAAATTACAGAGTTGAAGATAACTTATCATGATGTCAAATGAGCCTCTTAAAATTAGAATTACCTGCTGTGTGTTCATCTTGTTCTTGTTTTTAGTTTCAAAGTAGACGAATCTTGTAAAACTCGCTTGTAGGTGAAATTGTCTGGGAAGATTCTTTGTCATCTTCTCTCTGGGCTGTGAGTGATGGATTGTCTTCAATATACCACAAAGATAATGGTTTTAATTTGCTTTTCAGCACTGAACTAGAACTTGAGATCATCTGCAGGGAAGGGTGTGCATGAGGACTGATAAAAGTCAGGGAGGAATATCTGTTTCTCCAATTTCCTTTATGTGGTTCCTCTCTGATCCTTTCCCTTTGAACAATGCACATGAAATTCTTCTCTGTGAAGAAAACTATTCTTCCTGGTAGGCTGTGGCTTCATTTTGTTTTTGATAGTTGATAGAATTGCTTAAAGACAAGGAGAACATGGAAGGCCTTGGAAATCACTCTGTACTGAGGTGAATATGCTCTCTATGCTGAGAATTAACCTAAAGATTCATTCACAACTGCAAGTTGTTTTCATTCCTGATCTGTTTTCCATCTCTGGATTTCATAGCAGGTAGAGTAGTTTTTAGTTTCTTTTGCTTGCCTTTTTAAAATTCAAAATCTGGTAATAAATTCATCATGGTGATAAACTCCTTCAGGCTGACCATAGGCTGCCTTCTTTTCCCAGATAAATGACAGGATTTTTGGTGAAGAGGTGGCCTGCACAGCAGTGAAGTACACTCAGCATTATCTTGGGAATACTAAATCCATTATTGTCAGTTTGTTCTTTGGAGAATAGCTAATGAGGAAACAGAGCCCCAAGAACTTGAATTGTGCTTCCCAAGGCGGAGATTCAAATTGCTACAGCAGCACTACTTGCCTTTTTGACACTGAACGTATGAAAAACAAATTTTAAATTAGAGTTAAGTTCACAGAATTTTACAAAGGGTTCCATCAAGTAATTTCCTATTCAGCTGATTTCCATGTCAAGTAAGATATTTCTATGCAAGATGGTTCAAGTAAATACAATTTTCTTAGAAACTTGAGAACCTGGGATTCTTTTTTTTTCTGAAGAAAATAATTGCTGGTAAAATAACACCATAGAGTGTTTCTGTAATAATTTATAAAGTGTTTAGTCAAGATTCTTTACTTAAAAGATGTACAGATGAAAGAATTCACTGGAACTAACATAAAGGTCCGTCTTCCACTACTTTTGGAGATATCCAGTCTAAAATTATTTAAAAAATTGAACTCTGATGAAAAGTTTGATAAATTCTCTTTTGCTATGCATTGACTCTTTGGAAAACCAGTACTGGAGTGTCTTGCATATGAATTCAGCAGAACTTGCAGTCTAAGGTTGGAAGGCTTTGAGTGATGGAGGTGAAGGATTTGTGGAGTAGGTGATTGATATTTTTGACTGAAATTCAGAACAAATATCACTGTTGATGGTCTATTACGCCACATATTTTAAAAATTACAGGTCTAACTATATTTGAGGTTTAGCCCTACAACTTCCTCTGCAGACAGAGCAGTTCCATGGATTGTCCTTGACCTTCCCACTCCTGGGCAGTTTCTCTAGACACAGAGAGCAGGAACTGATTTCTCATCTCTGGAAACATGGGCCCTGTGAGCCTGGTGATATCCTGTGATCACAGACTCGTTGGAAGGGGAGTGGAGCCCTGGGCTAGGATGACTTCATGACACACTAAAAGTTTGCAGGAGGCCAAGTGAAGATCTTGCTGAGTGCAACATGATCCAAACGTGTGTTTGCCCTCCTATGATCCAGGTGAAGGCAGTAATCCCTGAGGAAGAGGAAATAAAGAAGAATGGATGGTTGTTTCCCCCCAGGAGTGCTGAGTTATTAATAAATTTCCATGTCTCATATGTCACATAATGACACTTGAGCTGTGAGCAGTCTTGCTGGGCATCACAGGCTTGTCACGGTTATGATTTATGTAGTGTCTTGTAGTAAGAAAGCAGCATGGATCTCATAGCCCTACAAAAATCACACTGCTAGAATCACTGTGCAGTGCTAAAATAAAATTATACTCCCACTAGAAGCTTGATTTGAATGTCTTAGGTTAATTGTTTCTGACCCGTACAGAACAATTACCAGGCAATTCCAGACAATTCAGAAGCACTATTTCTTTCAGTGATCTTGACCAATAAAACTTTTTTGGTTACATTGCTGTGTGAATGAAAAAGAAGCCAAAGTTACTTTTACAGCCAATCTTGCCAGAACTTATTGGGTGTTGAGCATCTGCAGTTTTTGGAAATATTCTCTTGGCTTTTAGAGTTGTGAAACCCATTGCTCTTGCCTTAGCTGCCCTCAAGTGCTGTAGGAAATTGAACTTTTCTACCCTTTATCTTGCTCTTAAATTAAAGAAACCCTCTGTTTATTTTGATGTGAGCAGGCACCAGGTTTTGCAGAGGTATAGAAGAACACAGGGCAGACCTAGAGCAATTCACATTACCCTCTTCATTCCTGTTGTCTTGGAATAAAACCAAGCAAAACAACAATCAATCAATAAAAAAACCCCCACACCTCTCAAAAAACCCCAAACCAAAACCCAACCCAAAACCAAACCAAAAAGACATAGGGAAGAGAAAGATGGGAAATAAATAGAAACAAATACATTAAATATTTTCATTGTTTCACTTGTCTTGTGAATTCTATAGAGTGTATGTGGGAAATGCCAAGAAGTGGAACCCTTTGGAGGAAAAGTTTGACTGCAAAGGACAGACTTGGAAAGGAAATTGAGAGACAACAGCCAGTGATGCTGGAGAGGCCCCTCAGTGTCCAAGTGCTTAGATACTGGAGCATCCTCTTACATGCCCCAATTCACTCACAGGACCAAGCAGCAAAATTTATCTTCTGGAGTGAAAGAAACAATCTGCATATTTTTGATTATTATTAGTAGTATTTTTCAAGCTTTTGGCAATAGAAATATTTGCATGTGAGACATCTAAAGGATAAAAAGAAGCCTTGTAGGATCCCTCCTCTTTTAAACATTGCAAAGGGTTTGATCCTCCATCCATTTTAATGAAGCTTTTTGGCTTTGAGGGAGAGGTATGGGACTGCTCTTGTTAAGGATCTCAGATGAGAGGGTGGGTTTTGCATTTTGTTAGGAAAAGACAGGGCTTTTCACCCATCTGAGGTGCCTTCAGGCTTGATAGCACTACTGAGATGTCATGTATCAGTAGGCACTTCCCTCTGGCAGAATGTGTTTCTTCCTTCAGTATCACGGTGCTCTTGATTTGTCCAAGTCAGTTATTTTACTCATGTGGAGTGGCAGCTCTGGCTGCTTCATTGCCATCCAAAGCAATCCTGCCATCCCTAGTGGGGTAAGCAGGGATTTGGAGAGGTCATTAGGCAAAGGATTTTTACCCAGCTGTATTTTATTTTATTGTTTAAAACTGTGGCCCTGTGGACTTGCAGAAATGTCCCTGAGCATCACTCAGTTGAGCTACTTGCTTGGTCTTCATAAAAACATCTCGTTTTTGCTCCTGTACTTCAGGCAGAGAGAGCTGATGTAGGGCTGGGTCAGTAAGGACACTTCTGCATTAGGTTTACTGGTAACTGTTTCTGAAAGTGCTCGAGGGAGGTGAAAGGTGCCATTTGAAAATCTCAGCTGGGCTGTGTGAGTTGAGATGCTGACCTCACCTAAAATCCTTGCGTCAGGTGCGGCACCTCATGCCTCAGGTGAAAGAGAACAGAGAATTTAGCACATTTGCTAAGTTGCTTGCTATTGCCTTGGGCTATGTATTTCTTTGCAGCTCGATGAGCTAAACCCTGTGACAGGTACGGGGCCTCTTTCATGCCCTCCCTCAGCCCAGTGTTTGCCCAGGGCTTGGACAAAATTCCCCCCATGCCACCCCCAGGGGGGTTGCAAAGTTTGTTCAGTGAGCTCTGAGTCCAACATTTTGTCTGATACAACTGATTACCAGCTGGAGAAGGCGATTAGCTTGGGCCACTCATTGGGTTCAGCGAAGGGAATTTGGCAGCTCTTAGTGCTGACTTATCCTCTGCCAAATGTGAATGGAGGGAATGCTCCTCTCTGAGGCCTTCACAAGCTCTGCTTGATCATAGCACTTGGTAAAGCTCCTCCTCGAAATGACTGCCACCATTAGTGAATGGAATGCCTTGATTTTCCAAAGATGTTAATGATCAACGTCCTTCCTCTTGCACAGTGAGAATTCTTACGGGTGTATGTTGGAGAATCTTAGATCACAATTCTTTTTGCTCTAGCTGCAAGATTGCTTTTTCTGCCAGAACCAAAATTCTCTTCCCTCTTCAAAATATTTAAATTGTGATAGGTTCTAATGACTCTCCAGGCCGACAGCTTCTGTGTCTGCAGTTCAGCTGACACAAAACCAAGGCGCTACTGCTTGCAAGTTTTGCAGCATTGCTCTGTTGCTGCCTTTACGTGCTGTGTGCTGGCAAAGCCCAACCTTGCAAAGCCTTTGCAAATCCCTGCAAGCATCAGTGGCCTGTATTTATTGAAAGGAATGGAAGCAAAAAACTCAGGATGTAAGCAGAATGGAATTTTTTTTTTTTGTAAAAATACACTAGCTCTGATATTTTTTTTCTCCCCAAGCATCAATAAAATTTTTTATAGCAAGAAGCTGAGTGTTACCATGCATTTTTCCTTTGGACAAATCAAAGAAAAGAATCTCGAGCCTGTTCATCATGCTGCACCACGTTGGCATTTTTGTCTTCTATAGCTTTCCCTCCCCATGAAAACAGTTCTCTACCAAGGCAATTGAACTGAACAGAAGTGATTTATGTAGTCTGTGCAAAGAGAAAAGGCTTTGTTAGGTTTCAGGGAAGACATGGAAACACTGGGGGTGAGAAACAGCTTGGCTGAGACATGGGAATCACAATCCTCTCATTAAATCTCCATGCCTATGACCAGACTTGGCCTCACTTTGCATTTGCTGCCTGATTACCGAGTCTATGAAGCTGCCGTCTGGAAACAAAAAGCAGTAAATCAAATCAATGGGCAGCTTTCAAAGGGGACTGGAGGGGCCTGTGCTGCCGTGTTCTCCTTTGGCTCATTGTCTGAATGTGGCAGACACCAAAACCTGCCCCTGCACATTTCTGCTTGCACGTGGAAGTGCAAATAGAACTCAACTTTTAACTCTTCATGTCATGCTGTCATGGTCTAGGAGAGACTTCTCCTCATGGAAATAAATCTTCCCTTCTCCTCCCAGATGACTGATCCATGGGAAAAACAGTCCCTTCAGCTGGTAGGGAATTTTATTTTGACTTTGTGGGCTGGGATAGGGAGAGTAAAGGAGGGAGTAGCCTTGGTTTGAAGCAGTTTAATTCAATATTAGGGAGAAACAGAAATTTGGAGACAATTACCTGACTCCTGTGTGGACAAAAACACTGGAGATACTTCTGGTATTGCACTCTTTGTACTCACAGTATTTTAAGTGGAAGAACTCTGCCAAAGAGCCAGAGCTTGGTTACTGAACTAAATTTTGGAGAGCTTTATTGCATAGGCATGAGCTATTCTGATGTACTTCTCTTGGTATTTGAGAGGTGGCTGAGTTGTCTGTGAAGGAATCACCAAAATATTATAACATACATATATATATATACATACATATAAAACCCACCTACATTTGCATATATATATATGCATATATATATATATATATATATATATATACACACAGACACGTAGACACGTGGTTTTTTGTACCTCCAAGCTATTCTCTGAGACTCACAGGCAAAGTACCTTCACGTCTGAGCTGTGCCACACGTCCTGTCTCAAGGATATTCATACTCATTCCCAGGAATATCAGAGAATTTCCAAAGTCTCTTTCTCCCACATAAAAGGGACAACCATCTCTTTAGGAAAACGTCATGGTTCCTGGGCTTTTAAACAGGAAAATACTCCTGTTCTAAAGTCTGTGAATTGAAGCTGTGTCTAACTTGTTGAATTCCTCTGGGCAACTCTTTGGATAAAGAACTGACCTTGAGATTTGAAGCACTTCAGGGCTTCCAGAGGTGACCTGCCAGAGTAATTACTTTATCCCAAATTCAAATAGTCTCCAGATCCTGGAGCTGGGCTACTTCTCATTTAGCTGATGTTCCTCAAAAATCTAGGGAAGCCTGGAAAAGTCTCTTGCAAGTCTCAGCATTCAAAAAAGCTCCAAAATCTTGGATATGAGAACTTGAAGACAGTGTAGATTTCATCTGGCTTAGTCTTTGCTCTCCCAAGGATGTGCTCAAGAAGTTGTGCAGTCACAGGGGAGCAGAAAGTTCTGAGAAATTCTATGAGCTTATGGGAAATGAGGCTTTCCAACGACCCACAGCTTGGCTGAGGTTGGACAGGTCTCACTGGAAGTGTAAGAGAAACATCTCGCAGCCCTCTGGATCTAACTCTTCACTCAGAATTGCTGGGAACAGGTTAGTGCCTATATAAATTATAGAGAACATGCTTTTTTTTAACACTGGCAAAATGCCATCTTTTCCTCAGAAAGTCTGCACTATTTTGGTGGAAGGCTGAGGAGGAATCCAGTATGAAATTGCCATAACAGAAGGTGGACAAAGTACTAAATGAAACAGGGTGTTACAGTGGACTTTGGGAATCTGACATGTAGGCTCTGCTCCTGGCACTGGGTGGTGTGATGTATTTATTGTCTAATAAATTCCAGTTAACATTACACCAGCTATCCACAGAGGGTGTGCCTATACTCCTGGATAAAACCCGGGACCTCTGGGACCTTGTCTGTTAAACAGTTTGTTGGCCCAGTAAACTGGCTCACGTGGCAGTGCTGGATGTTAGAAATCAATACAGCTGCTCTTGCCTTGTCCTAGCACAGGAAGGGAAAGCTCCAGGGACTGATTAAGTTCTCTTTGCTGAAAAAGCTGCTGCATCCTGAAACATTTTAAATAAATGCCATGAGTCTACAGGTAGTTCTGCATTTAATTCAGATTTTGTAAGTGGTTTGTTGTACACTAAATAAGTGCGACTTGATTATAAATAGCTTATTCACTGTAAACACACATCTTATTTAATGGATTGTACATCTCATCGTGCTACTGTTTCTTAATTAGTACGGTGAGCTGTCATAGTGAATTGTCTTTGGCCAGGCTTTCGTGGTGCTGTTGTGACTAAATTCAGTTATCCATTTACCACCACAGCCCCAGAAACAGTCATTTACTTATGAAATGTTTTAATAAGCTGGATAGCATTCTTGGTCCTTTTCACTTGGCTTGACAGGCTCAAAGATGTTTTACTTCATGTCCAAAGCCCTCAGTGGCATCAGCTGGCCAGACTGCCCCGTGGGGCTGGTGCTCTGAGGAAGGAGAAGCTCAGCTGTCTCTGGGAAAGGCACAAGTGAGGTGCATGTGGAGAGTGTTTGACAGATTGCCAGATTTGTAGGAGCCCAAAGACTCTGAACACCTCTTGCTCTTTTGGGCTTGTGTTAATGAGGAGTCAGAGCGAGGGCTTGGAGAAGTTTGGCTGTGGTGGTGGCCGGGTTTGTGTGTGGTGCTGCGAGTGTGGTACTTCTGCCAGCCCTGGTGATGGTGAGTGCAAGTGACACATGTCTGATGAGTCAGGTCTGTCCCTATGTGCCCCTTAAGGATTCAGGACTAAAATATCACTGAAAACCCATTTGGGAAGGGAACTAGAGCTGCCTCAGGGCCGACATGTGTGTTTCTTTCCATGTTTTGTTCCAAGAACCAAACTGGAAGGGTCATGCAATTGGGAATGTGCCAACACCTCACACTTACATGTCTGTGTAAGTCTATGTCTGCTATTTTATGTGCCTATGTTTCTCTCTGAGCAACAACAACCCCCTTCCCCAAAGAAATCAAGGGAGAGTCTGTTGGTTTATGCTGCCCTGTAAATGATTTAGGTGAAACTTTATGCACACAACTTGTGTGGTTACCAATTACCATTCCCAGAGGAGGAGCAGAAGGAGGGAGAAAAGGGGAACTTGCCTCGTCGGTATGATGGGAGTTAATAATCAGTTTAATTCACAGTCTCCAGCTCTTCAAAGGAGTTGCTAATAAGTGTTTGTCTTCTCTTTCCCTCCCACTCCTTTCCCCTTAGGAGCTAGTGAGAGACATAGCACTGATCACAGAAGGAAAATTGTAAAGGAGAGAAGAAATCCCCAGTGGAAACTCTTTAATGTGCCTCTGGAAAGGCCAATTTGTGTTAATAGGACAAAACTGTAACGTTTAATATTAATTATAGGGATTGGGGGAGGAGCATGTGAAGGATGGAGGCAGAGAACAGACTGGAGGGGAGGAGAGATCCCATTGCAACAGTTTGTTGCTGCAGCAGGAAACAGAGCAGCCAGATGAGCTCTGTTTTTTCCATCAGTGAGGGAAGGTTTGTCTGTACCAACTACCAGCTGAATTCTGCTACCAGCAAAGAAGCTTCACGTGTTGCAGACAGACCCAGGTCCTGTGTCTATCCCAGATGCACTCGTTGGACATTGCTGAGTTCAGGCAGGGCGTGTAAAAGATGAGGAAAAGTGTGTGGATTGGATTTCATGGCACAGAAATCCTGTTCACTTGGGCTCTAGAGTACCCCCCAACACCTACAACCTTGCCAAGGACAGGGACTTTCCCCCTCTCTGAGGAGTCCCCCTCCAAAATTTATAACTGGGAATTATGGGCAGAGAGCAAAGGGGGAGGAATGTTCTGAGGGCAGCAGTGACTTGTCTTGCATGCCTGAATTAATGCAGCCCTATCAGTTTCAGCTCTTGCTTCTGCTGCTCATCTGAGCACTGCATTTGGCTCCCATTTCTTCCCTCCAAAGCGTGATAAAAAGGCGATAGGAGATTTAATTTCCAGAAAGGGACACCCAGGCAGGCAGCAGGATGCCAGCTGTTGGGTAGATTAATGTGGGAAGTTTTCTTATCAGATGTTTAGAGTCTCTGTTACAGATAAGCAATGTCTCTTAAAAAATAAAAATACATATAAACGCTCCTTTGCCGATGAAGCATCTTGGTGATGTTTCTTTACAAGCAGGATGAACATGAGCTGGATTTCATCTGACCTTTAAATTACCTCTATTTTATCAGTTCCATTTCATCAGCAGCTCTTTAGAGAACGAGCCCCTACTTGGAATTAATAGATTCCTTCTTTGCAGAAAGCTGACACAGGCCTGTGAATAGCCCAGCCAGAGTGTGCTGTTCCAGAAGAGATCACATCTGGAGAGAGGAGCACACTGACACATGGGAAGGGTGCTTGGAAGGGTTGTCTTTGCCTTGATAAGCTCATGTTCCTTATAGGAGAAAGTTCATCACAGGCAAAAAGTGACAGTGGCATAAAATCCTAATTCCATTTTCTCTTTGTTCTGCCAGACCTGTGGGGGCAGAAGACAGATTATCTCCTTAACATCCAAGAATCAAAGAAAATAACTTCTGTAATTCTGGAGATAGAAATCAAGTTACTGGGTGTGTGAAGGGGTTGGATTGGGGGGTGGTTAGGGGATGATACTGCGGATTTTTTTGGTTTCTGTGGTGCCTAGTGCTGACTGACTTTTGTTACACCTTCCCGAGGCTGGCCTTCTCAGCAAAGGCCACCAGCCAAGGGCAGCTCTTGCAGTGGAGTGGTTTCCTGGGGAGGAGCACAGGGTATGCTGGGCCTCCATCCCTCTCACATCTTGGTCTGCCTCTTGCTGGCACCATCTATGGGACAGAAACAGACCTCAGAAAACACAGAGGATTTCCCATTCCCCTCATACAGCTGCTCATATCCAAGCCATCATGGTAAAGGCAGTTTTAATTTCACAGACAGATTGTGTCCAGGGGTGAAATGACGCAGAGAAGCTCACAAAGCTCAAACCTGCTTTTCTGGCCACAGAGGAGCTGGGGGTACGTTCTGTGCTTGTGGTGGTGCTAAACTTCAGCAGTTTGCTAAGGGACAGCTCCCGGGACCTGTAGGATACAAAAAGGATGTGAGAGGCAGGTATGAGTTTCCAGCAAAAGGTTGTTTCATATTTAGCTGAATTCTTTTTCTGAGTGACCTTTTAGGGTGTGATTAATCTCTGGGCTATGCATGCAGAGATGGGTTTTGTTGTCTAGACTGTGCATTGTCATATCAGTTTCTGGCAGTCTCATCTGCATACAAGTTAAACATTCTTTTTCACAGTTGTACTATTAGAAAACTCCAGAGTGAATCATGGTCATAATGTCCTGTATTGTCTTCCATAGTCATTTTCAGGTTGATCCATACAGGATGTCACCTCTCTGATTGTTCTTCCCTCCCTGCATCACCTTTAGGGCTGCTTCAAACAAAGACACTCCTGCATTTGGTGAGGAAGACGGAATTTTATGATGGAGAAATAGGCTGTTGATAGTAGTTAATCTCCTTGTTTAAAGAAAAAAGACTCATTTCATCTCCTAATTTAATGATAAATTGCAGTGATTCATCAGGGAAGGAGGGTTTATTAATAGAGAGGATAATAAATGGGCTGCAGAGAGATATGGAAAAATAGTTTTGTCAAATAAGGGACTTAGGGGGAAAAAATACAGAGCATGAAGATAGAAATGGAATCTTCAGAATCATTGATACCTCTCTGTACCTCACACATCACCTCAAGGACCTTCCCTCCTTGTCTCAGACTTGCTGCTTTAGGTTAAACTCAGACTCTAAATGACCCAGAAATGGGAATACCTACAGACCTCTAGGTATCCAGATCCAGAACAGGCATGAAAATATTCTAGGAATATTCTGAGGGGAACTGGAGCTGTCTATGAATTTGGGTTGAACTCAGGGAATTGTTTCTGACACAACTTCCAACTGTAAGATGAAAAATACAAAATATATATATATTTTTTTTTTAATAGAAAATGGGTTTTGGAATTCCAGGGTTTGGTATTCACTTTGCAGAGACACTGTAGGCAAAGCCACCCATGTAGTGATTTCCCTTCAGTACCATGAGATGGGATTCTTCTTAGGTTTGGGTTAATAGTAACTAAAGTGTGACATCCGGCCCTGCAAATGCTGATTAAGTTTGCTGGGGACAGAAACTGGGGATGAGATTTTTCAAAAAGTCACAAAGTCCTTGTTAGGAAAGTTTGCTTAGGAGTGAAGTTCTTATCTCTCCAAATAGAGGGGAAAGTAAATCCCCATTTCCCTTTTCCTGGCAGGGCTTTTATTGAACAAGGGACAGGCAGAAGCTGTTGATCTTTTGAGAACAGCTATCCCTTCCTGTCCTTTGCTTCTCTCAGGGGAGACTGAGGTAGAACATATTTCCTGCAGGGCACTTGAAAGATTTCATTTGGACAGATAAATGAGAAGCTTTAAAGTTTTGTTTTGGTGAACAACAACAACAAAAAAAAAGTAGCATTTGGATCAGATTTTTGTGGGTTTTTTTCCCATTTGGGCCAGCAGCCAAACTGGTTCTCCAGCGTTCAGCTGCTTCCCAGGCCTCAGAGCTAGTTCTGACCAGGCAGGCTGGAATAGCCCAGCGTTTCTGCCTGCCACGCCTGTGAACTGGGTGATCCTCCTGATGCTCGTTAACAAACAGTTATTAATCACGCTTGCTTTCCACCTCCATTGAAAGAAGAAAAGGGTTGGGAGGTGCAATACTCGCCTTCTCTTTGCCTCGGAGGAGAGGAGAATATGGGTCAGGGAGAGGCATCACCTGCTGTGGCAGGGGATTGCTACCGATGTGTGTGGTGCTATTTAAGGAAAGAGATTAGAAGAGAGGAGGGAGAGGGAAAATCCCTCTATTAACAAACTCATTAGTGCCGGGAGAAGTCAGACCAAATTGCTCTTCAGAAAAGCACTGTCTAGCTGGATTTATTATTCTCTGTAATTTGGGCCAAAACAGGATCGAGTGTGGTACAAGGAGGGCTGAGAGAGGAAACGTGGCCTGTTGAAAGCCAAGTATTTGTAATTACCCAAGTCGAGATGTGACATTGACACCAAGGAGAGAATGAGATCACAATACTATTTCCTCACCTAAAGAGCCTGTGCTGTGCTTGCAGGCTGTCTGTAGACCAGAAACACCGTGAGGGAGATGCTTTAAAGGGATTTGGGTGTGACAGATGAGAGGCGGCATGCCTGGACACGTTTGTATGCTGACACTTAGGTTGTACCTGGTGAGGTGCATATTTATCTTCCTTGGATTGTATGGACCCAGCAGCTCTGGGCACCATTCATAGGCTGGCAGAGGTCAGAGCTGGGCATCCTCAGTGCAAAAGAGCCTTGTGTGGAGGTGGTCCCAAGCCTCTGCTATTGTTGGATATCACAAGGCTGTCCAGGGAGGATCTTCTCTGTCGGATTTGAATTCTTAGTGCCCTGCAGTAACTGCCCTGGTGTGGAACAGCAGAGACAGGGGCAGAACTTCCCACCACACGGAACAGGAGTTCCAGCTTCATCTGCCCAGGCTGAGGAGTCCTGGCTGAGCTGCCAGCAAAGTTGTCCTTTGCAGGAAGTGTGGTGCAGAAGGGAGAAAAAAAGGGTTCCCCAGGGAACACTGCCACTTATTTGCCTGCCCAGGAGAGGCTCTGAAGGCACTAGTTGCAAAAGCTTTTGTCTGTGCCTCTTCAAACACAGCAGCCTGAGGGGTTTCTTTGAAAGAGGTTTTTTGGTGTGCTTCTTTCAAGTGGCAGGAGATGTGTGCTTGAGCTGCAGGTGGCCAGCTCCGAGGCTGAGCAGTGTGTTTGCAGGGGCTGGCACTTCCAAACTCCCTGAGCAGAGAGGAAACATCAGAGAGATTTGAGGCTTCTCTGTGCCAGGATGTAGCCTGAACTTTGGAAACAGCACAAACACAAAATGTTTTCATTAAAAAAGAATAAGCATCTCTGTGGAGTTCCACAGCTGGCTTTAAAAGTGACCTTTTAATTTATTTAATGTAAGTTATTGATCAGAGTATAATCATTTTAGTTTAAGTCTTCTTGAGTATAGCAGTGTATATCTAAAATGTATTTAAAGCAAATATAATAAAAACTTGATCTGGTGTCATTCCCCTACGCCTCCCTCGGTGTGCAGTTGTACTCTTCATCTTTCAAATCCAACTTACACTGTCTTTCTGTGGAACTTTCTAACCACCCCATGCAAGTTTACTTCCAACAAATTTGGATCTCCACACAGCCTCAGTCCCACAGCAGTCATGGGCAGGGCAGTTTGAAAGCTCTGCCAGCTCTCTCAGCTGATCTGAGATTGTTTTGAAATCCCCTGCAGAGCTCTGGTGCTTTCTGTTCCTTGGCTGATCCTACAGTAATTGTTCTGAGCCAGAAAAAGGTCCAGCTATGAAATGCTGGTCTCCAACAGTATCAGAAATGGATGCTTGTGAGACAGTTGGAAGAACAAGGCAAGGGTTTCCAGCAGTTTGCAGCTCAGCAGCGGCTTAAACCACACTTAATACCTTTGTCTTGATGGAACTTTTCTCCCCTGAACTTGTCCAGCTGCTTTCTGCATCCTGTATTTGGCATCCTGAACCTCCTGTGGCAAACAGTTCCATAGCTTAACGAAGTGCTGTGTGAAGCTTCTCTTCTGGCCTGCTTTGAAGCTGCCACTTGCTAGTCCATTTGATTTCCCTTTGAGTGCTGTGAGAGATGGTGAACAATTTCCCTTTTTACATTGCTGAAATTATAAATGTCATACTCCTGCTCAGCTCTCTCTTTTCTGCTCTGCTCAGTGCTTGGCTGCTCAGGTATTTCATAGAATGGTTTGGGTTGGAAGGGACCTTAAGGATCACCCAGTTCCAACCCCCCTGCCACAGGCAGGAATGCCACCCACAAGATTAGGTTGCCCTGATGGAGTGGTTGGAGGGGATAGGGATAACTTCTGTCCAGGTGTCACACTGATCTGCATAGCAGGAAGGGAATATCTCTGTTCAGCAGGATGAAGAGTTGTCTCCTGACCCATTAAAGCTCAGCTTCCTGAGAAGTGCCAGACTCATTCAATCACTCATGACCAGAAAAGATCAAAGTTCTCATGCTGCTGTTCCTGGCATTGTGACCTCATTTGACACCATCAGTAGAGTTTTGTGGTCCTTTATGGTTAACGTAAATATCCATAAGACAACTCTGTTAGCTCTGGGTATTCCATTTGTACAGCTCCTGTTGCTGTCACAGCTGGATTCCTTCCACAGCAGTACCCTCACAGTCCCTTCCATCACTCACATCACTCAGAGGAGCCTCATGGGCCTGGGGCTGCACTAAGAGAGTGGCTGGTGACCCTAGAGGTGTGGTGGAGTTTGGCAGAAGTTGTCCTTTTCACAAAATATCTTTCCAGGCCTTCTACTCCACTTCTTCAGGAGGATCAAGCCTCTCAAGGCCCAGCCTCGTAATTGGAAAATGCCTTTGACAGATCCATAAAGATAAGGAAACTCTGTGGCAATAGGTATCAACTTAGCAGGGATATTAGTATGTTCCTGGGCTCCCTCAGTGTTACTGAAGCGCTGGATTTTCTCAGCAGATAAATGCTGGAATTTGTGCAAAATTCTGCTGAAGAGAGTGCCACAGCTTCAAAGTGATTGACCAAACCACTGCTTTAACCAGGCAATGGCTGCAACAGGGAAACAAACAGCTCATAAACCTTGTTGCTGTTACTAGTGGGGTTGCCTTCCTGGTCTCTCATCCACTATCCCATGGAAGTGAATTTGGAAGAAGTTGCTCTGCCAGTTGAACTTTCACTGTGAATTGAAAGTTCTGTAGATACGGCCTCTTGGCAGGACTGGTAAGAAGTGAGCCTTTTACACAAATTTTCCTTGTATACCTCATTGCAGACTCCTCCTCAGCTTCTGGCTCTGAGGGGTTTTGGAGAGGAATAGGGGTTGGATATGGAAGAGAGCTTTAGTGGAATTCCCCATGGAATTGCTGAACTCTCCTGTTTGAAGGCATGCCTGCTCCACCATGCCTGAAAGCACATTCATGGCTTCTCAGTACAAATAGAGGATTTGTGATGCTGTCTGCTCTGTTTTGTCCTTCATCATCCAAATGTTTGATTTCACAAGCAACAGAGTCTCAGTGAGTGAGGCAAGAGAGCTCTTGCCCAGGTCTCTTAGCCTGTTGCATATCTCCTCTTGGTATGGTTTGGCAGTGTATAATATCCCTCAAAACTCTAAACCACGGTGCTGACCTGGCAGCTGCTCACTGGCATGTTCCCTTTTTGTCCCCTGCAGAAGAGTCCCCCCCAAAAGATTTGGTGCTGCCTCTGGCACCCTGCCACCACTGGTTTCTATTATTGACTTTCTTTCTCTGTCCCAGTTGCACGTGTTCAAGCCTGACTTTGCCACAGGTGCTCCTCCTTGCTCTTCCATTTGGAGAACGGAGAGGTTATGTTTGAGCCTGCACCATTTGATGGAAGATGCTGTTCATGTGTAGCCTCGGAAAAATCAACAACATGCAATCCTATACTTTTTTGCCCTCTTTTCAAGTATTTGAGTGTGTGAATTCTGCATTTGATGCTCAGCCCTGCACAGAAATGAGACAGCTCCTTCACCCTTCCTTGTCCTCCTGGGTGCTGCTATTTCTCTGGGTGTGTCCCTGCTGCAGCACAGTCAGCCTTAAATCAACTTGCTTGGATCTTTGGTGCTGTCAGACATTCTGCAGCAGTTTGGCTGCTGCATTGCCAGGGCTGCTCTGTGCCAGCCTGTGTGTTTTGGTGCCTTCCTAAGTGGCCACGAGCCTTGTGGCAGGTAGGACTGTGTGACAAAACTGTACAGGTGTTATCTGAGTTCTCATGGCTCTACAAGGTAATGGTAAGAAAAGAGCACAAATAGGTGTTCCAGGGTCCTCACAGAGCTCCCTTGCACTTGCTTGAAACTCTCTTCATTATCTTTTGTTGGTTTTAATCCTCTGGTGTGTAGGACAGGAAAGGCTGCACCTGCAGTGTGGCACTTGTCAATGATGACATTTGTCATGCCCAGGGATGGTTCTCTGGAGCAGTCTCTGTGCTACCCAGGTGGTTCTGGGGCGGAGGACAGGTCATTCCTTGCACACCCCTGGTACTTCCAGGTTGGAGAGATGGGTACCTTTCCATAGGGCATTGTTGAACTCTAGTGTTAGTCCAGCACCTTGAGCTGGCAGTTCGGTCTTCCTTTCTCAGGATGTCTTGTAGCTCAGCAAACGTAAAAGCAAACCAAAGCTTTCTGTCTCTTGCTCTCAGCCACTTAACATTAAGAGGACTTGATGGGAGCCACTTTGCGTGGTGGTGGACGCATCTCTGTGTTTGGAGACTGCTCTGTGCCGCAGGGAGCTGCTGGGCAGGCGGCTTGGCAGGGTGGATTGCTGCATAGTGGAACTCACCTGGCACTCTGCAGAGGCACAGCTGCAGGGCTGGGTGCAGCACTAGCTCAGACATCCCTCTGTGTGGTCCCAGGAGAATCCCACAGCTGCCTCCACCCTTTCCCTCTCCCTCCTCTCCATCCCTGATTTAACACAAAATTCCTTTTACTTCTAATCAGTTTACTCTCCGAAGTCATGTCTCTCTGCAGCACTGAGCTGTATCCAGATATGCTCTGAGTGTATAGTGAGGGGGAAGGGAGACAAGTTTCTTATTGATAATAGCTATCTTTAACTCTACAAATAGCCCAGCCTCTGGGGATGTACCTGAGCTGATGAAAGAATGGTTTATGTTGGTCCAGCTCCTGTGCAAAGCTTGAAAACTGACAGGAGAATAAAGCAGAAAACGTCTTTCTCTAGGAAAGCAGAGCATGACTCGGTGCTTTCTTATATTTTCTTCAGGGAAAACGGGGTTAAGAGCTGATTTATACAGAAAGAAAGGAAGAGGAAGAAAAAAACTCAGTGCAAAACAAGCAAGGCTAAAGTCCTCATGATATGAGATGGTTTCACAAACTTGTGGAGTAATTGGGTGCTGAACTCCAGTAGAGATGGATGTTATCAGGCAACATTAATTTTTTCCTCTTGCACCGGCTGGGCCAAGCATCCAGAGAGGATATGTCACATAGCAAATGTGTTTCTCACCCTCTGAAAAACACAGGCTTTGTAGGTCAGAACAGGAATCCAGAAATGAGAGAGGGTGATCCAGCACCAGGAGTCTTGCAGTGGCACAGGCAAGGCTGCCATGGGGTCACCATGCAAAGGAATCGTAAGGGACAGAGGGAGAGGACAGGAAATCTACCCTGATGATGTGATTCTGCAGAGGGGGAGGAGGTGGATGAGTTCTAAACATCTTGATTTTCTGTAGAACTAGATATATCTTGTCTGCTTTGGCTGCTAGAGACAGGACCCTGATCTAGAAACTTCTGCCAAATGCTGTGTCAGTTGTAATTTTCTAATCAAGTTCTTACTGCAGCCCATCAGAGACTGATAAACAGATTCTCTTCAGTCTCCATTCATGTATGAGCCATCACCGTGTGCTTTGGGGCATTCACAGCTACCTAAGTGCTTTTTTGGGGAGGTGGGGGGGTTGCACTTGTGTACCTAATAAAAATAGGGCTGACATTAGTGTGGAGGATTAAATCATGACAACCTCAAGAATTAATCTGGTTCTTAAAGTTTGTAGAGGTGTTTGTTTTTGTTGTTGTTGTTTTTCTGTTTTGTTTGTGTGGTTTTTTCAAACTTCTGCGAATGACCAAGATTGTTAAAATATGCCCTTAAATTTGACACAGTTTGCAAAGTGTTCTTTTTGACTAGGTCTAGTGCTATCCATTATTCTTGGTGTTTGAGGGGTCATTTAGAGTCCATGGTATCATTAGTGAATCTGGACTGGAAGAAATCCAGACTAAATTATGTCTGGACTATTGTGAAGACGGTGAAAGAAATTACACATTTCAGATGCCCTCATTCCAGCAGTGCTTCTGAATATATCTTTTTGTTTGTGCATTTGTAAGCTCTTTGCTGTCTGTAACCGGATCTTTGGGGGGGAAAAAAGGCGTTTCTGTGCATGTTCGCGGATGCTGTTCAATATCACAATATGTTTGGGTGAGCCTCTCCTCTTATTCTGATTTTTGTGAACATTCCTTCCCTTTTTTCCTTCTTTTTTTTTTTTTTTTTTTTTTTTTTTTTTTTTTTTGTTTGAGTATTTAATTCCAAGGCATATTACTTGCAACACATATGCTAAAAGCTCCCTCCCCATTCTGTTGCAGTGGAAACAGGCTCATTAATGGACTCATTAATAATGTCCAGCCGGATGCTACCCAAAGGCATCTGTGGGCTCAGAGTTAACGTGTCTGTGGCTACCTCTGCCAAGTGGACATCTATTATTTTCTCACCTCAGCCACAGAAATGGCTCCCCTGGCAGAGGCACTTTGCTATACCACAATAGCCAGAGACTGCTGAATATTCATTATATCTGACTGCCCAGAGTGCTTCGCCAGCACACGGTGTTGGAGCCAAGATGCTTTATTACCTTCTTGCCTTCTGCTTTCCTCGGAGAAAGCGGTGTGGCTGCTATGGGCAGCTCAGTTAACTTCCTCATCCGAGCTCCTTCATTCGTGCTCTGCTCTGAGAAGGGGGAACAGAGGGGAAAAACTGATTCAGCCCGAGTGCTTTAGTTCTGTGAAAGTGGAATTTGCAGCCCTATTATTCTGCTGGAAGATTGATTAAAGAAGACAAGCCTTTGAACTTTGTTTCAAACAAGAGGCGGTTGTAATAACTGTAATCTTCTGCTTTATATTTCCCCGTGTGAGGAAGGGAGGAACTCCATTTACCTCTCTGTCATGGTGAAAATGAGGGATGTAGGTGGCCTGCATTCAAACAGCAGCGGCCACAGATCCTCTTTGTACCTCTCAAAATCGCATATGGCCATTTTGTGTTGCTTACTGAGACTTAAAACTGGCTCAGATTCCTTTGTGGACTTCCAGCCCGAGTAAGGGTGAGCAGCAGAAATGACCTGATCACCGTGTGGCAGGATCGTGGGCTGTGAACTCCATCTTCCAGCTGGAGTGAGTATCAGTTCCCTGGGATTTCCAAGGCTGTCGTGTTTGCTGCTGAGGTACAAACACCCAAATGGTCATACAGACACAGTCTGCAGGTCCAGCCAAGCAGGGGATTGTCTCTGGCCAGCAGCAAACGATGAAAATAAAGTGTATGGAAGTGAATATATACACAGTGAGCTTTCTTCTGTTCTGTAGTAGCAAATGCCAAATCCTTGTGGTCAAACAGCTGTGTATTCTTCAGGCTTATGCGAATTTACCACATTCCACTTTTGACAAAAGTCCTCTTTTATTCACTGTCATTGTAAGAAAAGGAGAAAAAATGAAATGCATCTTTGATCATTATGTAGTTACTTGAGGATTTATCTTCATGGTTGTAGGAGATGACTTTAAAAAGCAGTTTTTCGTTATGGCCCCCTTCCCTCTGTCTCAAGTGACTTAAGTTTAATCCTTTCCTCTGTCTGACTGGGTTCAAACCTGCTTTAATTGTTTCACAGAGCATTTCCCTGGCAATGAAGTTGTAGGCAGGGATTTGTGCATGTGAACGAAGGCAGAACTCCTGCTTCAGTAGTTGTACTTCATGTGCAATTTGATATTCAGCAAGGCAAAGAGCATCTCTTCACCCCGTGTCTCCAGTCCTTCATATTCTGAGCAGCCGAAATACCACAACTGGCAGGCAAGAGCCCTGGGGAATTGTGGCTTATGTGGTGGCTTGAGAGGTCTCTAGAAATGTAAGTTCAAATACCACTAGGTAGAAGGGGGAATTGAATCCCAGTGCTTTGCCTGCAGCACAGGGCGTGAAAGAAAACATTGCTGTTATTGTCTGATGTTTGCGGGTTTTAGTGCCTACCTAAAGGATGTGGCTCAAATCACTGATAACCTGCTAAGCTGTGCCCGCTGTTGTGTTAGTTCTCATCTTTCATTAATTCTTTTTAAATTCAAGGGCTCATCCAATGCATTTTGCACTTGCACTTGCTGAGATGCTGAGCAGTATTTGGCTCCATGCAGCTGTTAGGGCTCTGCTGCATTGACTGAGACTTTTTTCACTGGTTGCATAATGAGATTTCTACTTTTCCTTCTTCTGCAGGTGATGTTTTCTCTCCTCTAAAGGAATTTAGTTATCAAAAACCAGGGGGATGGAAGGACAGATATGCCTGATATTTTGGATACTCTGCAGGGATCCCTTTATGAGAGGTTTGATGTGCAAGCAGTACAGGCAGGACAATGTACGTGGAAAATAGTGTCTGTGATGGCAGTGATGTGGAGCTACTCTGTTTGATACAAGTTTAGTTTGAGGGTCTCTATTCAAACTCTCTTGACATAACTGTTGTAAGTTAATTCAGAATAATTATGCCACAATTTACTCTCTGTAGGTCCAGCAGTCAAATCTCTTCCCATTGATGTCACCTAGTTCTCAGCTCAGTAGATATGCCTTCATAGCTGGAAATGAAATTATCTAGGTTTAAAATACATTTTCCCTATACTTAAAAAACCTGTTAGGCGGTTTTAATACAAAATCCTTTCCAGCTATAGAAGCAAAATGGAATAAACTCTCTGTGTGTCTTGCTACAGGCATCAGAAAATCCAGTTAAAGAACTGGATTTTCTCGTTACTTATTCAATGTTTGCCTTCACTATATCCAGCCACAGTTCGCAAAATAATAGGTTCATGTACTCTCTCTGCCAACAATATTAATATTTCAACACTACATAGCTGAACCAGACTTCTTTGTTTGTTTCAGTATTAATTCTTTTTATGCAGGTAAATACTGCCCTTAGCTTTGTGGGGCTCTGTGGAGAGAGTGCATTTTGACTTACTTTGGGGTTCAGCTCAGCTGGTCAGCACAGGAGATTTATGGTTTTGCTTTTCAATCATAAGCACATCACAAACACACCCTGGTTTACAAACAAGCTGCAGACTTGTCAAATGGACAGCATGACAGATCTCCTGAACTTGGAAGGAGGAATTATAACTGGGATAGACAATGCCAATGTCTGTATACAAATTTACATGGTATTTATATATCCATGACTGTAGGTTACGGGGGTTCTGGGGGTCCAGTCGGGACGGCCGGACGTAGACGGTGACGGATGGAGACGAGAGATCTCTATAGGCAGGTCTTGGGACACAGCCGGTTTATTGTAAAGGGCGTGGGTATTGGGGCACTGCTCAGAGCTGGTAGACTCAGCTCTGAGCAGGCCCAAGAGAGCAAGAGAGTGAACGGGTGAGAGAGAGAGAGAGAGAGTAGGAGCCAGAGTAGAAGTGGAAGAGAGGAATGAATAGAAGAGAGAATGAATAGAAGTGAGAATGAGGAATGTCTGAAGTCCTGGTTACAATACAATAAATCATCCTCTGCACTGAATATTCTAATTGTCACTAACCAATCTAATACAAGATACAAATCCTATAGCATTTACATACAGCCTATAAGAGTTCTTATATTACCATAGAGTGTTACATCTTAACTTCTAAAAACTACTCTTTGGACCCCTTCTGCTGAGCTAGTAGGGTCTGCTCTGACCCTTGGACCTGCTTGCAAGCAGAGGGTATTGTTCCATCAAGAGGGGATTACTTCAGTCGGCCATACCATTGTTTTCTAGTTGTTCAGTAACTAAGACCTGGTATTTCAAAAGTGGCTTTCATTTCGATGTTGCCTGTAGTTTTCATATTCCCAAAATCTTTTGTCAGGCAATCATATTTCCAAGGCTTTCCTGTTTCATCTTCCCCAACACATGACGATCAAAAAAATACACTGAATTTTGTAGTAAGGCTTCTTCCCTTGTCCAGAGTTCAACGGGACGTTTTGCTGTGCAGTCCTGAGGCATGTGGATGTGCTGAGTAGTTCTTTCAATGACCTTTGGTATCATGAAACTTTCCTAGGAGATCCCAAAGCTGCTCTTAGAACGGCTGAAAGTTCATGCTAAATCCTACAGGCACACATAAAGCAGGGCTGTGGAAAGGCTATCCCAAGGTAATTCTCTTTCCCTGGCACCTGTGAAACATCACTCACACCATTCTGGTTGTTTTGTCCTTACTTATTGTACTGCCAACCTCTGAGCTCCTTGCCTGAATGTTCTCAGATTTGTGGTGTTCCCTTTCCCTCCCCATTAAATCAGCTTGATCTGATGTTTCTGGAGCCTTGTCCTTGCCAGGTGTCTGTCACTCAGGTGTGTCCAGCCCAGCCCCTACAACGCAGACTCGTGGAACTGAAGGCTCAAAGTGGTGCAGCAGCCCTGGAAACCAGCAGAACTCAGGAAATTAAGGAGTCCTGCCTCATTCAAAGATGTGAGCAAGATGAAGTTAGACAAAGTGTGGTGAAATGAAGCTCTGCCTGTCAGTCATCAGAGGGGGCATGGAAGGTAGAGCTTACAGAGCAGTCAGAGGCACTTGCAGATTCAGGAGGAAGCTGATTTCATTCGTACATCGGGAGATGGGTGCTGGAGATCTGCTTTGATTGCCACCTTACACAAAGGATTCAGATTATTTACCTTGTTAATTTTTTTTAAAAATAAAAATTTCCATTTCCTTTGATGCAAGAGGATACCAGTGGGGAGATTTCTGTGTAAAAAAGGCTATTTTTGTTTATCTGAGCATCCTGCCCAAGTCCAGCGCACATGAGTAAAGGTCAGCCCTACATCCAGCCAGGTTTGGCTACAACCATCACCATGTGTGTCTCCTGCATGAAGCAAGATGCAGGGAAACAACAACAATGTGTGAGGGTAGAAGTGTGTTCTTCATGACTGGACCAGACTGGACACAGAACTGGGCAGGCTGATGAAAGTGGAGAAGCCACAAAGTCAAAAAGAGGTGATGGGAAATTTAGTCATATTTCAAGTTTCCATTTTAGATGCTTTACAGCCTTGGACATTTATTGCCATTATATGGCTTAAATTTCAAAATACTTTAGAACTAACCTTGGGATCAAAATGTTCTTAGATTTTAAATTTCTTTTTTCTCCCTGGGACAAAAATATTTAATTTTTGAAGGAGCAATGCCAAGCTTTTATGAGCCAGTATATTTTTAGCTAAATCACAACATCTATGCTTTTTTTTTTTTTCTTTCTCATTCCAAATACAGGATTTTTTGTCCTTCGAAAAGAATTTTTGAATAAAAGCAATTTTCCTTTATCAGTAAGGAATTAAGACCCTGTTGGGATCCTTTGATTTCTTCAGCCTACTAAAGGTAGGGCACAGGGGATTTTTAATTTCATGGTTTGTTTGCTATTTCAGAGGCAGTGAACATGAGTGGTTAGATCAGCTGATAATGGATCAGAAATCATGACTTGTGTAGCTTTTATCAAGTCTTTTAAGTATTCTTTTGCCTTATTAACCCCTTCTGATAAGGTGTTATTTATACTCTGCTTGAAAATGGGAATAAATCCTCACAAATGACAAATTCACCAAAAAGCTGTTAAAGACAATAAGTAATTTAAAGCACAAAAATGAAAGGGGATGAATGGGATTTCTTCGTGGACAGGTGCTACTAAACCTCTGCTCCAACTCCGTCTTGTTCAAATCCACCCCAAGGATGGAGAGCTCTCTCTGGGGTTACCTGGGGACACTCAGACCAGACAGATAACTCCTTTTATGAGGAAAAGTGTCCTCTACAAAGTTGGACACGTGAATAAAGGGGCATTTTGGGACAATGTGTGTACTGGCATTTTCCTTGTTGTGCTTGCTTGAAGATATCTAGAAGAGGTCAATACCAGACCAGCAATTTTTTTTCCCTTTGTTCTAAAAATCACCTAAAATGCCAACATATTTGTGGGTTTTTTTGTTTGTTTTGTTTTTGTTTGGTTGTTTTGTGGGTTTTTTTTTTTTTTTTTTTTTTTTTTTTTTTGGTTTGGTTTGGTTTGGTTTTTTTTGGTGAATTTAAAAATGTCTGAATTGTCAGAATTAGATTCTGGTGAAATCAGAATCTGCTGAAATTCTGGTGAATTCTGCTGGTGAAATCTGCTGCAACATTTTGAGCAAAACAAATGCTATTTTAACGGGGATTGTTTTCAGAAATAACATGTATGAGACAGAGCATAATAGCAATAATAATAATAATTCAAAACTAGGACTTTGAAAATTGTTTTGGCCAAAGTCTGTAGAAATCCTAATGAAAAGGAAAAACCCAGAAAAATATGAAGTGGGGGCAATTTCCCAGAAGAAAATTGCTACCTTTTAACAGTAAATACCTATTATAAATACCTTTACTTATTCTGATGCATACATTTATGTTTATAATTCAGAAATTATTTAGGCTTTTGTTGCACTCTGTGTTTTAATGGCCAATTGATATTTAACTACCTTGTGATTACTAATGCATTTAATTAAGCTTGATGTTCCTTCCTTACTGGAACAAAGGAATCCTGGGGACAACAACAAAGCCATTTCATCCCCTTGTAGCACGACTGAGGCTGTTTCTGCTCTGTATTGAAAATCAGGTTTATTCAGTGCTCCTGTGTGAAATGAAATGCAGACAAAATATTTGTTGGGCTTTAAAAAACATAATTTAGGAATTTCTGCTGCTTCTATCAGCACGCAGGGGCTCTGGTTTGTGTCTCTCACTGACTTCATGTCACTGATTTCAGAGGAGCTGCTCCTCTCTCCTGAGTGTCCTGAGTCGTGTGTCCGATGTGCTTTGTGTCCTTTAGGATGGTGAAGGGCCTTGGGGGAAGGTGTATGAGGAGCAGGTGAGGGCACTTGGTCTGTTCAGCTGGACAGGAGGAGACTGAGGAGACACTCCTCACAGTCTACAACCTCCTTGTGAGGGGAAGAGGAGGGTCAGACACTGATCTCATCTCTGTGGTGACAGTGACAGGACTCGAGGGAATGGCTGGGGCTGTGTCAGGGGAGGTTTAGGTGGATGCTGGAAAGAAGTTCTTCACCCAGGGAGTGTTGGGGCACTGGAACAGGGTCCCCAGGGAATGGTCACAGCCCCAAGGCTGCCAGAGTGTTTGGACAACAATCCCAGGCACATGGTGTCACTCTTGGGGATGGTTCTGTGCAGGGCCAGGAGTTGGGCTCGATGATCCTTGTGGGTTTCTTCCACCTCAGCCGACTCTGTGATTGTGTGGAGCTGTTCAGGTGGCTGGTTGGGGATGGGAACGCCCCAGTGCTCTGCCGTCTGAGGGAGAGGTGTGCTGCCCTCCACAGCAGTTTCTCAGCTCTGGAGCCATAGGAGTGATACGGATATTGGTCCCAGGCTTCAAACACACCTAAGGAAAAGGGAGAACATCCAGGCTTGCAGCTCCCCGTGCACTTGGAGGCTCAAACCTGGACTCTTGCCCTGCAGAGTCCAACTCCAGGCCCTCCCTCCAGCAGCGACTGACGCGGAGCTAACAGAGGATTATAACTTCAAAATGAGACTGAGCAGTGGGAGGAGATGAATGTTTAATAAAACAAAGAGTCTCTTTTTATGCAAATGTCCCAAGCACTAAAGAACAAAGAGTGGATCTCATCCCTCTCCTACCCTCTGAGAAGCCGGGAACTGTAAACAAATTGCTCCTACATGGAAGGGGAGGGTTTTTCCCCCTTTTCTGTAGCCATTGTGCGTTCTGCAAGAAAAGCAGAGGAGAGATGGTGAACGCGAGCTTTCCCTGGCACCTGGCTTCGAGGGAAGAGAAGCAGAAAAGGAGACAGGGCTGGAATGGGCAATCTAACTCCTTCCAAGCTATTCCCTCTCCCTCCTACTTGGGCTGAAAAGCACTTGATTTATTTGTTTGTTTGCTGTCCTGGAGAAAGTTTGCTTTGAGTACTAGAGCAAGAAACTTCCAAAGCAAAAGAACAGGAAAAAGAAAAATTGGATCAATAGACACCTTCCACTGTGGGAGAGCCCTTTCCCTCTCCATTAAATTGAGAAAGCCACAGTGCAAAAGGAGGGTGAGTACATGAGAGTCAAAGCAGCACAAAGCTCCATCAGCCCCGTGTCTGCCAAAGGCTTTTGTGAATGGTGAGGCTGGTGGTGCCCGTGCTCAGGGCACAGGGTTAATTACACCTGAGGCAGCACCCAGGTCATCGTGACTGGGAGGGTCTGTGGTGGACCAGCAATGAAAGCTGTCTGCAGATAAATTGGTTCATAAACCTGGAGCCCTCTCATTCTCTGAGGGGCACTGGCTTCCTTACTTCTTTTAGGACAGGTAGGAAATCTGTCCCTGAGGTGGCTAAAGCCTGCTGAAGATTTGAGCCAAATTCCATGTGCCTGAAAAGTAAAAAATCTCTGTCTCAGCTGGGAAGGTGCTGCTGGTCCCCATCAGCACCTCCCTTCACTGCTGCTGGGAGGAATTGTGCTCTGTCTATAGGCACTGAGTTTAGGGAAGGAGGACTAAAGGGTCAGAATAAAACCCAAGGCACAGCAATACTTCCTCCACCTGACCTCTGGGCATCTTTCCCACATTCCTAAGGGAAACCTTTATTCTAGAAAATTCAATAGAAAATAGCAAATAAATAGAAATATAGCAAATAAGAGTGCTCTGAGTCCTTTCCTCTCCCACACTGCTGCTCCTCATTAGAAAATTCTGTACCTCCACCTGATAGAAAATCTTATCTGACCTGACAGCAGCTGATTTATTTACCAGCTACAAAAGCAACATCAACAATTCTGTTGTTGGGGGGGAGAAGATGCTGCACTAGGAAGGTGATAACCTAGAAAGGGATATTTCTGCATGGAGAATTTTGATTGAGATTTGATTTTTGGAAAGGAGCAGGAAGAAGTTACTTTCATAGGTGCAGAGGAAGGTCCTGTGAGCAGGCTCTTGGATTTGTGTGACTCTTCAAGTGCTTTCAAATGTCAAATTTTCTGCACAGTGGTGCTGGGGAATTGTCCCTACTCAAAGGTGTGTACCAGAACTGCAACAGAGGGCTTATTTTGTACAGGATGTTCTTATTTACTGCTGCTTGTAAAGCCTCTGGCCCAACGGGATTCCCTGCCTTGCTGACATGAAGATGTTATCTCTGTAAATATTCCTGCTGTTCTGCATGCCTGCACTTGCAGTGTTGTTGGGGTGGTGGAAGAAATCAATCAGAGTCTCAGTAAAATCCATGGGCGGAGATCTTCAGAGCTGCCAGTTCCCGTGGGCATCCAAATCCCCCAGGCAGCTTTGGTAATCTCAGCTCGTAATTATTATCAGTAAACATTTTGCTGTTGGGAGCAGGTGAGAGTGGCTAGAAGGAACTGGCTTAAATCCAAGGAATTTATATGCCACCTTATTATCACAGTAACTGTGTCAGGGAATAGACAGGGTGCTTTCTTACTGCATTTCACCACTCTGGTGACTGAGACACAGAAAAGCCCACAGTCTAACCAGAAATCTCTGTCCATTTGGGAATTTGAATAGAAATGTTCTATATTCCAGGCCAGTGCCCTAACGTGCATCTTTCCTCCCTTGTTATCATGCATTAAGGGAGAGATGGATGATTTCAGTATGTCTTTTTCATAGGGAGTGTTGACATTTCATTATTTTTCCCCTGTGTTCCTATGAAATAATTTCTGAAATTCTTTCTTGTAGTAAATTAGGCATTTTGGAGTTTCAATGTTTTTTTTGAACAAAGTTTTCTTCCTATTATTATATCAATCCATGCCATTTCCAATTCTGAATTTGTTTCATTGTAATTTTGATTTACAATAAACCAATATTTTAACCCAACCTAATGGCTTGTCCCAAATCATCATCTTCAACAAAAATTTTATTTGTGATTTATTTCACAATACGTCCATGAGAAAATAGAAAAGCGGAAGTAATATGAGCAAACTGCCAGCATTCTAAGGTAAAATGAAAAAAAAAAATCCAGAAGTACCATTCCAAAAAGATCCAGGGCTTTTTTCATTTAAATTGATACAATATTACTGAAACACAGAAATCAGTTTTGTGCCAATAGCTTTCCCACAGCGAATCTGTTGAGATGAAAAGATTGCAGCCAGTGTTGTCTGAGACCAGCTAAACTCCCACAAAGTAGATATAAAAAAGTAGCAGCAATATTTTCACAGCCATAACCAGAAATTCTCATACAGAGCCACTGCTATGCAAAAGTTCTGAAACAGAGCAAAGATGAATATTAAACAACAAAACTGGTATTAGCACTTTTCTTTACCTTGTTCTGCCATCCTCTCTCACCTTGTAAACCACCTCCATGGAACCTCATCCCTTCTGTTTTTGCAGTAGTGAGCCTGATAGGAAAACAGAGTGAAAATTAATTTAATGTAGATGGATAATTGTGTCCCACCTCAACTCCTCTGCTGTTCACAGCTCCGTGGTACCCGAGTGCCTTCCAGGAGTTCAGTGAACACTGCGGCTCACAGCTGGCACGTGTTTGTTCTCTCATCCCTCCTCGGGGGAAATCACTTTCAGCTGAGTGATTTGTGAGGAATTCTTTCTAAATATGTGCACATGGGATGCTAAATATTTGCTAGGAAAAGGCCAGCCCAAATGAATTCCTCCTGGAGTGGAGGAAAATGGAGTTTGCAAGGATTATTCTGTCTCAGGAGTTAATATTGTAGTAATTAGGCAGAGCCGAGTTGTTACCTGCACAGAGACGTGGTGTTGCTGCCACAGATGCAGCATTCCCTTGGGAGGCTGTCAGGGAACGTGGGTGTGTGTCAGTGAACCTGGAGGTGAGGACTCAGACAGAGAGGGGAGATTATACAATAATTTAAATGAAAATATTTGCTTCTTACTCTGCTTAAGCAGAAGAACTCCAAAGCAGTGCCCTGGCTGGGAGGCAAATGTCACCCACGGAGTCTCACAAAAGAGTCAGGATCCAGGTAATTGCGTACTCAGAACTGTTCCCAAGTTATCCAACATGCAAAGTAGAAACAAGACATGTTCCTCCTGAAACACTGAGTCTCCAGAGTGCTCCAGGGTAGAGGATGGGTTGTATTTATTGCCCTGTGCAGAGTTTTTGTGTGTTCTCATATGTAGAGCTTTGTCTGTGACAACTGCTGGCATCTGGCTCCCTTTCAGTGCTCCCCTGTGGGACTCCTGCTTGTGCTCCATGCATCACATCTCTGCCTCACTGATTCTGCACTGATCCAGAGGCACAGCCTCCCTGGCAAGGGTTTTCCTGTCTCCTCACCATGCTTTCTGGAGAGGAAGGAAGGGAGTGGAAGGGAACACCAAGATAAGATGGTGAGCACTTCACTGCTCCGTGCCTCAGCACCCCTAGCAATAAAGATATGTAAAATTTTCTCCTCCAATAAACTTTGGGGTTCAATTTGTGGCTGTTCATAAGGGCAGAAGCTGCTATAGAAATGGATTGTTTCCAGTGTTCAGTTAATTAGTAGCGTTAAGAATTATCACAGCTCTGAGCTGGGTTTTGCTACATATGCGTGTCTGTCCCTCATTTCCTGCAGCAATTGGTTTTTCCTGTGAATAACACATTTACGGGAACCTTAAGCACTGTTCCCTTACCACCAGTGTTTTTGTTTAGGATACAAAACAGATTGGGGTGACAATTTTTACTGGCTTCTAGAAAGCCTCATTAGAGTTGAGCATCTTAGCAGTACAAGTTCTTCTCCAGGAAGCTTGTACCTGGACAATGCACCCTGTCATGGGACAAATAATTAAATTCAGCAAGCTTGGGTGAAATATACAATCAAAATGAAGGTGATTTCTTCTTTATGCAGCTTTTCTGCGTTCCCTTACCCAACACCTGCTCATTGCTGTCATACTGAGCCCCTGCCTGGCTCTTTTTGCTCTCCTACCACTGGTCCAGAGCATCGCTCTTGGTTCCCAGGAGGGCTTGAGGCTCAGGAGAAACTGCTGTGCT
This sequence comes from Corvus hawaiiensis, assembly GCF_020740725.1. NCBI lineage: Eukaryota > Metazoa > Chordata > Aves > Passeriformes > Corvidae > Corvus > Corvus hawaiiensis. The sequence continues at coordinate 6,474,121 of NC_063227.1, read as the reverse complement.
GGGAGAGTTGTTCATGTCATTGCCAAAGCCAACCCTCTGATGCCTCTTTGTAGGGGAATTAAAGGTCACAGGGAGCTCTTGGGAAGGGATGAATAGCATGAAGGATTGGCACCTTCACCTGCTGGTTTCTGTGAAGCATTCAACACACAATTATAAAGTGATTCTGACTTCTGAGGGCTTTGCCCTAAAACAGGCTCTGTTCCCATCAGTGGACAAGCCATGGCTGTGTGCAGGGTTCTGGCTGAGGCTGTTTTTTGGAAGGCTGAGTGGTTTCAAGACATGGTGTGGGGGAGCTGCTACTCCCTTTCCTTTGCACTGTGACTTTCATGCATTCACACGGACAACTCTGTTCTCTAACCAGCTTTTCCCAAAATTGGAAATGAGCTAGAGGGGAAATTAAAACCATCAGCTTACCCTCAAATGCTCTGTGAATATGACACCTTTTTTTTTAATAAAAGCTCTTCTGGATGTAACGAACAATAATCTATCTTTCTCCAGGCTGTTGACTTTCCTACAAAGAACAATGCAAAACAGTGTCCTTCATGCAGCAATTGCAGAGGCTGTTAAACACCACCTCCTGGGAGGACCTTGTTCTCATCTAAGCATGATGCTTTTCTGACTAATTTAAATTTATCCTTATTCAGCCTTGTTGCTGTCAGAGCTGCTCCTCAAAATAGAACTTTTCCATAGGTGAAAGTCTCTAAATGCTGAATTGGAAAGAGGCAGACTTATGCCAGATTTTTAAAGTTACCTGTTTAAAATTCCACTTAAAAAATTAATATAGGTTAGTTTTAAGATGATATTTTTATATGGAGTGGCTTTTAGGCAAGGAATTTCTTTTTTGCTTATGTTGTTCCCCCTCCTTCCATATCATCCTGTGCAAGCATCCTTTGGAATCCAGTGTGGCTGGACAACATTAACTTTGCTTTGTGGATATCTTCAGAGCTGAGGTCACGGTAGCCTCTCTGTGAGGGATCTAAAAGTAATTTTTGATGTTTAACGTGATTAATTTTCTTCTTTTCAATATTTTTGTAAAGGATGGTTTCATAGTTTTCTGATATTTTCTTTGTAGAGATCTTTCCTTTGATTTGTTCTCTGTATTAAAAACCACGAGGTTTTGCAGCAAGGCTGGCTTGGTTTGATTCTAAACATTTCTCTGCTTCTATTGACACTGAAGTCAATAGAAAGATTCAGTGTTACAAAGAGATGTTATTTTCCTTGTACAACAACAGTGGCAACATGAGAAAATTCTGGAGTCCCTTCTGAGCCCTCCTTGAGCCCAGGGCACAGTGGCTATCCCAGCCCTGTCCTTCCAGTTTGCTGCCACTTTCCAGATGTTGCTCAGCTTCCCTCATGGGTGACACCATCTGCAGATGCTGGGGAGCTGAGTGTGAAGTCAAGGGAAAAGAACACAACTTGACTCAGTTATTTTCCTTCCTGGAAAAAGGGAGGAGTGTGGAAGACAGAAAAAGCAGTGATAGCTGCAAGGCTGAGTGGTTTTCCAAAGGATTCTGTGAGACATCAGCTGCTCTGAGAAAGCAGAAGCTGAGAACAATTCTGCTGTAAAACCGACTTATTTCTGATCACTACCATGAAAAATTGTGATGGGCTGTGATAAAAATTGTCGTGTTGATTTCTTGGCAAGCTTGGCTAGTCATGCACTGCTGTCTGTCGAGTCTCTGTTGGCTTTAGAATTTTTGCATCATCCTTCCTGTGTTAATAAATGAACTGTAACATCCATAAAACTTTTCTGAAACAAATCTGGGATTAGCCTAGTTCAGGGAGCATCTGGATCAGTGGTGCTGTGCCCTGTGCAGTGAGAAGATGCCAGGAGCTGTCTTTGTGATGCACTGGATGTTCAAGGAAGTGGTGGAGTCACCATCCTTGGAGGTGTTTAAAAGACATGTAGATGCGATGTTTAGGGAGATGTTTCAGTGGTGGACTTGGCAATGCTGGGTTAACAGTTGGACTTCATGATATTAAAGGTCTTTTCCTACCTGGACAATTCTATGATTCTAAATTGGTGTTCCGGGCTTGGTTTAAAACCCTGACTAAGCTTAATATATGTGTCCAGTTCCTATCTGCTGCGTGGTTATTTAAATGAAAATGTTCTCCTCTTGCTTTCCAGGCCCTCTACTTCTCTTCTGCTCCTCTGCCGTCTACCAAGGTGCAAAATTTGCAAGATTATCTACTGCCTCCAATCCCAGCCTTCTCCCATCCATGGGATGCTCCCCAGTCCTGTCTGGTAAGTCTTTTCACATTCAAATACTTCTTAAAAAAGTCATAATACTTCTGAAAGTAGATAAGTAGATCCTAGGGAAATCCACTTTGGGATTGGTAAAGCAAAATGTATTTCATACATTCAACATTTTCTTCATTGAATTGAAGGGAAAGAAGTAAAATAAAAGAATTTTTAGCTTCTTGTCTCTAAAGTTTGAAACAAGCTGAGATGCCTAACTTCAGTGTGGACTAAAGCTCTAAAGAACTTGATAAAAAACATTAGGGACATGACTTGGTTTGTGTGAAAGGCCAAGGAGAACGTGCCATTTGCTTGCAAATCACCTCAGCTGTCCTGGTAAAGCTGCAGTGGGCACTGCCCTGCCACAGTATCTGGAGGATCTTGGGGGGTCAGTGCTGGCTGAAATGCTGTTCCTTCCCTACCTTAAGTTTTCCATAAGGATCACCCAGCAAAGAGAACACAGGCTTTGGACTGGAGACAATTTCTTTTTAGAGTTGGATGGGCAAATACTGGGTTGCTACACAAGGAGAGTGTGATGTGCTTGTTTTCTGAGGTCTGTGTTTGCTTCCAGCGTGTTCCCTGTATGTGTGATACTGAAAGCTATAGAAACCTGCTAGTGTGAATTCTCTGGGCAGCTGCTATAACTGTCCTAACTTCATAGAAACTTCTCTCAGATGTACCAAACTGTCAGCACTAAAGAACACTCTGGGCCAGCTCTTAGAGGGTTGTCTTGGTTTGAAAGACAGGTGTCCGCTAAGGAAGGCAGAAGCCTCCCTTGGAATGGCAGATGCAACCCCCTTCCCTCCGAGTTATTATAATTTTGAAATCAAGGGGGCTTTTAGGCAAAGATGTGGGAAATAGGAATAACAGTTCTTTACTATTATATATCTGTATGTGTATAACCAGTCAAACAAACAACAATATCTATGGCAGTAACAGCAAACAGAACCACAAACCCAGTGCCAGCCTTCTCGGCTGTCAGGCCCTTTCCCCTCGGGTGCAGTTCCGCTCGCAGCCGGCAGGGGCGCTGGCGGCTCCCGGTGAGCAGGGCAGGTGCGATGGTTCCCCCGCGGCTGCAGGGGGCGCTCCGGAGCGAGCTCGGGGAGCACGCGGCACCGGTGCCCCGGGATCCCGGGAAGGGATGGAACAAAGGCTTCACAAACCGCTGGGCAGCCGATCCCGGTGTCCGGCTGGATCCTCGGGAACAGCAGGCTGGAACAGTGGGCTGGAATGGCAGGGATGAGCACAAATCCTGGGTGGCAAACGAGATGTATCCAAACGGGGACCCCCCCCGGAGGTCTGGGCAGGCAGGGTGAGCACGGCTACAGCGTAGCGAAGGCTCCAAGTGGTGGCGGGGCAGGGCGGCCACAGCCCGGCTTGGACTGGGGCAGGGAAAGTGGGCTGGGGATCCTGGGGCTTCTCCAGTAGAGAGGAAAAGCAGCCAAAGAAAGCCGACTCCTCTCTCCAAGACCAGACCGACTGCCCACACACCCAGGTGAAACAAAAAGAGCAGCCAGCTCTTTTGTTTTTCTTAAGTACTTAGTCATTTGTTCCCCCTAGCAACATGTATGGGGGAAAATTCCTTTAACAGAAAAAAAACAAACAAAAAAACCAAACAGGAGAGCTCCTAAAACCCCAATAAGGGTCCAGCAATTTCTTGTGGCTTAGGCGATATCTGAGAAGGTTCTGGTTTTGCCCTGCAGACATCTGAAGATGAGAGTTTTGATTCTCAGCAACATCTGGACCTCTCTTACATCCAGCTGATGTGGGAAACTTATTAACCTTTGCTGAGCAGAGTTTGCTTTTTAAAAAATGGATCAAAAGAACATGTTTTGATACATTAAAAAATGCATGTCATAAAACTGCTGTTTCTGTGCCTGCTGAAGCCAAGAACTGCTCAGGCGTGAGAAAGAGCAAAGAGAAAAAAGCCAATAAAAACTATCCAAGCCTAACAGAAATATTAGGAAAGAAGATGAAAGACAACCACCCGGGATGCCCATGAAACAACTGATTTTAATCCCCTGCTGGTGCTACAAGTTTCCTTAGAAAGGGAATTTATAGATGAAGGAAAGATTGCATGGATAAAAGTACTTGGTCAGTGCTTGTAACCCTCAGCCTGGGGCCAAAAACTCCTTAAAGGCAAGGAATGACGCTTTTTGTAGATATCAGAAATTCCCCTGTTTCTTGCATGTCCTCTGCAGATCTGATAGTTCTTTAGGGAAGGAGTGTTGGCCTCCAGTCATACAGAAAGGAGGCAGCAAATGTGCACAAGGAGGAAGTGCTATGGACTTAGGAGCTGCTCAGTCTTTGGAAAAGTGGAGCTGAAAGAAATTTATAACTGATTAGAGAGGCTGGGAAAGGTTTGGAAATGGTAGCACCAGGTTCATACTGCTGAGATAAAGCTTGTAATACAGTGGGCTTGTGAAAACCTCCAGGATTTATCCTTATGCAGCAGCATGAGTTTGGACAGTGGCCAGGATGCCATCTGCAAGTGTCCAACAAAAATCCAAAATACTTTATAGAATAGATATTGCTCTCCCTCCACTCCCCAACAGCAGTTCCAGCCAAGTGGGAATGGAGGACTTTTATAATAAGATTAGTGGGCTATAGGCCGCAAGCAGAGAGCTAACCTTGTCTGCCTCCAAAGCCAGGGGTATAATCTCTAAATTAAATTTACATGATTTATCACATCCAGGAAGATGGGTGAAAAAACCAGAAAAAGTAGAGGAGAAGCAAAGAGATGATGGCCATTGGACTGAAGGGGTTTTGTCTTGTCAGTGGTAAAATGTGTAACTCAAACCACTAAAACGGGATTAGTAGTGGGTCCCCAAACCAAATTGTTCTGAAACACAGAGGTTCTTAATATATTGTTTTGAAAATGCAATATCTCAGGACAGCGACCCATCTGTTGTCAGGAGGAATCAGATGGAAAGTGCATTAAAAGTTGGAATTAGTCCCCACTGGGAGATCTGCACTGAGTCATGGTGATATATGGGATCTGTGCAAAGGGAGGAGAGACAATATTGTCCCCATGATTTATGCATTGCATAGTCACTGCCACTTTCTACAGCATTCCTGTTCTGTTGGCTGCAGACAACAGCAAAGAGAGGGTCCCCCTGGCTCCTTCGCAGTCTCATTGTGGTGGGGGTTGAGTGGTGAGGCAGCTCTGCTAAGATGGGGGAAATGTGCTTGAAAAAGGAGGAGCTCACACAAAATGCAAAGGCCAACAGAAGCTGGCCCAGGAGAAGAAATAGCAGGTTTGATGCATTTTTTCACTTGATGTCTTAATGTATAGAGTCAAAACATAGAAGAATGGCTTGTTTAAGCATCTCAAGTATGTTCCTTCTTCACAGCCAGCTTTCATGGCATCCAATAAAGTCACTGTACGCATGTAAATCCATGGAGGACTCACAGGGAATTTGGGCTGTGCAAGACCATGCTGCCTTTGGAACAGTGTGGGCCTGCAACCAGTCTCAGTCCATGGGTCAAGGAGAGCTAAAACCATGTTTGTCTACATAGGCAAAATAAGAATTGGACCTGGGACAACTGCAGCTGCTGAGCTTGTGGTGCTCCTAATGAAACCCACTCTGTCTTTCCTTCTGTGATCCCCTACTCCAGCCTTTCCCACTGCTGCTCAGCTGTACAGGCAGTTGGCTTTCATCCAGCCAAGTGCTCTGATTTTAATTTGCTGCGTCTTGAGTAACAGCTACAACTAGGACAGGTATAAAGTCACATCCTGAAAACCTCCCCTACACACCTTGCAAAGGGACTGATTAAAACTTTCTTGTTATCCCTGGGAAATCTGGGTGCTTCCTAAGGAAGAACTGTGAAATCGTTTCCCTTGTTAACTGCTGGGGTCTTCTTGGAAATCCTATCATATTTCATTTTTATTACCTGTTACTAGAACTACCCAGGTGGGATATTGAAGAGCACTTGTCAAAAAAATGTAGCATTCTTCTTTTATTAGGAATAAATGAAATTTATCTCATAATCCAATCTCCTTCTGAAATTACTATAGATCCAGGCAAAGAGGAATCGAAGATAATATATTTTCTTCATTTATTGCATTAGCATTCATCAACTTTCCTTGTATTTTTCCATCTTTTTTTCCTTTTTTTGAAATAAGACCCCCAGGTATTTAAAGGCTAGTAAAGACCATTTTGTTTTGTTTTTGCTGAGTTTTGCTGGTTAGCTGAAGCTGGCACATGGCCAGCCTCACATCCACATAGTCTCTGTTAAAACTTGGTGGGGTGCCACTCCAAGGAGACACCTCATTAAATTCATGTTGGCAAATGTTTGTCACCTTCTCAGGAGCTCTGCAGTGATTAAGGTTGGGATTTTCCTCACCTCATCTCTGAGCCAGCTCCTGGAGCCATGCTAACAGGTGCTTTCACAGGTAGCCAGGATTACTTGCCCTCTAAAGTGTCTTTCTCTCTCTCTGCTGTTGAGGTAGCCTGGATGACAGGCCCAGGTTACACACTTCATGTTTTGATGCTTAAAATAAGATGAATTCCATCCTCCAATTCCTTCAAAACTATTTACTTGATTTTTCTTCCCTGCTGCCTCTGGCAAGAGTATGTTTCAGATCAGTTCTTCCCTGCATGAAGAGATCCTCGCTCAGTTCCTCCAAGGCTTGACCTTTCCCGAGCTTTTGTATTTATGCCACCTGCTTCCCACATTTGACATAGCCCTAAATAGTTTCAATCATCTCATGAATTCTCTGTAGAGTTATGTTTTACCTTGGTCACCTCTGAGTCTCCTCTCTCCCAACAAATACAGGTCATGTTTGCCCAGTGCTTCTGTGTGAGGTGCCAAGCTGCTGAATCAGTCTTGTATTGCCTGAGCTCCTTCCTCACAGCAACATCTTCTGGGCCAAGCTCTTGCTTACTTGGAATGTTTCAGTGAGGGAGAGGAAGGACACGAGGAAATTATTTTTCCTTGGCAGAGGCTCTTGTGCTGGAGGAGCCCTGGTGCAGCTGAATGTCTCTAGAGTTGTGAGGAGGTTGCTGAAGGCAGTACAGTAGTTCCATGAAGGGGGTTTGTGCCAAAATTTATATGCTGGGAAGTTTTGAGAAAAGTGGAATGGATTAATTGCTCTCTGGCTTTGCCTGGGTGGTTTTGGTTTGGTTTTTTTTTTTTTTTTTTTTTGGTCATTGTTTGTTGGTTGGGTTTTTTTTCCCCAAAACAAACATTTGGGACCCTCCAGCACACTGGAAAAAAGGTTGGAGGTTTGGTGAGAAGCATCCAGGCCACACATAGATATTTCTCTCTTCTTTAGTTCTTTTCCTATCCAGTTACCCTGAAATTCACTTTCCTATGGTCTGGGTTGTTTCTATAGCTTGGGCACCATAATACTGTGGAGGGAAAGGCCATAAAAGTAGAGCATGGCTCAGCATTACCCAAATGGAACAGCTGTGATATGTGCTGTAGTTTGGGACTGGTTTTGTGGAAATCACTTATCCAGCACTGTATACTGCACAAAGTGGAGCATCTTGATCGAAATCTCAGTTCGCTGCTTGCTGAAATCTAATCCTGTGCCTTCACGTGCTCTCAGGAGCTCTTAGCTTAGGTACACAGCTTGGGACAACAGTGTAAGGAAGGCTGATATGAGAATTGGGTTTTTTGAGGAAAAAGACTGATGAAGAAATGGGAGGGAAGAGAAGCTGTTTAACATTCTGGGCTTGCTCAGATGCATAGAGAGAAATCAATCTTCCCTCTAGTGAGGGATGGGGTGGACCCATCCTGCCCCACTCCTGCTTGTCCCTTGCACTGTCCCAGCCTGTTCCTGAGACCATCAGGCTGTGGTTTGCAGTGCATCCCCCTCTTCAGCTCTGTCTCTGCTGCTGGAGCCATCACAGGTTGTGTCTGCCAGAGCTGGCTGATCTTTCACTGAGAAGGGAAAAATATCCACTGTAAACCTCACCCAGAACATCACTGATCTGGAAGAACAGCTCCCAGGAACCAGGCAAGTGAATGATTTATCAAAGGTAGTTTTGACCCTTGCCAGGGTCGTATTAAACAGCTTCTTTCTTTCTGCCTGACTGTGCGTAGCCTGGAGAGACTGGGCTCGTTGATATATGTTTTTCCCATCTTATTTGCCATTATCTGAGCCACAGTGAGAGAGTTTCAGTCTTTGCAAATGTGTTGGGCTAAGGTGAGAGGAAAACAAATACAGAAAGGTGGTGTGCTCTGCTGCTGTAGCAGGGGCCAAGTGGTTTCTGACAATTTTAGTGTGAACTATTTATTTGTGAGTCTGATGTGCAGAGTCTGCTGGTCCTTAAGCAGCAATGGTGCTGCATGTAGACAAGTTTTGTAATATCCATAAAATTGTTTTGTAATTTCCATAAAAATGAAGATTGTTTTTATTTGGAGGAGGCACTAAGTTCTGTTCTGCAGGGGCAGGAGGGATTCCCCACTCCTTGGAAACTTCACATCAAAAGCTGATGTCTCACACCCCAAGTTCAGTTCACCAAATTTAGATTCCAAAGCATCTCTGTTGCCCTCCAAACAACCTCCCATTTCATTCTGGAGAGTGTGACAGGCACCTGCACAGGGCTGAGCCCTCAGATTTAAAAGACGTGTGCGTGACACTTGGAACACGGTTTAGTGGTGGCATAGCAGTGCTGGATCAGTGGTTGGACTCAATGAACTTGGAGATCTTTCCAACCCAAATGATTCTTTGTGGACTTTCCAGCCTTTTACGCTATGAGTGGGAAGGGGAACCTTGTATTTCTCACCTCAAGAGAGAGGTGTCCCTTGTCCTCTGTTATCAGGGTGACAGCACCCTTTGTACCATAAGGTTTTTAACTTCACAGTGGGGCAGTAAGAAAACACTAGACTTTGTCTAAAGAAAAACCTTCGAATCTGCCAAAAACTTGTGAGACAACAAAACTTGCAAAGTGCCTGGAATGTGTCTGATTTATGACTGCTTTGTGGGCGTAATTTTTTCTGCTCGCTAGTCCTAGGCTTTATTTGCTTTGGGAAAATACCACTGTGAGTGTTTCAGTGTGACATTTACAGTTTCCCTCATGCAAATTGGCCCAGCAGCAGCCCAGGGACAGCAGACCATGAACTTATAAGGGCTGGCAGGGAGAGTGTACAGGGAGGTCAATAAGGGGGTGTGATTTCTCCTCCCTGCAGAAAGGGAGCTGGATCAGTGGCTGTGGAAGGATGCTCTGGAGACCTGATGCAGAATTGTTTGTGTTTTGTTTCAGCTGCCCTTTTTCCCAGCTAAATCAAACTGGTATTTTGGGGCTGCACTGCTTAGTTTCAAGCCTCAAGGCATTTTTCTTTCTGAATGATGCTATTTAGTTTATTGTTTTTTTTGTCTGTGTGGTTATTTTTAAGAAAAGCAGTGAGGATATATATTGTTCCTGTCTTCTGCTTCCCCAGACCCTTACACAAATTTGTAAATCATCTGATCCATTTTTTTTTTTTTGAAAGAGGAAAGGAAGAGAAAACACACTTTCGAGCAGAATTTGAAGGTCTATCTAGAAACAAAACATTTTGGATGAAGGGAAAATCAAGTTCTATAATTGGAATTGATTTTTAAGGTTCACCACGGAGTTTGCACTGCAGTGGAGACTTGAGAGTAGGGAAAAAAGATGCACAATAAGCATGATGAGACAGTGGTATCAGGCACTGTAGAACCTGGTGGTGCAGTGTAAGGTGAGATACTGCAATTCTCTGAAGAGGTGGAGGTGCGAGCTCTAACAGCTTGGAGTAAGGTGCACTATGCAGCAAGAGCTGGCACTGCTCTAGTGTTTGGCTGGATACAGCACTGTTTTATCTCAGGAAGGAGTTTCATGCAGCAGGGCACTGTAGGGAGACGGTTGCTTGTGATTTACTCATTGTGCCAAACTCGCTTTGAGTTTTATTTTTAAAAACCCTGTGTAGTCTCTTTTTCCTGCCTCCCTCTCCCGCACTAAGCAGCGCTAAATGCTGCTTGCCACTGAGGACATTTAAACTAATTTTTCCAAAGTGCTGATGAAGCAGGACACACTTTTATTGCTGTCATAACACCGCTCAAGCTCGCTTCCTTGATCGCGTTTGTAAAACACCGACCTTAATAAGTTCGCACCCCAAGGAGCGGCTGGTGCGGGCACAGCCCCTGAGTGACAGCCCATCTGCTGCGTGTCCTGCAGGCCAAAATGACTTCATTACCAGGCAGCATGGAGGGGAGAGCGGGGGCTGGCAGGAGAGCTCAGCTTTGCTGTACCTACCGCTATGCTCCTGCCCCGTTTGATCCCGCGGTGCATGCCAAGGTAATTGGCAGGTTCTGGTGCTCCTGCTGGGTGACTCTTTCATTGCCCAGCATGGCTCCTGCCAGTGGGGAAACGTGCTCTTTGCACGTCAGCACATTTGCACGCTGCTGTAGGACCCAGGTGCACGCAGAGTGAGGCAGCAAGGGGAGGAGAGGGGCAGGGCAGGCCAAAGTACACAGGCAACTGAAGCCCATCTTTGCCTGCCTAGGAAGCGTTAAAAAACCCTTTCAACTAGATGCCCTCAGTAGCACAACAAGAAAAATCTGGAAGTCTGGGGACCCCGCTCCCAACCCAGTAATAACATCCTGTGAGTCTATCTCTGATGCATGTCAATCTGTGCCAGGGGAGGTTCAGGTTGAACATCAGGAAGAATTTCATCACTGGAAGGGTGGTTAAGCATTGGAATGAGTTGTCCAAAGAGGTGGTAGAGTCACCATCCCTGGAACTGTTCAAGAAATGACTGGATGTGGCACTGAGTGTTACAGTTTAGTGGCATGGTAGGGTTTGGATAAAGGTTGGATTCAGTGATCTTGGAAGTCTTTTTCATCCTTAATGATTCCATGTAGAGCAACATCCATGTGTGACTGCACACACATCCTGGCACTGTGCAGTCCAGGGCTGGGGACAGCCAGCTGACTCTCACCCAAAGCAGTGCAAATCAGGACTGTCTGTGTGTCCCTTCTGAAGAGGAGGCAATTCTGTAGTCAGGCTCGAGTCCGTAGCATGTAGTGCGCTGTCACAGGCAAGAGACATCTCTTCCCTTAGCTGAAAAGAGCTTGAGCCAAGTTCTCTTTGATCTCCTGATCAAATCTGCAAATTTGCCTCAGCTCCAGCCTGGGGCACTTGCAAGTCAAAGCCAGCCTGCAGCTCAGTTACTGTCCCCTGGGTCTGACCTGCAGGTACGACGGCACTTCTGACTTCTTTGGCTCTCCTGAAAATACACAGTCCGTCCAACCCCAAGCTCATCTCTTTCTCCCTCTTCCACCCTGCATATCTCTCACCCTCTCAGTCCTGCCACTGCATCTACTCCAGTCAAAAAGCTCCTCTGGAAGCAGCGATCCCTCTGAGCAGGCTCTGGAGTGGTTCCTCTCGGCGGCTGCGGCCTCCCTGTGCACATCCACAGTGGCAGCTCACTCCCCACAGCCAGAGGCCCTACTATTTCAGTCCTTGCCTTGGTCTGGGGAGTCTCTGGTGGCAGATTGTGTTGTGATTCAGTAAAAATGATAAAAGGTTGGGTGTTCACAGAGCTGTACATGCTTACAGCTGACTTAACAGTAGCTTATTAATTTTCCCACTGTTGTGATTCACTGGGGCAGCATTTTGTCCAACTGTGGCTAAAACCCTCTCCAAAGCTTTGTCCTGTCAAAGAAACTGACACAGGATGATAGCAGACCCTTGTGTTCTCACCCCCTGCTCACCCCCTCTTTGCTTCTTCCTGTTCCTTGGCCTATTTTTTGGGTCCAGATGAATATGGAAGTGGCCCCTAAATGAAAAGAACAGACTACTAAGTCTTGCTGGCGTTTTTATGTGAATTATCTCCTGCCTTATGTTCTGCTTCTCCCTCTCAGTGTTTCTTGGTTAGGATGTTGTGCCTTCAAGTCATGTCTTGATGAGAATCAGACTGGGCACTGAGTCCTGTAGGGGAATCAGATGTTGGGGGTAGCGATTGAAGCTTTTTGGCAATTTGCTTTCAAATGTCTTGGCAACAGGAACAATTTAGAGCTAATGAAATAGATGAAGAGGAAAGAGGAGGTCATCTCTCAGGCTGGAAAAGGCAGCTTGTGTCATTTGCTCAACACTGGCTTTAAGACAACCCAGCTGTCCCAGAGAAGAAAATGTTGTGGGTTTCTTGTCCCTCTTTCTCTTTGATATAGGCACTCACTTTGTCTGCAAGAAGGGTTGAGGCATATCTGGGCTGAGTGGGGCTCTGCTGGGGCTGAATAAGTGAGGAAATAAAAGAAAATCTTGATGGCACAGACCATGTTTCTTTGCCATTTAAAGGAGCTCATGACAGTAAAAACTGTTTGCAGAGTCATTGCAATATTTGTATAGGTGTGAGCAAACCCTGGCCTTTGTCTGGAGGAGAGGGAACCGTGGATCACATCTCTGAACTTCCTCCATCCTCCCCAGATCCCATGGTGTCAACCTTATTGGCTAAGGAAGCACAGAATTGATATTCTGGACTTGTCAATATTCTTGTCCAGCATTTTTTATCCTGCTCTCTCTCATTGCTCTCTCCACTGCAGTTGTTTTATTTTTGCTTCTCTTGATTTCCACCTCTACTCCTTTGTGACATGACCTTTCCACATCTTTAAGTTCATGGTCCTCATTCTGTGTGTTTGATACAATTTTTAGTAGTTTTGTAGTTTCTTTTCCTTCCTCAGTCCCTCTGGAAGAGATATCACTCGGTCAGGTCATAATTTCTTTTCCTTCTATAGATTCCAGCTCCACTTCTCCACCCTGCTGTTGTAACTAAGGTCCCTCAGTCCCAGACCAACTCCCTGCATCCCTGTCACAAGCTCTGCATGCCTTTGTAGTGATCATTTGTTAGGCTGCTGTCAGCAGCTAAATGCATGTTCTGATATTCTCCCTGTCTCTGTGTCGTTGCTGAAGCTCTGTTGGTGAATTCAGCCTCGCGTCCTGGATGTCTGAGCAAGGTGATTGGGGACTTTCTCATCCCTGTCTCTAAGCCCAGGGAAGTGGCCTGGTGAGAAATGGAGATGTTTCCTCCAGTGTCAATGCCATGACCGTGCTGCCATGTGGGATATTGCTTTGGGAGGAGGCAAGAGCCATGGTGGGTGCTGATTTACTGTATTTTGGTTTGTGCCCTTTGCCTCTTCTCCTGACTCTGGGCACCACTGAGGAGAGTTTGGCCCTGCCATCTGTATTTCCTCCCTCAGGTATCAATACACATTGATAAAGTCTCCCTGAGGGTTCTCTTCTCCAGAGAACAACCCCAGCTCCCCCAGCCTTCCCCTGTACATGAAGTGCCCTTCTCCCTTAGACATTTTCCTGGCCCTTTGCTGGACACCCTCCAATACATCCATGTTTCTTTTGTTCTGAGGAGCCCAGTACCGGACACAGGACTCCACATGTGTCTCACCAGTGCTGAGTGACCACATCTGCCTTGATCTGCTGGCACTGCCCTGCTGGCACAGCCTGTGGTGCTGCTGACTGCCTTGCCATGGGGGCACATTGCTGGCTCACATTCAGCTCGTCGACCAGGACAGCAAGGTGCACTGCATGCTTCAGTGTCTTTCCATTTAATTTGTGTCATTAGTGTTTCTTCTGGCTGCTGGAGCCATTTCTGTTTGCATTAGAGTGTTCCAGTTTTCACTGAGTATTATCAGATAGCAATTTGATGTGAAATGGGCAAAAGCTGATTGGAGGGCCAAGGCAATTCTCTCCCTCATCATCTTCCAGAATAAGCACTGCTGTTGTAAGCTCCAAAAACACCTGTGAATGAAAGAATGTTCTTAAATTCTTGGATGACTTCCAGCATCTATCTGTGGGGAGGATAATCTTTCTGTGAAGAAAGGATGGAAGCCTGTGTGTATACAAAAGTGACATTAAACTGAGCTACCCTTCCACTCACATTTGTTAATAATCTATTGCATATGTTTCAGAGGCTTAAAGGCCCACTGTGAATTTCTTCCTGGGAAAAGGAGCCTTGCACAAGGTGGTTCTCTAGGCCCTAGAGACGAGCAAATCTTCCTCAAATATTGTGAATCATTGATGGGTATTTGTTCCAAGCTTTAATCACTCCTGTCATACCAGCCTCATTTTTACCCAGGTGACTGTTCCTTGTGGCAGGAGGGTGAGACAGTGGCACTTTCACATCAGAATGGAGATGTCTCAGCACAGCTGGGAATCCCCAGGGCTTACTTGGGAGTGATTCAGATCCTCTGAACAGTGATAGGATAGTAGGAGAATTTGCTTCTGAAACAACAAAAAGGGCTTTCCAAGGTCCTTCAGAGAGCTGTCTGTTGATTCAGACTTCCACACTGAACATGGCAATCATTTCCCTGAGCAAAATTTCAGAGAACTGCAGCCTCTTCAGCAATCCCTTCTCTATCCTGTTGTCTTTGATAACAGGCTGTTCAGCAGACATGGAAGAAACTGCCCAACCTTTTTCCTCTGCCTGTGGCAATCCTCAGGCATTCCCCCATTCCCACATTCCCCTCTCCCAGCACCATCAGAAAAAGCCTGTGTTGCTCTTCAATGAAAAAAAATTCCACCCAGCAAGTGAGAAGTTTCTTTGCTGTGGAGGGTCAGCAGCAGGTGGATTACACCCTGAAAATCCCCTGCCAGTTCTTGGAAAATAGGATTTAGATGTTTGTATAAAGGCAACTTTTATTAAGCAAACTGCTATCCAGTTGGCTCCCTGGAGTGCTCAGCTACATGAATTTAGGAAGCTTTTAGCCAGGAAATTGGAGGGACATGGTTATCTGTCACAGGCTTAAAAACCCTGCCACTACCCCCAGGGGTGATGCTTCTATACAGATGCAGGGAAAAATCCATATGTACTCCAAACAATGAGGAGGGGAGCATGACTACCAGGTGATAATATCTCCATTTAAAATCAGGAGAGTCCTTAATTTATCATGAGGTGTTTTTGGGTGGTCAGCTAAGAGAACCTGAGGCCTGTAAACACCACAACTTCCTGTATTTACCCATATGATGGTTTTGTTTGATGTGATTGCTTTCCGAAATATTGACAGTAAAGTGCTGCTGGTAGGTTTAGGAAGGAATTGAGCAACAGCCTTGTTTCTGAGGGTGGAAGTGAGGAAGGTATGGCCATTACTTGGAGGAACACTGTACATGTGCATGCATGTGTACTGCATATTTTAGAAGAAGCACTCGTGGCTGAGGTGCACATCACTGCTCAGGAGGACCTTATGAACACAACCTTTGGGCTTAGTCTGAACTGATCATATTCCTCAGGGAAATGAAAAAGCCTGAAGGTTGTCATCTTCTGCCAGCTGCTAATAGCTCCAGGGGCCTCGCCTGAAGACCTGAAAACTCTGTGCTATGGCACACGACACCTTTCATGGGATCATGTCCACCTGTGCTAACATGATTATGGCATTAAGAGCTTCCACACTGTCATAAATGCAATCAGAGATGCTCTTTTATTGTTTTATTTCTCTAATGGAGTTGGGAGATGTTTGCACCGAGTAGTAGTTGATATGGTCCTGAAAAGCTTGAATGTCAGGGACGAAGTCAAGAGAGAACTGAGACTTCTCCAGAACTGGAGTCTGGGTCCAGACAAAGATCATCTGAGCTCAGGGAGATAAATTCTAGTTGCAGGGAAAAAATGGGCCCTTGTTTTTAACTAAACTTTTTTTTTCCCCTCATGTGGCATTTGGGCCTTTCTGTCCTTGTCCAGAGGGAAGGGTGCTCTGGAGAGATGGGTGACGTGCCTGCTTCGCTGCACAGCATGTGGGGCTGGTGAGGACTGGCAGACAGCACTGAGGCCACAGCAGCATTGCAGTCACCTCCCTCCTGATTAATGGGAGCAGACAGGGACCAAATGGGTCATAAATGTGCCCCTGAGCTGCAGGGGTGGTGCACCCTGTGATGGACCCTGGGGGGCTTGTCCTGACATCATCTGGAGGGGGGAGCCTGCTGGACGGCTGACGTGGGGTCAGGGAATGGCTTAGACAGAGAAAGTTGTCTCAGAAATGCCTTTGGGTCTCACAGCTCAGACACAGCCAGTGACACCTCTGTCTGCTCTCATCCCTGTGGAGGGACAGGGCTCAGCAGAGCCACCTGGACACAGCCTGAGTGTATTTCTGTGTGCTGTGCCAGACGCAGCCATGCTGGACACTGCCCTTGCCGGACCCTGCCTTGCTGGACCCTGCCTTGCCCGACACTGCTGTGCAGCTCCCCACAGCTCCCTCAGGCCATTGCTGCTTGCAAACAGTAATTGCACATTATCCTCTCCCTGCAGAGGGGCAGCCAGGCTGGATATTGCCTTAGTGTACAGAGAAGATGGGTAGAAGGTGATTTTTGAGCTAACGAGACCTTCCAAAAACAAAGCTTTCTTTGCAAAGGTAATATTCTTCCGTTCTTCCTTTCCCCTCCCTGTCCCCCAGCACTCCCTTCTTCCCATTCCAGGTGCTTCTGCTTCTGGAAAGACATTTATCATTTCTCCATCTCTAACAGTAGATTTTTCCCCCCTCTCTTGCTCTCTCATTTTATCTTGCCCAAGGGGTCTGTGCTACCTTTTATTAGCTGACACTTCACTTCTGCAGATGGAAATGACACTAATGGAATGTGGCTGAGGCTTTATTATAGAAATGCTATTCGCCCTGCACAAGCAAACTTCCAAATAATCCCGCAGGAAAGAAATAAACCTTGAAGACAGCTGCAGGAGCTGCAGATGAAAAAGAAGACAGGAGAAGGGACTGATGTATTAAGAAAGGAAAAAGAAATAGGGAAGGGAAATAAACAGGCCAGGGCATATTCTTTTGTGTCCAAAAAGAAAGCAAAGGTAGTTTAACTGAGAATCAGCTGCGTTTTATGTCCAGGTTGCTGGCAGAGGTTTCTAGGTGAGAAGATGGGACATTGACAGCCCTCTGCCTGGCTGTCACTCCTGTCATTGCCCCAGCTTCTTGCCTAAAAGCTGTGCCGGTAAAATAATTGCTAAGGACGGTGGATGCTGTTCTGGAAGCTTTGGTTTTGCTGCTGTGAACAAGCAAAGGGTTTTCAAGCCAGAGGGTTGTCTCACCAAACACAGCTGTGCTGACCCAAGCTGCCAGGCCTGGGTCTTTTTGCTTTTCCTGAACATGAAATCCCACCCGTGACACACTGAGAGGTGACATCACTGTGTCCTTGCACTCTGATCCCTTCTCAGCTTTAGTGAGGCCAGACCATCTCTCTGCACCATGAGAAGGAGCTGTTAACGCTTGCAAAGGACCCCTGAGAGCTGTTCATGAATCTTGCCCCTTGGCTGCTGCCAACTTGAAACCCCAGCACATAATGAAAACCAAATGGTTGCACAGATAAAGAGCCAGAAGAGAGAGAACAAACATCTGGGAAGGGAGGAGGGCAGCTGACTGGGAAGACTCAGAGAAGGTGAGAGAAGTGACATTTGCTTAGCAGCAGCCTCTGTGGTTGTTTTTCTGTGTTATTGATGCTTGCTTTTCCCTCCCACTTTTATTTTCATGGTGTGTCTATTACCTCTATGGCTCATTAGGCAACAAGATGCTAATACTGTCTGTAAAGCTGCAGGATAGATAACCCCCCTCCTCTGTTCCTCTCTGTGCCTCTTTTTTTCTTTATTAGATATCTATTTTTGCTTTGTTTTGTTTTGTTTCCTCTCCATATCATTTTCCCCTGGCTCCCTTCATTCATAGTGTAGCTCAAAGGAGAATTATTTCAGGAGCTGAAAACTTTCCTTGCTCTCTCCTTCTCCTGCTGCAGGAATTTATTCCTTCTCTTAAACTAGTTAACCATATTAAAAAAAAACCCCAGTTGGTGGCATATTGAGAGATGTTACACTGGGGAATGATTCCAGCAGGAGTAGCCTTTGTATTGACGAGTTTGAATTGGCAGGAAACCCAGGTGGGGGACAGGAGTAAATTAACCCAGACTCAAAGAGGCCACAGAAACAGAAACATTCGTGTTGATCCACACCAGAAAAGGCAACACAAGCAGCCAGTTTGTGGCTGGTTCTCCCTGCTCACTTGTTGGCTCCCAGACTAGCTGGCTTGCTCCTTGTGGAAGGAAGCCACTGCCAAATGGCCGTCTCTTCACTGTGACCCTGGCTCCTTCCAGAGCAGCTACCACCCAGAGGAGGGTTGGCCTGTGGGGACATGTGTACAGTCACCCCCACACATCCATCATCCGTGTGCCTCTGATGGCAGATGAGAATTTTATTTATAGCACAACCTTTCTTTCTTCCTTCACCAAAGCACTTAAGGGTGTTGTACATCATCATAATAAAACCCATTACAATAAAATATTACCTCTAGAATCTTTGAAAATGAAAGCCAGGCAGAGGAAGCTCAGAGAAAGTGGGAAAAGCAAGGGCAGGAGTAAAGAGTGGGCATTTTATGTGTCTGAGAAAGACCATATTGCAGGTGGAGCCTGGGGATCACACAAAGGTCTTGAGAGTCTTTGCAGAAATGGGGTGAGACAGAAGCAGACAAAGCTTGGACAAAAATCGAGGGGATGGCTGTCGGGGTCCCATCCCCCCTGCCTTGTGGCCCTGGGAGAGGGGCCCTGAGGGCACAGACACGGGGTTTCCCTGTCCCTGCTCAGCCTCGTTCCCATTGGTTGTTTTGTGTTCCCCTGCGCGGGCAAGGACCCTCAGGTCCTGTGATTGCCTCAGTTCCTCAGCAGATCCCGGCCATGCGGCTGGAGAAATAAACATCTTTCTGAAACATCTATCAAGAATCAGTCCGTATATATTTCTTTTCCATGGGCCTTGTTGTTTGATACACGTGTTGCAGTTTCCCTACTGTAACAAATAGTGGATAACACGAGCAGAATGATCCCTGATCCCTAAGGACAGCAACTGATTTGTGAGTAAACTCTGGATTTCTCTTCTTGTTTTTGTTTTGCTGTTCCATCTCTAAACTATGGAGGAACTGTGGAAAGACTCTTGGCTCTCCGAGCCGCATATGGACATTTATCTTAAACTTGAAAAGATTCTTGAACAACGATTTGTAAATTTTAGCTTAATTCAAGCTCAAAAGGAACTGAAACACTTCCTGGCATGGTTGTTTAAGAACTTTTTCTATGTTTCTTGGGATTTGATTCTTACAAAGACTTTTGGAAGACCGTTTGGACACAGTTAATTTCTGAGTCAAAATATACGCCGATGGAAGAATATTTTCATGAATATTATTTAATTACCAAGACTGTTGAGCAATGCCAACTGTGTCCTTGCAAAGTTAAAACTGCTTCAGGGACCGTGCGACCCAGGCCACGTGGACCGAGCACTCTGCGAGCAGCAGCGAGGCAGTTCCCACGTGCGGGCAGAGTGACACGAGCCGCAGTGTCGGCAGCGGAGCGAGGTGTGGCGGGAGCCTGCCCGGCCCCGCACAGCGCGTGGTGGAGCGAGCCCTGTGAGAGGAGCGGCACGTGGGCGACGGCTGGCGGCAGTGGAGCGGAGCCGCGCCTACCCAAAATGCGTGCAAGAGCAGGGCATGGGGGGGTCGTCGCTCAGGGGCCCGGCCGAGACGTGGGTGCAGCCCCAGGCAGCCGCAGCGCAGCTGAGAGCAGAAGCGGCAGCACGCGGGGAGCTGAGCGGTGCGGCCCAGCCCGGCCCGCATGGCCCCGAATGTCACCCCGGGAAGAGCGCGCAGGCACCAGCAGCTCCGATGGCCCCAGCAGCCCTGGCAGTTCCAACATGGAAGCGAGCGAAGACAAAAGAGAAAGCAAAAACACAGTGAGACAGAAAACAGAAGCCACTCAGAAAAAGGAAAAAATCATCGTAGCTAAGGTTTTAGGAATAGTAAAATGGTATAATGTTAAACAAAATTACGGTTTTATAACAAGACGTGACAACCAGGAAAACATATTCGTTCATAGAACTGCTATAAAAAAGAATAACCCTGAAAAATACATCCCAAGTTTCGGAGATGGAGAAGTAGTAGAGTTCAAAATTGTGCAAGGTAGAAAAGGGTTACAAGCAGCAGAGGTCACCGGGCCTGATGGTGTTCCTGTGAAAGGCAGTATATATGCTAAAAATCATAGTCATGTTAGACAATATCTCCATTATAAGCCCCCCCTACAGTCTCCCTTTCCTAATCCCACCTTCCTCTTTTACCCTATGTCCTATTACCCCCAGTGTATTCCCAATCCGTTTTTTCACCCATGGTTTCCCTCAAAAAACCATGCTTTTGCCAATTGCTTCCCCAAAAATCCCTTTCCAATGCTGAGTGGGAGATGAAGAGGGGGAGGGAAGAAATTAACTATTGTTGTTTAGAGTTCCAACAGGTACAAATGGAAGAAACCCTCTCCTGCCTCAGTTTCCCCACAAAGCATGCTCAGAGAGTCGTGTCTCCCTTCTGTCAGCCTTAAGATGTTCCGGAGAATCTGTTTGGACATTTAAAGACTCAGGAGGGTGGCTTGTTTTGTTTTGAAACTGTTCTTGTTATGTTTATCCAGTTGTTTTCATTCTCCTTTTATTAAAATAAAACGGGTGAGGTGTTGGGGTCCCTCCCCTGCCGTGCAGCCCTGGGAGAGGGGCCCTGAGGGCACAGACACGGGGTTTCTCTGCCTCTGCTCAGCCTCGTTCCCATTGGTTGGTTTGTGTTCCCTGCGCGGGCAGAAGGACCCTCGGGTCCCGTGATTGCAGCAGTTCCTCGGCAGAGCTCCGGCCAGGCGGCTGGAGAAATAAACATCTCTGAAACAGCTATCAAGAATCAGTCCATATATATTTCTTTTCCATGGGCCTCGTTGTCTGATACATTGTGTTGCAGTATCCCCACAGTAACAGATGGCAAAGACTGGTTCACTGGATTGATGTGCTCCAAATCTGGGAACACTTTGGAGGAATGTCTGGTGCTCAGAGTGGGACTACCTCTCCCCAGTTTCCTTCTCACCTTTGCCCAGTAAATTTTCCTTGTGGGAGGGTCTGTGGTGAATTTGAGGAAGGAGCTGGTATCTTTTTCATGTCCAAGAGCCCACCATGGCATAACTGGCAGCAGATGTGGGCTGTGATGGTGGGAGGTATGAACAGATGGGGACTAGACCTGGCCTGAACTCTCTTTTTCATTTTTTCCTGCTATTTTGTTTCCTACTTTCCCCTTCCTCCTGTTTCTTGAAATCTTTTGTGGATGAAAGCAATCTTTCATTTTCTGTTTATAGAACTATTCCTTGGCGTAGTTTTGGCTCTTTTGCACGTCTCCCTTGAGCAATGTGGTTTTTTGTTTCTTGTTTAGGCTCAAAGTTACATGGGCAGCTTAGTCTGCCTCGTCCTCCTCTCGTGTTCTACCCAGAAGTGTTTATCCCCAAAGCCCAGCACTGTTCTCTTGATCATTTTGGGTAGCCAGAGTCTGGCTGTATATCCACAAGTGGAGTCTGCCCACAGCAGAGGCAGTGCTTGTTCATTGTGCAGTCACGAAGAGACACCAGAGAATGTGCTGACCTTGTGATAATTAATGGATTGTGGGGTAATGGTTCTGTGTGACGCATTAGATGCAGAAACGGGATCCAACACTTCTACATTTAGGATAATTGAAAATCTGAGACATTTATTATTTTGGGCACACTACAGTAACTTTGGTCTTTAAATCTTAAATTAATTATTTCAGACATTTACAGGAAGAAAACAAAGGGCTGGCGAGTAAGGGAGATACAAGCAGTCCATGGACTGGTCATTCCAAGGAAGGGCTTTACTGCTGTGTGCTATTCCCCTGAGAGACCTGGGGAGAACTGGTGCTGGACCAGCAAACCATGGACCTTTCTTAATCATTGTGGTATGCTGGCCAAAGTCTCATCAGTCAGTAAAATGCTTCACAGGACAGCGCCTGAGGAGTAAGTGCATCAAAAAACCACGTGGGTTGAGGAACCAGCCACTGTTCTTTGCTATATCCCAGAGCTGTGACTCCAACAACTGCTCAAAAGTCTCTTTCGAGGTTGTACCTCACGGGCCCTGTGGTGGTGAAGCTGCTGGAGCACAGATGAGAGTTTGCCACAGTTTAAACCTCACTCCGTGACCTGGGCTTGGCCATTTCCCCCTCTGCTCCCTTTTCCCAGAGATCAGAGCCTCTTTTGGGGCGGGTTTGTCCCTCACTGGTGCTGATGGTGATGTTTGGGCTGTTCCTGTTGCAGTGCCAAGAGCAATCCTTGGAGTGGCTGCTGCATCCTGGGTGTGGAGCACCAGCCTGGCTCCTTGAGCACCTTGCAGGGTTTGCTCAGGTGAGCAGAGACAATTTTCTGTGAGAATCACTTTGCCAGTCGAGTGCTCTGGCCTGTAACAACCCATCACGACGGTCTCACCTGTTATTTGAGCATATAGCAGGTGGCACAGTTAAGGGGAGAGATCTGTAATAACAGGCCTAAGTAAAGGGATTGTAACCAGGCTAATAAAATCCATTTCCCTCAGTTGCTCCATTATAGCAGTGCCCTAGACTGAGCTTTTGCTTCACAAAGAAGGAACCACACTCTGCTATTTTAAAACAAGCAGACAAACAACTGCTTGTTTCAGCCTTCTCCTCCCACTCACTTGTGAGTGTGGGAGGGGGTGGCACAGAGCAGTACAAAATTTTTAAAAATGGGGAAATAAAGAAGAGAGTTAGAAAACTTGAAATCCCTGTGAAAGATATTTTTCAGTGCTCTGCTTTCTTCCCTGTCCATAGCTTATTTGTCCTGTGTACTGTCCTGTGTACTGTCCTGTGTACTGCCCCTGTCCATAGCTTCCCTGTCCAGTGTACTCCTGATGAGAATAAATGCAACTTTTCTTTGGTGGGAGAAAAGTCAATGGTGGGAGCAGGGAGAATTCAAGCATCTAAATCTAGGAAATGAAACAGTGTGCCCCACCCAGGAGCCTCATGTGTAGTTGTACTGATCTTGAGAGATGTGTCTTTCTCCTGCAGCAATAGAAGGAGGCAAAGATTATTGCCTGTAACCCCCAAGTGCACAGAGAAGCCCTAGCTGAGTTTCCTGTTTAACTTTTCTTTTGCCTGCCTTTTGTTTTCTCTTTCAATCCTTTCAAGTGTGGTCAAAGGATTGTTTTATTCTCCTCTGGATGGTGTGTTTGATCTCTAATTAGACAGTTTTCTCCTTTCAGCTGCCACAGACCAGGTTACAAATCTCAGATTTGAAATGAGAGTGGTGATAACGGAGGTGGTGCCCTGTCAGAGATTGGGCTCACTGCCTTTCAGGCTGACTGGAAAAGTCAAAGAGAAAATAAATGTAAACAGCAACATTGTGCTGTCCTTGAGAGGCTGTGTGGAGGAAAGAGCCTTGGCCAGGACCATTGGCTCAGTGGGGTGACAAGGCGAAGGTTTGCTCCTGCAGATCCTTCCCCCTTCATTCACATTTCATTCACAGCTTCCGAGTGAGATTCCCAAATGCTTCCTAACCCAAGATACTCCAGTATTTTGTGGTCAGTATTGCCTCATACAAGACTGACAGTCACTTCACTCTGCAATGGTAGCCTCTCTTAAATTGATGTTGCTATTCCCAAGGGCCAGTTGTGCTTTCTTTATTCTGAAAAAAACCCTTGCTAAAGTCAGTGCTTGTACCTAAAATTTCCCAGGCGCTTATTAAACGATTCCTGCCAATAATATTTACAGATTTTTTAGCTGCAGCAAAAAGTGCTATTTCCTTCCAGCCATATCTGCCTCTCCCACAGCACATGATAAGGAGTCAAGGACAAATAGACAGATAGTCTGAAGACTGGCTGGATCATTGCATCTGTACTAAGTGTTCCTGCTCCTGCCTGGACATGACAGTCCAATTTCATGAATCTGAAGTCCAACACCTCCCATGGGCACTACTTCACTTGTTGTTTCTTTCCTTTTGATTTCTCTTTGAAAATCCCAGTTCGTTTCATGGTCAGAGAACCCTGTCTTTGGTCCCCTCTGTTCATCAGAGCCCTTCATAACCTGGCATAGGATGAAAGGACTGTATAGATAATTTATGGGAAATCAGTAATTGAATCTTCGCTGTTCTCATAAATCATATCTCCCAGCTATCAAACAGCTGTGGGTAGAGTAACATATTCCAAAACCTGCGTAATTGATGACTCCCTTGCAATAGTCCAGCGCACATGACTGGCAATTTTTCCTTCCTCTCAACAATGTTTTGAAGTTTTCAGCGAGGAAAGCTCAGTATCTGAGCAGACCTGCAAAGTGAATGGCCAAAGTCGTTAAGGAAAAGATGCTGATAAAAGAAGAATGTAATCCAAATTGATGGGTAAAATGAATCCTTCATGCTTTTTCCTAAAGGGATTGGGAATGATGAAAGCACCTGAGGAGAGGAGCTTTATCTCTGAGGCTGGTTTATGGGTGGTGTTTATGCAGCAGAGACGTGCCTGTGAAAATGGGATGTGAGGGAAGCTGGTTACAGATGGGCAAACACGGTGAGCATCACTCGCCTCGAGGCTCCTCCTGAAACCTTCCCCTCAGCAAATCCTGAAGGCAGACCCTCACCCATTGTGGGCTGAGGTCAAGTGCCAGTGAAGTGCTTCAAATTTATTTCATCCAGGTCCTGACTGGGATCTGAATGCTGGTGTCTGCGGAGGCAGCCCGTGTGTTTGTCACATGCTGTTTCCCTCTCCACTCCAGATGCTGCAGGAGCCCAGGTGAGCTAAACAGGCCAGGAAGGATGAGAAAAACCATTACTGAGTTTTCTGCACTGAGGAGACATGAACTTTGATAGAATCCCCCTGGCTGTAATCTGGCTGTGAAAGCAACTACTGACTTCACCTGCTTTGGATTCTGGGGCTCAGCCTGCAGCCCCTGTGGCCACACATGGCCAGGCAGACAGGCTCTTACAGCAAGAGCTTTTCTGCTGTTTGCTAGCAAGGAAAAAAGCATTTTTGTACCTTGGCTAACCCTGACTACACAGCCTAGGGCTGTGTGCTTTATGGCTGAGCCTGTAAGAGTGTCTGCAGCTGTCATAGAAACCTGCAGGCTGTCTTGTGCACTAGAGCTGCTGTAGAAAATGATGCTCTGTTTTGGCAGAAAAGAGGTCCTGCAAGCCAGGACCAAAGCACATCGAATGATGTGTGACTTTTCCCATCCATTTAACAAAGGTGTTTGCTGAGGCCTGTTGGAAATGTATGGCAGATTTACAAGATCCAGAGAGACATGGTAATATACTGTTCGTGTGTGCTGCTGCTGCTGCTAACTGGATGTTTGTTTAAGCCCACAGTACTGCTGTTTCAACACAGAGAAACCTGCATAAATTACCCTGTTTTTCCTGAGGGAAAAATGATTTTTCTTTAAGTTTCACAGCTCTTCAGTACTGGAGACCAAGAGACCTGAGGCCAAGTAACCTTGCAAAAGCCCTTTCAGGGTGTGCCCTCATTAAAGTTTTAGGGGGCCATTTTGAAGGGACTTTCCTGATCATCCCCTCCTGGTGCTTTTTTCACACTGGGGAGTGGAGTGTAAGGGGGAGGGGGAGCAATGTCCATCTGGGAAAAGGACAGAGCTTTATTCCAGTGAAGCAAGGCTCTCTCCATCTGGTTGGTTGTAAATGCAACACAGTGAACCTTGGAACTGAACTGCACCATACAGGCATTCTGTAACCTGAGTTAGGGATGCAAACTTCTTCAAAGGACAGCTGAAAAAAAAATTGGCTACTGTTTTCATGAAGTACTGACCAAAAAAGTAGCTCCCAAAGAGATTAACAGTTGCCCATACTTAGCCATGATTCAGCCTGGAGTGATATGAGGTTCCAGTTTGCTGTGGACTCTTGGATCAGGATGCAGCTGCAGCATCTCTTCTGCACCTCTGCCACGGCCCAGGACACCTACTCAAAAATGGGTCCTTTTATGTGCTATTTGGCCATTCTTCTTGTGGGTGCTTTGTTTGCTGCCACTGTTAAATGGAAAGTCAGGTAGGTGCTCTGAGGTTTGGAGATCTGTCCTAAGATTTAATTGAAAAGATTTTGCTAAATTTGTTTGCCTGTGTTTAAAATGAGAAAAGTCCCCTGAAGGGAATAAGACTCTTAAATTCTGCCACTACTGAAGAATTTACGTGCTCTGAATTTTAAGTTCAGGGTTTGGTTGTTTGCTTTAGTTGCAGGGAAGCCTTACACAGATTTTCTGTTTCCCTGGCCCATCACAAAGCACTGGTTTCACTGTCCCCCCAAGTGCTGCTGCAGAGCTGCCTCATCAGGACTCTGTTTCCAGAGAAGTTTTCATAAATTGACTCCCATCTTTGGGCTCCCTGTGGCTTTCTCTGGGGAGGAACCCTGTGACCTGTCCCAACCTCTCCTCTCAGCAGTGCACAAACGCGGGATGCCAACCTTAACAAAGAGATCACAAAACTTTGTTAAACAAGGTGACTCAACAGAAACAAACGAAAACACCAAGTGACACTCCATGGGCCACTTGCGTGTCCGTGGGAGTTACAGGGGTTCCAATACCAGCCTATAACACTCTCCTGAGGAGAGCTGGGGAGGGTTGGAACTGCAGCTACCAAAATCATGGGAGGGATCTCCATGGAAAAGAGGGAATCCAGAGGGTACCCATGGTGAGAAGCAGCACTGCAAGATGCTCTCCACAGCCACAGCTGTGGTCTGGGTCACCCAGGAGTGATCACTGCTCCCCTCTGCAGCAGAGCTCTGATTGCAGAGCTCACAGGGATGCTGTGATCACTCCTGGGCTACCTCTCATATCTCAGGCCCTCCCAGAAAAGTTAGCTTGAGTCTAATGATAGCTTATCTAGTTATTTTAATTAGGTATATAATCATTAATAACCTGCCTTAATTACAGGTTTTCTTCTAATGTAAAAGATTCCAATTAAGGTTCATTACATGGAAAATCTGTAGTCTGTTATTTCACTCTTAAGATCATCCAGAACAAAGAGAGGACATGCAGATGCTGAGTTTCTTTTAAGGGCTGTATTTTAATTAATTCCAGCTTCTGAAACAATTAATGGATTTACTCATAGTATCTCAGGAAATTCATGCTCATCTCTAGAGAGAAATTGCCATGAGCTCAGGGAAGATAGGCTACTTTTCTTACACATTACTGAGAACCAAAATCTTAAATACAGTGTGGAGCTCATCTCGGGAATTTTGTGCTGGTGGCTTTGCCTGAAAAGACTGAAAATTCCCTCAGGGTAAAGAAATCCCCTAGGGTACTACCACGGGCAAACATGTCTTAGAATTACCTGGGAGCTTCCTAACATCCTGGATTCAGCAGGAGGGAGGGTCCTTGGTGTGGTGGCAGAGCAACAGGGATCACATGCCACCCCCATGCTGCCCTAGGGACAAATCCAACACTTAGGATGGAGGAGCCATTTGCTTCCTTCAGCTGACCACTGCCTCCAGCAGGGAAGGCACAGTGGGGTTGATCAGCCTTCCTCACCTGAAGAAGCATCTTGGCATCTTTTCCCACCCTCTTTGCCTGTAGAGCAGTGGTTGTTTGCAGTTTTGCCACGGGGAAATGTGGCCAGTCCCTCTCTAGTGAGGAGGCAGAGGGGGCCTCTCCTGGTCCTCACTCTGCGGTGCTGAGCAGACTGGAGTTGTCTGCTACACCACAGACTTCCTATAATGCCTCATGTAGTTATCTAATTTCCCTTTGGGTCTCCTCCCTCTCAATGAAAATTGTTTCTTCTCTCAATAAAGTCTGGAGAGGGCTTCAGACAGCATTGTTTTACTGATTGTCTGCTTTGCTGGGGCTGTGAAGCCAAGTGCTACACAGATACATGTCCAAAGGGAGGAGGCAGACTCGTTTGCCTCTTGTAATGAGGAAGGACAGATGCTTCCATCACTTTTAAAGGGCAGTTTTTGTTTTACATTGCTTTCAGCCTCATTGACAGCAAACTCTTCTGAGAAACTGAATGTAAATCCTGGCTGTTTTTCCTTTTCTTGGTGTTGAGTAGATTAACCACAGACAAAGTCTGGAGACTGGTGGCTTCTCAGCCAGCCATTGATAATCCCCTAAATAGACATCATCTGTGGATGAGGAACGAGGTGGAAGGGTTTCATTACTTCTTTCAAAACCTTTTAATATTTCATATTTTTGTATCATGGCTTGCTGAACCCTATAGGAATCTGTAGGAATGCCTATGCTTTGCCACTTGGAGCTTAATGCTTTGCACTAATATTCCTCCTCATTAGGAGGTTGGTAAAAGCTTGGCTCTTGCATTTTCCATTGTGTGATGTGGAGCAAAATGCAGTGGTTCATGGCACTTTTCTTGACCTTGTGTCAAATTAGGGGAAGAGATGAAAGGCTGATGCAGCTCCTCCTGAGCAAGGATGAAATTTAGCCTCATGTTCCCAAGCCAAGGACCGCATCAGCATTCTCCATAGAGCCCTATAATATTTGTGTGTGTGTGGAGGTGGCTGTTCTGGACACAGATGGGGTTTAGAGAATGGTTCCAGGACAAGATCCGAGGCTGGATTTAGGGTTTTAATAGAATCTATGAAAATACTGCTCTGGTGTGAGTTGGAAAGTCCGATGATGCTTCGAGATCTGTTTCCAGCCTAGGAAATAATTGGAAATAGTGCTCTAAAGAGCTGCACTAAATGATGTAAATCCTAGATGACTAGAAAGCCAAAGGATTGGGGAAAACCCCAGCGCCCTTACAAGCAGGTTTCGCCGAGCTCTCTGTGGCAGCCGCTGCCTCCGGGCTGATGCTGAGTTGCAGTAGCCGGGTGCTGCGGATGGGGACGGGGCAGCGGCGCACGGGAAGGTGCCTGAAGGATGGGATGTGCCCAGGAGAGCGGCCGTGCTGCGGCAGCAGCGCTGAGCAGCCCCACGGCGTTTTCTGTGCTGTCACAGGGCAGCAGGGCACAAGGCAGAGAGGGGAGCCTGCCGGGGGGAGCCGGGGGGATTGGCCACAGCACTTTGCGGAGTGTTGCGGGACAGGGACCAAACATCCGCAGTGCAACGGTGTCCTTGGGCAGCTGTGCCACCGCCGTTCTCTTCTGCAACTAATGCAAGCACTCCTTTCCTCCTAAAGCTGGAAGGAAGCCCTGAGCGAAGCTTCAGCTCTCTGGGGAGCTGCATCCTCCCCAAGCAGCAGTGCAGTCTGGTGCTGAAGTATTATAAAGCCAGACAAAGAACAGGTTGTTTCCCTTATTAACCTACTTTTCCCCAAATTTGTGCTGTGCAGTGATCCTCCTCTCAGTCTGCAAGATGCCCCATCCATTGGGAGTATTCTGCTGTGGCATCTGTATGATGTGTTCTCCAGGGGCTGTAGCTTAACCTGCAGTCCCAACTCACCTGATTTTCCACAACACTTAAAACCAGGGTTAAACTGCTCCACCTTTAGTCCAAACTAAGCCTTTCTGCTCTTCAACCTGTCTGGTGCTCTCTTGCACTCTTTCTGCTATACAGGTGTGCTGGCTTGAGACGAATTTGGATAGAAGGCAGGTTACAACCATTCCTCCCCCACCAGGTTCAGGGAAAAAAAAATTCCTTGGAGGAAAGTGAAAGAGATAAAATACCTATTTATTTAACAAACACACAGGAAAAGGATAATAATGCTGAATAATAAAATCTCTCCCTGTGAAGAGAAACTGTGAAAATTTCAGAGTCCTTCTGCAGGTGTGGTCTCTCTCTCCTCCTCCTCGGAGCTGGGTCGGTGTGGGCCCACCTCTGGGGCCCTGGGGGAAAATTCTCTCAGTGTGTTCTGATGTTGTTGAAACAGTCCAGAAGAGAAGGGAAAACTGAAGTCCCAGGGAAACAAAGTTCAACTCTCCATCTCCCTCTGGAGAAAAGGAGCTGAAAGCTGGCTGAAAAGCAAGCAGGGTGCCTCCTCTGCTCTTGCTGCTGCAGAAGCAGAAGAGTGTGTTTCTGTGTCCTTGAACAAGTGTTTCGAAAAGTTCGCTCGGTTTTTTCCTCTCCCTCCTCTTGGGCTCAGTTTAAAGGCACAGAAAGGCACAGGACTGATTCCTGGGCATAGAGCAGCGATAGGGGATACACATCATAAAGTCACCCCAAGACAACAGGTCTTGGTGACTCAAGACACCCAATTTAAACCAAGCTACAAAAAATGTACTAAATGCAGGTCTCTGGTCTCTGAGCTGTTCTCCAAACTTCTGCTCTTTTTACAGGCTCATTTGCTTCTCTCCTGGCTCCACCAGGTTTCTGCCTCTCTCTCCAGGTCTCTACTTCTGCCTCTTGCAGGGATTCCTTATTCCGTCAGGTCATAAACCCACAAAAGCTTCCCACTTGGAGGCCTTCCAGCTTCTGTTTCCTTCCTTCTTTTCTTCCATGTCTGTTTTTCTGAAAAACAAAAGGGAAAGAGATTAAAACCATTAAGAAAGTCTCTCTGGGTGTAGACCAGCATTTTCAAAAGCATCTCTAGCCATGAGATGCCTGCATCCTGTGGGTTCAACAGAGGATTTTTCCCACCCAGTTCTATCACCTGTGGAAAAGCATTACATGTTTAACTCCCAGGCAGGAATTCTTCAGTCAGTGACCTAGGGAGCAGAGTAGTACTTGAGCAGGGAGTGAGCTGGCTTCCAGCAAAAACAAGGAGCCAGGATGTCAGGGTTATTTTGTCACAAGTCTTTTCCCACCCCATTACAATGCAGAGCTCCATAGCTACATCACAGGGCAAGCAGCAGCCCATGTTCATCTGTATCTGTTTCCATGCTCTGCTCTCCTCTAAACGATCCAGGATTTAATTGTAGTGTGGAGAGCAGATCTGCTGCTGAGATAGCTGGAGGAAACACTGGAGAGGGTGGCTCTGGCTGGGATCTCCACTCAGGACAATTTGTCTGAGCCGTGGGGAGAGCTGCAGGTGATGGATGAGAAATGAGCTGGCAGAGGTTGAGCTCTCCTCTGTCCCTTCTCTCATCTCTTCTGGTTCATTAAATTATTAAATACATCCACCTATGCTCAGACTTGGTGGTAAAATAAGAGCAGAGCTTTGTCTCACCATGTGCAGCTGTGCCTTGTGTGATGTTGACTTTATCCCCCCATATACATCCTACCATGAGGTAAACTGGGAGCATCTTTAACTTGTATCAAAGAACAAGGTGGTGTTTGGAGGTCTGTGGAGAGAAGACAGCTGTGGTTTGCAGGCTCTGCTGTCCATGAAGCACTGTGGTGGACTGGGGGTGTGGTGATTCCCCAGGAGAATTGGCAGAATAATAAGGAGGTGCTCTCTGAAGGAATTTGGAAGACAGCAAATGCCAGACATGAGATCCAAGTGGAATTTTCTTGCACTCTGCAGTCAGATGAGCCCACTGTTTGAGGAGTGTTGATGCAGCTGTGTGCAGATAAAATTAATGTTATTGTATAGTTAATTTCACTGAGTTACTTGCTTTGGCTATTCCACCTGCTCTGAGTATTATGGTAGAACACCACAGCAGATTCTTTTCTGCCACTGTCTTGTATTTTCTCTGCCAATGGTATCTCTTTGTGCTGGACTCCTGAACACCCATGATTTCAGCTTCCTTGGGACCAGTTTCCCACTCCTGTGGCCAGGAAGACAGCAGCAATATTCACCCATGTTTTTCACAATATGCCACAAGAAGGGGGCCTCAGCTTTAGATCTGGTGATACATATTTATGTTCTGTAAAAATGTCTTGCCACAGGACACCCAATCCAAGTTGAATTGTGAGTCTCCTCTTCCCTCCTCAGGAAATTACCATCTGCAAGGGCACCCTGTCAAAAGGAGGGAGAGAGTTTACAGTGATATGCAAGTTACATTTAAGAAGAACTGAAAATCTCAGCCAGCATAAGGCAAACTCCAGAGTAAGCTGTCAGAACAGAGCAACCTTTAATATTCATGTATCTATTCAGGATGCATCACTGCATAATGTCTATTGCAGTCATCAGATACACATGTTTAGCACCTAGAAACAGTAAAATCACTTGTTAAAGCTGAAATGGAAATTATGGGATTGATTTACCTGTGCACTTCTGGTTGCTTTATGCCAGACTGGTGATATGAAGAAGGCATAAACCTCATATAACTGGCTGAGTAAATTAGATTAATGTCTTGTTCTCCTTTTTGGAAAGGTCTAAAGCAGACAAAATGTACCCTGAGCCTGTACAAATTCCTTTTCTTGTACGCTTCTTGCAGCCTTCCCCTGACACAGTTTTTATGATGTTTCTGGTTTTACAAAACATCTTTCAGCAGAGGTTTGTGAAGGAAGGCTGCTGGAAGGTGACTGCTGTGAGAAGCCCTCCCTCATACACAGTGCACACATTGCAGGCCCAGCTTTTGTGCTTTTGGGGACAAGTCTGAGACCCCTGTGAACACAGTATTTTATGGGTTTTCCTTCCATTCCTGCTCTCCATTCGCTGTGGCATGGATTCAGTGGGAGCACAGGGCTCCCAAAAGCAGCAGTCTGCACTGCTCTAGCAACACCATTCCCTCCTTCCTCCTCTGCAAAGGCACAGAACACGTGAAGCAATTTTGGCAGCAAACTCATGGGCTTGCTGTTGGGTGTGGTGTTACATTCACAGGTAGGGATTCGATGCTCTGTTTGTTTTACGTGGCTCTCTGTGTTGAACTGTGCTTTGCTCCATAGATAAAAATACGTATTCTCGTGTATATTTTCGTCTCTAAGTGCTCTTTCTGAGGAGGCAAAGATGGAGTTTGTGCAATCACAGTGATTGCACTTGGCTCCTCTTCATTACAGTCCATTGAATGGTTTCTTAGATTTTTCTTTTTCTAACATAACTGACATTCTCATTTCGTGGGAAAAAAATCTTCAATTTTAATCTGCCAACAGAAAATAGCTCAGGTCACATCTTGGAATCCTCAGCATGATGTTGCCTTTATAAAACCTCAGTATTTGTTTGATTAGATGGCTCATGTAGAGCCAGTTTACTAATTTACCTGATACTCACAGTGGCAGTCCTATAAGCAGGGAATTTATCCAGTCTCTGATGATATAAGCACCTGTGGACACAGGCAAGGGACTGGACAACTGAGGGCTGAAGATGAATTCATGTGAAGGAGAGTCAGCTTGGAACAGAGTCGTGTCAAATGCGCAAGGCAGATTGGAGAGTGAAGCTGGGAGAGGAGCATGTCCAGCTGTGGGTGCTCCTGACCCTGGGTCCAACCAGCTGGTCCATCTCTCCCTCTCCCTGCTCCTCATCATGCTCATTCCCTCATAAAACCAGCAAGTGCTGGTACCAAAACCTGTCAGACTTTTCTTTCACCACTGTGTGTTTGGAAGCCATGGACCATGCATCCAAAATCTCGCTGGAAAAACATCAGGCCATTTGCTTTACTGGCTCTCTCAGTTGTGGTGGAAACATCTTTGGGTTGGATCCAGCTGTGCAATTAGTGAATAAGCAGGAGTTTGAATTCCCAGGAACATTTATAGCTGATGGGCCTCTTTTGCTGGCACCAGTTGTGCCCTGAAGCATTTGTTAAATTTAGTTGGAGCAGAGGATCTGAGCAAGTGCATTGTGGGAGGGAGACAATCAATGCCATAGGCATGTTCCCACTCCAACATGATTCTTCTGGATGTGATCCTTCTGGGTGGAGATACAGGGGCTCTTTTTGACTGGCAGGTTGAGAAGAAAGGTTTGAGCTGAAATTGGATGATTATATTAAGTGAGATGATGGTGTCTTTTAGGGCTCAGCATAAGTCCCAGATGATTCTGGCCATCATCATTATGTGAATTCACACACTGAATATTGAAGTAAAGTACTGAAGTGGC
Source organism: Corvus hawaiiensis (assembly GCF_020740725.1). NCBI lineage: Eukaryota > Metazoa > Chordata > Aves > Passeriformes > Corvidae > Corvus > Corvus hawaiiensis. The sequence continues at coordinate 6,440,342 of NC_063227.1, read as the reverse complement.
CCATCAGTGGGAGAAGATGTCAGCTGCTGCCATTCAAGGCTGGACTGCTGGAGCTCGTGATCCAGGAATGCAGTCCTGCACTGCACACCACACTTGCAGGGACCACAGAGGATGCTGAGCTCTCATTTCCTGGGAGACGGAGTCGTTTGAGAAATCTGACCTCACTTCTCTCCTTTCTGCAGCATTCTGAGAAAATTAACTAGGCTTAACAGCCCATAATAGTCTCATTTTAGCTGCAATCACAAATCAGAAGGTGCTCATCTTCATAGTGTTTTGGTCTTTAGCAGAACTGCATCAGGGGCTGATTTCTGGTTGGATGCTCTCTGATCAGAGCAGGTGGGACTGAAGGCAGGAATTTCAGAGGGCTTGAAGCCCCAGCAGTGCCCTTGAGGCAGCATTTTAAGTAGCATAATTTAATTAAAATTTAATAAGCAATCAGAACTTGTGCACGGCTTTGTGCTGGCATTTTTAAGCAACAAATGAATATCTTTATTGTAGAAGTTTATCTTTTAATGCAATTTGCATTAAGTTTATATAGTTTTGAGTCAAATTCTGCACATTTGTTTCAGTCAGCTTTGGCCCAGGAGGGCTGGGGGGATTGCAGGAGCACTCAGATGTGTGTCTCTCCATTTGAACTAAACATTAAATCTTTCACTGGCTTGTCCATCTTTAGATAGACTGAAGAGAACGCAGAAGACATGCTGACATACCTGAAACTGAAAAGCAAAATCCCGGTCCCAATTAATTTAATTTCAAAATTCCCAGCAACTTCAACAGAGCCAGGCTATCACTGAGAAAATTAATTTCATTTGGTATGTGTCTCTCCAAACCTTTCCATCCACTGCACCTGAACAAAAGCCAATATGGAAAAGCCAATATTGACAAAAAGATCCAAGCATGGCTGTCTTAGGTCATTTCATTTCTTGGCTTCTTCAGCTTCCCGTGGCCCTGAGGATAAACAGGATCACTCGTCGATAGAGACAGCATTGGTGTGCTTCAGCTGGTTGTGGCTACTGGCCAATGGTGTTGGCTTGTACAGCAGCACTTTCACTTTCAAGTCGATCGGAATGACACACTTGGTTGATTTTCAGGGCTCCTGCCAGCAGCAGGGCATGGCAGCCGGGTTGTCTTCACTGTCAGTCGAACTGGGCAGGATGCTCAGAGGGGAGTGTCTGCCTTTCACATGGAGAAATCTTTAGGGAAGTCAGCTCTCATGCAAAAAGCCTTGGGAAGGCACCTATTTAGTGCAGCTTTGAGGAACTGTGGTAAAGCAGTTTGAAAGAGACATGAGGGAGAAGAAAGGCTGAGTAGAGCAGTTGTGTACAAAGTCTGTGAATTGCTTATCAAAGCTTCCAGACATGCAGGACCTTTTGTTGTTACCACAGATGAAATTTCCAAGCCTTTGGCCAAAAACTCCAGCAGACACAGAACTGCCATCCATTTGCCTGAAGAAAATATGACATCAAAGTTGGAAAGTTGAGTAGGTTGACCCCCATCCTTGCTGGAAAACTTTGCCATTAGTTTGCTGGAGAGATGCAAGTGGCTGCTAAATACCCCATGGAGGCTTAGTGAGGGAATGCCAAGGTTTACTGTAGCTCTCTGGCCATGGGAGTCCTTCAGAACCCATGGGATTTGCAGCAGATTTGTCAGAAGAGAGGCTGTTGTTCACTGAAAAATATTTCTGAAATGCTTCCCGATACTATGACAATTAGTAACAAACGTGTGAAGTGTATTCTGCTGAAAACTGCAGACCAAAAGGAGGTTTTCTTTTCCTCATTCTTCAGTAATTTTCCCCCCTCCCTTTCTGTTTCTGCATCTCATTTTTTTCCTGATGGATGTCCCTCAGGGGAAATGTCCTTCTGAGCCAAAACAAAAGACTGGGTGGATTATGAATTTTTGTTATTAGGATCATAAAGCCTTTTTCTCTTATAATTTCCCTCCCTTCTCTATTATTTCATGTCCTTTGTTTCCCTGTGTTACCCTTTCTCAGAGAGAACCATCAGGCCTTTACATCTTTTTCTCCTTTCATTCCATGCAAAATCCTGTTCAGAGTTCATCAGTGCCTGCCTGGAGGAGAAGGAACATGGGGTGAGTTTGAGGAAACTCTTTCATGTCCCAGTGAAATGGACTGAAATGGATTTTTACTTTTGGTGGGCATCCTAGGGGATTACGGCACAATAATGTGGTGGCAGTGATCTTGTTTGAGAAGGCAGCACTTCAGATTTGTTGGGGAGTTTTGATATCTGAATAAGCCAATGAAAACCCAGTATCAGAGTTCCTGGGGTATTTCCAGCTCCATCTACCAGGACCAGGACGTGACTCAAAGTAAAAACTCAGAGGAGGCTCGGTGTTGAGGTCTGCAAGGGGCTGATCCTGGTAGATGGACCAGTCCCATGTGATCACTCAAAATGGTTAAATATCCTCCTGTGCTTATGTGATCTGGTGGATGGGACTCAGAGAACTCTATTCCTTACAGCCTTTGGCACTCCCAGTTTAAATAATACCCAGCAGGGAACTTGTGTGGGTTGGCAGGACAAGGATGCTTTGGGAGAGGAAGAAATTGTTTCTGTGGTTCCAGCGAGACTTTCTGGCTGTTATTTCGCAGGAGCAGAGATCTCTGCCTTGCTGTCGGTGCAAGCTTTCAGTCATGATTTATCCACACACAGTCACATGGCCCTTGTGATTATTTGTGCCTGATGTGGTTCACAAACTGTTTACTGTTTTGGTGCTCGAGTCTGCCTCATTGTCTACTTAGTGCTGAAAATATTGGGCTGCGTTCCTGGCCTCGGCTGGCTCAGCTCTGCCTCTGTTCCCTAATTGAATGCAGACAGCTCTTGAAATAAAATTTCCGCTGCAAACGCTTCCGCTGACAAGTTCAGAAAATGCTGTCTGGGAGCTCACTTTACTCTCTGTCTGAGAGGTGTCTGTCCCAAAGTCATGCCTGCCTATACAGCTCCTGACTTAGAGAACCCTTAAATATGACAGGACACAAAGAGGATTTTAATGAATTCCTAAGGAAAAAATGAAAGAAAACAAAGAAAAAAAGCATTTTCCGCCGTGTTTTAGGTGCTTTAGGAAAAAAGCTGCAGACAGTTTGATGCTGCTGTTTCTCTTCATGTTATACAGATACTTTTCACCTATGTGAGTGCTGAGTTTTGGTCCCAAGCTGTTTTTTTCACCAGTCTTAACTCATCTTAAAAAAAAAAAAGAAGAAAAGAAGATAAGGGGAGTCTCTGTGTGTGTTCCTAATACAGACCTGTTACTTGTCCTTAACGCCTGAGTCCTTAGGAATGTTCCACTATTTTTTGGTGTGATTTTTGAAGGACTGCACTTGTTCCTTCCCACTGCTAGGGAAAATCAAATCTGATGATTAGTGCTTTGATTCTTCTGGCAGGTTTATACTGCTGTCTTACAACAGGCAATCCTTAACCAGGTGCTTATTTTGTGTTATATATGTGATTTAATTCCTCTGTGGTACCCAAAGAAATCAGATGCTCTTCTTTGCTTTGTATTATATTTTTCTAATGCACAACAATTTAGTCCAGAGGATTTACAGTGGGCCACTATATCTAGGTGTGCAGGAGCTTGGTAGAGGCGAGATAAGTCAAAGTACAAAAGCTTTGTGCTTGTATTTCAGAGCTGAAGGAAGAGACAAGGTGCATGGGCTGGGCTGCAAATTGCAGAGAGAAATAATTTTGCAATATTTCATACTCAGTCACAAGAGGAGGCAATGGAAGAATCTATTTCTCCAGTGAAGCAGAAGTCTTCTGCTTGTATTTATCAACATTGAAAACACACCTCTAACTGTAATTTCTAGCATGCCAAATGAAATTCCTACCAATCAGTCGCTTTGTTGCTATTAGTGCTGTTAATAATGTAATTTATTCAGCTAAAGGGCTCCTACAGAAGTATATAAAAGTGGAGAAATAAAAACTGTGTCCTGGAATGATACAAACAGTAAAAATGGGCTGATTACATAGGAGCCGTGCTGAACTGGTGGATCAGGTGAGCTTTGCAGGCCTTTTCCAGGCAGTCTTGGTGTGCTCAGAACTGAGCTACTGATTTGGAGACACTTTAACCAAAAGGCTGAGAAGGTCCCCCTCTGTGAGAGGGACACAGCCCATGCTGGTGGGTGACAGCTCTCCAGTTCTCTGCTCCAGGGACCCCTTACTGCCCTCTTTCCTGCAGCCATGTGATTCTGCCCAGTTCTACCCCAGTGGATGAGGCTGGGCATGATCTGCAGGCAGAACGTCACAGGAGCACTGATGAGTTTGTATAATCCTGACTAATCCAAGGAGCTCAGGAAATTACATTGGATTGTTTGTACACAATAGGAAGGACCTCAGAAGGTTTAGAGTCGAATGATTCTCTGCATTTGAGTTGATGCAAAGCTGGGCATCAACTCTTCCAGTCTTCTTTTCTCGTAGCAAAGTGTGAGGCTCATTACAGTGACAGGTTCATTTTGTACTTGAGGGCTCTTGAACATTTGGCCCTCAGCATATTTCCCAATTATTTATCACTGCTGCTAACAGCTGCTCTTTTGCCCTTGATGTTTATTTAAAATGTGTTCTTCAGCCTCTGGAATAGCCCTCTTGGGCCTGCCTATAGGGAGGCACATGAGCTATGTTGCAGCCCACAGGTTTTGTCTGAGCTCTGGAGCAGCCAGGCTGGGAGAGCTGAATGAGAGGGAAATTTGCAGCTTTAAGGAGCTCTATACATGGGCACTTACTGGAAGAAAATCAGCATTTTATGTGTCCTGTGGTTCATCTATCACTAGTAATTCATTTTACAATGCATTAACTGACCTAAGCCTATTCCTATTGTGCAACAGACAATCCTTCTTTCTTGCCTTCACTTCCCTACAGTGTGTCAAGGGCCTTAACTTGTTCTTATTGGATTTATATTTTGTCGTGTTTAGAAACTGAGTGTTTAAGGGCTAGTTTTCACAGCAGCAGAGCATATGCAGCAATAAACATCATCTCCAGTTGATTAAGCACCATAGCTGAGTTGTTCAGCTTCCACAGAAGCTGTTTATTGTAAGTATCCTCCAACTCTGAGGACATCATTTTAATTATATTGCATGAGAAGGAGCAAAAACAATAAACCAGAACATTAGAAAAAATTAAAAGATATAATTTTCCTTCCCTGAGAGGGAGATTTCAGTGAAGGTCAGAGTAGATTGGAGGTGTTTGTACAGCTGGGAAGTGTTCTTGAAAGACCATTTCCCAGTACTTTTTTTTTTTACAGAGGCTGCAGAAGACATTAAGGATAGGACAGGCCATTTCAACTGATCTTCTGAGGCCAGACTGTGAAGCTGTTGTGAATCATGCTGGTGATTTCAGAGAAATGTACTGCACAAGCTCACTATTTGTCAGTGCAAATAATGTGTTTCCAGCTTGAGCAGTGGAGTCTGGCCTTGACAGGGTGACAGTAATGGGAGCAGCTTGCTTAGGCTTCCTTGCTATCTGTGCTGAAAGATGTGAGAACATTCATTTCTATTACTGCCATTCTGAATCTTTTCTGGTTCCAGATACCAGCTTGGACATTTGTCTTTCCTGCCATGTGCTTGAGACAGGCAGTGAAGAACTGTAATAATAATAATAATAATAATAATAATAATAATAATAATAATAAAAGGTTTAGCAGGACAGGCATGGGAGGACAATGTCAAAATGAGACTTTTCAAGCACATCAATCTCTTATTTCAGACACATCCCTCACCTTTCTGAGCTGCCAGGTACCCCCAGCACTGTGAGCAGCTGTGGCTGTTCTGGCTGAGCAAGGTTGGGTTTGGCCCTGTACCTTCACTTGACTGGTGCTGAGGGGACCAGCTGTGCCACCTCAGAAGGCAACCTTTTCCTTTTCCTGGTTGTTGTGATTGTCTCCTCTTTTGTAAAACTGCTTAACTGCCAATTAAACCCTGCTTTAAGTTAAGCAGTGCCAGTCCAAGGCTGGCTGATCCTCTAATAACCCACAGCAGAGAGGGCTGTGGCAGTTTCTTCTGTGGAAGTCTGACCTCAGGCCAGGCTTGTCAGGTTATTGGTGCCAGGCTTGTTGAAAGGTTTGTGAACTTTCCAGTAAACCTAGTTCTGAACAATTCCAGGCTGTGTTGGCCAGGTAAAACATTGGCTTCACAAGCTGCAATTTCTGCCTCTTTCCTTCCTGCACAGTGTGCTCTGAACCAAATAAACCCTTACAATTTTCACAGGGATTTCAAAGGTTGCTGGTGCTGGGGCCCTTCAGGGCTGGTGTGAGGTAAAAAAATGGATCCAGTTTGGCATGATCTTCTTTTGAACAGGGATATTTTGCCTGGCTCTAATAACAATGACTGTGAGGCAGTGGGGCAAGATCTGTCAAGAAATGTCACCCAGTGGTGCCTGGTCCTGTGACCAGGCTATGAGAAACACTTTCCTTGTCCTCCCCACACCTTCCCATTGCATTTAATGCTCTTATTCAAAAGCACTCCCTGCAAACACACTCAAATATACGCCACTACTGTCTTTGCAGTGCCCTTTAAAAATCCCCTTTATTGCAAATCTTGTTCAGTACAAAGCTGCTGGAGGCCTGTGAATTTGCCTCTCCTGAGACAAGAGTATTACCAAAGTGAGAATCCAATATTTTTCGGAGGGCTGCAATCATCTCTGCTGCTATAGGCCCCACAGCGAAAGAGCCTGCTCTGTGATCACAAACAATACAAACAAGAACAGCCTGCAGTCACATTACTTAATGCCAGCAATTTTTGCTACTTCTATAAATCTGTCTTCTACCAGCAGCTAAACGATGCTGATGTTGACAACATTATTTACTCCTTGATGTTTGAAGAGTTGCTCTTTCTCTAGCCACTGGTGCAAGCATTTTGAGAATGGCGTCCTAACTTGGAGAGAAGCAGAAAAGGAAATGGTGCCTCTCCAAGTAACACAGCTGCGGCTTTTTGCAAAGGCGTGAAGACCCTTCAGAAGAAGGACACAGCTCAATTCCCACCCCAAGTACTGCAATTTGTTTGTGGGAATTGCAGGAAGAGCTGGAAGAGCTTCTAAACTCGTCACCAAATGCACTGAACAAGGTGGTGTTGACTAAAACTGGTCCTAATCCTGATACTAGTGGATTTTCTGTTCACCCTCCTCCACTAGAAGTGCCCATCATTCCTGACTGCTCCTTTTACACCTTTGCCACCAAGCTGTCCCTCTGATTTGCTAGATCTGGTTTGCAGTTTTCGATTTGTCTAAAGAACATCAGGTATGCTGGGATATTGCTATATGCAGAGCAGTTATGGGAAAACACCTTATAGTGAAAACAAAAGAGAGTTTGTGGTCTCCGAAGATTCCTCATTATTTTTCCTCCAATGTGGAGAAAAGTAGCAAGGCAGCAGCTGGGCTTTGCAGAAACACAAAAGCAAAAAGCAACAACCAGGAGGAAGTTGCAGTGCAGTGACTTTGAGACTCACCATCTTCTCAGGGATGTTTTGTGGCTCAGATGGCTCCACTCCACCCAGAAAACAGGAAGGCAACAAAACCTATAATGCAGAGAGTCTGGGAATCACATATTTTAAGGCTAGAAGGTGATTGTGAATCATTTCATCTCAACTCTTTCATCTTGCCAGCTCACAGAGTGCAGACTTGCACTCCATTACATTGGCACAAGACCCATAACCTTTGTGTGATCATCCTACTTTGCTTTAAAGACTTTGAGTGAAAGACACCTCCACAAAGCTGTAGACAAACAATTTTAGTGGGTAATTGCTCTTGTAAAAAGCAGATCTAATGTTTTTTGTATGTACTCCTTTACCTTTCTTTCTGTCTTTGAATATATTTCTAGCCTTGGGCAGTGACCTCCCTTCAAGTTATTGTTTGACTCTTTTTGTAAGTTTTTTTCTTCATTTCAAATATGTGCATTAGTCCTGATATAGAATACATTAATTAAAAGATTTTAGAACAAAGTTAGTGTTTTCTACTTAAAAAAACCACTTGCTGTAGCTATTTTTTTCTAACAAGTTCTTCCTTCTCTTAACTTAAATAAGCCCATGTGTACAGAGCCAGGGCTGTTGTACTCTTTCCCAGTATTTCCTAAGGAAAACTGCTGGCCACAAAACACTTCACTAAGCTGGTTTGACTTGACCCATATGGCCATTCTTTCAATGATAAGAGTATAAATTTCAAGTTTCTCCTTTCCCTGGGAATTTTCTCTCAGTTAAGAAAAAAATCTTTCTATCTTTCCCTGGACCCAGAGATGCTCTGAAGACATGTAGGAACAATGAAATCCTCATCCTCAGCTGTTTGGATGCATTTTCAGGCTGCATGAATCTTTCTGAATGGTCTCCCACCCATCACATTTTTGTCAAATTTAATGCAAAACTTCTAATTTTTCTATTCATACAACACCTTTTTTGCTACTGTTTATCACAATTTCATCATGCAATCTAAAGTCTCCTATAAATGCTGCAGGAATCTGCTGAACTTGTGATTTTATTGTCTGCATTGCTTTCTTCCTTTTTGCAGCAAGTTGAGTGAAAATTCTCTCATGTTCCTCATCACAGCTACACTGCTTTTGGTGTGTGCCACTGCCAAGAACAAAGCTGTAGCACTTAATAACAGAATTTTGTCATAGTCCTTATCTCTGGAAGCTACTCCAGTTTATCATTTTAATAGCAAATGGAGTGTTTTACAGAGTTGCCTGATAAAAGATCCCATAAGCATCTCTTTAGGGTTCTATTCTTCTCTTTTCCTCTCTCTTCAGCCAGAGCTTTCAGGGACTCTGACTTCCCCCACATCTTTTTAAGGCCAAGGTCAAGCCGAGTGAAAGCTGCTGTGGGACACCTCAGGTGTCAGACGTATGACAGAGCTTTGAGACAAAGCAATAAAGCAGAGTACAAAGGGTCTACAATGAACTAACAATGTCACGGTGATGAAGAAACAAAAGATGATGGGCTCTGGTGAAAAAATCCACTGCCAGTGTGCATTGTAGTTCAGGCTCCAGCCAGCTGGAATGGAGAAGAGAATGAAGGTTGTTTCTGTCTAATTTTACTACCCTTATTTCTGTTTCATAGAATGAAACAATCAGCTGTGATTTGTGTATGTTCTTCACCCAGGCAGGTTTCAAAAACCAAGGAAAACCTCATTTAAGTGGATGCATAGAGAAACAGCCCAGCAGCTACCAGTAAACAAATGACCAATTCACATTTAGAGTGCCCACCCATCCTGTGTTGTGGAGGATGTCCTTTAGCTGCTATGTCATGTCCCTTACACAGTAATAAATGGTTAAATACATTTCTGATAAGGTGCAAAGTGTTGCTCCAATCTGTAACAGGAAAACAGCCATGTCAGGGGCTCCAAGGAGCATGAGACATCCTGAAGTGAAGCCTGGCAAATCAGTTTTGGGGTTGTGTTTGTGGGGGGAAATTACTGAGATTGCTTCTGAAACAGGGATGGTGGCTGTGCTGGTGAGCATTAACCTGCAGTGGGGGAGGTGAAATAAGAGATGATTGATGGGCTAAAGGGAAACACAATTTTGCGTGAGAAAAGGTCTGCAGTGCATATGGGAATTTAGGGGCAGTGTAGTACCTGGTTTGGAAAATTGTGTTGTCTGTAGTTAATAAGGTGTGGATTTTTTGAGCTGAGATTTGCTTTGGTTTAGAACTTTCCCTTATTTCAAATCCAAGGGGTTGGAATTCATGCTAAGTAGGGAAAGGATTGAGCCATGCAAACGTGGACAACATCAACCTCCATGATGACTTTGTGAAGCTCTCAGGCCACGGACAACCACAGCCTAAAGTTGCTGTCATTGACTTGCAGAGTTCAACTTGCTACAGGCCATGTCCTAGAAGTGTGGGTCCAACCTTGTCCTGGGAACCTGAGCTTCCAAACATGGGCCACAGCTGAGTGTTACAAGTGTTTCCTACAGTCTGGTACAGAATGAAAAAGAGAGAAAGAACTTGTTGCCTTACAGTGTAAAAAATGCATTGAATATTAGTAATGAATGAATGGATGAAGGGTTTCCATCAATAAAATCTACTGAGATGAAAACATCAGCACTTATTTCTCAGGTTTTGTGAAGGGTGTGTGTTCAGATGAGTCTGAAATGCTTCTAATTAATGTTATCAAAAGTGTGACATTTAATTAACTCAGTAACACATTCAGCCTAATGATAACACATTTTGATTCACCACAGGCAGCACTGAGCTCTCCTGAGCAACTCCAAAGGTGGGGAGGACTGGGGCAAGGAGGAGAGCAGGAGTGCACAGAGATACACTTTTTGCTGCAGGAAGGCAGAGTGGCAAGAGAGCTGATTATGTTGTCAATCCCCATCTCACATCAGAGAGACATTCATGAGTTCAGAATATCTGTTATCAGATATTTATAACAATAATCTATTTTCCCAGGCTTAATTATTGTAGAAGTCATTTGCCACTGGAAGGAATAACAACAGGGTGCATTAGTTTTGTATTCTCGAGTCAGATCTGGTCAATGAAACGGTGCCTTTTTGACATTGAAACCTATTGCAAACATTTTCTAAAACTGAATCAGCAAATGAATTTTTTTTTTTTAAATTTGAAATTGAAATTTCTGCTGTGTCATTCAGCTGATCAATAAGGAGTTATCCAGAAGAAGTAATGCAAGTGGGAGGGAGAGAGAACCCCACCTCCGCTGCGCTGTTGCTCCTGGTTTTGCTAAGTGTGTAACTGATTAGTCAGGTAGCAGCATGAAATTTCTTTCTCCACAATATTTATGTAAATTTAAATGCTTTTCAGAGACATCTTACTTAGTTTAAATAAATAAATAAAATGAACTAAGATGAATGGGGACTATGCTTAAGCATCCTATAGATATTTGATCACATGGGATGCTTCTGCGTCTCAGAACTACAATGAAAATATGCCATTGGCCCTTTAACTTTTTTAGGACTGACTCTCCCACGCTCAATCTATGACATGAGTTCTTAAGTGCTCTCAGAAATAGCAACAATAATTTGTTCTGTGTGCAACCTGCCCAGCTGGATGAGGTAAAGAAGCTCACGAGTGAAAGAGAAGTTTTCTGAAGGTGTTTTTGATGACTCACTCTTCATTGCAGGAAAGCTACAGGCAGGAATGAAGCTGGGAAGATGGGACTGGAGAAATTATCCAAGAGACCCAAGGACAGAGCCGGGGGGGATGCAGCTGAGCAAAGATCAGCACAAGGAGTATGGCAAGCCACAAGTTCACAGATGTTGTGCCTATCAGGTGTGTTTGGTGGCAACTCATTAATCCATGCCCTTGGAGATTCAGGTCTGCAACTTTTCCCTGACTAAAACTCAGCCTCCGTGGGTTTCTGTTTGTATCAGTTAGGAGTGGCTTCAGATTTTAGGTGGGACATCAGGCTGTCAGTCAGGCCAGTGCTGTTCCCATCTCATAAACGGGTGCTAAGGGTTTGAGGGTGAACGGGCTGAGGAGGACATGGCTGGGTCCATCCACAGGAGCTGACCCTGGCAGCTGTTCCAAGCCATGGGCTGCATCATGGGAGGTGGACGGTGACTTATTACTCCTTCAAGGAATTTTATGTGCATAGTAACAGGCAGAGGAGGACCGCAGTGTCCCTGCAGCAGGACCATCATGGCAATTACTGCCAGGGTTACACTTCCACGGCAGAAGTATGCATGTTAAAAAGGGGGCTGTGCATGGGGACGAGACCCACGGACATTCTGGCATGTGAGAAATTAGTTGAAGGACCGCAAACAATGGAGCCAAGGTCCCTTCCCGAAGATGTATGAGGGGGTGCTGGATGCCTGGAATCTCATTGTTGTGGGGGTTTTGTTCTTCCTTCTTTTTCCTTCTTTCCTTGCATGCAAGCGGGAAAGGGGCGGGGAAGGAGGGCGGGAGTCGCTCCACTGCCGTGCTGGGTGCCAGGCTCGCTACTGCAGTACCGTACTCAATATTCTGATCACCTTGCAAGTCAAGGAGCCTTGTGGAGCCTGCAGTGGTGTCAGAGTGAAAAACGAGCCACGCCATCACGCTTGGCCAGGCGGTGGCTGCCTGCCCGCAGCGAGTGCCAGCCTGCAGCGTCTTCCTTTGACAGAAACCCACTCTGAACGGGGTGGTGGGCTGGTGTCCGGCGTTTTGCTTTTGTTCGTGTTTATAACACTATTTCCCAGCACATTTAAATGAGAGGTTTCACTGCAGTGGTTCACAATGCCGGGGGCTTGAACTCCTTGTCTCTTAGGAGTCTTGGATGCCTCCCACGGTTTGGCAGTCATTTGTGAAGAGGTAGGAAGGAGTGGGCTTGGCTGAATGTGGTTTTGGATGTGTTTTCTTCTCCCTCTGTTGCTGTTTGACATGGAGTGAGCTGGAGGAGGCAGTTCCCCGCAGTGAAAGGCAGAAGGAATGCACCAGTGTTTGTGTACGTATCCATGTGTGGAGCGAGGAGCTGGCTTTTCCATAGGGAGGAATTGCAGTGGTGAGAGTTACCCAGACCCCTGGGTGCTGCTAACCCAAGCCATTGTCTTTTATTTTATTTATTGTTCATGGCAAAGGCATTGCCTAGGCAACCATGATGCTTCTCCACTCTTGACTGGCGCATTCTGCGTCATTGGGGTGGGACACAGAGCAGCCGAAGGAGCAGGACAAGTGCTGCTGCTTGGCTCAAGGCACTCAGAGACTGACAGTGCTGGTTAGAGGCAACTGCACATCAGGAAAATGCTGCTCAGGGTTTTTCCTGTGCTGCTCTGTCACTTCACTCAGAAGAAGCGTGCAGCATCTCCTTGTTATCCCAGGGCTGGTCCATCTACTCATGGCTCGGTTGGGTGCTTCGGTTGCAGTCTGCTGTTCCCCCTGGCATTTTGGTCATGACATCTAATCTCTGCAGTGCTCACACAAATAGTTCTTCGCTTGCAGCAGCCTCCAGCCTGCCAAGATGACTTTGTGCCACCGCCAGGGAGGGAGGCAGAGGGAGTGACTGGTTGCCTGTTAGGTTACACGTTCCATTCCCAGCGCCTTTCCTATCAGCGCAGCTGCTAGAATGAAAATCATTCCTTCCCTCGTGGCTAGAGAACTGCCCAGTTATGAAGGCTTGTGATGGTAACTTCAGGGCTGACCCACAAATAAAATGATCCAATTGCTCATCCAGCCCTGGAGAACAAGGAAATAACACCCTCTGGGAGCTGTATCAACATCAGCATGACCACCCTGCATGGAGACTCTCCTTTATGTCTGTCCTCTGAGCTTAGGACAAGGTTCCCAGTGTGGAGGGAAGAAGCCCTCAATAAAATTAATTTCCATCATGACCAGAGAAGTGCAAGAGTTTCTATTTGCACAAGGCACAAACACAATTATATCCTGAATATGGAAGCCATCTACCAGCTTGTGGTGAGACCTGCTTTGATCTGCTCAGGAAATTCCAGGGTGGATGTCTGTCTGTCTGTTAATCCATCTATCATTTAGAGAGGGAAAGAAAGAAAGGAGAGAAAGAAGGAAAGAAGGAGAGGGAGAAAGAAATAAAGAAAGAGAAACTGCTTATTATTTCTTTAGCTGCAAGTCCCTGGAAATCATTCTGCATACTAGTTTATTACAAGTGGCTTAGGCTAATGGAACTGTGATGATGTGGAGTCATGAGGCAAGGAATATTTTATTAAAAATGTGTTGACATTATAGCTAACCATTCAAACTTGCTATCCATTCCTGTCTTGAGATAGAACGAAAGGTGGTGTAAAAGTTTTGCTGCTCAGTGTACAGGTCACATACAAATCAGCATTCTGGCAAAAGAATACAAAATGTTCCACAATGTGGAATTGCTCTCATGAGGACATTCTGAATGACCCGTTCAGATGCATTTCTTCTTAGAACATCCCCTTGGGTCCAAGCATATAGTCAAAATGTTTTGAATTTTTAAAGCTCTTGCACAGTTTTGGGGTTTCTTCCTGTGAATTTTTTATCTTGCCTTTTTTTTTTTTTTTTTTTTTTTTCTGCATGTTCACCATTTTTCTACCATCCTATGGTGGTATCAGCTCAGAAAATCTTCCTGCAGGGTTGTTTCTAAATCAGTGTTTCATAGTTTTCTTGTTCTCCAAACTGCTGTGCTACCAAGAAATTCATGCCTCTTTCAATTAAGTATTTATGGAAAGGGGACGATAAGACACTATCTAACAGAGAGTGGTTAGAAGTGACAAATTTTTAGTTTTGAGTGAGAAGAATGAAGGAGAATCTTATGCTGATAACAGAATTTTTTTGGAGGTGATGGTGAAACCTGTTCAGAAATACTTGGTTTGGTCTCTCTGAAATATTTGATTTCACCCAAAATATAAAGCTACATTTTATTTTAGGTCTTTAAGTGCAATTTTAATTTTTATTGATGCTCCCATACTCTGGCTCCAAAATAAAATCAAGTATATTTATATAATGTTGAATTGAAATGTACCACAAATTTCTAAACAATACTTTTTGGGGCAATAAATACTGAATTAAAATATTACAACAGTGGAGAAATAAATGACCTTTTTTTCCATTCACTGAAAATCATTCCCTGAGTCTGCCAGGAACCATCATAAATTATGCACTTCCCTCTTCAGGGGAGCTAGTTTTAGGCATAGGTTTTGCAGCAGTTGTGTGGTTTTGCCCCATCTGCTCCCAGGGATGGAGAGTTTGTATCGTGATTTCCATGGCTGGCTGAAATGTTTCTGTACCCAGGGAGGTTGGAGCGAGGCAGGAGCCATAGCCAGCCCTGATCCAGAGCATCGCTGGCGCTGGGCACACAGCACTCAAAGTGATCTTGTCACAACAGGCTGCTCAAAATTTGTCCTGATGAGAATTTCCTGGAACTGACAGGAATCCCTTGAGGGGGAAAGAAGGATGACTGGAAGAGTGCCAGGGAGGTGCTGCTTTCTCAGGTGGATGGAAGCATGTCCTCCACGTGTGGCTACTGACACTGGTGATTCTTCTGACCCTAATTATAGCCCTGATGCTGGGCTTAAGGCCAAAGGAACACCCTCAGCTATTAGAAAGTGTGATCCCCCTCTTCCCACCCATGTTTCTACATGAGAAGAGAGTAGGGGATTCTTCCTGATCCAGGAAGATGTATATTTAAATGATGTCCCATTCCTGATTGAGCACTGGCCAGCACCAAGTAAAAAATGGTATTCCCTTCTAGATTTAATTTTCTTCTGTTTTTTTTTTTTTAATCTCACCCCACAGCAAATGAGTGAAGTGAACTGCACAGACAGGTCCAAATTAGTAACTGGCTGGAAGCGTGCCCAGGGGCAGCAAGCACCCGAGGGGATGGGGAGGTGGTGTTAGGCGTGGACGTGGAGCCCAGCTCCCAAGGTGAAGCTGCCCTTCCGAGTGCAGGCAGGCTGTATGTGAGATCAACACCTCCTCCTTGTTGGGAGTCTTGTGCTTCAGTGTACTAGTTTGAAAGCAAACCAGTGGGAGGCACCAAGTCAGAATAACAATTTAATGGAGAAATTAAAAAAAAGGAAAAAAAAACCTAAAAGAAAACACTGGTTCAAACTGAAACAGTCAAGATACAACCCTGTTAGGCAGGGTGGTGGTAGCAGTCTGGTAGAATGGTGGCTGCAGTCCTCTGAAGCGGTGATCCTGTAGAAAAAGGGTCTGCTCTTCCTCCAAAAGTCCAGTGGTGGCTGTATAGCTCCTGTCCTCTGGAAATCCAGTGGAAGGGCTGTCTCTGGTGTTCAGAGTCCCAGATTATATCCACGATGGGATGCTTGGTTCCTCCCTCTGGGTGGAGCATCTCACAATGGGGTAATGAGTCATGAGGCCAAGTGTTGATTAGGCTCATTAACAGAAGATAGTCCGGAGGGAGTTATCTCTGAGTCAGGTGGCAGGACAATGATGGGCAATTAACAGAAAGACAGTCTGGGGGGAGGAGGCAAGGAAACACTGCCCCACCTGGTTTCAACAGCTCCTGAGGATGGTAATAGAATACACTGCAACCCAGGACATTCAGCCTTGCTCCAGCCCTGCTTTTGACCCTTTTGCTTCACTGGGTTGTAGGGCTGATGGGAGGGAAGCAAAGCTAATGAGCAATGTAATTGTCAGATATTTTGTGAAGAAGGCTACTCCACCACCTCAAATATATCCAGTTTCCTCTGTACCTGTAGCTCTCCAGACACTTGATCATTTAATTATTCCTCTCTGGCAGGTGCAGGGCCCCCCTCTAGTGACAAATGATTTACTGACTCATGTGACTTGTATTCAGTATGTAAGTTCAGACTGTAGCCTCAGCTCCATCCCCTGGGCTCTGCTCCAGCGATGCAAGAAGGAGAGGGAGCTGATCTAAAGAGTTAAAGAGGGTTCTTCTTGCATAATGAACAGAAAACTGGAAGGGAACATCCAGGCCAGTCTGCAATCCAATAAACCTGAGTGTCAGAATCCCAAAAAACTGGTTGTGAGCAGCACAAACCACAACAGCCTGGTAGCTGCTCTGGTCAGTATGCCCAGGATGATGACCAGAGGTATGGGAAGGGTGTAAAGATGACCCAAGTATCACTCTAGAACATCTTTCCCATTCAAGTTGCCTTAAAAAATATTGAATTTTGTTCTATGAGGAATTTCACGTCCAGTTGCCTCCCTGACTCTTCAGAAGCAGGGAAGTTGGTAGCTCTGGTGCAATTGTGGTAATGGGGAAATCTATAGACTCGTAAAGTGAAGTGTTCCATTTACCTCTGGACCATCCCATGGAAGGACATGGATCATTCCATCAGGAAGGTGGCTCCAGAGGGCTTTTGGGAAGGCTATCTATGTGCCCTCTTGACAAAAACTAGCAGAGAAGCACTTGAGAAACCGTCTACACGGAAAAATACAGCGCCAGCATTTGGTCATGTTGCTTTTAGGAGGTGACAGTGAGATGTGGGCAGGGTTCCTGCTACTGCATTGTGAAACCTCACCTGAGCTGTGCTGTTGCTTTATTCTGCATTTCTCTTGGGCTACCAGGCAAACACCAGGCTGCTGTCAGGCTCCATGGGCTGGCGTGATCCATCTCCATCATGTCCATGCTGCTGCTGCTGCTGCTGCTGCAGAGAACTGCACTCCCCTAAAACCTCCACAGCTGCTGCCATGACCGACAGCAGCAGTGCACCGTGGCTGGGAGCTGAGCAGCCTT
Organism: Corvus hawaiiensis; assembly: GCF_020740725.1. Classification (NCBI taxonomy): domain Eukaryota; kingdom Metazoa; phylum Chordata; class Aves; order Passeriformes; family Corvidae; genus Corvus; species Corvus hawaiiensis. The sequence goes on along the minus strand of NC_063227.1, from coordinate 6,423,264 downwards.
CTGGGACAGACACTGCCCTGCTTTGGGTGATTCATGCCTGAATAATGTCCTTTCACTTCCAGAGAGAGGTGGTGTGACAGGCGCGCGCTCCATGCGTTCCGACAGGGAACCTCTACATCAGCCGTGCCAGGGAATTTGAGCAGATCTGGGGCTCCAGTTCCCTTCCAAATGTGACAGGGCTGTGTAAATAAATAATCCCAATCTACATAATTATCTCTTTTTCAGGAAGTCATCACATAAATCAGGCTGATATCAAGGGATGCTGCATGTGGAATTCATGCATCCAAAGCCGGGCTCTCCTCGGCCTCGCTGCCTGGGCGCTTTGAGAAGGGTGAGATTTTGTGCGCTCTTGAACATCACAGATTTTCTTCTGAGGAAGATCAAATGCTTGTATCATTTTCACCAGAAAAATGCTATCCACGGCAGACTTCCAGTGGTGATTGAAAGTGTGAATTCTCATGCAAACAGATTCCTTTGCATACAGTCATCTGGGAACTGGGCCTTTGATTTTCATTTATTATTCTCCCTGGCAGCATGTTCAGTCAGTATGCAGATTTCCTCCTTCATTCAATTTTCAGTGGGCAAGAAGACTACAATTAGTCATATTATCATCAATGTGAATGAAAGGGAAACACTGAACTGGATCTTTACGAGCCTGCATTTGCGGCGAGATGATGCAGATTCATTACACATGAGTAAGGTATTAAGAAAGAGCTTCAGGCTGACTGCACTTGGCTCCTTACTTTCTCCCTCCTTTGTGGACCTTCTTGTCTTTTGCTGCTATTCCAGACCTTCTCACCAGGTCAGCCTAGACAGGAGAAAGGCTGGATGGGACAGACTTGTACCTTGCAGAACTGATGAGGACAAATAACACAGAAAGCTGGCTGGAGAAGCAGCCAGAGGGTTGCTGAGGAGAGACCACTGCAAGCCAGGCCTAAGTGTGTTTCCAAAGATGCCTCCCACCTGAGCCTTGCTGATCTGGGACCTACGTGCCAAAGCACACAGCTCAGAAGCTGGTTGTGCTGCAAGACAGGAGATAAGCACAACAGGCAAGGGGATAAAGATACACATTTTACAAGCAGGATTTTTAGGGATGGAGTAAGGAACTATGTTTTCTTTTCTCATGAACTCATTTCACAGGGTTTGGATTGAATTAGCTGTGTTGAAAGGAGGATTCAGATTTGTGGAATTTGTCTCCGTGCTCCCTTGCATGCTATCAGAGCTAATTTAGGTGTTGTGTGTACTTGCATTGCTCTGAAGGTGTTGAGATCTCTAGGGCACATATTCACATGCTAGAACTGATTCTGATGCCTCATTTGGTTAGAAAAAAATTGTAATTTCCCTGATTTATAAGAAGAATGGGGATTTGGGAGTTGACCGGAGTGTTGTGCCATGCTTATATTTCCATGCTGTTAATAAATCAGAGAGAAAAAGAAATTAAAGACAGATATTTTCTGCTTCCCTCATGCTGAAACGTTATTAATTTACCAGATAAATTCATTTGGGATAACCTTGTAATTTCCTCAGCTTCATATGGTGACATTTCCATGGCTTAGCAAGTCCTCTGGCAGCAGCGTGCTCTGACTCCACATATTGGTGAGGATCCTCAAGGTGCAGATTAGCTGAGTCTCTCCAGCCCTGCACGAGGCCACAGGGATACAGCACAACTTCACAGAAATCAGAGCAAAGAAACGTTATTTTTCCACAAGCAACCACACATGGGAGTCAAGCATTTTGCGTGGCTTCTCTGAAGGCTAACAAGGAATATCTGAGGGCTGCATGCTCAGTAACCCCAGTGCAACCCAGCTGTTCCCAACACATCCCTGCCTTCCTGGTTTTGTGAAACATGTGGGATGCCCATGCCTTTGGGACTGAGCCACTGGGGTGAAATGGGCAGAGCAGACACACACATGGAACATGACTGCAGGACTCTTGTTCTGTTAGGAAACCAGGCAAAATGAGGCTTCACTTCCAGCAGGAAACTGCTGCTTTGACTTCTAGCTGTCCTTGTTTTATGGACCCCTTTCTCCTCACCAGGATCCTCTCCCAAGCTCCCTTTTTTTTGTTTTTCCTCTTCTCTTTCTACATTTTGGTTCCTATTTCAGTTTCCTGGTGTGATGTTTATTGCAGTAATGAATGCAGGGAGTCACGTGGCTGGTGGCAGGTACTGACCCTCCTGTCATCACACTGCTGCTGTCCCCCCAGCCTGACAAACCCAGCTGCTCTGCTGGCAGTCTGTGAGCCTGACACTGATGGTTTGCCTCAGTTTGGCATTGTGGTGTGCTCTCCCTACTCTAATTTGGATGGTTTTGCAACCATCCCTGATGAATTCTGTAAAATTTGGACTGCTAACTCATTAAAGTATAGCTTTTAATCAGTAGGTTCTTCATCCCTCCCTTTTGCCTTAGCTGCTAATACTGTAAGCTATTTAAACAGTGGAATTGCAGAGCTATTGTCTGAAACTCTAGGTGTTCCAATTAATTAATGTGAATAGAAATTATACTAACCAATCTCACCCTGGTGCTAGGGCATTTGACTGTATCAGGAGACCACTCATTGTATATTTCCTATTTTAATTTCATATTTGGATATGTAAGAGGCCGTGGAGTGAGTCTCTGAAGATGAGTCCTGGAGAAGCCTGCACGTCTGGATGATTGCTATGTTTAACCTGTTCTTCTGGCCATGGAGGAATCGAATCTCTGCTCCTCAGCTGGTGTGAGGAACCTGTTTTCATCCCTTATGCTTACCCAGTGCTTCCCAAATTCGATCTCTTGCACCTTCTGTTACTCTGACGAGGGTGAATATTCCCAAGCATAAGATCTGTGGACATTCAGCTGAAAGTAAATAAGATGTGGGGTGCTTTTTCCACCAGAATCCTTTGACCGGGCCATGCCAAATCTCACGATGAAGTGTGAACGATCCCTCCCTTTCACTGCTGAGTTTGTCCGAGATAGACCATGTCATCAGCACTGATCCATAGCATTTGCATTGTCTCAGCTGCACTTGTGGATGGGGGATGTTTAGCTGGGAGAAGGTATTTCCTCTCACAGTACTGTGTGAACACTGGCCAGCAATCAGACGTCTTGTGCAGATAAGGGCTAATTCCTTCTATTTTCAGAGACCAGAGACACAAAGGGAACAGCAGACAGAATTTGCTAAGCCAGTATCTGAGGGAAACAACCTTCCCATCCTCTGGCAATGAACAAATTAGGCCTGTAGTCATGCACATGTAAATCTTTTAATCTCACACCCCGCACACTCCCCAGCACACTCCCCATCCTGGGCCTGCCTGCTCCCTCCTCCCTTTCTTTCTTCCACATCTCCATCTTCAGCCTCTTCCCTCCTGCCAATCAGCTGTCCCTAAGTCCATGGGAGTTGTTGCAGCAGGGTTCTGTGTGCCAGGAAAGATTATTCTTGCCTGGTTGCCAGGTCTCCTGCTCTTGCTCTGGCACGCAGATAAAATGTTAATAGGGCCGAATGTATTTGACACTAAGGGTGAAACAGGCATGGAGCCTCTTGCCATCCATCTAGCAGCTGCACTGGCTGGGTCCTTCCAGTTCAGTTTTGCTTGCTAAAGAGGACCTGATGGGGGACTTTCAGGTTTGACCGAAGCCAGGGATTACATCTGCCTTGTGGCAGGAAGCTTAAGCAATGTCACCTGCTTGCTGATGGGTACGCACAGAGGAAATTATTTTGTAAGGACAAGCCTGGAATTCTTTTTGCTGGACCTGCTGATATGGATGTGGGAAGATCTGAAGTAGGTTAAAATGTGTTCTGTATTCAACTCTGATGATTTTTGCAAGTGTTGAGGCTTCCCAGCAAGGCTGAGTGTTGGCTGAGGTCGGCCCAAGTACAGGACAGAAGTCGGGATCCACCATTCCTCACAGCACAGTTTGGGGCAGGAAGAAGCTGCTGCTCAGGTTCAGCCAGCCAAGTCTCTCCAGGTCTTGCCAAAGAAGAAGGTCAGAACTTTTCCTACATTTGATGTGGCCAGCAAAGCAGAAGGACAATGTTCTTAATTAAGCCCTGGTGAGAGTGTCTCTGCATCTTGACTGATAGGATTGCGTTGCTTTCATTGTTTTCTCTTAAGGTGAATTCCAGCCTGAAACATATCTGGCTGAAGATTGTTTCCTTTTAAAGTTCCTAATGGAGAACTTCCTCTGTAAATTCTAAAAGTAGGTTATATTTTGGCTTTGGCAACTCCCTTTGCTAAGTCAGGAATGGTCTCATTCCAACCACAGAAGCAGATAGAAATCTGAGGAGAGGGCAGACAAAGAAGGTGCTGCCTCTTGAGCAAGGAAGGTTGGGGGATCTGAACTGACCTGATTATCCACCTTTCACAGCTTCTGGTAAAAGCCTGATAATCTATCTTCACAGTGGAAAAATAGTGTCATCATCCCTGATGGATTATTCCCTTCCACTGGTGTAAAGTGGGGAGGGATGAAACCTCTGAGGTGTGGGACTGGTTGTTGCTGGCCAGAGGTTTGCTACGGCCTGTACACACCTGGAGCATGTCCTACAGGCATGGTAATTCCAGGTGACCAAAGCTTTGGTCCGGTGCAGAAATACAAGCCCAGTAACTGTGTTTTTCTGCAGAGTAGCAAATAATTTTGTTCCTCAGATGCACATGCCGGACCACTTTTCATTGATAATTATGATGCACTCGAGGGAAGGAGTCTTTTAATGGGGAAATGCATTTTTTTTCAGACAGCATGCAGTTTCTCTCTTCCTTCCCTCCCCCTCAACAGTATGCAATAAACTCATCATAAGATTTATTAATGAACTGTCATGGTGATTTCCTTGAGTATCTTATTTAGCTGGAAATTACTCTAGGGACCATACCCTGTATATGCTGAAATCAGTGGAAAATTCGCACCTACTTCAAAAAACTGTAGGTAAGACCCGTGAGTAATTAGGGAAAAACAAGAGCTCAGATGGTACCATGGGCTGGGGGACAAGCAGTGTTCTAGCAGGGAGTGAGGAGAAGCTTGGATACAGCTTATTAATAACATCATGATCTCCAGAGGGTCTCCTGCCCTGTGTCCAGTGCAATCACAAAGCAAAAACTCAGAAGAGTCTTGGCCTAGAGCAGGCAGATACTGGTGATGATTGTGGCCTGGCTTACAATAACTCGAGTGAGTAGGGATCTTCCCTGGGAATACTGTAATTGAAGTATTTCTCATTTGGTTCAGCAAGAAAGAGACAATATTTAACATGTTAACCTATTAACATCCGCTTAAGCATTGCTAAGGGACAGTGCCAGAACTCTGAGCTCTTAAAATGCTGCCCAGGTTGCTTCTGAGCTTTCAGGATTGATCTGAAAAGGTTGGCAGAAGTGAATCTCTAACACTTGCTGCCATTAAAAAGTGTCATTCTGGGATGCAGGGAGAATAGGAATGATGTATATGGTCAGGAATGAGCTTCAGGAGGTGACAGGAAAGGCAAGCAGCAGCTGCAGGTGGCAGTAGTCTTTGTTTTAGAAAATCCTCTCCTCCCTTCTCCCCTCTGACTGATTTAGCACGTTTGAAGGAATTACTCACAGAGCAAGTGCGAGCAGTGTGGTTTGGTTGCTGGATCCCAGGAGGATGATGAGCTGTGCCTTTGCAAGTGTGAGCATTTTGAGCCTGGTGCTCCTGTGCTCAGGGACTGCACAGGGCTGCTGTGGTGTCTGGGGACACAGCTGTACACCTCGGTGTGCTGATGCCATCGGCCACCCTGGGGAGCGTGTGGGGCTCAGCCTCGTGGCACAAGCTCTCCTGGTTCTGGAGCAGTGGAGCTGCAGTCAGGGCTTGACTGCTTCTCTAGGAGAGCTGCAGTGTGAGTCTGTGCTGGGTTGTCACTCTTAGTGCTGCCACACACTGAGCACCTGTCCCCTGCTCCTCTAGAGCCACCACATCACCTTTTTTATGTCTTCAAAGCCTCCTGACTCCTCACCATGCATTTTGCCCTGATGACTTTTGGCTCCTTTTAACATTAAATGAGTGTCTTGCTTTCAGAGGTCTTTGAGTGTTGATAGTTGAGGAAGATCAGCAGCCCACCAGTACTCTGGGAGGAAGAGCACATTCCCTCTCTCACATTCCCACTCCTTGGGAGATCTCTGGATCTGTTTTTGGTATAAAGTGTTTGGGAACAGTGTTTATAGGGAAGCCAATTCCCCCTAGAATGGACACAGGACTGTTGCTACTTTATCACTGAGAGTACCCAGGTGTAATTACTTTGAAGTGTAATCACTGAGCAATCAAGAGGCAATATAATTGGTACCTGGATGCAGAATATGTAATTACTGTGTTGTGTAGTGACAGGGTATTTGCCAAGCATATCTTCTGTAGTTACCAAGTAATTTAAGAGAATTTGCATGCTATTTCTTGTCTGAGAGACAGAAAAATATCACCCAGCTGAGATCTCTGCAGAGGACTATAAACTTTCTGCCAGCAGGATTTGTAAGCTTTTCCAAGCAAGCAGTGTTGGAAGAATTTGCTTTCTGCCTTTCCTTTTCTTTCCAATACAAAGGTTCTCTGCCTGCACAATGCTACCAAAGAAAAGTTTCCTTTTATTTCCTGCCATGTGGAACATGTGCGTCAGCCAGGAGATTCATTGGGAAGAGAGATAAATGAAGAGAGAAAAATTCATTTAATGAGAGGGATAAAAAACCACCCCAAACAGCAGGCTTTGAGATGTCAGAGCAAATTGCCCCATCCCCAAGAAAGCTTGAGCTCTGAACATCTCACTGGGGCTTAAAATGTGGGACCTGAGGCAGGAGAAGTGAAGGATGCAGCTCCAACCTGTGTGTCACCAAGTGCAGAGGTGGAACCTGAGCATGCCTTTTGTCCGGAGTGCCGTGAGCTCAAAGGACAGCTTCAGCAGGATTTCTGCTGTACCGCAGTGGGGAACAACAAAATTTATGGCTGTACCTATGCTAATGACCTGCAGAGGCAAAGCAGCCATTTGTTTCACGTAGCCCCTGTTAAAGCACAACAGCATCTTTCCCTTTCCTCTCGGTGGGAGAGTGATTGGTGTTTACAAACTGTCTTTTTCTTTCTGCTTTTGGAAATACCCTGCTCTGGTAAATCATGGAAAGCAGCCTGTTAGAGCTGTGTCCTCATTGACTCGGGATTGGGGGGGCAGGATCAGACAATATACATCACTGAGGTAGCTCTTTTCATCACTTCACTTGGCCTTAATTACATTATATTGCCCTCTCTAGAGAAATCTCCGACACTTTGGGCTTCCATAAAGCAATAGTTTATCTTCTTTTTTGTTAAATAGTAGCTACTCGTTAGGGCAATACAACATGCTGCTTTTCCTTCACCTTCTAATGAGGTTGTGCTCCTGCACATCCTGAGTATAAATAAACCAAGGTTTTGGTATTTTAGCTGTTGAGTTTTTGGCTTTACCTAGGAAAAAAAAAACCACCACCACCGAAACCCAAAAAACAAACCAAAACAAAACAACCTAAACCCCCCCCCCCCCCAAAAAAAAAAACAACCCAGAAAGCAGATATATTAGATATATTCTCTTCTGGTATCTTTTGTTGCTGTTTTGCAGCATTTGATTTTGAAGGAGTTGCTGTTTTGTTACTGATACCTTGCAGCCAATGCTAAAAAGGTGAACCACAGCCACCACATTTTCTGCAAAATGAACTTGTCTAATCCTTTGCATTCAAACCAGCCCTCACCTCTCTATTGATAAATACAGCTTATGCTCCAGTCCCAGGGAATGCAAATACTGTTTGCAGAAATAGTGCTATCCTGGCTACTTCTCATTATCGTGTTTTTATTGCCAGGGATCCTGGAGCTTTTTAGTAGCTACAGAATCAATAATGCTGTGACATTCATACATTTCTCAATGCTACTGTGCATGGTGCAGCATCAAAGTGCTGGTTCTCAGGGGCTCTACCTGATAGTGATACTTGTGTACTCATATAATCCTTTTTATCTATAGTTTACAGATCTTAATTAAGATTTACAATGCTATTGTGAAGTGGATCTTCATGTCTGGGCAGACCAGCACGGCCAGATGCTGGAGAGGAGTATTTCAGAAAAGCTCAGGCTTTTTGTCAAAAGCACTCAGCTCTCACGGCAAGGAACTCCTTGGCAGCCAGGCTGCTTTGCAGGGAAATCTGCCTTTCTCTGAAGCCAGTACTGGAGACAGGGACTGCCACCCTGGAGTCCTGACACCCACCTTTGGTGATAATTCCCTGCTCCACTTGTTCCATTTTTTTGCAACGTTTTCTAAAAATATTTGATTTTTGAGAATCTGTTGCAACCAAGCCTTTAGCTTCCCTCCCCCTCTCAAATCTGTGGAGGTTTTTCTTCCAGACTTTAAAAATAACTAACTCAATAGTTATTTACTAAACAGCAAAAATAACTAAATAAATACAATCAGTTTGATTCACTCTAGCTTCTGGAAGCACTATTCTGGAGACAAGGAGGCTTCCAATTTCCTACATGAGTCATGATGTTCTTGGATTCAACCTATCAAACTATATCAGCAAATCATATTATATAATGTAATATAACAAGACACAACTGCCTGTGTTTAACCTAGAAAAGATTAAAAAACATGTCCTACCATGGTCATTGGGCTGTCCTGGCAAAATTGTCATTCTCTTTTCTGCCCAGCTGCTGCCCCTACTGTCCTCCCCAACCTGCTGTGCTGGAAGAAAAGTGCCATTTTTAGGAACAAAGATCTGAGCAAGTCTGGTAACAGAAAAGCAAGTCCTGCTTGTGCCACTTCCCTGGTTTGGAGGCTGAGTGCTCTAAGGTCGTGTCCAGGGTTTTGTCTTTTATAATGATGAGGAACCAACATCTCCTGGTTGAGAACAGATGCACTCACAGTGATATGGGAGTAGGGGGAGGGAGACTTTTGAACTGCTAGTGCTGCCTTGTTCTCAGTTTACATGTAAAGTAGAAGGAAAAGGGATGTGTAGATGTGATGAAGAGTCATTGTCCTTTTATTCTTCACCTGCACAGAATGAGGGAATTTGGAGTTTTTTAGCTCTGTTTCTGGGTCTTGCACTTGCCTGGTGTAAGGCACAACCCAGAATTAGTCTGGAGAATCTCTGGCAGGGGTTGAACTGGGGATAGGAGCATATTGCTGTTGTTTCTCCTTACCTTGGCCTCTGGGGATGCAGGAGAGGCTCCAAGTCAATATTACAGCCCTGGTATCTGCACCCTTCTACTCAAAACCCCTTAATTGGAATCATCCATTCACCTGGGCAGTATTTACTGACTGGTGGCCAAGAGGAGCATTCCACAGTGTTTCTGAGAGAGGAAAGCTGTGACCAGGGTGCAGCTCCCTGCAGTTTCCTTGTGCTGGCACAAGCCTGGCTGCAAGGGCTTCGTGTTTTTAACCAAAGTCTGAGGATATGGGAATGGAAGGAGAAACAGGCTTCAGTCTTTCAGCTTTCGCATTTCCCCCAGGGATTTCCCCCTTTTCTCTCCCAGAAAGATTTCCCCCTTTTCTCTCCCAGCGAGCAACAGCTCAGGAACAAATTTATTTTAGCACCTGTCCATCCTTTTGTCTCAGGTGTTGGCCTTGGCAGTGAAAAGCATCACGTTTGTTTGAGGGGCAGGCATTAGGCAGGAAGAACAGGAGCCAAGCAAGGCTTGTTTCAAGGGTGATTAGGAAAATTGTGCCTTAGGAATCACAGTCCAAGGGACAAATCACACCGAGCAGCTGGGGCATTAGTGCAATACACGATCAGGCAGGGCTGGAGAGGAAGCAGTGAAAGAGCCTGTCCAGGCTTCTGTTAAGCGTTACAATGATGCACCTCTCTGCAAAGCCATTATGGAGAAATGTCTCAGGAGAGAAGATTTTAATATATTTCAGCATGAGGTAAATGATCCCATGCTGAGAGGAGCTGTCACCCTCTCTGTCCCAGCCTCCACCACGAGCAGCCAGTCCCCAGGCAAAGCCATGGCTAGTCCTTTATGAAATGCAGCATAGACTCCGGCATTAATATTGCTTTGCTACCAGTTACGCTTAAAAAAAAGAAAAAAAGGGGGAAAAAAAGGGGCAAAACTACCAAACAAGCTCTGAGAACAACAGCAGCAGCAGCAAAATCCTCAAGCTGTGCTGGAACAGAAAGTAATTAAGAAATATTTCATATCTCCAAGCGGCCCTGAAATTTTTATTCCTGTGCATGAAGCTCGGTAGGCTCCTCACGGGCGGCGGCTGCTGCTGCTGCGTTTCAGTGCAATAAATCCTGTTGCCTTTGGAGCCTGACAGCCAGCCCAGGATGTGATCAGAAAACCAACAGGCACTCTCTGTAGGTTTATTCCTTGCCTGCATCAAGTCTGCTTATACCAACCAAGCCACTGCTCCAGGTGCAAACCAGTGGGCAAAACGCTGACCTGTCTTTGGGACATAAAGATGAGGAAGGGGGGAGGTGGTGTTAAGAGAAGGGATGTAGAAAGTGGGAATTCAGACAAATAAGCTCCCATTTGCAGTACTTCCAGCCCAAGCCCAAGAGTCTCACCCAGCCTGAGTCCAGCCCGAGTCCAGCCCTAGAAGTATTTATGGCCCTGTGAAGGCTGACAGATCCAGAGTTGAACTTATCTGGAATAAATAATGGTGTGCTTTAATCTCTCTTCCAATGAGCTGTGTCAGTGCATCCCAGACCGTGCAGCCTGAAGGACATAGCTCAGGGCTGTGCCTGGCATGGGGCTGCAGGACCTGGGGCTTGGTGTTGGTGTCCCTGGGTGGCCCTGCCAGCTGTCACCCCGCCTGGGTAAGCTTATCTGAGACCAAATGTCCTGCACAGTTGGCAGCTCCTCTGGGAGGGAGGCAGGGGAATGGACAGTCTGTTTTTCTTTCTCCTATTCTTAATCATAAAAGAAAGTGTTTCTAAAGCTGTAACCCATATTACTGGGTTCTGTTCTAAAGCCATTAACTGCAGGAGAACCTCTAGTTATACCTTTGGATTCAAACTGTTGTCTACAGGCTCAATTCTTGCATGTCTGAATCCTAGGGAATCCTCTTCCTCACCCTCCTTCCCAGCAATCTGAGTCTCCACAAAATTCAGAGAGAACCTTGTGCATCCAGAAGGCTTGTGCTACAACCATCCTACAGAAACCCAACAGAGCAAGTCTCTCCAGCAAAGAGCTGGAGCAGTAACAGTTATTAGCAGCTAAGCCCTTACATGTCACACACCAGGGCAGGGACAAGACCTCTCTGGGGACATGACTGTCTCTGTCTGAACCAGGTGGCTCCTCCAAGCCCTTGCTCATGAGTCAGTTTGCAGTTTGTGAGTTCCATTTTCTTCCTTTTCCTCACGTTTGCCATCAGGTGAAGCAGGATGGATAGGATGTGGGGGAGTGACTCCACCCACTTTTTTGTGTTTCAAATTGGTTTTGAGTATGAGAAAATAAAAACAGTATTATTTTTAATCAAATGCTTCATTCTGACTGCAGCTTTTTACTCCATATTTTTGCAGCTTTTGCAGCCTGGTATAACTAAAATTTTGAAAAGGAAAAGTCATTTTAAGGTGAAAGCCCTTTTTTATTTAGAGCCAATCAAATGGGACTTCACTAATTATTTATTTTCATTAAGGACTTCAGCCAAAACTGAAAGTTTTTCTTTAGGCACTTTCTTGGGTGTTAAAGGCTCATCTTTTTTTCTAAAAATATGAAACTGGAATGGTGCTTGGGTACCTTCACTCTGTGGATGATTTTGTTCCTCTTCAAGTGTCCACAGCATAAAAGAAACACATTGTTGGACCTTGAAAGTTTTCTCGTGAGGTTTTCACTTGAGGAATGCAGAGGAAAGGCAAAGCCCCCAAAGCTCGTGGGAGGTGCTGGTTGAAGGCTGCTTCTCCTGGGTGTGCTGAAAGCTCAGCCCTTCCCTCTGTCCAGCTGCAATGTCCAAACTGTGGCAGCTGCCAGGGACTGGCATGGTCGCAGCTCCCTGGGGACTGCAGGCAGCCACCCTGCTGACAGCTGTCCCCCTTCTATCCCTCAGAACACTGATTCAGGGAAACAAATTAAGTCCATCTCTTTCCTGCTATTTCTAGTCCTTTCTTCTGTATTTTGCCTTCCTTCTTTTTCTCTTTTTCTTTCCCCTTCTCCTTCCATGCATGAACTAATTGACGTCTGATCTATTCAGAGGTTCGGCCCTAAAAAGTAACCTTCACTTAACTGCTCACATAACTTGCCTGTCACTTTTGATAACAGTCAGGGCATCATTTTTGCAAGTGTTCAACAGTAAAATTACTGCTTTGCTCTTGTCAAGCAAATGAGCCCTGAGGCCTGTGTGAGAACCATTAATGATGATGCCACGGCGGGACTGGTGCACTGGGCAGCCTGCAGAAGCACCGCTTCTCAATTCACTGTGCCCCTGCTGAGCAGTTTAGGTTTAATTAACCTGCATTAATGCCTGCTGGGACAGCATTTTCCATGCCTCCTTTTTCAGGGGGTCAAGTGGAGCCGGAGACAGCTGCTGGTGTCTCAGGTGCCCTGCGTACGTGGCTGGGATCCTGGAAATGTTTATGGCTGTGGTGTGGAAATAAACTCGGCTTATTACTCTCATAAAACTGGTGGCTGTAGCCTTAGGCTTTGCCAGACTTGCTGAGCTGCTGGAGAATTACTGACAGAACATAAACCTGCTACAGCGCGTGGTGCTGGGGCACAAGGCTGTGCTGTGAGGTGTTTGTAGGGATGGAGGGCTGCAGAGATCTTGTGGGTGTTTCCATCCTCCAGAAATTGTTTTCCAACTGTATCTATGTGGTCAAGTAATGAAACGTGCTTTCTAATGGGAAAGGACTCTGAGATTGGGCTTTGTGTTGCTGAGTCTGCGCCCAGCCGTTATCGGGAGGGTGAGCATCTACCACAACAGTTGTAATTATAGTTACAAGGCTGCCATTTTACTGATTAGTAACAGGCAGAGGCAGGGGACTGATCCACACCTGACACCGGAGTTCAAGAGGGTTTTGAGATCTTGAAGACAACAGGCAACATAAATCCTATTTCTTTAGAAAACTAAGCTTCAATGGGGCTCTACTGGTTTGAGTACCATTCCTCTTCTGCAGAAAAACATGCAAAGCTTAACTTTATTCTTGTTTCTTTACCATTTATGTGTCCTAGAAGGAATACAAGTCCAAGAATCAGAAACTTGGACAGATCTCCCTGCTTATGAAGTTCAGATGAGACATAGGCTTTGTCATCAACAGTGCTTGCTTGTGTCTTCGTGTGGCTTGATGTGTGAATGAAAGGAATTATGAGTGAAGTGGTCATTAGCAGGTATTTACATAGGTTAATTGCATGGGGTAAGGAAAGATCAATTTGATTTTCAGTGGGGCTACTGATGGAGACATCTTCCTGACAGAGCTTCATGACCCCTTTCCTTGGAATTGAATTATAGTTTTCCGGTCTCAGCAGGCTGTAGCTAAGGATTTAACAAGCTTCTAGGTCATGTCAAACCTTGCTTTTGTAGTTCTGGGTATTTGGTTTTGATGTGCCATGTCTTCTGGGTGCATTTATTGAGTTTACCCTGGTAGTCCAGTGAGGAGATTTCTAAGAGGAGAAATTGCCCTCATTCGCACATATAATGAACTTTAGAATCATAGAATGCTTGGGTTTTAGATGGACCTTAAAGGTCATCTCATTCCAATGCCCCTGCCCATGGAAGGGACACCTTCCACTATCCCAGGGTGCTCCAAGCCCCATCCAACCTGGCCTTGAACTCCAGGGATGGGGCAGCCACAACTTCTGTAGGCAACCTGTGCCAGGACCTCAGTGCCATTCTGGGCCCATGGTGAGTGACTGTGGCAAACTTTGATCAACAAAGATGAACAACAGATGGGTTTAGGGCAACTGAATACTTCCAGTCTATTTAATGGGCATTATCTCATTATTGCTACCAAAGGCCCATGGTCACTGTGTTGCCTGGGCTAAGTGTGAGCAGTTGTAGCTCATCCTGGTTTTCCTGGGCCAAGCACCACCCTACTCTTGGTAAAACCACTCCTGCCACTCGGGCAGGCTGGCTTAGAGCTGGTTCTGTTATGTCTCCATTAGTCTGCCATCTGCCACCTACACCAAACCTCCCCCTGGCCCCAGTCCAGGGCTCTTGCAGGCTTTGCAGATGCTCAAGCACCCCAGTGGCTGCAGGATGGGAGTTTAAATAAAACAGAGCATTGATGTGGAGATGAAATTAATTAATGTCCCTGCTATTAAATTACTGTCTCTAAGGGAAGACTTTTATTTTGCCTCTCAGATGACAGTGTTTCATTAGGGAAAAATACATGAGGTTTGAGAGCTCAAGCTTTGAAACAGTTTATCAGGTTTATTTATAAGTAAGAGTTGCCTCATTTTTCTTGTGACTTTAGGAGAATACAGAGTTTAGCCCTGTATATTTTGAGTAGGGAATTGCTGAGAAAAACCTGTTCCTGTGAACCCCTAAGTTGCAACAGAGTCCTACCCATTTTTTAAAGATCAGTCCCTGACATTCTACACAAATCAGCAGCTGAACACCTCAGTGGGGCAGCCATTCTCTTATCTATCATTTATTTCCAAAAATGTATGGGCAAAGCTGCACACATTGGCTGGGTGACCCTTCCCTGTGTTCTGGCCTTACCTTGCTTCATATGAGAAGTGAATTGCTTTGATTTTGTGAAGGTTTGTATGTTCCTTATTCAGGGCTATAATAAGAAGTGCAGCAAGTAGATGAGAAGTAAGGCAGTAGTTAGGAAAAAACCACTGGAATATGACTTGGAAACCTAAGGGAGAGTTGCAGGCAGAGACAAATGGGTCCACAGTTTTTGCTGCGTACCTGCTGCCCACTGCCCTTCCTGCTGACATTGGCAAACTTCTGTAGCTTGGCATTGCTGAACTGAATCAAAGAACAGCCTTTTGTAGGAGTGGAAAGATCAGGGTAGAGGTGCTACAGTCAGGAAGTACAGCAGCTGCCCATATGACTCCTAACTGCAGCCAGAGCTCTCACTTTCTCACAGTCAGGAGCATTTAAATAAATAAATAGCCTCATAGTAGACATCTCTGCTTTTTTTGTACGAGTTAGATGAATAGAATATCTGCAGAGAATGAAAAAATTTCCCAGTCCTTGGGGTTATTTGATCTGCTAATTATCCATACTTCAGAACCCATTATTCACACTTTCCTGCTTTCCTCCAAGAAATATATTTGGCAGACATCTCTATATATTTTTATAGCTTTCTGTGAGATCAGCAGGAACAAAAGAGAAGAAAAATTCGAGTTGTAAACCATTAATAAAATGCAAATGTGCAACAGTCTTCTTTGTTTGATGTTTGCCAGTAAGCAGATTGAAACAGAGATCTCTGCTGTGTCAATATCCTGAAAGATTGGGGGAAAAAAAAGTTTTTTAGACTTGCCTTTGCCCAGTGAAACAACCAAGGGCAAACTGCAGCTCTGTTTGGAAGCATGTTTGGCACAGGCAGCAATGGTGACTCACATATATTAACAGCAGCAGGGTTTTGGATCCCCTGCACCTTGCTACCACAATGCCAAGCTATTCATCAGCACAAACACTGTCCTGCACACTCTCCTCCAGAAAAAAAGCCAAACTAAGGAGGTCTTGGGATCTCTAATTTATGCCGGGCTTGGTCCAAAACTTGCTGGAAAGATTGACTGAAAAGAGCTGTGGGACTACCTAGAATGGCCCAATGCAGGTGGCAATCAGTCCCCAGTCTATGTATCCCATTCTACACCCTGAACATTTTGCAGCATCATGGAGAAGGTCTCCTTTCGGATGCAAAACTGCTGGTGGAACAAGACAGTGCTACTTTCTGAGAGAGAGCTCACAGCCATGGCAGGGGTTACAGGGATGGAGGTTTGCTGGCTAAGAGAGAAGGGGTCTATATGTCCCAGTGTGTTGGGTTGACCCTGAGTTGATGGACAGTCTTTAAGACCAATTACGCTTCTCACAATTTACATATTTAAACCGCACGGAAAGGCGGGACTTCCCCTTTTTGGTCGGAGCTCGCCTGCTGGAAGGTGGGGGGGCTCCGAGCCTCCCGGCCCCGCTGGGCCGGGCCGGGGCCACTGCCCCTTTCCCCCTTTCCTATCGCTGCGGCACGGACCCTGGGTCACTGAGGGGGACTGTCCCAGAGCCACAGGCAGCTAAAACCAGCCATGGACTGCTCACAGCTAAACCCATCCAGCGCGGCTTCTGGGGACAGGCGGGTCCCTCTCCTCTCCATGCGGAGCCGGCAGAGCCAGCGGGAGCCGGCAGAGCCTCCTGTCTGCAGCCAGCACACTCCGTGCTGAACTGAAGAGGACACCACGCAGCCAGCAGCACAGAGGGAGCGAGGCTTTCCCCACCGTAAAGCCCGAACAAGAACACTCTTCAACATGGCGGCTTCAGAGTCAGAGAGAAAGAGAAGTGAGTCCCGTGGGACGGAGCTGAGCATGGCGACGGGAGAAAAGAGGGCGGTGCCGCGATTCTGGCGCGCAGCTTAAAAGAAACCTTCTTGCATGCCGTGGTAAGAAACTGTAATACCACAAACTGTTTGTCTCTTTAATCCATTTGAAGAACATGGGGGGGGGGTGGAGAATCAACGTGTGCCTATGAAGTTTGTGAAGAGTGCCTATGCCAGGCTATATAGAAGTAGTAAGAGGCTGTTAGAGACTTGTGGTGAAGAAAAGCCTCTGTGTGCAGGCCAAAATAACTTATCCTTAAAAAGATGAATAACCCCATGTGATGGCCCATGTTCTGTAGTGTGAAAGAACTGTGAAATTCTTCATGGGAGAGATGTTCTACACACAGCAGACTGTTTGTTTCCGGGCGGGTCTGCTATTGGTGGCAGTTTGGGAACCACGTGCAACTGAAGGAAAACCCTTTTTTCCTTAAGCATAAGAGAGAGACTTTTCAAGAACTGCAACACTGACTAACATCCCATGTTCTGTTATCCCTTGTGTGAGCTGGATAAAAGGAGAGAAGTGCTGGAAAGAGGGAGGGGGGGGAATTTACTTTAATTTTGTTTTGTTGTTTTCTCTTTACTTTTAATTCTGTTAGTAATAAAGCTCTTTCATTGTACTGCAACTGTTTAAGGTTTGTGCCTGCTTTGCTTTTCTCCTAATTCTTATCTCACAGAAGGAAAATAAGTAAATAATGAATATTTTGAATCAAAACCACTACATTTAATTAGTGTTTCCGCCCGGTTTCAAACTCAACCCGCTACACCCAGTTTCCTTTTTGGACACGTTGTTGGGCAGATTCCTTTTTGACATTAAAGAATTCATGTTGAGATGGCTTCTTTGCTGTTGTAATGCACCTCCCCTGATTGCACCTTGTCTCCTTCTTATGGACGTGGCTGCTCTGTTTTCCCCTGGGAACCTCCAGATGTGTCATGGTTGGAGCTCTATTCTTGTAATCAGAATGAAGGAAGAGCCCTTGATGTCCTTCAGAAGGGAGCACAGTTCTCTCTCTGGTGTCACCAGCTCATGCTGAAGATGGTAACGGTAGCAAATGTCAGATTCGCAGGGGAAGGCTGAGGGGGTTTGATGTTTGAATTGAGGCACTGTCTCATCCTTCTGTGGGGTTGTTTCTGAATCTACACATCTCTGCTTCTCCTCCAGTGCTGTGGATCTGCAGATGTCCTTGGATTCCTGCAGGAGCAGGAAATAGCCAAGAAATGGGCAGATTTATCTTATTTGGTGCCCACTCAGTGGGTGCCTAGAGCAAGGTGTCACTTGTCTTGCCCTGGTTATGGTCATATTGTAGGGAATGTGTTAAAAATGCAGCAGCTGCTATTTGTTCTTGAAAAACACAGGATCTTGTATCAGGATAAACATTTCCAAAAGTGCCTGGCCTCTGTGACAGCTACAGGCCAAAGAAGGACTTAAATGATACACACAGGGTTAGAATTGACCTTCACCAGACTGGATTTCACTCTCTGAGCTGCAGAATGGTTTGTTAGAATGGGATTTCTATTGCTTCTCTATACACTGGCAAATACGTCTTGTGTGTTTGGATCTGTGTTGGGGTCCCTCCCCTGCCATGGAGCCCTGGGAGAGGGGCCCTGAGGGCACAGACACGGGGTTTCCCTGCCCCTGCTCAGCCTCGTTCCCGTTGGTTGGTTTGTGTTCCCTGCGCGGGCAGAAGGACCCTCGGGTCCTGTGATTGCAGCAGTTCCTCGGCAGATCCCGGCCAGGCGGCTGGAGAAATAAACATCTCTCTGAAACAGCTATCAAGAATCTGTCTGTCCGTATATATATTTCCTTTCCACGGGACTCCTGGTTTGGTATATGCGTGTTGCAGGATCCCCACTGCAACATAAAGGTAGAGAATTGTGAGCAGAACGATCCCCGATCCCTAAGCGACTGATTTGTGTGAGTAAACCCTGGAAACTTTGGATTCCTCTTCTTGGTTTTGCTTTGCTATTCCATATCTAAACCATGGAGGAACCGTGGGAAGACTCTTGGCTCTCAGAGCTGCATATGGACATTTACCTTAAAATGATTCTTGAACAACGATTTGTAAATTTTAGCTTGATTCAAGCTCAAAAAGAACTGAAACACTTCCTGGCATGGTTGTTTAAGAACTTTTTCTATGTTTCTTGGGATTTAATTCTTACCAAGGGCTTTTGGAAAACCGTTTGGACACAGTTAATATTGGAGTCAAAATATATGCCGACGGAAGAATATTTTCGTGAATATTATTTAGTTACCGAGACTGTTGAGCAATGTCAGCTGTGTCTTGGCGAAGGGAAGCCTGGCGCAGGGACCGTGCGGCCCAGGCCACGTGCACCGAGCGCTCTGCGAGCAGCAGCGAGGCAGTTCCCGCGCGCGGGCGGAGCCACGCGAGCCGCAGTGTCGGTGGCGGAGCGAGGCGCGGTGGGACCCGGCGGTGCCCACCTGGCCCAGCACAGCGCGTGGTGGAGCGAGCCCCGGGAACGCCCGACCGAGAGGGGCGGCACGCGGGCGGCGGCTGGCGGCGGTGGCGGTGGAGCGGAGCCGCGCCCAGCCGAGATGCGCGCTGGAGCGGGGCGCGGGGGGGTCGTCGCTCGGGGGCCCGGCCGAGACGTGGGTGCAGCGCCCGGCATCGGCAGCGAAGCTGCGACCAGAGGAGGCGACGCACGGAGAACTGAGCGGCGCGGCCCGGCCCGGCCCACGCAGCCCCGAACGCGACCCCGGGAAGAGCGCGCAGGCACGAGCAGCCCCGACAATTCCAACACGGGAGCGACCGAAGGAGAGAGCAAAGACGCAGCGAGACAGAAAACAGCAGCCACTCGGAAAAAGGAAAAGATCATAGTAACTAAGACCTTAGGGATAGTAAAATGGTATAATGTTAAGCAAAATTATGGTTTTATAACAAGGTGTGACAACCAGCAAGACATATTCGTGCATAGAACTGCTATTAAAAAGAATAACCCTGAAAAATGCATCCCAAGCTTGGGAGATGGAGAGGTAGTGGAATTCAAAATTATACGAGGTAGAAAAGGGTTACAAGCAGCAGAGGTCACCGGGCCTGATGGTGTTCCTGTGAAAGGCAGTATATATGCTAAAAATCGTAGTCATGTTAGACAATATCTCCATGGTAAACCCCCCCTACAGTCTCCCTTTCCTAATCCCACCTTTCCCTTTTACCCTATGTCCTATTACCCCCAGTGTATTCCCAATCCGTTTTTTCACCCATGGTTTCCCTCACAAAACCATGCTTTTGCCAATTGTTTCCCCAAAAATCCCTTTCCAATGCCGAGTGGGGGATGAAAAGGGGGAGGGAAGAAGTTAAACCCTCTCCTGCCTCAGTTTCCCCACAAAGCATGCTCAGAGAGTCGTGTCTCCTTTCTGTCAGCCCTAAGATGTTCCACAGAATCTGATTGGACATTTAAAGACTCAGGAGGGTGGCTTGTTTGTTTTGAAACTGTTCTTGTTATGTTTATCCAGTTGTTTTCATTCTCCTTTTATTAAAATAAAACGGGTGAGGTGTTGGGGTCCCTCCCCTGCCGTGCAGCCCTGGGAGAGGGGCCCTGAGGGCACAGACACGGGGCTTCCCTGCCCCTGCTCAGCCTCGTTCCCATTGGTTGGTTTGTGTTCCCTGCGCGGGCAGAAGGACCCTTGGTCCCGTGATTGCAGCAGTTCCTCGGCAGAGCTCCGGCCAGGCGGCTGGAGAAATAAACATCTCTCTGAAACAGCTATCAAGAATCTGTCTGTCCGTATATATTTCCTTTCCACGGGACTCCTGGTTTCGTATATGCGTGTTGCAGGATCCCCACTGCAACAGATCTGTATTTTCTGAGTGCTTCATTTAAACTCTGAACTCTGGAGGCAGATGAACACAGGAGTCTGGTGATAGTTGCAGAAAGTATTTCAGACCCTTTAACCGGCAAGAGGAGAATAATAGATCTTTGGTTGGCTCTCAGTAGAAAGTGGGGTGAGATTTTCAAAGTCCATCTCTGCAAATACTGTTGTATTTTATGTCATGTCTTCTGCAGGACAGAAGACCAGTTAGATGTGACTTTCATAGGTATCAAGTGAGAACAAAACAAAACCACATTTTGAGGGACATAGAGGAAAATGATCCCTAACAAGAGGTGCTGGTTTGAATTTATGGGCAGATGGGCATTAAAGGATCATGCTGAAAGATCACAGTCCAAGAAGATGAGCTTTAGATTACAGGATTTTCTATTTCCTACACTTTCTCTGAATTTTAGTGCTTTTTCAGGAACAGATCTATTTGATGGGGGCATGTGTACATTTTGAGGGGGCAGGTTTGTCGTCCCCCAAGGCAGCAAATCTGTCAAGGCTCCCCTGTCAGGCTGTCAAGCCACTGAGCCTTCTTCTTTCCAACCACATTTGAGACAGGTTGAATCTGGTGAGGCGAGTTGTGTACCCAAGGCACAAATCCTCATCCAGGACGCAGGGAGGCAGCCTGGGGAAAAACAGGCATTTGAAAAACAAAGGTAGGGAAGTGCAAAACTGAGTTGTCTTATGTTTCAAATGTGACTTTCCATGTCAGTGATCAGAGTACAAGTCACTCAGGTCTGGTTATTTGAAGAACAGGATGAACAGCCAGAACACAGCAGAGTCTTCCTGGGTTTCCCAAGCCTACCTGCAGTTCATGCCAGGTGAAACAGGGGACAAAAGGAACTGTCCTGACTCTGGGTGATGATGTTGTGGTGTTTATTTTAATGTAGGTCAGAAAGTCACACTGGAACTGTGGTAGGGAATTGCACTTTGCATGGGGTCATGATGTAAAACCAGGGAACAACTGACCCCAAACTGTGTTTCTCCTTTCATGCCAGCTGGCCGGGGCATGTCAGCCTGCTGCAACTCAGCTCACACCCTCATAAAAGAGTGGATAAACCCCACCACTGATCTGACCTTTCTATAAACCTGCTGTGCTGTGTTTCATCAGTTGAGCCTCTGGCCCAATCAATTTTAAATGCCACTGTTTGCCAACCTTGCATTGTTCCCGCAAACCGAGTGTGTTAAGAGAGGATAATTAGGGAGAACACAGTAATTAATACTGCTGATAATAACCCAGAGGTGTAATTTAGCTGCCTGACTTAGACTGAATTCCCTGTGCTGGAGGAGGAAAAGGCACCTGCTGAAGTCTTTCACAGCAGCTTAGCTCTCCACAGGAGGCAATCACACGCTGAGCACACAGAAGCCACTGAGGTCTCTCCTGAGCTGCTACTGATTGCCTTGCAGACAGCGATGGCATGTCACTATTGATTATTTTCCTATTATAAACTCTTTCCTCTTCTCCCTTTTTGCCATGATCTGTTGGGTAAACACAGGAAACAAGTAAGAGCAGCTGAGGTTTGCAGTTATGAAGTGTTTGGAGGAGGAGGAAGGGAAGCACTGGTTCAGCAGGCAGTTCTTGTTCTAAGGAAGTGGCTAATGCTGAAAGATTAGGGTCCAAAGGGATGTGGTGGTATCAGGATAAAAATCATCCTTCAGTCCTATGCAGACTTTTCTGCACAGAAATTACAAGAGGCAATTTTTAACATTGACTGCTGTCTTGAGCATGCTGCAGTGGGAATTTTATGTGCAAGTCCATGGTCAGGGCTATTTGTTTTTTCAGACTGTAGTCACTGCAAGTATTTTAGGGCTTTCTTTTACCCAGAAATCCTTAGAAGGTCTCTTTGGTTCCTGTGATCTCCTATTGGCTGTAGCAGGGTTGAACATGGGACAGATGAAGCTTCTTTCCCACCTTCTGGTCACTACTGGCTCCACGTATGGAAGTCCCACATCACTGGACACCCCCAGATGGGTGTCTAGCTGCTGTCTGAAGTACTTTCTCAAGGTATTTCTCATCATTTCCCATCTCCAGAGCCAGCATTAATTTTGTGCAGCGCGAAGTCTTTCTGTTGCCTACAGCTTCTGCCCCAGTTCTGTTTTGACTGCACTTCTGGCTCAGTTTGGTGAGGTGATGCACTCATTGATACCATTCCTGTGCGTTGGGTTTTTGTTAATGAAAGCAGTTCCTGAAAATGCACAGAATTGTGTTTTCCTTTTACTAATTTCCTCGGAAGCTTGAGGGAACTGGTGTGCTTCTGCTCATGTAAATGAAGCTCTGGTTAAACATATGCAATGGAAGGTCATGCTTCTTCTTCTGATTTTTTTTTTTTTTTTTTTTTTTTAATGTGCCATTTGAACTTTCATTTCCTCAGCCTCATTCCTTGCATGATAAATTAATGTTTTATTTAGGACATTGAAGTGCACTTGTGAGACATGAGTGATCCCAGTGACCTTCTCTGTGACCTTGAACAAATGTTTTCTCTCCCTGGATCTGCTCCTTCCCAGGGGTTTTAAAACCAACTAATTGTCACTGATGTCTATTACCAGCTTTTAGTCTTTGCACCCATCCTTCCTTGTGTCCTGACAGTCACGCATCTTACCCTGGAGCTGTGTAGAAGTTGGACATCCAGTCTGTACTAACTGTCCAGACTCCAAAAAATGATCTAGTCAGTCCCAAATAGCTTTCTAAAGAAGGTGTGGTGAATCATTCTCCTGACTTCCCCTATCGCTGCTCACTGAAGATAGTAGAAGCCTGGATGGCTAATGAAACAAGATATCTAATTATTTAGAGATGTAAATTTAGTAGGAGGGACTCTACCATGAAGTCACAAAATGCAAGTGTGAGATTTTTGTCAGTAAAACCTCTGCTTTTCCTCTTGTTGTGCATTATTATTTCTTGGTTTTGGTTTGGTTTGTGTTTGTGATACGCACTTTCATTCAGCAGCAATTAATAACCTTCCTGGTGCAAAGATGTCAGGTTCTGTAAGTCAACATGACACAGAAAAGGAATGGAGAACACTTGCGAGAGGAGAAAAGAAATTAAAAGAAGAAGAACCTGTTATAGCTGTACTACAAATGCTATCAGTGTTTATCAGGGAAATAAGACAATAATCATCGGGTCCTGATAGGATAAGTAACCTCATTCCTGCCTTATTAGTGCTGGGTTTTTGTGGGGACAAGGTGGTTCAAGCTTGATTTTTCAGTAAGCGCATCGTACTGACTCTTGTCCTCTATGACAGTTAGAAAGAGTTCAGAGATTGGTTTTTATTTTATTTTCTTTCTTGTTTTCCCTTCCTCTCCTGACTGTCAGGGTGAATTTGTATCTTCTGGCAGTGTTGGGGAGGTCGGAAAGATGTCAAAAAAAGGATGGAAAATGCATTTTAAAGTGAGCTGTTAGGAATTGCTTTGACGTTTCTGACAAAGGGAAAGGTTACTGCACACAACTCTTCAGCTCCTATCTTCTTATTGCTTTTCTTGTCAATCACAAGAGGAAGCAGAGGAATTCCCTATCATGACTGGCTTGTCCCATGCCCACAGCTGATCTGGCAGGTAGGTTTGGCTTGGCATGCAGGCACTAATCACACTCTGCAGGGTGTGATTAGCACTTGGGGACATCTGTTCTACCCCAGTGTCCCCTGGGGTTCTGCTAAAGCAGAATGGTCAGTTCAGAGGTAGCCTTGGCCCCTCTCCCCATCATCTTTTTTGTAAAAGTGAGAAATGCCTACTCATTCTGTCTTGTTTCTGCAAGGAGACCTTGATCCTCAAGTGAACTTTATTGATTGACTTGCTCCAGAAATTTAAAATCACAGATTTGGAGGCATCTGCATAACCCAGTGAACCTCTGCTGTTGATAACAGACCAATAATGCTGATGCCAAGTTTGGCACCCAGCGACATTTGGCCTGGCTCACTCTCTGGTCACCTGCTTGGGAAGAAGAAAGGAGAAATTAAGAAACAAAGTTTAAAGACAGCCCACAAATGGCCAGAACAGAGGGGACGTGTTCAGGAAGGAGCTTTACCAGTGAAAAGATAAAGCTCTAAGTGCAGAATATTTTGCTGTTGATGCTTTAAATTGCAAATGAGCTGAGCCTGAGACAAGGGAAATCAACGTGCATGAACTTGTACTTTAACTAATAGTTGCTTGCACCATGTTTGATTCCTGGATAACTCAGGAACAGGAAAAAATAGAAGAATCTTTGCCAGTTCAGTTCATTATGAAGAGCAGTAACTAGTTCTAAATAGCTCTTTATTTCTTCTCCAGTCTTATTATAGGACTGGATTAATAGCTTCAGTTTCCTGGTTTGTAATAGGAAAGCTTCAAGCACTTTCAATATTTTGGTAAAAATATGCAAACTTGATTGTTTTTCCAAAAGCAACTGAAAACACAAACTTATTTGAGGAAACTCTCAAGTGTCTTTTCTTTAGCTGAGAATTAACATTTTCTGAGGCAAATGCACCAAACAAGTTTCATTAATTCTTTTTTTTCTACCAATTCTTACTGGTTGGGTGGGTGGGAAGAGGGCAAATCTCCTTGTCACCTCTTCCTCTGATTTGCAGCCCTTGGTTTTGCTTTTTGCCTTTCTGGACTAAAACCAAAGGCAACACTTGTAGAGGCCCTGAGAAGCCTTTAATGTCAGAGCTTTTCTTGGCAGCCAGAAGAGCACAATTGCAAAGCAGAAAAGAAGAGCCTTATTTAGCAAGCAGCTGTTGCTCTCCAGGTTGATGAAACAATTAGCTGGAGATGATGCCCTGGTGCCATTCTGCTTTATAATAGCACCACGATGCTCCTTTGCCAGGACAAGCCTCTTTGCAGGCTTAATAAACCATGTGAAACCACACACGACATTTCTTACCTTGGACTCTTCAGGCCTTGTAGAGGGAAGATTTAGCTGGCCAAGGGGAACATGATGCTCCTGGAGGAGCAAACTGATCTCCCAACAAGGATCCTCTCTGCCTGTGAAAGCAATTAATAAAAGCTGGAGCAAATCTCCTCTTAAAAATGTCTGTAGCAGCCAGAAAGGAGCTGCTGCAGCAGATGCTGGCCTCATCCCCCCATGCTGGTAGAAGCTGTGCACTGTGTTGTCTGGTGAGGGTAGGGGTGAGAGCTGCTCTGAGCCACACAAGAGTGACAGTTTTCCATATTCCTGACAGCCTCTATTAAGCCATACACGGAGATTGATGAAAAGTTCCTCTGCAAAGTGGTGTTGCCACAGATCAGAGCAGTTCAAGCAGCTGCTGGGTTAGAGCAGTGTCCTTTATTTATTTCCTGGTGACTCTTTTCCACTACTTTTTCTGGAGGCAGATAGTGTTGTTCGTCTGGCTGCAAGCTGAGCTTGATGCTAAATCTGCTGGAAATACTGAGCAGTGGATGCCTCTTTACCTTCTGTGCAATTGCATATGGATTGGTTCCTGCAAGAGTTTCTAATAAACATTTTGATGGCCCTGTTTTTTCAGCCACATCGGAAGGTGATCATAAAAAGGAAAAAAAAAATCCCGGAGGAAAGGAGATTAAAATTATCAGTGATCTCAATTCCCTGTGTTTCAGTTAAACAACATTTTTAATACTGTCTGCAGTGCATGTACTATGAATGTGCTCCCCTCTCTTGACAGGTCCCCAAATCACATTCACTGCCATTCATTATGTGCAATGGAATAAAACATTTATTCCCAGTCATGTTTTATTCCTGGGGAAATATCTATTTCTGCAAGCTCCAGACATCTTTTTAACTATTAGCATTTCCCTTCATGGCACTGGGCTCCCTGCCCAGACGATGAGTCCTGCAGGTCTTGGTGGGATCGTGTCACCAGGCACTGTAGCCCTGGTGGGACAGGGACAGGCTTTGCAGCCTCTCATGGTTGCAGATAACACAGCCTGGCTTTGAAAATTTAACTGCAACATTCTTGGTGTTTCTTTGTAGTCCCTCTCCACGTCGTTGTGACAGGAATCTTGCAGCCAGTGTAAGGAGGGGTGCGTTGTATTTTGCTGAAGTTCACAGAATCTTCTCCTTTAATTTAATGATCTTTTGGTCAGCACTTAGATTTTATTTTAGAAATAGAACTAATGGCAATGCATGACCCCTTTCCTGAAATGTCTACTGTCCTGTGACCAGAGTACACTAGGACTGACCCTTATTCCAAAGGCAGGAAGCTATGGCCCAAAGGGGCATGTAATTATTTAATGGGCAGCAGGAAGCTGGATGTTCTGACTCCAGCTCTTCCCTGCCTGCTTGACCAAGCTGCCTTTTAACTCCTGTTCACTTAACCCAACCATTAACTGTGCAGTCTGTGAAAATGAGCATCCTCTGATTTACCCTGTGCAGACGAAGCAGTGGGGCTCCCTTCCAGCAGCCCTTTGCCCGTAACAGCCAGCCAAAACCTCAACTCACCTGAAGATGAAACAAAGTGCTGAAGGCAGAGGGGAGTGCAGAAACACAGGAAATTCAGGGTTTGAGCTTTACAGCCAGTCCCCAGCCCACTTCTGTTATTGACACCTTCAATAAATCAGCTCAGCAAAGGTTCAGATGGAGAAAGATTCACTGTGGCTCAGTGACAGCTTTGCTGTTCAGAGCCTACAAATCACCCAGGGAACTTTATTTCCTGCCTGAAGGTGCTTCTCAGGGCTCTGCGCCCTGTGGTTCTTCCTGCACTACCTGTGGGCACAGGGAAGATCTGCTTCACCCTCTGCTTGTCCCTGGCAGAGAATGGCATTTCATTGTGTAAAGGGAACGTCATGGAGTCACGGCTGTAACAGAGTTATTTGTAAACAGCACATTCAACAAGCAGCAGTCCAGTATAGCCTGGACTTCTCTGGTTTCCTTTTTGCACATAGGACCCAGCCCCACCATCCTCTTCTGGCCTCATGTCCCATGGGATGTGCCCACCACAGAAGGGACAGAATTTGCTGAACCAAGAGCTGGCTCACAGAATAAACAAGAGCTTAGTGTGGCAAGCATCACAACTCTGAACCCTGCAATGTATCTGGCTGAAAATGGCCAATGCTTTTAGGAGTTATTAGGAAGGATAGTCTATATGCTCTGTTAAGCCTTGTTTCCTGAGGAATCCAGGCTAAAGCTTGTTTCCAGGCTAAAATATTGCTTAGATCTCTTAAGGCAGTTATGCCCAAGTGCACAAGCTACTTTAAATCAGAAAGCATGAAAGCAAATTAAGGTTTTAAATCACCAGAGGTCAATTACCAAGTGGCTACTGCAACCTGTTATCTTTGCTGAACTACTGTGCAGGCATGAACATCTAAATCAGTGCTGTTTAACCCAGAGCTCTCAAAACAGGATTTTCTCAGTGCTGCTGAATCTCACTGCTCTGCAATCATCTTACTTTCAAATTGATGTAGGAACAATAGAAAACAAAATCTCTCTTAGTAAGGTTCAAGTGTAGCTCTTAACCATCCTCAGTCACCCAAGTAGTAGATCTAACCTGACTTGACTTTCTTGTAAGTATTCACTAAGTTGCTTCAATTCTTAGAATACTCTGTATGTTTTAAATCTTCCAGCACCTGCAATACAGAATACCTTCAAAATATCTTTGCCACCTTTCATTCTAGCTGCTTTCATAGCAGGAATTATTTCTTCCTTTACTGAAAACCAGCTATCACTGGTTTGAACTGGAGTACCATCCCAACAGTGTTTAGGGTTTTGTATTGACTAGAGTTACAATGAAGTCAGAGTAGAAGTGTGATTATTTGTGATTTGATTATGAAGCAGTTGAATTTTTCAAAGCAGAAGGGAATTTTAAGTTTCTGTTTTCATAACTCTGGATGTTATGGCTTTGGGCTTTTCTGATCTACAGTGGGCAATTGTTCCCATAACTAGAATTGTCTCAATTTAGTTCCTAAAGGGAAGAATCCATCCAAAATTAATATTGTCAGCCTTAAAAGAGCTAACTTTGGGGAAGAAGACAGCATGTGCTATAAAAAACCATGACCCCACAAACACAATTTTCCCCTATAGACTGGTAATGACTCATTTCAGTGTTGAAAACATAATTGAATTGCTCCTTGCAGCAATTAGGAGAGTCTGTCGATGTGCAACTATTTAATTGTGTTTTCATACTGCGGACTTTCGGTGGCAAGCTGAAGGCACCATTCTGATGCTGAAATTACTGGTCTTTGCTGCTTTTTTTTTCCTGAGCTCTATCCTGGACTAGAACTCAGAGCTGGGAGAGTGGTGAGGGTTTTGCTGACTACAGGCCTGGCTCTTTCTCAGCTGGCTGAACTGGTCACTGTCCCATGGCTGGTTAAACCTTTAGCAGCTCGTGGTGCTGAACTGTGCTTGCCCCTTGCCCACCCCACTCAAGGTGAGGATGGTTAGCAAAGAGCTCTGGGTTAAACTGCTTGTGCTAATCCATTTGTTGTGTCTCAAGGGGATTAGGGAGCAGTCACACACATGGCTTTGGTAAAACTCAGACATTAAGAGAAGGGGAAGTGATATATATTGGGGCAGAAAGTACCACCTGAGGGTGGCCTGGACTCACCATCTGGGTCAAAACAAACAGAATGGCTAGGAAATAAAAAAAAAAAAAAAAAGAAATACCACCTTCTGTCCATCCCTGACAGCCAAATGCATAGGCACCCTCAGCAAGGCTCACTCCCCATGGAAGCTGGTGCATGTGTCTGGCTTAAGCAAAAACACAAGTCCCAGTAGAGCCAGATGTTAAAATAGCAAGGGCAAGAACTCACCTGGTTAGAGTGGGCTGGAGTTGCCTCTCTGGTGCAAAGAAATTCCTGTTTAACAAGGGGTTTTCTTGCATGCTCATCCTTACAGAGAAAGAAACAAAAAAACTTGTTTGTTTCTGTGCTGAGGGGAGTCTCAGAGGTATCAAAGCAGCTGCCCGAAGGTGTGAGGTACCCAGGGAAAGAAAACTGTGCCCAGGAACATCAGGATTCCTTGTTAAGGGATTGTGTAGGGAAAAGCCAGCAGGTCTCTCTGCTGCTCTGGCTGCCTGCCACGTTTCCAAGCACGAGCCAGCTCTGTCTGGGCAGCTGGATCTGCTTGAGGACTCTGCCAGTGACAAGGCAGCCAACTTGTGAGAGTGAGAGGTGGTCAGGCTGTCAGAAACAACCTCTTGGAGCTTCTATGGAGGGGACACAAATGCAGTTCCCTTGCTCTGGCCAAGACCAGCACCCTTGGCAAAAAAGCTCTACCTGCCCATCAGCCTTTGTGATTTGATATGGGCAAGTGGATGCAGAGCTTTGATTGTAAAATCTGGTGTTTTGGGAAGGCTTCAATTTTTTATTGCATTTATGTAGCGTACTTTCACTTCAGTGCTGAAAAATTATCATTTTATCTCGAGCCCTATTGCCAGCCAGCTGCAGTAGTTATGTTAGCACAGTCAACCTGTAGCATCCCAGTTGAGCACATTGCAAAACCATCAAATGATTTGATTTGGCTGCTGAAACATCCGAGCGAATAAGCTGTATCCTCCAAACCAGAAGCTTTGGAGCTAGATCAGAGTGTCTTCAAATCCCAGAGAGAGTTCAGATCCAGAACTGCTCCCAGGCCTGATTGTTCCACAGCAGGATCTCAGATACATCTCTGAAACTTCTGCCATTAACAAAGATGAGTCAAGTGGGTCATTTTTGCAGCCTGTATCTTGTCTGAGTCATGAGTTAAAATACTGTGTTAGTGAAATACCAAGCTTCACATGATCATATACTGTTCTTTTTGCAAGAATTGTTTTGTTGTCATTAGAAAAAAAGGTAATTCTAGTCAAAATGGGAAGACTTGTCTGGTCTTGGCTGATTAGCATTGATAAATGGATTTGGAGAATGAAGTCAAGTTAGGAATTTCTGTTGTCTGGCAACTTCATATTCATTATGAAAGTCTAGCAGGGGTTTCAGTCATGCTGCTTTGCACTTGGAAACAGTTTAGCTCAACTCGAGACAGTGTGGGAACAGTCACAAATGCCAGGAAATATATCTGTGATGCTACCAGAGAGAGGACAGGGATTTGAGGGGTAGTAATAAGAATTAGGAGCCAGATAAGCCTGAAAACAGCTCAAAGGAAGTGAAAAGTGGCATTCCACTCTCTTGTAATGGGTGACAAGAGAAGGAAGACCATCCAACTTGGTCATAACAGAGAATTGGGAATGTTTGAAGGATGTGTTTTGGGGACCCTTAGGGGTGTCAGGTGCTGTTGGGAGCTGAGGGAGCTGCTGTCCCACCACGGCAGGGCTGGTGGTGAGGGCTGAAGCCCAGGACTGGCACGCTGAGGGATCTGGGCTCTCCAGGGTTATGGGATGTCAGAGGGCACATTTGGTGCTGCCTCGTGAGGGCAGGGATTGACTGGCACCCCAGGGGGGTGTGTTATGTGTCACTGGGTGTGTCACTCTTCAGCCGGGCTGTTGGGGCCGGTTGGGAGGTGTCACAGGTTTTGTTTCTCCTCCGGCTCCATAAATCCTATTTCTGAATGATTCACCATCCAAAGGTGCTTCTCCAAAACCAAGGGGACCAATAAACTCCTTGGATTTTCTATAAAACAAGAAAAAGCAATCATTGAAGAGAAGAGGTGTTTCCCATAGAAGTATTTTGATTTCTTCCCCATGTCTGAGCATGGGAAGCAGCTGAGTGCTCTCTTTCCTTCCTGAAGGGAAGGGAAGGAATGGGAGAAGGAAGAGGAAGAGAAAAGAAAGGAAAGGGGAAAGGGTAAAGGAAGGAGAAGGGGAAAGGTAAAGGACAACTCCCAAAGGTTCTGGGGTTTTGTGCTTTCCTTGCTTAAAAAAACTCCAACCAACTAAAACCCCGGAACAATTTATTTTGGTAAATGCACCAATTCACCATTTGGGAATGAAATTCCAAAGTGGCTTGGCTTTAAAGCGCTAAAATTAGTCCAGTTGGCATTTAATGAGCCTTCTTTAGCAGAAACTATTCCTGTCACACCCCTGAACAGCCCCTGCTCCTGCACTAGTGGAAGCTAGGAGCAAGGTTAGAAACAAACTATTTACTTGCATAAAAGTACTTACTCCAGAGCAGCCTGATCTAATCCTAGGCCTTTGTGTCTTTTGGCTCTGTTTCTGCTGGTAATTATGCTATTAGTGGGATTGGACAGGAAAAAAAGGGGTTTTTTTCACAGTATGAATGTGTGTTTCAATTTTTGTTCTTCAAAATGTCATCCCCCTCCTTTCAAGGGGCCAAACTTTGTTTCAGACCAAGACCTGAAATAAAATACCATGTTTTGCTTCGGGAAGCTGTGTTGGTTGCTGGTTGATTTTCAAACTGTCAGTGAACCACATATTGGGTTGTTCAGAGAGTAATTGATATTTGATATTCAATCAATTGAATGATTATCAATTGTAATTGATAACTGGTATTCAATCACCACAAATGGGGAAACTGAGGCACAGATGGGCTTCCCCTCCCCAAAGCTTGGTGCCAGAGCTGGCAGTGGGACCCAGGTCCCTTTGGTACAACTCCCTGTCTAACTGGACCCCTAAGCAATTCCTAGGGAGAACAGATACTGATTTTTTCCATGGGTTGTTAAGGCAAGACTGAACACAGGGTTCAAAATCTCTGGATGCAGTTCTGCAACTGGAAATCGGGGAGAAAAAAGAAAAAAGAAATAATTAAGGAAACAAAGCTCATGGGAAGCAGGAATGGCAGCTGAGCCAGGTCCAGCCTGTGTCTCTGGGCCCTGCCAGTGGCATTCCAGTCCTCACTCAGGTGTGCAGATCTTACAGCAGCAGGATGCTGATTCCTTTTACCTTGCTGGATCCCCGATGGCCTGGGTTAATTGAATGGACATATTTCATTAAACAAAGCCTTCGCCATCTGTTCCGTCCCAATTAGAAATGCAGAAAAGAACATATTTCTCAATGACAATGGCAGGGAGGGGGAAAATATATCAGTGGTTTCAAATCATGTAAAATTTTTCTGCAAGACAGACTCACAGCTGGGAGGTTCAGTTTTTTTCTTGGGCCAGGCTCCCAGATCTTTAATTTCTCTCTCTGAAACACCAGTTTGGCTGGGTGGGAACTTCTGCAGTGTTGTCCCTCCACATGATTTGGGAAGGGGATGCAGGGGTCTGTTTGCTCTGCTCATTCCTGGGACCAAGGCATAAGGAAAGAGCTCCCTATGAATTGTTATGTTGTTTTACCTTCCTGGTGTTGGAAATTGCACACTGATGCTATGCTGAGTTGCCATCTCTTCCTGAGGGAACTTCCAAGCTGAACTGAGGTATTGAGTAAAAGAACTCCAAGTTTTTTAATTGCAAATAACAGTGATATACAGACAGGGAAAAGTTATTCTCTGAAATTAAAGAGCCAGTGGTGTGAACCACAATTTCTGTCCATGTCTTCTGTGTCTGGCTTAGAATGTGTTTAGCTTCTGCTCCATCCATTTGCTGGGGATGTTGGGAAGCAGCAGTTATCTGCTGGGGGAGGCAAGAGGGGGATGCAGAAGCAAATGCCTGATGTTGTCCTAGGAGATGATTTCCAAACCAGGAGGCAGGTTTGCTCTGACCTTTAGGAGGCAGAGCTGATTTGTTTTATTGCTGTGGTGTGTTTTATCTTTATGTTCCCATTAATCATTTTCATTCAAATGAAACCTGCAAGCATGTAATGTGCAGAACTCCTTTCATCGAGTCCTTATGTGTGTGTGTTTGTGTTTCTTTAAAAAAAATACCGCAGCCAATTCGGTTAAATTATTAGCCCTGTAATTCTCAAATTTACTGTCACCCTCAGGTAAAATTGCTGCTGCAACTAAATAAAACCCCTGGAAATGAATTGCAGCTCTTGACAGCCCTTAAGCCCTTGAGGCATTTAAATTCTGGATTTAGCGCAGGATTATTACTTCAGTGCAGCAGTTAACCGTGTCTTTAGCAGAGTTGCCTGCCACACTCGGTCCTGATTCCAGCGCCGCCACAATGGCCCCTTTTGTTATGTGTGCCTGATGTAAGTGTGGGACCGAGCATCGAGCATCCCGCATTGCTCCAGGAACTGCTCCACGCTCGCAGCCGGAATTACTTTGCATCTCGCCCCTGCTGCACTGTCCAAGCCCCTCATTTCGCAACTACAGCCGCCTTGGCAAAAATTCCAGTGCCTTTTTCTTTTTGTTTGCTGGTGGTGTTGCTTTCCTGATGGCAGCAGCTCCGCAGGAGGGGTCATTTTGCTGTTTTTTAATGGCTTCAAACTCTCTTTATTGCTGAAGCCAGCGTGTCCACCTGCTGAAGGGGCCGTGCATGGCTCAGTGACACGGCTGTGGCCACGGAGCCAGCAGTGCATGGAGGGGCAGGAGGAGCTGGGGGGGCTGCTGGATCAGGTCCTGCTCTCAGATACTCAGAAATGCTGGAGCAGGAGAGTAAAACCAGCCAAGGAAGTTGAAGCTGTGCAGAGCGTCAGCAGGGATATGTCCTTTTCCTCTTTATTCATGTTAATGCTCTAGTGGCAGCCTGAATTATATCTCCTTTTTTTGAGACTTGCATCTTGGGCTACTGTCCTTCTGCAAAGACAGTGTCAAAGCCTTTCCTGTGCCATTGCACAGGAGAGGAGAGAACGCACGCTGGGCAGCAGTGCCTGAGGCATGAGATTGTGTCTGGGATTCAAGTTTGGGGAACCAGAGGCAGTACAGCTGATCAGAAGCTTTACCCCTGGAGATAAATATGTCACAGTAGAAGGCTTATTGATAATATCCGAGGCCTTGGCAGGCAGTTCTGGGTTCTGATGTTTAGCAGGAGGTCACCAGCAGAAAGACAGAAGACAAACATTGCCATGCTCTTTATTTTGTAGTGTTTCTGAAGGAGATCCTAACCCCATGGCAGTCTTAGTCCTGATTAAATACCCTGTGTGAATACTGATGAATTAATGAACACTTGAACTCAGAGAGCTTCTGGCCAGCTTCTGCTGATCCCACCCCAGACAGTTTTGGTCTTGATGTCTGAGCAATTTAGATATTCTAAGGTCAGGATGGTCCTTTTCTCCTCCTAACATCCCAGCTTTGACAGATTTGAAGACACCATCAGCCTTTGGAAGAAGGAAGAACACGTCTGACTCCACCCAGAGGCAGTTACATCAGAAAAGAGCCCAAACAGACTTCTCTCCCTTGCTATTTGTGCTCAGCTCTTGATCACTGCAGCTGCGAGACATTTATAAACAGACCTAAAATACATCTGTGCTAATTGCTGACAACTTTGCTTGATGACCAAATCCCGAAGAAGACCAATATGGTGATGGTCCCCAAGCTCCTTAGAAGATGCCTGTTTCTCAGCCCACAGCAATCTCGGCCAAGTCTGTGGTGACGAATTCATAATTCAGACATTTGGTGGTGAGACACTGAATTACCGTGTGAGTTTTGCTTGTCCCTCAGCCAGGCTCCCAGAAGAGAGGATGTAGAGACAGGCAGTGCAGAGGGGCTGTAGGGTGAGGGATAGGACCAGCTCTAGTCCAGATAAAGCAATGAGCACAGGCTTTGCAGCACTCCCAGCATCACTGCCAGCTCAGTGGGCAGCCACAGGATTTGGTGTGTCCGAGCTGGAGGTGGCAGCAGCCCTTTGAGCAGCAGTGGGTGGAGGCAGGGGCAGGTAATGGCAGAGGAAAGCAGGGAACGGCAGCACTTGGCACTCTGGAAAGGTTTATGAGCTGCAGACCGGGGCTGCAGGAGAGTCAGCCAGGATCCAGTGCAGTGTCCAGGCTAATTACGCCTGGGGATCCTGTGCTGAGCACAGGCAGCTCTGAGCCCGTGCACACAGATGTCTCTCCCCCACACTCCACTGAGCCGCGTAATGGAGAGCTGACTGTTTGTGACAATTTAGGGCTGTGCTCCGGCTGGAAGGTCAGTGTAAATTAAGATGGCATGATGAGAATAGTGAGGACATAACTGATGGGCTTAGCATTTTCTAGCCAGGAATAAACAAATTCCCGTGTGTCACAAATTTACAATGAGTGAAAAGTGTTCAGCCCTCTCCTCGGTGCACTTGTGTCTCCACTGACAGGCACTAATGGGATATTAGAGGCCAGCAAAAATAGCTTTTGCAAACCTTAGGCACAGAGCAGTGCTCAGACACTTCTCTGCTTTCAGGGGCTCGGGTAAAATGTGTGCCTACCTTGGGAGAATAAACATCCTGCTGTGGGAGGCAAACAGGCTGTGTGCCTCAGCTGCAAGACTGAAAAATTGGGTCCTGTAAGTGTCCAGTGGCCTCAGAGAGCCAAAACAGTCCTGTCAGCTGTGGGCAGTTCCATCCTTGCCCTCAAACACCACTGAGCACATCTCTCTCCCAGCTCAGGGCTGCGCTTCTGGGCACCAATGCTGGAACGAATTGTGTCCTGGGACTCCAATTTTAGGTGTGGACATTTGACCAGCTACAATGGAGAGCCCAGCAGGATACGAAGAGAATCTGTCACAGCCTCAAGCCATGCTGTCTAGCAGCAGGAGGGAAGGAAGTCCTGGCATGTAGGACCTTTGTGGTTGTTGGACAAGCGCTGGGCACAGCTGGCACTGGGCTCTGGGATGGGTTCAGAGTTTGCTGCTGCAGATTTGGGCTGTGGTTACGTTGTAGAGCTGAGAGTAATGGCTAATTAATCTGCTGAGTGACAGAGCTGGGGGAGCAAACCTGCCCCTCCTGGGCCCAGTTCCAACCACAGGCATTACATGCCCTGCTCTGTGCAAATGGAAAGTTGCATGAATTGTTTGTGTGCCACCGGATCCCTGCTCAGGACTGAAAAGATGTGAGCAGCTTTGTCCTCCTCTCCTGATAAGGTTAAACAGACAAAAGGGGTACCCTTTCCCTTCCCATTTTCCTTCCCATCTTCCCAAGCTTAAAATCCAGATAGCTGCCACAGAGGCAGTGAAAAAAGAAATAATTCCTATGGTTGTATTCCTGTCCAGGGAAGTAAATTGTGTGTGCCTGCATGTATGTGCACACACACACACACAAATGATGCATTTTAATTACGCTCATAAAGGATGAGGAATGTGCATCTGGACATGACTGTGAGCCAGGAACAATGCATTCATTCCCTCACCATTGCTTTATCCCTTTTGACCTTAATTTGAATCCCTCCGAACTGCATGGTTGCATCTGTCAGGGCGGCTGTACCTTAACCTGCTGGGACCAAAGCCTGGCGCAGGGAATCTCTGTGCCATCCATCTCTGCCCGTGGCCTGGCATTACCTGATGTTCTCCCAGTCCCTCCCTCGCTGCCCCCACCCTCCTGTGCTTGGTGCATTCAA
Source organism: Corvus hawaiiensis (assembly GCF_020740725.1). Taxonomy (NCBI): domain Eukaryota; kingdom Metazoa; phylum Chordata; class Aves; order Passeriformes; family Corvidae; genus Corvus; species Corvus hawaiiensis. The sequence goes on along the minus strand of NC_063227.1, from coordinate 6,386,873 downwards.
CCTGCATCTGCCCTAATTACTTCAAGCAGAGGCTGAGCACAGGCGGTGCTGTCCCTGCCCCAATGGTGCAGCCACTGGGGTCGGCAGGGAGGCAAATGAGGTGATTCCCATTAATTCCACCTCTGTCATTTCCCTGTCTGCAGCCTGGCTGATGAGCTTGTCAGCCCTCAGATGACAGCAGGACAAAAGGGCAGGTTTTCCTAACGATGCCCAAGGAGCTTGATCTGTGTAGCATGACCATGCTATTGTAGAAGGGCTCTGACTCAGTCTGCCTTTGCATAGCTTTGCTGCAAAACTTTTCCATCCTAGATAGAGCCTGTGTCCTGCAGATCTTCCCAGACTAATCTGTTAAATCATCCCCCCCTTTCAGTGAGTGTCATTTCAGCCATTAGTCACAGTCCGAGGCGCTGCCGGCAGTTTCTATTTAGGTGGAAAGGGATTGGGGTGAAGGGGTGCTGTCTGTGGAGCGTGAGCAGAGGGTTGGTTCCTGAACCCTCTTTCTCAGGGGTGTCTGCACAGCTGTTTTTAAAAACAGTTCCAGGCAAGTACTCCCATTGCCTGAAGGCAACTGAAGACCCCAGACCTGTGTGGTGGCTTGTGAGCCTGGGTTTACAGAGACTTGATGCAATGAGGTGACCCCACAACATGACAGCATCATCTGCCTGTGACACCCACAGGAATAGCTGTCAAATTAGCCTTAGACTCTGCTCTGTTTCCTCTATGTGTTTGGTCTCTTCAGCCATGCCTAAGCTCAGTGCATTTCTGCATCTGCTCTTCCCTTGCCCACCTCCTTCCCTGCTCTGCTGTCCCTCTCTCCAGAGCATCTCCTGGTTTGCATCTCCTTGGCAATGGGGAAGGACAAGGGTTGTGTCCCACCCCTTCCTGACCCGCAGAGCTGCTTTTCATCCTTGGCTGATAGCAATTAGAAGGCCCCAAACTGTAGCATCTCCCAGCCTGAGGGAAGACAATCCTGGGGTTCACCACAACCCATCCTAGGAAGAGATTCTCCCAAATCCCATGCAGTTCCCAAGTGGCCATGGTTTATCCTTCCTGGTGCTGCCACGGGGATCATACCCTGTAGCATCCTTGCTCTTTCCCTGTAGCACTCGCTGCAAAGCCTGGGCAGGGATGGCTTCCTAAGGCTGGATGGACCCTGTCATTCTTCTGGCTCTTTCCAAGCAGCACATCAGTGCTGACCCTGCCAGACTGCACCAGAACAAAAGAGCGGTGCCTCTTCTCGCTCCCTTGTTATTTATTTATTTCGAGGCGAGTGGCGGGAGCCTGGCGGGATCCGGGTCCCTCCTCGGGAGGCAGAGTTAGCAGAAGGTCTGCTCAGATGGTGCAGCGGGCAGATGGCTGCAGGAAACCCCCAGGGCAATGCTGACTAAAGAGCACAAACTGCTCTGGGCCGTGGCCAGGAGGAGGGAGGGATGGCCAGGAGGAGGGAGGGATGGCCAGGAGGAGGGAAGGATGGCCAGGAGGAGGGAGGGATGGCCAGGAAGAGGGAAGGATGGCCAGGAGGAGGGAGGGATGCGTGGGAAAGCAGAGAGCAGTACCCAGCCCATCCGCAGTGTGCTCCCCAGCAGATTCCTGCCTTGCTAGCGGCGTGGTCCATAGCGGCGCTGGGAGGGGATGCAGGGACCATCTGGTCAGTGCTGCCGCTCTCTTTGGCAGGAGGAGGTCTGGGAGTGGTGGCTGGGGCTGCTGGTAGACCACAAGTGGCTCTGCCTGTCTTGGCTGGCTCAGCAGGAAAACCGAGCTGGAAAAGCCATGAGTGTGTCTCCCTGCTGGGAAAGGAGTGAATCATAGCAAGGATGGAAATCAGGTGATAGTTCCCTCTGGAAGCTGGGGGCTGGAGGTGACTGCATCAAGGTGAAATTGAGGGTTTGGCGTTTTTTTTCTCTGTAGCCGATTTGTGATTAATACAGCTGCTTTTATGAATTTGAATTCCTCAGTTGAACCTTACGTCCTGCATCCAGATGCTGCAATTCAGCTGTGACTGTAGTCTAACAAATGTTACCCTTGTCCACTTTGTCTTTTGTATTGGTTTCATAAGAAACCAGAGTGTGAAAACACAGCACCATCAAACCTAGATACAGCAGGTTATTCTGCAGTAAACAGGATAATCAATTGCTCAGTATCCCAGTGTCTGCTAGCATTGCATCTGTTTGAAGTATGGTTTTCAGTGAAAAGATGGCTCTGCATAATGCATAAAGCCTCTCATCTCCATCAGTATACCTGGCCAACAAGGACTGAGCTGGAATTTGAACTGAGTAGGAGTTCACTCTTTTACCACCTTTTGCTGTTTTAAAGGTTAACTTTTCTTTCTTAAAATGGATTGTTCCCATACTTTTGGAAAAGACCGTATGAGGACTGGGGAAATAATAGTGGTTGCAAATGGCTAATTGAGCTGTAGGAAAATATAATTTACAAAAGGAAAAATAACTCTCCTAGCCAGTGCATTAACTCATGTCATGACTTTTTAATGGCAGTGTTATAGGTTAATCAGTGTCTGTGCTGTCCTTGTGCCTACCAGAGTTATTCACAAAGGATCATGGTCTCATTAGGTAGGACTCCCATAAAGACAATCCTTCTATAAGTGGTTTAATATCTGTGTGTGTGTGTGGAAATGTTTTGCTGTTATCGGCAGAAAAGGATATTAAAGGAACCAGAAATTAAAATACCTGCACACTGTTGAGATTCTGACTGAGGGCTTAGAGAGGAAGTATTTTCTCTTGGATTTTCCTACACTTTGGCTTTGTTAACTTGCTTTGGGGCCGAATTCAGGCACTGAGAGCTGCAAAGTGTTTCCCTTTGAAGGACCCTGCTTGCTCTTGTGGAGCAGCCAGAATGGCAATGATCGGCCTCCTCTGAGCATCACCGGGTGCTAACACAGGATTAATGTTGCATGGGCCTCTCAGTCTGCTGAGGGAACACAGCAAATGCCTGAGGTAATGCAGCGTTCCTCCTTGGAATAGAGAGGGGGAAATAGGCAAAACGACCTTTCAGCTGTGAAAGTGAATGGAAATAGGAGTGTCTGCATCTGAAAGAAGAGGCAGAGAGAGCTGGGTGAAATGCTCCCCCTGTCAGAACGGAAGGCTGAGGAATGCCATGATTTTTGTCTCTCATTTTCTGTACATGTACACCTTTGACATACCCTCTCCTCTCCTCTCCTCTCCTCTCCTCTCCTCTCCTCTCCTCTCCTCTCCTCTCCTCTCCTCTCCTCTCCTCTCCTCTCCCCTCCCCTCTAGCTCACAACTGCCCTATTCCCCAGAAGAAATGGAGTGGATGGGATAGCATAACAAAAAATCTTGGTTTCTCCTGAAGCTTCCAGACTGATGGTGGTCCCCACCATGGCAGTGCAGGGATTTCTGCCCTGCTGTCCAGGAGGTCTGGTTTCCAGAGGCCTTTGCAGCTTGAGAAGGGCTTCATACGTTAAAAAGTGGGTACTATCACCTTGGATCTCATGCATTTGAGAGAATTTGTAGCAATTCAGATATTTAATGCAGCTGTGCCTGAAACCTTCTGTGGTGGGATTTCCATGACCACAGGGATGAGTGAGCACAGCCCCGAGGAGAGCTGTGCATCCTCACAAACCCTCCACCAACTGCACACCCAGAGAAGCCAAGGGAGGGTGAGTCAGGACAATCACCTCCCTCTGGTCAGCCAGGTCTCCCAGGACAGGGATGAAGTTTACACTGTCGGTGTCTCCCAGCCCTGCTCATGCTCTGCCGAGAACCAGGATGCAGCACCAGGTTACATGTGACAGCGTGATTTCTGGGCTCCATCAAACTCAGATTTTGCAGAGAAATGGTAAAAAAACCCCTTGGTGTACTGTTGATCCTCAGACTCAGGCTGGGGTAAGAAGCCTTAAATGTTAAACCTCTTTGTCAGCTTGCTTTCCGTGGAACAGTATAGACACCTCTGAAAGTAAAAAAAAAATTGCGGGTTTGGTTTTTTTTTTTTTAACTACTGCAGTCTGCTTCATAGAAGGTGTCTTAGGACAAAGAATCCATGAGGTTTATAAAAACCAGTAGGAAAATCTGCCTTTGCTTAGCTTTCCCCGGGAAGGAATACTTGTCAAGTTGACAGCAGCAGAGCTGCATCTTCTTTTGAATCTTGGAAAGCAGATCACGGGCAAGACTAAAGGAAATGGTGACCATTTGGTTCCTGGAGAGAAGCCCAATTGCTTCATTAAAGGAGAGTTGTCACATGCTTGTTTCTTAAATCCTGCTAAATACCTGCTTAGCAGCATTATTGACAGGCTTTTCTCATGAACATTGAGCTGTTAAGCTGCTCCTGGTTTACAGCAAGAGGTTAAAGGATTTCTCAAAGCTCCCAATGAAAGCCTTACTAACTGGATTAACTGCTAACATGGATTTAGGCTTTGAGTCAGATTAACCCCCATTGCTCAAAGTAGGTTCTGCTTGTTCATCTTTTCTTCCCTTTGTCTTCTTTCTTCCCAGTTTTTCCCTTTTTTTATTGTAAGGAATAAGGGAAAAATAAGCCTCTGTGCTTGTGTTCGGGCAGTGGGACATTGGAGGCACCGTCTGGGCTGGGTGGTGGCCTGGCCCCATCAGACATGACTGTTTCTGTTTGGGAAACGGGAAGCTGTGATAAGAATAAGGAGAGTTATCAATTGGTCTGCAAATGTGGCTTCTGCTTGCCTTTGCTATTCTCTTCCTTAGATTTCCTCAGCAGCATGAGAATCATGATCTCTGTTTTTATAAAGTGATTTAACTATTTACACACCTGGCTGGGCAGTTAGCAGAGAAAGTACCTCAAACTGGGTAACCCGTGGTCTTCATAGCACCAAAGACGTGAAGTTAATGTCATTTAGGCTGTAGTTAAATGTGTGTTTCTTCAGCACCTTAGGAGGACTGAAGCACCATCTGAGCTCCTGCCTTTGGCTGATTGTTTCTGCCATTGCACTGTTTTCTAGGCAAGCGTTTGTATTTGTAAGCAAGTTAAAGCATCTACTGCTCCATTTAGAGGCATTATCCCTCTGTGTTCCCATCCACGAGCAGTCTGGATCCCCGGTAAAGGCGTGAATTAGCAACCCCACTCATTGCTGTGCCATGGCCATGGTCCTGGGGATGGTCTGGCGAAGTGAGGGTCTGCTCCAGCCCATTTCACAGGACCTGCAGTGCAGGAATCTGTTAGCAAATGCTGAAGGATGTCAGGGGAAAGCAAACAGAGATGTAGTCTGGAAGGAGCCGAGGTGCAGCACTGTGGTTGCTCTTGCCTGACCAAACTGGCACATGAGTTGATTCCCAGCCCAGAAAAGAGATCAAGGAATGGAGCCAAGGCTTTTTCTGCTTCTCTGTCATCTGCTCGCTGCGCTGCTCAGACCTCTCAATTACCTTTTCTCCCAGTGTGACCAGCGATGCCATGGCCATGTGATGTCCAGCCCACCGAGGTCACAGCCCAGTCTGGCCCACCCAGGCTGGCAAAGTGTTCCTTTGTCCCTGGGGAGGGAATCTTGTACCAGAGCCACTCAGAGTCCCCCTCAGGGTGGTGGCTTGTCCCCAGGGATTGGAGCTGTCTCATTTAGCTCTGTCTGCTGTGCTGGCTGGGATCTGAGTCCAGCTGGCTGAGGACCATGTTGCTAAACAGAGCTAAATGTAAGGAGCTCTTGCAGAGTGTTTGTACCCCACTGAATATCACCCCCGAGTATGTCGAGCTCCTGGCAGCACCTGGGTGCAGCTGGGTCTCACAGCGTCACTGTGCTTTTCAGACAGTGCTGTTTCCAAGCTTGCTGTTTGATGATCCCAGAGGGCATTCAGGAGGTCTGGCAGTCCCCTGCCTTTCTCTGGGCCCCTTGGGGGTTTATGCACGTCTGTTCTACTTTTTGGCCAGCTCCTCTCTCAAACTGCTGAGACTCCTGTCCTCTAAAAACCACCAGCAGGATCCAGATGACCCTGCTTTCTCATTTCCCCCCAACACTCATCATCTCCCCTGTGCACTTCTTAATCTCATGTTCTCTGAGTCCCTCCCAGCTGCCTTTATCAGCATCTAATCCATTTTATCTGAATTGCTAACCTGCTTTCTGCCTTCCCCTCCACCTTCCTCACCCCCACCAAATGTCTCTTTAATCTCCCATCTGATCCTCCCCCCTTTTCCCGGAGAGCAAGCAACTCCTCCTCCTCCTCTTTCCTCCAGCCCATCAGGCTTCTCTGCTTTCTCCCCAGTCTGCACCAACAGCCCCCCAGCTGCTCAGCATCAGCCTGTTCCTGCCTCCTCACTGCCAGGGGAATCTCTCACACATTTCCTTTACTGATTTCTTCCCGCACCTCACTAAACATCCCAGAGGGAACACCAGGTCACTCGTTTGGTGCTTTCCGTCAACAAGTGCCGATTTCTTAGAGGCAATCAGTCGCCCCAGGTGTGTGACACAGCTGATGCTGTCACCCAGAGGCCGTGTCTCCCTGCAGGACCTCTGACAAAGGTCTCAGGGGGTGACATGGCCTGTCTGCCTGCTGGCACATCTTGCTGTCAGCACGTGCAAGAACGTCCCAAAACCTCTCAAACTTAGGCAGAGCCACATTTCTCTGCAGTGCTGGTGCACTTAGCTGATCACTTGGTGGTCATTCATATCCTGCCTTCCCTTTTTGGATATCTGAACTGTTATTTGTGGTATTTCTTATGGGTTGATATGTGGCATTTTACAGCACAGCTCTGTCATATCCTTTTTACATCAGATGACAAAATTAATGTTTCCTAGTGCTATGACTTGCAGTGAGATTGGCCAAAGAAAAGGAAGAGGGGGGAAATAAAATGAAAATCTATCAGAAACACCAGAAGGAAGTGGGCTGTTTATGGGGCCCGAGGGAAGGTGACCCCCTCTGATTTAGTGTGGTGATTGGAAAGGGTTATGGGTAGATGGTTTGGAATGTGGCAAGATACACCACAGCTCTTAATGCAGCCCTTTCCTGTCAGGATATGAATTCACCTGCAATGTGACAAGCATGAAAGCAGAGAAGTTGTAACATGGATCTTCCTTTTTGTTCTTACAGATAGTCCAGAGCTCTTCTGAGCTCTGTGCAAGTGGAAACAACATTAAGTTTCTCCAGCTTATTCTCTCTTTTCCTTTAATTCCCTTTGAGCTAAGGGAAGCAAAACCTTTGATGCATCGATAAGACTTCGCTTCCCACTGCCTGACATTCAAATGCCCCTTCACTGCAAATGCAGGGGCTCTGTCTGGGGAAGGGCCCTGCCTTCAATTGCACAGCAGCTGGGAGACCCCCTGCCCTCCTGATCTTCTTAAGGGTCTGTTTTTGAAGAGCTCCTCATAGCAACAGTGGCGTAAAAGCACTTGAGTATGACTAAGTATTGGCCTTGATGGATTTCCTAGGTCTAATCCCTGGCACATTATCCCAGCCTTGGCTTTATAACAAGAATGATGAATTTTAATAGCAAATCAGAGACTTTCTGGTGTCTATGTTCCCCCTTTAAAGGAGGCACCAGGCAGAGCTAAAAGCTGTGGGATCTGAAATGGGCTGTGGCCACCTCTCTGCCTTTGGAGACAGGGTGGAGTCAAGTACTGACTTGAGTCTGAGATCTCAGCCTGATGAGCCTGATCTCTCCCTGTGGGTTTGTTATGGGACACCTCCTGGCAGCCCTGTCTGTTAATAACAGACATGGAAACACAGATGAGGTGGTGTGTCAAAGCTTTGGGATTTTTCCATGTCACCTTTCACTGCTGGGGGGCCTATCATTCTCCCAGGACTCCATTGGAGTAACTTAATAATCTTCTCCCTGGAACAGGACTGACTTGCTCGTGGGGCTAATTTCCTTGTAGTCTGCTCCCCCAGTGCTGATCTACGTGAGTGCTTTGTATTAAAGCGTGCAATTTGTGATATTTCATAGTTGAGAAATGCTTGCCAGGTGTTATTGGTTTGGATTTTGGCATGTAATGGCCAGGACAGCAAGCACTAATAGATGGTTCTCTCCCACCATTTTCAGCAGTCACCTTGCCTACTTCTTGCTGACATAGTTCTTACAGTAATTAATGAGCTGGCACATTCCTAGGAGCCTTGTCAATGAATTAATCTCTGCACAGAGGGAACAGCTGAACACAGGTTTCCTCCTGTTGGCTCTGGCAAACAGGGGAGATGGAGAGCCTGCAGAGAGGGGGCTGTACAAGGAGTCCCTGCTTCAACAGTGGCTGAAATTATGCGTTTTGCACATATTTTTGTACATATGATTTTATCCTCTTGAGCCCTCGTGTGTCTGATTAGTGTCCAAGGTGGTTACTGTTCCTGGCAAGGGAGTGCAGCTCATAATTAACTCGATGCTACAGGAGGAGGAGAGGTTCAGCTCTGTTGGTTGTGTGAATGCATCTGTGTGGAATCATTTTGTTCAAGTAAGCAAAGGAAGGTGAGATATAGAAGGATGATCAACCCAAGCTGCTTCTTCTTGATAAACTGTGTTTCAAGATTGGTCAAGTTCCAGGACTGAGGCTGGAAGTGAAACAATGAGGGACAACAGTACCTTCCTGAGGGGCTGCAGACACAGGCTTTATCCCACTGGAGGAAATGTCCATAAAGGCAGTGAAGGAACATTCCCTTCACCCTCCCAAGCACAGATTGTAGGGACCCCATGGCCTTGCACTGCCATTCTTCTCTTCTGAATCTCATTATGCTCAGAGGCTGAGTGAATTTGAAAGATCCTGTCCAGGCAGCTCCTGACTAGCTGTCCCCAAGGGCCACCTGTCGCAGCTGACCTGCTGCTCCCCTTCTGCAATGTTTAATAAAACACTGGGCAAAGCCCCTTCGTGAATTATCACTAAGGGTTGGGGAAAGAGGAATGGGTGGTGGTCCCTGAAGTTGTTGCTGGTGTAAATGAGGCAGAAAACATGAATGTAAAGAATTTGTGGCTAAAACCGCTGAGCTCTGCCTTGACACTTTATTGGGGTCTGAGTCACCATTGCCTTCCTTGAGCCATCTCCTGGTAAGTGGATCAGTGGATCATTACACATCCTGTTAAGTGTTCAGGAGTTACTCCTGAAGAAGAGGAGAAATCTCTCCTCCTCCAGTGTGATGCTCCTAAAGGAGAAGGTGTGGCACTTCTGCAGTAGAAGTGGAAATGACTCTATAATGTAGGCCAGGGCAAGCCCAAGGTTTGATTTGCTGAAATGTCCAGCATAGGGTCTTTGGCTGTGAATCACCTGGGCAGAAGGATGTTTAACTTTTGAGTTTAGGAGCTGTTCCTTGGTTTAGACAGAGTATTAGGACAATAACCCAGCTGCACAGCCAGTGTTGTATTAGAAGTCCCAGGGCTGCTGATATTAATCCCAGCACTGGTCTAAAGTAACTCATGCCTCTGTTAGGAAAGAAAATTATATGTTTGCTTGAGGGACAAGGTGATCCGTGAGAACTAAGAAATGAATGTTTCCTTAGGGTGTCTAGGAGTGAGACATAGAATTTATCATCTGGTTTAGTACTTGCTTGCTTTTCCCCCTCTAGTTGCTAGCCCTAGCCAGCCATGGGGAGAACTCTTAAGGTTATGGCAGATCTCTGTTTATTTGATTGTCCAAGAGATTGTAAAATGGCCTAAACTAAAGTCAAGCCCATCCACGGGTAATGAGGGAATTGACTTACAGATAGAAACTGGCTACAATTCTGCAGCAAAGCCACTGACTAAGCTCTTAGAGACAGGTTGGGTTCTATCTTGCTTGTGGGATACTGGCTCTCCCCTGGACTGTGAATGTTTTGCTTTCACTGTCACCAAAGACATCTCAGTGATGAAAACAAAAGAAAAGCAACATGAGTGGGTTTTTATAAAAATGTATTTCCCATTTTGGTCGAAAAGGGAACCCCCTCAGGCCTCTACTTTTCTAAAATCATCCAGGTGCATCAGAGCGTTTCCAAACAAATTTGTCATCATTTCAGGGGCTGACTGCCTGTAGGAACAGGGAGAGCAGTGATTGGGTGCTACCCCTTGGATGTACAGATCTGTTTGACCCACCCCCAACCCATGGCACCAAAAGGACTTTCACAGTGTTTCTTCAGCTTCAGTGGATTACACTGAGCTGGATTCTGCACTGGTATTTCAGCGGTACTTTTATCAGTGTAGAATTACAGTAAAATGTCAGCTGGAAGGGCACAGGAATACTGCACTCACACCTAGGGACATTTTCATGGTCAGTGGTGCAGCTAACACACACGTGTCCCATCCAGCACAGATACAGTGGCTGTCTTGCTCTGTTGAACTGCTAAACTATTTTTTGGTTCACATAAGTGCTCTGAAACTGCAATGATAAACAGACCAGAAGTTTCTACAGAGATCTGAAATATTTACCTACCACTGCCTTCATACTGCGTAACCCCTAGAGGTTTATGGTAAGTTGCTCTCGTTTGTGACCCCTAAGAAAGAGGTAGAGACATCCAAATTTAATGGCTGAATGAAGTTCCTTTAAAATGTTCGCACACATGTCCTTTAATGCTTCTCACATTGTGAGAAGCTGTGGATGCCTCATCCCTGGAAGTGTTCAGGGGTTTTGAACAACCTGGTCTAGTGGAACATGGCCCTGCCCATGGCAGGGTAGGAAATGAAATGAAATTTAAGGTCCCTTCCAACCCAAACCATTCTGTGATTCTGTCTCAGCATATTCACAGCTCAGGGTGTTCTCAGCTGATGGCAGGGTGTTTGTCAGCTAATTTAGATGGTGACACCATTCAGTGGCAAGAGAGAGGCTCCCTCTCTGGTGTTTCCAGAGCAAAACTGAGCTGAGAGGTGTCTCAGATCTTTCAGGTAAAACTTCCCACAAAGATCTGTCGTGTTGCTGTGAATTAACAAACCAAGATCCATCTTGGTTGGATGGAAGGGAGAGGATGGAAACTTGCCAAGAAAATTCAATGTGAACCAATAAAATAAAAAATGTTCTGGCAGCCCTCATGTTAGAAATCACATTGTGTGGCACTTATATTAAATCTGGCTTTTGCTTTACGGTAGGCTGTAGCTGGTGGCTCCGGTTCTGTCACACAGAACAGAGTTCCAGTGCTTATTTTTGGTTACACACCCTAAAGTGTTTTCTTTCTAAGTCTTCTAACATCTTCTGTTTTAATTGTGCAGATTGTCCCAAACTGCTTTCTCAAATGCCAGGTTAGAAACAAAAGTGCCAAGTGTGGTTTTTTATGTTTTTGACCATGTCTGTGTTGTATCATCTCATTCATCTTTCTGATTTCTCTTCAGTAGCCATTATCTTTGTAGCCTTTTTCCATGGAGAAAAATCTCAATTATCTTTACAATCCTTTTTGAAATTGTGTTCATTTTCCACCATTGCCTCTTGGGTTCGTGGCACAGATCTGATCACAGCACTCACCAAGGAAATTACTTGTGGTTTCCCTCATGCACAGCACATTGGCATGTTCTGTTTCCCAATATTTTGACTCTGAAGCAGAAGTTTGACACATCTGCTCAAAACATCTGTGGTGTTTAGAGTGTTTGATCATGCTGAGCTGATTGAAATGACCTTTGTTTTCTCAGGCTTTCTTCCTCTCACCAAATGTTGCAGTGAGTTTAGATCCTTTCAGGCAAACTACCCCAACTCTTGCCATTGTCTACAGCAAACATCATCTGAAGCTGTGCTGACCACCTCACTCATATTTGGCAGTCTTATTGAAATGGTGTCCTTGCAAGTCCTGTTAAATTTTCTGTTTCGCTGTTCATTTTTTTGTCTCATTATTCATTGTTTTCCAGCCAGAAGCTCAGAGGTATCTCCAAACCTTGCACTGACCATGAGGCTTGGATGGGCCTCTTCTCTTCTCCCTTGAAGGCCGACCATAGGAAATCCAGGCAAACCCGTGTGGCTCTTTGCCTCCCTCAAGTGACTGGCACAAACCCTGACCTCTGTGCAGCTGTAACACCCTCCTCCGACTCAGACCCTCAGGTGTGCTGTTCACCTAGAAGGAACTCATCTCTATTTTTACTCTTGTTTCTTTGGGAACATAGATCTGCAGATTTTTAGATAGAGGCGTTTTTCTTTGTCCAGGCACATCAGGATGAGAGAATGATGGCCTCAGACTCTCCTCTGACATTGCTGCTCCAGACCCAGCCTTTTCCAAGACATCATTGCTAGCCCATCTGACTTTCTAGCATCTGAAAAATCCCACATTTAAACTTTACTGCCACATCTGATTCAATAGCTGAGGTGGTGAGGGCAGACCTTGCTGTACTGGGCTTGGGGGAAGTGAAGGTGCTGTGCTGCTTCCAGCTCACCTGCAGTGAGGCACTGGGTCATCTCCTAGGCTTGGCAGTTTCTGCCCAGAGCTCATGACACGTTGTTACTAAAGCTGTGCTGGGGACATCAGAGCCAAGGTTGCTTCAAGAGAGCTCAACTCAAGCTCAGGACGTTGCAGAATTGTCCTTTGGTTCCTTTGTCATATATACCTGTCTTTTTTTCACTGTGTCCTTTAGCTATCCGTATCCTTTTTCCAAAGTCACCAGACAGCTCCAGTCAGGGCAGTGGCACGTGAATAAGCAGCATGAGGGACACTTGAAAAGAGAATTCCCAACCGGCTGCCTCCATCCTCAGCAGCAATGATTAGCCCGGCTCTGAATGACAGAGTGCAATAAAATGGAGACAGCTCTGCCCTTGATGCATAATAAGTGAAAGACTTGTGGGAAATATCTCTGAAAACTTTCCTCCACTAAGAGGGGATGAGTGAGCAGAGCCGTTTTCTGTCTGCCTTGCTCTTCACTCAGCAGCAGCCTAGAGCTGAGTCTTTGGTGTCTTTGCCCTTCTCTTTCCTACCTTCTTTTGCATCTCCTATATACAAAAAAATAATGTGGCTTTTCTGGCGTCCTAACCCCATTCTGTCACTGCTGCTGCACTGCTGTGGAACGTGCATTATCCGGCAATAAAGCTGCTGTGCAGCCAGCATGGAAATGCTATTGGCAAAGCTGTAATGGAGGCAGGAATTTATGTCTGTGGCCAGGTGGAGTTCTGAGGGATTGTACCTGAGCTAATAATACCTTGCTGCAAGCTACTGAGCTCAGCTTTATCATCTGGGGCAGGAAAATCTATTTGTGCTAATCAAGTGTGGCTACCATAGTAATATCATTTTTCTTTGAAAAGAAAAGGTGTTTACTTTTAATTGGAATGGATGCCAGTCACTTGTCTCACACTGAAAAAGAGTTAATGAGAGCAAAGTATAAAGAGAGTAAAGTAGTTGAAAATTAAAAATATTTTGTTATGACTAATTATTAAATATCCCCAATTTTAAGTCATTATTACCTGGAATTAGGCCAAGTGTAGCTGACAAGTCAAGGTGCGAGTTTGTGTCTGGGTAACTTTGGAGTACATAACCTGTTGGGCCAGAGAGGCAGGGGAACATGGACCCCACCGGGCATCCCTTCCTTCCTCCATCCTCACTTGCTGTGCTTGGGAAGAGCCCTGCGTGCTCACTCGCCCCTGTGCCACAGCCAGTGCAGCCATCTCTGTGGAGATGTGGCTGCAGAGTTTTTGAGGGTGGTACTTTGAGGAGTCCCTGATTGCTTTCAACACCAATTTTCCATTCCTACCCCATCTGCTGTCTCAAGGAGTGGGTACACCCCTCAGTGCAGAACTGGCCATGGCACAGCTGGACACAATGCACGTCCTGGCACAGCCTTGGGAAAATCTTAACCTTGGCTTTCAGAGTGAAGAATCAGAGTGAAAAAAATACATCCTTTCCCATCTCTTGCCACCTTCTTCCACCCCATTCAGAGCTGCACTGCTACAAAGCTGGTGCCCCCTTTGTGTCTCCCACATCTTCATGTAAAGAGCTTTGTTGTCCCTCTCAACCAGGGTATCCCTAGGTATCCGTCAGCTGCTAAAGGCACCATTTTCTGTTTATCTTCTTCTAAGCTGCTGCTCCAGCGGAGCTGCAAAATTAACATTGTGCTCAGCAAAAAGGTCTGTGTAAAACAAGGGCAATTTATGCAGAAATATCCATAATCCTTCACATTAAAATTTGGCTGTTAAAATTCTGGCACCTCTCAGAGGTCACTCTAACCTAGTTAAGTTCTGTTAAGAAAAGCTGTTATTATGGCTCACAGCTTTTTTTCCCCCTACAGTATTGTTTCCTTTTGTCTTGGGCTCTTCAGCACTCACCTCTACCTCCCCTGACCTGCTCCTGCCTCTCCTAGTTTAAATTGCTTTCTGTCATACATTATTAAGGACTAAACTTAACTACCTGGACACCATGCAAAGTACTCAATAGTGGGGTTAAAGTTCCTGCAGTATTTCCTTGTTTCTTCTTTTCCCTGGTTGGTATTTTGACCACAAATGAAGCACGTTAAGGGAGGCTCCTTGTAGAAAAGGTGCTGGGCTGGAACAGAACAGATGTGAGTTCAGTTCCCTGCTGTGAAATGGGTTTCCTGTCTGTCCTTGGATATATCATTTAATTTGTCTCTCTCATTCTGTCTCATTCCCCGCCTTGTTGCTTTGCACATGATAATATTTGTTTTCACCATCCAGCATATCTCAATGGGTTTCTTCTCCTAGAGCAAAATCTGTATTAACCAATGTGTACACAGGAGTGTGGAGAGTAGGATTTCAGTCTCTGGACCTCAAATTTGATAATACCACACAAATAAATACATTAAATAAGTGCTTCTCCTTCCAGCTCGTTCATCATGACTGTATGATGTTTGAAACAGAAGGATGTTAAGGTTAAACTTGATCTCTCTTGCCTGAAGCTTTTAATGAAGTGAAAAGGAGAAGATTTCATTCCAATATTAATGTGACAAGTCTATGACCTTAAATAGAGTCCTGCTGAATTTCTCTGGGGGATAAGTACGTGGCAATATAAATCATAGAATCATAAGATATCCTGAGTGGGAAGGGATCACTGAAGTCCAGCTCCTGGCCCTACACAGGACAACCCCAAGACTTACACCATATTTAGAGCCGCTGACTTCCTGGTGGTCCTTTTTTCAGTGTTCCCTTTTATCTGCTGAATGGTGAAACCTGGATCACCAGCTGTCCTGCTCCCATGGCACAGGGCTCATGAGCACTTCAGGGTGCAGTTGCAGGTCCTGGCTTCCTGTAGGGCAAGTTTCAAGGGAAAACTTGCAGAAAAAAATATGGCACTTGGCACATCAAGACAGAGGAGAATTCCTTAGCAGGTGTGGGAACAACATCTCACTTGCAAAACAAGTGGATGTTTCTGGAACCATGACAGGATCACAGATTGGCTTTGAGGTTGCAAGTGTCATTGCAAAGTAGGAAAATGCTTGTGCCAGTGTAAGTGGGCAAACCAAGGGTGGCACAGAGGGCCTGGGCAGAGAAACCTTGGGCAGTTGTCCCTAGGGACCTCCTGTTTTCTGGCAAGGAGATAAAGCAAACCTTGCTTCCCCTTCATAGCTGGCAGCATGAAGCTGCAAGAAGTTTATTCTCAAGATGTGCTTGAAATAATGTTGGTAGAGTCTACAATCCTCATCATATAGATAAAAGTGACTAAATTAGGGCTGCTGACAACAGCACCTGGGATGAAAGTGAATCTCCTCCTCCGTGCAGAAAGGAAGGTAATCACATCCAGAGGGCCCCAGAGAGCTCCTATCTCTGACACTCATATGAAGAAACAGACTGAGAAAGATCAGCCTGACAAACAAAAATATATTTATATGGCAGTAATCAAAGGCACACAGGCACTGCACGCTGGGAATGTTGCCTTTCTCTTTTAGGGGCCTTATCTGATACTGGCAGGACCATTCCCTCGTGTGTTCAGTTATGGAGCTGCTCCAGGATATAAAAACTTCTGTACTGCAAAGTTTTGAGTTGGCAGAGGAGCACATTTCAGTGGCTCCACCATGCAGGTATTTGGGGGTATCAGTGAAATGAATTGTATTACTGAAAGTTAGTCCAGGGTTTAACCATAATGCAAAATAAAGTGGCAGAGGCTCACTCATCACCTTGGTGTTACACGCTGTGGGTTATTCTGGGCAGCCCTCTGGTTGTTGAGAGGTTTATAAGGACTCTGCAATTTCACTGCAGGAGGCTTTGCTGTAGTTCTCTTTGACCACATCCTTGGGATTTTGTGTGGGCTGGGGTCTCTTTAATAGCTTTATAGGATCAGAGAAAAAAAACCCAGATGAGAAGGGGTTTTAAGAGTTTTCTTTATCCATTTTTTTCCCCCTCTAGCAAAGATCAGCTATCTATCTATATAATTTCTGATGGATGTTTGTTCTTTAAAAGCCTCCAACAATGAGACTCTACCCCGCCTCAGGCAATCTATTCCATCCCCTACTTCCCTCACTATTAGGAAGCTTTTCCTGAAGTCTAACCCTCATATCTCTTGCTGTCACTTAAACCCATTATTTCTTGTGCTTGCCACCTGGTTGTGGCAAACAGATTATTTCCTTCCTCTTTCCAACAACCTTTAAACAATTGATGGCTCTCATGCTCTCTCCAGTGTTTTTCTCATGTTCTCTCTAGTGTTTTTCTCTCCTCTGCCTGAACCAGCAGCTCCCTCATTGCCCCACATAGATCATGGCCTTTGATAGTTCTCATTTCTCTCTGGAATTTCTGCAATTGTTTCACTTCCTTTTTTTTTTTTTTTTTTTTCTGAGGTCCAGTGGCCACAGTGGGGTAAAACTGAGCTTTTATTGATACAAGCTGAGGGAAATAAATCAGTTAGCTTTTCTTACAGCTCATGACAAATTCCCATCATCACCTTACACTTGTAGAAAGATAATTTAAGACAGAAATTGGTGCGAAACTGTTTTCTTCTTGTGGCAACTTATCTGTTGCCTCTCAAATGATGCTATTAAGTTTTATTACAACTCTGGTTCTTTCTCCAAATCATTAAATCTCTAGGACAGCTGATACTGCTCAGGTGACCACACCTACATCAGTCCCTGCTTTGAGTGTTGACATTTGAGTACTGGCAGCTGTTCCCAAGGAATCAGGGTGTCTCTGGAATTAACCAGTCTCACAGACCCTGACTTTGAAATTAGAGTGTTTGGGGGTGGAACTGTGGTGGTTTTGTCCCCTAAGAAACAAAAAGGTGGCTAATATTGGTCATGGGCTTCCAGATGAGCAAATGGGAGCCAGCTGGTCACTTTTTTTTTCACCTTTTCCTATTGTAACTTTGTTTTGGAGATCCTTTCATGTGCTTTGAAGGAAAGCCAGGCCAGCAGAATTAGCCCTGTGCTCATACACCATAGGGACATCTTCTCCCCATTACTGATACCAGACTGTTGCCCAAACACAGAGAAAATGAAATAAGAAAGGACAGTGGGATTTCACTGCCTGAAGGACACCTGTGTTGGATCCCACTCTGAGACTAACACAGATGTGGTAATGAGACACTCACAGAAAGTATGAGAAAGAGCAATCCAAGCCTGAGTCCTGGGAGTATTCCTGATGGAACAGGATCATATCTCACACTGTCTTCTTGGCTCTGATGAGCACAGGAGATGAAGCTTTTGTTGTGAAGGGAGAATGGTGGATATCACAAAACATGGACAGATAAAAACCTTCTTTCCTCTGAGGAAGTTCCTAACTGTGGCCTTTGACTTCAAAGGAAGGTTTGTAAGGAACAGCTGATGTTGAGAGGAGATGGGGAGCTTTGAAAAGTTTTGATGTGTTTTGGGTTAAACCTTGCTTGCTTCTTCCCACTGAGGCCATGTAAAGGCCCTTCTCTATGTTTGTCTCCCTGTGTCATTCCCTGGGTTGGAGCCTCAAAAGCTTAGAGATGATCAAAGAGCCTGTACTGAAAACAGGTCGATTTTCCACAGCTTTTGAGTCCGGATGGAGTTCTACTAAAACATAAAAATTCACAGAGGACCATTTCTCTCAAAGAAGGGAGACAGACTCTTTTTTTCAATGTGTGGACTTTGCAGCTGACACCAACAGGTGACATTTTCCAGCTCCAAAGGTCTTTAATAAAATCCAAATTCAGTGTGTCGAGATTGAGGTCTCTCCTCCCATATTGTAATTTTTAGGTACAAGGGCTGCCTAATTGCACTGTGGGAATCCTTTCAAAAAAGCACCTCCTGACAGGGATGCTCTTTGAAATAGGCCATTAGTCTTGTGACAGGGCATCATGGAGTTAACAGTGAGTTCGTTAGTGAGGCAATCTCACATTGCCTTGCTCAGGTTCTTCCTCTGTGAAACAGAAATTGGTCTGAGGAAATCAGAAAGGAGACACCATGGAATAAATAATCAGGGACACTGTGGATGGGACAGCAAAACACCTGGAGGGCTTTTGACCTGTAGTGTCTGTTCCTTTGGCACAAATCTACTGGTGGGTGTGACCCTCAAAAAAAGCCCCGTGGCCTGAAATTCACTCAATGGGCATCACAAAGTCAGGTCTGAACTTAGAGAAATTCATTTAGGGAGAGATCTAGCTGGCTATATTTTAATGCTGCTATGGATTCCCAAAATTATCTGGTATGTCCACACTGGGCTTCTGGAGACCCAGCACGTCCAGAAGTTCAGTGGGAGACCCTTGATTATTTTAAGTGGTACCAAACACCTGACCGTAGGGACCTGATCCTAGAAATGGCATTTGGAGATATCTAGAGTCTCCAAGGACAATTCAGCCCATCCAAAAATATCTGTAGAAAACAGAAGTAGGGGGGTTTGGAGGAAATTCCACACCTTGAACTTGAATATGCCTTTTATTGCAAATTTATGACTCAGTCCTCACATGGGGTCGGCCCAGTACCTTCCAGCCTTAGGCTCTGATCCTGCTGGTGAGCTGGTGAGGATGACACAAAACAGGGACCATAAGAATGTTGTGCTAAAGAACAGAACTGGGGCAAATCATCAGAAGGGAAAATGGGAAGAAACATAGAAACATCACATTCACTTTTAGTTGTGTTAATGTAGAAATAAATATTGCCCCGGTATCCAGGACATGTTTTCACCCTGACACACGGTCAAGTTTGTGATTCAAGCTTGCTACAAGAACTCAGGCTTCAATATTTTGTTATGTTTTTCTGACAATTTCTCTTGCTCGTAGCTACAAACACCTAGAAATCCCAGCAGCATCAGCAGAGCACCGTGCTGTCCTCATGCTCAGGAGAGTGTAAGAGAAGCTGGCTGGAGATTGTGTTGACTGGACCACAACAGCCCCAGCACATTTAACTTCAAAACATGGTCAAGTGCTGTGTCAGCTGCCCTGCACAGTGAGAGCTGCACTGGCTGGCAGCTGTGCTCCTGGAAAGGAAGTATGGAACTGACATCTCTGCCATGTGGTCTGGATGTTTTACTCATGATAACTGGTCCATGAAAAATGTTTCTGCCCTTCCCAGTTCCGCAGATCTGCTGCTGTTTCGTACCCTGCCATGCAGAGGTGTGGTAAAAGGCGTTAAAGGAAGACGGGTATTTTTGACTTGTCTCATTGAAATCCCCTGATCCGTGGGCTCTGTCTAAATTCCAGATTTTATCTGGATTCACCTTGTGGGGATTTCATTAGATCTACACAAGGAACGGGACACTGAAAAATGCAGAGAGGGGCAGGATGAGAAGGATCAGCTTTGTAGTTACATGTGACCTGAAGGACAGACCTAACACATTCTTGGTGGTTCAGATTTTGGATATTATGAAGTTCTCACATAGGACAGGATTTTTGGCTCTTTTTCACAGTGTACATGACGAGGATATATATTTATTTTAGATAAACACTTAGCCAGAAGGAGGACAACATGTGGTGTAAGGTAAATTATGCAGATAATGTTCTATTATGTGCACAGAGTAAAAAGTACAAAGGACATGAATTTCCCCAGGGTAACACCTTTGAGAAGGGAGACTGGGACAACACGCAAAATAAAATAAAGAAGAGGAGGAAGAAGAAAAAATAAATTGGAAATAGTTCTGGCAGATTTTGCTTGAAGAAGACAGAAGACTGAATGAGCAAAAGATTGTACTGGAGGCAATTGCTTCAAATAAAGGACTTTGTATTGACTGTCACTTATCCAGGTCACTGCTCCAACTCCTGAGGACAGGGTTTTGACCCTGCAGGTATTTATGAAGCTTGGAGTGAGCAATTGGAAAGTGTGAAAAGAATCTATTTAGAAAACAAGTTGGAGCATCTCTTCCCTCCAGACTTTCCCTTTGCTCCGAGGTGGGGAATGCAGTGATTTTTTTGTAGTTCTGCTCTGTTCTATATGGTCTACCGAGGTCTGGCTGGAGCAATTCCTGTGGATTGTGTGGCAATGCAAGATCAGATACAGCAGAGAAAGCAGCCCCTGGGCTGAGACGGGCACAAAAGCACTGCTGAGGGTGGAGTAATAATTGTATTTGAGCAGCAGAACACAGGGAGAGTCTCAGTGGGCAGTAACACTTCATTTCATCAGGAACAGCAAAAAGAGGCTTTTCTACAGCCTCTGTTGTTTCACTCCCAGAGCTCTACCTGGTAGGAGCAGGTTTCAAAACTGGTGTTTTGGATCAGCCCCTGTTCCTGCCTGCACTGATGTTCAGCTCCACTGCAGCTGCAGTCCTGAGGGGTTGTGTGTGTGTTCTCCTGCACAGTGCAACAAGGCTGAACTGTGCTCAAGTGAAAAATCTGAGAGAATAAAATGGTTTGGGGGCTTTGCAATACGTGTAATAGGTCCATAAGGTGTTAATCTCCTCCACATTTTCCTCAGTGTGTTCAGCCTCAAATTCTCTGACCTGGCTTTTGAGACTTTGGGATACAGGATTTCACAGGATGTGCTGCAGCCACTGACAGAAATATAATTGTCTCTTCTCATGTGGCTGCCAACGCAGGCTTCACTGCAGATAAAAGAATGGGAAAACAAATTTAAGTGCTGGAACCCTGTGGCTCTGCCTTCACATGGATGTTTGGGGTGACCCCTGGGCTGTGTATTGACCTCCTGCAAGCAGCTGCTGGAAGAATCACTCCCATTCCCTGATCTCACCAGGTACAGTCCCACATTAAGAAAACAAGCTTATCAGTCTTTTGTGTTTGTGTTGACACCCGCAGCTTCAGAGACTTTTTGTTTGTTTTCCCTGTTCTCCTCAGTGTATAATTGGCCAGATTGCATTTACTTTTTGTCTCTCTTGCACTAATCACAACTGCAGACTGGAGTAATTTGCTGATGCTGTACAAGGAATTGTCTCTCCTGGAGACCTGGCTGATGTGATCAGAACTCACATATGGTATCAGAACAAAGGGCCCTTCAGGCAAGTGGTGCTGTTTATTTTGGCTCAGGTCAATGTTGCTCCCTTCTCTTTGTGTCTTCTCCTCCCTTTGTGCTGTGCACATATTTTTTCCTCTGACTTTGGAGTTGCTGGCTCCTTGCTGTCAAACCTAGGGTGGCCTGGCTTGTGCAACATCAGCACCACAGGTTTGAGGGACGTAGGAGAAAAGCGTCCAACATACTGCTTGTGGTTAATACGCTGTCATGCCTTGCTTCCCTTTTCTCCTGCTTCCTTTCCACAGCTTGGAGGCTAAGCAAAGAAACAAGTCCAAGGCTTCCTCTCTGCTCCCCCTCCCTTTCTGGTTGAAGATATTGTGAGTGGTTTCATGTGGGCTCTCGTTTTTCACAGACACTGTTGGTTCCACCATCTACGAATTAGTCTAATCCCAACAGCAGTTATTGGCCTTGACTTATTCCTTATTTCCTTTGTAACAGCTGCTGGCAAAGCTGCTGCTCTCCTGATGGATTTTGTAGGTCTAATTTTTGATAGCATACTTACAGCTAAGGCCCACAGCCTGTTAAAACAGTGCTGTCTCTGCATTGATACTTCTCTGCCCCCAGCTCTCATTTAATCTAAGTATTAAACATCACTCACAGCGATGCAAAAAGCAGTTGCAGTTTGCAATATTAGGAGGAAAAAATCACAGGAAGTAATGGATGAAAAAGTAAGTACTGAACATCAGCATCTTTGGTGGTTGTGTACTGATAAAGGATAAAATAGCTGCTGTCTCATATCCTCCTCCTGAGGCTTTCCCTTCTTGACAAAGAGGCATATATAATGGTTAATGTCTCTCTAGCATCAGTATCCTATCTGTGGGCTCACAGATTTCTTGTATTTGTGCTGTTGTTTACAAATAAAAGGTTTCCAGGTTTTATTCTTGGCCCTTCCTGTATTGTGTGTAAATGTATCTTCTTCTGTCATTTAGCAGTGCTTTAGAAAACAGCTGGTGCCCCCAGGGTAAACCTTTAAACAATGTCATACTCTGACAAAATTCTGCTTTATCAGCAAACCATGCTGTGCATATTTCTCTCATTGTTTTGCAAATTGCTGTTACAAAGAGCTTTTGCATTTAAACAGGCTCTCCCTGACCTAAGAGGTAGTAAAAATTACATTAGAGATGCCATAGTAACTTGTCACTCTGACCTGCCCTAAATAGCTGGACTTATTTCACTTGGATAAATCATTTATTTAAAATGACCTATTATGTCATCAGAATTCTGTAGCAGAGATGCTTCAGCTCCAACTTACATGAATATTCTTTTGAAGGGCTAATCAGAAGAGATATACCATCAGGATTATGTGCTTTAAAAATACAGTTCTGGACAGCACTGCCCAAACTGGGAAGCAATGATTAATCCATTCTAATTACTGTGATCAGATAGATCCGTGCTGCTCACCCGTTCTCCATGATCTCAGCTAGAAAGAGCTCTAATTCTTAGGTCCTTTTTTCCCCTAGAGCTGCATTTCTATGACCAGATTTGCAATTAGAGCCCAGAGCTTCCAGATTTCCTTTGATAACTTAAGAGAACAGCATGGTGCAAAATTTTATCTTTCCCTCTCCCTTTTAACAGACTTTAGTGCCCCATTGTCTGTTAGGGGCATCTCTGTCTGCTTTGGACGTGGACATGGTGCATCCAGAACCTCAGAATTCCCTTTGTGCAATTCTGCTAATGAAAAGCCAGCCACAGAAGATATTTTGTCCTTGTAAATCCATGGCACAGGAAGGGTATTCCTGTATTGCTTCCTGTCTGCTGTCACTGAGGCCACTGTTCTGGCACAGAGCGAGCCATGAACAGCTGCAGAGATCCAGGGATGGCCCTGCTATTTCTTCCTGGAGGGATGGAAGTGGAAATAAGTGTCAGGAAAAGGAAATTGCCAGTCATGTTCTCCGTCCTGGCCACATGCTTTTGGGAAAGGGTTGGTAGGTGGTTCCTATTCCTTCTGTGGAGGATGGGGGTAGCTTTTTTCATTTTATCTGCTAAATGCCTGCCTAAACAAAACTGTCACAAAATATTTTCACACATGATTACTGATCTCAACCCCAGACCAGGTCTGGTCTTTATGTCACACCAGTCCTTCTGCTAATTTTAAGGACTTTCTCCTGAAACTGCATCGAGAAACCATTTCTGCTCCTCTTGTGAGGAAGTAGAGTGCCTCACAAACCAGGACATTGGGGAATGACCATCCCCCCTGGCCCTGACCATGCCCTCTGTCCATTGTGCACCTAAACACCTCTGAAAATGTTCGTACAATGTAGGGAAATCATGAAGGCAGAGGAATATTCATGACCTGAGGAACTGTGTGTACATGTGTGAATTTTTTGTTGTGTGGGCTGCCTGTGTGGGACACTAACTCCGGTAAATTCCTGTGGGCAAAATGGGCTTCAAAGAGCAATGAGAAGCCAGCACTTTATTGCAGGCATCATGGAGAGGATGAAGGTGATTGCCCATCACCAGCTGTTCTGAGTGGGAGCTGGGAAGCTGGGCCAGGAGGGACAGCACTTGCACAGTGCCTGTGGGCCCCTGCAAGGATTCCTTTTAAGAGCTCTGTCTTCACACCTTTACAGTCCAAGTAAAGTGGAGAAATAAATCACTGTGCACAGTTGTCATTTTTCCCCTCAAAGCGCCAGGCAAAGAGTTTAAATATAGCTAACCCACTGTATTTCCTCAGAATAAACAGATACTCAGAATTAATTGCCAGGTCCTGGTATCAAAGGAATGATTTATAACCCAATTATACTGGGAATTTTATTCTCTGTTGTTTCACTGATAGGTTATGGGTCAATTAGGTGTTTTAGTCCAGTGGGAACACATCCTCCTTCCACCATAAAGTGTCTGATCTTGGCATACTGGGATTTGTTCTGTCCATCTTGTAAATCACATCCGGTTTGTGGAAAAACTTTGAGAATCATTCTGCCAAGGGCCAGGTCTGTAATTTTTGTAGCATTTTGTCTCTGTTTACTGCTTAGGGCATTGGCAGGAATGCAGGGAGTTCCCTTCTGGTGAATAATCTTCACCATCTTCTGTTTTCTCATCAGACTTGCAGTGCATAGAAGATGTTCATGGTGCAGCTGAGTCTGTGAGGTCACTGGGGAATGGATATTTTTGAGCCTTCAGAGGAGGCTGACAGCATCAGTAATAG
The DNA here is from genome assembly GCF_020740725.1 of Corvus hawaiiensis. Classification (NCBI taxonomy): domain Eukaryota; kingdom Metazoa; phylum Chordata; class Aves; order Passeriformes; family Corvidae; genus Corvus; species Corvus hawaiiensis. The sequence goes on along the minus strand of NC_063227.1, from coordinate 6,362,593 downwards.
GTCTTCAGCAGGGGCCGTAAGCAAACACCTGGTGAAGAATAAGAATAGAAAAAACTTGTTTAATCTTTCCTCCATAACATTTTTACTCTCTGAGTATAGTCAGCTCAGGATTTCCTAAGATTAATGTGATTCTCAGTAAGCTGCCCTGGGTTCCTCTTGTAGCTGCTTGTCCATTCTGCCCTTGAACATCCACAGTCGTAGAACCACTGTGGAAAAGGCACGTTGTTTTTAGAACAAAACCTATTATCCCCTACAATGGTACAAACCCATGCTTACTCTAAAGCCTTTAGTTGAGTAATTTTTTTATCAGTGAAATCTGAACGAGGGAGAGGGTTTGACCAAGGTAGTGAATGTAAAAGAGGGAATTCAGGGGGAAACTGTTTTATGATTATGCCTCTTAAATCTTGCATTATTTAGCAATGCAAATCCAATCGTGCATTTTAATTCCCTTGTTAATATGGACTTTTCCAATCTTGCATGATATCTCTGTCAGTATAAGCCAGAAAGGGAATCCAGCCCAAGGGTTTTGTATCATCCTCTATTTGCTCCTCCTCTTATTATTTTTTTTTTTTTTTACAAATTAGAATAACAATGTCATAATCTCGAATAACATTATACTTTTCTATTCCTATAAACTACAGTCATGCTCTCTAGCCACAGGGAGTTTGAATCTAAAAGAGAAATAAAAACCAACCCCAGTCACATTTCTATGTGAGACCCCAGGCAGATGATGGTTTTGATATTCCCACGCCCAGGATTTTTTGTTTCCTGGAGGTGGCTCTTGGCATCCTGGAGCTGTTTCTAGTAAATGATGTTCACTGAGCAAGCCTGCCCCTCAAAATGCCTGACTCTCCTTGTTGCTCCTCTCCCCACATTTCAATTATCTAACACATTAATACAACAAACACTGCAGTAATTAGGGCACCATATGGCGCTCACAATTACAGAGCAATTCCAGCATTAGCGGATTGGGTGAGAAGTCAGAAAGAATAAAACAAGTGTGAGCAGAAGATGACTGAAGTCAGGGGACTCACATGGCAGATAAACACTGAGTAAGTTACGTGTGTGTACAAGCTGGACTCGAGGAAACTTTTAGTTTTGTTCTCATCCAGGATGAAATGGCACCATGGGTTAGAAGGGTGCCTTGAACTGCTGTAGAGAGATAAGTGCCCTTCATGGCACATCTCTCTGAAGATGATCTTTGTTATACTTGGCTTCCCTCAGGTCGGTGAGTTCTCCAGTATTTGCCTGCCAGGGATTGTTTTGCCATTTACCAGTTATAATGGGTATTTAGTGCTCTCAATTATTTGCTTCTTCATTGCGAGCACAACAGTCATTGGAGCCATTGTGGGATTCTTAGTTAATCCTCTAAAGAATAGAAGGAATCAGGGAGCATGTATAAACTGTGAGATTTTTGTGGTCTGGCTGTCAGCTGGGAATGTAAGCAAATCATGCCCACGAGCCATCATAGTCACGCTAACAAAAGCTTTGGTGCACATGCAAAAATACAGATTGTGAAGTATTCTTGGGTTGTATCTCTGGAGAAATGTTGTAGCTGGGCTTGAAGAAGTCTTGTGGTGATGTAAAGTGCATGTCCTTTATGGATGGTTGCTCATATGTGCGGAGTGTCAAGAATTCTTGTGTAGAAAACCCCATTCGGTATTTTCTCCCTGCTAAAACATCTTCTTCCAACTGAAACACTTCAGCTACTTGGATGAAGATTGTCTTTCAAACTAAATAGCTGATTTCATATTTGCACTAACCATTTTCTAACAACGTGGAATAGACATGATGGATGCCACAGAAGGAAGGACACGTTCCCAGGGAAGGACAGTGGGAGACCTCCCAGCATGACAGCTTCTCCTCAAGAAGCCCCAGGACATCCTTTTCTTTCTACAGAGCAGATGCAAAGCAACCAGCCCCTTTTTTTTTCCTGAGGACAAATCACTTCCAAGTACATCTGGATGAGCATGAAGAATGAGAATATGAATACAGACAATTATGATGGAGTAGAGGCCCTGTAAATTTATACCCAAACTTACCCCCTGGTAACTCATTCATCTGCCTGTCTTGACAGAATGCATGTGAAATAGTGGGACAATAAGGGCTTTTGTTATGCTGAAAGATGTTAATAGCTGGCCTCAGGGTGAGCTGGGTTTCCAAGACAATCACAGATAACACAGATAACACAGCGAAACTCAGGAGAATGAACACTGAAGCCTTTATTTTGAGAGACTGGGGCTATGTCAGAGTGAGAGTTGTCTAAAGGTGGGAGTTTTACGGGATCTTATTTTTATGGAAAAGTACTGTCTGGGACAGCGGGATAGCTGCACTGCTCGTTACACATATGGAAATATCCAGAAAAACATCATTATAGACTTCTGTGCCTCAGCGGGTGAGGGTCTAAGGACGTGTCAGAGGGCACTGGGAATGGGCCCGTGTGCCCCTCCAGCTTCTCTGCCCGACTCCAGCACCACGCTGGGAACAAAAGGAGATGCTCGGCAAAGAAATACCGCAGGGAACTACTCAGGCAGCCTTTGGATGGTTGGAGAAGTTTCAGAAAAGCTTTCTTATAATCCAGTCTTTCCGAAAGGGAGGTTATAATGCAGATCTGTCCTCACTGCTGGTGCACAGGGAAGCTCCTTCTATCTCCTTTCTGGCTCTTTTCACTGTTGTCTTTACACAAGCTGCTGTCCCACAGGGAAGACGCCCTCATAATCACAGGGAGTGTAAGGGATGTGGATGTTTCCTTAGAGTTCATCAGTCTAAATCTGGGCTGGCTTGCTTCTGTCTGAAAAGAGTGTCCTTTCCAAGGTGATGCTTTTGTGAAAAGACTCAGGAATAAGCAGCTAGAAAGGGTCCACTCCTATGTACATAGGCAAACATACCCAGGCATTTTGGGTGTATTCCCCTGGCCTAAACGTGATGCCTGAAAGTTGGCTTCTAGTCTAAACAAGTGTATAGGTTTGCTCTGTGGTTGGTAGCACTAGAATGAGACTTTCAGAAACTGATCCCATTTCTCTTGGACAGCCATCTTAGGATGAGACAAATGGTCCTTGGGAGTCTCTCCAGTGACTGCAACAGAAACCAAGACATTCTGCAGGTCACTTGCCCAGGCTCAGCTGAGAAGACTCTGACCCAGAGTTCAGCAGGACTGTCAGGTTTGCTCCGTGTACCCCTGTATACTCGATAAAAAAACTCACTTTCCAGAGCCTTCACCACAGCTGTAAAGCACAAATCCCACAGCTGTTCTCTGCCAGAGGAAGAAACCCAGAATATCCTAAGGGAAAATGCACAGAAAATCCTAGAAAGTGCTTACTTTTACCTCAGTTTGGACATGTGACTAGTAACAAAATGACAGGTGAGCAAGGAAATTGAACTTTTTAAGGCAATGCCAGTTGTCGTAGATGAGATCCATTGAAGTGATGGGAGAAACTGAAACTTTGAAGTGGTGAACACACTCCAGAAATGCCAGCCCCAAATGTTAAACAAGTGACTAACAAAAGTGAAACAGAGCACATTTTGCTCTTGGTATCCATGATGTAAGTAGAGCCATTTATTTATTTTAGCTTTCATCTTCTGCTTGCTCTTCTGCCCTCAAAAGAGATAGCTTAGATCGAGTCACTTAAGTCTATGCTGAAACAAAATGTACCTTTGTGATTGATACCTCTGAAACTCAGAGTGACAAGGTAATAAAACTGTAAAGATTCGGGTTCCTTCAGGGAAATCCAGTTGCACTCTCTTTGCTGTCAGAATAATGGGGTGTCTATTTTGTGGTCATAGAGTTAATGCATTTGATGCAGGTACAATGATTTTCACATCATGGAGACCTCTTTGGAAGGAAACATTAAGTAAAACTTTTTAAAAATTGCTGTTTCTTATATGTATGCACGTGGCACACCATTGCAGACTAAATATCTGTGAAATGTTGATGCTCTGTAACCCCACATCATGTCTGAGAGAAGACAAACCATTTCATGGCTCCTGGTGAGCTGCTGGGACTAGGCTGGCGCTGCTTTGGAAGAGGATTGGGTTCAGATTTTTGAATAAAGCAGTGGTGAAGCTGGATAAACACAAATGTACTGAGGGTTGATGTTTCAGATCAGGTGGGAGGATTTCAGGAAATTCACTGAATGTTCCTTGTGCTTCAGTTCACCCAGAGGGACAACTTAAGCAAAAAGGAGCAGTCACACTGAGAAACAGATGCCAGCTCTTGGAGCAGGGCAAGCAAAGGACAGCAAAATGATGCAAAGCTGAGAAATCTACTGGGTGATGGAGAGTTGTTTGAGGATGGTCGAGTGTGCAGTGTTTCTAAAGCCATGCTTAGTCATGAGTGGGCTCTTCCCCTTGCTGAGCAAAGTGAGCATTAGTGCTGCCATGTTCTGCCACCCAAAGAAGGAGGCATTACCATATTCACACATCTCAAACAGCAAACATGAGATGCATTGCAAAATCAGCGACTCAGGTTGCTGAATATGCAGCACCTTCCACTGTACAGTGAAGTGCTGATGTATCCCTCATTGTGAGCTGAGGGAGGGTAGGTCCCTGTGGCAAAACTGGGGATCCTTTAGCTCATTCTCATCCCAATCCTCCACTTCCCCCTTCCCTGAAAACTTACTGTCAGATCTGAGGTAATGATGACTGTCCACTGGATTTAGGAGAGGGGTGTATCTCCTTACAGGCACTAAGAGGATCGTGGTTGGAACTGCAGAAGGAAGGGAGAACAGGTCAGATGTGTGGAGCCCGCTGAGGAGAGGCTGACATGCACAAAGAGGCTGAAGAATTTAAGATTATATTGTGAACAACAGTGGTGAGATTGCTCTCACCTCACTCCAGGTATCTAATCTTCTGCCCTGATTTAGATTTTTACATGAGGTTAAGATGAATCATAGTCTGAGAACACCCTCTCTCTCCATGGCTGTAGTCAGTGTCTAGTGCAGATGAAGTCGTCTGAGCTGGAGCTCTCTGTGTCTGCTGAGCTGGATCTGGCCCCATATGAGGGAGAGCAAATTTGCCTGTGCAAATCCCAGTTTGAGCATTGGGATATTGCTTCCTCTTTCAGTGCAACCTGCCTCTATAGCCATTTCTACACTCCCAGCAGACTAATTATTACAAAAATTCTCTGTCATTGCTTTGCAACGGTCCACGGCTTAACTAATTTAAAAATGCAAATGAATGCTAAATTGCAGTTGAATCTGAACCGTCTCCTTCTCCCTCTTTCTCTCCTCCTTTCTTTTTTTCTTTTCTGCTGGGAAAAGAAAGATACAGCAGACATTAAATGCTGATGGTGAAAATCAATCTTTCAGATTTGAGGTAATTTTAAATTAGGTCCCACTGCCAGGGATAGTGACATCACCAGAGCTGCTTGATTGATCCGTGATTTGAGGAGAAACAGCTTGGACTCGATCCTCCCTTTGTCCTTACAGAGAGAAAGGAATGTTGCAGTTTTCAGCTCTTTTCCCTGGGAAGCTTTCATACTCAGATGGTCTCAGATGTTAGGGAGAGGCATTCAGGGAGAACATGAGCAAATGCCTGAGCTCAAAACAGTCCCCTTGTACTGCCATTGTCCTCGGGCATTGGGATGGGGCTCTGTGCTTGTGAAGAATCAGCTGAAGGGCTGTCTCCTCTGTAGTGTCTCTAACCAGCTGGCTGACACTGAGTTCAGCTCTCTGTACATTCACAGTCTGTAAGATCAGTCAAGATTGTCTCATCCTGGTCCCCTCCTCTCCCTACCTGCTGGCACCAACTCTTCTCTGAGGCAGTAATTCCTTTGAGGAAGAGTCTATAGCTCCATATTTGAGAGGGACTTGGCCAAGGTCTAGCACCATGGTTAGTGGTTTTTAGCTGCAGGATCACACAGACAGCCTAAAAAGCCATTCACAGACAGTCTTGTTGTTTTCCTAATGCCAGCACTGCGCTGTAACACGAACACTGAGAATGCTCAGAAATGGAACTCTTGAGCATTTAAAGAGTCGGTGATGGGCTCAGAGTTAGGTATTGGGATTACATCCCTCCATCCATGGCAGCAGAGTCTGGTAATCCAAGCCTCACCACTCTTTTGACTGCAGATCCTGGTGCTGTGTAGCTGAGTTAGGTACCCGGAGAAGAATATCCAAAACAAAACTCCTCTGTGCTTCAGGGCTGAGGATAACAGACCTTCTTAACTGTTCATCCTCAGCTCATATATTGATGATACTCTTCATGATAAATGTCATCTTGCTGAGCGAAATATAGCAAATTACAAGAATCACCCCAGAGGGCAGCTGCTGGCAGCTGTGTACACAGGGCTGTATTGCTGTTCATGAAGCATTTTTTCTATTTTGCAAATTGATGCAGAGATGAGATTTCATGAGTGTTTGTTGACACTCACATACAGGAGGCAGATTTCTAAATGGGATCTGCAGAGATGATTGAAATTCCAATCCCAGCTCCTCACTGTGTCCACTGGTTTTGTAAAATCCCTTGTTGTTTGCTGGGCTGATGTGTGATGGGAGGTAAGCATGGTTCTTTGGAGCTGTGAACCCCTTTATTGCCCCAAAGCAGATGCTAGACATACACACTCCTCACAGACATGCACATACCCCTCATGGACACACACACCTCTCCTCCCAGGTCCCAGACCAGTAGTGTGCGTGGGAGAGAGTGGTTTTCAATTAGAATTCGAAAGTCACAATGATAGAGTCCTCCTAATCCTTTAACTAAGGTGTGCATGGTTAAATCAAACTGTAATGCCTCAGGCTCTGGGTAGTTTCAGCTTAGTGCCGAATCTCCTGGGATATTTTCATGGATTCAAGATGTGCAGAGGGTGCTTCCAGCCCTTGCTCTTGTCTGCCAGGTAGATGCAGCTGTTGCATTCCCTAAAGTGACCCCTTAATAATCATGTGAGGAAGAGGAGCCCTTGGCCTTCTATTCCATGCAGAAAAGCTTTAAGTGTCTCAGCCTGGGTGCAAATGGGTCTGTGAGAAAGTACAGGTAGTTTTCTGTGTGGATTGACTGCATTCAAAGGGGGAGAAAGGGAGAAAGAGGAACAAGGAAGAGTGTTTCCTGCATTTTCCCTGGGGGAGTTTCTTCCTCTACCCTGGGTTCCCCCAGGGACTGTAGCTCGAGTTGGCTGTGCCAGCCCAAGGTTTGCTGGCTCCCTGTCTCCTGTGAGCATGGCAGCCCACACTCACAGACAGAGTTCTGTAGTGGAGATATGCTTTAGTGCTGCTCCGTTGTCCTGAGTTCCTGAGGGAGAGGAGAAGTCATTGTTGAATAACCCGGGTCTCTCTAGCAACAGGCTGACAGTTTCTGTGATCTAAGCAAGAACCTTCTTGAGGTTTCTCTGTGTGTGCCCATTAAAGCCCTCAGGCGGATTGTGGTGGCTGGGGATTACCAGCACACAGTGAAGGATGGCAGGAGAATTTTCCCGACACTTCTCTGGCCTCAAGTCCAGAGGGAAGGCGACAGAGGAGCTTTTATGCAGACTCAAACTGCAGGAGTCCTAATGGCCTCTCATGCTGGCTGTACTAGAGATTTGCATCATTGGTGATGCTTTTGTAGGAGCTTTATAGCCACACATGTGGCAGCCTTAATTTTGGATGTGTGTACAAGGCCAAATCCTCATCTTGGTGACACCAGTGTGAAACAGAAATTTATTATTATTTTAACTTCAGAGTAAGCTCAAGGCTTATTTTAGGAGCAGGATCTGACCAAAGACCACCTTTATAGCAGGAAAGGATGAGAAGGAAAACCTTGTAAGCCGCAGTCCCTCAGGGAACAGCACAGAGTGCTGCAGATCTGTGTTCGTCCTCTCCACGTGTGCTCCAAATCAATCCCTTCAGTGTAAAAGCTCATGTCCCTCCTGCCTCAGAGTGTGTTTGGGGGAGGAAGACTAAAACTGGATCTCCTCAGTGGGCATGTTTCAAAACCCCGTATACATATGTGTGCAAACACACACAGAGAAATACATGTGTGTATTTATGTATTTTTCTGTTTCCATATCACCCAGGGGTGTTTTTTTCCCTGTGATTCTCTGCTAGCAGGCACCAAAGCAAATCGAAGATTAATTCCATTTAATTTTAGTGATAAAGAACATTGCAGTCACAAGAGGTCTGCCATCAACGTTGGAGGACATTAAGTATTTGGGGTTTTTTTAGTTGCAAGATAATAATGTTCTGGTGTAAATGTTTTATAATTATCTCGTGAATTATTCATGGTTAACTTGTTAACCCGGCATTTTATGGGATATGGTCTCTAGAGTGCAAGGAGAAATTTAAAGATAAATAAATGTGAAGACAGGACCCAGATGCAACAATGAAAATGCACTGAGGTTTCTGATTTATTTTCTGTCTGCACTGAGGAGTGGTTTCATTCTTTTATTTATATTTTTGTAGTGATGAGCCACAGAACTTGAGTAAGTGGATGAGGTTATTTTCTATATATAGAGAAAGAAAAGAAAAACTGGGAAATAAATCAAACTCCCTTCACTGTTTTTTAATCTGAAAGTGGTGCTTGAATTATTTCACCTATTGTTCTGCAGCTCAGAGGTTCTGTTATTGTTGATACCGTCTCCATCTGGTGAAGCATTAATGAAAAAATGGAAACCAGCATGTATTTTTCTTTATGCATATTACTGGGCCTTTTTTCTGTCTTCACCCTTCCTTCTACTTCCCCTTCTTCTCTCTTCTTTTGTTCTTAGTCTCATTTCAGTTCTTTAATAGTTTCCTTTTTTAAAATTATTTTTCTCTCTTTCCTTTTCCATTTTTCTCTCTGTTCCTCTGGGATTGTCTTTTTGTCCTCACTTTCCTCCCATTCTTTCACCGTGTCTCACCTATTAATGTTTTTTATTGTCTGCAACTCCCTCTTTCTTCTCTCTGTTGCTCACAGGATCTTTGTGGTGTCTGCTGAAGTCCATGAGCTTTAACCCCAACCATCTGAAGACAGAATTAGACCTGGAGAAAAGTTCCTGCAACTCAAAGAAACCAGGTGGCAGCTTCTGGCAGAAGAATGTTGAAACTCAAACCTGGGCTTCCAGCCTGAGTGTCCATCAGGCCTTGATAACCAAAATGCACCAGGAAGGCATGCCATAACTTCATTGCCATATGCCAGAGGTCAACGGACAAAATCCCCAGCAAGGGCCTGAGAAGGCTCCCAGCTTGCCTGATATCCATGAATCCAAATGGAAAAGAGAACTGGCAAATGACACTTAATCCCAATGTGAGCAAAGGCTGTCCTTGTACCCAGAGAAACAACTGACAGCTGATACAGGACTGAGATCTCCAGGGATCTCTGCGGGAGCAAAGTCTTCTCTGTGGAAGATTAAAGCTTGGTGCAAACTCCAAGGTCACCTCTGTTTAAGCAGTGGGAAGTGAACAGTATAAAACCTGGGATCACCTGAGCTCCCTGGCATCCAGCTGCTTAGCAGTGTTGAGGTTTATTGCACTGGAGTTTCCACAGAATGTTCATCCATCAGGAATGCAGGAGCTTTTTCAAAGAAGCTCTGGGTTCTTCAGAGTCTGATGGATTCTGCAGAGTCTGATGGATATCCTTAAAAATTTTGAAGTGGTAGTTTGGAGGGTAGCTGGCAAAACATGAGCCAGGAAGACACTGTAGAAAGACAAATTCTCAAGCAGAAATTTTTAGAGAGGGTATTTGAGAATGGAAGAGCGATTCCACCAGCCTGCACCATTCATTTATTTAAATTTATGCTATAAAATGGACAGCAGAGGAAAGTCAAAAGTTGCACTGATGATTTTTCTTTCCCTTCCCCCCCCGCCCCCAATCTTTTATTTATTAAACTGCTCTGGGTACACCTTTCAAAGGACTTGTTTTGGCTTACTGTTTATTATATCTTCATCAGCCTTGAAATGAGAGCTGCAGGCAGCTTGATAAATGGATCGAAAAGCTGCTTCTGCCAGAATCCAACCAACAAAAACCCCTCAGCATCCGTAAGCCTTTTTGTTTTAGCATTTCTAAAACAAGCACTATTTCCCCCAGAACATCACTGAAGAGTGATGTACCAGTACCCCTGAGTGTTTCAACAGAGGGATTTTTTTATCCAGTGATGCCCAGGGCAGAAGTTCATCACTGGGTCATGAGCAGGACTCAGCCTGCAGCTCTGGAGAGCAAGGGCAGAGAAAGAGAGAGAGAAAGAGATGGTCTTAGTAAGGCTGAGCAAATCTTGATTCCAAAATATGCTGGGCAAATCAATGGAGTAAATGAGGCAAAATGTATGAAGTTGGCACTTGCAGCTGTCCTGCTTCCATATAACTATTTTTTACCCAGATACTTTCTAAACTCTTCCTTTCCCCCCAATCCTTCTTTAAATATGAATAATATTATCAGTATTGCTCAATATATCCCTGGTTCAAACCTTTTGTCCTTAGCACACTTAAATTCCATATCTGGTCCAGCCTGGCAGTAAACAAGGGTTTAGCTACTGTGACTTATTGACAGTGGTAAATGGTTCAGTCCCATCTGTGAAGGTACAAAAAATTCATGAGGAAATAAATACCCCATAAGGAAGTGGTAAGGAACTATTGGTTGCAAAGCTTCCAACCAGCCAGGTGAAAACCTGTCATGTTATCTGCTGTAGCTTACAGCACAAATGTTGCAGCAAAGGGGGGGGAGGGGAATCCACCACCACAAAAAAAAACAAAAAAAAGCCAAAAAAAAAAAAAACCAAAAAGGAATGAAAATGTGTGGCTTGTGAGAGGAAGGAAAAGCTCTAGTGGTGAATACTGCAGGCAGAATGACAGAGGCTTGTACTCTGTTCCTCACTAAGGTTGTTTCGGCTCTACATGCAAAGGTGATGAATATGCAAAGCAAAGGATGTGAATCTCCCCTTGGCCTGAGCTCACTGGTGTGGAATTTGCCACTGTGGATCACGCTGACAGCAGTGCACCCCACTCTCCCAACACAAGTTCCAGCACCCAGCGAGGTGGCAGTACTGCCAGGGCACTTGATGGGCTCTGCCAAAGTTAATAATCTTCTTGTCTCTGTTCTTACCCATTGCCTCCTGGGTTCTGACTGTCTCTGACTGTCTGTGTCGCTGAGGGGCTGCCAAGGTCCTGGCTGCTTAGGGGCACATCTTCCCAGTAGTGATTCCAGTGCCAAGGCCATGCTGTGGCTTTTCTTTCCTAATTATGGGAAGCCACTATCACTGAGTTATTGCAGTGACCCCACCCTATCTCCTTTTTTCTGTCTGCTCCAGTCCCTTTTAAGAGCTGCCTGGGTTCAGGAAGAACTTTGCTGTTCCTTGAGGCAGGAGGTGAGTGTGGGACAGAGAGATGGATGCTGCCTTTCTCTTCATGGAAAGATGTGGCGTGCCCAAGGCCATGCAGATAGGAATGCTGATGGGAATAAGAGGTAAGAGGGCAGAAGGTACCTGGACCCTTGTGATTCTCTAGTTATTTAGAATGCATAATTGCAGTTTGTTTAACACCAAAGGATAACTGATCATTCACAGGAAAGAAGCCAGTGGTGGAGATCAATATTTCTATTGCTGTGCTAGAAAAATAGCAGAAAAGGAATGGCTCTTTAATTGTTACAGCAGAGCAGAAGAAGTCTGTGCTTAAGGCTGTTTGTAGCAGGGGCCAGCAGAGGGTTTGTGCAATGCTGGCTCTCATTTCAGACTTGAGCTGCAGTGGATGAGTGTGGATGATGTACCCTGCGCTCCAGATGTGGCCTGGCTGGAGACAGGGCAGAAAACAGCTCTGCCATCCTTGATACAGAGAGAGAAATTAAGTCACCCTGAGGGTTAAATAAGGAATATATGTGGGATAGTAACCTGAGCAAAGCACAACTGAGCACTTCAGTCTCTGTTTTCTACTCAGACCATACTGATGAATATTTTTTGTACAGCCATAAGAGTTACCAAGAGCTGACTTCACTTGTCACAGCCAGAGCTGAGTTTGCACTGGGACCTGTGGGATCCTGTAGTAAAAGCACAGATAATCTGTTTTACCAAAAAGTTTAGCTGAAGGGTTTTGTTTCCAATCAAATATTTTTGAGTCTTCTTGGAGGGTCTTACAGAAGGAGTGGGAGGAAGTGACTCTTTGAATGGGATTATGTGTAGGAATTCTTTATTATGGGCACTGGCAAGGCATTTGGCTCTGGATTAGATATATCTGATCTTGTACTTGTTTTGGTCATGAATCAATATCTTGATTTCTCATCCAGAGCTTGCAACTTGTATATAATTATTTTGCCATGCCCTGTGAAACAAAAGCCTGAGAATTGTCCCAAAACAAGAGATTTTTCCAAGTCGGTTTGGATGAGGTGGCCAAGCCTGACTCACCATCGGTGCTACCACTGCTCACACTGGCTGGGACCTGAGGAGCAGCCTGGCTTTCTGTGAGCCTGTGCCGACTGAACACACGAGAATCTCTTGCTGAGCTTATCCAGCAACAGACCACTAAGCAGTTTTAAGCAGGGGGAAAAAGAAATGGAAACATGAAGAATCTCTACATCATAAATCAACACCCGGGGAGCTGGAACAGGTTTTCCCTTGGGGTGTCCTGTGTACCACAAACACAGGCTTAGCGCCCAAGGCTTCTGGGAATCAGGGTACCCCAGTGCTCACTCCCACACAGGTTTCCATGGCACAAGACTGACCTCCAGTGGCACTGACTAGTGTGGTTGGGCTGTAAATCTGGGGAGGCCGTGTACAAATGCTCTGAGGAGGCCACACGTTCAGATTTCAGGGCAGGTATTTGCTCCTTGCCTTCTTCAGACCTTTCCAGCATAAACACAGACGTTGGGGACAGTCTCCTGCTGAGCTGGTAAATGCAACGTGGTTCAACTGAGGTAGAAAATTCTAAAAATGTTCTCATGAAATAGGAAGGAAATATCCCATCTACGGCTTCGCTACCTGCGGACCAAAGTGATGAGAGAGAAAGGGGCAAAAGAGAAAGGGAAGAACCTGAAGCTTTTGGGGCAGAGTGAATTTCATTCTGCAAATGAAATTGTGCTGCCTGCATTTGAGGTACTTAACCCCAGGATACTGCAGCTCTGCCTCTGCAGGGTGAGGGGGGAAACATATCCCAGTTTAACCTGTGGTTCTACTTTCCAGGGTGGCAAGTTGCTGGGAAGAAGTGCTCACCCGAATGAGGATGAACCATCTGCATCATCATTTAGGCTTTCCTTCCTCTCCAGAAACCACAGACATCTTCTTCTAATGGTAGAATTACAGCTCTTGATTCCTCTAAAACTGACACTGAGCCTTCCCTTTTTTATTGCTGGTGGGAGTTCAGGTCCCCCTGTGTCTTTGTAGAGGGCTTCCTTGTGTTTCACCTGTCCTCAACACCGTTCTGTCAGTGGCTCTCACTGACAGCACTTTCCTCATTGTGTGAATACAGATCTCTCCTCATTCTTAGTGCAGCACCCAGCTTCTACCAGAGAGGAGTCACTTGGTGGATTTAGGAAGAGGTGTTCTGGCTGGATGATAGCTACTAGACCTCCTACAGAAAGAAGAAGGTATTTCCTCTGCCAGTCGAGGACTTCTGTGGTTGGTAAGACCAGCAATGCAGCAATAATTTATCTGTGAGAAGGTGAGGAACCTGTCAGCTGCTAGAGATAGATCCTGATCCTGATTTCCAAAGGAAACCTGGCATCCCAGGCTAAGGAGAGGATACGGCATGAGGGGCTGCCTTGGATCTAGTTCAGCTGGTGCGTTTTTGTCTCAGAGTGGATTTCCAAGGAGAAACCTGTCATTGGTGTAGGACTTTTGGGCACCCAGAGCTGCAATAACCAAGAGAGATCTTTGACCTCCCACTTGTGTAAGTCATCAGAGGTCATCCTGGACTGAGTATATCCAGTGTTCAGGCTCAGTATGGCTCAGACTTGTACCCAGGACAGATTCCAATCATAGGCTTTGAACTGAGGCACTTTTTCCCTATCAGAATATGGAAAGAGGAGGTGGAAAAGTTGCAGTGCCCTTGGCATCTGCACAAGAGAAGCATTCACCTGGTGATTTATACTGATGGCTGTTGTGGAGCTCAGGGGTTGTGGTGAACTTGGACAGGCTGCAAAACAGAGAGATGAAATGCCTTACTGAAAAAGAACAGCAGGAGCTGGGAGCAACTGGGAGAGGTCTCTGGAGGGAGCAGGGCAGGCACAGCTGAGCTGCCTTTCCCAAAGCTTACTTAGCATAGGCCAAGGCCCTCATTTACTATTGACTGGAGGGATGTTTTACAAGTGCCCCTTCTGGTTTAGAGAGATATGAAATCTGTCTGTAATTAAGTTAATTTGGAGTTGAACATGAGCAAAGATAATGAGCTGGAAATAACAAAACAAAAAATAAGGGAAGGTGTTGCTAAGGAACAAATCTTTTGCATTAAATCCTCTCCCCTCCCCAATCAAATAAACAATTTTTAGGATCTGGATGGCTGAGTGATGGGGCAGACAGAGCACAGGCACGGAAATGACTGCTAGATCAAGAGTTCAGAATAATAATGGAAGTACGAGGAGGGGTGTGGCTTGGAGAACTGAGAAAGGCAAAAAGGGTGACAGCTGTGGCCAGTACAGTTTAGGAGCAGAGCAGTGGCTTTGGGATCAGCAGAGTGGTGTCCTGCGCCTGACTTACCCCTCGTTTGAGGGAACCTCCCCCCCAGTGCCCTGAGCCTCTGTGGGGAAGTGCTCCGAGATACGGACATATGGACTGGCCACCACCACATCTTGCTTATCAAAGACCAGCAAACAGCCCCTCTCAAAGCACAAGGCTTTTAACTTCTCCAGTGTTTGACCCTGGTGAGAATTCCCACTGGAGTCAAGCATCAGGGTGGAAGCTTAAGATTGGTTCTCCTTGGCTTTTAGAAATGGGGTAAAATACAGTATGTTCAAGCCAAAAGGAGGATGGAAGAGAGGTCCACAGAAAGGACCAGAATATTTAACAGCCTGCAAAGCATAAGTAAATAGACAAGTTATTATCAATGAGTTTGTTTGAATTTGACAGAGCTTTCCTGCAAACATGGGGGAGGGAAGGAGGGTGAAGAATCCCCTGCCAGGGTGAGCTGTAATAAAGGACCTGCTGTTTTCTGATTCTCACTCTCTGTGAAAATTGAAAAGGTTAGCCAGGTAATTGAAATCGGGACTGGAATACAAATAACGGTGTGAAAACCCTACAGCTGGCAAATAAAGTTGCAGAGAAAAGACTCAATCCTCAGTGGAATTTCTTAGCAGCAAAAAGCTGGATGGATGGAGAGAAGAGATGATTTTCAATATACCTGTTCCTCCTGGGAGGGAAGATAGGGAATGAGATGAGACCAGAAGCAACCAGACTGAGACTAACGCTCATATGAGTGTTCCTTGCTGTTAACGCAAGAGACACACGAAAACTGGGGTGTGCTGAGGCTGAATCAGTCCTTGCTGCCTCTTGGAGGAGTGCAGTGGGTTTGCTGGGATTTGTTAGGCTGCCATGTGAGCCCCAGCTTTGGGACTGGTTAGTGTTATAAGCAGAGAGAGCCAGCTCCACGACTCAGCCGCTCGTCTTGGGACTGGGATACACAACCAGAGCAGATGGATCTGGGCCAGTGTCAACTGCTGCTCGTCTTTGTTACATGCAGGAGCACAAGCTGGTTTCATCACTTTAAGCTAAGAGTGTGCTGCTGTGTCTCAGTTCCAATGGAGGGTCCTGCCAGTGCTGCTGAAACGGAAATTTGTATGTGCTGCTGTTTCTGTGGTTTGTTTTTCTGCGGGAGCAGGTAATGAGCTGGGGAGGAAACAGTGGTGCAGGGCTTAGGGGAAGCTGAGTTTTGTGGTAGTAACCAGGTTTGTTCACACTCAAAAAACCCCTCTGCATGCAGGATTTGCCTACCACTAAGCCAGCTAACAAACCCCAGTACATGCTTAAATAAACATGGTCAAATATACCTCCAGGTTCCTGCGTTAGTGCTTTGTTTCCTTCCTCCCAGAGAGTCTGGTGAGTTATTCTGTTTCCCAAAACTGTGACTCTTGTACTTTTTTGCTGCAGTTGCTCTGTGCTGCCCAACCCACCTGCACTGCAGTAATGAAAATACTTCTTTTTGGAGACTTTCCATTGAGTTCAGGCAGCTGTTTAGCACGTTCTCTGTCAGGACAGATCTTCCTGCCCTTGTCATCTCCTACAGAAGCAAAGGAAAGAAAACTGAAATGTTGCAAACAAATGCTGCAAATTCTACATGTGCTAGAGCTTTGTTGGAATTTCTCTGCCTTTTCAGTGTATCCCAGGTGTCCCAGAGGCACCTGCCCCAGAGCAGTGAACAAAGTGGTAGGTGAGCCCCTGGGGATGCTGTTCTCCCAGTGTTTAGTGGTGATTTAGCTGTGAGCCATTTGCTTTGCTCATTTGGAGCATGATTTTCATAGTGAGTCATTTCTAAGGGAGTCTCTTGGGTTCTGAAGAAATGAAACAAATTGAAAGGGTCTGATAAACATACCTGCTCTGCAACAAAGAACACACAGAACTCCAAGGTGACTTGTACCTTGTTGCCTGGCTGTGTTTTTCAGCTGCAGAAGATATGCATAAAAACTACCTGTAAAACACCTAAAGTAAATGACTGAAATAGGTCAGATAAATTGGTTTTAGAGCAGCTTCTTTCCCCCCTCATTTGTCTAGAAAAAGAATACAGATTTCCTCTGATGGAGATCAATTTGAAGACGTCTGAGTCAAAGGGTCTGCTGGAAAATCCACCTCTAGCCACAAAAATCCAACAGAAGCCTGTTCCTCTGGGAAGGAACTTGCTGCAATTCATAAAATAGTGTAAGAGGAGGATGCAAGAAAAAAGTTATTTGGGTTTTTACCATAAACACCTCAGTATTTCATTCACGAATTAGCATCCCAGCAGGAAGCAAATTATTCCAACAGCTCCCATACACCTAAAATTAATCCTTCTCTAAAAATTAAGTGGATTTAAGATACTTTGCCTTAAAAACATCAGCTACAGCTTTTCAGGTTTTCACAAAGTCTAGACAGTAACAGAAAGTTTTCTGGTGGCAAATGAGCTTAGCTCTGTGTCTCGGGTATGACCAAAGCAGGCTGTTGACTACCCAGAATGTAAATGGAAAGAAATATGGAAGAAAATCAACAACCCTTCTTTCTCTTGGAGAGGGTCTTACTTTATGGTCCACTTTGTACATGGCAAATTCCTTTTTCAGAGTCGGGGAATTGTGCAAAAGATGCTCACTGTATTTTGGTGAGTGGTAACCTACCCTAACAACCTCAAAAGTGTTTTTTTCCCAGGCAGGGAATCCTGCAGGGGACAGATTGGGCAGTTTGCTGCAGTTTCTTTGCAAACTCTTTTAATCCTCAGCTCACTCTGAAGGACATTTACCATCATTGCATTGACTTGGACTAAATTCTAAACCCAAATTTTAATCCTTGCAAGAGCTTGTTTAATTTCTTGTTCTTTCCCCTTTTTCTTCCTCAGTTTGTATACGGAAAGAAAAAGTCCAGATTATCATTCTGCTTTCATTATCATATTCCTCCTTGCATTAATATCCATTTGATATGGAGATGGCACAGCTCAGCAATTTGCTAGTTTGTGGAAAAAGAAACCTCAGTGGGGAAAATACTAGCAAGTGTCATAATGAACAGCAGAGAAAATGAGACAACTGTGATAAAACACAGAGGGAGAGCAGATCTGGCTGTTCCACAGCCTGGGAAGCAGCAGTTTTTGCTTTGGGACCCTCTCCTGGCCATGCCAACTGTGCTGCCCAGTTTTTAACCTCCTCCCCTATAGGAGCAGTTGTGCAGAGCCCTTGGATGAGCTCTCAGATGTGCAGAGTCACAAGTTCCATGGGGATTAGTGCTGGTTTTGTGCAAATATACCAGCTGAAATATGGGGTTTTTTTTAAGTACTGTGACTTGTAATGAGTCCTTGGTGTCCTGTGCCTGGTGCTGGCTGAACATCTGGGGAATCTCCATCTCCTGCTGCTCACATGAAATCAGAGGGAGAAACAGCAAGTGTGAGGATTTCTGGAGGATGGACCAGGCTTAGGAAGACAGACTTTAGTACATTTATTTTCATTTTACATACAGATACAGATAAGCATCTCTGCAGCTGAAGTGTACATTTAGTTTTACTGATAAGCTGTGGTTTAAACACTTTAAAACACAGTGGTGTTCGAAAACTCTTCAAATAAACTTAGCAGAACTGCCCACTTGCTGTTCATGGTGTTTTTTCCAATTGAGCCTGGTGTTAGATCTGAGCATCACTCACTGGCAAAGAACACAATTCTTCTCCCCTTTGAGTGCTTCCTTGCAGCACATTTCAGACCCTCCACATCTTGTTCACACTTTCTGCTCCCACACTTGCATGTTTCCCAGAGGGAAACAGAAGCAGAGAAATAAATCAATAGACATGGAGTCACGCTTGATTTCAAATAAATACAGTTTTATCTTCGGGGGAAAGAGAGTTGTTCTTTCTGGCACCACTTCGGGGGAAAGAGAGTTGTTCTTAATTTTTGTGCAACAGGATTTTTTCTCAGCCAGTTGCCAACATTTTTCAGCACTTGGCTATGAAAGCTCCTTAATGTATAAATAAAGGAAAAGCATCAGCTTTCCTGACATCTCTATCCATCTTCCTGTTTTTTTCATCATTGGATGCAGCTTTCAAAATGCAGGAGGTAAATATCAGAGCAGAGTGATAAATAACTCAAGCACTGACCTTTTGGGAAGAAAAGCCTCCAGTGGACATCGACTACATTTAGGGACAAGGTGCCTCAACTATTTTCTAGAGATTCTCCTTCAGGAATGAGGGAGTACAGAGCTGTGCAGTCACAGGGAATTTAACTCGGAGTCTCCAGTTAATCCACATTTTTTTCACTGCATTTATTTTATTTTTAGCAGAATTCAGAGGAGTTTTGACATGTCTCTCCCAATAACACTTTCACAGAAGGTTTGGTTTGGTGCAAGACTAAATGTTTTCAGCTTTGATTTTGGTATTTGGCCAAAAAAGCTGAGTAATTTTTGCTTATGAGTATCACTCCTTTTGACTGACAACAAATTAAATGTGATAAAAAATGCTTTGAGGACAAAAAAAAAAAGTTCAGAACCAGGTGAGTTCCTGATGATTTGCTTCTCACTACTTCTCTTCTAAAATTTCTTCATCCACATGCATTCCTCCCACCTCTGCTTCCCCTTCCTCACAAAACCCTTTTGTCTTCCCTTGGGACAGAAACGTGGCCATTTTATTTAAGACCACATGAAATCTTCATCCTCCAGCTTCACCCCAACCCTTGTCTGCAGGTCTGTATGCTCATCTGCAAGTCAAGGGATGCATTTTTCAACCCTGAGCTTTGCAGCCAAAGGTTGGGATTCTCCCATGAAGAGAGGAGAGGGCGGCATCACTCGTGGATGGCTCTCACTCATGGGTGGCCCTCTGTGCACCAACACAAGCTGCTGTCTCATCCTGAATGCATTACAGGTGTTCAGAGAGCCACAAAACCTTGCAGAGGAGTGTCTCCACCCCACGGTGGATGTGTGGCTATGTCGAGCTGCAGTGTCTCCTCCCCCCTTTGGCTATCTCTAGGACAGCTTTCACACAGCTGGGACACGGAAACCCCTGGGCTCAGTGAGGGATCTGCCCAAGGGAGGCGCAGGGTGTGGGAGGAAATCCAGCAGAGCCACTGCCCAGGTGGTCCCCAGGTGGGATCTCAGAGCTCGGAGCCCTGCGCAGGCAGGAGAACAGGGACAGGGGCAGCCCACAGGCAGCAAGGCACCACTGGCATGGCCTGTCCAGAGGGAAAACACGCTGTAATCTCTGGCAGAGGGAAAAATAATGCAAAATTTCTGCTTAGAAATGTAAATGTCACTGGTAAAATGCAAGTGTCCACTTGGGGGTGGCAAAGCATTTCAGCTGTGTCTTGAGGGAGCAGGAATGGCCTTTTCTCTGCAGGCTTTGTGTGTGGCTCTTCCCCTCTGCAAGGCTTGTTTCTCAAGATTGCAGCTGGTAAAAAGGGTCTGAAAACATTCCCCTTATGCTCCAGGAAAAGGTGACTCTCCAGCATGAGTCTCTCACCTTCAAGCCCCACAGTGAGAATCAAACAGAAAACTTCGGGGCAAACAAAATAAGAGGCCATGGTAACTGAGTACAATCCCTTCCTCCTTGGTAGGAAATGCCATCTGGGTCCCCAGTGACCAGAATGGAAAATGTCTTTATGCATACAGTATATCATCTTTCAGGAACTAATGTTCTTATTTGCTGGGATAACTCTGTGTTCTCTGACTGTGTAAGTAGCCTCCAGTCCCCTGGTGACACTCATGCAATGATTCTCTGTGGCAGTGCGTGCCAAGCCTGAGCCCAGCGTGGGGACTAAACCCAGCCCTGTGCCACGATGCACATGGGAGGCATTTCCCTGAAACAAAGTGAACAGGCTTTGAAACCTGTGAGACAGAATTCTACAAAATTCTTTATCACGTAATGGACTCCCCCAAACTCCCTTGGCAAAATTCTATAGGGCCCTGTCTCTGCAGTGAGCAGGGCCCAGGAATTTGTCAGCTTGGACGTGAGTGTACTGCCTTTAGGATCTGTTTGCACTTCTGGGACACAGGAAAGTTTTTCAGACCTTATATTGTGCTTTGTGGAAAAAACTGAATTTAGTAGATGCAATATCACTGCAAAACTCCCCATTTTATTGCCCATGCATCAGGTTTGTCCCAATCCCCTCTGTTGTGGATGCTGTCCAGGCTCCTTCCTGGTGATTGCTAACCCATGTAGGTCTCTGACTTCTGCAATCCACATGGTATAGGAGGAGTGAAGTCTGCTGAAGCACAACCACAGGGCTTCACTGGTGGAGACAACACATAAATATCCAAAGGTGAAGTAATGATAAGAAGCTCAGAAAGCAAAAGTTTGCTTTACACTTATTGGCTCCCTGGTTCTTCTGTCCCAGAAATAGCCATTGCTGGTGTTTATCAGCCAGCTCTGAGCTGCTCTCATTCCTGTTTGCTAATGTTTAACAGGGGAGGTTTGCAACAGCCATACCCTCAAGAAGGTCATGGCAGAGGGAAGTGGGACTGGCTTACCCAAACCTAGATGTGGGTAGACAAGGATTATGCAGAAAGTTGTCCCATTTCAAAATAAGTAAAAACTGATGGTTAGGTTGCTGCACAAAAAGCCATTTGCTAAGACTTTGCTAAGCTGATTCTCTCCCCCATGCTGGCAACACTGGGAGTTTCTCACCTTTTAAAGCAGCTCTTTGCTGGCACAGCCTGCAGTGAACAAACTCAGATTTCCAGCCCTCGCATCAGCTTGGGGGTAATACAGGGCTTCCCTAACACATCCTAAATACAGTCTTGCCATCATCCATTCAATGGGACACCTCCTGAGCTCGCTGAAATCAGTCTTTTAGGAAGGTCTCTTCTAGTTTAGTTTCTCAAAGTAATTTTCTTAACCTTCTCTCTCGCCTGGTTCACAACATGGAAAGTCACAGGCCAGTGGAGAGCTGAGAGCTGCTGACAGATGTCCTGTGTGTGCCAGGGAGACTTGTGTTTTCAGCAGAGTCCATGAGATTGTGATTCTCAATCACAAACATGCTCTTCTGGGATGAAATCTTGCGAGTGGGATGTTTAGGGGCACAGTGCTTGCAGCAAGGAGAAATCACACTGAGAAAAGCCATCCTGAAGCGCTGGGACAACAGGTTGTAAATTATGGGGTTTGTGGCAGAGCTCAAGTAGAAGAAAACACCTGGGAGAACAAGGGTGGGGGGAAGAGAGAGACACATTTATGTGTGAAACAATGTCAGAAGAGGAAAATCTCTTCCTTGCCTATACAGCTCCACCAAGCTTGGGTGCAGAGGGTAGAGACAGCAGCAGTGGAGCTCTGTTGCCTTCCTGGCACAGGCAGAGGGATGTCTCACCAAGGTTAGCTCAGGCACTGCAGCAAAAGGAAAGTGGGAGAGAATGTGAATTGGAGCTCACTCTCTCCAGCTGCTCAGGAACCAGCTCTCTTTTGAGCTGCCCTGACCTGCCTCCAGCACTGCCCTCATCCCCACAGCAGGGTTTGCCCAGCTGGTGCCCCATCAGAGCTGTCAGAGGATAACTTCCAGCCAGGGGAAGCTAATTTCCTACAACTCACCAGGACAATTGCACAAAATTGGATTTGTCTGAGCTGCCTAATGACCACATTCAGTGTTTTCCTGTGGCAGACTAAAGTAAGAGTCCTCTTTGAAAAGCCCTTCATTTTTTGGTTGGCAAGGCCATAAACATTTGGTTTCATTTCCCAGTTCTGAGCAGCATGTAAGGCTCTTGTCTTGCATTCGGTAATGTTTCCTATTTGCCCCAGAGAACTTGTGGAGGATGCCTCCTGCTCCTGTGCACTTCTTAAAAGCAGCTGAATGACAGCAGTCTTTACTTCTGAACATTCCCAAGAATGAAAAGCAGCTAGTAATGATGCATGATATCCGTTTTTTCCCCCCTTTTACTCTTTGTGACAGACATAAAGACTTTTTATTCAGACACTGAATTTGGCAACATGTCCAGATCTTGAAAGCTGCAGAAAACTTGCCTGCAGTTTTTATTCAGGCACCATTCTCATCACTGCCCAGCAAACCTCAAGAAGGTTTTCCATGCAAATCTCATGTCCCTACAAAATAAATGACTACAAATTACAAGTAAACCACTCATAAATACTTTTCTTTTTTGCCAGTCTCTGTGCAAGTGGAAGAAGAAAGCTTTACCTGACACCACATGAATTAAGTTGAACGTATTGGCCAAAGGCTCAGTCCATTCCACAACAAAGCTGAAGAAAAGCCGGTCTATATGGAATGGAGCCCAGCAAATGGCAAAAACTATCACAAGGACAACTGGCATGGAGAAAGGGGAGAAAGAAACAGGTCAGTAATGGGAGGATAAGGTTTACCAGCCTGCACAGGACAGGGAGTTCAGAAGGCTGGGTGGGAGACTTAATATACAAATTTTATTCATGGTTTCAAAACTTTTGCCATAATTTCTGTCTTACCATTACCAACAAAAAGAGCAATCTTTCCACTGATTTCTGTATTGGATAACCCAATGCATGTCCACAGAGTGACATTCAAACAGAGCAGGAAACAGCCAGGCAATGTTGGGGTATATATGGAGCCCAAATATATTCCAGGCTCAGAAAACCAGGCTGGCTTCAAAGTACAGTTTCTTGGTTCAGACAGTGACTTAAACTGTCTTAAAGAATAATGTTGTTGCAGGAAATATTGAAGGTGGTTTCTGTTTGCTGCATAAACACCATCTCAGTAGCAAGGTGATCTCTGCCTTAAAGACAGCTCCAAATTAGGAGGTGATGTGAGCGCTTTCAGGGTGATTGGAGCATAAATTCTCTTGAGTGTTACACAATGTGCAAGTCTGGTTAGGTCCAGCTTTACTTTGGAGTGGTTAAGTCAGCAGTAGGTGATGCACTTGGCCTGGCAGGACTGTCTCAAGAAAAGACAGCTGAGAGGGGACCTCATCCCTGTCTGTCCCTGTCTGCAGGGAGGTGTCAGAGGAAAGGAGGCGCCAGGCTCTGCCCCGTGGGGCCCAGCAATAGGACAGGAACTGATGCCCAGGAAGTTCCACCTGAACATGAGGCAGAACTTCTTTACTGTGCAGCAACCCCACACTGGAACAGGTTGTCCAGAGAGGATGTGGATTGTCCCTCACTGGACATATTCCAGAAAAATCTGGACACAATCCTGTGCTCTGGGATGACTCTGCTTGAGCAGGGAGGTTGGACCAGTGGGTCCACTGTGGTCCCTTCCAACCTGAACCATTCTGGGATTCCTGCTCATGAGCAGAGCTCATGGTGTAATGCAAAACAGATGCACATTCTGTAAAAATGTACAAGATAGACTATTTGAAACAAAAGGATCCTTGCTGGAGGGCTGCAAGAGCCAGTTTGGAGTGAGGGATTTTGGAGAATTGCTGTGCAAGCACCTGCCATGTAGGTTTGCTCAACCTCCTCTTGTGCTGGGGAGGAAAATTGGCTTTCTGAGTCTTTTGGTGGTTACCCTTGCTGCTGCATCCTGTAAGTTCAGATAAAACAGCAATAAGTTGGTGTTTTGTTTTGTTTTGGGGTTTTTTTTTTGTTTGGGGTTTTTTTTTGTTGTTTTTTTAACAGCTACTCATCTCATAACTCTTGTATCCAATAAACTTGCTCGATACCTTTCAGGATCTGGTCACACTCCTGTCTATGGTAAATAAAACATAGAAGGACTCACTACTTACACAGCATCTTGGTGACTGATTTCCTGGATGGTCTCTGAACATTCACAGCCATTTCCTCCACTTCCAGAGATTCATCTCCTTTCAACTGGCAAAAGGGGGGAAACCAAAGGACGGTTTAGACAAGAGAGCACATCCCCTCCAGACATAGTCTGTTTGATATTTTGATAGATGTAGTTTGAGAAAGCAAAATTTGGAGCCACTCAGGACTCACTGAAAAAAAATCTACATTTAAATTTTGGTTTTTGACTAGAAAAATGTGGAAGCTTTAGGTTCAAAACAATCTGCAGATTTTATGAGTCTGAACCTGTGTATTTACAGCAAATTTATCTTTCCCTTCCCCACTTACCTTTTCTCATTGAGTCAACACTTGGTTCACAGTTTATGTTCAATTCCAACAGTATTTTGCTAGGCATTATTTTCTCTTCTAGCAAAATATCGTTTGTTTGTTTATTTTCCTAAAAGTGTTCCCCACAATTAAGCACAAACCAATGATCCAAAAAATACCCAGTAAGGCCTCAGTACAACACAGCTGTAATCATTGGAAAAAATCCTGTAGAATTCAAGGGTGTTTGTTTCATGCCCTGAGTGCTGGGGATAGTTGATATTCAACCCATCTAATGAGCAAACCCCAGAAATGCTTCCTTGCAGACGGGCAGGGTGCATGGTACACACAGATTTAGCCACAGACTACTCAGGTACAACAAGGAGAGGTTTTTCTCCCACGGTTTTTCCTGGACTTCTAAAAAATGGGCATAAAGAGCAATAGGCTGATCCTCCCTGAAATCCTTCCCCAATAGGTTTATGGTGAGAGCACTGGTGCTTTGGTGACAAAAAGATCAGGTCTAGAAAAATAGGACAATTGATTTGAACACCAAAGAAATCATGTCTGGAAAGTCCATATTTGTCCCCAGCTTCCTGCAGTGGGAACTCCTGATCAGCCAACAGCTTTGGCTGTTTTCAGCTGAGAGAAACTGGAAACAAAACTTTTAATTACACGAGACGATATCAGGAATGAGGGAAAAGACAGAAATCCTGTGGATTTGTAAAAACCTCATGAAAACATGCTAGTTGTGCCATTTGCCTTTTACACTGTGACTTTGCTTTCTGATTTCTGATTAATAACACTTTTCTGTAAGGATGATGAAATGAGTCCTTCTTGCAATGCTCCTTTTATTCTATTTATAAAAGGAAAAAACATGTAAATGGAATTATAATCAATTATAGTGCAATTCAGCCTCTCGTGTTTTACATTATTCCCCTTGTAACTTTTAGTCATAGCCACAGTTGCTTGAGGAAAAGACTCAGTTGATTTGGAACACATCTAGTGATAAATGATCAGATTTATTAAAACCCCTGGATTCCCTTCAGTGCTTTTCAGTCTCAACAGTAATCTATTCCAGGCATATTCCAAAGCCTCAGAGAGTACAGTGTGCTGATGCTGTAATAAACCAGAGACACATGTATCTTTATTTTTCACCTTCCTTCTGTTATTTTGATGATGCTGTAAGGCTCCTCTTTAGCCTCAAGTGATGAAGGTGTAACAAGTAAGAATAACTCAGCAGCTGCAGTTTAATGAAACAATGAATCATTAGAAACAGGGAGGGAAAAAAAAAAATAAGTGAGTCTATGGCAAAGGTTGTAACTTGAGTTAATGCCAGTGGTTTGAGAGGGGTAGAACTCCAGCCCAGGTGGTGGTTACTTTTACATCACTGTGATGTATGAGGCTGTGTAGGTTTGAGAGGAATGTTACCCTTTCACTGCAAGAGAATTAAAAGTGACTGGAGCAAGAAGCTGAAAATTGGATTTTCCCCTCAGATCTTTATTAGCGACAGCATTTCATCCCAGAAGTCAAAAGGCAGAGTGAAATTAGGGTCTCACCTATCCCCAGACAAACCTAGTGAGGTTTGCAAAAGAACTGTTTTCTGTAATCTGCAAAAGCTGAACTGTTTTCTGTAAACTCTTTGGCCTGTCTGACACTAGTGGTGATCAAAGCTTCTCCCCAGCTGATGGAAAAATTGATATTTAAACCCCACAAGGCTTGTGCTAAAGCCTGCAGTCCTGCCTGATTAGGAGATTTGGCTGAAGCAGTTGCTGCTGAGCTGCAGCCTTGGTGTGCCCTTAACTCACCCCCACAGCAAAGGAGAGCTGGCCACTGGGACAAGGACTGCTGAACAACCTCCGTGGAAAGAGGACAGGCTCTGGAAGAGCTGTGCTGGGCTCTGCAGAAATTAGCCAAAGGCAGTCACCATCCACAGATGATTCTGGGCTTTTGACAACTGGGCATTTGGGGGCTGAAATAGATTTTGATGATAAAATCTGGACCAGATGTGCTTTGGCTAGAATAAGTTGTCTTGCTTCAAAGACAGCTAAATTAAAATTGCCAGTGTGTATATTATTATTAATATTATTATTATTATTACTGTTATTATTAATATTGCCAGTTACTGAGGGGATGAGAGACTAAGAGAAGAATTGGAACCTTGGGAGAAGAATCATCCAGCCTAGGCTGTCAGAAACCCTTGTTAAATAGAGCATAACTTTTAGACAAGCAGTGATCCACACCTATGCCTGTGTCCTTTTAGGAATCAGTTTGAAGGAAATGGGCACACACTGAATCCTGCTGCAATGCAGACTTCTTCTGAAGCAATCCCAGCCCATCTCAATCAGTGTTCCAGGGATAAACTTCCACGAGCAGCTACTTCCCAATGTTCTCATCTCCTCCCTCTCCTCTTCCTCCTCAGCTCTTTGGTTGTGGGTTGCAAGCAGTAGCCCAACAGCTGCACTGGGTTTGAAGAGCCTGGATGATTTAGGGATTTATCCTAAAGGTATCTGTGATTAGAACCCCATTAAAGAGGCAGCAGGAAGCTTCCACAATGAAGTCTAAGGAGTTTACAGTGCAATGATCAGTGTCCTCTTCTTTACGCTGGTGCTGGACAGATCAATTGACCATAACATTGCAATATTAAGCCATCAGGCCTTAAAATTATACCCAAGTAGATAATGAGGTAATCAACCATTTCACAGTGAAAAAGACAAATGCATTTTTACAATTTTCAAGGAATTAAATTGTAAATTTACTCAGTTACCCTATGACCCATGTTTGCTGCCTTCTCACAGCTGCTTGGCAGGTCACCTGTTCCCTTCTGCATTGCGTCCTGAGACTCTCCTGCACTGGCAAAGCTTGAGGGAGAAACTGGTGAGGAAATGCCCTTTCTACAAAGCCTGGTTGTGAAAAGGTTACGTCTCTGTTTGCTGAATTTGAGCTGTTGTACAAACTTTGGATCAACCCTGAGCTTTTCTACTACATTCTGTGAGTGATATGTGGCACTCACGAGACTGCAGGGTGTTGCTAAAGCCTCACAGGTTTCATCCTCTGTGAGTAGATAAGAAGTGTCTCCTCTTGGAAAATTATATAAATATACATCATTCTTCTATCACTTCTGTTGAAGAAATGAAATCATCTTGCCCAGTGCAGCTTGGAGATAATGCAGATCTAGCCAGGATGGATCCTGTTGAAATTTGGAAGTCTGAGCTGGATATACAGAAAAACAGAGGCACAAACAGTGAACATTACTGTCCTTAGGAAAGACAGCTTGAACAATTGTGTGAATTTGCAGAAGTCCTGGGGGATCAGCCCTCATCTGGTACTGAGCTTCTCTTCTGGGAGGGGTATAGGAATATCTGCTGCTGCAAATAGAAGTTATTGCAACCTTCAAGTTTTCTTTTTATTAATTCAGGGATTTATCTTTTTCTTTTTGTAACAACTCTATTTTCAACACCTTTCATTCCCTTCAGGTCTTATTTTGCAAAATATTCATTGACACTATGTAAAGACCCCTCAACAGCCTCCAGACACTGGGGATAGTTTAACCCATTCACTGCCTCGAGGATCTGCTCTGTGATACAGATTTCTGTCAGTTAATCCTTTTTTTTTTTTTCCCTGGGTAAGTAAAAATTGCTTCTGTGTAATTTCAGGGAACAGTAAATATCAGCCAGCCCAACAAAATTATATACACACCAGCAGAGATTTGGCTGAGTTTCTTGCACATTATTTAATAAGTTCATTCATCTCTGTTTCTTGCTATGGGATCAGACACATCTTTGTAAGCTTTAAGTTATATTCAGTGCCGTAAAACAGGATTTATATTGTCTAAATGTCTGTAACTTATAGAAGAAAGCACTCATCAGGTCACTGGGATTAGCAGTGCATTTCAGTGTTGTGCTTCATAGTTTTATAACACTGTGATCCTGATTGTTTTATCCACACATGTACATGATGGATACTTGGCAAAAGTAGTCTCACTTTCTGAAGAGAGAAGGAATATAAGCTCTAAGGTAGCCTGGTGAAACAAGGCTGTAGTTACATAAAGAAATGATTGCTGCATTTGCTAGCTGCAGCAAAAAGGTAACGTTTTAGTTTATGAGAGCTTCGTGAGCTTTAACAAGTGAATATTATCACCAGCTGCAGGGAAGGAAAAGGAGAAAGTAATGCAATGGAAATTCTACAGTCACAAGAAAAGGGAAAACAAATAGGACACAAGATTCAATCACTATTCATCTTCTTTTTATTCTTTCCACATTTTCCTTTTGGTCCGTTTCTTTCTAGTCTCTACTGCAAAGGTGTAAATCTCTGGGAGGCTGGAATCAATCTAGAGACTTGGGTGTTTCATTAACATTCAGATGTGAGCAGAAGTGATGGTAAGTTTTTATAAGATTGGGGTAAATTATTCCCCAACATAGCTATATTAATTTCAGAATGGGATTGCAACCAGAGAAGGAGCTGGATCTACTGTTTTCAGAGGTTTGAAACACTTTGGCTGTTTTGGGGAGAAAACAGATGGGCAAGAAAGAGGCGCAAAAATCACTCAAAGCCACATATAGACACAAACACACAAGAACGAGCCAAGGAAACACTGAGCACAGTTGGAGAAGGACTTACTCTTAGCCCCATCAGATAGTACAGCACACTTATCACCCCCATGGGCAGCACATAGAAGAGGAAAGAGGTGATCTGGACAATACAGTTGTAGATCCAGAGGGGCATGACCACAGTGCAGGTGGCAGAGCCGGGGACCAGGGTGCCATTGGGGAAGTGCTGCAGCACGATGCCGTGGGTGCCCGTGTTGGGGAGGGCGAAGAGCACGGAGAGCACCCAGAGAGCCACGATGGTCCTGAGGGCGCGCCGGCGGGTGCTCTCCAGCTTGGCGCGGAAGGGGTGCAGGATGGCGATGTACCTCTCCACGCTGAGCGTGGTCACGCTGAGGATGGAGGCAAAGCACACGGTCTCGAAGAGCGCCGTCTTCAGGTAGCAGCCCACGCGCCCCAACAGGAAGGGGTAATTGCTCCACATCTCGTAGACTTCCAGGGGCATCCCAAAGAGCAGCACGAGCAGGTCCGAGACTGCCAGGCTGAACAGGTAATAGTTGGTCGGGGTCTTCATGTTCCGGTGCTTGAGGATTACGAGGCAAACCAAGAAGTTCCCCACCACCCCGACAATGAAGATCACGGAGTACACCAAAGCCATGGGCAGGAATAGGTGGCTCCTCCTGGGCCCACACAGGAAGGTTAAATAATCCTCAGTGCTGTTTAAGTACCCCCTGAGACGTTCTTCATGTAGAGCAAGGTGGTTTAACCAAGAGAAATTACTGACCCAGGCCATGGCTGGACCTGCTGAAATGTTTCACTGCTGAGGTTGGTTGTCCTTTCTGTTTCTCTGAGCAAGTTTGCTCACTTTTTGCAGAGATGGAAGGAGGGGTGTAGTTGCCTTGCCAGCCCTGATGCACAGAGGCACTGAGGATGTGAATGAGTGTGTTTGCCTGGCTCTGGGTAAGGTTTTGCTGCTCAACAGCTGTTCCCCTGCACAGAGCCCCTCAGCCAGAAAGCCCCTCCTTTCCCACATATTCATTGGCTCGCTAAGTGCGTTAGATTATAGAGTACAAAAAGAGGTTCCAGCCACTTGCATCAGCTGCTGTGGCTGATGCATTTACAGAGTCAGAAATGTGGGATTTAGGGAGCTGGGAATCTGAAATACAGGATACAAAACCAGCTGCAGGTTATTTGTATTTGCCAGAGGGGAGGAAAGCAGACCAGAAACACCCCCAAAACTCAGTCTAAACAGCTTTTACAAAATGATAGTGATGCTACATCCAGTTACGAGCCACAAGCAAAACAAAACAAAACAGAAGATTCTGACATAATTTTGCTTTTCAAATCTCTGCTGATTTTTATTTTCTGTTGTCTATGGCAAGTACTTGGAGACAGACTTTGATCGGTAGAAAGCCAAATGGTTTTTGTAGCCATTTATGTGGAATTATAATGCTTCAGCCTTTTTTTAAACACTGCAATTGTTTTTCTCCTGAAATCTTCTCCTGACAAAAGATTTTAATTGCAATTCTTATTGACTTAAAAATATTTTCTCACTGTCCAAGTATGCTGGAATTTGATCCTATATTCTTAGAGAGCCTTGTTTTGGGAATATTTCTGTACAACATATTATTCCATATTTATTGCCCATGGGGCATGAACTTTTATAAACTCTTATTTCTTCATGAATGACAAGCATTCTGCAAACACACTTTCTGAGCAAAAAAAAGAGTGTCTCCTGCAAGGATCA
Source organism: Corvus hawaiiensis (assembly GCF_020740725.1). NCBI lineage: Eukaryota > Metazoa > Chordata > Aves > Passeriformes > Corvidae > Corvus > Corvus hawaiiensis. The sequence continues at coordinate 6,331,829 of NC_063227.1, read as the reverse complement.
CGGCTGTGCCAAAATAGATCATTTATCTCTGAATGAATGCTTGATTCCTTACCGAATTTCTCTAAAACAAAAAAAGTTCCAAGTCTGTAGATACAATTTTCTGAGATTCAGAAAACATTCGCCTGTTTGGAATTGAAGAGATGCAAGATCTGAGGGTGAGTTTATGGGATTTTTGCCAGCTTGGTGTGTGATTTTTCTGCCCAGAACCTCTTACAAGGTTCAAGGCCTCCTTGAAGCCTTGTAAACTTTTTACATCCCTGACATCCTTTGGCAAGGACTTCCTTGAATCTGCTATTTATGTGTGTATCTCTTTTCTCTATTTGACTCTTTAGCTTGACTTCTCAAAAAAAAAGATTGTTTCAATAAGCACAGACTGCCTCCAAAACAGCAGCAGTGTGTGAGGAACCAAAGGTTGGTCCCTTTGAGGCACATTCAATGTGTGGAGCCTGGGAATTACTGTACAGTCACTTAAAATGTGAAAGACATGGAAGGTACCAAAACAACCATACTAAAAGGCAGAAGCAAGTCTCTTGTGATGACTTTCAGACCTGCTGAAATTATCTCACACATAAACTGTCTCAGTCAGAAGGACCCAACTCATTTATTTTTAGCATTGCACAGAGATATTTTGTTCAGCAGATCGAAAAGTTTTACTGGATTATTGAATAACAAATGTGCCCCTTTGACCTATTGCTCCCTTCATTAAGGATTCATCTTATAGCTATTCGCTGCATTTTAATGTTGAATTTGATCTTGATCTGCTGCTGATGTAAGAGGTAGGAGCAGAGGAATCGTTAGTCGGGTTCCTGGCTGACACCCAGATTAACTCTTTCGGAGCACAGCAGAACATAAGTATTTGAGAATTTGTGCAAGAATAAACATTTTCTGTTCCTCTGCTTAACTTTCAGGTTCGTAGGGTATTTTTTGTTTCATTTTTTTGCTTGTTTGTTTTGTTTTGTTTTGTTTATTTGGGGCTTTTTAAAATTTTGTTTTGTTTTGTTTTTTTTCCCCACATAATCTCTTAATACTTAATTTCTTTCCGTTTTTGCTTTTTCTTCCCCTGGTAAATTCCACCACTCCACACGCTGCAGCATGACTGAGGTGAGTAAACACTTCTGAAGTAGCTACCAAATTGGCTTCATTTTTCTTCTTGCACATTAACCACTGTGAAGAAAGTGAAGTGGAAGATTGAGTCTGTTCAGCTTGAAGCCAGTCTTACAGAAAAGGAAACCAAAAAGGATTGAGTTATTTACTAAAAAGCCAAAAGGGCACTAACACCCACTGTGATCTCTGTGAGAGGAAAGCAATGGGCTCTAGAAACACATCAGGTTACCTGAAAGTGTGGGTGTGCCAGACCCACCTGTGCCTACTTCCACTTGTTCTCAATCCTTTCTGATCCTGCTGAGTGCAGATGCTGACAGCCTGTAAGAATAGAAGCAGAAGAAAAACAGATAACCCATGGAATGATGTTGCTATGACCACGATTATGTTGCAGATGGAGAGGACAAAGAGAGTGGAAAATATATTTCAGTTCATTTCTCAAAGTTTTATTTGTGTTCTATATCATATCTGTCTCAATAAGGACAGAAGAATGTATCCAACCAAAGACTTGCTTTGGCTCTATATGAATGGAAATATTTTATTTTTATGACTGAGACAGAAAATAAAAACAAATTTTCCTTATAATAGTAATATTAAAGCATTTGGTATTTTTCTCTATAAAGCAAACTTCATTGGTGCTTGCTTTTATACACTCAAAGGAGGAGGGTGTGCTGCACGCTGGACTTGGAACTGTGCAGCTTTGTATAATAGCAATGCAAAGAATGTAATGTACTATTTCCATTAATGTAGTGTAATAGTGGCAACATTAACCCAGACAAGTTTTTTTGGCACTGTGCGAGAGTCACAGTGAGGCACTGACTATGTCCTCGTGCTGGTGATGTCTCTTGTACCACGTTTACATTGTGGAACATTTCCCTTTGCCCGTGGAATGGGCTGCAGCACATCCCTGGCTTCCACTGTGAACAACAAAATGCACATTTAAGAAGGGCTGAATTCAAGCACCTTCATGTTTGTCAAAGCCCTTGTAAGGGCATCCATTAACTACTTTATATCAGTACCTGGTGAATAATTGGAAAATTGGGCACATTAATCAAAAGAGGCAGAGGACAGTGGAAGTTATCCAGAGTAGAGAAAATGGATAAATGCTCCACTGGCCACACTGACAGAGGGATGTACTTTGAACTATGAGCCATTATGATGGACTCTTCTGAACATTTGTTTATCTCAGAATGGAGACTTGCATTCATGCAAAACAAGCTATTTTTGGATATTTTTATCTTTGTGGTGAGACAAGGAGGTTTCTCATCCAGCTCCATGAGCTCTGGTTGTGGAACTGGAAATAACAGAACTGTGTGAATGCGCTGGTGTGCCACACGAATCAATTCTGTTGGATTCTGTCTGTGCAATCCTGCACTTGGCATCCAGGACTTGAGCTGACATCTCTTAGCAGACCTGCAGGGGATCTGCTCAGTGTTTGCAGGAAAATGCTGCACTGCTTACTGTGCACACACCCTTAGGAAGGCATCCTGTTTCACTGGAAGGGCTTGGAGAGGTTCTGGGTTTGCCAGAATTCTTGTCAAGAAGGTCCAATATTTTTTATCTTCAGCAGGTGAAGCTTGGCCTTTTTCTAATTTCTAATTTCTGTTTGCAGATTCTGTTGTTTCAGTGGTTTCTCCCCTGCAATTTGGGGATACTGAAGGCAGAGGCAAAAGCCTTTAGAGGTTCTGTGTGAGAGAGCTGCTCTCTGGCCTGTCTAAGCCTGAGTTCACTGCTCCTTTCATGAGCCTTTCAGAGCTGCCCGTGGGGCCACACAATGTTCTGAATTGCAGCGTCAAACACCCTGCTTTAATCCTCGGCAGTACCGTGTGTTTCTGTCCCAGAGGAACACAAAGAAGAGGATGCAATAAGAGGGTGCAGAGCTGGAAAGCAGAAATGTTAAGCCATCCTAAACTGAAGATATTAACACAATTTCCTAGAAAAATATAGCCCCTCACCCCTTATAAACTCCTGAGCTATAATAATAGATCATGGATTTGACTTGCCTTTTCTCCTTTGAAAGTCTTGTTTGAAATGTCCACTACAGTGAACAGCTGGAATATGAATCCTTGTTTTCCTAAGTACATTCAGTATAAAATTCAACATGACACCAGACACACAGGCACATTCTGTGCATTTTCTCTCCCTCAAGGCTGGAAGAAGGAGCAGCTCTATTACAAAAGCTGGATCTGCAATAGCCTTTCCATGCCTCATTGTAAGCCATTTTACAATTACCTTGGCTCTTCACAGAGAGCTTTTCCATAGCTGTGCATGACATCTGAAGTCCCCAGGATATCAATCAACAGATGTAAGAAGTGGATTTCATGACTACAGTATAAAATACCAAGAAGGGCACCTCTTTGCCTGGAGCAGCTGGCAACCTACACAGGCAGTGCAGACACAGGCCACCTTAGGAGTGAAACCCAATTTGACTAACTTTAGTCATTAAAACCAGCAGAAGAGTCTTCACAGATTTTTCAGGTTCCTACTTTAGTTAATAATTGGAAGAGGAAACTCCAGCAGGGATTTCTCCTAAGCCACAGCACAAGGTAAGATACATGAAATTGGGTAGCTTAGTTTTTCTTATTGTCTGTAGAGGGTAAGTAGGTAATATCTTCAACAGCAAGCTTGTTAAACAGCTGAGATTAATTTAGACCTCAGTTTTGTACATCCCCTTCCCATCAGGCTTTAGAGGGGGCCATGTACAGACTGTTTTTGAGAAGTTGTTTAGGACAGCTGAAAACAGGGCCAGAGAGGCAGCCAGCAGGTGCAGGGTGAGGACAGTCCAGTGCTAAAAGTCACTCCATACTCCTCTCTTATCCAGTGGAGTGGTCCCTATTGACACATCTTTCAACAATGTGTTGCTTTGTTAGTATTGACTCCAGAAATTACTGGGAATGTTGTCTTTCATTTTTAGAAAGCCCTTTGTGTGTTGTTTGTGTGTGTGTGTGTTCTCCTGCTTTGAAGAGGCAGTGGGTGACAGCCAGGGATGTGGCTCAGGCTTGATATGCAGGAGAGCAGCAAAAAGAGCTGAAAAAGATCCCTGGTACAGAAAATCTCATCATACTGAATGTGTCCATCGTGTCAAAGGGACTTGATTTACATGGGAGAGGATGAAAGGATTGTCATGAGAGAAAATGTAGGAAGTCACAAGCATGGTACAGGATGAGTCAAGTTGTCTGAACCAGGAGGGATCTGGTACTACAGGACTCAGATTTACGTAGGAAGAATCAGATGATTCAGCACCTCTCTGTGGCTTTCTGCACCCATTCCAGTATCGACACTCCGCTGCATCTCTTCCTCTCCTCATGCTGGATGTTTCTCAGGAGAGCTCGACTCACTTGGTTGTCTGACCCAAAAGAGACTTAATTTCCCTGACACATCAGAGTTATTTTTCAACTCACATCCATTTGGCTTCTGTTCCAAACTTGGGGTTTGGGAGAGGATTTTCCTCCAACGAAAGAAAAGCCATCCATATCACAGAGCCTGCATTGTGCCTGGATGGGTGTTGGACATCCTGATGAGACAGAAGGAACCACAGTGACAATCTTAACATATTCAAAGAAAGGTAGTGATGTATTGTGCTACTGGAGGTGGTAGACAGTCAGGAATTTGTTATAGGACAACTGAATCCATCAATGTAAGTGATAAATGGGACACCTGGAATTTACAAGCATGTATCATATATAAATCTAATACTAAGAGAAATATTAAGAGAATCCCTTTTCTGAACATTTCTCCTTTTAAGGGTTGGTGTGGAGGTAGCATTGCTGTAAGAAAGAATAAGATAATTGGAAAAGTTTTGTTCGTATTGGAATACTATATGCACTATCCTGCAGAAATGCAGTGATGTGTTAATTATATTCTCCAAAACATTTTGTTCAGAGATACTTACATAATAATAATAATAACACAATTTAAGAAACTGGAAATTAGAGAGCATTTCTTCCCTCTTCTTGGAATTTCAGAAAAAGCTTGTTTAAATTACCTATCTGTGTTTAAACTTGCCTCCCCTAAAAGAATCATTCTCCAGACACTTTGACAAAAACACTTGTCAAGTTTCCCTTCCCTCCTGCCTCAGCTGCTCTTCAGGTTGCTTTTTAAGTGGTATTACAGTGATCACTTGTTTTTGTGTCACATTGAGAATCAATATTATTTGACTTAGAATTGAAGGAATAATTTTTATGAAGAAGGATGTGCATTAATTTAGAACATTAATATGCTGACAGATGATGCTCTCTTCCTGCTCTTTTCCCCATTAGACTGGCCCCAGGAGTCATATCTTGGTTAAGTTAAATGCAGCGAGGGATGGTAATGTTCTTTTGAATGTCTCCTGCTACAAGGTTAGAGAGAGAAAGAAAACTCTAGACACAACAGTGATGCAAAAATATGAGCCAGAGGCATAATTTGCCATAGTTTTCAAATGGCCTAATAAGCCTTACACATGGAAAGCAAACTGGATGAACTTATTAAAAAGCTTTCTTCAAATTGTGCTGGACACCACAAAAACATTTCAGTGTTTTGCCACCCACTCAGTAGTGAGATGACCCCAGGCAGAACTGCAAAATAAGGTAAAATATTCCATCTGTGACTTCCAGAGCTGAGGAGCAGAACCAGGAGCAGCCCCCATGCAGTGAGGACAGCTGTCCTGTACAGGACTGGGGGTGGGGTTGCATGGCCTCAGTATCCCTATGACCTGTGTTTTGGGATTCAGTGACTTTATTAGGATTCAGTGACTTTATTAGTTCTGCTCCACCAGGATTTAGATCAATCTGCCAATAAGGAGCCTTATTCCCCCTCACTGAAACTGGAGGTGAGTGTGAATCTCAGGAGCTTCCCACAAAAGCCCTGCAAACAGACAAGGAGATAAAGGCTGTGCCTTCTTCATTTCAGATGCAAAACAATGCAGTTTGGACATTTGTGATAGGACAAAGGATAGGACAAGGGGGAATGGTTTCAAACTGCAGGAGAGAAGGTTTAGATCAGATATTAGGAAGAAATTCATTACTCTGAGGGTGCTGAGGCCCTAGCACAGGTTGCCCAGAGAAGCTGTGGCTGCCCCTGGATCTCTGGAAGTGTCCAAGGCCAGGCTGGACAGGGCTTGGAGCAGCCTGGGATAGTGGAAGGTGTTCCTGGGGTTGGAAGGAGATGATGAACTCAAACCATTCTATGATTCTGTGATTTTCTTATACAAGGGGCACTAAGGCCACAGCTGCTGCAGTGCATCTCTCTTTATTCTTCTCCAGTGCTGGTTTAACTGCAACTGCACAAATTTGGCTTGGTCCTCCTCCCTTTACTGGGACACCAGCAGTGTGGGCTCAGCATCCAGACTCAGCATCAGATATTTTACCTAGCCAAAACACCTTTGTTATCTGCAGATTTGCAAACCTTGATCAGAAATCAGATCTGAGCTGACCCAGAAATTGATCTGCTGTGATCATCCTAAATGCTAAACACGTCTTGTATTGACCAACATCTGAACCTATTCTGCAATACTTTTAATGAAAGAAATTTCTGCACCGGATAGAAATGACTCAAATCTGAGTCAACACTTGTTCTCCTCTCAATACAGGAAGTTGTATTTAAATAAGTAGTAACGTCAACTCAAATGGTATCAGAAATAGATTAGGTTAAGGAAAACAGAACTAGATAGCCTGATGTTTTATTTTTCAATTCTGTTTAGAGATCAATGGCTAAAGATTAATGTTGCTTGAAACAAGAAAAGCTTAATGATGGCTTGCTACAGCGGGGATTACAGTAACACGCATATATCAAACCAGGAGTCCCGTGGAAAGGAAATATATATGGACTGATTCTTGGTAGATGTTTCAGAGATGTTTATTTCTCCAGCCGCATGGCCGGGATCTGCTGAGGAACTCCTCCAGTCATGGGACCCAAGGGTCCTTCCCCCACAGGGGAACACAAAACAACCGATGGGGAACGAGGCTGAGCAGGGGCAGGGAAACCCCGTGTCTGTCCCCTCAGGACCCCTCTCCCAGGGCTACACGGCAGGGGAGGAGACCCCAACAATGGCTGGTGGGACAAAGAAAGGAAATAAAATGGATGAGGAGACCTAACAACCTTGAAGCAATAACCTGGTAGGAAGAGAAACAAGGAAACACTGAGGATTAGAAGTAAAAAAGGACAAAATGGATTTTAGACATGGAAATTAATAGGATATACCATGTGAAAAACAGGGGAAGGAGAGAGGAAGGAGAGGGGAAGGAGAGGGGAAGGAGAGGGGAAGGAGAGGGGAAGGAGAGGGGAAGGAGAGGGGAAGGAGAGGGGAAGGAGAGGGGAAGGAGAGGGGAAGGAGAGGGGAAGGAGAGGGGAAGGAGAGGGGAAGGAGAGGACCTGTACAGAAATAGGATCACAGGATAACAGGCTAATGAAGCCTGGGAAGGACCTCTAGACTTCTTCACTCCAGCCTCCTGCTTAGATCAGGGTCTGCTGTGGAGTCAGACCATGGGGTGACCTCCCAGGTGCTGCAGAAGTCTTTGCTTTCCCAGTTGAAAACAGACCAGTTCTCTCAGCACCCCTTCAAGGGCAGGAGCTCCAGACCCAAACATCTTGTTGACCTCTCCTAAACTTGCTGCAGTTTGTCAGTGCCATTGCCTAATTCTGGGGACCCAGAATTGGATGCAGTGTTGCAGATAGGAGCCTGTGAGTGCTGATTTGGGTGGGATGAACACGTCCCTCAGTCTGCAGGCTCACAGCTGGATCCTGTCCAGATTGAGATCTACCAACACCCCCAAGTCCTTCCCAACAGGGCTGCTCCCCATCCAGCTTTACTCTGGTGTGCACTTGCCTGCCTTTCCCAGCACTCTGCTGAGTGGAAGCTCCTACCTCTAAAATGTAAGGAATGGCCCTTTGGCATTGTTATTTCCAAGACAGCTCTGTGTATAAACCCGATTAACACCACACTGTTATTCATTATTCTCTCTTCTGCTTCAATATCACTCATTCATCCCAGAAGTGAAAGGGAGCAGTATCCACAGACTCGCTTTATGAGGTGTCTGGGAGCATGAGTCTCTCTGGTAGTAATGAGATTTTGAATATTAAAGGCTGTTCAGAGTTTTGGTTCCCAGGCTTATCTTACCGGTAATAGAGGAGAAATATTGTAACACAAATTTTCCCGGATATGAGAATGTCTTACTTAAATATCCACCTTACCATTTTCCTGGAAGATAAAATGCATGAGCTGGTACTGGATAGTCTGCTAGCACTATGTACTAATTTGAAAACAAACCAGTGAGAGGCACCAAGTCAGAATAAAAATTTAATGGGGAAATTTTAAAAAAAGGAAAAAATAAAAGAAAACACTGGTACAAACTGACAGAGTCAAGATACAACCTGAGTCCCTGTTAGGCAGGGTGGTGGTAGCAGTCTGGTAGAATGGTGGCTGCAGTCCTCTGAAGCGGTGATCCTGTAGAAAAGGATCTGCTCCTCCAAAGGCCCAGTGGTGGCTGTGTAGCTCCTGTCCTCTGGAAATCCAGTGGAAGGGTTGTCTCTGGTGTTCAGAGTCCCAGATTATATCCACGATGGGATGCTTGGTTCCTCCCTCTGGGTGGAGCATCTCACAATGGGGTAATGAGTCATGAGGCCAAGTGTTGATTAGGCTCATTAACAGAAGATAGTCCGGAGGGAGTTATCTCTGAGTCAGGCGGCAGGACAATGATGGGCCATTAACAGAAAGATAGTCTGGGGGGAGGAGGCAAGGGAACAGTGCCCCACCTGGTTTCAACAGCTCATGAGGATGGTAATAGAATACACTGCAACCCAGGACACAGTAATAAAAAACATTTAGGATTTTTTTTCTCAAGGCATAGAAGAATTCCAGAGTTAGAAGAAAGCTCCTCACCCCAAGCCTTGTTGATTGCCCTTGCACTGCCTTTACAGTGTTGATCTGTATGTTTCCCAAAACTTCTGGGTGTCCCACAGCTGCCAAACCCTCTATCATCACTGTGGTTTCCCTTCATTTCATCAGAAGATGCTGTTCTTGCTTTCTTTTGGTTGACAATCACCAGGGTCTTACACAACACCCATAAAAATTAAAGTGATTTAACAGCAAACAACTGAAAGGGAAGAGGTGCAGGTAGTTCTTTGTGTGACTTTCATATTTGCTAAGAATTTTATAGGGCCCTGGGAATATATGGAGAATATGTGCCACCAATCTTGTGTAAAAACCAGTGAATTTCCTCATATTTGGGAAGGTACAAGGTTTAAAGGATATCTCATAGTCAGAGAGAAAAAAAGAAGAACCACTCTTAGTGGCTAGGTGGAAAAATGTTCAATCTGCACATCTCTGGTCCCTTTGGAGGAACATTTATTCACAGCCCTAAATGAGACTTCTGATGGTGAGTGTGCAGCTCCCCCCCAGCTCTGAGCCAAACAGGTACTTTTCAGATGATGTGTTCAGGCCATTATTTTGTCTCCAAGATGAGAGAATCAAGGCCTGTGCTCTTTGCCAGTGATTCTTTCAAAAGCATTCTACAGAGCAATGCAGATAGTGCTTCACAGGTTAAAAAGCCTATTGGGGAGAAAGCTCATTTTCCTGAGCACATCCACCCTTGCTTTGCTAAAAAATTCCCATGTGATTATCCAGTGCTTTATAGCTAGCCCAGCCCTTCAAAGAAAAATGGTCCCTCTCTCACAGAGAGATACAGAGGAAGTCTGAAGTTCAAAATAAATTGTAGTGATTTAAACTTTGTGGCATTTGGTCCTGTGCTGTACCAGCAATCCATTGGAGGAAGTTCATGAAGCATTTTTGCCTCTTTCCAGATGAAATGCTGTTTTTTCCTTCCACCCTTTCTGGACCATTATGTAGATTCTGCTCTGAGAGATATTATGCCCTTTCTGACAACAATTGCCATAATGTCAAGAGCCCTGGAGATGTTAAAAGCCCATTAGTGTCTGCTGCATGATAATTTGAATATTTTTAAACTGCTGACAGATTGGGTACGCATTAGCTTGAAGGCTTTTTCTTCAGACCTTATGCATATTGACCATGGAGTGGGCGCTTTTGCTATCTGCTCTTGGCACTTTAAAAGTACAGGTCATGAAAAGGGTTCTCTTACTGCATTTTCACATTAAAGGGTAAAAATAGGAAAATATGTAGTTTCCATATAACAGCCAGGCTGCTGCAGGTGTGTTGCTCTGTTGCAGCTAGACTTCTGAGATGTCAACTGCAAGATGAAAAGTGGACCTAAAACATGAGGCTCAAAATTAAATATGCTCTTTAATCAAAAAACCCCCTCTATTGAATAGTTCTGTATTTCGCTGCAAAGAGAGATTACCTTAAAATGTGTGCTCTGCATCGTTCAGATAGAAAGTGCCCAAATTTGAACCACAAACAACTGTCATGGGAGCATGTGAAAGCACCTCCTGAAGAGCAGAATGAAAAGACCCACCCCCAAATCCAAAGAGCTGAACAGCCAAATGCGCTTTTGAAACCACTTTATTTTCTGACAGCACCTACATTGATCCTGGCTCTTTACCTGGTTACCAGGAAAAAACAAGTTTCTACCTTTCCACTTTAATGTCAAAGTTTTGTTACTGTGCTCTAATCTGCTGGGACACCTGAGGTAAAGAAAGGAACAAACCTCCTCAAATGACCTTGCAGTATCACAAAAGTGCAGTAAGGACCCATTTCTCTTTCCCACTCCTGTTGGAGAGGGGTCCCAAGGCTTGGAGGATGTGCTGCAGTCCATCAGAGCTGTTTCCATTTGTAGCTTTAGCAGGACTGGAATGAGTTGTCTGGGCACTGCCCCCTCTTTTTGGGTAGCATCATTCCAATACTTCCATGTGTCCAAATTGCTGGTCAAGGTGTTGCTACAGGTTGTTGTAAGTCTGTGTGGATCTGGAGCAGCATGGGATCAGACACTGGGGATATTTCATCCTTTTCCATTTGCTTCTACCTGCTTTGTCTTTCTTGTTCACTTCGCAAACCTTCCCGGCAGCATGGGAACTCTTCCCGCAGATTTCACTGGTTGGTCCTGACCCTTGTGAATCCATCTTAAGTTTACAGATGGATGTATAGTAGCCAAAATAATTAAATTCTTGGCAGCAACAAATTCTAGTTGCAATCCTGTGGTTAAACCAGCTTTCTTCTGGGAAATAACATTCTGATGAAAACCAGAAGGTTTTGTGTCTCATGAGGAGTTACCAATTTTAATCACTCCCCTCCAGAAAACTTCTGAAAGTGAAAACTGATCTGCTTTGGAAATGTCAAAATAAAGATTTTAATGTAAAAACATTTTTATGCCTTTTCATTTATATTAGTTTGAATATTTCTATATTATTTTCAGATTTGTCATAAATATTACTCAATAGGTTTTGTTAGGAATGTGTCAAGCTACAGTGTGAAATACAGCCAGAAAGAGCACAACACTTACATGTTTTCTGACCTTTTCAATAAGTTTTAAGTACAGTTACTACTGAGTAGAGATTGAACTGGAAAAGCACCATGAAGTCTTTCTCAGAGTGTTTCTCTAATCGAAAAGAACAGCACTGGAAGCACTTCCAGGGAATAGCTGTTTTTGACAGTCTTGTGTTTACCTGGAATATTTTTTTAATATATATAAAATGATATTATTTTACAAAAATTATTGGAATTTTAGTCTTTTTTTCTCCCCACAACAGCAGATTTTAGTATTTCAGTTATTCCTCCTGCTTCAGAAAGAAAATAACTCTTCAACCTTTAGTGTTTCCAATAGACCCCAAATCCCGACAAACTCAAATAACCATCAATTTTCTTTCTCTTAGATTGGTTATGTGCATATCTGACATCTGAAATGTTCCACAGTCACCTTTGCAAAAGGATCTGGGGACCTTAGGGAGGCAGGACTGTATTTACATACAGAGCAGACAAGCTTTTAAGGGTTGCATCATCGGACTTCTCATTTTCATGCCAAACAGACAAACTCAGAGGCAGGGCCTCAGTTATACACAGAGGAGAGGGCAGGAAAGGCAGGGCTCAGTTTGGAGAGAACCTGTTAAATGCTAACAGGATTAGTCCAGGACAATCTGGATGTCTCTCTGTATGTGTGTAAAGGGTAGATATGAAAGTACATATATGGAGAATTTTCCCTTTCATGTGGTCTAAGCACAAGATAAATCTTTACATAAGTGAAAATGTAAAGATAACCTGACCACTATGGCAAAATTTATTAGTCTATATTTTGAAAGACAAAAATATGAGTCATGCTTCTGATAGTGTTTTTAATACTTTTGTATTACTCCAAAAAGGTCAAAGTATTGGTGGTGTTTGAAAGAAAAGCAGTGCTTCTTATTCACTGTCTGCATTTCCATTGAATTTTTAAATGTGTGAGGTGGCACAAGATTTTCTGGGGATTTATCTGCCCAGATTTGACTGAATGCAACTAATAGTTTCTAATGATTTTGAGAATAGCATTTTAAGCACAGTTTCTGCAGAGCTCACAGTATCTACTCCTTAAGATTGAGGGCTTAAACCTCTTCAGTGCAGATAAAAAAAAGCAATTCTCCCTTACGCTGCTTCAGTGCAGGCAAACACAAAAACTTTTCCCTATAATGGAATTTTTAGCTCAGTGGGATCCTGGCTGAAGATTCTGAAATAATTTTGCAGTTCTGTATAGGTCTTATTCCAGAGCAGCGAGGAGAAGGGACACAATGCATTAGACTTAATTATGCAATTAATTCAACTGTAATCTTTTTTTCAGTAGGAGGCAAGCTGTCATCAGAAAATGTCAAGTTGTTGCACTCAAAACCTTTCCTAGGAAGGCACTTGCTTTAAACACTTAGAGACAGATTTGTTCCGTGTCAGGGTGGGTTTCTAAGAAGGGCACTGAAGGACTTTGCCCCTTTCCAAGAAAAGCCAGGAGCTTGGTGCTCTGGGTATGGGCACAACATGTGTGGCAGAAGGTTCAGCTCTCCATTCCTACATCCTTGTTGAATTAAATCCAAAGTAGCCAAAGGTCTGGTATTCAAACTCCTCCTGGGGTGAACAAATTCAGGCATTTGATCTGGGGCTGTCAGAGCCTGACCTGGATTCACCACGAGTGAGCCCTTACCCTCAGGCTGGTACTCACATAAGCTCTGGGTTTTTCCCGGGTCACATTCCTACATAGCCTTTGTTTTATCTAAAGACTGACCCTAAAGTATTGATGTGGTAGAGGAGACATTTCTTCTCAAGATCTGAAATTTATTTCAAAGGTAGCTGAGAGTCAGGGAAATTCTGGTGAGGACAGCAGAGGAAATTCTGGTGAGGATATGTTCCCACAAGGATGAGCAGATGCAGTAAATAGAGAAGGCTTTGAAATTTTTCCTAAAAGTAAACAAAAGTTCTTTTCTTCCTTTCTTCTCCCTTATATGACAAACAAAGGCCATTAATAATGATATGCAAGAGGTAAACACTTCTGTGACTTTCCTCAGGCTGGAAAATGGGTCAGTAACTCAACTTCTGTAAGAATGTGGCATTTATGGCTCCCAGACACTTCTTTGCCTCCCTACGTTGTGTTATTTGTTTCCCTTGAATACTGAAAATGCCTTAAAGTATAAAAAGGATCTTTTAAGAACATGTATTAACATAATGACAAAAATTGGATTGTTTAGAATAGATCTGAAATTATTAACTGATAGATAAAGATTATCTTCTAAATGTTTGAGTGTTCAGAAGTAGTTTAGAAATATTCCTTCAGCAGCAAAACCCCTGCAGCATGGAAAGGAAAAATGTAAACAGGTAGGCAATTTAAGGCAAATAAAAAAGCAGTGGCCTCTAATTTACATCTTATTTACACACAAACAAACTGAAATATTACACACATTAAATTTTTTTTTGCATTTTTAGAAAGGTGTTCTAGTAATTTTAGTTTGAAATTTACTTCAATCAATGACATAGTGTACTAATACCTGATATCTATATAATTTTCAGCACAACTGCTTTCATTTTTAAAAGCAATCATCATCTTAATGGCTTGAATGCAACAGGAACATAAAAGCCCAATTCATGACAATAGACTTGCACTTGTTTCAAGACGCTTATGTCAAAGTCAGGCTCGTATTTAAGACTCTCTTTGGACTAGATCTTTTCTGTGTATGGTTCAGGATGCAGATTTCTAGAAGGAGGAAGAGAAGTCTAGTAAGAGAAGCCCAGTGAAATGAGAGTGATAAGTAACCAAACTTCTGCAGACGAGACTCTGATTTTGTTTTGCCTCTAACTGTATTCAGGAGCTGGTGACTCCTGCTTTTCCCCTGAACTCAACAACAAGTATCTTGTTTTAATGACTCTATTTACCTGTTTATTATAGCAAAAGTGACAAAAACCGAAACCCAACCCCCAAACGGACTGCATCTATGAAAAATCACCAAGTACTTAACTGCATTCATAAAATGTCATCGGGGAGATGCTCAGGAAGTTCTTCCTGCCCTGCAGGGACATGAGGGTGGCTGGGGTTTGCCTGCAATTTACCAGTGTTCTTTTGCTGGACTCTGCAGCAGGGAGGTGTCTCACCACTCCCAGGTTCTCTGTTCCTATATAACTTTTTCCTGGATGTATGGCTGACATTTCTCAGCCTTTCTCAGATGTTGCTAAGAATCAAACAACACCTGCCACATAAAATGTGTTAATGAATTCATTAACATTGATATCCGTCTCCCATGAGCCTCATCTGACATACATTTGTGTGTGTGAATATGCTGTAAACTCAAGGGGATTAAAACTGGCAATATATCTGTTATGATCTATTATGACACCAAGAAAGTGGAGCTTAAGGAGTAAAGATGATCCACCATTGCTAAAAAATACCATCCCAGCCCTTGTTCCCTCAGAGCTGGCCTTCTCCTCACCTTCTGAGCATTCAGCTCTCGTTTCCATATTTTTGTGTAGATGTCTTCCATGATTTGAGAAGAATGCATGTAGTGTTTATTATTGATGTGTCTTGGAAATGCAGACCATCATGAAGAGCACAGGAGTGCTTTGTACTCCTTAATGACAAAGGGGTTGAATTCTAAAAAGGGCACTTTTGTTATTTAGAGATGAGCAGAAAGCAGGCAGCGAAGAGAAACAACCTACTCAGAATTCTGCACTGTTTACAAGGCAGTAATAACCTTCTGCCATGGAAGAGAAATAGAGGTAATTAATACCTTTAAACTTTGGTTAGTAATAGCACCCATTTCTTTCCATTCCTGCCACTGTTTAACACCACAAGGCGATACCTGAGCAGGGACAATGGCAGGCTCTGGGACCATTTCCCAGGAAAGGCAGTGGAACTGCTGTGTAAAGTTCTGGAGATGCAAAACAAATGTGTGTGGCAGCAAAATGCCAACTCATCCTGAGCCCACAGTGGCTAATTTAGTGCTTCCTCAGCTTTGTGTAAAGAAAGGATCTGACTTCTGTGGGGAAAAAAGGAAAAAAAATAACCATGCAGCAAGTACAGAGATAAGGAAATGCGAGAGCTTTTTGAAAACCCAATCTTTGCAAACACTTTATCTGCCAAAATCTATTAGGCTCTTATTGCAGCAAATACTCATAGGAGGAGTGCCTCAATTTCATATAATCCTATAAATAAGGACAATTACTGCTCAGTGAATTTCTCCCACTGGGGGGCACAATGTGATAAACAAAAGCTAATATTTCAAACAGAAGACAATCTTTCTATTAGCCAGAAAAGTAGGGCCTGGAAAATCCCATTGCTCAGGCACGGGTTTATCTGAATGAGCTCCCCAGTGTGAGGCTGAATGCTCCAGAACTCAGAGGCAGAGAGCTCTCAGCTTCTGTGTGAACAAACCCTGCAAGCAGCTCCTCTCCTAAACACCTCCAGGAATGTAGGGCTCACTTTCCCACCCTAATTGAAGCCAAAAAGAGAATGTCTCTTCTCAAAACAAAACCCAAACCCAAACAAAAACCATTGCAAACAAAAAGGAATGGTGCCACATTTTCTCTTTCTGGCAGGACATCCTCCCTCTCTCATGGCTGGGGCATTTGGAAGAGATAACTCAGGGCAGACTAATAGCCCAGCCAGGAGTCAGGGAGCCCAGCAGGAGGTCACCTCCAGGCAACTTAGAGTCTGAGCCCCAGCCCCGAGTACACATTTTGGTATGAGAGCAGATGTGGAAAGAGAGAAAAGAAAATAAACATCAGTGACCGACAAAAACATGGTTGTAATGTCTATAAAGCCCACACTAATTATCACAAGAGCAGAAGTCTCTTACACACTCCTTGGGAACGTGTGAGAAGATTTCTCCCCAAAGCTGGACACAACTTTGAGGTTACTTTTCCGGAAATTGAGAGAAAGGACTTAGATGTGTACTCCATCAAGATTGGACGGTAAGGAACAATGGATCCTAAGTTATACTATCTCTCAGCTAGCTGTAAATTTCATGGCACCTTTAACTCTGCTTGTATACTAGTATCTCCTTTTTGTCTTATCCCTGTGTAGTAATAGTCTGGTCTAAGTCTTATGTCTGTTAGTTTTGTGTCTATTAATAAATAATCCATTTTATAATCGACCGAATCAGCCATTATTAAAGAACTTGTAAATGAGAGTGGGTCTTGGGGTGCTGGACACCTCAACAATGCCACTGCCTGCTGCCAGATGCCTGGGCAAAAAGGCAGTGACTGATTTAAACCCACATCATCCGCTCATAACACTCTTTCTTTGGGCTTGCTTTAATTTTGTCTGAACAAAGTGACATTCTTGTTCAGTTTTAGGACACAACTTCAATTTGACTGCCTTGTGACTATTTAAACTGCAAGAAGGAAGCAATGCATGGACTGATGATAATATGAGGAGGGGAATCATGCCAAGGAGTCCAGGTAGCTCTAGGAACCACCTGCAGTGTCAGGACCATGTTCTGTGACGTGAAACAAGGCTGCCTGCTCTGCTCCACTTCCTGGGATGTGATTCCAAGCTGTCAATCTCTGGCAGGATACAGACCTGCTCTTTGGGTCAATTAGCAGCCAGCTCATCACCCAGGATTTCCAAATGGGGTCATTTTGCTGGAGGTTTTTGTGAGATAACAGCCCATTTGTGCAATCAGAAGGGGATGGGGCTTGTTTCCAGTGCCCCCACCATTCTCAGTGCAGCTCCACCAGGGACGACGTGCAGCCTCTGGGGTCACTGGGCAGCAGGGAGGATTTCCTGGCGAGGTGCGGACGTGCTGCAGCACCTCAGAGGCCAGGGATGGAGGTTTGATTGCACAGGCATGGACTGAGCAACCCCACAGCACATGCTGCTGGAGCAGGATCTGCTTTGCTGCGGATTGTCTCCCACCAAGCAAGGAGAAACGATTCCCAGGACTGACATCCTGAATATTGGTGCATTTCCTCAATATGTCCCTTAGTGCCATGTTCAGTGCACATCCCTGTAAATATCAAGATTTTGGAGGTGATTTCTTGACCAGTATAAATGGTCAAGATAAAATGACCAATATAAAATGATTTTTCATATAAAACCTCAAAATAAAAAAGGTCATGACTATCATTGTCATTACAAATATTACTTAACTCCTGCGCCCAAAATTCCACCCAAAAATAGAGGTGAGGAGAAGGGAGAAAAAAGGAAAAATAAAATTATAGCCAGCAAGAAGAGTATTCCAGCAATTTTTAGAAGTGGCATCAGAGAAGAAAGGAAATAAGGATGTTAATTACACACTTTGGCCTGCTTCAAATTTCCTGTCTAGGTGAGTCTAAGTAATCAACTTTCACAACATTCATAAAGTCTTTGGCAATGAATTCGTACCGTGAGAAAAGCTCCATAAACAAGCTCCCAGAAAAATTGTTTCTACAGAGGGCCAGACCGGGGGAAATGTCAGAAAATGAGATGAAGACAGGGCCTGAACTCTAACAGGCAGATAATTCTCCCAAACTGGCTCTCAGTGCCAACAATAACTTCAGCTGCTGTTTAAATATGACAGGATTGATCCTGCCAGTGCTAATCCCCCAAATCCCTTCTTCTTCTGCAAACTGCGTGACAGCTTAGTGGCTGCAAGTCACTTCTCGGCCAGAGAGACTCAGCAAGAGACTGTTCCATTGCAGCAAGGTAAAATACACTGAATTATTCATGGTTGGTTTCCCTGCAGCCAGCAGGGCCGTGGCAGTCACAGGGTGCCTTCAAGGCTGTCCTGTCATCTGTGTCCTCCTCCCTTTCACCCCTGTGCCTCTCCCCCAGTGCCAGACTAACAGGACAGTCTGTTACCTGGAAGGTTTGGGGGATGGTTTCACAGTTTACCAGTAAACCTTGGGAGTGGAGTGTTACTTAAAAAGTGTAAGGGAAGGTACAGTGAATTGGTGGAGGGTTCACCCCTACCTTCAGCCTAAATTTATCTGTGTCCTCCAACAGACACATTAACCTCCAAATATAGCTTAGTTCCTCCCACCAGCCTAAAGCATAACCAGGAAGAGCCATCAGGGATAACATGAATTGTTCTGAAATTTAATTGTTCTCTGAAGAAGATCTTTGATGAAGAATCCCAAATGTGACTTGACATTGTCAAAAGCTGGACTTCCTTTAGTCAGATTTTATTTCTTAATATCTCAGTTACAGCTCTTTTGGTTTCATATTAAACCCCAGATTTGTGAACATGGTGAAACACAGATTACTGCCCATATTAAAAAAAACCAACCTTTCTATCATGCTGGAGGCTTTTCTTATAACTTCTCTTTTGTAGAAGAAACAAATTAATTTATTTCTACTTTACACTGCAGCTTGTCCTTCTCCAAACTCTACTATTTTCATAGTATTTAGCAGTTAATAGCTTTTCTGTAATTTCTGCAGTTTAGAAACTGCTCCATGGCATTCATCCCCAGCATATTAACAGAGGGCAGTTATATACACTCTCGATTAAAATTTTAAAAGTATTTCAGAAGACCATCTGTGGACAGCAGTATCACAGTAGAAAAGATTGTAATTTCATCATAAACATTTTTTAAAATGGTTCATGAATGTCCTTTCATGAATAGTAACAGAGGTTGTGATGGCAACAGAGGATTCAGCAGGAAGGTGTTGGTTGCCCAGCAGGGACATGGATGACACTGACCACTTCCACAGCCTGCTCAGAGATCACCAGGTGGAACTGGCACAGGGAATGCCCATCCTTCTCACCCTCCTTTCCCTGGGTGGGAAGTGGACAGATCAGTGAGGATTTGGGACTTCCTTGTTTTCATCTGTGATGCAAAGGAAAAAATCAGCCTCTGTATGCAGGTGCTGCCCTCCAGAAAAGCAAGAACTATCTTAGGATAGCCAGGGCCCTAATTAAGGCATTGGCAAATGTTCCTATTCTTTTACGTATCTTAATTGGTTCCCTAGAGCCTGTCCAGTTTCAGAATAAATACAACCCCAAACAAATGGGAAAAAAACCCAAACAAAAAAATCTCAAAACTCAGAAAAGTTGGGGAACAACTTCAGCCATTTTTAGAGCTAGAAAACATTTGCTAATTCCTGCACAGGTCTGCTGTCAATACCTTTAGGCAAGACATCTTTCCTGGAGCTGTGCTGCCTCAGTCTTTGGTCACACTCTACTGATCTTTCCATGTATCAAGTTCCCCTGAGAACTGAGGATGAACAACAGAAATATACATGTGAGTGTTCCCAACTCTTTCAGATGGAAATAAAATGTGCCTTAAGCTAAATGCATTCTTTTAAATGCGTGCAGCTAAATGAATTCTTTTAAAAACAAAATCAAAGCTTGACACTGGCAAAAACTACAGCAAGTTGAGGCAGTGACTCAGCCCTGATGAGCTGGGCTGGGGTGACCACGCAGGGGGCTGTGGCCCAGCACATCCCCTTGTGGTCGGTCACACTGGGGATCCACTGCATCACTGCTGCTGGAATTACAGCACAGCCAGCCTGGGGCAAGTGGTGGAGAAATTAATTGCTAATGGGCAGATTGCTCTGAATCACTCTGGTCAAACAGACTGGAAATGTGGCCAGCTGAGGCTTCCTGAGTGGACACAGAGATTGCTCACCATGGGGGGAGGGAGGAAGGGCAAGGCAGAGAGGAGCACAACTGTAACAGGTTTTGGGGGATCCTTTCCATTCTGGAGGGTGTTGTGTGATTTAAAGCATATTAGACAAATGTTAAGGATGGAAATAATACAAAAAAAAAAATTCAAAAAAAATTCAGAGAGTTATTAGGGAATACATCTATTAATTGTGCAACTACTATGAAGTGGGTGCTTCCAGATGAGACAGTGCCCTACAGCCAACAACTGTCTGTGGTGCAACAGCACTTTCAGGAAATATGAGCTGGGCTACTGCTGTGAAGTTCAGACTTTTTAATCAGCAAATCATTTTCTTCCAGTCATGTGCTGCTGAGCTAAATTGCAGTGCGAATCCAGAGAAGATTCTCATGGCACTACATGTATGGATTGGAAATTGAAGGCTTCCAGTTTCAGTAATTTCTTGATCAATCAGGATAACAGAAAGCTGTGGTGATTCAGAGTTGGTACAGAGGGAGCGCAATTTGCTGTTCAGGTACAACACCCCCAAATTTGCCCAACCCAGGGCAGGCTGTTGCCTGTTTTGCTCATAAAATTTGCCCTGTCACAAAGATAGGGCATTTGCCACTAGAGCTCAGCCATAAAGTGTGGTTTGCTGACAGTGTAATTGCATTAATCTGGCTACTCCTCTCACTGTTACTGGACTTGCAAATTGGCAGACTCACAATAGTCCAGGGACTATTGCTTTACAAGATGGTTCAAGCATGATTTCGTTTGATTCAAACTGAAATAAATACTTCTGTCTCACTAGAAACAGCAACTAAAAGAGGTTTTTCATATTTTGTAATTTTAAATGTTTAGAAAATCGACAGTAGGAGCTAAAAACAAAACATCAGCTCCCTAATCCAATCCAGTGGGAGCAGCTCTTCTCAAGTTAACAGCTCGGTACAGAGGGCCTTTTCTTAGCTCAGTTCAATTCCCACATCTCCTGAGACAGTCTGCCCCAATAGCTCCTGCTTCCACAGCCTGCAAAATGTTCCTCAGTGAGAGTTTCCAGTCTAACCTACAAAGAACCTCCCATTTTTCCAGATTATTGAACCATTATTTATAGCAGGAGCAGGTGCTCTCAACGTTTCCTTCTTTCTTCGACTATACGGGCAAAAGCACTTTTAAAATAAAAAAAACCCCAAGAAACATTTCTTTAAAGTAATAATTCATACAGCAACCCATGGTTTTTTTTGATTATCAAAATGGACATAACACAAAACAAACCAAAAATATTCACATCATCTACTTACCAGAGAGAAGAAACACATACTGGATTTTTGAGGTAAGAGAACTTCTTGGAAGATCCAGTTCACTGTCAGAGATCTGTTAATAAATCACATTCCTGAGTGTGTAAGACAACACATCCCCTTCCTTTTCCCTATTTTATTCTCACACCCTGACAGAAGGTTTATTTACTGCTTTTTCATAGCCTTCAGACAGGTTGTTATTTTGCTCTTCTAAAGCTGAAAATTCAGGTTCTGGAGGTGCTGGTTCGTGGCCACTTCCAACCTGAAAAAAATCAGAGATTTTTTGTTATGGACAGTCAGGTCCTTCCCCTGTTCAAGAACCTTACTTTTATTTTCTCCTTATTTATTTGATAACAAATAACCATTTGGTCTCAAAACTAAATTTTCCTAGCTCAGGTATTTCTTGGCCGAGCAATATTAGCCCATAGTGACAACTGTAGCAACAAATCAAAATCTGTATTTCTCAGAAGAAACATATTTTTAAAATTTTCCCCGAAGGCTCAAAATCTGCTGGCAAAAAATATTCGAAGTGTTTTGTCCTATGAAAACAGAACTTATTCACTGTCTTCTTAAGTCATAAACCCAGGACTGCAGTGGGGCCATTCACAATTTCTCAGCAGTCCTCCCACCCACAGCTTCAGACTGTGAATTACTTTCAGATCGCTGCTGGATGTGAGAATGCAGCTGGAACAGTGATGCAGAAAGGGCTGGAGGCTGTGCCCAGGCTTTGTGCAGGTAAAGGTTGAGTTTTGGTATGGTACTCAAAGAGCAGCTGAAATAAATCTCCATTTTCCCCAAAACCTGATTTAACTGATTGGAGAGGGGGAATGACCACACCAGGTAGCTCAGCTGCTCTACCTTGGCTCAACACAGGCACAGAAAAGTGTAAATAAATTCAATCCACAGGGGGGAAATGATTGCTTGGACTGCTTGGGGCTACTTCTGTCTTTTCTTTCTCCAGCAGCATTCCAGTGTGTTATCGGTGTTTTCTGATTATTTCTTACCATTCCCCCTAAAGCCTTTCATTCTTACCCGCTTCTTTTTGGATGTAGTTTGAAAAGTAATAGAATGGCTTTTTAAAATTTTATTTCAAGCAATTGATGTTCTGGAAGGCTGAGAACAGCCAGGCCATTGTGCAGTGGCAGCACCAGGGAGCAGATGGTGACACTGATGCCAGTTACTGAGAGGGATGAGGCTCCTGCTAAGTGATGTCTGTGGAGATGAGTGATTTTACACACAAAAAAAATCCCCCTATACAATCTGTTACCTTCTGCATATTCATTTAATTCTATACAGTATCCAACCCCTGTTGCTGGAGCTTCCTGAATCTTTTTGCCATTATAAAAATTTTATTTATATCAAATCGTTCCTGTCACTCATTTTTGCACTTGTCTGGCTGGTGGAAGGGAACAAGCTGAAAGTGCAGCTCAAGTTATTTCAGCAGCACTGGCATAAAGTGCCGGGGGTGCTGGTCTAGGAGGGACAGAGAAGTCACATCTGCCCTGTCACTGTCAGAAGCTGCTGCCCTGGCACAAGGTGCTGCAAAAATGAACGTGTGCTGTTTCTTGAGCTGACACAAACCCTCTCCAGAGGGGGCTGGAGCTGGACCTGCAGAGCCAAATATGCAGAGGTGACACAAATCCAGCTCTGCCAGCTCCCTACAAAGACAACCTCAAGCAGAGGGAGAGGTGGGAAAGCTACTGTAAGGTGACAGGGCTGAGCTGTCAGAGCCCTAACCCTGCTCTGGGTCTCAGGACACCTCAGGAAATGAAATGCCACACTGAGAAACCACCTGTGAGACAGGCAGGGACAGGGGAGCACCACACTTTCCAATCAACGTGGTTTTCCAGCCACCGTGGCATCAAGTCACATATTTCCCTTGGGGGGGGAAAAGAACAGGCAAGTTCAAGAAAGGCAACTCCCCTTCAAGAAGAATGAAAACACACTCTGACCAAATTTTAGATCAATTAGAAAGTTTTCACTGGTCTGTAAAGGACATATTTGATTTGAAGTTGTTTGCCCTAATTAGGTCAAATTTTAATGGGAGAACAAAATTTTTAAAAAAAGCACAAGAGAACAAAACTCATGGATTTTGATGTTGAAGCAAAACACTGTGGCATTTGCTGGTGAAACACCCTAATGCTCCCCTCCCCGAGCAGCAGACAGATGGCAGACCTGGGTTATGGCATCTTATGTTTCATTGATGTTCACACATTTAGAGTGTTAAACCATGAAAGAAATGAGTTCAGCTCCTGATTCCTCAGCGACATGACACCACTGCAAACAAACAAGAGCAAACATTAGAGTGAGGTAGATAAAGAAGATAAAGATTTTGAGATGCTGAGCAGGGAACCTGCGGTGCATCCCGAGCAGCCAGGGATTTCAGCAGAAATCACAGATATTCTCTCAGTGCCAATAATGAGAGGAAACAGTAGGTTAAAGAGTACAGAGATATTAAGAAATTATTTTCGATGTGTGAGTCAACAAGCCATAGAGTATTAACCATGTATGATCCTCATGGGCTGACTCTGGGCTCCCTCTCTGAGGGGAGGAATAAAAAGCCCATAACTGCTGGTCCTGGCAGGGAAACAAAGGGAAAAGAATTGCAGCAGCAGCAGAGCTATAGGGGTCCCAAATATGTGAGCTACTGTGCACATGCCTTCTCTGAGGGAAGCCTGCACAATCCTAGAACATAAACAGCAACAGCTGCTGCATCCTCATCCTGATCTGGCAAGTGGGAAGTCCTTCTTAACCCTAGGAGAAAGATTGAAAAGTATATATATACACACTTTCCAAAATATACTTTTTAATGGGATGCACAAACACACACAACACACACACACACACACATATATATACACACACCATTTCTCTGAGAAGTTTCCAAGTCTTTAAAAGGCCACAGGAAAAAAAAAAATCCAAATAAAACACAACCAAAATTCTGTTAGTCTTTTTAAAAAACACATATTTTCCAAAATCCCACAAGTCTTTTTAATATCTTGAAGTGGAAAAAAAAAAAATTGTAGCAAATAAAAATCAGTACTAACCACCACTAGTGGTTGCCAGCATTAACTAGTGAATTTCAAAAGCAAAAACCTTAGAGGATCTAATGAGAAGATACCATGGTGAAGAATTTAGTTTGAAGTCAAACTGTAACACTTTTAATTAATAGTGCCGGGTTTGAATTTGCTGAGTATCAGACAGCAATCCAGCCCCAGATAGCTGGATCCTGACTGTAGGACTGAGACCTTTACAGAGCAAGCTCAGCAGTTCCCTGCTATTTTCCCCAACAAACAAGGCAATATTTGACACCAAGAGCTGCCAGGGCTTAGCTGTTACCTCACTTAATATGGACCAAAATCCATGAAATTCATTCATGTTACTCCTTCCACACTGTATCCACCAATCAGTTTTTAAACTCCACGTCTTGCTGCTGCCTGCAAAATTTTCCCTTGGGCATGTCCCCATAGGACCTGGGATCTCCTCAAACAGGGCAGCACCTGTGCCCTGCAGCCTGCTTGGTACAAACAACCCCAGAAAGGTAAAACCCGCCGAAGAGGAGCACTGAGCTGCCTGCAAGTTCTGCAAGGAGCTCTTGGCAGCGAGAGTTTGAAGACAGGCATGGCTCGGGTTCCACCTGGTGGCCAGGAGACCACCTGTGATAGCCACAGGTGCCCAAGTGCCCACCTCGATGGCCAAGGGTCTTGTACAAGCATCCAAGGAGCACACGTCAGGGGCTGCCCATGAGGGTGGGAGCAGCAATGAGGGGATGAGGAGAACCCCAGGGCTGCCCTGCAGATTTTGCTGGATTAGGAAAACACTGGGCATCACCAGTTCCTGGGTGGGCATCAGGCTGCTGCCAGGAGCAGGGAGTGAGTCTCAAGTGTGCTCCAGTCTGCATTTTTCCCCAAAAGTAGAACCCCAGTGAATGATTGCCGTGGGAATATGCACCCCCACACAACTCCTGGCAGGATACTTCTGCAAGAACCTCCTGTCAAAGAAAGCAACCACCAGATGTCATTGTAGGATAAATTGTTTGAGAAATGTTACTAAAACTGCACAAAGCTTCGACTGTTTCCCTGGTTCTCCAGCAATCCCACGCAGGCAATTATTGGGACTTGCTTTCCTTCACTCATAATGAGAGGAACTGGAGAACTCGGATCAAAGTTATAGGCTGGGTTTCACAGTAAGTCAGGGCAAATAGCCACACACTGCACAGTCCCAACTGTACAGCTGCTTTTTCAGTGCAATCTTTTTTAATTTACTTTTTTCCACTTGTGACAGTGGCTCTATGAAACATTACCCCTGTGTACAGACATTTTGGTTCACCTCCTGATCCTGCTGGGTTTTCAGCACCAGTCACTCTCAGAAAAACATACATTGGTGTAAATCAACAAATGACATTTAACATCAGTTACTTTTTCATTACCAAAATCTTGGCCAAAATAACTCCAGCTGTTAATTTTGACCTTCCAGCCATATCCCACAGGATCAGAGATGATGGGGACATACTGAATCTCCACCCCTGACATCCCTGCTGTGGGATACCGACATGGAGCAGCCCTTTGTGCTGATTCCAACCACCTGGGCTGCAGTGCTGAGCTACAAACCATCTTTCATGTACAAACCACCTTTCTACCCCTGGTGCCCCATTGTTCTCTGTTCAGAGCTCCTTCCCTGCCAAGACCTGGACTGCTGCACTCTGTTCCTAGGCTGTGGTTTCCCCAGTAACACAGAAACCTTCTTGATTGTGGGAAGTGAATGAGCATACATAATTAAAAACACAAGTGGGGAGCATCTCTGCTTTGTAAGAGCTTTCTTTATTGGCTCTACTGGCAATATTCCTGCTCCAAATGGGAATTTGAGTTACTGACCACCAGAGGTCCTCTCCAGCCAACATTTCTCTTGTTTTACTATTTTTTTAATATTTGTTCCCCTCTTTGTTCAGGGGAAGAAACTGGGAAGCTAAAAGTATTATTTTTGGCAGGGACTAGGAATTTTAATATTTAGAATTTTATACATGGTGTTTTGGATTCTTTTGCAGGTTGAAACCTGTTAACAAGAAGGGTATCAGAGATAGCAATTATCAAGATTCATATCCAGTTATGTAAGTGAAGGGAAAATGCTTCTGAAGATGTGTCTGACCTTCACGTCCAACAATTTCCTCTGAGAGTCAGTGGGGGCAGAAGAGGGGAGAGGGTGTTTATAAAGGTACTGCAGCCACATGAAGAGAACAAAGGAACAATAAGGAATGTAATTCCTTAGTAAAAAAAAAAAAAATTGACGTTGATCTTTTAGCTATTCTTACATCAGAGTTTAGGCTGGGCACTACATGTCCAGGAGTTCTGTCAGGTGCCACTCAAACATGTCCAGGAGTTCTGCTGGGTGCCACTCAAACAGCTGTCACTTAGGCTGCATGGAACAATCTTTCCAATTTCCTTTTGACCTGCAAAACATAAGCACAACACAGATTTATCCTGAAGCCAACATGGCCTTTCCCAATAAATAAAAATGTCTTTGTTTTGCAGGTTACAGGACACAATTTTTGTCTCCTACAAGGCACAGGATGAGCCCTTGGTTTTCTATGAATCACATTCTCACTTGGTGTGTGCAGGATTCCACGGAGCCTTGGGATATGAGAGAGCATCTGTCTCTTGAACTCCAGATCCTGACCTAATACTGACATGCTGTACATGTGTTGATGTGTTGGTTCCTTTTATCAGGAGGCAATATGTTCTACACAGACCCTTCCTGCTGACAGCTCCTTGTAGCTCATCACATCCACCAGGGATCTGGGATGAGGCAGTGGCACCTTTTCTGAAATTTCACAGATGGTGACACACCACGGCGTTCAAGGAACAAAAACATGCCCTCTCTGTTTTTGCTGCCAGGGATCTGGCCTAATCTTATGACATTCATATTTGCATGCCTAAGGTGGAAGCAGCCTCGAAATAAACATTGTGATAAATGAATAATACAGCTAAGATAGAATTACACACAGAGCCAAAGAAAATTAGGGCTGCAAAACTGAGCCCTGCAAAGCAAGGAAAGGTGTCCCTAAATCAGCTCTTTCTGATCACACATCATCATTAATTGCATGATCCCATATTGGTTCTTCAACTGTCTCATCAGCTCACAGGATAGATGATGTTCCCCTAGTCAGCAGCTGTTCCATGTTGTGTTTTCTCTTTATTTTTCAGTTTGTTGCCCTGTGTGTTATTTATTACAAAGAGTTACTGGTGTGTTCTGAGATGAGAATTATCCCTTTTTTCACCCGAGATCATAGAAGGCAAGAACTCCCAGAATCAAACAACCCTCTCCTTTCCTACCTTCCCTCTAGGAGCAAATAATCCAACAACTTTACTTCCCTGCACTCTCTCCTGTCTCCCAAACCTGTTTCATTATTTAGTTATCTGCACATATCTCTAACTTCCCTCGTCTCCTGGTTCAGACTGTAAATGGCTTGGGATGAAATACCCTCGTGCTTTGAGCTGGTCAAAACCAAGCAGTTCTTCAGCAACATTTGATGCTCCTAGCCTTTTCTGCTAACAGGTATTTTTTCTTCCTTCTTGCAGGACATTCTTTAGGCTTTTCAGTGAGCTCAGGGGGGCACAGACTTGTCAGCAGGAAATTACAGTGAAGGATGATTTAGGAAACTCGGAGGTGGATCAGCTTTAATGGAGTCATGCTAAGATGAAGCAGGCATGGGGAGCCCAAATCGTCCTGGCATCAAACAGAATTTCTCAAAGGACACCAACACAGAGCTCAGAACCCACAGCCTTAGAGACTGGCCCTGTTGCTGTCTTTTTCTGTCTCTGATTCCTGCAGTCATTATATTTATATGAATGGATTGGCCAAGCTGGAAACAAAATCAGCAACAATCCCCCCCTCTCCAGTTCCCTCCCCAAAACCACAACAACAATAAAAAAAGCCTTATGCTCCTGTGAATAAGGAAGCTTGAGCAAGAGATATAATAAGCAGCCAGACCATCCTTTAGCTCCGTCTGTGGGGACACATTCACACAACACAAAGTTGCTGTCTCAAACTAATTGCCTGTGCTGACTCATTCACAGAATCATGCTGGCCATAGACTGTAATTATCATGTCATAATTATCACTTAATAGCACAAAGAGTGCACTCTTATCTGATATGATAAAATAGTTCAATTAATTTTAAACAGAGGGAAACACTAGTACATCCTTAGAGCCTGGCCACAGAGACAAAGCAAGCTGTCAGAATCAGATTATTGATTTCATGTTCTCTCCTGGCTTTATTAATTTTTGTTCAGGCATTACAGTCACCACTTTTCATGCACTTAGGAGATTTTAATTTGGCATAATACAGGAGCAAAAGAGTAAGATTAGATATAAATTCAGGAGAGAGACAGTGATAATGGAGAGAGGTAAACTGTGTGTAATATTTACAGTGGAGATGGTGGTGATTTCAGCCAGCAGGAATTCTATCCCACTGGGAGAAAGGGTAACAAGGTGAAAAAGGGGAGAGGAATTGCCTCATCCTTGGTGACAATATTCCCTACTGTGTACAAAAAAGGATGGGGATTTTCCTTGGCCCTCCTTTTTTGTTAATGTATTTATAAAAACAGTTTTTATTATCTGTATTTGTATCTGAAGCAAGGGAATTCTACAATGGATCAGAAAAAAAGCACCCTTTAATGATGATAGTTCCAATTTTCCCAGCTTGATAACTTTCAAAAGCAGATTCCTTTGGGCTTTTTCCTGTCATGTGCTCCAGGGGCAAACGCTGTGTTATCATGTCAGAGTGATTCTCTGCAATGTTACCTAATCATTCAAAGGCTTCTGTACATTAAAAAAAAAACCCCTTGGAATATAATAGGAAACCTAATGGGTGAGGTTGTGGCAAAATGATTTTTTTAATATCAGAAAACTTTCTGATGAGTACATTGTGTTACCATGGTTGCAAGACACTTCACTATTCCAGAACTATCACCTCCCAGCACTGTTCAAAACATAGTAGAGCAGTCTAAAATAAATAGTTCTGAAAGAAATTGGGGTTAAAAAGTTAACCTTGGGGTTAAATTTAGGGTCAGCAATTTTCCTGGTTTTTAATGAGGAAGGCAGAAAAAGCCTTGCAAGGGGGAATTTGTATTTAAGATCCTCAAAACCCGGAAGATCCCAGGATCCATCTGCAGTGCAGACCTTGCCACCTCCAGGAGGGAGAATCCTGGAGCTTCGGGGCAGCACGTGCTCCTGCCTGTGCTGTGCTGACCCCGGAGCTGCAGCCACCTCACCAGGCTCCAGGACTTCTGGCAGCACAGAAAGTCAGAGCTGCTGGGAGGGTGGCAGAGCCCTGCTCCTCCCCAAGGCTCAGATGCTCCAGCTGGGCTTTGATAACACAGCACCACCCCCATGGGGTTACTGCGAACCCAGACTATGGTGGCCTCCTTTGCTGGGATGGAGGATGGGGATGCAAGGGTGGATGAAGAGACCGTGGAATAGGTATGAGATTTCAGAATTACAGCCCAAGGAAACGTCTGTGGTGACTGCACCGACCAGAGGACTTTCAACTGAGCATAGTCAGATTGTATAAGGAAATTAGTTTTGGTCATAAAATGAACAGTTAGGTTGTACCCCAAGCCTGAATTTTGTCTTCTTAGGGATCTTAGAAGATGAGCCAAACCCATCCAAATGCCTGGGGTAAGCTCTACTAAATGAGGTGTCAGCAGGTCTTGGGACAATGAACTCCAGGAACCGCAGCATTTCCCTCAGAACATAACACACTTTGCAGTGGTTTGTCCTCCCTCACTGCCCTCACCCTCCACACCATGCCTTACAATCTTTATTTCAGTTCTCCTTATACCATCCCTTAGGTGGGCTAATCCTTATTTGTACAGGTTCTGTCCACAGGTTGCAGAGACAGCTTACAGCAATTAGGCTCCTTAGACACTCCTGTTAAACAGATCAAGTTTTCTGGGAAAGGAGCCAGGTCAGATTGAGCTAACACAGCACACCTGAACTTCCTTGAGACAGGGACTTTATCTGAATTTCCCAAAACTCTAGCAGTTTACTATCATCTCTATCTTAGAGGTTTACCTAGAGATCTAATGCTGCTCCAGCCCACATAGATAAGTATGTATTTCCCTTTGCAATCCAAATGAAGCAAAGATTTATCTGAACGTCAGTCTCATCCCTTTCTGCTGATGAAGACTCCTGTCCTGCAATATTACAAGTGTTGGCAGTAATTCCTCATGACTCTTCCCTTCAGGGGGAGCTGACAAACACAAGGCCAAGAGTTACTCTAAGCTAGAACACAGGCCTGTGGTTTGGGGCTGTGGTTAGGGATGCTTGTCAGGTGTGTGGCCAATGGCAGTGGAATTAATCATGGCTAATACTTGGCTTTTTAAGAATTCTTTGTTTCCAGAAGGGCAAAAAATACCCCAGTGTTTTTGAGTTTGTACTGGGACTTCTACAAATTTAGACTGTAAGGCAACGTCTAGCAAGATTCAGGAAAACAAATGGTTTCAGAAGCAGGTTGGCCATGTCAGCAGCTGGGCTGTGCATCCAGTGGCTGGTTTCACGTGCAAGCCCTCTCCTTGTAATACAAGCTCTGGAAAACTGAGCTCTGCCCTCTCTCAGCTGACATTTTTTGTACAGCATAACCTGTATTAGAGGCAAGGATCAGGGGTTATGTGTTGAAACACAGCATCACAGGACTGAATGTGGCCTTAGAAGGTAAAAAGAGTCAGTAGGGCTCTCCACCATCCAGACTGGTGTCAAATAGTTACCCCCAAAGGAATCCTCTGAAGCCTTTTTACGCAGCCTGCAGAGGCAGATTGGTTGTAACCTTCTCTGACCCGCTGGAGAATCAGGGAGGTGCCACAAAGAAGTGGGAATGAATACCCAGATAAGAGGGCTCTGGAGTTGTCAGTCAATCAGACCGTGGAGAAATTCACCTGAGCAAATTTCTGCAGAGTCAGAGAGGACCCACCTAGATTCCTGTACTTCCTAGTGTTCTCCATCATGGATACACTGCTTCCAGGTGCCTTTCACAGGGTGAAACACCTCTGGGACCACTGAGTGTCTTCCTTTGTCAGTGGATGATGAATATTGCTACAGGAGACCAAGACATAGGAAATTCAGCACTACAAACTCCTTCATCCCAGTTCCTTTATTTTGCCAACTACTCACTCCAAGGATAAGAGAAAGAGCATCCTCCATGGAGTTTCTCTGTTGTTAAAGCAGGCACAAGGCAGCACTCATTGCAGCCTGCGAAGTTCAGGCATTCAGCTCACCTGCAGTGACTTGTTCAGTGAATGCAACTCAGCAATATTAACTCAGTGTCCATATTTAGGAGAGAGAACAATACTGATTTCTGCTGCTCTTCTGCTGCTTTCTTGTCCACACAATACAGATTTCATTGGTTTTTATCTCCACGTAGATCTTGCACACCGTGGGGTACCTGATTACCTCATAGCCTGAGGAGTGGGCAATTCTTGCTGCAGGTTTTGGTTACTGAGGCTGCTGGCTTCTCAAAGATGACATCAAAACATAACAGAAAAATCTAAATCATGCTGGCAGTTTTATCAAATTCTTGTAGGCAGAACCTAGCAGCTAAAAGCAGCAAGCAGAGATAACAAACATTGTTTCTGCCTAGATGTGAGCAACCACCCAATCAATTGCTCCTTGGTACATTGCTGTTTTAGAGTGAACATCATTTAATTAATACAGTAACTGCAGCTACAAGGGTATTTATATATTCATGGAAAAATGACTTTTTTTTCTGAAAGTAGGGATGTAAAATGCATGAACATATTTATGAACACCTCACTTACATAAAAAGGGCTTAGGGTACTAGTTGATGCTAATAACAAGCTTTCACTGACTACATTGATGCATAAATTTTTAACACATATGCACAAGTCAGGTAAGGCATTTGCATACTCAGCAGGGGGTTTGAGTTCCAGCTTTCTGGAGCAGAAACTGCTTTTAATTGTGTGTGATGCATAGCACCGGGAGGCTGACAGCTCTAATCGAAAGTTAACACGCAGGAGGTATTTGTTCTTCGAGAGCTGCAATTTCCAAGTAATCCTTTACATCTAATCCAGCTTGAGCTAAGGAGTGGGAGAAGAATTGCAACTGGACTTTTGTGACCTCCTCAAATGATTTGTCAGCTGAGCTGCTGCCCTTCCAGAAAGATGGGCATAGTTTTAGCCTGGTTGGGAGAATAAACAAGGGGAAAAGCAATGCACAAAAGCAAACCGGGAAAAAGTTTAATTACATTTCTCTAACTTGACATTTTTAGTTGGGTGACTGCCAGATACATGCCAATGCTTCTCTGCATATTGTTTGGGATTTGCTGGTTTCAGCACTAAAACAGACAGCAATGGAAGCTTTCAGTGTGCTTGAAGATTAATTTCACATAATCACAACAGAGCTGAAGTCAACAAGATGAATTTAATTACTAGCCTGACAGCTGGGAGGCAATTAATGCCCTTAAACTTTCAGGCGCTCTCTCACTTGTATTTTTCCCCTTGCCTTAATCCTACTAATTAGAAACAAGCTTCAGGGTAAAGCTGACCATGGTGTTACATTACCACCTTGTCATCAGAACCACAGAAACTTCCCAGTTAGACACCAACTCTTTCCCCAGAACAGGAGTCAGGGCCACCTCCGGATGGTGAAAGCTGCAGAGCACTTTTCCATGTCTGTCTCACAGGATCAAGTCCCACTATATAAATCCTCTGGGGTTTATAAGTAAAGGAATACCCCACCCTGACTCTGGCAGGAATTTTTATCACCTTATAGCCTTTCAGATTTCCAGGTAATAAAGTGTAAGACGACCTTTGCGACAGGACATTAGTGTGCTGGCAAATCTAGATTGGAATTTAAAGATCACCTCCTGCGAAGCTTAATAAACCCCATCTTGCAGCTGAACAGAGTGGGGTTGTATATCTCCAGGGAAAGTGAGCATTAAAAAATTCCCTGTTGTAATGGCATCATTAAGAGGGAAGGCTGCACCACTTGAGCATCAGGACCATTACATTTTTGCTCTGAAACTGGAAAAAATGCGCTGATGCAGCAGAGTGCAATTTGGAATTTCATCTCCAGATAAACTTCCAGTGTTTCTGTTTATTGTGAATCAGGCAAATGATGAACTTCCCACAGGATCAGAAATCTTTAAGGGCATCTTGGCTCTTCCACTATTTCAAAAGTGAAACATTTTGTTTTGCATTGCTGACTGGTGTAAACATCTTTATTTCTGTCAGCATTAAACTGCATTTTCCTACTCCAGCAGCTTTCCCAATGCACTTTAAGTTGTTGCTGACCACCGAGGGGTCAATAGCATATGGTACTCTCCATTATGTAGTTAAAGAGGCATCAAACCAACTTTATGTGCAAAATAGATCCCCAAAACAGAGCAAATATGACAATGCAGTTTAGCAGTTTACTGAAGAGGTTCTTTCAGCCAAGTGAGATATTTTGGTTTGGTTTTCCCCTATGAAAAAATTATACTCCCTAGTTATATTTGTGAAATCCTTAAATAGTGCAAACCATGGATTTCTAAAGGTTCAAAGCAGAATACATTTGGTTTAGTTTGAAAACTGCCTTTATTGGACCAAGAGGTCTGTCAGGGGAGTACTGGGAGAACAGAACTGGGAAAGTTGG
This sequence comes from Corvus hawaiiensis, assembly GCF_020740725.1. Taxonomy (NCBI): domain Eukaryota; kingdom Metazoa; phylum Chordata; class Aves; order Passeriformes; family Corvidae; genus Corvus; species Corvus hawaiiensis. Next base: position 6,297,875 of record NC_063227.1, on the reverse strand, counting down.
GGGTTATTCAGCCTGGGATTCCTTATTGGGCTTATAAGAGGGCTTTATTCCTTCAAGTGCTTAAAGGGGGCCTATAAAAAACATGGAGAGAGACTTTTTGTAGGGCCTGCAGCAACAGGACAAGGGGTGATGGTTTTGATCCAAAAGGGTGTTGATTTAGATGAGCTGTAAAGAGGTTTTATTGTGATGAGGGTGGTAACACCTCGATGCCCCATTGCTGGAAACATTCAAGGTCAGGTTGGTCAGGGCTCTGAGCAGCCTGATGTAATTGAAATATCCCTGCCCATGGCAGGGATGTGGGACTAGGTGGCCTTTAAAGGTCTCTTACAACTCACACTATGCTCTGATTCCATGATATTACTTCTGGGATTGGGAACATCCATGACTTCCTTCTCCTAAGCCTTTCTGCTGGCAAATCACAGCTATTTCTGTGTGTGCTCAGTCTTACTGCTGCCTGCAGAACAGAATCTGGAGAAGAAACTCTGCCCAATAGTTTTGCTTTATGTCTACATTGCAGCGAGTACCGGCAATTAATGATCTGTTGGCAAATTAACACTGCACATGGCAATTGACTGTGGTAATGAAGTTATAGAGTCTTCTTTATGGTTTATTAGCACAATAATAAACCACACTCAGCATGTAATAATGGCACACAGTTAAATTAAAGACTTGCTGATGCCTTATAAACCATTTTGAGAAACACTCTTGCAGCAATCTGTAACAGCCTTCCCTGTGAGCATGGGAAGGCTTTGCTCTCTACTCTGCAGATACAGTTCTGTCAATGTGGTTTTTTTCTATTACTCTTGCATTACTAACAAAGCAGGCTGGGGAGTGGAACATTCACTTCAAGTTGAACTAATTTTTAAGCGCTTTGGGTGAAAAATACGTCTTGGCTTCTTCAGGCTGCACCTATTTCTTCTCCTATGGAGAAATGCAACACCAGAGTTGTTCATCACTTTCCCCTCAGACAGAGCCACCAGCTGAATTTTACAGTTTTTCCCAACACTTGGCAACTTGAATTGACTATGGTTTTTTAAAAACTGGCAGAGGTTAAATCTATCCTCCCACCTCAGACAGGTGAAATGTGCTGCTGTGACCCAAGCTTTAGGATGAACTTCCCTTAAAATTTCTGCTTCGTGTATGTGACCAAGACCCTTCCTGTTCAGAGATGGGGCCTCATTTCAAACTCCCTGCCCATCCACTGTTTGATCCTAAAGTGGGGAGGCGTTCACACAGAGCCAGAGCTCTGTGCCTGCACACCTACTAAGCTCAAAGCACCCAGAGAAGCCTGGCACCACGGTCCCTTCAGATCTGCTTTACAGCCCCTACAGAAATGTAGGAGCATTATCTCTCTCCTTCTTGCAGGCAAGGCAAGTACTTTGCTTTATTCAGTGTTGCAATGTAGGATTCATGCTGGGAGCGATCAGGCTCTCAGAGAGACCCATAATGGCAACTGTATGCTGAATTTAACAACAGACAAAAATATCTGGAACTCTCCAGACTTCTCTCTGCAGGAAGCCAAAGCAATGCTTAGGGAAGCTATTACCAGCTTCTTTCCAGAAAGCTGAGTTTCTTTCCTGCAGCTCCACTAGAGGACATCCCAACCCTGGCCAGCTGCTGGCCCTGGTCACAGAAGCTATGGCTGACACCAAGGTCCTCATGTCCCTCAGCCCAGTGTTAAAGTTGATGGGGTCAGTCGAGGATTTCTTTTTTCTGTCTGACAGAATGAATAGAGGGATACAGGAGGAAAAGCAGTCTTTTTCCTACCCTTAATCTGTCATGTCTGCTTAAACTGAAAACTCATTAAGCAGTGGCTAAGTCAGTTGTGAGGTTTGACTATATTACCCATCTGTCTGATTTGAGATTTTCTCTTGGTTGAGGTGCTGAAGCAGGGTCCATCATGCACTGTCTTAAGCAGAGCCAAGAGTCATAACACAGAACCCTTAAATCACCACTGGAGATGTTTGCTTGCAGTGCAAGGAGAAGCCACGTCATGCTCCTGGGCTGAACAGGGACAGTGTTCATTTTGCTGATACAGACCTGATTACCAGGGCCTCACAGGGAAAGTTGCATCTTCCACCTGTGGTCATGAAAGCTGAGATTCCAAGATGAGGGACAAAAGGAATTAGTCTGTCTGAAACCCCTGAAATGTTCAAATTTTCCTTTTATAAAAACTAGAGTACAGACAAGAAGGTGACTGCTGCCTTCTCTCAGCAGGCATCTAAAGAGGAGGACAGTCCATAAGAATATGAGATTACCTTGTGGAATGTGTATTAAAATTCACTTTGGCCAGTGCAAGGAGGCTCAATAGGGACTCTGAGGAGCTCTCAGAACTTCTCTCCATTGGCTGCCGTGGGACACTCTTCTTTCTAAACCAAGGCTAAGGCTTTGTCACTCTACTGCAGACAGAACAGTTTAGTGCATTTTTTGTGCCTACACAGAACTGCCAGGACCTAAAACTTCCTTTGTGATCAGCATCTGTAAATCCCCCATCACCTCCTGCTCACCAGCATTCAGCAGTTCCCCACCAGGGCGCTGTGGTTTGCAGCAGGTCCATTTTGCTGCCAACCCACCCTTTGTCTCATCCATCAGACAAGCTGAGTCAGCATTATGTAAGTTCTCTGCAACAGAAGGCTTTTCTCCTTGTGAACACTTTTATAATATCACCCTCTGTGTTGGGTTGACCCTGAGTTGATGGACAGTCTTTAAGACCAATTACGCTTCTCACAATTTACATATTTAAACCGCACGGAAAGGCGGGACTTCCCCTTTTGGTCGGAGCTCGCCTGCTGGAAGGTGGGGGGGCTCCGAGCCTCCCGGCCCCGCTGGGCCGGGCCGGGGCCACTGCCCCTTTCCCCCTTTCCCCCTTTCCTATCGCTGCGGCACGGACCCTGGGTCACTGAGGGGGACTGTCCCAGAGCCGCAGGCAGCTAAAACCAGCCATGGACTGCTCACAGCTAAACCCATCCAGCGCGGCTTCTGGGGACAGGCGGGTCCCTCTCCCCTCCATGCGGAGCCGGCGGAGCCAGCGGGAGCCGGCAGAGCCTCCTGTCTGCAGCCAGCACACTCCGTGCTGAACTGAAGAGGACACCACGCAGCCAGCAGCACAGAGGGAGCGAGGCTTTCCCCACCGTAAAGCCCGAACAAGAACACTCTTCAACATGGCGGCTTCAGAGTCAGAGAGAAAGAGAAGTGAGTCCCGTGGGACGGAGCTGAGCATGGCGACGGGAGAAAAGAGGGCGGTGCCGCGATTCTGGCGCGCAGCTTAAAAGAAACCTTCTTGCATGCCGTGGTAAGAAACTGTAATACCACAAACTGTTTGTCTCTTTAATCCATTTGAAGAACATGGGGGGGGGGGGGGTGGAGAATCAACGTGTGCCTATGAAGTTTGTGAAGAGTGCCTATGCCAGGCTATATAGAAGCAGTGAGAGGCTGTTAGAGACTTGTGGCGAAGAAAAGCCTCTGTGTGCAGGCCAAAATAACTTATCCTTAAAAAGATGAATAACCCCATGTGATGGCCCATGTTCTGTAGTGTGAAAGAACTGTGAAATTCTTCATGGGAGAGATGTTCTACACACAGCAGACTGTTTGTTTCCGGGCGGGTCTGCTATTGGTGGCAGTTTGGGAACCACGTGCAACTGAAGGAAAACCCTTTTTTCCTTAAGCATAAGAGAGAGACTTTTCAAGAACTGCAACACTGACTAACATCCCATGTTCTGTTATCCCTTGTGTGAGCTGGATAAAAGGAGAGAAGTGCTGGAAAGAGGGAGGGGGGGGAATTTACTTTAATTTTGTTTTGTTGTTTTCTCTTTACTTTTAATTCTGTTAGTAATAAAGCTCTTTCATTGTACTGCAACTGTTTAAGGTTTGTGCCTGCTTTGTTTTTCTCCTAATTCTTATCTCACAGAAGGAAAATAAGTAAATAATGAATATTTTGAATCAAAACCACTACATTTAATTGGTGTTTCCGCCCGGTTTCAAACTCAACCCACTACACCCTCTTTAAGACTGCTCCCATTAAGGAGCTTAAAATCTTGAAGTCTCCAGGCTGATAGAGTCTCAAGACTGACAGTGTTTTCCAGCCACCTCTGACACTGTCGTGTCCTTGTGTTGCCAAATTCCCCCTCTCCCTGCTGTTCTTACAGCCACTACCAGAACTTTCTGATGAAAATGAAAGAATACCTGACAGATTCTGCTGAAGCTGAATATCCTCACAGGGAAATGGAGAAGTCAGAAATGAAATGGAGAGTGTGCAGCTGTGTGCTGCTGTCATGAGGCAGTCGGGTTTAATTTTCATTCAGCTACTCCTAGCTGGTCACTTCCATGCCTGGCTTCAAAACGCTAATCCAGAGCCTTTGATTAATTAATGAGCTTTGCCCAGTGGGAATCTGCTTACTGGGGGATATCTGTGCCTGTCGTGAGCAGCTTCTCTGGAAGTCTAATATCCCAAGATGAAGATGCTCGGTAATCTCAAATGTGTGCACTAATTAATGTGGAATAAATACACCTCGTAATGCCAATGCTAAATGACTGGCTCACAAATGCTGACTGGACTCAAGGAGCTGTAACAATTCATAATGAACAATTATGAGCGATGGCTTTGTTTTTCCTTGGTGCTTTGGAAGGTATCTATCTAGTGACAATGCAAACAAAGACTTGAGGGAGCAACTGGAGCAGCTCAAAATGTGTCTCCTCTGCACCAGCTACCCTAGAGATGGAAGGATTTTTGTTGTATCCAGAAACAATCGTGCTTTTTGTGGCTTGTCATGCCCTGGTCCCGTTGACACCAGTGTGACAATACTTCATAGGACAGTGAGTCACCACTAGGTAGCAACATCTTTCCTTCTTTTGCAGAATGGGAGGAATTTCAGCTGTGTTATGTTAAGGTTCAGATCATACTCTCAGTGCTCTAAGAGGTAATCCAAGCTCTTTCACTCTATTGCTGTAGAAACTGCTGTCACACTCTCTGATCTTTATAAGGACAGGAGGCTCCTGAGATGGTACTTTCTATGCATTTCAGAAGAATCCATTCTCACTGATTCTTTGAGCAGAACCCTTGAGGTGTTCAGTGACATTAAACTGGGGAACTTTGCAACCTCTACTCAGAAGAGGGAATGGACCTGTGTCCAAGGGCAGGGAGGTGAATTGAAGAACCTCTTGACGTCCTTTAAAAACTGAATCTACAGGCTATGACCAGAGCAGATCTGAGTAATAGGAAGTATGAATTTAGAGGGTGTTTGAGGTCAAGAGCACAGATTACATTTATTGTAACACACTGCTTTGGAGATTATCTGTCAGGTTTAAGACTGGGACATGCAGATTTCAAAGTACACCTCTTGTTGTGGAAAAACAGATATCTGGAACTTCTCTTTCTCTTTAAAGGCAGAAGGTAACCAGCCCCACTTTCTTAACACAAGTGATGCAGTGAACTGGAGACAGCTCAAATCTGGTTTCAGAACCACCATTATGTTTTCGATTTAGTTATGGGATAAGCCTGTAAGGTTTTCTGATTATTGATTGTCATGCTTAAAATACAGTGAAAGATGCTCAGTGCTGAGACCTATCCTTACTAGTGAGATTGAAAAGAAATATTTGTGTATTAGAAGGATGATATCATCAGCATCAAGAAGTAGTTTGTGATCCTCTGTGTACACCATGGCCAAAGAACCTGAACTCTCTGATGAGCCCAGCAATCAGCCCAGCCACAGGGATATTTAGTTTTTGGATAATGATGCAAAAGGATTTTTTCTCCTAGGAAGATGTTTTCCCAGCTCTTTATACCAGTCAGGAGTTACTGGCTGAGTCAGTTCTTTGCAGTCTGGCAGCAAATCCTCATAGACCGGGACTTTTCATAAGGTTCCATCTCAGAAGCATGACATAGGCTTATTTTGTAGTTAGAGAGACTCGGGTATGTACCAGTGGGGTGCTACTGGTCTGTTCCTAACCAGCTCTTAAAGGAGAAAGAAAAATGAACAGGTTGGAAGCCACTCCTCATCTCCAGCCACCTGAGACTCCAACAGTGGCAGCCAGGCTTAGATCCAGCTGCAAATCGATTCTCTATTACCATATCCAGTGAGAGCTTTGCTATTCAGGTTATTGATGGTGATAAAGTAGGTCGTTAACAATGAGCCAGCACAAAGCAAGTCATTTTAATAGTTGAAATGTTATCCTCTCTAAAGGAGCCATAATAATAATGCAATATTATTGAGCCTTTCTAGTCTGCAGGCATCTGTCATCTGTCTGCCTTAAACTGATAGGGGAGAGTGCATTTGAATTTATTCTGCAGGAAAGGAATGATAAAGCTTTATGGCTGCTCTCTTTTCTTCCCTTACTTTGCTGCCTGTACCTGCCAATAGCTGTATTTTGTCACTTGTCTTTTGCTGTTATTTTTTAAAAATCTTGCAACACGTGGGAACTCACTGCTGCACAGGACAATACAGACCTGTTACTATGGATATACTGGTGAAGGTGACACATTCTGACCATAATTACATAAAGATATTCTCATACTGGAAGCAATGAAAGAAGTTTTCCTGCTTATTGCTTCCTCTTCATGTATTTGCCCGTGAGCAGTCTGCAGCAGAAAGTCCCATTCGCGGTGTGTGTGAAGGTGGGGAAGCATTCCTCCCACCATCACTCACAGGTGACTGGTCAGTGATGGAAGTGCCAGAAGCACCTCCTTTCCTCTACAAGGGGGCAGAAGACATGCAGCTTCCACAGATTTCAGCAGGATCCCGGAATGTCCAGTTTGTCAGAAGCAGCACAGGAAATCCTGGCAAGTGCTGCAAATAGTACTTCTGTATGTGGTTACCTACCAGCAGCTGAACTGGCACCACGGGTTTTCATAATGCTGGAACTTGAAATGACACTGCAAGGTTTGATAACCCCTGCTCTGAAATGCAACAGCAGTGACATTAATACATCACACAGATAACAGAGGCTCTGGATGACTCGGGACACTGAACACATCTAATCTCCAGGTCACTGGGGATTTAGATCTCAATGACTCCTGAATCTAAAGCAACACAAAATGTGTCTGTAACTGTTTCATGCATGTTGATTTAGAAGGGACAACCTTCCTATCAATCTTTACACCTACCTAACATGTATTTATTCATGATTTTTTAATGAGGTATCATCTCTTACTTTATAGATATAGACCTGCAATATTAGAAACATAAGTGAACTAATCATGAGAGAATATGATTAAAATCCTGATGCTTCACCCAGAAAGATATTGCCTGGGTCTTTATAAAAGAAAGGGCTAGTTAATGTTAATGTATGCAAATACTTATCCAGCCATCTAATTTGATCTGCTTTGGAACTTAACACAACCTCCATCATCAGACCCTCTGAGTGACTTTTGTTTAATCAGCTTCCACTGCTTAATGAGTGGGGTGATTAACACACAAGCAGAGGATTTGATGTGCAGTATGTCCGGTGTTAGTGGAGGACAAGACTTAATAGGATTTCTCCTCTCTGCTTTTCTCCCTTCCCAAAGTGTGAGGTTTGTCATATGCTAAGCACAGTCCCCAACTCACTATCAATTAGTTTGCTATCAGAAAGGCCTTATGGGGTTGCTGTACCTATCAACCTACAGGAGCACACCAGCGCAGGAATATGATCACAAATGATTATAAAATACATGTGTACTCCCCCTGCCATGATAACAACTGAAGAACCTTCATGAGCTCTTATTAACAAACTTGTGTCTATCCCAGACAGGTGCTTCTGAGTATCAAGATCTGAACCAATTCACCTCATCTCTTCTGCAGGTATCTGCTTTTATCTGAACAATTACAGCAAAAAAGTGCTGGATAGTAAAATACCAGCATGTTTGCAGGAGCTCCTGCATGTAGCCCACTGCACACAAGTGCTCAGAAACCACCTGCATAATTACGATTTTGTGCAGCACCCAACACAGAGTGACTCTTCCAACCCATCAGGATAGGGATAACTGGGCAGGTAGAGGATTCTGAATTAAAATGAACTGATGTGCCAGATGTTGAAGACATCTGTAAGTCAGGTCTGCTGTTCTTATGGAGACTAAATATTATGCTGCAGGTGAATGAATTCCAGCAACTACAGAGTGAGCACGAGTAGTGTCTGGCAAACAAACTCCCAGTTCAGGGACCAAATCATCTTCAAAATGACTCATGGTAACCTGAAACAGTCTTGGTTTTGGAAGATCCAATCCAGAGAGGCACAAAATCCTGCAAACTGCCCCTCATATCAACTGAAGTTGCAAGTGATCTGCTTGTGTTCAGCACATCTCAGCCTTGTGTCTAATCTTACAATAAATACAATGATTAATAGCTCTGTTTGCCAAATAAATGCCTATACGACCTCTTACTCATGTCCTCTAAATATAAATTAGAGTTGTTCTTGTGTCAGCTAACGAGTGAGGTGCCTCTTTGCAAGAACTCATGCTTGCTGAGCCAAACCTAACCTTTACGAACTCTCTGTGGCTTCTAATAGGAAAAAAAAATTAAAAGTGCCCAGTCATCCTGTAAGAATTGAGTTTTTTTGTTGAGTTACTCATATGTCCTGCTATAGAGCAGAACACTTACGCCATTAATTCAATGCCTGTCAAGAGCAGGTACCTGGCAGAGAGGAGATCAAGTGGCATGAAGAACTGAGACTTGCTATTTCTCCTCCTCTCACGCAGATTCAAGACCTTCCACGTCTCCTAATGGTGATCCTGAAATTCTGTAACCCAGAATTCCTGAAACTCTGGCACTTATCTTGAATTGTATGTTTTTATCAGGGTTATCCTCTGTTATTTTTCAGTTTTCTTTGTACCAGTAGTGCCTTTATTGTTCTTAAACTGAGTGGGGTTCCTGTGACCTTTGTGTGTGATCCCAGCATGTCCTTGGACAGGACTATAATTACAGGGCCTGGTTAAAGCAAATACTTTTAAACAAAGGGTCTCAAACCCCTTTTCCCATGAGGTAATATCTAAACAACATGCTGTTTCCAAAGCCTGGAGGCAGCTGATTGCATCTTAAGAAATGCTCTCCAAATGGGTTTGTCATCTGCATTTCTCGGGGAAGAATTCACTCATCCAAAGTTAACCCTGCTCACAGATGTTTATCTTCCAAGACCTGGGCACAACTGACTTTGGACTGTGATCACCTTTCCTGCCAGGCTTGTGTCAATGCCTCTCCCACTCGAGAGCCTTTTTGGAACTGCTCTTACTTTCACTGAAGAGCATATTTTGAAGCTGTGTTATTGTTACTCCTCATTTCCCCCTCCTACGCGGCACGAAATCCTAACACGCAATCAAGCGACTAACCCCAGGACCACTATGTTTAATGTTCTCCTAATGCCTATCATTAAGAAGTATAAATGCCAGTGAGTTGTCTGGGTGCTTTATAAAATAAATATATCCATCTGTGGGGACAAATTATACCAGCTCTCCAAAAGTAGGAGAGGCTGCACAGCAGGGACATGCACGAGGAAACTTTGGCCAAAATCAGCACGATGCTCTGAAATGCCCATGCAGGAAAGTGCTTTTATTCTACAGCAGGACTGAAATACCTCCCATGCAGTGAACTGCTCAATAATTCATTTATCTATCACATCTTACAAAGGTACAGGACTGAGTTAAGTCTGCCAAGATTTTCAATACAGGAGGTTAATATAAACCCAACACATTTCTTCCAAGCCCTATTGTACTCAACAACAAGAAATAACAGCTTGTCTGCTTCCTGTACAGTAGAAGCAAAGAAATAGCAGGGCCTTTAGAAGGAGAACGTGAATGCAAGCCAATCATCCTCCTTCTGGCTCCTGCTGGCTCTTGTCTCCAATTACAAAGGAATAATTCACTATCCGTGCTATTTCTACATTTCAAACTGGGCACTGAAGTATTAAAAGTTATTGTTAGCCCGCCGTGCTCTTGAGAAGGGATAAGCAGGAGATAATAGAAAGACATAAATGACCCAAATCAGTGAGATATTCTTTATGGTTTATCACAAAGGAGTTTCCCAAGAGACCTTCATGTCATGCCCTGTGCCCACACATACACACAACCCAGAAAGATAATTGAGGGAGGGAAAACTGCATCAGTATGGACACTGGTTTCTTTTGGGACATTTAATCCCATAAAAAATATATTCCCTTTATATCTCAGTGTGCATGGCCATGCTTTCTCCTCTAGATGACACTGTGTCTGCTTGGAATCCAGAGCTGGAATACCAGGAGCCCTTCAGCACCGGCAAAGTCATGTGGAAGAAAACTGCACCAGCACCTGCTCACAGTAGTCTTGTCACCAATGGTTTCTGCACAGTTCAGAGTTGTTGCTTAAGGACTTGAAGCCACTGAATCTCAGTATCTCAGCAGCAGCCAATATTAAACCTGTGTAATTCAAGGTGTGAGCAAAGTTGCAGGAAAGATTTGCATATGTATATGTCTATATAGATACAGTTACCTCTTGGTTTGTCTCTCTGTTTACAAATATCCCGAGGTTTACAAATATCCAGGCTGCAAAGCAATCTGCAACTCCAGGCAAATCTGTTTACCATCAGGTAAAATTCCATGCAGGATTGAACTGGTAATATGACAAGCTGGAAAATTAAAACAAACTGGATTGGGGCAATGCAAAGAATCTAATTCCTAGGCATTAAACTGCCTGCATGCATCCCCTGAATCCTCTGGGGGAGAGAAATTTCACTGGGAAGAAACGTTTTTGGAAATTATGATTTCATCTAAACTCCCCAGCACACCTGTGATTTCCCCAAGGTTACTCATGAATTATTTGTAAGTAACTGGGATCAGATTCAAACCTATGACATTCAAATGTATAAATAGTAAAAACAGACTAAACAACAACAGAGCAGGAAGTAAATGCAATGACTCTAAGAGAATTAACAAAAATGCCACTACTTTTAATTTGTGCCTCAAAGGCTAATAGTTCCTAAATTTCTTTCCTGTTTCACCAGTAGCAGGAAAGTTTACAAGCTCCTCTTCATAAGATGGCTCCAAAGGGTCAGGTCATGATGACAGGCATCTAAGACAATAATAATGAGGTTTGGGGATATTTTCCAGTCAACATCAATGGGCCATTAGTCATTCCCTGATAAGGAATGTCTTGCAGACAAGACAGATCACAGGGCCAGCACAGGCAGGGAGGAGGGGGTTGACACAGAAGTGCAGGAAGAGTTACTTATCTTCAGAAATTTGGGAAGAGACTCCCACAGAAGTGGGATGGAGAAGGTGAACTCTGAAGAAAGTTCCTTAATGACTCATCACCCCCAAAAAAAGAAAGACACACCTTAAAATTGATTCCTTCCTTCTTTGTTTGTCTGGAAGATGGAAGAGTGTGATTTCTTAGCTTGCTCTGACCGTGGGCTGCTGGTTTCACACTGCAGTGTCAGAAGGCTGATTCCAGCCCAGGTATCTACAAATTGACTCACCATTTTACTCTGTTTAATGAATAAACAAACTTTCCTCTGTAAGATTGAATTAATTTGGATTTATTTGTCTAGGTACAGACGCTACAGATGTTTTAATTTAGGCAGTTTGCAGTGTCAAAGTGGCTGTGCTGGCTGAGCCTTTGATTTCTGTCCATGCAGGTAGAATTCAGAGTGGATGTTATGGGCTTTTTGACCATGGGAAGGACAATTCCAGCTGAATATCACCAAGGGAAAAAAAGTTAAGTGAAGTTTAACTGAAGTGCGCTGAATGGTTGCCATAGCGAAAGTGATGGAGCCTCTTTGCTTTAGCTGCTGAGAGCAGGACTGACAAATGCGTGTGATACTACTCTGTCAGGAACATTTCCACAGCTGAGATGAACATCTCCTTCAATTTCCACCTTCCTGGTCAAAAAATGAATTGGGAGAGAAAGAGAGAATTGAGAAAGAGAACTTTCCCCTGCAGGAAAGGGACACCAGCTCTGCAGGCCTCAGGGGACAGGGGAGAGGTTGTGGATTTTAAGGGGAGAAGTTGCCAGATGTCTCCCTCCAACTGACTCCCAAGTGCAATGATTCAGTTAAATGCTCTTTATTTTGCCCCAAGTGTTGCTTGCAAGTGGATGTGCTGATCCAACTTCTCTGAGATTCTATTTTTGGTTTCTTGCCTTGGTGAGGACTCGGATTCCAGGACCAAAGGTTGCTGTTAATTTACAATCCTCAGCTGAACACTGAGTTGGGCCCATGAGGTCTAATTCCATTCTGGTGTGTTTCTTCTGTCTTTAACTGACAACTTCATAGGGGACTCTGAACCATTTGTTTCTGTCCCACAGAGGAAAAAGCACGAAAGAAAAATGGCTTATAACCTTTCATTCCAATGCTCAATTTTGATATTCCGTCACTTCCTCAAGGATTTTGTTTTCTCAGATCACATCCCATCAGACTCTCGTTTGTGGGTGAGTAATAGGTTGTTCTCTGTCCTCTCATCATCCGCCCACACAAACACTCCTGCCTGGATCCCAGTGCCATTGCATCCTCACACCGTGGGTGGATATGCTGCAGCTTCTACAGATCAGTAGTAATTGGAAAAAATCCAAAGTTGTGGTCTTGCCTGGGCTGTCCCTGAGCGTGAGTGCAAGGAGTTTGGGGAGAGCACAGTGCAGACAATGCAGGGGGACACAGGAGCCACTCCCAAGTCGCAAAGAACCAGCTACAAGTAACTCTGCCACATAATAATCTTGGAAAACATTTAAGCTTTGTCTTACAAATTAATACCCATTTTATGTGTTCCCTTTATTCCTAATCAATATTGCAGAGTGTTGCTGCCCTGGGAGAGCTTTCCAGTAAACAAACAGACTATTTCCTCCTTCTCTTGCTAAAGCTGGTTTTCAAGACTAGCACATTCTGGGCTCCTAGTGCTGTTCCCAATCTGGCATCTCCACTAAATAATATACTTTGGGGGAAGAGAAGTTGCAAGACTGTCTGGAGATAGGTCTCTTGTAAACTCCTCTCCTTACAGGTCACACATCTAGTTTCCACCAGTCCTTGCCTCTTATCAACTTCTCTTTGGCTGTATAAGCAATTTTAGCCTCTTAAATCTGCATCTGATCTCCCATTCTGTTTCAGCCCATCTCCATAGAAAGCCAGAAACCAAGAGGTGGGTTTGAGCTTTACCCTTTCAAAGCCTTTCCTCACCCTCCACCGACTTCTCTCTTGCCACTTGAATTCTGTTACTACAGCAACCTTGTATTTCTTGCTTTGGCAGAGTTGACATGTTAGCATGGGGACACACACAAGGCCTCTCTAATCAGCACTTATGTGGTCTAAAACATTTAGCTCATCTGCTCAGAAGACTTATTAAAATGTTCGACCCATCTGCTGTGGGAGGCTCCAGTGAAACCGAAGCCAACATTTTCCCACTCAGTTTCCTGTCACGCAGCCTGACCAAAGCCTCTCATTTCAGCAGCACACAGCAATGGTGTCTCTGCCATAAGGCACAGAACTTGCTTGCATGTGCTCTTTGGACAAGCTTGAAAGGGTGTCAGCTCAGTCTTCTGCAGTGGCTGTTGGAGAAATCACTGTGCTGACATTTGCCTTTCAGAGTGTGAAACGCTAGAGAAATCACTTGAGTGCAGCACAGGGAATTCAGAACAACATCTTTCAGAATGCTTCCTTTGCCCTCAGATGCTTGGAGGGAGACATTTATGGCAGCAGGTTTCCAAAGAGCTGGCTCAAGGGATGGGACCAGCCCCGAGGGGGGCCTGCAAAGGAACCATGTAACCCATCTGGCAAGCTGGAATCCCCTTTTCCTGCTTTTTATCATCTAATTCTCTGGAGAGCTGTGCAACTTGCTCTTGTTGCTCCCAGAGGAAACATCACAATTTCCTTTAATTCCCTCTCCATCATCTGGTACCATTCAGTCTGCACACAGGTGATCTGTGTTATATTCCTAAACCTGCATCTTTCCTGAGGGAGTTGGAGGCAGCAGGGATTTTTAAAGATGTATAGCTGCCATCATCTGACCAGCCATAGCTATATGTGTATCTATAATCATTTGTTCGCAAAAGAATTCCTCTCCAGCTTGCTTTGAGTGTTGGACTAACAGCAAAATGTGAAATTTCTTATTATCTTCACTCAGCAGTTCTTCAATCCCTCCTGGTCATGGTCACTACATTTAGAAGTAGAAGGTAGTTTGATGCTTATTTGTCCTACGACTCATCTGCAACACAGATGTCCTTGACGGGAATGGCAGCAAATCAGAAACAGGATACAGGCTGTGGAGAGGAGCTACAGGGTGAGAACTTGGCCAGTTGAAGATGGATGAGTGCTATCTAAAAACGTAACTGCAGCAAGGATGAGCAGCAAACAGAAATACCTTCAGCTCAGTGTCTGGGCAATCTCTGTAAATCAACACAGGCATCTCCCAGAGAAGGTTTAATCACAAAAAGCTGCGCTTGCTCCTCTCACCTAATGTGGCTGATGGGTGTTTGCAGTTAAATCCCCATCACAATGATCCTGTTTAGAGCTAAGGTGCACGGAGGGGAAACCTGCTAGCAGTCAATTCATCTCCCATTACCAGTGGAATTCACTTTAAGTAGCTCTAGGGATTACTGAGGTGTTAACTCACACTGAACTGTATTCCCTGGGCAAGAGGATGGCAGTTCGGCGTTGTCCTCTGTGGAGATCATGATAAGGAGTCCAAGATGTTTCTGAAAGGCTTTTTTTAAATGTGTGTTTGTGTGTATGATGCTGTTTTCTTTTGTTTTTAATGAGGGAAGAAAAAGATCCAGTGCCACTATGTATATTAGGGATTTAGAAGTGCTTAAAAGCACTAGGAGTGCCTTTAAAATGCAGACCTCATACAAGAGATAAAGCATCTACCCAGAGAAGAGATGCTCTGATCCCTAGATGTATTTGTTTGTTTATTTTAGAGGGGAGAAAAGAATGGTATGTTTTACTGCTAAGCTATTAACCATCAAGATTGCCCAAAGGCATCAGCTGGTTCATTTAAAATGCAAATGAGCTTCTCAGTCAGGCACTCAGTTGTTCAGGCTCTACAGGCTGCTATTATGTGAAATTGGATGGGGTCTTCACATGGCACAGCTGAACACTTGGACTGGGCTCCCTCTCCACTCCACACCCCGTTATGACCAACGTGAATGGACACTGCAGTGGCCCCCAGAGCTGCTCTCCAGATTAGGAGAGTGGCTTTATTGTAGAAGACAGGGGTAATTAACTGAGTCCCTGTGCTGCTGCAGAACGATCTCCTTGGGAAATACCACTTAGCCCTGCAAACAGCAAATGGGCATTTATTCATGGCCTTCCCACCCCCTTTTGGGAAGAACCATTCTCTTGAATTAATGTTTGGAGCCTACTGGCTAAAAGTGAGCATAAACAATGAAAAGCAATTGGACTGAGGAAGATTTTCTCTTTTTAATACTTAATTACTGTATGTCCTGGGTTTACATGGAGGTGCACTTACCAGTGAGATCCCTGCCCAAATAGCACCCTGGCAGGTCACTGGGAGTGACACCTGAAGGGATGCTTTTGCCTTGGGGTAATACTGCATGAGGGACATATCAAAGACTTGCATTGTCACTTTTTAAAGTTCTGCCAGTGTTTCAATCCATAAAAGAAGGCTTGGGAGGAATGTCACCCACTTAACAGGAAAAGTTGTGCTGTGGTTGATGATCCTGATCCCACAGAGAGGGCTGGTTAAAATCCAAGAATTCCATTGTGCAGCGGATGTCAGGCTTCTGCCACTCGGATTTGTTTCGATGTGGAACTGAAGACAATGCCATCACTGCTGCTCCGGAGCATGGTGCTGGCAGAACTGCTGACACGTGAGCAAGGGTTCAGCTGCAGCAGCAGAAGACTCAGTGGTAGAGCTGGTTTGTGGCACAGACACAAAAGAGACCAGAGAGATGGCTGCTAATATAAGTGTAATTAAATGCTTATGTAAATGACCCTTGCCATGAGCTTCTGCCTGATTGGATTGCCCTTGAAAATCCCACTTGCTCACCAAACCAAAGTGGAAGAACACGTTTTTGTGGGTTAGGAACAATGATTTCCCTGTGATGATGATGAAGATAATGATGATGATCGTCATGAAAATGCTGTATTGTAAATGTCCCCAGACTGGACAATATTTGTCAGAGTTCCGTGGAGCTTAACTGCACATGACTGTCCTTGTACACACACACCTGTGACCCACAGATGTTTTTAGAAGAGAAACAGTAGCTGCACATTGAATTACTTTTTAAAAAGTGTTAAATACCATTGTACTTTTCCATTTCCTTTTTTGTGTGTGTGTGAAAATGGCTGCATTTATCAAAATGTGTTGAAGCCAGTTTAGATGAATTGTCCTGCTGAAGAGGAAAAGGGTTTCTTATCTAGAAACAAGCTTCCCAACTGCACTGCATTTTGTATAAGTAGGGTTAAATAAATCAAAGAAAGCAGAAACACTAAAGAAGATCTTAATTTCTGCTTCTATATCAGTCTTTCCATTCCTTCTGCATATTATGGCTTGCATTCCAGCCTCCGGATAGGACTTGCATAGCCCCTATTAAACATAATCAAGCACTTGTAGAACTTATTTCCAAGTACCTAAAATGGAACCATGATTTGCATGTCATTAAAATAAAAAAGAACCAACATGAATCTTTTCCATCGTTTTTCAACATGCTGTATCCAAAAGCAGCTTACCATGCACTTTTGAAGAACACTGCCAGTCATCTTAAATGATAAATTGTTTTTCATTTAAAATTTATAATTAAATTAAGAAGGAAAGCCATTTTTGGGACATATTCAAAACTCGAAAAAAGCACAAAACCAGAAGTTATATTGTCATTTGCTAGCTCAGCTTCTTAAGAATATAGGAAGGTGCCTGGGATGAAGTTATTTTGGTGGTTGATGCTGTGCTGTGAAAGGTTACTGAAGCTCCACCATCACCCATGCAATGATATAAAGATTTATTGGTGACAAAGCCTTCTACAAATGATAGAAGAATCTAAGCTTCAGCATTCAACACAAACACATTGTATTCTTTTAAAAAATAAATAAGTACTTGTGATGCCAGGACTGCCTGAAACAGCTGATCTTATCTTAAAATACCAGCTTTGGTATTTTGAAACCATCCTGGCTGTGCTTTATGTCTCTTCTTTGGTGGATAGTGGAATAAAAAAGAAAATTTGTAGGAGTGAAGCTCATGGCAAAAGAGCAGAGAAGATGCCAGTTACGCACTTGCGAGAAAAGGTGTCTGCCACAGCAGGGCAAAATATGCTGAATTACACTTGAAATCCATGCAGAAGTCTGCTACTCCACATTTCCATTATGAGCCAAGTTCTCCTTGAATTCCTTATCCTGAATTTTGTACTGATCCTAGGTAGGTGTCTAGACATTGCATCTCTTTATGCTGATGGGCTTGTTGAAAATTACCTCCCTCTAACTTGCTTTTCTGTGATGAAATTACAGAAGAAGTTCCACAGGACATCCTGGAGTACGTAATGTGCCCAGGACATCCCAGCTCCCGGAGTCCTGCCCATGGGGTGGTTATCCTTGTCCTAGTGTGGAAATGCCATAAAGCCAGTCCAGCAGGAATTTCCCCCAGCAGGAAACCCAAAGCAAAACCTACATCAATGTCTGCACACCATTCTGTTGGTCCAAGTAAGGAGGATTTTATTTATTTCAAGAGACAATCAAGTCATCATTTGTTGGGGCATCTTTTCTTCCTTTTGGACAAACACTTCTTTTACACTGTTGTAAGGGAGGCCAAACTCTTCCCGTGCTCTAAGGATAGAACATCTAGCACCAAGTTCCATGCATCCTTGCCTTTTCCATGCCCTTCCTGATTT
Source organism: Corvus hawaiiensis (assembly GCF_020740725.1). NCBI lineage: Eukaryota > Metazoa > Chordata > Aves > Passeriformes > Corvidae > Corvus > Corvus hawaiiensis. The sequence continues at coordinate 6,280,114 of NC_063227.1, read as the reverse complement.
CTGTGAGCCTGCAGGGGATGTAAAGGAGCCTCCTCTATCCTGTCACTGCTCTTTCTGCCTCTCTTCCTTACCTGAACATCCACTTCTGTGGATGTTTAGGTAAAAGGAAGAGAGGTTGTAAACTTTCCTGTTAATTTCTTCGCAAACTTCATTGGGAAGTGAGGGAGCAGGGGAACTTCCTGCCTGGAGAAGAGCAGAGGGAGCCTAAAGAGGTACAGCTGTCCCAGTACCTCCATGAAATAAAAGCCACAACACTTCTGGCTGCTTTAAAAGCAGGATATCTCTGAGTCCATCCTCCTTACAGCAAGGCTGGCATTTGATTTTATTACCAAAACAGAGAAACTGGTGCAGAATTAATGGTGGGAGAGATTAGATTATTACAGCAAATATGCTCTGGTGGTAGGAGCATGGGTCTGGAAAACCAGGAGCTGGGCTCTGCTTTGCTGGATGGACTGGAATGGATTAATCCTCCCCAATGCTGTTTTCCAGCTCATATATGCCAAGAATGTTAACAGCCCCTCAGGAAGGGATGTGCTGATCTTTATACATCAGATTTAGGAAGAGGCACTGAGATAAGTAGGGGAGAGAGAGGACTAATGGCACAGAACCGAATTCCACTTATATTTCTCCGCAGTAAGTGAGTAGTTATAAAGCTGGAATTATCTCCCTGTATTTCAGACTGGCAGAAACTTCTGGGGGAGCACGTACAGGAACACTTTGAGGAGGAACTGCTGGTTGTGGCATTTGGCTGGGGAGCCTGAGCCCTTGCCGGGAAATCACCAGATGGCGCCAGTAGAAATAATGTTCAAATGTTCCTTTTTTTTCTTTCTTTTTTTTTTTTTTCTTCCTTTTAAGCAATTAAAGCTGGAAAAAGGTTTGTTTGTGAAATTGTGACTCAGTTCCTTCAGTGAGAAGTATTTGCATCAGTCAGAATTTGTTGAGTGGCTGCATGGAATAATTCCTTTAATTCAGGGCTGGTGTTGGGAGCCTGTGTGCACACCAGCCAAAGGAAAAACATAGTGTGTGTAATAAATCACTGCATTAGGCAGTCAGCTTTGGCTGTTCCTGCTACCTTCACTCCAGTTTTAATCAATATTTGTGAGGATTTGTTGGGCTATATGGACAAATCCTGAGGCCTGTGCTCAGTTCCCATCAAAGCACGATGATTATTAAGGAGAATGAGAAGTTTGCCTGAGTGACAACCTTATAATAAACCAAAAATGTTGAGATCTGAATTTATCACACTTCATCACTGCTCTACAAACAGATTGGCTTCCCCTTGCAACCCTTCTTGCAGAGAAGTTTGCTCATTTCAGAAGCTGGAGAAGTTCATTTTCAAGTAGGTTAAGCCAAAAGGTGCCAAAACTGCATTTTTCTCCTAGTCTATTATTGTATCTTACACTGTAAGTGAGAAGTAGCTTCACCAAGGAATTGATTTCCTGCAAAAGAGACTGAAGCCATGGCTGGAAGATGATTTTCATAACAGATGCAGCCCTTCAGCAGGGATTCTCAGCTTCTTTCACTGCTGGATAGAAGCATGTCTTGAGTTCAATCCTTCTACTTAAATATTTCATTAAGGGCAGGTATGTTTTCCACTTCCCTCTTAGGGCTCCAACCTTCAATTTCTAACTTATGAAAAAATCCACCCTCTTTTATTTTTTAACTGAGCTCCTCTATTATTTTCCATTTCACCTACCACTCCCAGAGACACACACCACTGAAAACCCCAGTATCTGATCTGAAGGTTCTTTCACATCCTAGCACTCAAGCCACAGTTACAGCTAGGGGGGAAAAGCAAAAATTAAAACCAAATCCCTCTCCTGAATAGAAATTTAGTTACAGCAGTGATCCTTTTATTGCATTTCTCTAAGACTTGGAGACATGCATACAGGGTACTTTTCAGGGTGTAATGCTGAGACACCTCGTTTCCATTCAACTACTGCATTTATATATATATATATACATATATGTACCTCATGCAGAGCTCAAGAGATCTTTTTAAACTTACCTTTCAGGCTGGATAAACTGCATGTTTACTCTCCCAATTACATTTGGTTGGATGGCCTATCTGAAAATTCAGGAGAAAAATACCTCCATTCAAGACAAGGGTTTTGTAGTTTGGGGGTTTTTTTCCAACAAAGTGGAAAGATTTTCACCTTTTCAAGCCATTCCAAATTGAAATGGAAGCCAAAACAAAATAGGAGCCAAAGAAAACACCCCAGGAATCTGCTATGTTGTGCTCCCCTTATTTTGTTTTTCACAGGCTCTTCTACAGGTCTTCATTTCGTTCTGGAAAGGAGACAAATACTGGAATCTGCTCTTTTCCCCCCCAAAAAAGACTTTTCACCTGTCTCTATTTCTCACACATTTGAGATTATTTTTCTGGGAAAGAGGAAAAGAAATAATTGCCCTCAACACTTCACACAGTCAGCATTTTGCTCTGGGTGTGACTGAAGCTTCAGGTAGGGATCAGGGGACATTTGTTACTCCTGCCTTGACCTCCCTCCTGTTAATTCACGTTTTAAGAGAGCAGAAAACTGCCTTTCATGCTCTGGTCATTAGAATTCTCTTTACTGGGGAAACAGCACTGGGCCATCCTTTTCCCCGAGAGGGCAGCTCCTGCGGTGCCTGTCATGCCTCATTACTCTGAGCAGCACAACTTATGCTAGAAAAATAGCAAGCAGGAGAAACTGCAACAAAACCAGCAGTGTCACTGCAAGGCTCCTAACCCACCAAAATAGCACGAACATGATGTGAATAATGACTTTCTTTCAGTGTTAAGCAGTCCTGCTCGTTTCGTTGATAGTTGTTTGGGTACTTTGGTTGCATTGTCAACTACCTGCCCATTTAAAAAGCGCTAATGATGAGAGAAATCCAGGCAAGGAGCAGGGTCAGCCTCAGCTGTGTGTAGCCTACAACAGACTTTGTTAGGCAGTCAACAGCACAACTCACAGGGAGTGTGCAGCTACAGGGTCGGGACTTCTGCAGCAATAAAATGAATCCATTTTGCCTCACGGATTTTTATGGAAACACTTGAGTTTAGAAAAACAGAACTGATCCACACAGAAGTTTAAATAAAACCCTACATTTCATTTACTGGCTTCAGCCCTAGGCTACTCATTTATAGGACAAGCAATCCTAGCCCTCATATAAGCTAACTTGAGTGCAAATATGTGCAAAGCCATGAAAAATAACTTGTTCTAAGACTTCTGCACAGATCAAAACACCTCCCAACAACACAGGAGCAGGGGCAGCATGAGCTGGGCAGGTGTGAACAGCACTTAAACACCTGAGAGTGACCAAACCCCCGTGTGCCATCGAGCAGCTTTCCTCGGTGCCAGAGGGTGGAGTTTCACGGAGCTGCAACGTTGCAAACCAGGCACAGGGACTGCATCCAGCATCCCACACCTCCTGCAAGGAGAAGCCAGAGCTCTTCCCACAGACCTGCACAGAGAAAGGCATTACACAAGCCAGCTTCATAGAATCCCAGAGGAAGGACAGTGGGGTGTTCACTGTGGAGATTTTTGGTTGGTTCTACTTAAAAAGTGAGTTAGAAACATTGAAACGCAGGCAGCATGGGAAAAAGAAAGTTTCTATTTCTTTTTGCCATTTGGTTTTGATCCAAATTGGCATGAAGCTGGTGGAATGAACATCTCTGTCAGCAGTGTTTAGCCAGGAAGGTTGGAACTGGCTGAGCATCAGCAAGGTCCTGGAAGCTTCTGTTCACCCAGTTGTTGTACCACCAGCTTTTCCAGAGCAGCAGGCTCAGTACCCCCAAGTTCTGGGGTCAGCTCTCTGCAGCCACCAAACCAGGTGCAGGAACCCAGGAGGGACTCAGTAAAAGTTCATCAGTTAAAACACACCAAACCAGTCTTTTCGTTGTTACTTTTTTGGATTAAACTGTTTTACCAGAAAAAGTATGAGCAGGTTTACCTTATCTCACACTGTACCTGACAGTTCCATGCCTCCTCCCTCTGCCTTGATGCCATTCCCTCAGGTTCTCTGCCTTTCTCCCTTAAAATCCTCTTGCCTGGGAATTTTCAAGTATCAGAAATCTGACCTGTCTTGTGTTTGTGCCCCCCTCCAGTCAATAATCACATTAGCACATCTGTGTGACAGAAATAATAGCTTTTGTCTCCCAAAGATGCAGAGTCTTGTTGCCAGGCAACTCCATCCTGAGGCACCAACCCAGCGAGGAGCGGGTGTGTGGGAGGACCAAGCCCGGCTGCAGGAGCTGCTGCTGGTGCTGTGGGTAGCTATAATTGGGGGAAACTTGGAATATACTGTTTTCACCAGAGAGCCGGGATAACACAGCCCTGACAGGCTCAGAAACTTTCAATTAGGTGGCTACAGACTGCGGCTGGCTCGCCTCCTTTGTTCTAATGTTACAGAAAAGCTTTGGGAGTGCTGCAGGTTGGGCTGGCTTCTATCAGAGGAGCTCAGTCCACTGCAGTGGAAAGGTAAATAAGGTCACCCTTTCCAAATCCATGCCAGAGCACAGACTAAACACGCTTTGGGGGTTGATCCTCCTCAGGGACCAGGCTCTTTCCATGCTCCACCGTCAGGGATTGCAGGGGCTCAGCTGCTCCGGCATTATTTGTGTGCCGTTCCAGTCACAGCCTGGCAGCCTCAGCATCATGTGGTTAGAAACGAGCATTTCACTTGATAACCAAGCCTTGATTTATGAAATATTACCCTGTTCACGCCAGAGAGAAAGAGGAGTCCCTAAAATAATATGGTTGGCTGTTGACATAGATGGGATGGGAATTCTTGACAGAGTTTAATTTTGTTCATCTCTGGTTTACACTGGCTGCTCCTTTGTCAGAGCTTGATGCAGACAAACACTAAGGCACATATAGCTGCTGCCAGCACGCAGCCTCCTGCCAGGGTAGGACTGTGCTGCCCAAATGTATTTTGGATTCAGTGCATGAAATACAGCCCCTGCCTGCTGAGAGCTTCCCTTACTTGTACAGTGTTACAGGACAAAGGTTTTGCCCATAAAACAGATGCACATACAGCATTCCTGAACACTGTTTCCTGAAGGAAACCTGGTATTTTTTACAGCTGGAATATGGCCCAGAACAGCAGCTTAATCCCCACCACTGCTTCTGATTATACTGATATTGGTAAGTCCAGTTTAAGCCCTGAGATGCTCACAATTATCTCTGTGTTCTGCATATGGGGTGCATATGGTATCTTGAAATGCATCTCTTTGGTCTCAGTTTCACTGGGGAGGAAGTGGAACATTTCCAGTGACCAAAATGACCTGGAATCAATAGCAATCGAGCTCTGAAACGTCATCATTGGATTCTCAGTGCATGACAACAGCCAGGCACAACAATCCCTGTGTGCACAGACATTCATCAAATCAGGGCTGCAGGAAAAAACTTAAGAGATTCCTTGAATAAATTATTTAGTGTTTGTTATTCACCCTCCTACATTTACACACAAGTCACTATATCCAACTGGGTAAAGAACCATCTTCATAACCTGTCTGGTACTATAAGGCATCTTTGATACTTCCCACAGAGACATTTGTAGAGTATTTAGGATGGCAAAAGTACACAACCCCACGTCAGGACGCTTTTGCTTCCACATGAATATTTGTTTAGCTGGTGCTCAGTGGTTGAATTGCTGAATATACCACATTTTTTACAAGCTGTCTCATCCTTTACAGTAGCATTTAAGTTTATTTCTTGTTCTAGGCCCTGCATGTCAACAGAGGGGTAACTCTGCTGGGTTCAGCCAGAGCTGGAAAACCAAGCCCTGGATATTAGGCAAGCGTGAAAAGTGCTGTGTTAGATTCACATCTTGGAAAGCACAGTTGTGGCTGGCCATAAATTGGACTTTTTTTTTCCTTTTGGCTTTCCTGGGAACTTTGGTTTATGATCTGAAATACAGGCAAGAAAGGAGGTAATATTCCTTTAAAGACACCATATTTTAAAGGATAAAGAAAATTTATTTCCCGTTTTATAAGGAGAAAAAAAGCAGGGATTGTGTCCAAGTCTCAAAGGAGGTGACACACAGATTTTACCTTAAAAAGACAGGTGGAACAGGTTATCTAGGCTTTGTTGCCTGCTGGGAAAACACAAATAAAGACATGAAAAAGCCATGAAGATATGAAAACTGGGGAGCATATCAGGAAGCACAGGGAGAGAGCACTTTTTGGGCACAAAAGTTGAGAGGCCCTGAGACATATCAACTTCTCAGTGCTTCAAAAGAAGTAGATGGGAAGGAAACCACAGGTATGGGTCAGGGAAACCACTCTGTAGACAGTCTTTGAAATACTACAAAATCTTTTAAAACTGTTTAAGGGTACAACTCTGTCCATGTCAACCACTTTCATCAGCCTGGGAAAAAAAAAATTACAGGCACCCAGAGAGCAAAGATGTGCAGTGAGTTGAAATCACATGCCTCTAGGTCTTGTTATAATAGTGCTGTAGTTATTTGTTAGCATGAAATGCCTCTCCACTGCAATGGGGGGGCTTTACTGCAGTACCTAATTTAATCTTTCAATGAATGCACTCCCCTGAATACAGTGTATTTTGTTTGACAGTTCTTAAACACTTGGATGAGTCTAAACATTGAGGAACTGGAGTACACACATTATTTTTCTGCAGATTCATTTAGCAATCCAAGCTAACAGCCAGATTATTAATAATGAGCTAAATAACACACTTTTCAAAGGCTTGATGGGCATTTGAAATCTGGAAAACAAAATACAACATTTACTACTCAGCTTCCCTCTGGAAAAGCATTGAAAAGTACCCAGATATCCCTTCAGGAAAGGCTGATTTTTCTCAGGGTTTCACTTACACTGAGGAAACTAATTGCAAGGGGGAAATATGAAAGTGATGTTAGTAACTTTCCTAACATATGTTTTGCAAGGCACAGAGCTATTGTTACACTGCAATTTTTGGCCAATAAAATGGCAGAAGCTTCCCAACCTCTTGGCTGAATTCCCTCAAAACCAGCAGCAGTTCTGCAGTATTTTGCAGATGCAAGAACTGATGACCAACCCATCCAGATGTGCCTAAATTACCTTTACAGATTAACTTTACAGCCTAGATACTACTGACAGCTGGGCTGTAGAAGCAAATCCCCGGAGAAGTAAATTTTTGGCTCAACTTTTCATGTTGGCAGAAGCTGTTTTTGGTCTATCCTTTCTATTCCAGTAGCTCTTTGGAGCTCTGTGGAGAATCAAAGCCTTTAGCACTACACCACAATCCAGAAAAAGATGTTTCCTGTCCCTGACCACTTCTGTGATTGCATTGGTTAAAATAGATTGAAAATAGTGGACAAGACACTGAATTCACAAGCCTTTCTGCAAGACCAAAGAACACTTCAAGATAAAGGCAGGAGCAATTGTTCTGAGTAATTAATTTGTGTTTGAGGCTTGCAGGGACTGAGCAGGAAGGGTCATTCCCACGTGTGCAGCATTGGGGTCTCAGGGGTTCAGACTGACAGGTAGCACCCCTCAAATATTGAAAGGGGACAACAGAATTTGGAGAGAGGAAAAAAATAATATCTTATGCAATGAACTGAGAATCCAGCTGAGAATCTACAGTTATTAATATGCAGAGAGCTGCCAAGCCAAAGGTGAGCCAATGAACACAGCTCAGCAGATCTGCTGCTGGTCCGAAAAGTCAGGTACAGCTGCTCTGCCAGGCAGAGCACCCAGACATGCTCTGACTTAGCCCATTCTGCACAGCCATGCCAGAGCATCTGGGTTCCTTGGACATCTTCCTTTCCACCTGGAAATTCCCTCTGGCCAGAATTAGAAGACTTTTTACATTTGTGCAATAGCTTGGACACAGAAGAGGCACACCAGAGATTCCTGGCTAGGCCCATGGCATGTGCTGTGGGAAAAGGGCAGCAAGCCTGAAACCTCCTGGAGTTGTGTTTATGGCACGTGGAGACATCAGCTCTCCACCTGCCTGTTGTAGGTGAGAGCTTTCCATGGGATCCATGAACAGGAGCAGCCCCACACACAAGGATATGAATCAAGGGAATGCCTTTCTGTTCCTGCTAATACCTTTACATTCTCTTAATTTAAGGCCCAGTTAATCTTCTAATTCCAGAATTGGGAAATTCCCCCTTTTCCCCATGGATTCCAGTACACACAGAGATGCCTTTACCTCTGTCTCTCCCATGCTGCTATCTTTTACATCCACTCTCATGCCAACGTGGTTCACAGGCACAATCTTCTCCAAACAGTATCCTTTGCAAAGCAGCAAATCTTTTCCTCCCCCTCTCCCTGCCTTTTATTCTGTAGCTTTGTCAGGAATGTTTGTACCTGTCCTCTCACACTGAGCCACTCTCTATTTTTGATGAAGATTTCTCCTTTTCAGTACAGGACACAAAAAGCAGCGGGTTTCATTCAGCAGTGACTGAGAGAAAAATATTCCTGTCTAAACCAAAGCTACCAGCAAAGCAGAGAGACGAGGAGAGCGAGGGAAAGAGAGAGTGCGCCTGCAGGGAAAGTAGCTTAAGGAGAAGTGTAGGAGGAATACTGATTCTAGACTTGCAGCAGGTCTATTTTTCATAAAGATAACAATAATATGGTGTAATTAGGGCGCAAAATCACACTAATTGCTGAGTGCTTGTCTGCAGGGTTCACTAGGAGGGAAAGAAACAAAGGGGCCTGAATGGATCCTCCTGGGGTTGGCACTGAGATGAGTTTTCCCAAACTCATCCAAAGGATCTCACCGTAGAAAGTTAGAAGTCTATGTTGGAATTTCAATCTTTTATTTCCCCCCCATTTTAAATTCCCCATGGCCAGATGTGGCAGGGCTGGTGAGGGTGTACTGACCAGAACAACACCACAAAGACAGACCCATCTGGGTCCTGAAAAACAAGAATACACAATCCATGCTGCTTCCAAAGCAAGACCGAACACTGAAATCTGGCATCTCTGCACCACGCCCTCATGATAATAGAATTTCTTGTCTTCTGCACTCAGTCCTGGGGAGACCCTTTGCCTTTCCACTGCTATGGGCTATGCTCCTTGCATTCTCCCAAAAACACATGAGCAATGCCATAAATATCTTCTGCAGCCAGCATGACACAAGAGCCAGTTCCTGTGTTTAAAGGGAGAAGGATCCAGTTCATACAACTTTCTTGTGCTGAGATGGGATCTCCTCCTGATTCAGAGTGGTTGGTACTGGGCTGAGTAACTTTCCAGAGGGCCATAAAGCACAGACCTGCTGTGATCTCACTCAGCTACTGAGCAACCAATTGTCACCAAATTTGATTTATTCCTCATTCTTTCTTATCCTCTGTTGAAAATTACTTTTGCTTTAATTTTCTACAGAGATTTCTTAAACAAGCACATCAGTCTCCCTGAAAGAAAAGTTTACAGTGTCAGTTTCTAGCAAGTGTATACCTAAATTTCTGCTCAGAAGATTTTCAGAGTTCTCTAACATAAACTGCATCAAAAATACCCATATTCAAAGAACCTGTCTAGCTGAAGACCCTACTGGGTAATCTCCTCCCTAGGGTTGTGGCTGTAAGCTTCATTCAACTTTAGGTGGTGATTTTCCAGAGATTTTAATCATTTTAAGGGTTTGTGCTACAAAATCACTGCAAAGTGCTTATGAGTCACAGCTGAAAAGGGAATTTGAGTTAGAGTCAGAGCAGTGGAAGCTGGAAAATCTGAAGGCAAGGAATGCAGGCAAAACGCAGGAGCACAAACTCCTAGACTAGGTGTGACATGTTGGAAGGAAAGAGTGTGCCCTGGCCATCAGTCCTGGAGCAAAGAGCCTTTGTTTTAAACAGGAGAGGTTTCACTGTGAGGTCTCCCCCTCCAGGCTCTCCTCACTGTCCAGCCACGCCAGTATCTGAAGGATTTATTCCCCAGATAAAAGCTTTCCCCCAGCCTTGGACTGAAGGGTGCTGGTGATGGTAGAGATGTGCGTTATCACTCACAGATGTGTTCCTCCTCCTCCGGGGGCCAGGATCTCTGTATTGCTTAGATGTAGCTACCAACTCCCTGGGATGCTCTGACATTCCCACACGTTGCCCTGCAGTACGCAGAAAGGCCAGTAATAAATCAGGTTTTAGTATCCAAACACCTAATTACTTGTCACTTGTCCTGAAGTCACCTTACTGTAGACAATGCAAGTTTCGAGGCTCAGAGATAAAAGAAGAGGTGAAATCAGAAGATGAACTTAAAGGATTTTCGTCGCTGTGTGTCATCCATCGGACCTGCCAAGATGTTGCCTTGCAGCTGGGATCCGGGCCACAAGAAAAATCGTCACCTTGAATACAGCTCTCGCTGGGGAGGAGGATGCTTTGTGCCTACCCTATTGTTATGCACCCAGACTCTCTGTGGTGATTTTATCACCCTCAAGATTTCTCCCCAAGCGTTTCTTGTGAGTCACCCTTTAATCAAGGGTCTCTTTTTAACACTCCCCACACAGCAGGGATGACTGCATCTGCCTCTTGATAACAGTGATGCTCTTTCAACATGACTGGGCAGAATTATATGCTAGCCAGAACAGCCTAATGAATGTTTCAGTATTTAATTTTATGCAGACCTTAACCCACTGCAAATTAAATGTACTTTTCCAGCTGGGGGAGCAATATTTAAACCTCAGTGCACTGTTTTTTAATATCGAACTGTAATTTATGTAAAATAGCAATGATTCCTTGAGCAAGTTCAGAAAGAAGAATAAGGTATGCTATTCATTACTAGTTTTGATTGTGAACAGATAGAACAATTTGGGGCTAGGTGTGTTTGGGACAGAAAATTCTCTAACCACGCCTATGAGAGCTACTGTGATGGAAGTTCACATTTTTGATAAATTAAAAAAGCTAAAAGGTGTTTAAAACTTAAAATGTTGGTTACTAGAAGATAGTACAAAAATAAGCAAATAAATACTATGTAATGATACAGAGAAACAAGTGAAATGTAATGGAATACTTGTTCTCGATGATGTTCCATCTTGGTTTGCTTTCATGCTTCCAGGAATGCACACCAAAGCACCAGACAAAAAAAAAAAAAAAGACAGCAAAAAGAGGTATGAAAGTTTTCTGATTTAAACAAATTGTTTGGTAATGACATCTTTCTTGCCAGCCAGTTGCTGCTGAAATTAAATTGGTGTCTATGTTTTGAGGTAGCTTCAGACTTGATCATACTCCCTGGTCTTGAAACTGTAAATCAATACTGATACAAAAGATCTCTAGGTCTTCACATCTTTGCAACAGCTGCATTATTACTGGCTGCGGAATTTGAAAGTTTCAGAAGGTTCTTCTCAGCCTAAAATCTGTCTTGTGTATGGATTCTGTGCTGCAAAAAGCTCTGCCCAGGCAGATTTGTAGAAAGCAACCTTTCGCCGTCACTTTACAGATGATGAATGAAAGGAGGGAGAGATTAAGTGCCTTCCACTTAATCTTTTGCAGATTAAGCAAAAGCAAAACCTTTTGCAGAGCCAGCACTGAACTCCTGTTGTTCGATTCCCTGTGCAGCACCTGGGGCCTGAGCTCATCCTGCTCCTGTCTTGACTTTAATGAAATAACTCTAAATGGGACCACGACAGAACTGCAAATTCTCCTGCTCTGAAGGTCACCTGCAGGTGAATGCAATGGCCTTGCTTTGGTGTCCCCTCCTTGTTGTCCATTTCAGCAAGTGTCTAAGTATTAATCAATTTATAATTTCTGAAGTGTAATCAAGGACTGAAGTTGCAATCAAATGGCAACCCAATAGAACACAGGGATGTTTGTCTGCCTGACTGCCTGGCTGTCCCTCGGAGCCACATTAACAATTATCTCTGCCGAGTGACCCCTTGATCCTGCACAGTTTAGCTGAAAGAGATGCATTCAAGTAGCAATTTCACCTTTTGCCTTCATTGTGTGGTATTATTCTAACTGTTTATTAAATTCCCAGCCTCTCCAGAGTTTGCACAATGGGAGAATCGTTAGTTAAACCTGCAATTACTGTAATGAGAAGATATAATGAAGTTATCATTAAGGAGGATTAAATATTTTCTTATTTTCCCCTCCCCCTTTATTTATAATCATCTTTTTTTCTCCTTCTCCTCAAACTGAAAAGAACTGGCATTTCTAGTAGAACCCACCAAGAAGAATTTGTGGAAAAATCAGTAGCAGAAACAACCACAAGGAAGGAATGTCATGTCAGTTCATTAGGAGGTTTTCTGAAGCAACCCAATTCCTCACAGTTTTGTAAAGGCAGATCTCAAATTCTGTATCTTACTGCCATGATATCAGATGATGACATTCCCAGTGAAAGGCAGGAGACATAGCTGTAAAATGCATTGTTCTGGTATATTTATTGTACCTTTATTTCATTAAAAATCCTTTTTTCCTCACTTCTCTCTGAAGTACCTCTATAGGCAGAAAACACGCTGTCAAAGTTGGAAGTGAATCACTGGAAAATCAACCTTCATTTGAGATGAACAATTTAGAAACAGCGAGAAAACGTTGGACATTTTATAAAATGTGGGGAACACATTTTAACACTGGATAAGGACTCTTATACTTGTGTAAGTTGTTGCAAAGGCTATATAAACATAGCAAAAGGAACTAAAATAAACCCATTGTTCCCAAACATTGGTAGACTGTTGAAGAGCACATTTTACAGCAGATGCTGAGCACTCTTCCCAGACACTGACATCAGTTAAAGAGATTTAGCAACCTCTGCACTTAGATCTTCACAAACTTCATCTACCTCTACAGCTAAAAAAATCCATTACATGCCCAGGTACCTGAATAACTGTTGAGCTAAACCCAAATGTCCTGCCAAAGGCACTCTGCTGAAACTCTGAGCAAGATATGAGATTGTCTGGGATCTAGATTGCTCCATGGTAGCCAGACTAGTGCTGTGGAAAATATGTACAGGGTAGCAAAGATGTCATCCAAAGCATCTCATCTTGGTTTCTAAATGTTGGTTGTGAAGATATTCTCCCCAGGGTCATGGATTTGAACTTCTCCTCCCTCTCTATTCTACAGAGTGGAAATAGAGACCAAGCATTCCAATGCACGAAAGGGCAACACGAGGACACAGCGCCATCGGAGGGGTTTGATGATAAATAGCAGTAATACTGCAGCTGTATGAAACTGTCATAAGCAATATTCCCATTGGACAAGCCATTAAAATACTGACTTTACACTGAGCAATATCCTGGGAGAAGGCACCTGAATTATTCCTTGGGGTACCTTGCTGTTACAGAGGTGTGATGGATGTCCAGGCATTAGTGGTGCCTTCTCAAGCCATCAGAAGTGTTGACACAGATGGAGCAGTTTGATTAAGTGTTCCTGTTCAGCTTTCTATATAAAACACTGTATTGGATAGAGAAGCAGATCTCTCATCTTTGCTTTTCTTAATTTGTATTCTCATAATGTAATAAAAAATAGAATAAAACCACTGGAAAGAGATGACTGATCTCAGCACCCTCATGCTTGCTGGAGGCAGGACCTTCTTTTGCTGGCTGTGGATCCATCCAGTCCTAGGGGTCTTTAAGTAACTATTGAGGTCCTCTTGATGTTTTAATTGCTTCCCCTGCAACAGATCCTGTGTCTGTGCACCCCCCAGCACAACGGGGGCTCATTCACATGTAGGTGTCCTAAATGAATAGATTCTTCTTTGAGGCTCCGACTGAACTGGTGAGGATGTTCCCTCTTTTCTTTCTTTCCTCTACCCTTTCTGTGAGATATCCCAGGAGAAAAGTCTGCTAATTAGGAGTGGCTGATGTTGATTCTTCATTTGCTTCAGAAATTACTGAGGGCCTATTGAAGAGGTTCTGAGTGACAGCTGATTTGCATGGTTTAGGGAACTGAAGCACAGAACATCACACAGGTCAGAGCATTGCCAGTATCTGTTGTCTCTGACAGGATTGTTGTGCCAGGTTTGTGGAGGGCATTTGCTGCTAATAATGTTTTAACATTCAACAAGAGAAAGTAAAATCTCCCAACACAGAACAAATTAATAGTCAGGACAACAGCTGTAATGAGGCTGTAAAATGAAACTCAACACCCCCAAACAGGGCTGGATTTTCTGGCTTCCCATTTTCATTATACTTTGTTTTGATATCACCTGAATTAGGGAAAATGATGGGAAATTGGAGGTACAGGAATTCTGCAAGCGGATGTTCTGTGTTTTCTTCACCTGGGGAAGAACAAAGGTGATATAAATGCTGGAAAGCACTATAGAATAATCACACCCTTCTAAAATAGAAATAATAACATATTTTACCTGCACATAAGTAGAAAGACTAAAGACTTATTTGGTAAAATAAATTAGTCATTGGCTCTGTTCCCTTGATCATAAATTACATGGTAAAGAAAAATCTCAATTCCAGTGAGTGTCTGAAAGTGCACTGAACATATTTCAGTAAAAGTGCCAAAGAATTTGTTCTTTCACTACCCAACAGACTGGAATGAAATTCAGCACCTGAGTGCAACTGACACAAGGACTGCTTCATTTAATAAATCAGGAAAGCCAAGCCTGACTCCAGATCCCAATCCAACCCATATGGACATCGTGAGCAGTAGAGACTGACTGAAATGCAGTGCATTTGTAGTGGACCAAGGAGAGGATTTTAATGACTTGTGGATGTGTTTGAGCTCATTGATCAAGAAATGTGAGGTGGGGTATGAAGGAGGATGGAAAGTTAAAATCAAATAGAAGACTGAGGTCTCTCTCAGCTGTTTTGAGGGCTTGTGAAGCTCAGTGCTGTGCTGTGTGACAGCTGCTGACCTATTGTGGTCCCTCCAGTGCTGCTGTTTCTCTTTTCTAACCCCACCACGCAGCCACACCTCATGTTTGGGAGATTCAAGCACTCACACATTTCAAACTGCAGTGACATTACTCTGCAAAGCTGTTCAGTCTCCTGCATTCGTGTCTGCATTACCTGGCACAAGCCCCACCGCATACAGGGTTGTCACATGTGAGAGCAGGTGTCACTTCTTCTCTTTGAGTTCTGCCTTTACAATGGTTATCACAAAACCAAAGCACTAATGAAAAGAGTGAAAACTTCTCCACCTTCTGTATTTCCAATGAAATGGTTTGTGTGTCCCTAGAGGGGGGAAAAGATATTTGGATCATTCTCTCAATTATTTTTCCAGTCTATTAAACTGTCTAAACTCCAGGTTCTCAAAAATATACAAATATATAAATAAAATAAATCCTAGAGAGAATAAATGAAAATGGAGGCCTCTGTTCATCTCACCCAGCATCGTGCTTGATCATCCCCAGGAGACATCTTCAGAAGCATGGCTTTATGACCACGAGAGAAAATAATGATGTGCTGAGAATACTTGCAACTGCACAACCCTGTTGCACAGAAAATGGATCCCTTAAGTGATTCACCATTACCATTTGGAAAATAAATAGTGGTGGGAGAAAGGGAAGGGATGTCTGTTTAATTTGATGCCTTTACACAGCAAGAAGCTGCCACTGAGGGTGGAGAAGGGAAGGGATAAAGGCAGGAGTGACAGAGAGGAAAAACTTCATGTCCTCACAAACCCAAGTAATTGAAAGGAAGTGTTCTCCCAAGATATAATGATGCAAACATATATCACATGGAAATTTAGCTACCCCAGCCTAAATTCTCTTTAGCTTCCTGCCAGTGCTCTGAAAAAAATGTGCTTATGTGTGTCTGAGACTCTGAGAGGAGACAGGATGGCACCCTGCCATGCACAGCCCATCTAAAATACTGCAGATCCTATACCTTAGTTACACACCTGTCCTCTAAAGCACACAAGTACTTGTTCATTATTAGTGAGATCTGATTTCTCAGCTCTGGTTCTCAGTGACTTTTTAAGGAAAAGAAGGTCAGGGGACCAGGTACAGCTCATCACGCTGGGCTAAATACCAAGATTATATTTGCTGCATTTATTGCATCATTCAAATAGCCAGCTCATGCACTTACACATCTTATAAGGCCCCAAAGTCAGTGAATGTCCTCCACCCCATGTAGATCTGTTACCTTTTTGAAATTCCCATTTGTTTCTACTGTCACTCTGTAGCACGGCTGAGGTAATATTCCAGCTGATCCCTTCCACCTCTCCTTTCTAGAGTGTGCCTGGCTGGGAAGCTGACTCGTTAAGTGAGGAGCAACAAAGAGCAATTTGGTGTTTTGAGCTTGTCCCTGCATTCTTGACAAACACCTGTGCCAGTCACACCCTGCACCTTCTCCCACAGATGCCTGGCAGGGCAGCTCCCTCATCTGCACAGTTTGACATCTCCATCACATGCTGAAATGAGGTGACTGGAAAACCTCATCTTCAGCTACTCTTTCCCATGGGTTGGAAAATCAGATTATATTTTCATAGCTTTGAAATAAAATAACAGGGGCAGTTTGCAAAGCAAATAATGCTGAAATAATCAGGCATTTTTAGTCAATCATTTCACTGAGAAGGGCTATGGTTTAGCTTAAAAATGTTGAAGAGGGACAAGGCATGAGCAAATGCATAGAAACAGTTCATTTGCTATGGTTTTCTGTTCTCCTCACCATGTTGTTGCTGTTTATACTTCACACAAATCAATTTAAGAGTATCTGGGGAAATCAGAAAGGCTCACGTACCCATCTGTCTTCTGTAGGATTCATTGGATGGGTTGGACTTTGGATAAAGCTCTGCCCTTTGGGGAGGGATGGGGAAGCTTCTTCCACTCTGATAGACAAGAGGAGCTCAGAGTTTTCCCCTGCAGAAAACCTGCTGCTCAGCTCTGTCCCCAAACCAGGTAAATGAGGTAAACAGGCTAATTTTAACCTATGCCTGATAATGGCCAGTGGTGAATGCTTAGGGAAAAGGGAACAATGAAGATCACTCTCTTGGCAAACTCTCCCAGCTCCTCACAATCTGTGATTTAGGACCTCCTAGAGCTTGGGAGTGTGTTCCTAGAGGTACCAATAAAGTGACTGAAATAAGGTTTTCTTCTTCTCTTATTAATGAAAGCGATGTAGTTTAGAAAACTGAAACCCATGTAAGTTTAATCAGCTGTACTGAGAAACTGAATATTGTAAGAAACCGACACTTTGGGGTGCCTTGCCATACCACTGTTCAGCAAATACATCTTCAGCTCTTCCTTTTTCTACAGCATTAATATTGAAAACGCAGCTGGGAGGAGGTTCCTTGTTAGGATATAATAAGTAAATCCTCAGTCTTAGGTCATGAGGGTTGAAGTGGCTGTTTTGTTGTCTAGGGAGATGATCCAAACTCATAGACGAGAAATATTGTAAAGAAATTTTTGGAAAGGTGTCAGTCATCCTGCTAATCTGTCTCTGCAGAGTCACACAGTCTCCTTACAGCCAGAACCCCTTGGCACCTCCAGAGAGAAGTGAAAATCACTTGCAAAAACTTCTCTAACAAACCCAGGCATTATCTCAGGACAGAAAAAGCAGCACCCAGTCCTTTACATGTTATAGGCTTAAAATCCTATGCCTTCCTCTTTGTCTGAACCATGAGTGAGCACTTCAGATGACACTGCTCTTTTGGGACAGCTTCCTCCAGAATCCAAGAGCTGCTTCAAGCTGGATACGCAGTTTGGAAGGCAGAAGATGTGAAAAGAGCTTCATTCTGGAACACTGTCATGAGAAGTCAGGCAGAGATGTTCCCATGGGCTGTTCCAGCAGACCTGCAGCAGAGTATCACTGTGCAGGGAACATGTGAGACAGCAGACTGAGAGCAGTGAGGGTGTTAAACCTTGGAACAGTGGCCCAGAGAGCCTGGGCTATTTCTGCCCATGGAAATACTCCAGAGTTGGCTATAAAGGGCCCTGAGCTGTCCTTTTCCCTGGCTGGAAAAAGTCTATTAACTCTGAAAGTAGATCTAACCTTGGACTTGGCCCTGCTTTGAGTGAGGGCTTGATGAGATGACCTGTGGGTGTCCTTTTCAACATAAACTATTCTATCCTGTGAATCCAGGCAAGGTCATCAGCAAAGCCACTTTCTACTTCCATGCTTCTATTTTCCTCCCTGGCTTAGCCTGGCTGTTCCATTTTGCTTGGTACAGGAGGTCTGTCACTGTACAGCTCTCTCTTGTCCACCATGGGGAAGACCTTGACCAGCCCAAGGTGTTATAACTGCAATTGTATCCTTATGAAAAACAAAGAAATTCCTCAGTTTGTGCACAGCTGATGTTATAAATCTGAACTGATCTAAACAAAGCAACAAAAGCCAGTATCACAAGTGTATGCTCAGCTTTTTTCCTTTCTTAAGTTGCAGAAAAATATCCCCTAATCTGCTCACGCAGACGGATGAAAAATGCATCAGCTCTGAGAAGAGCATGCTGGTACCTGCAGGAGCACATTAGGTATGAAAAGCCTGCACAGCATGAAGAGAAAACTCAGTTTGAGAGACTGCAGCATGGGTAGCTCTGTTGAGGTTTCTCGTAACAGGTTTGGCACATTTTGCAAAATAGATCATGGCTCCAGCACTCCCCGAAAAGTGCATCTGTCACAGTCCTCCCGTGCCAGTCAGGTTTTTCACTGGGTGTTGGTTGCATCTGCATGTTTTCCTGCAGCAAGAAAAACCTGTGTGTTTTAAGTAGCTTTTCACGTTCTTGGCATTTCAAAGAACAACTGGAACAAAATAATGATGAAGATAATAACAACAAAAAAAAGGAGATCCAGATCTAGGTTGGCAAACATAATCACAAGGTATATTAAGAAGTTAAACATAGTTCAGTGCTTTGAAAGTCAAGCACCACGGGAAGCCGAGGATGTGTTGTCCCCTTGGCTTGATGTCACTTTTTTAGAAGGAAGGCTGTAATTGAGTAATCAGCTTGCTGGTTGTCATGGAAATGGCTGCTGGCTGCTGCAGGGAACCAGCCTCCAGGCTTTGTGTTTGTGGTGCTGAGGGCAGCACCCACCCAGGGCAGCGCCCACCGCTGCCCTCAGCACGCCTGCATCCAGCAGCAAAGGGGAATAAATATGACTTGAGCACACCATGGCCTGCAGGAGGATTCAATTCACAAACCCAATCCCACCTTTTGCTGTCACTGATGCCTCGGGTTGCACTGTTGATCTTTTAGCAGATGGCAGCGCCACTGCGGTCAGGATCTCACATTAGTGGGGGGTTTGTGGGGCTAATTCCACATTTAAATACAGTGTGGAAAGGGAAAAGCATGTACAGGATCCGTACTGGGAAAGCTGTTTGTCAGTGGCCTTTATGTGGTGATTACAGCCAACTCCTGCTGATCAGCATTTAAACTTTTAACCGAGGGGCGGATCCGAGATCGGCGGGACGCGTGAGTGTGCGTGAAAGGAGGAAAACAGGTTAAGCTGAGGTTTCTAAAATGCACAAAGGAAACGACTTCTATTATCCACTGTCGGAACTTCGCCTGCTGTTTCTCCCGAGGAATCCTCTCATTGGGAGCTAGAGAAGGTTTTTGAAGAATGAAATAATATGTTTTACTGAAAGAAAGGCACAAGAGACTAAACCACACAGTAAATAAGAGCTCTGCACAATTGAGAACAACTCAAAATATTCCATTTTGCTGGCTGCCCTCATTCCTAGCAGCTACATTGGCATTCTCTCGCCACACCAAGTCAGAACCATCACAAGTGCAGTCCCAGACCTGGGCACAGGGTGGAAACCTCTGAACTTCCCCTATACTGAACAGGAGAAAACGTGTAATACACCTTGCTGGCTGCAGTCACAAATGAGAAGCTGCACGAGGCACCCAGAAATGGAGCACAGCATCAGTGGGCATCACCACTTCAGCATCTTGTGCTTCCTGTCCACTCCCTGGCATGAGTGCTGAGCCACTGGGAGCACAGTGATGTGAATTCCCAGGGAGGCACTTCCTCCCATCACTTCCAGAGCCACATCACCAGGACAATATCCCAGCTTCATTTCTCCATGCAAGGATCTGTTGAGGTTTTTGGCCTTAGGTCCCCAGTTGCTAACTGAACATCTTGATAAAAAACAGATCATTTATCTTCATAGGAAAACAGGTAATGCATTCAGACTTATGCTTCTTTAGGCAGTGGTATATTATGGCTATGACACTGAGAGAGAACCAAGGCAAAACCCAAAGTCCTTTAAACACAGATGAGCCCAATTGTGATTTTAATTACAAAGCTATCACACCACAAAAGCTGAAGTTTGTATTAAAAAGAACAAAGCGCATATTACCTGATCAAGTAAACAAGCAAGTAGACATCAGCCTGTTCTTCCTCAAATTCAGGATCCTTTCAATATTCTTTCCAGTCATGTCACATCTTAGATTTTCAGAAAAAAGGTCTAAAGTAAGTGACCAATGAAAGACATTTGTCCCTTCAACAAACCAAAAGAACTCTCCCTAATATGTCTGATAGCATAAAAAAATTAATATTGTTCATTTGTTTGCTGCCTTCCGCATATTTGAAGCATGTTAACATAATTCTGGAAATTACTTCTCATTACTTGGCTGCTTCTAGAAGAACCAGAGGAGACTGCATGGTGCACTGTTGCTCTGCAGAATGCATGTAAATAGCATTTTTGTTCCTCCTCTTCTTTAAAGGGTAAAACTGTGTGTGGTTAAAAGCTCTCTGATCCCAGAGACATCTGCCAGCACACACCATAAGGGAGTGAACATTAAGGCTTTAATTTAAGTACATCATAACTCTTGAAAGTGTCCTTTAAAAATCAGTCTCTGCATACTGGAAAAATTGTTCCCCCATTTGTAATAATCACATTTCCCTTTGCTTCTCTAAGTTTAGCACACGTTGTTTTGCACTCTCTAGCAGAATATGCCATGCTCAAATCTATCTACCAAGCTGAAACAGTGAGAGCAATTTTAATTAATCACTGTAAGGTTCTATTTTGTATGAAGGCAGCTCAGCCTCTTTGACCCATTAATTAAATAGTGGAATTTACAGTTCCTTGAAAATGTTGAAGAAGCAAAAGATTAGTCAGATCTGAGCTGAATTTGAAATGGAAATTGAGACACTCTGGACTGTGGATAGGGAAGAGCAAAGTGACATGTTAAGAAATACTTTTGATTCAACAGACATCCACTAAGCCAAAGCCAACTGGAAAGTGAATTCTTCCTGACAAAAATCATACAGTAGCAAGAGGCAATAGGTTAGATCTTTAGGGGTGAATCGGCCAAGATCCTTTAATCCCAACAGAAACTCCAGCCTCCACAGCAAGAGTTTGGTTTCCACACTTCTGTGAGTGAAACAATCTCTTTGTTAAGAAATTAAATCCAGACATGTCTGGGCAATGCCCTGGAGAAGAGAAGGCAAGTAATTAAGAAGAAAAAGCAAAGGTTGTGGGTCCCTGTGGCCCCAGCTGAGCTCCAACACACAGAGTGTCTGCAGGGGAGTCTGCACTTCTCATGCTGCAAATGAACCTGCACAGGTGGGCTGACGCACCAGGCTCTTTTTCTAATTCAAAGTATCTCTCCATGCAGATGTAGGAAAAGTAAATACTTTATTGAAAAAGTACCTGCTTATAATGTTAAATTCATTGATAAGGAGGCTCAGATTCCTTTACATCCTTTCTGTTGGTTACTAGCATAAGAATCACTTTAGTAAAGCCAGTAGTTATTTCTCCTGGGAAATTCTTGTGGGGTGCAGTAGAGAAATGTAGATATTCCTCTTGTTCTTGTTCTGTCTTGTAATACTGAATTAATTAACATGGACCTGCTGTGGATCCCCCTCAGACAAACAACTGGAACTCTCTGACTTGAGAAAGCACATTAACAGCAGACATGCATCTCTCAAATCACCAGAGCTTCTTTGCATTTCCAAAGCATTAAACATCTCTGTAACAAGTGCATCATGCACATGCAGTAAGATGCTGCCTCTCTCAAAGCCTCGAGGCACTGACACCACTTTAATCCAGGAAAACATTTGAGGTCTTAGCTAAGTTCAAGTGTTGGGGTTCAGCTGGATTTGGGTGCTTGTGCCTGGCTGCAGGGTGGGCTGGAAAGGAGCATCAAGCAGATGTGGAACATCAGGAAGAGATGTACACAGAGAGACTGCAAAGCACACAATCCTGAGGGTGTGATTTTGACTTTCAGTTGATTTCCTGAATCTTCAGGGCTTATATCAGTAAAAATATTCTTCATGAGGAAGTACAGTGGTAAGTTAAGGACATTTTTTAATTTACCAAGATTTTGCACTTCTCTTTTTCCCCAAAAGAAGCCAGGCAAGATCTGTACTCAAACTGTAGTTGAGAAAGTTCATATCAGCAAAAGTAATTTCTTCACAAAATTTAAATCGTTGCCAGCAATTAATATCAATCTACTTGCTTTCCATTTCCACAGACTGTCCATGCTTATTGAATTTACATCTGTCCTAGCCCCAGGTATGTACCCTCCTACTCCTACTCCTGGTATTCCCTCTTGCCATCCTGTATGCAGAACAGCAGCTCCAGGGCATGCACAAAGCTGATTTGGGCCAGTGTCCAGGCAGATCAGACGTGCGAATATTCTGCTTTGTAATACTTGGAGGCTCAAACTGCAGATGCATTGGGAAAATTCACTCAAGAAACTTGATTTTGTATTTGGATTAAAATGATTAGAGTGAAATTCTATTCTGCTAGATATTGTGACTAGATATTGTTTTCTAAAATCTTTCTTAAATATAACTCTCCTAGACAGGGATGTTTCCAGGATTGCTTCAGCCGGTCATTATGCCTAGGACAAGCCTTTGACCTCCTAAATCTTGGCATGACAGTATTAAGAATCCTTATAAAAACATTTATCCACATCTTAAGCCTCCTTGGCAGCATTAAATCATCTCCCATCCCACATATACAAGCTGGCTGATGAATGTATGCAAATGCCTGGCAGTAGGGAAAGACATTTTAATATCCAGCCCCTGTGAATTACTGAGATTGTTACAAGGGAAAAGGCAAGATAAGTTGTTCTGTTGTTGACTGTGCATTCCCAGGGTACATTGGTGATAGACAGGCAGACAGGGATGTTTGGGATACCTATCCAGCTGGGAATCTCAGATATAAATAAAGTCTGTGTCACCCAATTATCTGCTTTGTAGCTTCCCAAGGTCTGTCAGCACTGCCCTCTTCCCAAGTCTCCCAGATTCTAATTTAAGTGGATAAAGAAGTAAACCTTTCCATTTCTACTTGCTTCCTACAAACAGCTCCCAGCACGGACTGTGGTGTGGAGCAGTGGGTATTTCATACCTGAGATGGCCCTTGGCTGCTTGGGCTCTGCTTGCAACCCTCTGTGTTGTGCCTGGGAATAACATCAGGGTCCAGGTGTCACTGCAGTGCTGACAAATCCAAGTCTCAGGGCTGTGAAGTCGGACCCTGCTGCTTTCTTGCCCGGCAGGTTTGCTCCTGTGTTCCCCAGGAATCACTTCCTTTGCAGTAATTGAAAATAGAAGTAATAATTAAAAAACCCCACCCCAATAAATTAATTAAAATGATTCCCGGCTTTAACTTTGACAGCGGCAGCAGGTGGCGCTGAGGAATCCGCAGAGCAATCCCGGGATGCGAGGCGGGAGCGCCTGGACCAATCCCAGCACCTTCACCTGCCTCCCGGCGCTGCTGAAAGAAACGGGACAGAGCAGGACAAATCTCAAATCCCATCTTGAAGAGCAGCTTCAGCTTAAGCCCCGGCTTGTTAAGACATTGGAGAAAAAAATCCCACCAACATTCCTACAAAAAGGACATAATTTTGTAGTAGATTCTAGCAGCTTATAGAAAACTATTTAATTCTCCACTTGAAACCTTCTGGACGTCTCCATAGAGGAAATACTTGCGTGATGGAGCTGCAAAATAAATTCCGAGGTTTGGAGCAGAGAGAATCAGGAGATTTAATTATCAATACCTTTATTTTTGGCCTGTTTATTTTTCTTATTATTATTATTGATCATTCAGTGGAGAATGCTTTTTTTTCCAAATCACTCAGGTTACTTTTCTGCCGTTATTTTTATTTCCTTGCCTGCTTTCTGAACCAATATCCAAGCACTTCTGGGAAGAGTTATGGATCTGGAAGCAGGATTCTTGTCAGTTGGACTTGCCTTGTAAATAGAGACCTGTGCCTGAGCAGCTCAGCAGAATGGATTGCAAAAAAAGAAACAAAAAGATACTACTTCTGAAAATAAAAAGAAAAGGGAGATAGAAGGAGATTACATGGATATATTATTTCCATAACTGACAGCTGACTCTGCTCTGCGTTTTAAGCAGATTAATGTCTTCCTCTTGCTTCTAATAAATAAATAAACAAACAAATAAATAAATAAATCCATTTAGAGGCAGTGTTAGATATTGTACTAGGACTTTGGGGTTTTATTACACTTTTTGTCACCAAGTGTGCTTTATAAAGTAGAATAAAATCTCTTAAGTAGGAGATTGCTCTCTCTCAGAACTGGGCCTCCGAAGCACAATAATAGAAATGTTTTGCATTTCTGCTGCTTTTGACAGGTCAAAGCTTTCTGCAGACCTTAAGCACAGCACCAGAGGAGAACTTTCCGTGCTGTGCATGTTCAGAGCAGCAGAGCTGGCAGGCAGGACTTCCCCAGCACTCGTTTTTGGCTGCCAGGCTGTGGGCAGAGGGCAGGGGTGGGTGCTGTGAGAAGGGGCTTCTCAGCAGAGCATGGGCACAGCTGCTGGCCCCGCAGCACCCCAGTGCAGACAGCATCACTGGCTGCTCTCCCAAGCTTTGTCTACACAAACCTGAGCTTCTGGAGCTCTCCAGAATCTCCTAAGCTTGTATTTTTGACTAATTGTATTTACCTCTTCATAATGGGATGTATGGGCAATCTTGAACTGGCCTGTGGGTTTGGCATCAGTCTGGAGATCCTGCCAAGGAGCAAAAATGGATGAGAAATGAAGCTTGTACCTGGAGCCCAGGCCATATGTGAGGTTTTCTTTGCCTGTACCAGCTGCTGGCCCTACCTGTGGTGGCCCCAGCTGCAAGTGGGATGTGCAGGGACAGCGTGTTTGGCTTCAGTGCTGCTACTGAGCCCCAGCACCAGCACAGCCCTGCTGTCAGGGCTCATTGTCAATCTGAGAAATAACTGTGGGGAAAAGGGAGTTAAAGTGTGTAAGATAATCGAAGAAAGGCTTAGATCAGTATGGGAGGAAGCCACCTGGGCCCACACAGCTGGAACTGAGACCAGGCAGTTGGGTGGAGGAGCGAGTGGCAAAGGAGCTTTGTGTACAGTGTGGAGATATTATTGCTAAACACTCCCTGGGTTGGGGGATACTTTTTAGAAATGTTCAAGTAATTCCTCCAAAATAAGAGGTCATAAAAGACCTTGGACTAGGGAAAACTTTTAAGGCCTTTTCTTTGGGTAATCTTCCAAGGTCAAGCTCAAGAGAACAGGTTTCAGTTTCTATATCCATTGATTCAAAGGGGGATTTTGAGCATCAGCTACAATCCGTCTTGCTCACACTAAAAGCCTTAGGAAAAGCTTTCCCAAAGGACCTCCCATGCAGTAGCCTGGACTTGGATTGCTCTGTGGAAACTTTCTAAAATCTTGCTGTTCTCACTAGGGAATGGGGTTGACTTCACATGACATTCACCTCACCTTGTAATAGGAGATCGGTGACATCGATCAGCAGCTTAGCACTCAATACCAAAGGGAAAAAAGCTGGTTTTTTACTTATGACAATGTGTTAAACAATGTTTTAACTAGCAGTTTTATTGCCTCATTGACCTCCCATCCTGTAAGGACAAGGGAGTCCAAGGTTGGAAACTCATGGTTAAGGTTTCTCCTGTCAGAATTAATAAGATCAGGCACAGAGCAGTATCTGCATAAGAGCAGGAAACAACAATAGACATGCAAAGCTGCTAATCCTTAAATTAGGGGGAAAGGGTTTTCCCTTGTCACCAGAAAACTTCGAATTTCTTATTCACTGATAGTGATTTCTGCAGTTATCTGTCTCCTGGAAAGTCTTTTCCACATTCTGTCCTGGTCTCCAGATTTTTCACATCTCTTGGTAGTCTCAGTTTGTCTCAGCCTGAGCTTTGGTGAGCAGCACCTTCTCCTTGAGCTGTCTGAGCACTGGTTCTTCCAGAAGAGGCTGAGAGAAAACATTTCAGAAGTATTTCATGTGTTAAAAGCATACTGGGAAGGTCAGGGTGTGCTGAAGGTCAGCTTCTGCATAGTGCAGAAACAACCACACAAACCCACAATTAAATAAAGGAAGGAGAAGATCTTGAGGAGTGGATCTACTGCAGGAAGTAAGAAGCAGAGAGCTGGTAGGTAAAGGTTTCTGGGGTAAATCTTCCCTTGTGTTTTATGCACAGAGCCCATAGCATATGCTGGGGAAAACACAGGCTGGCTGTGACTCTGGCTTGTGCCTGTCCCCACACTCTGCAGGCAGCTCTGAGCTGGGGCACAGTCAGGGCTCAGGGCAGCATTTTCAAGAGAAGTTCTGTCTCTGCAGTGGTTGAAGAAATTTCTGCAGGAGCCACCTTTACAGAACACACAGGGATGATGCTAGGTGGTTCTGCTTCCTTTAGCATTATTTAATTTCCTTTGCTTAGACTTGCCCCATCTTTTTCCATATGTTCTTCATGTGCAATTTCCATTGATTTCTCATTTCCTGTGAGTTTAACCACAGAGTACCTGTCTTGGAAATTCCTCTGTAGACAGAGATTTTATATTCCCCTCTAGGTGTTTTAGTTTTTAAATGAAAACAATTAATTAATAGTTGAAACTCTTTCTTCCTTGATACTCCAGCCTCAGTCTCAATCAAACATCTGCCACATATATAAGAAATTATAATCTATTCCATTCCTATAACTTTCTGTAGGCACTACAAGAAGAAAAGTTCTTCTACTACTTCATATTCAGAATCCTCTTTTTTTTTTTCTCAGAGGGATCTATCATATGAGTTTCATCATTAGTGTGCAGGAAGACCAATTTACTTTGCCCATCATTTTCCATGTCAATTGTTTGACTTCAAAAAGCAAAACACAGCATCTGAGCACCAAAAATTTTTAAATTCTGACCTTCTGTGTTTTGCATCTAAGCTCTACCACTGGGTTTCATTGCAGGCATTTTTCACTCTTCTGTTTTGTGTTTCCATCTCAGTCCTTACCTTTGTTTTTCATTTTTCTTTTTTTCTTTTCTCTTTCCCTTTTCCTCTTTTTGAGTTACATTTTAAGACTCATGCTGCATTTGTTTGCACAAATGCAATAAAACAAGTTAAAAAATATATCTTCATCTACCAACACAATAATTTTATTTCCATCCACATTTCAAAAGAGCAAATTCATTTTCAGACAGAAAATATCTACAATGCAATTTTGTTTTAGACTGTGGGTAACATGCTTCAGCCTGTGACAGCACTGTTAAAAAGATAAACCTATTCAGTACCATTAATCTTTACCCTTCATACACGAAATAGGCTGGATTTATAAGTGCCAAGACACTGATGAAAACTGGAGCAAGAAAGTGAGGGAAGAGTGGAAAGAAACACTTGCCAGATTACCCAAAAATCAAAAATTATTAAATTGTTTGAACGGTGACTTTCATGGCAAAGAAAATTCTGGGCCTATTAACACTCATCTCCAGCAAGATTCCTCTTCCTAGGTAGCCCTTTCCCATCTCCAACCTCCTGGAGCTGTACCAGAGCCCCCCTGCCCTGGGGCCTCAGTGCCACTGCTCTGCTCCCTGCTCCCACCGTGAGGCTCAGCCCCTTCACAGCAATGTGGGGATAAAAGAGGAATCCCCTGGTTTGTGCTGTTGGTGAAGAGTCACTGGAAGGAACTGGGCCTTCTTCAATTCTCTGTCTTTTGCCTCATCCCAGGAGCTGTTTCTTTTTATCCAAAGAGGGTCCGAAGCACAGAGGTGGCTGAGGTGAGGTGCTGGGACTTGGGTTGGAAAGAAGGAATTCAGTCTGTCTGATGCATTCTGGGTTCCCACGTCTGCCCCTTTTCTTTTGACAACAGAAAATTCCTCTGTGGTGCATCCAGGTCACCTGGACACTCCAAGGAACCCACCACAGCCACTGCACTACTGATAATGCTGCTGAGGTGGAAAAAGGTTACCATGGTACCAAGGCTGTAGCCTCTACAAAAGCCTCTAAACTTTGCCCTTCCTGAATTTTCAAAAAGCTGTTGCAATGCTAAGAGCACCTCAATAAAATAATGCTATAAAAGTTTAGTCATCTTAAATATAAAAGTTGATTCCTTCGCTTCTGTTATTCTTCCCCTCCCCAAAAAAATAAATTGCTGTATTTCATTTTTATTTGTACTTTCTGAAGAGTAATGCATTTCCAAGAAAAGGATTAAATCTCTCAAAGTGAGGTAATAAAACTGAAGCCATAATGAAACTCACTGGATATACAGGGAGATATTTCATTTAGGCATTGGAATAAAATTCTAGTTACAATCCTGGTCAGAATAATTCATGACCAAAATGCCTCATACTATTTTTAATTGTCCTTGTTTTTCAAAAATTATAGATAGTCTGGTAAATCATTGCCTGTCAAGCTTAGGTTGTGAACGGCTCAGTGAATCCCAAGGGGCACTTTCAATTTTTAGGGCAATTCATTTATTTATTTGTCTATACTAATAAAGCACATATTTAGAGATTTATATTCGTATTCTACTACTAAAAATGTATGAATCTTTTGGAGTGACAGCAAGGAACAACAAGAAGGAGCTTATACAGAAGCTCAGAGCAGTATTGCTACTATTTTTCTTACCAAGGTTTGAAAAAAAAGAGCTTTTCCATAGAATTCTGGGGAAGAATAGTTATATAATTGAGATCTATTCCTGCTTTTGGAAAAAATATATGAAGAGCTTGATTAAACCAAGAACCAAAGAATCACGGCCCATTTAATCTGATTTGTTAGTAATGGTTGTAAATACACTGTATTTAGTGACCTGACACAATACACTTGTTGGAAAACTGAAACAAGGAAAAGACACATCTTGTTCATTTCAGAGAAACACTAAAATACAATAGCAGAGACATAAACAAGAATGCAGTGGGAAAGCTATTGTGGCTTATAATGTACTTTTCAAACCAGCACTATTACTTTCATTCCAGGAAATATTGTTCCCTCAAACCAGAAAGATTTGCAGTAGAAAGGGAGGTAATTGTCTGGTTATCAAAAACCAAAGAGTGTTTTTTCTCTCCACCTGTGCTGAAAGAAACACCTTTCTACCAGACACTGTAATGGAAGAACGGATAGATTCTTTTTCTCTCCCCAACACCCAGCAAAATACAATGGGTGAAATTCTAGCAGCCTTATGAATTCTTTAAGTAACTTTACTGCATCTACGTTCCTCAACTTTCATAACTCTGTGACTGACAAGTAAACATAAATTTCCCAGATGTGCTTCAAGCATGACTCACTAGCAGAGAACTATGGGGCAGAACAACCCAAGATTTGATCAAATTTGCTTTGCAGCTGCTCCTTCTACAAGAGTGTTCACCTCCCCAAACTTTTACTACAAGAACCATTCATAGCTCTACCTGTGTCCATAATTAGTTCTTCGTCCATTAGGCAATAGTAATTCAAAGTACTCCCCAGCATTCATCCATCATCCCTTGTTTCCCTGGGTCTGTTCCCACCAACAGCCACAGCTCAAGTCCAAATTTACCAGTCAGGTGAATTAGTTCAGTGAGTAATGAGTTCAGATGTTCCTTAGTGAATTAGTTCAAAACATCACCAGACATCCAGCAAGCAGGTCCAAACAAGTCATCAGTTGTTTCATAGACATGTAATCAGTTTCTCAGATGTCAGTTCATGCATTTTCCTGTTGATTATGCTATCCTTTCTCTAGCAAACATTTCTGAATGAATTAATTATCTATGCCAGGTATGCACATAAACACCAATCAGTACTACACTATTTTAGCTGCTATATTCCAGCCTGCATGTTCTCATTTCTATTGCCCTTTATCCAGCCCTTTCATAAACCAAAGAGATGTTTCTCCTTAGTTTACTTTCCAACTTATCCATCACACTTTTGAACATCCCATCAGTTTAGGTGCAGAATTAGAGTAATGAGACTTAGTGTTCTGCCTGGCATTGATTTCACCTGCAGGCCTAACCACTGTGGTCATTCTCCAGCACTAAACACTAATAATGTTATCTTTAAGGAATTACAAATAAATTACAGACCTACTGCAGCATGCAAAGCCAAAGGAAGATGGGAAATCTGCCTCTACAACTCAAGTGTCTATGAACCAGAAACACTGTTCATTCTGCAAATACACTATACCAAAATATGGTGTATTGCTAATATAGAGATCTAAAAAAACCACACCCCTGTGTTCTTGGTATTTGGTGTGACAGAGGCCGGTGCTCACCTACACAAACATGATGACTCTGGTGTAGCTACTGCAAGGAAAATGTGTACCATTGACCTTGTCGTGGGGAATATATCCATTTATCTGACTAAATGTGAAAAAAGAAAGAAAGAAAAAAGCCATCAAAGAGACACTGCTGATGGATGAAGGCTTCCTATTTCTGCTCTTCCATATGATATTTCTCTTGCAGCTGGACTGTTGCAGAAGATTTGTCATAAAATTTAGAGCATCTTCCATGTAGTTGTGGTGACGAGAGTACATTTGCTCTTCATCACCCAATACATCTTGAATTGCTTCCTGCAGCTCTGATGGACCATTGTTCACTGCCCTATTGTTGGGCAGGAGCTGCAGCTTGAAGATGACAAGCTCACAATGGGACACTGAAGTTTTTCTCTTCATAACACAGCTCAAAAAACCCAAAACCAAACCAACCCCCAAACGCTCAAGTAATATAAAGTAAATAAATGCAAGGATCTGAGCAGACGAATCATTTCAGATGCTAAACATCTCGCCAAACATCTGTTTAGACTGTGAATGAAAGCAGGGGGAGGTTCTACTCACAGCACAGGAGTGGTTCTACTACTGAGTGGGGAAAGGCAGCACATCAGTGCAAAGCAAATGCAAATCTGCTGCTGCTTGTCAAACTGAATCAAGCCCATGTAATCTTATTTCTCAGCTTCTCTGAAGATAAGTTCATCAAATGGACCAATCTTGGTGATGAAATAAAGACACAGGAACAATATCTGGTGTGCATAAGGATGTACCCAAAATTAATAGGGTTAGAACAGGATTTCTCCAGAGGGAAACCAAAGTTATATCCCAATTTAATGCATTCTGTAAGAGAAGAATGCCCTTTTCAAGTAATGCCAAACATAAAAATTTGAAAAGTAGGGAAAATCTCTGCACAGCTAGCTGCTTGCCAGCATTTACTGACTGCAAATGTTCAAGTGTCCTTTTCTTGTAAACAATGCAAAAAAAAAAAAAAAAAAAAAAAAAAAAAAAAAAAAAAAAAAAAAAAATCATAGAATCAAATACAAGAAAGTGGTTGATTTTCACTGCAGGTTCAAACAAACGAAACCCAAAAGTATCTGCAGCTTACTGCTTTCCAAAGTCATATGAATGACAAAGTAAAAAAGTGGGTTTAGTTTATTGAGTTATACCTTTTCTTGTTTAGGAATTAGGAGCTGAACTTAGCAAAGGGGAAAAGTAATAGCCCCTTAAAAATAGCAGTGTTCGAAAAGCAGTGAAACAGAAACTAAAGTGCAATGTGTTTTCTAAGATAAAGGCAGTGAGAGTATTTAAGACTATAAAAGAAAATAGAAATTCATGATGAAGAGGCTCACTGAGCTATCTCCAGCTCTATTATCAGTGGCGAACGATCAGGCAGATGCACTCCACGGCATCTGTTGTTGCAAATGGATTCCAGTGAGTTTTATAAAAATAAAAGATTCAGCCTGCCTGCAGAACCTGCCAGTACCTTGTCTGACCTCAATCTGAGTGTATTTGGCTATAAAGCCAATTTAAAGCCACAAGGTTTAAGTCGAGGCTAACTAGCACACCCATTCCTGATCCTGGAGATGGATGAGTTGTTCTGCTGTTTATGTTTAGAAGATGGCCAAAAGCCAAAACACAGCTTTTACAGCTGCTGTAGCCTCACCTCAGTGCCATTCTACACAGGTTTCAGATATTCCTGTGATGCTCAGGCAACTCAGCTTGCAGTGCATGCAGATTGCAGCAGGTCAGAACACCTGCTCATTTGACTTTTCACTTCGGTTACACAAAATCACACATGCAGCTGCCACAGCCTAAAATCTCTTTGGGCTTTGCCTCAACAGAACTTGCTTTCTGGTTAACACAGTAAATCTTCAACTTCCCATGAAAAGCAACATGTTTCTAGGGAAAATATCACTTACTGGTTCTCCAAACCTACAAAGCGGGGCACCATCTCTGGGCAGTGAGAGAAGATGGGGAGAGAGGAAGTCATTGGAAAATTTGAGTGGTCACCTGAAAATGACCAAAACAGGCTCACAAGATCCCACATTCCTTATGTGACTTGTTTTTATAGCTGTCAATGCCTTCCAAATTCCAAGTACTCTAAACACCTCTCCCACAATATTAGGGACTGTGTTTTTACTTATACTCTGGTGACTCTTTGGAGTCCCTGCCCTAATTCTGAAGGCATGAAAGCAGTAAATCAGTAGGATCATACCCATTGTCCCTTGGGCCTCGAGTCACTCTACAGCAGTCCATGCCCCTTTCAGCTGACTTCCAGTTAAACCAGCAAAAGCAGAAGGTCACTGGTTTAAAACATCTGACAAATTTATGAGATACAAGTGCACTGAGCAGAAATGCTCAGGAAAAAAAAAAATCTCAAGAAAAGGCAAAATCCATGTTCTTGGTTTAGACAAGTGAGTAAAACACTCACAGCTGGCAGAATCAGATCTTCTCAGCTGGTGGCTCTACCTGGTCATGCCAGCTCCCAGCCCTTTCTGCTCGTTGCATATCCAGCTACCCACTCCTATAACTGATCCTGGGTTTTAAACTCTGTTCAAACAATACAAATAACTGCAATTCCTATTTCTCCAACCGAAAAATGTAAATGACATCAGCTGCCCAGTCAGCAGATTGGAGAAAGGAAAGGAAAGGGGAAAGAAAGAAAACCCCCACTTAATAAATGGTGTTTAATTTTTTACAACACCCATCAAGGTTTCAATATGCAGCTGAACAGATCAATTTTAGTTTCCTGGAAAGATTTACAAATGCTTTAAAATTACTCTAAAACTCTTTCTCCACAGTTAATCAAGCTCAGAGTAAGTAGATTTTATAATAACTCAGAGTTAAGCAAACCTGTCCAAGTAGGTGCTAATTGTAGATACTCAGCTCTATTTCACCATCAACTTTACGTAAACTGATCTGCATTGTGCTAACCCAGGGCAAGGTGCTGGGCAGGCAGGGTTTAGGTTCTGCTCCTCTGCAGTGTTATAGCAAACATGGAGGAAGATAGATGGAGAGGACAACTTTTCTGTAATATTATTTATCTCACGGAAAGGCAACACTGCAGTTCCTCATCCTCTCTTACTATTGGCTGTGTGCTGCCAGCCCCACCTCCAGAATATTTCCCTGTTCTTAGAATGACTGGAATAGTGAGCAATGGCTAGTGCTTCCTTGAGCTTTCTTTCTGGCCTATTATAGTATTGCCTTTATCCACCAACTGCTGCAACAAAAACTTGGTTGGAAACACCGTAAGCTGAAGGGATAAGCAAAGCCTGAAAGAGGCAGAGAAGAAGAAAGAGGCCCAATTTTCTGTGCTGCTCTTGACAAAAGCCCAACTCCCTGAGAAATCAGCAGCGTGCCAGGACAGCTGGGAGCTAACGATGGAGAACGGAGCGACCTGGGCAGCTCCAGCGGAAATCTCCACGTGCGACTGAGCCACCAGCACAGCTGAGCAACCCCAGCAATACCTGCAAAATGTGGCTCTATTTGTGCTGCCTGCAGCTGGAATCCCAGTGCCAAGGAATTAAAAACCAATCAGCTTTATTGGCCTGCCGATGCCAGGGCAATTAGCATTCATTTCTGACAGCATATGCCCATGCACTGCTCCGGCTCCACGTGAACAAATCTCCCCAGCCCGGGCTGCTGCTCTGCTCAGTGGCTGCCACTTCTTGGACACCCTCTTTGAGCCCCCATTTCTTCAAAAGCAGAGGAGCAATGAGGTTAGAGGCAACAGCATCCTCCAGCACTGCAAAGGAATATTAAAACATCCTGGCAATTAGTCCCCTTTGGATCCATAAACCCAGCAGCACTAAAAAAGTTGTTTTGTTATGTGGAGAACTAACTTTCAAAGACAGAAAGGGGCATTTGGGGTGAAAAATGCAGAGGATCCTTGTTTGCACTCTACAAGAGGTTTCCCTAATGCTTTAATTAAGTGTGTATATTTGGAAGTGCTTAATAGTTAAATTAAAGCCTAGATATTAGTTCTCTAGGAGGAGACGTGTTTTTATATCAGAGTTCTGCATTTATAATTGAGTAGGTCACATCAAAATAACATGTATTTAAATCAGAATATACTTCTAAATATACTTAACCTCCACACATAAAAACTCCCAGCAGGTGCCTTGTTAAACAATAAGGAACATAGGAGGTAGATTGCTGTTCTGAAGCCTTCGGTAAAAACTAACTCTAATTGTGTGCTTATATTTTTTCTAATCAGTTGTGAGAATAAATCTCCCTCTGGTACAAAAAGAGACTTTTGCACTTTAAGCCAGCAAGCTAAGCAGTGTGATTTCAAGATATCATCTGCCTTAATATTTAGGACCTAAATCTCAGAGTATTAATATTTGATTCTGTGAGCACCAAAGTGTCTTTGAAAGCATAAGCCTAGTCCAAAAGTCTTTAAATGCCTTTTTTTCCCCTTTCATGCACCAAATTTAAACACATAGGACTCAGGCATTATTCAGAAAGAAATCTCCACCTTCACTCTTCTGGAAAAAAGAAGATATAGTGGACATAATCTAAACATTACTGGGACTGAAAAACAAACAAGCTCCTTTGCATAGCTTATGGAAAAGGCAATACTGTGATGTTAATTAAGAGCTTTTCTATTTAGCTTCACTTTTCTTCCTCCTTTTATTAGAGCACTTAATGAATCTGCAAGGGTTTTTCAAATGCTAACTATATTTACAAGTAGACTCCAACAAATACGAGCCTCTGAATCCTCAGCTAACCCAGACCATAATTTGGTCAGCAGCCTGAGGCAAGAGAGGCACACGCACTTGTTTGTAAACAACTTGGAGATTTTTCTCCTTGGAATGTGTATTTTGCTGCTTCCCTCCTCCGTACCAAGGCCTAGCTGTGAATTTTGCTACATTTCAAACCTCTTCTACTGAACAATTGAAAATTTTGGTCATGCCAACTGAAAGCTTTAACTTAATATGACCTTCTTGCAAAGGAGAATAAGAAACTGTGAAAATAAACGGCTAAATTATCAACTCAAGAGATAGGTACCTAAAAAACCAAAAAAGCAGCAAATCTTTAGAAGCTGAGATATTTTACTCACCTATGGAATAATAACAACCTACAAAAATGGCATCACCGCCCTCCCAAATCATCTGTAAAAAGCTTTAGTTGGCCACAAAGCCTTTTACAGAAGGAAATTTAGTGTGGAAATTTGATCTGGGACCTGTGGCCTCTTGGGAAATGTAGTTTTGCAACCAGCTACCCATCTGGTTGCAGGCCTTGTTTTTATCACTGGGAAATGAAAAGAGTTATTTTACCAGGAGTTTACTTTTATTTACTTTCTAATCCTGCATGGCAGATCTGCAAGTGGTCTCTTTTTAGATATGACTTGACTGAGCCTTTTTCTAAGGGAACAAAAATTTGAATTCCTTGGGAGGGGATTATGGGTAATCTGCTACTTTAAAAAGGAAAGAGTGAGCATTTTTCTGGTTTAATTTAATAGGGATTGTATGTGGAGCTCTCAGGAGGAAGAAGTGCTGCTCCTGGCATTTAGGCAGGAAAGAAAGATATTCTTTTTCATCAAACGAGAGTTGATAGATGGGATCTTTTGTAAGGGGTCTTCTTTGAGTTGGACAGCCTGTAGAAACAAGAAATTCAGCTATGAACAGCTTTTAGGCCCAAACAGAGGGAGTAGTAAAAAGGCTAACAAGGAATGAAAGAGGCTAGTGAGTTTTTGTGGGGTTAGGCTGGTTTGGTTGGGTTTTTTTTCTTGGTTGTTTGGTTTTTGTTTTTTGTTTTTTTTTTTTCTTTTAAAAATTATTGATTTATTTGTTCTTTACCTTTTAAAGCTATTCAGAAATGTTTCCTGTCCCTCTTCTGAACAGATTGTAAGTGTTAGACTTGCAAATGCTTTCTCTGGAGCTACACAAATCTCTTACAGAGCAGGTAAGTGATTAGACTGTCGTGGGTTTCCTCCACTATGCTGTTGACCCAGCTCTGACCTTCACCTTTCCATTGCCAAAGCCCACCCAGCAAACCTTTCTGCTGAAGCTTGAGGGGTCCCCAGAACTCTGCCTCACCTGGGAATGCTTTGAGTATTTCTGATGTTAAGAATGTTGCATTAATTTGCCAAGTAACCTCAGGGTTATCTGTAGAAGCAAAAGGTCATCACCTTTGGAAACGGTGTGCGGGGGCATTTTCTTTACTGAAATCTGACTGTAGTGACTATGCTGAAGAACAATTAAGGATGAGAAATCTTGCCTCATCAACTTCTCCTCTCTTTTTGGGGATGTCTGAAAGGTTTGAACTCTGATTGTGTTGGCTGACAGGCAGCTCGGCTGGTTCCCCTTCGAGCTTCAATGTGGTGATGATGGATTATGCAGAGCCTTGAGTGTGTGTAATGTAAGAACAACTCTCCTCTCAGCTGCTTCTCTGCTCTGTCAGAGATGTTGGCCCATGACACCACAGCCTTGAGGGTAGAACCCAGCATCCTAAGGCCTGTGTGTCCTTGGGGCAGGGGTTGCAGGTGGGCTCCTTACTGCTCATGGGGCCTCTCTGGTTCAGCCCAGTTTTTGAACAGGAACCTCCTGGAGCTCTGAGCCTCTCAATTATTTTTCCTCAGTCTTTTCTCAGCTTTTTAATTGTTGCTGAACCGTGAAAAAGACAACAGGTATGGGGCATGCTTAAATCAAATAGTTGTCCCAATTCCACCCTCCCCTCCTGCAGCACTTTCTGGGAGGTGGGACGAGCAGCACCACCCAGTCGTCTCATTTATTAGGAGGTACTAATGAGCACATTCAATCTAAAGTGAAGACCCTGTTGTGCATAGGTCAGCTTCATTTGAAATCTAAGGAGACCCAGGGAACTGATTTACTGCAAGATGTTAATTAGTTTTATTGAAAGCAATGGCAGTTTAAAAACACAATGGAAATACTTTTTCTATGAGTGTTTGTCGAGAAGATAAAATCAGAGCTAGCGACTGGGAGGGAGAGAGGAGAGCAAAAAGATAACAATTAGACTGAAAAAGACAGAAAAATATTACCATGGGCTTTAACAACCTACTAGAATAACCAATGATATCATCTTGATTTCCCAGTGAAACTCAATTTTATGTGTCAGTAAAGCAATCTCAAACTGCTGAGCAGATGTCAGCTGCAGA
This sequence comes from Corvus hawaiiensis, assembly GCF_020740725.1. Classification (NCBI taxonomy): domain Eukaryota; kingdom Metazoa; phylum Chordata; class Aves; order Passeriformes; family Corvidae; genus Corvus; species Corvus hawaiiensis. The sequence goes on along the minus strand of NC_063227.1, from coordinate 6,242,802 downwards.
TCTGCCATGTCAGTGATCAGGAAAGATGTTTTCCATGAGCAGTAGCACAGTCATTGCTTGCAATGTTATTTTTTCATATACTTTGCACTGGATGTGGAGGGTTGCAAGACTTAAAAAAAGTAATTCCTAATGTCTGCAAGTCATGGATTTTGCTCATTTATGTGGTTTTTATAAATAATGTTTTCTGCAGCAATCAGGAGACAAGTTAGGAGCCTGGAGGAAGCTCTGGATAAGGGGCTTTTGGAGAATGCTTTAGGTAGGGATGGTATTTCAGTTCATTATTTTTGAACTGAATTCCATTGCAAATCTTCACAGTCTTTGTGGAGCCTGGGTAAATTCATGAAACTCTTCCCTGAAATACTTGCTCAACCTTTTTAAAATTAATCTAGTTCTGCACCTGAGCATCCCATTTCAGCTTCCTCTTGGCTGGTGCTCCTGTAACTCTTTACCGATACACAAAGTCCTTGAAAGCACAATTTAAGTTCTTACACACGAGAAATGATACCAGAAAGGAGTTTCCCCCACCTCTCACTGTTACTAGTAGAATATTGTTGCTGGAAGCCAGGTAAGGCTTTGAAACAGGGAGCATGAGATGGGAGAGTGCTGCATTTTGAAAGAGGTAAAACCCTGCTGTTAAGAACCTGGGGGGTAAAGAGGGTGAAGTGACAATTAAAATTGGGATTAGGTGATGTTAAACAGGTGAACTGCCCACTGCCACATGACTGGATCTGAACAGACTGCACACAATGATGATACCAAGTGAGATTTCCCGGTTTGCAGTATTTGACCAGACCTATTTTCTCTATGTCTGTTTGCCTTGAAGTAAGAGACTGGCCCAATAACCTCACATGTCACTTTTAGAGGTTTTTTTTTTGTTTTCTGTTCTGGGATTGACTTTCAATTCCGTTTCCTCCACAGGGGTCAAATATTTTGAAGATTTCAAAATCTGTTACCCCTCAAGGGTGCAAAGATGGGACTAATGATTAGTGTGAGCTCAGTTGTGCTATACCCCGGCTCAACTCTTGACACTGCCTAGAAATTTGAAGGCTGCTTGCAATGCTTTTTTTTGGTTTCAAAGCACAGGGTTTTTACCTTTTTCTTTTTTTTTTTTTTTTTTTTTTGACTTTGGTTTAGCCCAGTGATTGCTTTGCACAGCGGATTGTCCAGCCTCAAGACACAGAAGCAGACAGAACATTCTGAGCTCTTCTTTTGCCCAATGTCTCGTCAGGATCAGTAATTTCACTCCCAGCATTGCAAAAGATTTCTCAGTATTTTAAGTACAGGTGAAATTAATCCCATTCTAAGGTTATGACTAGTGATTCTTTCATTTTCTATGTTCAGGCCTTCATCCTAAGAATGGAGACTGAAAGGAGAAATGTTGATCTTTAGATTCAGTGCAATCAATGAAGAGCTAGAGCAGCATTAATTCTGACAGGACAGTATGCACAGTGAGAGGAGGAAAGAAGTCTCTGATATCTCATTATCTATAAATAATGCAAATGAATATTTGAATGGGAAGAGATGAAGCTAGGTGATTTATTCCTCTTTTTCCCATTGGGATGGATTTATAGTGATTGCTGTGAAAGGATCTGTGAGTGACTGGGCATGTCGAATGAAGGTCAAGGGGGAGAGTTGAGGAGTGCAGCCACCTGTGGGATTTTCTGGCCATGAACAGCTGAAGAGGTAGAATTGAAACTTCTGAAACTCTTCTTTATGTCTGAATTGTCACTGTACATAGAAGCCAGGTACCCTTCACAGAGGTCATGAGCAGCAGAATCCTCCTGCTCTGCTCTCTTTGGGCAGAAGATCGAAGTTCAGCATACAAACTGTTCAGCACTTTCACTACAGCAGAGTGTGCTTTGAGCAGGGCTTGGCAAAGTGGGAGGAGACTCCTTCCATTCACCACTCTCATCTTTGTTTGCAGAGATGAAAAGGAGCTGTAAGATCAAGCTCAAATCCTGAAATTCATCTTTCCGTTGTTGCTTCCCCGGGCCCAGAGGCAGAGAAAATCAAAGGGCACCAATTCTCCAGCTTTGACTTGCAGCTGCCCCTGTCTAAAAGCATCATGCAACATCTGGGAAACATTCTTCCCATTTCCTAATCTTTTTCCCGTTAGTTATCAAATCCTGCTGGCTACAGAGAACAAAGGGGCTAGCACCGATCTTATTCCAGTTCTCCAGGTTTAGTGGATTTTCAGGTGAGCAGACATGCTGTGTTGAGCTTCTGCATTCTGCTGGCCATTATCATTTCTGGGAGTCCTACAGCTTTCTGTGCTGTTTTGTGACAGAAAGGAGGGCTGGGAGGGAAATGAGGAAGGTGGCACAAGCCCATGTTCCTGCCCCAAGGCAGCAACAGCTCCTCCTGAAAAATTGCTGCAGGATGTGGGTCCAATCAGTCCTTGTTAATCTCCACAAAGGTGATTGCTACAAACCCCCAAGCCAGCCTGTGCCAGCAGTTTCCCCTGCAGTCATCAAATAATTAGTACCATACTTTAATTTGAATGAGTCAGGCTTTATCTTTCATCCAGTGGTTGTTATTGTGCTTTTATGATATACTGAATAGTCATTTACCACTTGATATCTTCTCCCTCTGAATGTATTTGTGCGTTGTCGTCGAGTCACTTCTGGGTGGCCTAAATAGATTTTGATAAGGTAAACAAATCTTTCTGCTGACGCTGGTGGCACAGATTGAATTTGAAGTATGATGGTATCACTCTAATCAGGCCACGAGGAAGAAAAAACAACTTCTTTTCAAAGACAGAGTCAAACATAGGATTGCACATCCAGTCCTTGCTCTATCATCAGGTATTCCAGGGAGACTACGTGTGTCTAGACTTTTTATAGCTGCCCTTAAAAAAGCAGAAAACAAAAAATCAACCCAAAACGAAAAAGAAAACTCTGCTTCCTGTGTTTTAACCTAAGATTAGGGAAGAAATTGCTTTTACTTGACCCTGATGACATGTCTCACCCAACTCAGCTGACAGGTTATTTCATGGCAGATGAACTGTCTTCATTTTCAAATGTTCCTGTAAAGGATCACGTGGCTTAATACTCTTTCAGTCAGATTTGTGTGTGTCTATATAGCAAGTGCCGCCGTCTCCTCCGTTAGAAAGTTGATCTGTTCACAGCATCATATCTGAATTGCTGCACAGACAGGACAGTCTCTCAAAGTTTTTCCACTTGAAATGCCTGAAATCCGATTTGGCAAGTTTGTAGCATTGCAGCTCTGGCTGGAAAGGTAATCTCTCGTGAAGCTTGTGTAACCTCTCCTGGAATTTGTGTGCAACTGAACAAATACCTTGTGCTTTTCTTGGAAGAAAAAGATGTGTTTTAGAAAACTTACTTCATTATTCTCTACTGCTGACATTTGTTTGAGTTTTGTGAAAGGAAGGGGACAATTAGAGTGGCTCTTATAACCTTACAGCTTTATTTTCCAATTTGAAGAGCTATCAGATGTGACTGTATTATGAGAAGCAGAATTCATTTGTGATGTTTGCAACACAAAGACCCACCCTGGGTGATTTACAAATAAATGATGTCCTAAAAGAGAAAAGAAATTGCTTCCATGGGGTGTTGCTTTTCAATAGTTTTAAATAATTGCAGTTAGCGAGGGCACTGTGCTGATTGCTGCAATGGATCAGCACTCACGTTGCACTGAGAAACCAAGCTTCAATTATAACTCCAATCTGCAACCCACTTCAAATAATTGAAATATTTCCCTTGACTCGAGTGGACTTTGCTGTGCAAACAAGCTCCATCCCGCTCACTCAGGAGCCTCTGGAGGGGAGGAGGAGCAGCTGGGCTTTCTTGCACTGCTTTTTGCCTTGGCAGGTCACAGAGCGGGGTCCAGACCCAAGGGGCAGGTGACAACAGGGTCTGTGGGCCTGGAGATGTGGGGGCCTGCTGCAGACAGTGTGCTCATTTCTCCCAGTCCCAGAGCATCCTGAACTTTCCTCACTTGGCCACTCGTGTAGTGGCACCTCATTCTGCTGGCAGTGACAGCATAACATGGAGAGAGAGAAGAGTTAGGAGAAACAGCTCTAGAGCCCGTTAAGATTTCCATGCTGGAATAACGAATGAAGATGTATATTTGGCAATGTTAGAATTGTTCAATATTTTGTGGGAATTGCGTAGACTGAGTAAAAAGAAATATTCCAGGGTGAATTCCCAAGCAGATAATTGTGTAAACTCTATGGCTGGAAGCGTAAGATCTGCAGGAAACTGCCCCATTATTGTTTTCTCCTTGGTCTTTCTGATACATGGACTTATTGTAGCTTCAAACATTATGTAGCATTCCTTAGACTTCCAGTTAATGGAAAAATCTATTGCATACCTTCGATGGGATGTGTGTTACTCCAGGACAAGGCTGGGAAAGTGCAAGAAATCAATAGGGTTCTGTTTTGCATAAAATTAACAGTGTGGAATTTAGGTGACTGCCTTTTGTACACAATTTAATTATTGGAAGCACAACCCCCTTTGAAACAGAGCCCAGGACATGAGTTTGTCTGCAAATGAACGAGGGCTCCATTACAGTGTAATGCACTGGAAAAGACTCCAATAAAATCAGCTTGCTCACCATAAATTCTTCTCTCTTAGAGGAGTTCCTGTAAATGAAGAGCACTGGAAATCCTCTTCCAGTAAACTTTGAATTGAGAATTGAGTACTGAGTAGAAACTACCATCAGGATATTCTTCTTCTCCCAATTGCATCCCCTCTTCCCTATCGCTCAAAGGAATTTTCAGTTTTGATTTACTTTGCAGAAAACTGGTGTTCTTTGTAGGATTGAAAAAGCCCACAGAAAATAAGGAAATGTACCTGTACAGTCAGGAGAAAACGTCATTAACTGTAATATTGTTTCTGTTTCTTTGCATTATTTCATTAGAGAAATTAATGTTCTATTTCAAGTAAATGTTCAGAGTCAAACAGGGAATCATGTTTCAGTTAATATAATCCAAAGAATGAGACTATGCTTTGTCTGTACCTTTTATTTTTATTTTTTTCAAGAATTCCACCAGGGCTTGGAGGTTTCCATAGGATTTTTTTTTGCTTTACTTGCTTTTAGGATTTAATAACCAAATTCCTGCTTTTCCCATTCTCTTTGTTTTTGCACACTGAACCTATCAGTATTTACTATCTATTTGTATATCCTTGAGTTATCCATGAAAGTAGAAATTCAATGAAGAAATTACTCAGGCATTTTAGTAATTATAAAAAAAAAAAAAGGAGGAAAATTCCAGCATAGAAGACTGTTAATCTTGATAATCTTTAGCATACTGGAGACATTTACTACATGGGTTGCTTTTAAAAATTCCATTAATTCCAATGGGTTTTGCCTCCCCCCAGCCTGTAATTCTGTTTATTCAGTCCCAGATGTTGTTAACACCTTTCATTCTACTTTTCTGACATAATGTGGGAAATAAAACATGTGGCTATTAAGGGATACTCTAGCCTGGAATTACGGTGCTGCTCCCCACTCACCTAAGAGCACACACGTATTTTAGGTGTCGATCCTGATTAGAGATTTCCAACATAAAAAGCTGTTGTCCAAGTGTGGATGATGCCTTTGTGACCCAGTGAATCACAATGCAGAGTATGTTTCCTTTTAGTGTTATGATTAAAGCTCAAAATATTCCAGAGACTTGCAAATGAAGAACACCAAAAACAAATGCTACCCATTTTTAGCTGAAGTGTTGAATTCCCTTGGGTCTGCAGAAGCAGAATACAGTTTTCTGAAATACTCAGCTCCTCTTCCATTAGCTTTTTTGCTTTTTCCATTTTCTCCAAATAGAGGAGGCGGAGGCATATGACAACTTTTAGAATATATGTTTAGAATATGTCTCTTGGAGCAATTTAGCTGAAGCCTGGACAGAAATGCATTTTCTCTGAAGGACTGAAATTATGAGTTAAGTGAAGGAATTTGGATCAATATGAGATGAATGCTTGGTTTGTGCCTTCTTTTGCTGTGTTTTGTTTTTCTAATAAGAATAAATCAGAGCTCACAAAATGACTGACTGGTGCTGGAGCAAGAATGAGCTTAGGGTTCGGGGGAATGCCTCCAGTTCCCTGCTGTGATTTTATCCTTTTGACAAAATCTAACCCTCAGCGTTTGCAGGTTTGGGTTTCTCATTTGCCAAGCATCAATAGCAATTTCCAGGTGTGGTGAGGAAATGCACAGTGTGGATTCTTGCAGGCTGAGCTGGATGGAAGCTGGAAGGTGGCAGATATTCCATCATTCCAGCGCAGTGCTTGTGCATTCTTTCTCCGGAGGACATCCTTCATTGACTGTCCTGCACTCTCCAGTGGCTGAGTGTCCCTGTGTTTTATTTCCTCTCTGCCCACGGAAATCATGGCTGTTTTCCACACGAGGCTTATGCTAATGCAGGCACTCCAAAAGCCTTCTCTGCCCTGCAAAGGCAGCACTGCTTTCCAGTGCTTTCGAACAGCATCCTAAACTCTTTGTTTCTCACCACAAGACCCCTTCTAACTTTTGAAAGCTTCACTAAAGCATTTTATGTGCTTGCATTTCCAGATTCCTGACTTGTTGGAAAAGGAGGGAGGCAAAGCATTGCTGCAGCAAGCTGTTTAAAATGAACTTTTCAATTTCCCTGCAAATGCATGCATTGGGTACCTCAAAGGAAGCTCAAAAAAAAAAAATCTTTTTTCTTCATCCTCTTTCTTCCTTCTCCAGTGAAGAGGAGGAAAAGGAAAAAGGAAGTATAAAATTCTAATTTTCTTTCTCAGATTTACTGGGCCTGCCAAAATTGCTAAAAATGTCTTTATATTTCTGAGCCTTTTTGATACTCGAAAGTCCTCATCACAAATCTCAGAACCAAGACAGAACTCAAGAACTTCTGACATGAACAGTGAATAGATCCAAATAAAAATATTCAAGATAAAATCATAACAAAAGCTGTGTGTAGGCAGGATTCTGAATTACTGGGCTCCAGGCAGACCCCTCCACAGCTCTGAGGGCTCAGTGGAAACCTCTGAAGGAAAAGCTCAGAAGAGCTTGTCCCTGAGTTATTGCATCTGGATTAGAGCCTAGCACTGTGCTGGGATGGTAATTCCTTTACACTTGTGGTTCAGAAGTTAAAATGAAATAATCAAAGGTAATGTACTGAGAAAATAGGGGTTAAAGATTTTATTGCTTAGTATAATATCGCTCTGTGCCAGAAAGTATCTCATCCTTGTGAACAAGTCTCTATCATTCCTCTGCATTCCATGGTATGTTCAGCAATGGTTTTTAATGGCATAGAACAAGAAAAAGTGTTCTGGGACCAGGTCTTAGAAAACAAAAACATTTTCTTTCTCAAGGCATCTTTGCTGCAAACTCTGTTTTTGAGGGTTTTTTAACAGAGGTCCCAATCCTGCAGTCCAGATTGGATCTGCCAGAGCAGCTTCACCAGTTCTGCTGCCAGCTCCTCATGCTCTTCTTAGTCTGGAGTCTGGGAGACTGCTCTGGGTACCCTCCTATCTCTTCATTTTTGGGATTGGGAGAGGGTGGGGTGGAGTGTCCTGTGACATGGGAGGAAACCAGGAACCTGTTCACCTGCATTTCAGCTCTTTCCTGTGGCTCGATGAGAGAAGTTATTTATTATTAACCAGCTCCACACAGTGAGGTATCAGAATTTTGAGCACTGTTGGCTCGACCTTTTTCAATTGCACTGTGTGTGCATTTTGGAGATTTGCTCCTTATGAGAAGCTGTGATTAGGGAGGGCATTTTAAATATAAGATGCATCAGAAAAATACTGTTGTTCTGGAGGCAGAAGTGCTCTGTTTCCAAACCTGGGGTGATATCTGCTGACAGGGTAATAGGATCCCTCCTTTGCGTGATTTCATTGTGAATTCTAAGAAAACACATTTCTTTCCTCAAACCTCTCAGAAGGTCTGCAAAAGCCTGCAGCTGGAGAACAAGCCAGCTTGTCCTGCTGCTGTGATTGCAGTCTCTGAGGGGCCTGAGCAGGATGAGCCACTCTCCATCTCCTCTCCACTGGATCGCAGCTTTGCCCAGTTAATTATTTCTGGTACTGCTGCCCCAGAAAATGCCTTAACAATGATGTTTCCAGCTGCTGAAGGATAACAAACAAATAAATAAAAGTCAGAACTAGTGAATCTGAAGGAGCCGACTGGTGAAAAAACCCAACTTTTTAAACTTTGTGTTCATGGTTGGCAGGGTAACGTTTTACAATGTTTTCTCAGTTTTATGGTTATGTGTGTCTGGGGACTGGAAAAAGGCTTGATTTGTGTTTTCCCAAGGCTCCTTACAATGGCTGTAGTACCTCATCACCCCTCAGCCCTTGCAATTTTTAGAGAACAGCTTCTGTAAGAAATGCTCTGGGCTTCTAGAAATGGCTCATGCAGTAAAGACTTGCCAGAAATGTGCTGGAAAGAGGCACTTGCTGTATAAAGCCAGTGGATTAGGAACTATAGTCCTCTTCAGCAAATACCTCCTTGTGTGTGAAATCAGCTTCAATTCAGTCTGCCCTGACCCATCTGTGGTTGGCATAGCCCATATGGATGACACATAACCAATAAATTTCCTACTATGGGAAGAGTAATTCCTGATATTTGTACCAAGCTGGAAGCTTGCACTTGTTTTCTTTCTATTCCCTGGGGGAAAAAAAAGAAAAAAAGAAGAAAAGAAAAAAAGAAGAAAAGAAGAAACAAAACAAAACAAAAAAAGAAGTAACCTCTATGGTGAATCACCACAGGGCTGACACTGACTCTTGTTTTTCTTGAAAATACAGATTGTACATTGATTTTCTGTTCATTACAGGTATTAGTTAATATATTTAACAACCTATGATTAAGCTGTAATCACCATGCCTCTGGTTAACAAAAGAGGTAAGAGGCATGTTTTTACACCAAAACCTTGCTTCTTTATGTAGTGCACAGATGATCCCAGTCAGGAAGAGAGAATCCTGGAAGGGAGCTGCTTCAGCGCTCTATGTCATAAAGGAGAAGCCAGAAGGAAAGAAGAACTTTATTTTTGTACAAATTTACTGGCCTTTAGGATATAGAACACAAAGTACTTAATTATTCCTTGATGTGGAAGAAAAAATCCCAGAACTAGAAAGTAAAATGGTTTACTTGTTCATTTAGTACTTGGTACTGGTTTGGAATCTGGCCACAACCAGATTAACTTCTCACCTGGAGGTATTTGAACTGCTGGACACTCAGGATGGACCTCAAATCTGTTTAGGTCCCCAAAATAGGAAGGTTCTCCTCACAGAATTGAAAAGGATTTGAATCCTTGACTACATCCTACATCATCCTGGCCTGGATACAGGATTTCTAAAACTGTTTCAGGAGATCAGTGATTGCACAGCAGCAGGGAGACGATGGCCTCATGAGAAGTTAGGAGAAAAGTGGAGAAGGTAGGAGTAAATGCAGAAGGTAGATATAAGGCCACATGGTTAATTTACTCCAGCTAATTGATTTCCTAAGATGCATTTCAATCTTAAAAGGATTTATGCAAGAGGAGAAACTACAAAAGGTGGTTTATTACATGGCCTCAAAACAGATGGAGACGTGAAGAGAGTGGAGAGTGGAATGGAAAGGAGGAGGTGGCACATTGCACCAACTTCAGGTCGGACTCTGTCTCCTCAGGAGAGAGGGTGCAAGCATGGAATCCTGTAATACACGTCTTGGTTGTACATCTCCATGAATAATGCACTAAAAATAGGAATCTGCCATAGCCTTCACTTGGAGACTTTAGTTCTTCATTCCCATGTAGAAGTCCATGCCTTTCATTCTGGGCACTGATTGTTCAGTCACGTGTGCCAAATGAAATACCAAGTGTTTGTGTTACCAGCATCTGAGAGAAGACAGACTCACAGAGGTTGGAGGAATTAATTCTCCATCTTCCTCCAAGTTGGTTTGGTGGTTTTTTATTATTTTTATAATGTGAATGAAAATCTGAGTTAAAATGTTTAATGCTGACTTTGGCTTACTTATATCAAGGCATACTTAAGGCTCTGCTTCAGCTGACTGTGTGTCAAAAGATTCTTCAGTGCTGCTTTTATAACTCTATCAAGGAAATTAAATTTTGCTGGCACACTAATTGCTGCCTGTCTGTGAAGTCTAATGGGTGTGGGTTTCCTTCCCTCCCTGGGAGATCCCTTTCCATGCTGAAAACTGCCAAGAGCTGTTGTGTGCAGGACACCACATTTGCATTTTCACTTCAAAATGTCCTTCCCCAGCACCTCTCACTTGGTCTGCAGTTGGAGCTTAGAAGAGGATAAGGTTGGTGGTTTTTACCCTGAAAGAGTTCAAGGCCATCAAGCTCCTCTTGATCAGAGCAGCACTTTCAGTTTTTGTCCCAGATGTGTGATAAATCCCTGTGGACTTAACCCTGATTCCAAATTGCCATACAGAGAGCGAAGAGCCCTTCTCAGACATCCTCTAAATCTATCCCTCTTGATCATTACTGATTCGAGAGTCTGATATTTCACTGTCATCTCTACTTGAGATGATTAAGTCTCTCAATCTTTAGACTAAAGGAACTGATATGAGCTACCCTGACAGGACAAAGTCTTCCCTCTTCATCTCTCCTGCATTTCAAAAGATGCCTGAAATGAGCTGATAAATGGGATTTCGGATGATGGAAGAGGCCAGTCAGCAAAGCCTGTCATGCCAGACTCCCTCATTTTCAAGGGTTGCAAAGATGCTGACTTCTGGCAAAGTTTTACAGACCTTGGATGACTAAGCAAGCTTCATTAACTCAGATTTGACTAATTGCTCGTTTAAGGAAAACAAATAGAAACAGAAAAACTCGGAGCCAGCAAGCCAAATGCTGTGAATAGGATATGGAGAAAACTGCTTGAAAGCCAGCTTCAGGGCATGTGTGCAACTCTGGTTTTGTTTGCTGCTGTTCACATCTTTCCTGCTACTGCATCTCTGTCACTACTGAAGGCTGGTGTATCAGCCATAATTTTCCTTATGCTATCAGCAGCTATTCCTTTGTTATCCACTGATTGCACCCTTTTCACTTTCTTCATCCTCTTTTTTAGACCATTTCAGCAAAAAGGAGGCAACAGAAAAATCTTATCCTCCACTCTGAGCAGCACCTTGCTGGAATTTGCAGAAGATCTGGAGGATAAAAATCAGATAGACAGTATAATCTAGCTGTGACTTGATTTTTTCTTCACCAGTGGTCCTCAAACACTAGCAAAAGTCATCCATGTATTCTTTACTCACCTCCCCTTTTTACCATCCCTAATTTGCTCCTGACCTGAGCTGTGAGTCTAGGAGTTTCCAGGAGACCTGAATTTAGTTTTGATTTAGTCACTGATTTAACCAAAAGTATTCCTCGTTGTATAGTCTCCTTCCTGACGTGGTTCTTTGTCTTGTAAGTTTAATTGATAGGTTTAGTGGGGCTGGGGATTTGTTACCTTCCACTGCTCATGGTTTTTATCCAGTCCTTTGCTGAGGCCCTTGTTCCACCCACAGCCTCAAGGACTCCAGTAATACATCTAAAAAAAAGGGAGAGTGTGTTCATCTGGTAATTTATTCATGATGAATAATTTTCCATTGTCTCACACACCAACTTGACTGTCAGGAGTGCTCAGATGGTTTTGTAATGAGCTTGTTTGAAAGGTGCTTTATTTAAAGAAAATTCCTCACAGGCAAGCATCGCTTTGCCGTGGGAAAATAAACACAGCGCTTAACATCACCAATGTCTTATCATTCAGGCAGCAGAAGCCTCCCTGGTTTGCTCTTTGCCTTTGTGTCCTGCATGACCAACGATTTCACTCTTCTTTCCATGTGGGGGAACGATTTCAGCCGAAAAACCGCCGATTGTTGGTTTTGTAGTATCCCACTAACCATAGAGAAAGGCTGTGGGCTGGTGCTCACCTGCATGGGCTGAAAGGAAGACCTTTTTTGTCAAATTATGTGCCCAGCCCAGTTAGTGGTACATGATGTTAAGGGGCCTGGTGGAGACAGTTCCAAGTGTGTTTGTCAGCTGCCCAACACCGCAGCACCCTGATTCCTGCTGATCCTGAAATATCCAGGTGTGTCTTCAGTATCCATGTCTGTGACTGGAGAGATTTTTTTCCAATGGCAATTTCTAGGCTGTGGAGGTCTCAGTGGGTGTTTTTGGCTTGACCTGGTGTGGATGATTTGGAGGAAGGCTCTCCCACCCTGCCTCATAATTGCCCCATGTGCAACCACAGTGTGATTCCCTGCCATGGAGAATTGCCAGGGTTCTCCAGACCCCTTTGGCACCTTCTCCTCCAGAATCTGGGGAACAGGCATCAAGGCAATACTTGCCTTAATCTTTATCACACATCCTAAATAATTCCAGGCCCTCTCTTGCTGAGCTGTTTAAGCCCTCTGATCAGCATCACTTATAAGAACTAGCCTATTTTTTGTCTAGGCAATTTGTGGGTGTTGTAAGTGTCTATCCCTACATTTCCAAAAGTGTAAGTTAAGAAGACACTCTGAGATGAACTTTGGCAGTTTGATTTCAGTGGGAATTAAGCCTCTGAATACATATTTAGCATCAGGAAATCAGTCCTTAAGCATTAAATATCAATAGCCAAATTCTTAATTTTTGTTTTAAGCTGAGAAACGGAGCTGTTACTTTGCCAACTCAAGACACAATTTCTTTTTAAACATTCTCACAGTCTTGTGGGAGACAACAGGCACGAATCATTTTATGTATTTTGGCAATTCCCTTATTTTTGGAGGCAGGCTTATACTGCATGAATTGCTAGTATTTTAATTTATTATTAGTATTAGTATTGGGGTTTTTTTTGGTATTCTGTTTGGTTTTTTTTAAACTAATGCTCACCCCAAATCACAGCTCTGCATGGATGTTCTTTTTCTGTCTCTGTTCTGTTACCAGCAAAGTGAAGCTGTTGCTCTGCCTTGTTTTGGAGCCCTTCATCTGCCGTGCACCTGTCTGCACACTTCTGTGTTTTGCTCCTCATAATGAAGTCCAACAGCTGCCAAGCCAGTTGAAGGAGGGAATATGCTTCCTTTTGACACCAACATGTTGAACCATTTGTTCAAAACTGCAGCTCCTTTAATCACGTATGCTGCATCTTAACAGAGAGCCTTGCTGAAATTATTTCTGCTGGCATACCCCAGCACTCAAGATGTTCCAGAGTGAATCATGATGGAACCTCTCCTAGGCTCAAGATAATTTATTAAAAGCTGCATTCGTTTGGAGGTGAAACATTGGCAACAAGCTTTAATTTAAATCCTGTGATGATTTTGTCAGTTTTAAACGCTGCGTAGCGAAGGATAAAGGAAATAACTTGTAATTGTCATAGGAGGCACATCAGTAGGAATAGAGGGAAGTGGCTCTTATGGACTGGAATGAGAATCCAGTGCTGTTTCTTTTGTCCATATCGACTGCCTTAATAAGCTGGACAACTCAAAATTACATGCAATCATCCCAAATTCATGCTAGAAACCTATAAACTCATTTATGGTAGAAAATTCTAGCAAAACTAGATTTCTGAGTCACACAGTAGCAAGTGAAAATGGAGTTAGGTGAATGCAGGGCAATTTATATTAGACAGGACAATTTATTGAGTAACAGTGGAAACAGCGTGCAATTGTATAAAGCAGTGGTATAAGATGTATATTTGTATTGTATCCTGTTATTCACAGAAAGCTGTAAAATGGCCCTCAAGAGGAAAGAAAAGAAAAAATATTCAATTAAATGGTTCTATAGGGTTTTTTACCTTGACTGCAACAGTGTATTTTACCTGTTTTTAATATCTGGAAATGGTAAACAACCTGACATGAAACTTTACCATAAAGCTGAACTGCAGAAGAGAATTCATGTCCCAACTGTTGTTTGACAATTGAAAATAAAATTTTGTTAGGAAAAATGCCAGTCAACCTTCTCTTTATGGGATGCTGCTAAATTCCCCTGTGCTCCTATGATAAAGGCAATTGCAGTTGTGTTTAATTGCAAAATACAGAAGTGCTAAAGGTTGCCCAAGGAAGTAAGTCTGCTGCACATAAAGAGAAGGCCAAGCAAATACTGATTTAGACAGCTCAAAATTTAAATATTTGCCACTGCTCACTTAGCTGGTTCCCAGCTGGCTTGAAGTGAGTCCCATTCCTTCTGATCAAACCCTCCAAGGTAACGGTGTTACTGGGGATGTCATCTTCCCCTCCTCCAAATAAAAACAATCAATTACTGAAAAGAGTGAAAAGTTATATGAAAAGAAACAGCGAAATGGCAAAGTGCCAGATGGGGAAAAGGCTTGGTTTCATTTTGCTTTTTGTTCCCATAAGTCGCATCAAATGAAACTCCCACCATAACATACACCCCTAATAATGGCAATAATAGCAGCAGTACATCTTACTGCACACAGTACCTGCAAGCAGATGACATTCTTGGAGCTCCTCAGTGATTTAAAATCTCCTGCAAGATTAAAACAAGGGACAATTAAGTGAAATTCAATACAGAAATAAAATCAGCCTGCCATAAAGGAAATAATTTTGAAATTAAAAAGAAATCCAACACATGTATAATACTAGTGATACATGATTCTATCAGCTTTTGTAGCTGTTTGCAGATTTACCACCCAAATCAGTGCTTCTCATGCAACAAGGAGCATGTCAGCTCTATCCTGCTTTCCACTTGAACATATAAACAAATGGAAATTTCTTCCAGGTGTGGGGATGTGCATATCAGGGAGATGAATGTTAATTTTAGGAAGCCTCATGCAATTACAACTGAAGGTCTCCCTTAATTTCCATAGCCCTGGTTCTGCAGCCAGTGCTGCGAGGAGAGGGGAAGGGTTGCAGCAGATTTCCACCTGATTTTCTAGAGAAAATGAAGATGAGGAGTTTTAGACAACTCCCAGGCTGGGAACAGGGACTGTCCAAGTCAACAACATCCAAAGGCCACCGAGAGGCAAAGCAGCACCAAAACCCAGGTGAGTCTCCACTTGTTTCTTTCTAAGAAATGTCACCCTTGGTTACTTCATGAAATTTAGATATGCTGCTCTGGAGGCAGGGACTCTGGAGAATTGTTTTAAACCTAAAGTAAAGTAGGGTGGTCACTCTTACAGCATTGAAAGGCTCAACAGTTAGTCTTACAGCATTAATTAGAAATATAAAGCTCTTGGCTTTTTAGCTTACAGGCAAATAATTCTATTCCTTGTGCTGGAAGTTGATGATAATTGCAGGCATGGTTTAGAATTTTTTTTTTTTTTTTAATGGAAGAGACTATTTTATTAAAGGGCTTTTTCACACAGGTCATAGAAATTCACTTTCTCTTAAGCAGACAGGTTAACTGGTCTAAGGAAACTTGTTTGCAATTAGTGCAAATACTCATCCATGCTTAATTGCACTTTTAGAGCCTCACATTAGTAATTGACTATGACATCTCTTCTAGGTCTTCCGTCTAATTCTCAGGTTTTCATTGAAAAATAAAACACTCATGCTTGTCTTTCAACTTGGAAAGTGCTTGTAAATGAGCACTACAGGAATATCAGCTGGAGAAATCAGTATTCATTTGTAGAAATCTGGGCTCTTTTAAAACTAAACAACAAAAAAATAAAAACCCAACCAAAGAGAACCTCTCTGGGAGCTGGCTTGGTCCCTGTGGGTTTGAAATATGTGTGTTTCCCTGGGTTCTATCTGCTTATTTTGGCACAGGCTCCCACGGGGAGGAACAGGAGAAGTGCTTTGGGTGCACACCACGATGCTCCCAGGCTGGGTTCCGGTGGGTCCGTGGGCTGAGGAGCAGCAGCATTCCTCACAGCTGTGCAGAGCTGCACTCCAGCCCATTTGATCAGCTGGAAGATTAAACCCCACAATTACATTCAGGAAAACCTCCCATACAGCTCAGCAGGTTTTCTCTTATTCAAGAGAGAGGAGTAAAGGCCCAGCTCCCTGGCAGTGCTGAAAGGGAAACTTGCTTACATTTCTTTTTCTTTTCCTCTCCTTTCCCTGAAAGACAATTCATTTGAATTTTTCTTGACTCCAGCCACCAGAAATCAACTCCAGGAGAGAGAACCAATGCTAAACACAGTCTTAGAGTAAAGAAGTACTGGCAGATAGAAGTTTGAAAAAAAACATTTTAAAGCATCTGATGTTTTCTCATATTTTTTATCTCCTTCTTATTAACTACTAGGAAGAGTTTCAGTTGTCATCACATTGTGTTCCCCAAATTCTCTCACCCAATCATGCTGGTCCATCAAAAGCCAGTGAATCACAGAGTGGACATAAGTCTGATTTCCTCCTCATCAGGTAACGTCACCAAACCTTTTTGTCCTTATCATACTGGTGATGAATGCATTTCACCAGGTGAGGAAAGCACATCTGAATTTGGGATGTATCAATGCATCTTCCCTTGTTCCTTTTCTTCATGGATAATTTATTTCCCACGGAAATCACAAGTTCTTAACTATTGCATGGCAGGAGCAGCATCCAGACCAACAGCCAGTTTAGCAGGTCTCCAAAAACAGATTGTTCCATGTTCTGACTTAGGCACAATCTGTCAGTGAGTGTGTTGTTCTCCCCAGAACTGATGTTCTTGGGACGCTCTGAGCTTTGGTGGGTTGGGGATGCACTGAATTAGATACAAACCCAGCTGAGTTCGTTGTCAGTGGCAATGTGATAATGGCAGAACAGAGCACAGGGCAGGTGAAATACCTGGGTTAACCCAGGCTTTGGGAAATGTTTTGACGCCTGTCCAATGTCTGTTTGCTCTTTGCTGGAGTTTTGGGTCCACTGTAGCTCTGGGAGCTGCAGGTGCTGCTCCCATCACACTTCTCTGCTCTCTCTGCCACGGTCCACTTTAAGTGCCTCAGCGATTCCATTTTACCATAATGAGATGGGCACCGTGCATCTATCTGATGTCAATTGATTGCAGAAAGAGCATTCAGTGGAAGTTTAATTAGCATGTAACTGATAAGTCCAATTACTCTATAATGATTTGGAAATTACATGAGCTATGTATTCCGTGATTGTGGCCGCATATAAAACATGAAACTCATGAGGAAATTTTAGCTACTTAATGAACACTTAAAAAAACTTATTCTGCATTTAATCAGATATCAATTAGTTGGAAAAGGGAAATCTTAAATTAACATGTATTAGCAGTGTTAATTGGCAGCAGCCTTCGCATTGAGCCAAGTGCAGCACGGCAGCCCATTTCCACCACGGTGTGTAACTCAGCACAGAATGTGCAGCCCATACACTGCCTCTTATTGAGCCATAATTTTGTAAGAAACTCAATTATTCCCTTATACTGGGGGTGGATCTGACACATAATTAATTCTGGCTTGTTTTAAAAAATGGCTACATAATTATCAATGCATGAAGTACATTATCCCTGGCATATTTTTAAAACCTTAGTAGTTCCTCTTTGAAACCGGCCCTTGCTCTTTAATTAATAGACAACGTATTGCAATATGAAATTTGAGATGTTGCCATTTTGGGAGCATTTAAAGTGATGTTGTTCATTATGGTTGCCATGGAGCACACTTCATTTCATTTATGATCATGTGTCCTTATTGATGGGAGAATATCTTGGGGACAGCACCCACAGTGTTACTTCAGAACTGCTGGTTTATATTTAAATATGTGCTCTGGAAATCAGAGTAATGTATGCAGCAGGAGTATTTTTATTGCATGTCTCTGGTGTTGCATGGTTATTTCCCAATGGATGTGCAAGAACTTATCTAATCATTCTGGTGTCAGAGGCTGAAATTTTGGGAAGGTGTGGGAGCCTAGTCTTCAAAAAGAGTTAGCCGAGAAAAAAACATTCTCTGACAGAGTTCAGGATACAAAGGCTAGCTGCTTTCAGTAAATTGGCATCTGATGGAATATGACTCTCTTCCCATTAAATCCTGCAGTGATCTTAGCTGCATTGGTCATTCAAGTTAGATGCTAAATTGCCTAAAACTAGAGGTTGTTAATAATCACCAACATGCTCAGAATTGCCCAAATATAAGTATAATTTGGATGTAAGACAGCTCAACATGCCTTACCTTAAATAAGTTAGTAAAACCCACAAAAAAACACCGAAAAAAAATCATGCCTGTTGAACATTCTCATAAAAGTAATTTAAAAAAGTATTTCTTTTTGTTCTGCTTGATCTCTCTTAGCCTCTTAAAGTGACATGTGACTCCTACTGCTTCTAGTCCACCAAAACACTATGAAAGTATAAAACTCCAAAATACAATGCATGTATTCATGGCAGGAGGAGGGAAGGGAAGGGTTACAGACCTATTGTTTCTCCATTTGCTCTTAGCCAAAGGGGTTTTTATTCTCTAGATATATTTGGGTACCAGATGGCAGATTGATTTCCAACTTGTCAGGCAGATTAACTGAAGTTAAGATCCTAAATCAGTTTGGGGGGCTGATGATCCTGCTTAGCAAAGATGACAGTGATCTCATCCAGAGTTAGGCATTTGGTACTCGCGAAGATGAAATGGGCTTGTAAGTCCAAATGTGAACTCAAATTTAAAGCTTTTTTCTGAGAAAGGGATGTTTGACTCTTCTGAAACAAAGGAGGCAAAACAACAACCTCCACTGAAATATTTCAGTTGGTTTTCTGTGGCAAAGACTTTTGTTCTGGATTTCAGGAATACCACGTCTCTCCCTCCTTGCCGTCCCTCTCTGTGCTTCCTAGAGAAGCGTATTTGTCTTATTGCCACTGCTAATCTTGCCCCAAATTAATTTTTGACTGAGTAATCACAGCTGTTGAATAGTGCTGGACACTTGCAAGGTGTTGGGCTGATATTGGGTGATATCAGTAAAGATATTGGAGGTGTCTAGAAAGCCAGGAAATTCTAGTTGGCTTTTTGGCTGCCTTTGGTACAGCAGAATCACTCCCTGAAGTCAGCTGGGGGTGCTGACAGTGCTCAGATGCATTTCTGTCCTGCTGGGTGGCACTGGCCTTAATGGAGCAAGGTTGTGGTCAGAAAATGATGCCTAAAGGTAGCTGTGATAACCACTTTTGCTGAAAATAATGTAAAGCTATGCTCAGAACTGGCATAAAAGAGGCCATTGAGAACATTAGGATTACACAGTGAGGGATCCTCTCATTGGTTTGTGTGTTGTGATAAGACCATTTTGTGGGGTTGCTTATTTTCAATTATTTTTTTCTATTTCTCCAGTAGAATTTCCGAGGATGTTCAAACGAAATAGAAAAAAAATGGAAAAAAATTCAGGTCTGAGTCAGTTTTTTCCAAAGTGGAAATAAGTATAGATATGTTGTAAGTAATCCTTAGTTCAGCACAGAGCATTTGACAAAAAAAAGCCTCCAACCAACCAAAAAGTATTGAAATGGATTTTTGCTGTAGGAACATTTTATGGAGTGCAGATTTGTGTGTTCATGGGTGTTTGTGCTCCAGCTTCAGACTCCTTGGGTCTGGTTGGACTACAAGGAGCAGGACAGGGACTGAACAGCCTAAGGAGGCTTTAAAGCCTCTGTGCCCATGCCCAAGCCTGACCCTGGCGTGGCAATTTGAGGCTGAGTAAGGGACCCTGCTTCACTTGCAGGGTGAGCTGTGAGCTGTCAGCCCAGCCTGCAGGGCTGGCTTTTCCTGACAAAGCCCTGTCCCCTCAAGGCAAGTCACAAGGTACTGCAGGAGCCTGGAGAAAGGATCATTTCTCCCCCTTGTCGTCGCAGAAACCGAGGCAAAGTGGTGAGGGATCTGTGAGTGTGGCTTTAATGAGTTGCAAACATGGCACAATGATTCAACATGAGCCAGAAATTAGTCAGGCTGAGTAGCAAAATGACACTTTCTTTCAAAAACACCACAAAAGCATACTGTAATTTTGTATAATTACTGATCAACTTCCATTGATTTATGCCTCTCATTTACCATCAAAGGACCAAGTAGAATTTAGCCTGAGCACCAAAGAGCAACTGGATGCCTTTCTAACATAGTGTACCAAATAATTATGCCAGATGCACCTGGGCTACAGGATCACAGAGACTTCTGCCATGAGAAATTCTAACCTAAGAGCACGAATTTCTCCTGAAAAGGAGAAATTTTTTCTCCAGGGGAGCACAGCTTGTCCTTTGCTAGCACACTGACTCATATTTGCCCTGTTACAAGGACAAAGAGCCAGATTAGTCCCACCTCGATGTGGCACTTTTCTGAAGAGTCTCAGCTGGACCCCAGGTGTTGTGGGCTCCTTCTTTCACTAAAAATAGGTGAGATGCCTTCACAGGTTGCCTAATGCATTTTGAACATAAATCTGTTCATTCCTGGCTGCCGTCACAGGCATGGACATTTTTAGCCAAACTTCTTGCTGCTTTTATGACTGGTGGTTGAATCAGCATTGCCTGGACTGTGTTTTGGGTAATGGGGACACGCTGCAAGGACCAGGGTGGGGCTCCTGTCCAGCTGCTGATCAGTGCTGGGGCCATGGGCTGCACTGCTGAGCTGCTGCTGCATCCTCCAGCTGGAGCAGGACTGTGGGTCTGTACAGGAATATCCATCCCCTGACCAAAATAAGACTTCTACCTGGCAGTGCTGAGGATTTGAGTAATAGGTTCAGAGCCAGACTTTCTGGTGGTTTTGTGGGGTAATTTAAGTCAATTTTGCTGTGTGAAAAATTGTAATTTCTGTCATCTGACACAACATTCTATTGGGAAAATTCCCTGCTCTGAGGAGCATAAAATGTGAAATGGGAACAGCAAAATCTTAGTTGTCCTTTCTGCTTGCTCCCTTGACACTGAAAGGAGACCAAAACCTCAAAAGAGATGACAGTGTGATTTTTGACACACCACCTGTGTTTTCAAGTGCCACTGGGCTGTGTGTGTCTGGGTGTGTACAGGCACTGGAGCTCTGGGTGGGCCACTGTATGTGAAGAAGGTGCTTGCATGCCCTTTTCCTCTCTTCTGGCTGACATAGTGGAGTTTTGAATTGATTCTTATGAGGGCAGAATTTAAATAAAGTGGAAAAGGCAGCAATTCCACAGTGCAGGCTATTGATTTATAGTTTCCCTTTTGAGCAGAAAGTGGTAGGTTACAAGGCAGAGAAGTGCTAGGAGAGAAGGCAAAAGGATAAAAAAGGGTTAGAGAGAAAGGAGGACAAAGGAGGTTGAAAAGAGCAGCTACAGAAAAGGGAGAGACTCTACAGACAATGGGGATTGCAGGAAAAGGGCACCTCCAAGAATGCTTGGGAAATTGTGTGGGTAGGGTAACAAAAACAAGGGAATCATCAATCTAAGTAGGCACGGCAAACAAGAGATGGGGTAAAGAAATAGAGGTGCATAACAGGAGCTGAACCACTTTTTCTCAGTGGGGAAATCTAATCCTTCTCTGCTTTCCTAGGCTGTCCATACGGGGCTGGGGTTCTCCAGCACCACTGCTGGAGGCTGCTCTTGCTTGGCACTGCTTGGGTGCACTGGACTGCTCAGCTGGACCAGCCATGGGTTCTACCAGTTTTCCTGGTGAGTGTTCCTGGTAAGTGTTCTCCAGGGCCAAGAAAGTTAAAACTGTAATGGCAATTAAAGAAACAAGCTTGTTACATATAGGCAAAACTGACTCAGTAAGAAAAAGGACTGAAAGGTCAAAGCAACAGCTCAGGATATGGATTTTGACCTCTATTCCTCTATTCATCTTTGGGAACACAGCACTTGTGGGAATTTTTTTGTCTAAAAGACAATGGAGGGCCAGAGTTAAGCCAAATGAACTTTCTCTCAAGGCACAGGGGAAGTTAGGGAGGCGGGGAATGATTCATCATTCTGAATTCTCAGAATAGATTTGCTAAATTTACAAATTCCATGTTAATTCTGATTCTCTTCTCCAGCCTTGACTGGCAACAGCTGTTCCCTTTGTTCTACTTTACTCCTTGGCTGCATAATTTTCCCATCAAAATGTACCTGTTTGTGTGCTGTGAGATCCTGAATTGGTTTGGGAGCTGATGACAGGAAGGGGATCAGTCTTTGTATAGTGAAGGGAAGGAAGAGAAATTTTTTTTTGGCTTGTTCATTTTCCACTGCCCATTTTCTGTAATTATTCTAGCAAAGATTGTTTGTAGGCATAGTTCTGGAAAGAACAAAGTTTTGATGATTGCAGGATATTTGGACAAAGAAAACTTGCATCTCTTTGAGAAGCTTCTTTGAGACTTCTTTGCCCTCTTTCAAACACAAAGCCACAGAGTTCTGTGACCTTGTTGGTCAATCAAGCAAAGCAAATTGAATTTGAAGTAATTAATACTGGCCATGATGTGCTTGAGAATATGCTAACAACCAAGAACTATTTGAAACAGATTAGTTCAAATAATTAAACAGACAAAGATGAAACTATTCAGATAAATTATTCCTTTTGTCCAGGTCCAAGTCTTTTGACTCTTACAGTTGCTGATACCTTTATTGATAAGTCTTGACTCTTCAAGTCAGCAAAAAAAGACTAAAATGTAACATTCTCACAGGATTTTTATTCTGGTTTGATTTTGAATTTTGAGAACCATCTCCTATCTTCAACTTCTATATTTTAGAAAG
The DNA here is from genome assembly GCF_020740725.1 of Corvus hawaiiensis. NCBI lineage: Eukaryota > Metazoa > Chordata > Aves > Passeriformes > Corvidae > Corvus > Corvus hawaiiensis. The sequence continues at coordinate 6,220,359 of NC_063227.1, read as the reverse complement.
AATGAGAATTTACTAGTGTTCAGTAATTGGGGATCTAGCAACCAGAAAGATGAGGAGAACTGGGGCTGCCCAACTTCCAGAGAAAGAGGATGCAGATAGATGACACAAAAATAAAAGCATGGAGGAGGATAAACTCTTCTGTATATTTGATTGGGCTGGGACAAATCACCATGGAATAAAATAACATTGAGGAGTTCTAAAAAACTGTTATAACTGTAGGGGATCATCTATAGTCCTCAGCCTTGGAATATTTTAAGAACAGTTGAGGCATAATTTTAAGTCTAATGTGCTCTACCTTGAGACCGTGCACCGTGACCTTCATCCATGTTACTGCCATGTCTGTGAGTCTTGTACAAGTTGTGTGAAAAAATAGGAATTTAACCAGGGAAAATATTTGTTTTCACTCATAAAATCTAAGGATTAAATGTCATCTGAGCATCACCTACTTAAAATTGGTATAAACAAAACAAGGGGAGTTTGGGAAGGAGGAAGAAGTAGCTGCACTGCTTTGTACACATGTTTTGAGTAAAGTTTTCCCTGTTTTAGGGGGTTACATGTTTTGTATCTGTAGGCCAGGTTTAGGATCTCAAAATCCCCTTGTATTAATGCATCTCATCTGTAATGAGATAAGTGGAGACTGAGATGAAGAATGCTCATGCCTTCACCAGGAGCTGCACTCTTATGAGAGCTGGAGAACAGAACCGTGAAGGTTTGGTGGTGAGATCTGCCGTGTTTTCCTCACTGTGGATTTCAGGCTACTCCATCAGTGTCTCTGAAAGGTCACTATCAATCGTGCCATGGTTCACCTCCATGCACTGAGTGCTTCTGATGTACCACAGGCTGGAAGTTCCTTCCCCTCTGTATCATCCTTCTCCTCTGACAGTGAGAGGAACCTTGACCCTTTCAGTTATTTTGAGAAGCCTCTCCCTTAATCAGGAGCCTCTTTAGTTACTTGTAATTTCTCAGGGACTGCTGCAGAGGAGTTTGGGGGTGTTTGAGGAGCCATTCTTAGGCTGCAGCACGGTGACACAGAGCTGAACATACCAGAATGTGCCCGAGACAAGTTTTGACACACCATGTTATCACAGCCAGAACTAACTCAGAGACCATTATATGCATTTATCATACAGTACTAAAGTATGAAAGACTCAATTAAAGTTTATTTGATATAAAATTAACACTCCTTTCTTCCTCCTTACTGTGCTGATTATGTTAAAACAGAACAATGAGGCAGCTGCAGTGGAACAGTATCAGAGGAATTTCTGTCAGCATTTACTATAGGCAAAATTACAAGGCTGGGTTTTCTCAGCCAGTTCCTCCAGCCAACTGGCTGCACATGCTGCAAAGGCTTTTTCATACTATCACGGACTGCAAAAAGAATACATTGAAATTTTCCTCCTTTTTAAAAAGTGAGAGAATGGTGCAAACACAGGAAAAATTACCATATTCAGCTCTTGCATTGTGCATCTCCTCCACAGCTTCCCAGGGCTTGGATTCAGTGCAGCCTCTCAGTGCTGGTACGACTTTAGGCACCTACGCAGGGCCTTTGAAGTCACCGTGGGTCTCTTTTGAAAAGTGCAGTTAAACACGTCTCACTTGAACTTTAGTTGGATTTGAATGTTGGAATTTTCCAACAAAGGAGAATACTGTGTTTTACAATTAATTCTAGTCATGTAATTTTAGCATAGAGGGAAAACTGGATGGTAATGATCACCTTTGAAAACCAGTCAATGAAAATCAATCACACAGACTGTGTTGCTTTTATTTTTTTTTTTCTTTTATAGTGGAACAAAACTTCCCTAAACAGGGTTACTTTTATGGGGTCTTCAGCAGAATTTCTCTAGAAGCTTTTTAGATCTACTCCTATTAAATTTTATACACTTCCATGAGAGTGAAAACTAATATTTCAAAGGATAAATCTACTGAAACACTCATTTTTTTATCATAAGGATTTTTTTTTAAACACATCCTTCAATTTATTTTTTCATCTATGATGGAGTTGGAATAAGAATAGTAATTTGACAATGTAAATTTGCATGGAAATATGCTGCCTAAAAACCATTTATTACACCAGTTATAACTCAAGCAGATATGAAATGGCCCAAAGGTAAAGCAGAGCTGATGGCAGAATAAAAATGTGCATGCAACTTTTTATGAGCTGAAGTTTGTTGACTTTGTGGTTATTTTCATTTAATACGTCTCCAGATGAATATTAACTTTGCTTTGCTGGATGTCTCCTTTGGTTCCCTAGAACTGAAATAAGAATAATGGGTGAGCTGATTAATATTTGGTTTAATTTCAGCCTTTGTATTCCTTGCTGGAATAGAACTTTATGGCTTTTTTTTTTTTCTTAAAGGTGATTTGATTTTTCTGTTTCCCAGTGACTCAGAAGGGATATTCCTATGCCAAAAGCAGTCACAACTTGTAATTAGCTACTATAATTTCTCTCCTTTTGCAATAGTGGACATGTACTGCTTTCCTTATGTTCAGATTCATTGAACATGATGTCAAAAGAACAGAGTTCTATTCCAGGTCTGGTTTGGGGTTTTTTTGCTGTTTTCCATTCATATTGTTTCCTGACTTACAGCTGAGAAAATTAATTCTCTATGAATTTTATGAAAAAGATGAAGTGATTTAGGGTTTAATAACAGAGAGCAGGAAAAATGCCTCTTTCAAAGATATCCAAGCCCGCTCCCACCCTGCTAAAATGAAAAGTGTGTGGGTTCTCAGCTGGCTTGTGAGCTTGTGCTTTCTGGGCAAGGATGAGACTTCCTGGAGTGGAGACAGGAGGAATCTTAAGGGAAAAAAATAGGATGAGATTTAATTTTTTTTTTTCCACTTATGATGTAGCATCTTTTCTCTCTGATGACGTAGCCAGACTCTGAGCCGTGGCTCTCAGTTTAATGTTGATTCTGTACATCTTGCAGCTGCCAGTCAAGGCAGATATTGTACATTTCAGCAAAGTCTTGGTATCCTTCTGAAGAGTTACCAGGCTATAAAATCCAACTTTGAAGCTGAAAATGAAGCTGAAATGTCATATAATATTACAAGAGTTAATTGGGCAATAATTACTTTTCTGGTCTCTTACTCTCTGCTAATGACAAATGAAAAAAGATCAAAAAGAAGGCAAAATTTCTGTATTTTCTATATTGCAGACAGTAATGACCATCACATGGGTTGTTATAATCATCACAGGCTCATGGTATTTTTCAGCTGAAATAGTTTACTGGTTTTTATCAGTGACTAGTGATGTTTGCTGCTTTAGAAATTAGCTCCGTAATTTTAAGTATCTTTTTCTCCCATGTATTATGGACATGTAAATAGGGTAATATTTTTCTCTCGTTGCTTTTGTTTGGTTTTCTGACTCCTTCCATATTGATTTGTCTCAGTGCTCTGTGAAATGGATTACATTTGCTTGTTTAGAAATGAGGCTTCTGGAATTCTGCATTATATTTACCACTCAAGAAAAAAATGACAACAAAGAAACGAGTTTCTTTTAGAAATGAAACAAAAGCCTCATTCAGAGGAGAGTTAATTTAATGAAAGTATTTAATCTTCCCCTCCTCCATATCCTGAAGCAAGAGGTTATGGCACTTTTTTATTTTAAGATCTCCTTTCCATGTTTATTCTGAGCCATTCTCAGTGCACTGGTAGAAATGAATTTTTATTCTGTTAGGCCTGCTGAGATTATCCTGCTCTGTATCAGGGAGCTTTAGTCCTTCTTCTGGTTTGAGTATCATCAACAGACAGAACTAAAGGTCTTGTTGCAGCATATTCACTTAAATTTAGTATTACTTTTCATGTGAATTTCAATTCCTTTTGCATGACCAGAAAAAAAACCCATCGAATGATTTTGGGTGTTAAAGACCTCTAAGGTCCTTGAGTCCATCTGAAATGAAGTGGAAGATGGCAATTCCTTCTGTAGCAAGTTCTGCCAGATTTCATAGAATCCTAGAAAGGTTTGTCTTGAAAGGGATCTCAAAGATCATCTGTTTCCAAGTCCCTGCCATGGGCAGGGACACCTTCCATTATCCCAGGTTGCTCCAAGCCCCATCCAACCCACGGATGTCTTGGATATTTCCAGGGATGGGGCAGCCACAGCTTCTATGGGCACCCTGTGCCATGGCCTCCCCACCCTCACAGGGAAGAATTTCTTCCTAATATCTAATATTAATGTACCCTTCTTCATCTTAAACCCATTCCATTTTGTCTTATCACTGCATGCCCTTGTAAAACATCCCTCTCCAGCCTTGTTTTAGGCTCCCTTTAGGTACTCTAAGGTTTAAGATCCTGTTTGTTCCAGAGGATTTCACCCACCCCATCCCCAGCCCAGAGAAGGTTTAAGTGCAGCATCACTCTTAGCAAACAAACCTCTTCCTACCAGTTTGGCAACATGGTTTGACAGGTCATGCTCAGCAAACTCCATCTGGGGAGCTCTGTCTGTGCTTATGGCAGTCAGCCCACTGGAAAACTGGACTCCAAGGAAAGTTGTGGCTGTCAGACTGGCACCCTGCCCGCAGCTGGAGAGCTCTGTGTGCTTGGGCATGGCTGAGTGCTCTGCGCTGGTGGTGGGAGACCCTCTGAGGAGGAACAACCTCTCCTGCTCACAGTGGAGACAGATAAAGTTTGGTATTGCTGGTTGCCTAATGGCAGCCTAGTGCCTTTTTGGAGACAAACAGACCCATCTTCAATTCTCTTAGGGGCTGTAGCATTTTGCAGACAAGCTGATGCCTAATTTTAAAGACAAGAGGCAAGGCAGCTGCAGCCCAGCTGTGTGGAAATCTTTTAGCAGCGTCGGGACTGGGATGTGGAATTTTTTTTATCCTGCAGCCTAGAATACTTGCTGGAAAGGTCCCCTTATGGCTTTTCTGGTTTTATTTTGTGTCTGGGGCAGCTGCAACAGCAGAGGACAATAGAGGAAGGCTGTGCTTTGTGGATGTGTCAATCTTAGATCCAGAAAAGCTGCTTCCCCTCCAGGTGTAACCATGTAAGTGGGCACAGCAGCCCTGACTTTGAGCTTCTCTTGTTGTAAATCTTCATCTTTACATACCTGTGACAGTGAACATTAAACTCAACCTCAGGTTCTGGAGATCCAGGAGAGCTGGGCACGTTTATTTCCCAACAGTTGATCTCTCACCTGGATCCCTGCCAGCAGGTTGGCTTCCTCCTCTGGCACTCCAGGACCTGTATCCAACCAGAGTGCTGACAGATGTAGAGCGTGATAAGGATCTTTAAAAAGAGAAATAGCTTTGTAGCTATGCATTGCAGTTCTATTTAGCTTTCAAATTGCTGCTGTGTAAAAAAAAAATCAGATAAAATATATTTCTTGGGAAGGTTCTGTCATGATTTTTCCCCCCAGTATAACCATATTATGTCCTTCAGACACTGTGAGAGGGACTGGGGAGAGGTCAGAGGGAGAGAGAAGAAAGAAACACTGGCTCCCAGTGTTAGATATGTGTTTAGGGACCCAAAGTTTGAAGCGGAAAATAAATAATCCCTCAATGTAAAATGTATCTTATAGTGGAATTAAGAAATTCCACAGAAGAGAAATGACCTCAAGTCAGTCTATTCTTTCTCTTTCTCCCACTCCCTGCCATGTTTTTATAGCTATTATTGAACAAAATCTGTGTCACAACAGATTAATCTCCTGAATTATTCTCCCTTGAGTAGGAAAATGTCTTGGGCCCTGCGTGAGTGTGTGAACAAGGTGTTACAATAACCTGCTTGTACGAGGCTGCTGGGAGAGGAGCAGAAACAGGGGCTGCTTTGAAAGTGCTTTGTCCCTTTCCAGGGGATCACTGAAAGGAGCAGGAGATGAGAGATCACTTCTGTGTGGTGTGGTCAGTCTGAGGGCTCAGACACCCCTTTGCTATGGGACAGAGGTCAGGGAGCTGAGGGAGAGAAGATGCAACAACATCATCCTGGCAAAAGGGGGATGGTTGGCACATCTTGATACCTCATCTTGGAGAGCTGGAATGCAATGTCTGCTACAGAGACACGGAACTGCAAGGGCAGGAGCTGAATGGAGACAGATGGAAATGTCTTGCAAAGTGATTTGCTTGTGTCAGAGATGGATAATACATGGTCGGTTGGGCAGAGGTCATCAGTCAATTCTTGTTGAATTTCCACCAGCTGGACTGTGTTTCAACCAGGGATGGGATCCAGAAGTAGTTTTTAACACCCTGGAATATCTTAACCCTTTCTCTCTGCTCTGTTGCTTAGATTCAGCTGCAGGGGCTTGGGGGAAACACCAAAGACCTTGTCACCTCCTCACAGCTGCTGGAGGCTGCGAGTTATTAATGACTGGAATACTCTCTTTGCAGTACTTGTGACTCCCACCACGGGCTGTTTCAGATAATAAATAAAAGCCTGAAAGAACCTGGTTAAAAAAAATATTAATTTGTCTGTAGGGAGATTTTTGTAATCCTCAGTCTTTAGGAACAAATCATTACAGTTGGAGCATTAAAGAAATGGAGGCAATCTCTTCATGTCAAGCAATGAAATTACTTTGTCTAGTGCTTCAGTATCTTTTAAAATCTGTATTAACAAATATAAAAAATCACCAGGGGGTTTTTTCCAGTGTAATATTAGTGACAAGAGAGTCCAGAAATTGTATGCTCTCAATCCATTACTATCTAAGATGTAAATCCTTAATGATACCATATATGTCAAGCCTGTATATTACTTAGACAGCTATAATAGTTCTGATATTCCAATGAAAACACGCTCTGAAGAGAAGTCACTGAACTCTTCACCACATTCTTAATCAGATTTTCAGTGATTTCATTGTGAGCAAGATTTTAAAACTCCTGAAACTACAGTTTATAGCAAATTACAATGTTTGACAGAGTGAAAACACACTCCTCTGCAAGTCACTGTCTTCAGCTGAACTACACCTTCAGAATATCTTTATGAAGCAGGGAAAATTCATAAATGCTGTTTTGGAGATGAGGCAAAGTGGCTGCAGAGAGTGTAAATTATGTTCCCAAGGTGGTGGCAGATTTCCTCCTGTTTGCTCCCCTCCCTGGCTGTAGGTCATGGTAGCGTAATCAGACTGCACCATCTTTTCCCTCCTGCAGCTTGGTGGTAGTGGGAGTGTTGTTTTCAGAGAGGACCAGAGCTAGGCTGGGCCTCAGCCTCGCATTTTGTGCCTCCCGCAAGAGGAAGAACATTGTTGGAATAACCTTAGAGTAAATCAGCCCAGTGTAGCATTCACAAAAGGAGAGTCCAGTTAAAAGAGACAAGCAGAGCATTTTAACAGAGACAAAAAAGAGCATTAAAGGTGGTTGCTTCTTGACTTTCTCTTTGCATTTTCTTGCCTGCCTCTCTTCTTTGGTCTTATGGTAGCTGTATGTTTTGTATCCCTACATGAAGTCAATATCCCAGAAAATCTTCCTCCAACGTTTTGTGTCTCTTGGATGTTCATAAAAGAGGTCCCTCAGCTCCATCATGTGAAGGATTTCAATAGTTTCATGGGGGAAGAAGAAATTAAAAACAGTGCAAACTGAATTTTATATTCCCAAACCTTAAGCAGTTTTACTGAGCTGTGCATCCTCCTCATTTCCCTTCCCTCTCCAAAATAACTCTCTCTTCATTTATATTGGGTCCTTCTGGTTAATCTTCCCTCTCATCTCACATGTGCTGAAATATCTCTCTTCTAGAAACACTGCCTCCTGCACCCCTCCGTCTGATTTCCTCTTGGAAATCAGCCAGTCTCAAATTAATCTTCTGGATAGAAAGCTGGCCCTTCCTGCCTGGCTTGACGGGTGACTCATGTCTGTGCTCCTGCCTGCACCATAATATGGCAGCCTGAGTCACTGTCCTTCATCACATCCCTCTCTCATCTTGCTTCCCTGCCCCAGTCAGAAATTCCCAGCCGATGTGTGCATGAGCTGCCGGAGCTGTCAGACAGTCCCAGGGCTCTGCCATGACCCTCGGGTTCCCCGTGACCCTCGGGTGCTGCCCGTCACCTCTGTGGCTCCCCTGGTGAGTTCAGGGACAGCACTGCCTCACTCCACATCATCTGGGAAAGGCTTGGTTTGCTGCTGGAAGTTAAAGACCAAGTCCTGTCTCAGAGTTTGGTTCTTCAGGCACTTCTGGACATTATCGCTGGAGCTAATCATGTGGTTAATTAAAGTGTCTCAAATATATGCCAATATTGGGCCTCGGCCCAGACCTTTTGTTTATATTTTTGACCAACCCTGATTCTTCATTTGGCAACATATCAAAACCTACAGATGGATCAAAATAGATCATCATTTCCCAATAAAATATGATTCTTTGCAAATAGTTACCCAGCCTGTCACAGCTGGTACTCACGGAGCTTGAATTATACATGTGCAAGCTGGAAGTGCTGTGAAGGCTCAGCCATCCGGAACAGACACAGTGTTCACAAAGATTGCTCCCCAACCCCATCCTACCTGCCTGTCCCCTGTGGATGTGGTGGGAAGACTCTTGTCCTTCAGCCAAGCTGCGTTGAAGAGCTCAGCCAGTGAAAGGTGCTTCTGCCAGAGAGCTGCTCCCCACCAGCTCATGGGCACCCCACACTCAGAAGTGTCTCACATTCAAATAGTGAAATACATATATATTAGAGGGACTGTTAGTCTTCATCAAGCAGAAAACATCTCATTTAGTCAGATAAATTATTCATTGTAAATAATTTGTTCAGCTCTAGTATCCACCAACAAAAGGGTTTACTTTCCTTCTTGCCACTTATATAGGGAGGATTCTTCTGTCAACATCAGTGGGGGATACCCAGAACAATCACAGTAAATCCTTAATTGGGTTTTTTTGCTTACCTACATGTTCTTTAGAAATGGATACAGTGCAGAACTATACATGTATTTGTATTGGATTCCAGCACAGGGAGCTGTGCCAGGAAATCTCTCCTGGGCATATGCAGTGGTGCACATTCCAGTGAGAATGTATTTTACAGTTCAGTGGGTATTAGAAATTACATTTTTTTATTGTAGTATTTTCATGTAAGTGACACATTTAGCTGTGTTATGAAGTCCCTTCTCTATTCCCCTAATTAAAAACAACATAGTGTAAGAAGTGGGTGAGACTGAAGCTCCAAGTGGTCAAGTCCAACTGTCCAGCAGTGAGGAAGCCTGGTCAGAAAAGAATGGAAGAGCAAGGCAAGCACTGAACAGTGCTTTCCCCTCTTTCCAGAAATTGATAGCTTGGGGTTGTTATGAGTTTATGTTTAAAAATCTCTGGATGTTTCTTGTAGGAGCTGGTCAAATGTGTGTGTGTGAATTCATCTGTGGCGTTGGTCAATTCCTCTCTTTCTCATTCTTTAGATTTACAGTTGTCCCCTACTCTTGCCAAAAGCCAGAGTTAGATTTTTTATTCATCTACTTTAACATGTCACTACTCTGAATTTCCATTGCAGCCTCTCCCAATGTGCTTGCAGAGTTTCCAGAAAATGTAATATGTAGCTCCATGCTGTCCTGACTCTTTCAGATATTTGAAAAAGAACCTGTGATTTACAAGAGAATATGTAACAAATTCTGAGGCCCAATACCTTACCTTTATTGGTTTTATTTGTGTTGGTGTCTGCTTATCTCAGTGGCCATTCTGTCTCTCCAGATAGAAAAGTACTTTGTCTTGTAAATCAATTATTAAACCTTTGATGAATAGTTTTGCATTCTATATTCCTCTGCTGCCATTACCTCCTCTCTTTCCTTGTTCTTCCTCTTTTCCTTGTAATCTCAGCATTACTATTCTTCTCGTAGTCCCATCCCTAAGGTAGGCACGACTTCCGAAGCTTCCTGGATGACTTCAGAGGAGATGTTGATAAATAATACTGTACTTAGGCTGTGTAAACCGAGCTGACCTTTGGTCTGTTCATTCTTTGCAGCCTCCCAACTAAACAGGCAGAGAAGAAAAGATTGTATGCTCAGCCACCTCAGGCTGTCCCTTACTGGAAGCTTTGCTCCAAAGGTTACTCAGAAGGGGAGAGAAGCAAATCTATATCTGTAAATAAACAGCAGGCAAATCAAAAAGATAAACACCAGAGGATGTTCATCAAGGGTGCACAGCAGAGCAGTTAGCAAGAGAGACAGATACCTTACTTCTTACACACTAAAAAAATCCCCATAGTACCCATGTATATTTTGTCTGTGGCAAAAAGAATAATCAGCACATGCTGGGGATTCAAGTGCAAAAGGCCCTAGTGCTCAGTTCAACCCATGGGTGAGTTTCACTAAAGAGCTGGCAGCAATGCTTTCCAGGATTCAGTGTGTCCAGATATTCAACCTTTGAGTGTCCCACTTGGTTTGGCAGTCTCAGCAAACTGGAAATAATACATTTACCATCCCAATTCACCTGAGTGTTGACACCGAAGAAACAAATAGAGATGGAATATCTCCTTTTGGTGATGTGGATAAGGAGCATACACATAATTCTGGACTGTTGGGACAACATACTAAAAATAGTGGGTCAAGAGGTGTAGTTAGTGGTCTATAGTTGAACCAGGTAGATTTGTGGGCAAAGAAATTTCCAATAACTGCTCATGTGGTTGGTATTTTGTTGTGCTGTGATTGTACTGGACTCTTCAAGGCCAAATGTTTTACCAGTTCAGCTGGGATATGAATCCTCAGAGATGGTTTTAACCTGGTTCTCTGGTTCTTAGCTGCTACTGAAAAGGAAAAAAAATTATCTACTTCCTATTAATTTATCCCTGCCTATCCCTGCCACTGACTTTGAGCTAGGCTAAAAGTTTCCCCAAGACTTTACACAGAATCCTAATACTTACTGAAATCAGCATTTCTGCAAAGATTTTTGCATTTCCTGTGTGCTCAGTGATGTCACCCCTGTGACAGCTTTGCTTTATTTTCTATAGAGCAGTTGAGATTTATGGTGCATGTCACTCCTTTTTATGAGCTTATTTTATGGTGTGGCTGATCTTATGGCAAACAAAGCTTTTGCTCATATTTCCAGGGGTTTTTTTTTAACTCATTCTGTATTCAAGAAAAACACAGGAAAATGGGCTGTTTGGAGACTGTGGATTTTTAAAAGTTAATAATATTTTTTAAAGCCTTAAACTATAGAATTCCCCCAAAGTGATCTTGTGGCAGCCAACTTTTCATTATGTTACGATTCATGTATGAGCTGACACCCATTCAGCTGTGGTGAAGTGCCTTCACCGAAGTGATGTCCAGGCATTTGCTTTCTAAAAGGAGTAGAAATCATAAAAACAAGCAAACAAAAAAACCCCAAACCAACAAAATTTGCTCTCTGAACTGTTTTAACCAGTTCTGTGGGAAGAAGTGTCATCTAAGAAACAAGGTCACAAACTGTTTCCCCATGAGAATGGCAGACACAAAATCCTTTTGAAAGGAGGGAAGAATAGTGGGTTACGACTTGGATTGCAAAACTATTTTGTGTTCCCAGCCTGGTCTGGTAAATGCAGTGGTAGTGGCTGGTATTTCAAGACCTCAAAAATGTATATTTATTACTCAAAACTTTTTATTGAAACATTGCAAAATAGCAAAATCTTTACTGCGCCACTTTCCAAAAGAGAGGCTGTTTTCTTCCTCTAAGCCACATTTTTTACCATGAGTAGCTGTTAGTTTATGTTTTAATGCTGCAGAGGACATGAAATGAGGAAATCTTTGCCCTAAAGTATTGAACAGAAAATGGATACGAGAAAGGAACTCAGAAGGGCAAGCACTGCTAGCTCTACTTCACAGACAAGAAATGGAGAGCAAGGGATGAGTGGTTTCATTAAGTCTTTCCAGAGAAAAATGGTGATGCCAACTGTGTGTCAGTGTAACGGGGTCTCTATCACCAGAGACAGTGAGGGGAACATGGGGATATTGGATTCTGCAGGAGTGTAACCAAAGCTACTTTGAAATAAAGAGGGACCTTTGGATCGACTCAGAAGAATTTGGTTTTATTTGTAGTGATTTAGTCAGTGACTGGGGCTGAGGATTTTACCTTTCACAGACTTCTGTCTCATTTTGATATACTCATATCCATCTTGCCTTTCAGCTTCCTTAAACGTGGCACAGCAAAGAGCGTTGCTTCTTTATGAATCTGTGTGCACAGAGTGTCTCAGGACTAGTGCAATAATGGCAATAACAAATCACATATTCAAAATCATATATTTGATCTCAAGTGCATCTGAAAGCTCAATCCTTTCCACCCCAACTTTCCCCAGCTGACTATCCCAGTGCTCTGCTGGGCAAACAGCTTTGTTGGAGCTGTCATCGCCTTTTGTCTTGCAAGTCATTCTCTGTATGTGGCAGTGGCAGGGGTGCATCATATTTGAATTTCACTTTCTCATGTGGCTTTTATGACTCTGAGTTCAGACCTTGCCCAGATGGTCCCTCTATGTCAGAATCCATCAAGAGTTTTCTTTTCCATCACTCATGAACAGGATCTGGGGACTTGGGCACATGGTACTGTCAGAATAAAAGCAAATGCCAAACACAGAAATATGTTTCTTTTCCCTTCCTTTTCCTCTTTCCCTTTCCCCTTCCCTTTCCTTTCCCCTTTCCCCTTCCCTTTCCTTTCCCCTTTCCCCTTTCCCCTTTCCCCTTTCCCCTTTCCCTTTTCCCCTTTCCCCTTTCCCCTTTCCCCTTTCCCCTTTGCCCTTTCTTTCCCCTTCCTTTCCCCTTTCTCTCCCCTTCCTTTCCCCTTTCCCCTTTCTTTCCCACTTCCCCTTTCCCCCTTTTTTCCCCTCCTCCCCCCTGTCCTCATGGCTGCAGGCATTGTTCTCACAGTGTGGTCATGTGGGTGGTTCTGTAGCCACTTCTTCTTCTGGAACTAACCATATATTCAAAACTTTTCTTTAAAATAGCTGGAATCCACTAAGAGCCCCTATCTGTATTCAGGGCATTTCATCACTGAGCAGCATGAAGGGAAGAGATCAATAATCACATTGCATGACCCAACTTCTTGCTGTGCCAGGCTAACTTAAACTAACTCACTGAAAGATTGAATCCAGCCTTCCCTGATCTGCCCTTCAAGTAGAGTATCCCACCTCCTTCTCTCTCACTTAGCTGTTCTCTAGGGATATTTCCCACCTCAGCTGTTTTACTTCTTTGCAGTTTATTCCATATCTATCTTCTCCTCCCTGATGTATCATTCAGGGAATTACTAATGGAGGGCCTCATGTTCACAGTTATCTTTGTTTAGCCTTTGTTTCAATGCCACTCTTACTCATCCTGGCCCTACAAACTTGCTCCACTCCTTCAGTAAGGAGCAAGTGTGTGTGTTTCAGTGTGTGGCAGCTGGAAGGAAAACCCTGACTAAACAGTAAATGTGTATCAGGAGGGAAAAGATCATAGGAGATCTGTGGTGATCTGACAATATGGCCAAACTAGGCATTGTTTCCCAAAGGAAAACTAAAAAAGGGCAGCAAGGAGTGGCTTTTGATTTTCTTTGGTCTTTAATGTTTTCACAACTATAGTAATTCTTTACCCAATATTTGTCATCATTAGCTCAGGCCCCACTCCTATTCTGCTCTGCCTGTTACCTACCCCCAGGCTTTAACAGCACTAACAAATCTCCAAAGTTGTCTGAAAGGATTTTTAAGGTACTTCTATTGTTTTTTAAAAAAAATTAAATTTTCCCCCAAAATCACTTTAACTGATACCTCTTCCAGCAATAGCCATTGGTATCTCCTATTCAATAATGCTCCAATATGGGAGAAGTAGAGGAGGCAGGCATGTATCCAAAACTCAGAGCTGCACAAAGGGGATATACTGTGGGAGGATGGAGGGAGAGAGAAAAACTGAGAGTGGGATTGATGCCAAAATCTGAAGAATGCAGCAAAAGCACCGAATGGCCAAAGCCCTTCTGTGTGACCATGAGCCAAGCCAGGGGGAGAAGGATGTGTTGATGTTTGATTCACGGCTGTTTTTGTGTCATGAGGAATCTGGCAGTCACACAGTTTTTGCTGTGCATCACAAAACTCCTGTGGTAAGAGACCACATTAAAAAAAATTATGGAGGGCAAAAACATTGGCACAAGTATTTCAGCTTGTCAGTCCCTGTAATGAAATCTTGGTTTAGGTCTCATATCAAATCCCTCTAGTCTACCCTTACTTCAACCTTATTTATGACCAAGTCTTATTTTCCACTGTTTCCAATTGCAGAGACATAAAAAAAAGCTTTGAATAATGCCCATGAATAGAAAAGTTCGGAGTTTGCAGCATATCATGCTTATATGGCTGTTGCTTTGTGGCCATGTGAATTCATAAGACAGGCTTAGGCCAAAAGACACCACAGAGTGTTTGTTAAGAGTTGGGGGAAGGTCTTTATACATCCAGACTTACGTCAGGGTCAGAGCCTCGAGGGTTTGAGGTACAGAAAATGTTTGATCCTGTTGTCTGTCTGAGTTTGTAGAATCTGGAACAATTTGCAGGCTTGAGCCACCTTACTCCTATTTGCAGCAACACTGAAGGAGAGCGCCTGTAACTGTTTCCATGTGTTCTCAAAAATAACCATTAAGTGGTGCAGGGTTTTCAATCTTTTGCCAAAACCAGGCTATCTAGGGAAGTGGGGAATATCTGGGACATGATTTGAAATTTTTAAGACCCCAAGAGAAACCATCACCCCTTTCTGTAGAACAAAGATCCTCCATCATTTTCAGCACAGAGCAAACCCTGCAAGAGTTACCAAGGAAAACTGAATATTTTCTTCCTACACTGTTTGTTTTCCCTCTCACTTGCACAGTTTTGTGCTGGCTTTAAGTGAAGCAACCAAAATGCTGGTGTGGGAGAAGAGCTGTTGCAATGCAGTTTGAAGGTTAAACATCAAGGTATCTTTGAAACGACAGCAGCGGCTGGCAGGATGTTCTCCTGAGATTTCTGAGCTCGTTTTTCTCTTCTAGCACAAAAGAATCCACACCCAGACTTCCCTTTGCCTATTCTCCAACTCAACACTGATCCTTTCAGGTTTTACTCATGTCTTGTTTTTCAGCAATCTTCAAATTTGACATTGAATCTTAATCCACAAAAGGCAAAAAATCCTTGGATGCTTCAGGTGTTTTCAAGATGGATAATAAATAGCCAGAATTCCACACTGTTTTTCTCATCACCCACTTGAACATCCAAGGGCAGAGAACTGAATATTGCAAGTAATTACCAGTGTGTTCTGCAGTGAAATTTCCATCAGTTAAAATAAGGCATTTATCTATTTTTTTTGGAGTGAAATGGGAAATTTGCTTGCTCTGAGCAAACTGAACATATGTTTATCCCATGTGAGAATCTGCTATTAGCGCCCACAAGGCTCTAGTTTACACAACATCTATTTTCTTTTTCAGTGGGTAATGAAAGAAGTGTCAGAGACACTCAGGCTCTTCTTTAGTATCACAGACAGTTATTTCAAGAACCTGGGAACAAAGGCCATGGCATCCGTTCCTCTTGACAGATCAACAATGTTGTGCACAAAAAATAATCAAGCTTTTACGTATTTATTTTAAAACTGGTGTTAAATCCCCTTCAACAAGCAAAAAATAATACAGAAGGGGAGAGCTTACTTAATTTTTTGTTTTGTTTTGTTTATTGAATGTCGCATTATAAGAGGAGGAAAGTCTTCTGTTGGATTTTGCAGCAAGGTTTTGGCCGGCATTGTTAATTGTTGTTTTTAATAAAACAAACTGCCTTGGGCTGGAGCTGAATCTCATAAACCACATGAGTGAATATTAAGTTCTTGTCCTTCCTGTTCTATGAAGCTGTCAGAAAAGTGTCACTTCTGCTTTTTACTGTTTTCCCCCTGCTTAAAATGTTGCAGACATCCCTTCCCAGCATCCTTCAGAGATGCTTCCCAACTTAGTTTTCCTGTTCTGGTGCAAGGGGCGAGGGCATCGCCACTGCATTTGAAGCAAATTGCTCTCGAGGTTCACACTCCAAGTACAAAATCCTTTGTCATTTCCAAACCAGAGACAGCAGTGTTTGATGAGCCGATATTAGGAACTGCTAACAGCTCAACAGGCTGATGCCACTGTAGTACAGCCTGTGAAATCTTCACACATGCCAGCATTTGCTTTTTTAAAGGTCCTTCCTACACAGTGGCACAGATTCCTTCAGGCTTTTCGCTCAGTGGTCTGTTGTAAGCTAATAGGAGCAAAACAACAATGGGAAGTTGTGCAGCAGAGGTGCAGAGAGGCTCACAGACAGGGCAGCTGTCACAGGGGTTACAGACACTGTTGCTTACAGGGAAACTTCCCCAGAGTGATCAGATTTGGATCATTGAACAACTGTGACATCCAAGAGAGCGCTGCTAAAATCCCACTGTTCTTGTCATGCCTAATACTGGGGAGGTGATGACCCAGTACTGCTCTTATGCTGAAACTTTTTGCCCAGGGAAAAAGATGCTCTAAGAAATCAGTCTTTTTTGTCTGCATGTTTGCAGTGATGAGTCCCATGATTTAAATCACAATTAATGAAACTTAAGGCATTAATCTGTAGAATTGGAATATTACGTTATTTAATAGAGCAAGAAGACAGCATTTCTAACCCATGAGAATTTTAAAGATTCAAAATCCAGGAACACAATCTAGAAATCCAAACGTTATAGGGCAGGAGGTTCTGAGGGCAAGCTGAGGATGCTTTTTCCAGGACAAGTTAAAACTGAACGAAACTAAACTCTGGGGAAAAAAAATCAAAGAAAAATAATATAATTCTTTCATAACTCAGGTAGAATGGTTGGGTTTGAAATTTGGCTGCAATTTCTAGAATGTTGTGCATGTTATTCCATGTGACTCAGCAGTGTTTCAAGCATAAAACATTTCAAATTGAGAGAAAAATTTAACTGAAAGGAGGGGATTTTTTAAAAAATCAAATTATTTGTTTTGATCTTGTAAACGTGTCTATTCTTTTTAGAGAGGCATGTTCAGAAGGGAAGAGCAATCCCTCCCCAGCGAGTATTTAGTATTGTTCCTACCTGCTAATTAAGTGAAGGGACCATCAGGGAGCCTGACAGACACATCCATAATCCCTACTTGAGAGCGTTTCAGCAGAGCTTTGTCCCTCATCCCATCACACACTCACATAACAAAATGGCTCTGTGGCATAATGACAGCCGTGTGTCAGCGCTGTCTGCGAGGAAGGAGATGGAGAAGGAAGATATTCCAGGCTTTCATGTTGGCACCCTCCTGATGAGTAATTCAGACAGTTTGGAGCCTCCTCATGGTCCTCCCCATCACCCCCACCCCTCTGTTCCCAGCAGCACATTTTGTCTCCTTCAGGAGTCACACCAGCCTCTCAAAGCTAAATGGTACATTATGGTACATGATGTTAGATTAATTGGCTGAAAAAGCATCCCCAGAATGAAGGGAGGTGGGGAGGTTGCTTGTCAGAAGTGTTGTTCTGTCTCACTGAAAATCATAGAAATGGGGAAAGGAAGGATCTGAGTGAAAATGAAAGATCCAGATGAAAAAGGGTTGTAAATGAAAACAAAATTCTTGTTTGGAAGTGGCTGGCAGTGGTGGGGGAAGAAAGGAGGGACCAGGGAAGGGAGGGAAAAGAAAGATACAGAGTCCTGGAGGTGTGTGATGGTTGTCACCAGTGCACACAGGGATCTGAGCAGACGTCCCCAGCAGCTTCTGCTTCACAGCAGCGGAGGAGCCCTCCCCTAGCACAGATGGAGTTGGGCAGGGATCAAATGGGGCCCTGAAAGTGCAGGATCTTGCAGTGGGGAGTGTGCTGAAGAGGAGAAATGAAGTGCTACAGGAGCCTAGGAGCTGATCCTGTGCCCCAGCACCTGGCAGCCATCATGTGGAGAATTTACAGTGGATAAACCATCCAGTGGTGCCCCTGGATAAACCATCCATTGGTACCCTTGGATAAACCATCCATTAATGCCCCTGGATAAAGCATCTCTTAGTACCAGCTGATCACTGCAGCTCCTGCTGTAGCAGTGGTTGCATCCCAGGTGTGTCTCCTGCTACTTCTCATGCCTGGCCATAGTAGAACCTATACAAAATTCTCTCCTCTTGGCTGCTTTTCTTCCATGAATGTTGTCCCAAAAGCTCTGCTCTCCTTGAAGCTGAGTTGACAATGTCTAACTACTCCTTGCAATACCTGCTCACAGTCACCAGAATCATTTGAGGGGCTCCTTGCTAACTCAGTCCAAACTCTTCCATAAACTTGGGAGTCCAGTTCTTTCTCACTAAGCTTTGGGGGGCCAACATATTCCTGAGGTCTATTTTTTCTTTCTTATTTTTTCTTTTTTTTTCCTGTTAAACCCTTCCTATCACCATATTCTCCATGTGCTGGGGCCTCCCCTGTGTTGCCAATTTGCTTCTTCCTCTGCTTTCCACCCACACGACTTTCTCCTCAATGTCCACAAGGGATCTGTAGAACTGCTGTTTTAATTTCTTTTTTTTTGAGTTTTAATTTCTTCTATGCTTTACACATGCAGAATGGTTTTGGCATAACCCACTGCAAGGACTATTTTGGTTACTAATTTTCAAGAGAGACTTAAATACCTGTGGTAACAAAAATCTGAGATTCCCTTCATGGGAATTCTGGGCTTGTTTTGCTATTTGCAGTGCTGGTGCTCTATAGAAATATGTTGTCTCATTCATTTTGACTGACACTGGCAGACGTGAAGCTCCTATGCCATAATTAAGACTATTTCTATATGCAAGCTAATTTTTCTTGTAGCCTACATTTGGTGTTTGAAAAGACATATTTTTTTAAACAATCTTAATTTCATGCCAAATATTTCATGCTGAAATACAACAGATGAAGCAAAATAACTTCTTTCATTCAGCTCTCCTGTTGATTTTCCTCCCTATATAGGGACCAGGTGCTGACTTTCTGGGTAATAGCATCCAATAATGTCAACAAATAGGAGCTGGCTATTGGAGAGGAAAAATAAAAGCAAAAATATTCCAGGGAGAAGGACAAAGACAGACTGAGAGCTTGGAGGAAGTGTTGAAAATGCTTCTCTGGGGGGTCTCAATACTGGTTAAACAAATGTTTCATTTTAGTTTCATTAGAGTTTGTGTTGGGACTAAAGGAGAAATTACTGACCTCATGCTCATGTTTTTTGTACCTCTAAGATAAACAGATCACAGTGGCAGGACAAAGAGAAATTAGCTTCTCCCAGGATGTGAGATCAAGGTGAAGCTCCCTTCCTACCTTAGTGCCAAGTCACAGATGCCTCTTTGTTCGGTCACATTGCTGCAACATCCCACGAGGAGACCTGTTGTTAAAAAAAAAGCAAAAAAAAAGACAAACAAGCCACAGTGTTTGCAAACTGAGATGGGCACATTAAAGCATCTGTGGGACGGATTTCTCCCTGTGCTTTTTGTTGACCATTTGTTTCCTTTAATTGGAGCATGAAAGGACTGAGCATGTCCAATGCAACTTCCCGATGCTAAGTACCACCTGTCAGGGAAATAAAGACACTCCATCAGTCACTTTTCCTTGGAGATTGTAAGATTTTCAGAAAGACATGCTGGCACACACCCACGCTGCTCTCCCCCACTGCCATCCCTTCCCATCCAGACTGCTGTGTGACTAGGAGCAGGAACAACACAGAAAATCCATCCATCCTTCTCAATAGTATTTCAGATCTAAAACTTAACCCACAGATATGCAACTTACCCCCAGCACCTTCCCAGTAATTGGACTCAATTTTAGAACACTTTCAGCAGTAACACCTGGATAAAAGGGCAGTAGCTATAAATAAATCAGGATCGAAGATGTTATTAGAAGATGTTATTAGAAAGACAATGGTAGATTAAGTGGAAGGGACGAAAAAAATACCAGCCCAGCCACTCTAGCATAAACAAAATAGAGTAAAATTAGAGCTGGCTGTAGGCTGAGCTTTGGATGACTGGGGAGTGCATTTGCAGCCTGCTGAGCAAAGGCAATTCTGCCCCCACACTGACGCACAGAAGACTTGGATTAATTTCAGTCCAGACAGGTAGTGCAGCTGCAGTTTGGGGCTGATAGCTCAGTGGAAAGGCAAACCAGAGGGCTGATGCAGACCTGAGTATTCTGCACCTGCTGGGTAACAGAGATATAAATGCTGGAAAAGGGGCAGCCAAAATGCGTCTCTTAAGCAACACACAGCGTCGGAGCAGTTTTAGCACAGCTTCCACAACAAGGGGTGTGATGTGAAGCTGCTGTGAGGACCAAGGCAGCAATCAGTTTTCCCTGTCTTTGAGCTTCAAAGGGAAGCAATAGGATTTTTTGGGGAGGCTCCAGGATCAGTTGGATAGACATCTCTGGGGGTGGGGTAGTTTGGGTCTGTCCTGCCTTGGTTGTGGATGGGCTGACATTTTCAAAGTGCCTTCTGGATTTATGTGGTGTCTGTGCTGGGACAGGGCTGCCAGGCCTGAGTCCTTGCCTGGGGAAGGAAGGCTGGCACCACGACCTGTGGAGGCTGCCAGGAGGTTATGGGACCCTGAGCTATGCATAGGAGTAAATCCAACATCCACCCACCCTGGGGGTTTGGTGCCATCTCCTGCATACAAACTGCTCCTGGGGTCTCCTGTCACTCCTGCTCTCCATTTTACAGTGCATTTGCAGCTTGTGCCCAGGCAGTACCAGCAAATGAGCTCTTTGTCTTCCTCATTTTGTACCAGCATTATTTTTTTTAATGATTAAGGTCCAACCACAAATCTGTTCAGAGCCTCAATTTATTTGCTGTTTGTCATTGTTCAATAGTTTTATGCCGTTTTAAGATTAAGGAAATAGAAATCCTTATGGTCAATGTCTCTTGACTAAAGGACTTTTTCCATTAAAAAATCAAGTCTCTTTAAAATGTGGCTTTTTGACATGCCAGAAAATTTTCTCTGTGAAGAGCAGAGAATGGGAATAAATATGGTAATGGAGAGTAAATATGTAGGGGGATAAGACAGAAGAAACAGGAATTTCTCTGACTGAAGAGTTTCCTCTACCCAGGAAGTGAGAAGACTTGTGTTGCACATCATTTAAAGTAGATTTTTTTTTTTTTTAACAAGGAAAAACTTTTCTTTAAAGCCTATTGCCACAAAAAATGAATTTTGGACAGCAGTTTGTACCATATAGGTCAGCTGCTAAAAATATGTATCTTAAAGGTGAACTTTCCTTTTGGTTTTATACAGTGGCACAGCCAATCGCAGCAAATGTTAACCACAAAGTACCGAATCCCACTAAACCCAGGCAGCTCAATGCTTTGTGAAGTGAAAGGAAGAAAATTCCTCAAGTCCATTGGAAACAAAACTTTTTTTAACCTTTCTTGCCCATTTTTCTTAGGACATGGGCATTGTTCCGTGTCTTTCTGACCTTTCAAATCTGTAGGGAGTACAAAGGCAGGAGAAGGGACAACTGACATTGTGACCAGTGCTTCCTTCTCCATCACCTCTTTGCTCTCCTTATTTATGTCCCTGTCAGAAATAGTGTTGAAAAGCCCTTCCAAAGAGCTCTTTTATTGAAAGATTCTTAAATATTTTAAAAAAGCTGAATTACCAGACCTCTGAGAATACAGGCATCCTCAAGGGAATGAGCACATGGAAACCACCTGCCATTATCTCAATGAATTTTTCTGTATCAGCACTGTTCAGGTAGTTTATATCACAAAAAATGAGGTGCAAATTTGAGAACACATATATTTAATTATAAAACTGATTTTTTTATTCTACATTTCTGATTGTAAAGACCGTTTTCTTTGCGTTTTACTTTTATTACTTTTTGATAAACACCAGCTTCCGTGGACTGTTCTCAACAATGATCATATTAGTTCATTCAATGATTTGCAATATAATCCATGGGTTCCCAGTCTGAAGTCAGGAAACCCAGCAGGAATAGGGTCAAAATCATGATATGGGGAAGTACAGCTGGTGGGTGAGGTGTTGCCCTTTAGGCATTAAGCACATTTTTTCTGTTGCTTTTGCTCCATGCCTCTCTGGGATGGGATGGGATTTGTCCCCAGCAGTGGGGCTGGCTGTAGCTGTGTGTTTTCAGGGACAGCATTCATGCAAGGAGCTGCTGAGACAGCTTTTGTTTAACCTGGCATGAACCAGGCCTGTTAGAGAAGGCTGTTGCAGGCTTAAATCAAGAGAAAAGCAGGCAGGATAGATCTGTAAATGAGCCTGGGTCACAGGCTAGTAGCTGTAAGGAAATTTTTACAGTGCTGCTAAAAATCTGTTATACACAGTCATGCAGAGAAGTAGTTGTATTTATATGCAGGTGCACTCTCTGTCAAGAATATCTAAATTTTCTCTGTACAGGGGCTAAGAACTCTCACAAAACTGTTGGACATGGGAGAAAATAACTCTCACTCAATCTCTTTTTAAAATCTTTTCTATTAATCTTGAATTTATTCTCAAAGCTCCAACCCTCTCTCATATAGAGACCAAAAGAATGGTAAACACGTTCATACAACATTCATATCCAGTGGAATATTTGTATTAGCCTATATATGAGCTTATTTATCTAAGTTAATAATAGACATTTATTTATTTTTCAGGCAGGAGAAAAGAGAACATGAAGATTTTTAGACAGCTGAGTTCAGGAAGGAATCACCTATGGTTCTTTTTAAACTATTGGGAAGAAAAGAGCTGCAAATAAGAGATTTCTGTCTTTGGATTGTAAAGACACCCTAGCAGTGGGGGAGGTAAGTGAATATGATAAACTCAACCACACTTAGAAAATGGTTTGAAATTGGTGTGGAGCTGTGTAATTGAGAAATTTAGAGCTAAAATCAGCATATGTCTCAGGCACTAGATATTTATCCTGAGAGAATTAGGCTTATTCCATTAGTATTATCGGCATTAATTGGAGTAGGGGGTTGAAATGCTCACAAACTGCTGTGCAGGTTGAACATTTGAGGTGCCTGCAGTGTTTATGGGGATAAATGAGGAGGGGGAGATGTAACGGTTGTGTGTGTATGTAGGTGGTCAGTGAAAAGTTGTTCTGTTTAACTCTCTGCTTTTAGCGAAGCAGATCCATCTGATTACTCCAATTGTCCAAGTGTAAACCCTTGCTGCCATATGGAATGTGTTATTTTCCTACTGTAAAATGCAAGAGTGGATCAAATTCAAGGAGTAATTGTGCTACCTCAACACTGAGGACACCAATGTTCTCCATAACACCCTTATATATGTTATTGATCTGGAATGTATTTGGGATTCTCATTACCAAAACTACGGTAATTCAATTAATTGAAGGGCATTTCAGCAAATATGATATAACACTCTATTGAATGAAGAAATTTCTTTCACACAAAAGCTGTGTTTGTTTTGAGCCACTCAATTTGAGCACTGCACAATAACCCCTGGAATGTTTTTGGGCCATCTCAGCTAAGAACAAAATTGGCCAAGTTTTTGGCCTCATTGGTAGATGACAGCATTAGAATTTCTGTGACTTGGAGCACCGGAGTTTGGGCTGGGATGAAAGGGTTGAAAAGGCTGTGGATTTTTGTTATTCTCTGGAAGGTTTAGACATTATTATCATGTTGTGCTCCCCTGACACTTTGTTTGGCTGCAAGAGAAGAATTGAGGAATCCTTTTGTTCCATCCCATTCCTGCTGTGTAGGGAAGAGCTCTCTAGCTGTGCTTGGAAATGGCTCTAAAGGGAGACCTGTAAAGTGTCCAGAAGAGCCAGAGGGGAAAGCACAGCTTGTCTGCTGAAGGGCACCACGCTCAGGTGCCAAGAGGAGTCTTGTTTGCTGAACTGGCTTTGATATGACTCCAAATCTGTGTTGGGGGAAATAAACATGAACGTCACATGCACTCCCTTTCCCACCAAGTGTGATGTGACTGTGTCACCCATCTTTGGAATCTTTGTAAGCTTTACTGATAACCTTGAACTCCACACCCACCCACCCCTCTCACCCCGTCTAAAAGACATCGTACCTCTTGGTGCAGCAGAAGCTCATGGTGTAGTCTGTGCATTTCAGAGTAGACAATCCCATCAGAAATTTCCATGATACCATGACAGCAGTTTTCTGATCTCATTTAAATTACAGAATTACTTCCTGTTTTGAAAGAAAACTGGAAAGGACATTTTTCTGGAGGTGGATTGGTCTGGTTCAGCTTGTTAAAGACACAGCTTTGAGAGTGGGCTGTTCAAAGCCACTTCCAGGCAGCTTCACTTGACTGCAGAGTAGTCTGGGCCCAAGTCTGACTCATGGGAAGATGATTTTCCGTATCCCACTGGGTCTTGAATTGAAAATACAAATGACCCCAGAGCCTGTCCCAGGCCTAAATGATGGTTGATGTAGTAACAGGTGTGTACCTACACTGTACAGTAGAGAGGTCTGAACTAAGAATTGGACAATGGAGGGAAATTTTGGCCAAGCTCTCACAGTTAGTCACAGGATGAGTACATAAACTGCTAGATTCAACTCAGGAGAAAACAGGATATGAATGACTAGACAAAAATGTTACACCCACTCCCTGTCAAGACCATAAATCTGGTCCTAGAAATTGGAATGAAAATCTACCAGTCCAGGCTCAAAATCCACTCAAGCATCCTTCCCATGGAGTGATGAGTGTCTGTTGTTTAATGTAATGAGTTAAGAAATATTGCCTGTGCTGGTAAGTGGAATACTGAAGGTTAGAATAAGAATTTAGAACCTGTCTGAGCCTTCTTAGGAGATTTGAGTCAATGAAAAGGTTGCTTGGTGTTTATCCAAGGATAAGAACATACAAGAGCTCTTTCCACACTGTATCTACCTTGAGGAAAATTATTCATTGAAACAAAATATGGGTTCTCTAGTGCTGTTCTCATTGTTGCCAGGATATAGTGAAATCCATCAGCTCTTTACTGGAGAGAGAAGTACTGCAGAACTCCTTGATTTCAGCCTGGCCCTACCAAAATCATACTCTGTAACTTAAAGTCATGGCCCAGACCTTAACAGCATTAGAGGGATGCAATTCATCATTTCACGGGAACAGGTCTGTTCACAGTCTTTGATTTTGTCTCATCACTCTGTTGAAAATAGGGTCTTCAGCCCCACATTGCATAAACCTGTACACACAAACTGTATCTATATATCTATATCAGCAATCAACACCCTCATGAAAAGGATTAAAACTCCGACTGTGTGAGCAAGGCTCCCTTGACTGACAAAAAAACCAAAACAAAAACCCAAACAAAATAAAAGAGGATAAATTGGTTGAAAAATTTAATTTCAGTGTTGGTTTACCTTTTCCCTAACTGAGATGGGTTCAGGTTCCTCTCTTGGATGATTTTCAGTTCTTGGTGTTTTATTTGTCTTTCACATTGATGACCGAAGGGAATGTGGTACCCCATGTTCATACCAAAGGAAAAGATATCACTTTTTAGGATCAGTCTTTAAAATCTTCTTTGGAATCCTGGCATGACTGTGGAAAAGAGGATGGAGAGGGGATCAGTGTCTTTCTAACTAGGGCTGGTAGATAGCTCCAGGTGCCATCCCATCTCTGGGACATGAAGCCAGGAAGCAGCTCAAGAAGTGGTGTGATGTTGGGTTGTGTTGTCACAACACCACAGGCAAGAGCTGGTCACTGATATGAGGCTGCTTATGCCAACCCTCTATTGCTGTCTTGGGAAATAACATGACAGAATAATATAACACAGCCGTCTTACAGCCAGCAAGGTGGAAACAATGCAGCGGCGAGGGCTGAGGGGAGATGAGAGATAAAGTGTTTCAGATTATCCTATAGAGACCAAATGTGTTTGATATACTATTCACACTGTCTCGTATGAAAGTTTAATGTCTTGGGGGTGCCAGCTCTGCACAGATCTGTGACTGTAATCAAGCCACAAGAAATGGCAGTGTGAAGGATCTTGGAGAAGTTTCTTGGCATCTCCAATGGCTGTGTTGCAAAACTATGACCCATTTTTCAGTCACTGGTTTGTATTTGATAACCATGAAGCCCTACAGAGTAAAGAGGGAAAAGAAATGAGATTGCCTGAGCTGAAAGAAATGTCTTTGTGAACCAAACCATTGTGAAGTTTTATATCTTGATTGCTTCTCTCTGGAAAACTCTGCCAAGTCTAAAATCATTTCCATAATAGTGTGCATTGCTGATGTAAAACAGATAGAAAATGCAGTATTTCTTTCCAACTCTTCAACTTGCAACTTCTTTCAACTTCTATAATACATCAAATTCCTTTCAGGATAACTACAACCTGTTTATCAATGACAAAAAGTGCCCTTTTGGGGTTCTTCCTATCAGCACCCTAAGCAGAGATAAGTTTTCTAATGAACCATTCAGTACAAGCACTTTGAAACTACCCATTAGCTGACAGATTTTACCTGCAACAGACCTGAGTAAATTCTCAATTTTTTTTTTCTTCTTTTTTTTCCGTTCTAAATGGACTTTAGTGGAACCTCTTGACTCTTGTTGGCAGGAATGGAGATATTTACCATCTGTTCAAATGCACATTGGCCATGGCAAACAATTCAGACAATTCCCCAGGCAATGGGCATGGGCACATAACCAGTACTGGCTGCTGGCTCTTCCTGCAGCTCAGATGCAGGAAGAGGACAACGCAGTCAGGCGAGTTGTTGGCACTGAATTCATGAACAGAACACCTCTCCAAGGTGGATCCAGAAGAAATGAAGTTATGAAAGTATTAATGATCAGATCAGAAGATATTTGCTTTCGGCTTAAACAATTGCATTCTGTTTTGATGCATGTGGTGCTCAGCACGTCTTTCTGGGGAGGTATAGGGCAGAGTAAAAATGAAAGGGGATTGCTGAATGGAAATGAACTTCAGAAGCCGTAAGACCATGTCAGAGCAGCTCATAGTGCTGTGTTTAAGATGCATTGCTCAGGGATAGCTGCAAGAAAACACATTAACTCTGTGAAGTGTTTAGCTGAACCTGCTCCTTGCTGCAGTCTTCCAGCTGTTGACTTTGTCCATGAAGGGAGGCTGTGTTTTGGTTGGGCTCCCAGCAGCCAATTTCCAGACAAACCCATCACAGTTGGTAGACCTGAATCAGGATTTGCTCGTAAAGGTGCCCACGCTGTTAAGAGCTGCATTTGCAAGTGCAGGTGGGGAATGTAGAAGGTTGCTGCTGGGAGGAGTGAGTGCCTCTCAGTGGTGTCCCTGCTCCAGAAACAGCGACTGCTGCCTGTGCCTTTTGTGTAGCAGCGTCTCAGATTAAGTCTCTGCCGCTCATGGAGTATTTGCTTTGTGTTTTGCAGAACTTCCCATCTGGAGTCACACAGTATGTTTATTCCCCATAGCATGAAGGACCAGCATTGTACTGCTTTTCCCTGGAGCAGAGTAACACATTCATTTTTAATTGTTGGCCACTCTATCAGAAATCCTATTTCCCAGAGTTTAATTGTTTTGCATGATGTTTAATTCATGGCTTCCCTACAGAAATCAGCTGTTAACCTTTAAAAAAAAATAATGTATTATTTAGTATTTATTTATTATTTAGCAATAACATTTTTAATTGTACAGGATGATATGATTTATTTATATTTTCACTATAAAATTCCATGTCTCAGTGGTCCCTCTCCCTTCCCCCCTCTTTTTTTTGACTTACAATTGTGAAGAATAATAAAAGCTGTAGAAATGTTACCATAAAGGTTTCCAGAACAGGTTTTTGATATAAGATGTTCTTATACAGGACAAAACCAAAGACACATTTAAATCCTCCTGGAAATGCTAAGCCAATGCTTAAGAGCTTTTGGAAATCAGGGCATAGGTGAATATATTTTCTTTCTTTCTGAATATGCTTTATTCCATATTCTTACAAATGAGCTGCCCTACAGGAAAGTTCAGTGGCAAAACTGAAGCCAAAGTTTCAGAGGATTTGCAGAAACAAGAAATCAGAGTTTCTGCCAGAGACCTGATGTGACTGGTGATATTCACCCAGCCAGGAGACTGTGCCATCCAGAACGTGTCTAGCTGAATTTCACTCACAGCAAAAGTGCCTTTGGAAATGTTCCAGGACAATAATTATTGGATACCAGGGAGCTGCAAATAAGTGCTAAGAAATGAGGAAAACACAGCACCAGCACAGATCACATCCCCCCTTCTGGCTGCCCAGAATGCCCTTTGCTTTGGCTGCCATGGCAAAATCTCCATCTTTTCTTGCCAGCTCTCAACAAATGCAGACTAAGATGAAAGGATTGAGTACTGGGGGATGTTTTGTAGTGTGCTCAAGTCTTAAAGCTCCTTTGAAATCCACAGACCAGGCAGAGGCTGCAGAAATCCCACTCTCAGTAGAACAAAGCTCTGCCATGATGTACAGCCTGAATGCAGCTGCCCCCACAGTGCTGCTCATGAGGGGCAGGGTCCAGCCACTCAGGCAGAGATCCAGGGCTGATATTCAGCACAGGGGGTGTGTTTGTAAGGTTCATACCAGCAATATGTTCCTTACCTTTTGTGGACAGACATTTGTATACATGGAAATACATATATTTTTGATTGATAGGACTGTGAGGCCAGTATTTATTTTCCTTCCTTCCAAGGCAAGTCGTCGACCCAAGAAAGCAAGCCAGGAGGGGTGTTTCTTTGTAACCACTGGACTTTCCCTGTGGCTGATCCTGTGCCCTTCTATCTCCCCTGTTATCCTCACCCACACAAGGAGACATCATTGTTTCCCTGCTCTGAGCTGGTGCTGTAGGGTCAGTGCATCATCAGGGGAGGAAGTGCTACATCTGGGCAAAAATCAGTTTACAGTGGTAGAATCACAAAGCTTTTAATGATGAAAACAGAAAACAGTGTAAAGCTTTCTGCTGAGTGTGTTTGGTTTAAAAACAAAATTTCCATCAAATCCTGAGGGAGCAGAGCAGCACTTCCTTTCCTAATTTTTAATATAAACCTTGGCAGTGAGGAAGACTGAACGGATAAAGCAATTACAGGAAAACTCTGATTCAGTAGGAAACAAAAAAAAACCAACTACAGCAAAAACCCTGGTCATTTCTAAGACATAGGATATCTGATACAGCTGCTGCTCTTTCAAGAACTACTTAAAAGCTTTTTTGACTGTTTTTCTCTGGAAAATACTTCAATCAGCATATATATAAAAAAACCCTTTCTTCTCTCTTTCGCTTTCTTCCTTCTTTCTTTCTTCTACTGCAATGTAAATTCTACTGCAAAGGAAGGAGAAAAAAATCTGTATAGCACAAATGACTCTCACTTCAAGCAAATATTGCCATAAGTAATTATGCTCTTCTCTGTTCTTGTTTCAGACATACTGATGTTATGAATGAATTAACCAAGGAACAAAATGCTTCACTGCCAACTGAGAGCTAATCCTTGAAGTTTAGTGCTATTACGCTTAACGTATTGCTGTTGGATCTCAAACCACGTTCAGAGGAGCTGATACCAGTGAAGGAGATGCATTTCTTGTCAAGAAAGAGTCTCACGATTCCTTTGCTCCAAGGAAATTTGAATGAAGACACACTCCATTTGGAAACATGCCTATTCGACTTAGACAAAGTTAAAAAATGGGTTGAGGAAAGCAAACAGAGCTAGAAAACATTGCAAAGAAAAATTACAATTTTTTAACTCAAAATTCAAATTTTAAAAATTTTCCGTGGGACTTTTTGACCATCCATCATTCCTGGGACACTGCTTCTGCACTTTACCCCTGAAACTCTTGCAGGACAAGGAGTTTGTCTTGCTTGAATGGGCTGGATCTGCTCATTCTTTCCTGTGGCTCCCTTGGTAACTACTGAGATGTTTGTGTTTTGGGGCTGGAGCACCTGTATGACAGTGACCCTCTTCTAGGCTGGAGCCCAGTAAGGTGCTGGCCCTGTCAGATTCTGGATATGGCATGGACCCCAAATCCCTGAGTCTGTGCCACTTCATAGCCCAGTTCAGGGGCTCTTGGGTTGTGCATATGGTCCCTGTGTATTTCTGTGGGGAACAGTTGTTTTGCTTTAAAAATGAGGATGGAAAGAGTTTCATGTAGCAAAGAGTGGAAGAACAGATCAGGATCCTCTGAGAACAATTTGTGGTCAGAGAAAAGGCTGGTGTTTGCTGCATGAGCTGTCTGTGGTCGCTGCTCTCACCGTCTATTATTGCAGGTAGCTATGTGTCAGGATGTACCTTCAACACCCCCAGCCTGCCTGAGTTGTGCTTATACACTTATTAAATGATGGTGTGCATTTGTACTCAGACCATTATAAATCCATTACTTCCCTGAGGCCAGAGGAAATGGTTTTAAAATGTGAGGTTTTTCTACAGGGAATTGAGAGATAAAAATACTAAAGCTCTGTACTTGGCTTGAGCAGATCAATGTAGTGCAATAACTGGGAAGACAAACCAAGCTTAAAATATTACAAATATGATTGCATGAACTCTTAACTTGACATTGAGTAATTATCACTACAAAAGTCTCCTAAACCATGCTAAGAAAAAACAAAACCAAAACCGAAACCAAGCAAGGAGCTTGGCAGTAAATAATAAAAGAGAAATAACTGTGTGTGTACTTGGAACCAAAGTCTGAGTAATATAATTGCACAGTAGTGAGTGAAACTTCAAATTTGTCCTTCACCTTTTCAATGCAATGGAGAAGTGTAGAGGAAAAGTCTTGGGATGGCAGATATCAAGAGGTTTATAAAATTATTTTTCCACTAAAAGTTTCACAAAGATTTTTTTCTTCATCGGTAACTGTTTCTCCATCAGGAGAAACTCATTGTTTGGAGCAATTAGTTCCAAACCTGACAATTGCTATTTGTGACGGGAACAATGACGAAAAGGAGAACCAGACAATTTTTCAAACAAGATTCAAAACCAGTAATTAAAGTTCCTACCAAGTTCAGAATGGTGCTAGGTTGAACTAAGGCACTATCATTATCCAGTGAGCAATAAGTTTTACCTGCATTTTCAGGACAATGAGATAATATTTCATCCCACCACAGTCATGATGTACCAGTTAGTGACTCTTCCCATTTTTTTCATGAATTTATATTAAGCAGAAAATAAATACAAATGAAATGTTCCCTTTTCTGAAGCACTGAGCCACTTATAGGAATAATTTTTTGGGGGAGGAGTAGGAAGTAAGCTTGTATCTTAGACTTCTGTCATTATTTCACTTGAACAGATGGAAGCTCAGCCACTTGGGATTGAATCACTAAAATGAAAGGTCATCGCTGAAATCATGGTCACTCATTTGCTCAATTCCATGTGAAGAAAATTAGCAATGGATAGTGATGGCTGTGACTTTCCTGAAAAGAGAGAAAAGCAGCCTTTCCCAATAACTCCTGTCGCTGCAGATTGTATCCCCACATTGCATGTGTTCATGGCCAGGGAGCTCTGATTCTCCATTTCCACTTGGGATACATTCCTGAGCTGTCCAGTATCCACAAATATGCAAATCCTTTGGAATCTAAATTGTGCCACAGTTTATGCACGAAGGAATTCTTTCTCTAAATATTGCAGGTACCTAACTCAGAGCTCTGCAGCAAGAAGAGTCGAACTCTTAGTAGAGATTACTCTAAATACTCCTAACATGTGGAACCATCAGCAATGGGACCGTGACCACTTTTGTATTCTCAGCATGGAAAGTGTGTCCCTGGCTTTGGAACACATTAGTAGCTGCATAAATCCATTTGGGGTCTACAAGTGTTGGATTCAGGTCCCTGTGGTAGAGTGGGGTGAAACTTACAGTCTGAAAGTGTCCAGTTCTCTTGGCTATTAACCAATGTCAGCTATTTCAGGTGTTGTCTGAGAAAGTGGCCAACACCTCCACTGTCCCTGGGTGTTGAAGAATGCAGCTACTTTGCAAAGCATGAAAATGTAGTTTTAAAAAAAAAAATTAAATCTGCCAAACCTATGAAATACTACTCACTCCTCAGATCTTCAATCAGCTTCTCAGTGCTCCATTTCTAATTATTTGCCATCTGGTGCAGCCCCTTCTCTTCCAAATCAACATGGAATATTCTTCTGGAGCAGGCACACGCAGCAGTGCTGCCTGAACATTAACTGCTTCTGACTGGAGATCCTGGGGAGCCTGATTGTTTGAGGCAAATCTTCTCCCCAGGGATGGCAGGATTTATTCCCTACATCTGGGCTGCAAGATTTCTTTTGTTGGGGGAAAAAAAATGCTTCCGTGTCATTTATAATGGATTTCATTCCAATAAACAGCCATCTTCTGGCATATTATGACCGCAGCTTATCAAATAATAAACCCCTGTCACTCTGAATTGCTGGGAGCGGGACCAACCCAGCTAGCATCAATTTCTGTGCCCACTTTGTCATGCCATGAGATCTGCAGTGGTTTGGTGCGTGTGGGAGTCACGGCTGTCAGCAGGGAAGGACCTCCCCATGCCCCAGGGGAGCTGCAGGGAGAAGGGGGTGTGATTCCTCAGGTTCTGATCCTTTGTACACCATCCCACTTCAAGTGCCACTTCATGTTCATTAGGGATGATCACAAAGCCGTATGGCCAAACAAATGCAACACGTATCTCGGCACGTCGGCAGAATGAGTCCTTGTTAATTCTGTCTCCTTTCCCACCCTCTGCCTGGGAGAGAGGAGAGTGAGGAGGCTGGTTTTACTGTGCTGAAGAGATGACAGACTTGATAACTTTAGTATGGAGCATTTCCAGAGCTTAACAATGAATGGCACAAGCTTTCTGAGGGGAGAAAAAAATAGGCACAGATTTTCAAATGCATCAGCAGGTTGCAAAAAGATGTGCTGATTAGCCATTTGTATATTTGACTCAGGGTGGTTGGGACATGGGAGATCTCAATTTAATTTCTATCCCTGCAACATTTTCCCTGTGTGACCTTATTGTACCTTTTAATTTCTCTGTGCTTGGATTCTCCCACTTTCTTCCTAGGACAGGAAGTGGGTCTTGGTACACATATATTTATATGATTTATGCTGGTTTTACTTGGGATAGAGTGGATTTTGTTCGTAGTAGCTGGTGTGGGCCTGTGTTTTGGATTTGTGCTGGAAGCAGTGTTGATAATTCAGGGATGTTTTGTTAGGGCTGAGCAGGGTTTACACAGAGCCAAGACTTTTTCTGCTCCTCAGCCCATGGTTCAGGAGGCTGGGGGTGCATGGGAAGCTGGGAGGGGACACAGCCAGGACAGCTGACCCCAGCTGACCCAAGGGATATCCCAGGCCATGTGGTGTCATGCTCAGGATATAAAGCTGGGGAAAAAAGCAGAAAAGGGATGACATCTAGAGTGATGGCTTTTGTCTTCCCGAGTTATAGTTCCATGTGATAGAGCCCAGCTTTCCTGAGAATGCTGAACACCTGCCTGGCCACAGGAAGTGGTGAACAGATTCCTTGTTTTGCTTTGCACGCGTGCACAGCTTTTGCTTTACCTATTTAACCTCAGAAAATTCAGGTATTATTTCAAGGTGGATGCTTTCTCAGACAGCCAGACTTAATGACAGCAGGTTATCTAATGACTTGGAGGGGACTGGGACCATCCAGTGGTGCTGGGCTTGTCTGGCCTTGGGCCTGGCTTCTTCCCACGGCAGGATTTTTTCAGCAGCACCCCTGTCATCACTCCCTGTTATCCATGGCAAGGCACAGCCTGGAGCCCCATGGACAGTGCTTCTTTCTGTGACCTGAGGTGATAGAGTGCCCATAAATATTTTTCTATAATATTTTTTTAAATTCAGCTTTCAGATATATTGCTAAATGTGAGGAATTATTTTCCTCAAGATTTTTTTTTTTTATTCCTGCTGTTATTCTCAACGTATGAGATGAATCAGCTCTAATTTATGGTGATTCTTGATCTGCTGAAACCACTGTGCTCATCTCTGTTGTTAGGTCCAAGGCTTGAATGTGTTCTCTCCAGAGCCTCCAAGTGCCTGCAGGAGTGCACCTCTTACACCATTTCCTCAGTAGTAGAACAGATGAGTAAATTTGAGCAACCCTCCTATTTGAAACAGACCCCACAGAAAGGAATAAAAATGTCGTCATCATCAGCAAGAGTAAACTACTCTTGCAAATAACAGCAGCAGAGTCTTAAAACAAAGGTTGGCTGTGTCTATATAGAGAAAATACTTAGTGTCTGTGTGGTATACAAGGCAGCTTATCTCTTTGAGAGCAGGAGACTATAAAAATACAATTGCCAGAACGAAAGAAAATTGAAGCTGATTGCCATAGCAACAAAAGAATTACATTGATGAAAAAGAAGCACATAAAATCCTTGTATGCTACATTAAAGACAAAGCAATCA
Source organism: Corvus hawaiiensis (assembly GCF_020740725.1). NCBI lineage: Eukaryota > Metazoa > Chordata > Aves > Passeriformes > Corvidae > Corvus > Corvus hawaiiensis. The sequence continues at coordinate 6,186,305 of NC_063227.1, read as the reverse complement.
AAAGTAAACAAGAGAGGATTGAAATTTGCTTGGCTAAAGCTGGAAATGACAAATGTTACCAGGTGATGGAGGCAGAATGAGCCCACAAGAAAGGAAAGGGCATCCCTGAGGAGGGATTTACTCCACATTTCCTCTGTGAGCAGGACAGCAGGGACCTGGGAATGCAGCTGTGGCTCCTTCCCAGTCTGTGAAGGCAGTTTGTGGGAGCAAGTTCCCCATCAGATGGTCAGTAACAGCAGTTTTCATCTGTGCCTTTTGCACCGATCTCCATGACTTTCTTCCCAACACTGCCTCATGTCTTTCTCCTGCTGAAATTCTCACGTGGAGCTGGGTGAAACAAGCTGCTGTTGGAAAAAGGAAGTTTTCTTTTTCCATCTGCATCTATTGAAATGTCTTGCTTAGACTGGCACCTGCTTGCCCATGAAAATGCCTTTCTGCCCTTTCGGGTCTGCATGGCACGATGACACTGCAGGCACTGCAGCAGAGCCAGCAGCCTTCCAGAGCCCACTGGAGAAGCCACAGTTTCAACCCCCCAACATAAATCTGATGGTTTTCTCGTGTGAGAGGCGAGGGGGGGTTGAAGACCCAGACCTCAGCACCTCCCACAGCATCCAAATTGTCGTGGCAGATGCAGGGCTGTGCTGTGCTTCCTTCTGAGACTCTGTGCCCTTGTTTCAGGATGGATTATTGCAAACCTGAGGGCTGCTCTCACCTCCTGAATCACTCCCACAGACAGCTGGTTGGATGAACTTACCTGGAGCACAAGCAGCATAAATCTCAATGGTGTTGCGCCAGAAAAGGAGGATGCTCCTATGTGAGTCCCTGTCAAGAAGAGCCATCCTCATTCTTTGGAGAAGGAGCCAGTGTTATCCAAGGTGAAACCATTTGAAGCAAGTGTCTATTTGTCATGGCTTGGTCTGGAAGAGCAAAAAAAAAAATAGGATGTATTAAATAAAAGATCTTTTTGAATGCAGCTGTAATTAAAATCTTAGTATTCCTTATCATGACAAAGACTTGAAGTCAGTCCAAACATTGTGCTTGAGCACAATGAAAGCATTCCAAGTGGTGGACTGACATGTCCTTAAGATACAGCAACATTTAATCTACTAGATTTTAGTCTGCAGTAATGACCAAACTGTTCAAAGTTACCAGAAAAATTCTTAAGACTAGAATAAAGTTGACAGTTCCTTTAATTACACTCATCTTCCTTTCAAAGGAAGTGACAGAAAGAGTTAAGGAAGATTAACTGAGACTTAAATGCACAGAAATGACTCAAGGCGTATTTAAGTAAGACTTAAATTAGTCTTTCATTTGGACATGGGAGATTCCATTAACAATAACGAAATGGAGAAAGCCAGATCTTAAAGCCTTTGCTCTGAGCTCTGCTTGGAGGCTGTTTCCCAAGTCCTACCCATTTCCCAGATGTTATTCCCATCTGGATTATTTTTCTTTAGTATTTCTTTCATCTTTTTTTTTTTTTTTTAAGTTATCTTTTTTTGATTTATGCTGTACTTTAACAAAACTCTTTGCCTTAGCCCTATTTGGGGTTACATGTTTCCATACATGACAACCTATTGTCCTTTGCAGTACCCTAAATACAAAGATATTTTCCTTAGGGTTTGGCGCTCTCTTTGGGGTTTTAGGAAACATTTGTTCAAACTGAAACCTTGCTTTCCATCTGGTAAACAAAAGACATCCCTGCAGATCCTGACCCTCTGGTGCTCCCTACAAACCCGCTGTTTAATAGATAACTGCATTGTGCAGCATTGGCAGCCCCTGCACAGAGGTGGCTCTGAGTTGTGAGGGGAGAACAGAGAACAATTCTCCTGGCTTGCACTGAAGTAAAGGTTTGTAGCATCCTGCCATGCGCAGATGGGCATGAGACTCATCCTGGTCACCATGGTAATAGGGTAATCAAAACCAACCCTTGAATTTTTAACTCTGGATGATGAATGGCAGAGACAGAAAGTGTCAGGGCACAGGCAGAAAGGGTGGCATGGGTAGAGTCTGTGAAGGAGAGTGTAGCTGTATCTGTGGAGCACAGGCAGCCTCCCAGGTGCTTCTTTCCCCCAAGGAGACAAAAAATAAATCATTTTAGTAAGGGATTCCTACCAAAGCAGAAGGATGATGTTAGGAGTTTCCCCCAGCTCAACATGAGATCACTCCCATGCCTGGCAAATGTGTGAACTTGTGTCCAGGGTGGCTGTGGTGGGGTCTCTGTGCCTTCTCCACGGTGGTCCCCAGGCTTCTGCCATTGGTATCTTCACCTCTGCAGTCCCTATTCTCCTAATATCTGTCTTAAATCTGCCTTGCTCCAGTGTTAGCCCATCAATTCCAGTTGTTCCTGGTGTGGATATTGGGAGAGGACTGCTCCATGCCTCTTGAGAGGACAACTGCTGTTGTGATGTGCTTCTATATCTCTTCTTCAGGTCAAAAATCTCAGCTTATTCAGTCTTCCCTTGGGGTCATGTTACGTAGACATTTCATTGCTCTTGTCTTTCTCATTTATTTTCCTTTACTCACAAGAAATGTATCCTCCTTTCCTGGTTTACTCTTGCACTAAAAGGACTCCTCTGGCATTTTTCCTCTGTACGCTGTATCTTATGACTCTCATTGATTTTTTTTTTTTAATCTCCACCAAACCAGATTGTAAAAACAAGGGGACAGGAGGAGAATTAACTTCTATTCAGTTTTGTTGGGGTTGCAAATTGGATCCATCCATTTCTCCAAGCAGGAAAACAAACCAAATGGCAATACTCTGGGGAGCACACGTAGCAAAACTATGCAACAAGGAAATTTGTAAACCTACTTTCTCTCTGTGGGTGGCTAAATGGCTGTTTGAAGACATTTAGCACCACACATGCAATTGAAGGAACAGAATAATAAAAGAAATAAAACTGCATCTTCCTATTAAAGAAGCCCTTTGTTTTATCAAAAATTACTGGACTGCTGATTTAGCATGGCAGGGCTGGAACTCTTTGTGAGGGGGAAACAAGCTTCATTTGGGCTCATAATTTCATTAACATGCGCTCGTGAATACACTCTTAAGGCAGTGCTGCGTGTCCATGGAATTGCTGCTCCCCTTGGCTCGAGTCCAAATGTTCTTTGGGCACTGTGGAGAAGGAGACAAATGGGTGCCATTTTCATGGCTAATGATCACAGGCATTAGCAGGCACAGCAGCAGGGGCGGGGAAGGAAAGATGATGGAAAACTTGCTCAGGAAATAAAGTCCACTGCCCTCCTTTGAGCGCAGCAAGCAAAGCAATGTGTTTGTCCGTGCTGCTTCTGTCGGGAACCAGAGCTCTTTTTATTGTAGACTTTCTGGAATTTAAGGAACAGATGTACTGCAGGTGTCTGTGAAGGCCTGGGGGACTCCTAGGAGTTGCTGTGTTTTTAATAACTTGGGTAGGGGTAATGTCAGGTTGCAGCAGTAGAGAGGGATCATTTACTCTGCTAAACTCCTTCCTGCCTTAATTGCTCTCTCCTACTAAATCCCAGACCAGTTAGTTGAAAACTAATTCAGCTATCGCTGCAGTAAACTGCTGTGGCAGCAGTGTCTACAGACCTGCATGCCCCTTACCTTGCAACACCCAGAGCCAGGATATCTTCCCACATGGTGACTTGCAGGTCCCACAAGCAGCTGAGATGTGCGTTTCAGGCAGCTCACAGATGAGTCTGTCATGAAATACCCCCAGGACAAAAGTCACAATCTGCCTTGCAGCTGGGTAAGAAGAAGAAGTTAGAGTTTCTTTTTTTCATTGATGTCCTGCCCCACCATGAAGGGATTGAGGCTGGGATGCTCTGCTTTGCTTTTTAATGCCCTAAATTGGCACCTGGGAGACTAAGTGCAGTGCGCAGGGGACAAGGACCTGTTTTCCCTAGCTGGAATACATGCTTCTTCGGGGCTTTAAGCTGATTTTCACTCAGATAGGATGAAAAAAACAAACTGGATAAAAGCCTCTGGATAATGCACTCCGTGTGTGCAATTTAGTGAAAAATAGAATACCTGTAGGTCTGTCTAGCTTCCAGGACACAGCCATACTCTGCTTTTAAGCCTGGCACACTCCAGTGCCCCTCTGCAGCTGTGGGTCAGCTGGCCCTGCCTCCCTGGGGCTGCCCTAGGCTTGCAGCGAACTCCTGTCCCAAGGGAAGAGCCTGGATCCAAAGCAGTTTATATTCAGAAAGCAGTGTGGTTCAGGCTCAGGTCTGCAATTACAGGAGTTGTAGTTGCTGATTTAGAGCTGTCTGGGTTGACATATCCTTCTTCCAGATGGGGCACCAGCCCATGGCTTCCAGTTAAAATCTACCCACACCAGTTCCATTCAGTTTGGTTTTCACATTCAAAAGGTCTTCGGTGTTTATTCTGGAACTAAACAAAACCTCCAGATTTTTCATCAAATAGAATCAAGCTCCAGTCAACTCAATATACCCCATCCTACACCTGTGGGTTTTTAATTCATCCTCCTCTCCAGCATCTCAGGAATTCCCTTCTGGAGTCTGAAATAGAAATCAAATCTCCACACGATACTGGCAGCATGCCATTAAAAAAAAAAAAGGAAACCACCATATTGAAGGGTTAAGAGGAGGGAATCAGGAAGGATGCTGTGTTTGGATTGGAAATAAAACTAATGTGCCTGTTTGTTGACAATCCTCCATGCCTATCAGCTCCGTTGCAAAACTGGCAATACAGACTGTTTAAATTTAAACACTGTAGATCAAGTTTTACACTTGCACACAAGGTGTAAAGGCAATGAGCCGGCCAACCTAAAATTAATCTGTGTGGGAATGTGAGATATTGTAGGTGTGCTGGGTAATGGATTCGGGCTCTTCAGTGCAGCAGACTGGAAAAGGCAGGGAATGCCCTCAATTCATTTCTAACCTCTTGCATCTTAGCTCCCTTATCGTGCGGCAGAGAAGTGACAATTTTGTTTTTCATAAATTAAGGGGACAGGCACACCTTCCGTGGTGCTCCTACCTTGTCAGTGATCTTGGGATTATGGAGGTGATTTGGAAAACAGAGGAAGCTAAGCTGACAGAGGAGCCACTTAGGGGAAGGAGATGAATGATGGGGCCCTGGGAGACTTCTGCTGCCTCAGGAAACCCTGGGATTTCTAAATGCTTCTTAAATGCCCAAACTCTCTAAATGAGTCCCTTAAAGGCACACTGCAGTGTTGTGGCAGGGTTGAGCTGAAGGGCTGGTATGCAGAGGCTCTAATGATTGAGGTATGTTTTATTTTTAATCCCTAGATGTAACAAAAAGCCAGTGGTAGCCACCTTCACCTCCTCATTCCCTCTGCTCTTCTTCTCCTCCTCTTCCCATTGCTCCAGGATAGCTGCCATTGGTTCCAGCTCTCCAGTTCAGCACCACAATAACCACCACTGCTGCTTTTGCAGGTGAGATCTTCCAAGAGCCCCTCAGTACCCTCAGCTTGCCAAATCCTCCCCCATCCCTGCAGGCAGCCCACAGGATCACCCTGGCCTCTGCTCCCTGTGGGGATCCATTGCAGACATGGAGCTCTCTGAGACGCAGGGATGCACCCACAGACCTCTGAGACCAGCCCTGCCTTCACACATGGCTCCTTGGTGCACAAAAACTCTGCAGTTCCTTTATCCTTTATTCAGATTTCAGTGCCTAAAGGGATGCAGAAACATCAGTTCCTACAGGGCCTTGTGTGCAGCTTCCTTCTGTTCGTGGAGAAAATCTCCTGGAGTTTTGCGTGTTTGACATTGCTGTGCTCAGACCATATGGCACCAAGTTTATGGATCAGCCTTGGAGAAGCCGAGGGGGTGATTCCCTCAGCCTGGGGGGGAGCAGGAACAGTGTACAAGTTCCCGAACTCACAGAGGAGGAGGAGGCTGGACAACCTGCAGATGGCCCTTGTTCTCTGAGCACAGCCTACAGTCAGGCCTCTGGGGCAGAGAATTTACACTCCTCAGGAAGCAAATTGTCACAATGATGACACAAACTTGATGTACCATTAAGCACAGCTCAAAGGAGAAAGGCAGGGCTGATACAACTTTTGGTGAGGCCTTCTCTGCTTCATGCCATTATCCTGGATGGATAGATACCCTCAGACAGGCCAAAGGATTTGCGTATGACCACAGACAGGTGAGCCATGAATGGCTTGAACCTAACAAAGACGATATCAGAGGTGTATTTTTCTGCCCAGAACCGGCACAGCAGCATTTGTTTGTCAGTGTTCCAGCACAGAAAGTGAGCCCCAGGTTTCAGTGCCCTGACACAGAGGCGTGGGCTCCATCAGGGCCCAGCACGGCCATTCCCATTTTAGTCCTCTCTCCCTCCTATCTGCCTTCTATTCTCACAAGAGATTTGACAGGCAATTTATTAACTCCACAAGCCTTCACACAGTCAAGACTAAATTTAGAATTATTATTCATGGAGATGAAAGCTAACATAGTGTCTCCATTACCTCTTGAAATAAGGGGTCCATTAAGGACCAGTGAGGTAACTGCTTCCACAAGGTGCCATCTGTTCGTAGGCACATGTAATCTTTCAGTTCCAATTATCCTCAGAGATCTCATTTGTTTCTCAAAACCATGAGTTGGTTCATATATGAGACTACTCATTCTTTCACCAACTCCAGGAACTCTTTGGATCATATTCTTTCTGGAAAATGCGATTTCTTTATTTAGTGCATCTGTCTTCTGAGGCTTGAAATTCTCCCTGAGAGACCCCAGGCCTGGATGTTGGCTGGTGGAAAACTAGGCTAAATCTAGCTCTTAATGTCTAAAAAGCATGAGTTATTGCTAAACTGAATAATAGCCACAGTATTTATTTGTGGAGTTGCTGTGCCACTGCTACCTTTTCCTAACTTATTACTTTGTAAAGCTCTTTGGGATATCCAGAATTTGAAAGGTGATATATTAAACTGGGTTCTATTATATTTCCTGTTGCTATCAGCAACTTCCCTTTTTAGCCTGGTTTAAGGCATCTATGTGTGTTTTGTGAAATGCATTCCTATTCCTGTGCTCCAGGCTCCCAGATGTCCATTTTAGGTAGTAAAGACCAAATATTAGGAGGTGCTACAGCCAACATTCTTTCAGAGCACCAGTCCTTAATCCTGTCAGAAGTACTAAGAAAGGAATTTGAAATGAGAGGGCAGAGATGGGAGCAATGCATTCCTCATTTGTCATTTCACTGCTTGGGTAAAATAGTATTAAACTCAGTAAAATAATATTAAACTCTGCAAAATAATCAGTCTCCTTACCCTGAAGAAAGATTTTATTTTGTCCATTTCTCAGAAGAGATTCCTTTACCACCAGCCAGAAATTCTGACACTGTCCTCTCCCCAAAAATTCACAAAACCAGGTACTCCCTTTTTAATTCCAGCATAATAATGTGGAATGATAATTCTTATACAGACCACCAAAAATGGTAACATCTGTTGACAGGACAAGGTGACAAACTAACAGCTGAATTTTACTGTGCTTAGAAATTGGTGGATTTTTCTGGCCTGAAGAAGCAAGATTCTGCTGATGTCGATGGCATTGAAATGATGAAGCGTTAAAAACCTGCCTTAATCATGAGATCCCTGTAGAGAACACAGATTTACCAAGAGACACCTACTGAACCAAGCTGTCTGAGCACACACATCGTGGTGTAAAGAGTTACAGAGACCCTTAGGACCATTAGCATTTCCCCAGGAATGAAGATGTCCTTGCCAGAAGCAGGGAGATCAACCTTCACTCCCTTTGTCATTTCTGGAAAACAAGTGTTTCATTTCATAAAGATTTCTTTTGTTCCCTTTGTTCTGGGAGATTATCTTCTTAACAGTCTAGGCACTTAGATCAAAGTGTCTGATTTCAGAGGGATTTTACGGCTGTTGTTGCTGTTTTGTGTTTGCTTTTCAAATCATTCCTGATGTATCTTGCAGCAAGAAAAAAAGAAACTCTCTACGGGTGGGTAAGCTGAACCTAAACTTCCAATCCCACATGGAAGATGCTGCAATCAGGCACATCCCATCAGTTCCAACACAGTGATGAATCCAGCTGAGTTACTTGTAATAGTGTCTAAGAAAACAGATGAGCAGTTGAATCCAGATTTTGTAAATAATAAGTTTCCACCAGGAGGCTGCATAATTCTTTTTACAGATGGACATCCCTGTAGACTTTCAGACTTGACTATTATTAGAATGAGGAAAATGGGAAGAGAATATTTTAATATTTGAAATTCTGCATTTCCCTTACTACACTGATCTCAGAATTATAGCTCTGGGACTTTTTTTTTTTTTTTTTTAAATGAAGATTTTAATGCTTATGGACACTTTTAATTAAAAATACACATTCTCCATCCCCTCTTCAGCTTTCATTCTTCTTAAGTTGCTGGGATTCAAGAGGAACTCTGGGGCTAGAGCACAACAAGGGAGTGGGTGGATGAGGGTGCTTCTATTAAGTCAGAGACATTAAAAATCAAAGGCTGCTGAGACACAGATTTATCCTACTCAATCCTGGACCTAAAGCCCATGCTCTGACAGTAGGCATTTGGGCTGCTACCTTCAAAAAGCTATTAAGATCAAAGATGAATGAAATGTTTCCAATTAGACATAGTTAATGCTAAGGATTGCTGAGTCTGGTGGATTCTGTAAGTTCTGCCATCTGTTCCCATGCACACACACGTGTGATCCCACACGGAGTGAACTCAGGAGAGGTTTTACAGTGGTCATTGGTTAGCCTGAAATTTTGGCTTTAGAGACAAAAGTCAGGTGGTTTAAGGATAAATAAGGCAGGCAGAGAGAACAGGAAAGGGTCCCTTGTGTTCATCCTGGATTCATCCCTGCCTTGTGCAATAGAATACCCCCAGATCTGCTGCTGAGCATCAGCATTCAGAGTAAGACGTTACCATGGCTATCGGAATGGACATTGCACTGATGTTTAGGAGCTTTAAAATTTTGGGTGGATTATAAGGAACATGTTATTGCCGGCTCTCTTCCAATTTCTAGCTGATATATACACACATACACACTATTTGTGTACTGAATCTGTACTGAATAAATGAGGATCTCAAATTACTTGCAAAATTAATTTGGATTTTAAAATAAGATCATTTTGGATTCATTCCCTTTCAACTTTGTGCTTTTGCCAAATGATAAAATAATGATTTTAACTGTCTGGCATTCTCTGCTCTGCCACAACATGAAGATTTATTTAAGAATAGATGCAGGAACAAATACTTAACTGTGATGCTTGTCTAGTGCAGTAATACAGTTCAGAGCAGTGACTCTCACCCTGTGAAGCAGAACCAGACCACGCATTTAACAAACCCAGGGCGTACTCCAAGTGTTCTCTTGTTAGGATAAACTCCCCTTCAAGCTGAATTTCGTGCAGTATAGAAGATGCATCTGATCCAAGGAAGTTTAGTGTCAGACCCAGCACGCTGCAGAACTGATTGCTGTGAAAGCAGCACAGTCTGCAGAGACCCAGGGGCTGCTCCTCTGGTAATAAATCAGTGGGAAAGTCTCAAAGGCAGCAGGACAAAGGATGGAAAGAGGAGTCTCACAAAACCCCATTGACTCCAGTCTCCTCCTCTGAATAAGGATACGGTTACATCTCAGCAGGTCTGGAATCAAATGCCAGCATCCTTCCAGGAGTCACTGAAACATCTCCAACCTTTCAAAGCCCAAATTCTGGGGCAGAAGCTGGTGCTGCTGCTCTTTGTCATGGGTACTTTGTACTGACATGTGGTGTGAACCTGGCTTGTCTTGCACCTGAGCTGCATCATGTACATTAAATAATTTGTGTCTCTCTGAGGAACATTGCATCATCTCAGCAAACCTTTGACAATCTTAGGGAAATGAAGACTTCAGGACTTTCCCTGAAATAGGGAAAAAATATTGCTGTGCGGCTATCAAAATGTTCTCTTGAAACAAGAATTAAACTGTCTTTTGGATGTTTATTTAATTTTGGTGTTGTAATTATCTCCTGATTGATAATATAAAACGTATTTGCAAAATGAAATGTCATTTCAAATTCCCAAAGATCAAAATATTCATACGAAATCAAATTGAATATTTTGACATTGTCAAAATGCTAAAGCTCTTTATTTTTCCCTTGGGAAATCTAATAAAAATCAACACAAGTGCATACAAATTTACAATTTCATTAAAACAGAATTTTCTAACAGAAACATGTTCTGACAAAAAAACCAGAAGAAGTATTTAGGTATCTTCAACATTGACTCTCTGGGTGAAAAGATTAGCTTAATTATTGTTTTGTTGGCTAAGGAATTCATTCCACTGAATAGTGCTATTCTCTTTGTGTAATGGCAGTATTTAAATCCTGTGTTTACAAATAGGGGACTAGAGAGGACATTCCTCCAGCTGTGCCACTGAGTGCCCACAAGACTAACAAGACAAGCTGATAGAAAGAAATTAAGAAAAGGGGAAAGAGGGAGCCTTCACTTTGCACTTCTCCCTCCTCCTGGCAATTAGAAGATCACAAACTTTCTTATTCTGGCACCCAGAGTGTTGCATGTAACAGATACTTACATATTAAATTTTCATGTGTTTATGTAATCCTTTTCAGTCTATTAGAACGTTATTAAATTCTCTCACGTTTTTTCCCTGCAGTACATTGAGTAATATCCTTCTTCCTCATATTTCTCTTGTGCTTTCGAGTTCCTTGATTATTTAAAAAATATAAGCAAGGTGAAAACAATTAAACCATTTTATCCATTTTGGTCCCACAGCCCAGACTTGACACTGAGAGAATCCTGAGTGGAAAGGGAGATCAGTCATTGACTTTCATGCCCCTCTTTCCCATCACAATTAATCAGAATGACGGATGCTTCATGCTCACTAAATGAGGAGGTTTATGGGTAGTTCTTTGCAGTGCCACTGCACAAGCACCATCAGAGATGCTGGCAGATTTCCATATCCAATCTCTCATGCAGATAAATATTGACGATCCATTTCATTCAAATTATTACTCACTGCTCCCCCTCCCTTCCCCTTCTTACGTCCGTTAAAATCATTCATTTTTGAGAAGCATTAGGGGAATCATCCACAATCAACAAGGTGCCCAGTGTTCAGCCTTGCTGCTTGCAGAATAACTGATCACAGATCCAAATGTCCCCAGTGCTCCAGGCACTTGACTGGAGGGGACAGACAGCCTCCAACTATTGAGTGATTCTTCCCTGCAAACTGCCTTCAACAGCACATTTAACATGCTTAAAACGGATCATTTTCATTTTTATTCACCACGGATTTCTATATGATGTTAAAATCCTTTACTAACAATGAGTCTCAGGTTCATTAGTTTTGGCTGGACAGGCAAGTCACACAGTATTTTTCTATCTTTTTATTTGGATGAATATGCAAATATTTCTATGACAGATACATGCATAAGCAAACTTGCAAGTGGGTATTTGCAAATATGTGTGCCACTCTGAAATTAGCTCTCTACAAACAATCCTGCCAGTAAAACTCATTGTTAGAGTGTTTGCAGAGAGCTAACAGATGAGAGGGTGGATATAACTGGACTGAGCTCATTTAAATACCCAAGCAAATAGTTTCTGAAGTTTTCCATTATTTTCCCAGTTTTATTTTCAAAACATTTTGAAAGATATAGATTTGACACCTTCTTAAACTACTGAGGACAAACAGGAAGATAACAGAAATCTCTGAGGGCCATTTTCATTTTGACATCTCTCTCCACATTTTCTTGCTCTCATTCTGAGAGATCATATCTTTGCAGCCTGGGGGTGGATTTTCTCTTGTCTCCAGTGCATGGTCTGGCAGAGCTGAAGTGTTCCCACATGTGGAATACCCAGAAGTGTCACAGTTCTTTCACAAGGATCATGTTCCAGGCCTGGAATGGGGTGATTTCTGCTTCTGCTGGTCACAGCTGTGACTCTTTAGTGGGACAGAAGGCAGACATTTGCAGAGCAACAGCCTTCAACCGTGCCTCGCACCAACATTATCAACTCTCCCCACATGGTAGACAAGCAGGGGAATAAACCCACTTCATCCAAAAAACCCCACAATGGCTCCAGATAAATACATCTTTTCCAATAATTTCCGTGGACATTTTGCCTGTTACAGTCAGGTCTGCCCAATTTTCTTTCAACAAATAACTTCTTTGACTGTATTGCTAAACACATCTTTCCCCTCTTTATTATTCCCCCTTCTCCCTAAACTTATTCCAGTAACAAAACTGCAGAAGCACTGTGAAATTGTTTGGATGCACCACACTTCAGAGATACAGCTTTGAAGCAGCAACACTGAACTGGGAATAAACGAAAGCTTTAAAAGAAATAAACGAATTAAATTAGATGAATATCTTCATATCCAAGAACATGAAGTGGCTTTGATTTCCAGGTCACATAATTTTCGGAGTAATTAGTAGCAATGCTTCTTAATATATCATTTTAACTGATTACAGGAGGCAGAAAGTAAGAGCATCTTCACGGGAGTTTAATGCAGTTTAACTAATATGCTTTCACTTTAAACCTTCAGGTAATTCATCTTAACTTGCTCAGATGTCCTTGTGCACCTAAGCAAGTGAAGATGGATAACCTGAAGGTTTGGGTGATTTCTTGCTCATCTCCAGCTGCCAGGAGCATACCTGTAGCACTGGGATGAACAGAGGGTATCCACCAGCAAAGAAAGGTGCTGTAATTCTGCTGTGGATTTATGGCTGCATCAGCTGCTCTGTGCCTCTGCTGCCTGCAGTGATCTTAGGGGTGTTATGTTCTTTGGTGTGCAGTTGTCAGGGAGCAGCTCCTCACCTTGCAGCAACGGGGAGAGAAGGGTCAGGTTTTCAGTCAGTGTGATATCAAGCAGGGCTGGGAGGGCAGATGGTGCTGAGTCTTCTCACATGTGCTGGATCCCATGGATCACTAAGCTCGGGATCCAAAAGAGGATTTCTCTGTAGTCTGAAAAGTTGGTAATTTTTTTTTTTTTTTTGCCTTAAAGAAATGAACTTTTTCTTCCTTTTTTTTTTTCTTCTCCTTACTGTATTGTATTGTCCCAACTCTCCAAGTAGGTAGCAAAGAGGAGCTCTAAACTCTCTAAAGCAGCTACAATTAGTCTGTGCTTAGGTTAAAAAGTAGATATTTCAATTGAGAACACATCAAAAAACCCTGGACCCTTTTCTCCCCTCCTACTATGATTTGTGAAAGTGATCATGCCTTATGTTTTTCCTGATAGTGATGATAACATGGCTTCTCTATTTTGTTAGGAGAAAGGGGATTTTTTTTCAGATAACCACACACCCAGACAACCATTCTTGAGTGGAAAGTCTGCTCATGCTCATTACAGAGTTTGCACAGTGCTTGGCGTGTGTGAAGGGAGGTGAAGAGAAAGGGGAAGGAAAAGGGAACAAAATAACTGGAGAGAGTGGAAAAATCCAAGAAGAATGTTTCAGCAGGAAGACTTAATATAGAAAGGAAAAGAAAAAAAGTCTATATTTTACAGAGAAAGCACATTTCAGCATCAGCTTGCAAGCCTCCTTTTAGTAGGATAACATATTTCCTCAATGACAAAAGGAAAAATTGACTCTTTGGAAGAAAAAGAATACTGGTTTAAAACACAGGAGAAAGGTCTCTGAATTCAATCTGGGGGTTTTTGCAACCCAAAATAAATAGTTTGAGTGGTTATCAAATACAGCCAAGTTCCTCTGGGTTTGCCTAATCTTAGTCATCCTCTGGCCTCTTCTGTACTTCTGTTTGCTCTAAAATACATCAAAGGCACATCTGAGATAAAACACATCAAACAGCAGCAACCTCTGGAAGCAGGGAAATTGTAAGTGAGGAATGCAGAGAACAGCAGGATAACCATGTTGAATACAGAGGGATGAGGCTTCTGAGGAAGGATGCCCAGTGGACCTCTTGGTTTGCCATAAGGATGATGCCATCTGTGCATTTGACTGGCATTTCCTCTCTAGAAATGACCAGAATTTGTTCCTGTGAGTGTCCTCTGAAGCTGGTGAGTTGCTGATGCCCCACCTCTCACTGGCTCTTAGGAACTGTGCTTTTTCCAGGCAGAGCACATCAGCTGGCTGGTCAGGAGGGTAATGGAGCAGTTACATTACTCCAGAGCTTTTCACTGTCAGAGGCTCTTTTGGATCTGATTTCTCCTGGAGCATCTTGCTAGCCCGTGACTTCTGTTTGTGTTGGGAGCTGGAGTGAACACCCCTTCAGCCTGCAGTTATCTATCCCACTAACTTTTACATCCCATTTAATTCAAGTTTCTTACCTGGGAAGAGGCAGAGCAGCGTGGCAGTACCCCATGCAAAAGATGGAAGATGAGGATGGCAGCCCCACTGCCCCAGCTCAGATGAAGTCAGAATGTGGGTAGGAATTCACTGTGAAATATCAGCCTTGGGGGTCACCCAAGGCACTATGTGGTTTTCTTTCTTGTCCTTTTTCATTCATGCATAGCTCTGGTGTCTGGCCACAGGAAGAATAGGAGAATAGGGCAAAACCAGTAAGACAAAGTGTAAACCACTTCATTTTTGAGTCAATTTATGTAATCTGTCTCCTTGGGATACTGGTGAGATACTGTGTTTATATGGCTTTTGTATAGTGACTACTGCAGCACCAAGCAGAACTTGTGTGACCTAAAATCTTCACGTGGAATGGGAGCACGTCCAGCTCCTGCCAACCTGCAGCCTGGTGTGTGAGCCCGTTTCACACCAAAACCCTGGTGTTCCCTGCTCCCACACACACAGACCATACAGGCCATCTCTGACAGTTTAAGTTGCTGTGATGAGGAGGACTAAGGCTAAACCACAACAGCCATCACTATAAAACCGAATAAAAGCCACACAATGTTTGTGTGCCTATGGAGATGCAGCCACCGAGAGCACACAGGGCTGCAGTGCTGAGGTTGGAATCAGGGGAGAGAACATGTAAAGAGCCATTACCTTCTGTCCCCCATTCCCTGTAAATACAAATAGTGTAGAACAGCAAGACTGTCATTGTATTTGTAGTCACAGAATGAATTTTACTAATATTTAGATTGCATTTAGTTGGCCATGTCTGGAAACATTCTTGCCACCATCTCATCCATTCCCTAACTCCCAACCCTGGGTTAAGGATCATAACTGCCAGGGTGGACAACAAGTTCTGCAAAGAAAACTAAAAGTTTTGGTTTTATGAGGACAGCATATATTTGCAAAAATTATCTTCCTATCTACTTTCATTATCATGGTTTAAAGTTGAAATGCACTGCAATAAATCAAACTTTTCTGCTGCTCCCACACCTAATTCCTTTCCCATTTTCTGTGCCACTAGCTCTTTTTTACAGAGCTACTTTGTCCCAAACCGCAACAAAATAAAATGCCAGCTGCAAGATTTCTTTCTCTTGCTGAGGGAGAAATGCCTTTTTTCCAGTCGTTTTCAGCAGCACACGATATCAGGACTGAGCAGCTGTTTGCAGCCGCCAGCTCATGCAAAGGAGCCATCCTTGCCAGGGAACAGAAGAACCTGCAGGGTTGTGATCACTCTTTGGTTTCATTCCCAGTTAACCCCTCCTCATATTAGCAATAATATTTCTTAAGTAAGATACTAGTGCAGCACTGCTTGGATGAAAAAGTGCATTCCAAGATAGGTCAGTCAAACAAGAATATTTCAGATGGGACAAATGGACTAAAATCATGCATTTAGCAAAAAGAAAGGAATAGCCATGAGTAAAAACCTCTGTTGAAATCTCTTGAAAATCTTGTTTTTCTGTCAGTTCTGTAGATCTTGTATCTCTCCTTTAGGCTCCAGCAAGAGGCTGAGAAGGGTATTTTGGGACAAGTGTAAACGATATTTAAGGAATATTGACTGGCCAGCTGAACAATGTGTTATTTTGCTTTCATAGATTCTGAAATCTACAGAATCCTGGCTCTGAGTTTTTTATTTATCACTTTTAGTAAGCTTCTAATTGACCTTAAAAAACGTGGGAGATGCTATGATGACTATTTGATTCCACGCTGTTAATTTTCTCCTTTACAAAAACATTTCCCCAAATTTAAGTGACTTTACACTGAAAGGAGTGCAGAAAAATGTATCTGAACTCCAGACACCAGTGTTCTAGGAACCCATTTGTTGTCATCATAGGTTACACTTCTCTGGAGATACTTCAGGGTTCTCTTCACACCTGGGCTTTGTTAGGTAGGGACGTTCCTCTGGTAGAGTGGGCTCTTCAGCCACATGGACATCAGTACTCCGGATGGATGAGGGGAGAGGAAGTAAAATAGGACCAACATTGTCCACAGCTGCAAAAGATTCTTTCATTTCTTTTGGTGCTCAGAACTGTGAAGGGCTTTTCAGAGAGGGATGGCAGGAACTGTGCATAGATTTTATCTCCCTGCAGAAGTAATTTGCCAGGCTCTGCATAAGCAGAGATGTGGATGAGCCGAGCTTTTCCCTTTTGCCACGTGTACTCCATTTCCCATAACGTGGACACCAAAGTCACTCTGAGTGGTCAAGTAGAAAATCCAGAAGAAGTGGAATGTGAAGGACACAGTGGGAGGAAGCAGCCAGCCCAGGGTTACACCACAGGAAAGCTGAGGAAACAGAAACAGCTCTGATGCCTCAACAGATCTTTGCACAAAGATCATCAGCCGGGCCTTGCAGCCCAGAGACAGGTCCAGGTTCCTGGAAGGATTTAACACAATCACACAGAACAGCTTCATGGGCTATTTATACATCCTCGGGCCACATATATACCTCATTACACCTAATTAGCCCACCTGCTTTGTGTGCAAACTTACACAACCCACTGCAAACAGGATCCTTCTGGCAGATGAAACCCTTCCTGCTGTTCCTTGAAGGAGCTGTGTGCTGCAAAGCTCATTGTGGGAAAGGTCTTCTGCTGACCAGAGAGAACAATACCAGCCAAGCCCTGCTGCTAATTGGTTTTCCACGGCCAGATGAGCTCCCAACCCCGATCTGAATCCATTTGTCCCCAAGGCTGTAGCAGCTCTGCACACTCAGGAATTTTCAGCCTGTGGAGCTATGATAAATAGAGGAAGGTAATGGCAGTGCAGATAGACTGCAGTACTGGAGGTCTGCTCTCTATTAGCTGCAAGATGACTCCTGCTGAACCCCAGGTTTAATGGTAAATATCTTTCAGCAGCTGTTTCCCTAGACACCTCCAGTACATGCACCCTGAACTGAGCTGCTGGTCTTGTTCTGCCTGTGAATAAGCCTCCAAATTACATTGGAAAATGAATTAATTTTGAATGATGGTGTTGACAACGAAATTCTGAAAAATTTAAACGCTGGTCTCATTTTTGTTACTAGTGAAAAATGGCAGCCAGAGCCAAAGGTTTCAGAAAACTTTCAATATTTGTAAACATCTCCAAAGCTGAACTCTTTAAGCTTTAGGATTCAGGGAAGCTTTAATGTCTACCGAGGAACCTGAATTTTAATTTAATAATTATATGTGGAGACAGCATCCCAGTTTAGAGCAGCTCAGAACTTCTATTGTGAGATCTGTTTTAAGCTGTTTACAACTTGGACAAGTTTTGAGAATTTGAATTGCAGGCTTTTGAATTAATTTGATGTTTGTAGAAAAGCATCTGTTAAATTGGTGTAAAACTCAGTCTGAATGAGACAAGAGAAAAAGTACACTGTTAAAAAAGTCCTCATTTACTTCCAAATTCAAAAGCAAGGACTTGACATGTACCAAGGAGAAGATAATGTGGAGGAGTTGTCTCCTTGCCATTATTCTGAAAAAGAAACTCAAGCAAACAAGAAGACAAAACAGGAACATAAGGAAACATGAACCTCAGGGGTAAAAATATCTATTAACAGAATTGGTAGAGTCTGGCACCTACATTTGCTGAAGAGTGTGTCCCAGCCTGCCAGTCATTTCTTTGAAGTTGATGAAGACTTAACAGATCATTCCCTTTCCCCAGGGTGTCATGGGCAAAAGAATCTGAATTTGGGGACTTTTTACTTAAATTATCAACCCAATCAAGACAAACATCTAATCAGTGATTTGTTTATTGAGAAAAAAGAAAGTGCAAATGATTAAAAACCACTTAGGTAAACACCCTTCCTCCTCCAGCCTCAAATTAAGTCAAATGCCGGCCCTCCCACCTTCACAGTGTGAATTTCTCACGTTTTCACTCCAGGTTACACTGAGTCTGTCACAAACCTTCAGTGAGGCAACGGGTGGTGAATCGGGGTTGGTTGTACTGAGCCCACTCTGTCACAGCTCATCCAGGCCACGGCGGTGGCACAGGGTGGCCATGGCCATGGAATTGGTTGTCCCTGACCCTCAACAGGACATGGTCCCTTCAGGCTTGTACCCTCAGGCATGGAGCATCACCACAGGCTTTTCCATGAGTGAGTCTGTGCAACTGGAGCCATCAGTGGTGTGAAACACCATAGTCCAGAGCAGCCAGATGAGGAATGAGGATGGATCCTGCATCTTTCATCGCAGTGGCTGGTGCTGAATGCTGCTCCAGAAGGGGCTCATACCTGCAAGGTGCTTGATTTACCAGGTGAAGTACCATGCCTGGGAGAGTGAAGAGGGGCCCAGACTCCAGATGCAGAGGGGCTGAGCAGTGTTTTTCATGAGGCAGTTGCACTGTGGGCTGGGCGTGGGGAGCAGACAAAGAGGATTCTGCCCTCCAGCCCCTGCAGTGCAAAGGCTGCAGTTTGTGCTGTCAGTAAAACCTTCAGATAGCTGGAAAGCTGTGCCATCCCCCCCAGTGCTGGCACAGGGGGCATGGCAGCCTATTGCCATTGCCTGTTCTGTGTTAACAGAGCACAGAACTAGTCCACAACACTTGTGGGAACCCCCCAAATGCTGCATGCTGGATTGGCAGCAGAGGCAGAGGAAGACACGGGGTCCTTTTTCCTCCATTTTTTATATAACCCACATACAACCAAAAACATATTGGGACTTGACGTGACTTCAGAGGTGAGACCACTTCCACCCTGCCTTTAAACAGGCTGCTGTCTAATTTGATTCTTGTGTTCAAGAGTCATCACTTCTGATGTGGACAAGACTCACGGGCAGTCGCACACACTTTCTTTGCCACCTGCACAGTCTCGAAGAAGAAGTGAAGCAGAAAGACATGAAGACTTTTATTCCTGGAACTGGGAAGCAGGGGGATATATCAGGACTCCAATCTGCAGTAAACTGTAATAATTTCGGAAACAAGCTACCATCACACCCCCCATTTTAAGAGTGACAGTTCCTACAGAAAGGTCCTGGCAGTGCTGATTTGCATCTCTGCTCGAGCCCTGGCAGCAGCACCTCTGTGGGAGAATCCCCCCAAACACAGTGCATGTGCAATGGGACATGACAATCTGTGTGTCTGTGGGCGAGTCCCTTAGGGGTTGTTATAAGACTGAGCACCGTGTTCTTTTAACTGCCTGAGAGAGATTATAATTATTTTTCTTTGCCTGGTGGAGTGTCTTCCCACTACTATAAAATGTAATTTGCAAACAAAAATACTAGAACAGGGATTTTGGATGATCTGGGCATTGTCCAGGGCCAATTACAGAGCACTGTTTTTTCTCACCTACAGCTGTGAGTACAGTTTATAATAATTTACTGAAGTTGTTAAAAAGAAGTAATTCTTTACACATCTGTTTTTCATAGGCACTTACTGGCCTGTGGAAAATGTAATTAAGCAGGATTCCTGCCTGTTGGGTTTTTTACACAAGATCTTTCTGTTCCACTGCTGCTGTTAAATTCATCAAGAGGCGGGCACCAAATTTAATCCTAAACCCAGAATTTGTCTTTGAGAAAGGCCCCACAGTCTGCAAAACTTCCTGGTTTTGTCTGCTCCATGCCCGAGCTGTACCGAGCTGCTCACTACAGCTGAGTCTCACCCCAGTTTCTGGGTGGAGCGGTTACTTTGGGTCAGGATTTAGGAAAACTCTACCATTAAAGAGAGACAGTGGAGGGTGGGGATGGAGAAGCTCCTGGGAGTCTCTAATGGAGTCGGTAATGGCATGCAAAGCCTTTCATCTCCAGGTTTCTAGGCCAAATTAGCTGTAGTGACCCAAAGCTTTTTGAAACCAAGAAGGGATGTATTTTATTTTAACTTGTAATATATAAGAAGACAATCTGACCTGATTTTTTCAAAGGGGTAAGTGTGTGTATGCCCTGTTGGGAGTTCCTCTAAAAATCAACATCTTGTCTTTGAGTAAAAGAGAGGCAGTTCTTCTCCCTGGATACCTTTGAAGCTTCCCAAGCAGCCCCATCTAAAGCCAGGGCATCCCTCCTCTGAGAGCACCAGAAGGGAGATGCTCTGGCCCTGAGCAGCCTCTTCTGCCCTTTTCTCATCTCCTCTGCCCTGCTGACTCAATCAGCAAGTTTTTCTTAAAAGGAGATTCTTCCAAACATTGACTGACTTCAAGAGTTTGTGTGCAGGGGAGACATTTGTCAAGTGGCACATGGCACATGGGCACATGGGGACAGATGACTTTCTCCCTCCTCCAACAAGCCTGGAAGTAATTTTGGAGTATATAATTTATATAGGTATTCACTGGCAGCAATACCCCAATTTTTTTCAGCTCTAAAAAAAAAAAAGCATCCTTCAGTTACATCTGTTTATAAGGAGCATAAGACAGTCCTGACTGATGAAGTGCCATGCAGTATTTTCAACCGTTTTACCTCTTCACAGATTTACCCCATCAGTGTCAACAACTTTTTTTTTTTTACCTCTTGTAGGCTGCTGTCTTAGGACACTTTCTCCTTTTGAGTTAAGGAAAAACATGATTTGGTCTCCAGGCTATGTTAGATACATATATAATGAAAAATAAAAGAGAAAAGTTCTGTATTTTTTTCCCTAGTGGCAGATTGGCAGGATTTCCTTTCCACCTGTCCTCCAGCAAGGAAGATTCCTTATCTCAGCAGTTTTGCTGCTGATAATCAACAGGAAATATCACCACAATTTTAATGGAGGCTGACAATAGCAGGACATCTGGTATTAAGCGAAGCTGTTAACCATATTCAAAATCTAAGTATAGCATGACAGCAAGGAAGTTATGTAAGATTCCTTGTCACTTTGGGTTGCAAGGATAGTAGAGTATTCACTTACACAATCCTGGCACACAGGCCTGCGTGGAGTTTCTGAGATTTACCCTTGTTCTACACCAGTGCCCATGCTGGTTGGCCTCAGACTATTCCCTCCCTCCAGCCCTCACCCTGTGCTGCCCAGTGCATCAATTCCATCCACTGGGAACATGGTCCTGCTGCTCTTCTGGTTTCTTTGGGTGCTCTATATCAGGCACAGAATCACCTCTAAATCCATGGAATAGTCAGGAAAATTTGTCATACCATGTCTGCTGCACCCTGGGGAAGATTCCCGTCTGCCACCAGCCCAGCAATGCTGTGCCATTGATGTGGCACTGAAAATCACGAGTGACCATTGCCTGTTGACCAAGGAGAGCACAGCTACTTCTGTCCACCAGGAATTTGCAACATGGTGAGGAACCAGCCCAGGACAGCACAGTAGAAAACAGCAAAGTGTAGGGAAAACTGGGCTTAGCTGTGGGATTATGGAGTAACACCACAAGGCGGTATTTTAAATTCTAGGGCTCTTAAGTTGTCTGTGTATTTATAAAACCAGAATAATTCTTTTACATTCCTACTATTAGCGGGTTTGCACCAAATTTGGAGAGTGCTGGGAATGGTTTGGGGATATAGACTAATGGTATCAAAGGGACCAATGGGGCCAAGTTCTTTTCTGGGCTATATTTGTGCACTGTTAATGACTTCTATAATTAAAGGCAGAGTATAAGCCTATGTGTTTTTACTATTTAGGTACAAATCCGCCTTTTCTCACCCACACAATTAGTTCTACTTAAGGCTGTTAGGACAGAGAGGCAAATGGGCAATCTTGGAAATTAGGAGAATTGTGCTGGAAATGAAGAGGCATAGAGAAGTAGACCTCAGATCCCATTATCTGAACTCATTTTATTAAGGGCATATTTGCACTGTATTTGCAATTCCCTCAGAATCGCCTACCCATTGCCGAGGAATGTCTGCAGAGCAATTATGTTATCGCAGATGCTAATGCGACCTCGGGGAGGGAGGGAACCAGGAATCCTGCAGCTGTGGAGAGAAAATCTCGGATTTTAATGATGGCTAATGAAAGCTTGGCATGGCACCTTTGTTCTTCCTCCTTCCTTCTCATGGAAGCTCGCTCCATGTGGAGCTGGGAAGCCAGTGGGGCTATACATTTGCCTGCTGGTGAGCTATAATGTAGCAGCTGTTAGCAAATGAGCTGTTCCCTACATAGTTAAATTAGGCCTAATCCTTCTTTGCTCTGTCTGTGCCAGGTCTTTTTTTTTTTTATTATTATTCTTTGCTTTATCTCAGTTGAGGCTGAGACAAAGAGGACCCAAGGTATTTACGTGGTTTTCCCTCCAAAGGCTCTGAAAATTAAAAATGAGTTGTCACTGGCCTAAACCCCATGAAAACTGGAGATTTCAATCGACATTTCTGCCCCATTTCACTGCAGAGAGTGGGATGTAATTATTACAAATGTCATGGTAACAAACTTGGTGGTTTTCACAGTGACAGTTGCCACTGCAGAAATAGCACAACAGAGAACAAAAATTACCTGTCAAGCAACTCATTATGCTCATCCAAATCCTGCTTGTTCAATTCTCCGTTGGGCTGCACCTGACACAACACTTCCAAATGCTCTCACACATCACCCGTGTGGATCTGTCTCAGGCCATAGACATCCTCCCACAGCCCACCTGGGCAGCCAGCACCAGGGCCCCAAGGTCTAGAGGGATTTCAGTGCCTCCACAGAAAATGTCTCACACACACTGCAAACCAATACTCCTAATATAGGGTCTGGAGAGAGTAAGAACCTTACAGATCTGGCACGGTTGAGTGGAGCCTTGTGTGGAGGTGGCTGAGAGGAGACACACTGAATCCTGACATTCTCTGGAGCTGAAGTGCCCTGGGTTGTGACCTGCTCTTCACAGCGTGGGAGATTTGACTGTTCCACTAAAATTGTAACCCACGAGTCAGTGTATGCACTCAGAAAGCAGGAAATTTGGGATAAATTTGCCTGTTTCCTCTGATCTGGTGCTTTCCAGGCCCTGGGAAGTGCCCCAGACTTGTTCCAGGATGGAGAAATAGGAATGCAGATGGGCATGCAGGCAGGAACACAGGACTCAGTCTCTGGTGAAGTCAAATTATTGTGCAAAGGAGAATTTAGGATTCATTGGACCAGAGATGCTAAGACAATTTAACACATTTGAGTATTTCAAGACCTTGATGAGGTGACCTTGGACCATGGAATATCACAGGGATGGCTGAGCACATACTCTTGAACTGAAGTGGGACTCAGATGCCTTAAACCACTGGAGAGACATTGGCATTGAACCTGCCAGTGACAAAATGTGACTGGCACATGGTGTTCCCTGGATGACACCATGCTTTGCCACAGCTGCCTGCCAGCAGAGCCAGCCTGGCAGGACGGAGCACCCCCCAGGGCTAAGCTCATTTTCTCTTCTTTGTCCATTTGTCCTAATGCAGAAAGTGACATTTCTCCCGCTTTTGGACTTTAAGTTCATGAGATGATTAATTCTGTTCTTTTTTGCTTCAAAATAACCAAATAAATACAACACTAAATAGGCCTTTTATCTGATAATGGGAAGGAATCCGATCAGATCACAAAATGCAAACATTGCTTGCATCCTTTATTGCTCTCCCTGAAGGGAAGGCTCTGATGAACACAAACACCAGGCTATTAAGTAGTGTTTTTTCCAGCCCATAACTCACAAGGGGGAGTCATATGTCTACTCTTTGGCTCTTTTACAGTGAGTTGACTGATACTCTCAGCTTTAGTGCCTTATGGAAAGCACTGCTGAATATTTTCTATCTTTTGCAACCCACAAAATCCGGAGGGTGGAGGAAGCAACACAGTTAGCTAAGGTAGCAGTTGTAAATTCACAAGGAAAAGCTTCCCTGAAAAAAACCCCATGTCTTTCACTGGCTCCCTCAGAACAATGAGGCGTGGTGCTGCTAAATGGTTGGCTCAACATGGGTGTGGGTAAACACAGTAAAACAAGTCCTGCTTCTCTCACAAAAAACATCTCTTTGAGGAAACCAATTTCAAAATGGGGAAATGTTCGATTTTGGGCCAAACCTTCAATGATTTCTACCATTTTTTTACTTGAGTACAAGAAAACTAATCCAAGTAAATTAAGAAAGGACCTTCCACCTTAACAAAAATTTCACAGTTTCCATCTCTTTTGACTAGGGAAACATATCAGACCAATGCAGCCATGAGGATACTCTGCTTCATTCACCAGCAAGAAATTCCCTGCCAATTCCCGAAGTGATGTGTGGCCTTGAAGTCAATAACTTCTATGTGTAATAGATCAAGCTAGTCTAGGATGTTCTAGTACAAATTTATACCATATGAGGATTTTGCTCGAGATAAGATTCAAGCACCTAAGAATGAACCAAGTAACCCACAAACCAGCCACTGATTTCCCAAAGGGGTGCTTGCAATAGGAAATCAGCTGGCAGCATGTAGAATTAGGGCTTTAATTGCTCCCAAACCAGAATTATGTGGAACTATATTTTTAGCCTTTCCAAGTGTGTTCACTATTGGAGAAATTCTGGGATGG
Organism: Corvus hawaiiensis; assembly: GCF_020740725.1. Classification (NCBI taxonomy): domain Eukaryota; kingdom Metazoa; phylum Chordata; class Aves; order Passeriformes; family Corvidae; genus Corvus; species Corvus hawaiiensis. Next base: position 6,161,731 of record NC_063227.1, on the reverse strand, counting down.
GTGCCTATAAATTGATGCAGCAGATCCTTTTGACCTGGGCTACCAAGGGATTGACTATAGCTCAATAAAGAGCATTTAAGAACCAGATGCATTTCACTTTTTTTTCCCCCATGATTAAATATTTTGCCAAGGCTGAACCTGAAAAGAGCAAAATTCTACCCGCTCTCCAAAAAGAGCAGCCTAGGATCTAAATTTTTTTTTAATGTTTCACAGTTTTAAAATAAGGAATATGCTTTCATTTGCCTAACACTTTTATTAGGGTTTTTATGTACATCTGGAGGTGTGAGATTCTCCCTGTTTTCCACCTTATGTCTCCATCCCTCCTTTTTTGTTCATTTAAGTAAGTAAGAAGGGCTGAAAGGAGGAAATACCAAAAGCTGAATATTCTTTTTTAGTTTACTATTTTGAGCCTTCCTTCTCTCCAAAATAAAATTTTGTAAATTAAAGAAAACCCCAACAATAATAATAATTATTATTATAGAACTTGTTTCCCCTAAGTTCTAATGAGTCGTTTCGACTCTGTTTTGTCTGCCAGGCTAATAATATTGCAGCTAAAGAATGCATGTTGGGTTTGGGCAGGCCTCTCAGCAGATGAAAAATAATTTTAATAAATAGAAGAAACTATTGGCAGAGGAAAACAATCTTGGTATTTTTAACATGCCAAAAAAACCTATTTTCAGCCTTTGACCTTTCAGATCAGAAAATTCTGAAAAACAGTCAAAACTAGTTTGTTTTCAGCTTTCTCCATCATTTATACTCAAGCTCTTCTCCACCCACAGGTTCACCCACTCCATTGCTAATTAAAACAGAACTCAATATCTTTGTCTTTTGTGCCTGTCTTTGCAGTCGATAGGGTCCCTGTTCCCTTGAAGCTGGAATTGTTCCTTGTGTGCACAGAGAAGGGCAAAGGGAATTGTTATGCAACGCTGAACTGCTAAAGCAGGGAAGGACAACACATTGTCAGAGCTCAGGCAGAATGAGAAGGTGGAGATTTATGAGTCTGAGGGGGCTGAGGTCCACTCCTCATGTGCTGCCAGCGTGGGGCACGTGTTTAGAAAGGGGAGATGGTCACAGCCAGGTGTTCTTGCTGCCATGAAAAATCATAATTTTTCTACGAATTTAAAATCCAAGTTGTGCTTGTTGCATGTCCCTGGACTAGGTTAATATGAGAAGAAGGTGGGGAGGGTTAGGGCAGGGGAGCTGCACAAATTCTTTGTAGCTAGAGAAGACAAAATCGCTTTATTTTAGTAGTTAATTTAAGGTCTTGTCTCCACGTACTTGGAGCTGTGTATTGGCTGAAGCCACCCTTCCCTGCAGGGCTTTGTCCTGTGAACTCTTCATGAGGTTTCAATGACGTAGCACGGATAAAAGGTTAAGAACAAAACTAGAAACCCAGCTTTTTTTTCAGATTCTTGTGGATTTGATCTCAAAGAGAAGAATATTCAGAGCCCCAATCCAGCTGGCAGATCTGTGCTCCTTCCCCTGTCCTGAAGTCTTTTCTGGGACATTTAAACCAGGCTCCCACTGTGCTGAGATTCAGAAGCAGGTTTACAAAGCTCAAAAGCTTCCCAGGAGGAAGCTTCTTTGTGTTTCACTCTCACCAGCCCTGTGGTGCCCCTCTGGTTGCTTTCCAGCAGATCCAGCTTCCAAAGCCTTCCCTCCAAGCACAGAGGGGCATTTCTTTCACCTAACTGTCCTCTTGTGTTTGGAAAAGCTTTGAAGAGAAGCCACTTGTGGAGCATGTTTAGTAACAGGATGTGTCTCTGCTGCTTTGGAGTGTGCGTCCTATAAATGGCTTCACTATGGCATTTAATCAATTTTTTCAGCTGTTTATTACCTTGTGTATCACAATGCAATGGAGATAGTTGCTTTGGTTAACTTTATTGGATCTGAAATAAATACACAGGATCCACTTAGAGTTCTCTTGGAAGGATATGCTTTGAATGTGCTGAACCAAGGCAGGCAGTGAAACTCGCTGCCCAACAGCAGAACAAATCCGTGTACAAAATTAAGCAACTGGCTCCGTGCTTGGAATAATGCCTTGGAGTGCATGGTGAGTTCTAAGATGTTGTCTCAGCAGAGAAAAAGTCTCTGCCTTTGCTGTTCCTTCTTAGATGATTTCTGTAAAGGCAGTGTTGGCGACCCTGGTTTCACCTACCACAGTGACAGCACGGAGTAAACAAAAATGTGTGTCCCAGAGCTCTTGGAAAATGGTTGGACAAGTCCCAGAACCATGGACCAGTGAGCTCGAGCTTCAGCAGCCTCACAGGAGGCAGAGTAGATGAATCTAGAAGGCCATATATTTCCTTGACTCCACTGATTTGTCCTCATTTTGGTTTGCTCATATTTGACAGACACACAGGAGTCCTGGGGACAATTAACAATGAAGTTAAGAAAGCAAACAGGCAAAAGGCACAGGGCATTCCTGCATGTAAAACTTGCTGAGAGCTCAGTTTGCCTCCTGAAGAATCTTGGCTGGTTGCTTACCCTCATGGGGTGGAGACAGATGCCAGAAGAGGCTTTTTTTCCCAGAGAAAACCAAATTAACCAGAGGCCACAGTTCCTGACATCCCTGCAAGTCTGGCTCAGGTCCAAACAAAACCTGATTTCCTGCAGGCAAATGCAAAACATCCAGATTGACATCTTTTCAGGCAGAGGTGTGGCATGAGACTCCAGGGACACAGGAGTCAAGCAGTACATCCAGTCCTTGCTGAAGCCTCCATGGAGCTGCGTATTCGGGGTCTAGGAGATATCCTGCCTTCACCTGTGATTTCATCTAGAACCAAAATGCTCCATTGTCCACATTTTTTGTTCCCAGCAAATTTTTGTCCATATCCCTCAGGCAGATTCTCTCCCCAGCTTCTCCCTGGCATAGTGTTGCTGGACACCATGCCCCAAATCCCTGTGCCACACACGTTTCTGGGGTAACGGCTGCAAGGTGTGGCCAGCCACAGGAAGTTGGGGTACACAGGTAAAGGGGGGGCCTTCATGGCAGGGTCACAGAGGTAAAAGTGTCCTCCTGGAGTCTACACTCATGACCTTGTACACTGATAGTTTGGTTCTCTGAGTAAAAAACCACTCTAAAATCAGGCAACTGGGATGTACCTGCTCTGTTTCAAGAAGCCAGACCCAAGCACCCTCCACAATGATCACTGGGCTTCCCACTACCCACAAGGAAAACAATCCTATGTGCCCAAAACCATCCTGCCAGTTTTAGGTTCACAGCAGTGGCTATGTAGGTGAAGTGAAAGCCTGGAGAAATTTTGTGAATTAATCTGTTCCAGGCAGTGAGCAGAAGACATGGGCTGCTCTCCCCTGCTGCTTGCAGAGCCTCTGAGGGCAGCACAGCAGGCGGAGCCGCTCTGCTCCGACTGCCCAGGCTCTCCCCAGCAGCCCTGCAGAGAGCTGCTGTCATACTTAGTGGAGCATCTAATGCTTCCCAGCCAGCTGGCAAGGCAGTGGAGACAAGAATTCAGAGATGCCTCAGACTCTGGGGAGCACTAGTCAGCAAGCTGCTGTCCAACAAGCGGCAGTAATCTGAAATAAATCACACAAGCCTCCAGCGGAGGCTTATTATTCAAAAGGAAGGACACATCCAGTCAATGAGGTGTGGTGCTGCTAAATGGCTGGCTCGACACTGATAAATACAATAAAACAAATCCTGCTCCCCCCCAGAGTGAAGACTCAGACCAGTTCTTGAGAGGTGAGAGCACAAGTCCTGTGAGCAGAGGCAGGAAAATTGATTTCCTTTTCACTGTTTAAATTAGAGAAGATGGCCTCTGCCTGATCCACTTTTACATCACTTGGGTCATGGGTTTTAGTGGCAGCCAGAGACTTTTCTGACTCAAAGTCCTATGAGATCCCACTTGTTTTCCCAGAACAAAAGCTTCTCCTCCCATACTGCTTTTGTTCAAAACTCAGGTCACAGAAGCTGCAGCCCTGCAAAGATGCAGAACCAGGGTTATCCAGCAAGGTAGTGTAGTTCCTTCAGGTTCCCACTGCAAAGAAGCCTCCCTGAAGCAAGATTTTCTGATGGGGCTTTAGCACACACCAAGCCCAGGTCAAATAAGTGCCTAATTCAATTCTTGCACATCCTCCTCTCATGAGAACACCAGGCTGGACAATCCTTCCAGTAAAAGTGAGGGTCTGATGAGAAAAGCATATTCCCAAGTCCCCCCAGTTTGCCTCCTCGAGAAGCATTTGTCAGGCTGGTTGTTCTGGCCATCCATCTCTGGCCTGTCATTAATCAGTCAGTACAGCACACATCCACAAACTGAGGGGCACAAGGGCAGGATGAAAAGCTGGATTTTAATTTTTCATGTTTATCATGTTCATAGTTCTCCACGGCAGCACAATGATTTCTTTCTGTTCATAAAAGACAATTGGGAAAATTAGTTGGTTTCAGTTTAACAAGGTAATGATCCAATTTAGCGGAGATCAAAGCAAGCAGTGTGGCAAAGGCAGAATGGTGAAATTAAGTTACTTTATTAATGCATGATGCACTTGCACCAGAATGATTGACTATCCATTAGGTTTACTGAGCTGCAATTAGCAATTATCAGCAATAGCCTCCTCTGTGTGGGCAAGCAGAGGTCTGGATCATGTTCCTACTTCCAGACAACGAATGTTTCCACCTTGTAAAATCGCAATCGATGTAGGAGTGCAGTGTAGTGGCCAGTTATAGAAAGAGTAGGTGGGACTTCACCTGTGACTTCTTTTTCTGACTGATGCATCATAATACAGTGAAAAATTATGCATATGCTAATGATCTTCACTGTTATGCTGATGGGTAACTTGATGACTGGCAGTAGTCTAAAATTTGAAGAAAAACAGGAATAAATTAATTTCTTTCATCCAATTTGGTGACTTGTCTATCAGCCAATAACCCCCCTCATAATCCATTACTGGCAAAAATCCTTGGTAGCCATTCTGTAAACAAAGAGATCAGCAGAGGAGGTGGAGTGGTTTGCAAGCTTTAACTGAAATCTCACAGTGTGAGAAGGATTTAGGTTCACGTTAGTGCCTTATCAGTGCATATTTCTTTGTTTCTTCTGTGACAATTCTATGATCATTACATTCTCTTATGACAATTATGTCACTTTATTCATTATTTCTCCTCCTTTGATCTTTCTAAATGGAGAATAGGATCTTTATTTATGTAGTATTCATTTGTTTCTCAGGCTGATAAACCTACAGTCATCTGAAACATGCCAAAGTATTTTTGTTTCAGCACAGGCTCCATAGATTTTATCCTGCATAGTGGTATGCATATGCCTGTTCAGTTCTGTGCCTGTTCTTCCTTAATGACTTTTGGTCTTGCTGTCCAAATTAAAGCAAATTTGACAGCCAGGGAAATTCTTAAATATACCAAATTCTTACAAGTCTTTTGAAAGTAGGTTGTCAGAAAGAGTAAAGAGAAGCTATTAGCAGAGAGAAGTTGCCTTTTCAACTTCTACCAGACATCAAACAATCTACAAGAAACAACAATGTTAAGAAAAAGTTCAATTTGGCATTTACATCTTGTTAGACATCAGAGAACCTAGAAGACACATGGCCATAACAAACCAGGCTTCCTGCATTGCCTCACTTAGGTTTTGTAGCTCTTAAAATCCACCCTTGAATAAAGAAGCATTGCCTTTGTTGACTGAGTGTGATCTGAGAGAAAATGGGGAACAAAGGAGCTTAAAATGGAGAACATGGAAGGAAAACAGATCAGTTGTGTGAGCTTTGTGAAGGTGATGGTGCAGGGAGCACAGGCTGTGAGCAATGGCAGCGATAGCTGGGTCTTGAGTGAGTCCTGTGCTTGGTGTTGTAGGAGCAGGTCAAGTGGCTCTGTTTCCTAACCTGGAGTTGCTTATTCCCAATCTTCTCTAATAAACTGCAATAGCCCCACTGAATTTCTCATTAGGAAATAGAGTGTATATCCGGGTTGCTTATTTCTATCACCCTAAACGCCTTTAGGCAGACTACTTTGGGGTATTGCAAAATTAAATGCTCAATTTTTTCCAGTAGCTGGGCCTATCCGAGGATTGTTATTACTTATTCTCTATTTTAGCTATGTATAGTATGCACAGACCTACAGTAAGAAGTTTGACTCATTGGGGAAATATTTGAGTTTCCTCGTTTGAGTTTGCCATTTTATTTTTAACATTTTAAGTTATACTTTTGCACATGTCCAGACACATGTGAATTCACATATATGTCCTTCTAGACACACAGACACATTCCTTCTGTAAGAAGTCAGGAGTGAGTATAAGTATCTATGTCATCTGCCAGGAGATAATTTGCACATTGCTTTTGGAAGAGACATCTGGTACAATTTAAAAATATTAGCTTTGCTACTAAATCCTAAGCTACAAAAAAACCATGCCAAATAGGGAGCCTTACAATTCATGTAACTTGATTTTCCATACTTGATGGCCATATTGTTCAGTGTTTAGTATTTATTGAGCTGCATTTGACATCAGGAGTTCTATTTACATTTTAGTCAAACAGTTTAAAAGTTGCTAAATTGGCCATGTGTCTCCAAAACGTGCTTGGCTTTTCCCCATACACACCTATCCATCTTAGTGACTCTGTTATCAGCACAATTATTGGTTTTATCTGCACTGAGGAGCTGTCAGAAGCACAGTCCTGGTGCACAATCTATTTACTCTGCCAAGATAAAATGACTGATGTCCCTACGCATGGGGACTGGGTATTTCCTCTGAGCTGTGTAATTTGGGAAAGATTGGAACTGCTGTCTTATGTTAGAGCTCATTCCTTCCTGTGCTTCATTGCTTTCTTCCCAAAGTCACTGCGGAAGGTCTCTGCACCACCTTCTTTGGGAACTCTGTCTGTCCTGATCAGCAGGACCTAATTTATATGTAGGGCACTAATGACAGGAGGGAAACTAAAATAAATACCCATTCAGGGAGTGGGGTTGTAGTCAGGCTGTAAAAGTCCATACCACAGAAAATGGAAAACATTCTAAAATTTACATTGACAAATACAGGCATGCCAGGTCCTAACAGCACACATGAGTAAATACTTGACAAATAGTACTTAAAAAATAGTAGGGATTCATGGGATGTTTGAGTGGTGGAAGAATATCAAATCCGGAATGCAGTTTTGACAGTTTAGGCAGATTTGCTCTCTCCTGTCAGGAAACCTGCAGGATGTGAGGGGATAATGAAGAACTCTGTTTACAATCAACAATGCCAGTCCTAAAAGACATGTTGAAATTTAAAGCATAATAGATGATGACAGAAGAAAAAGGCTTCAATGGGCCCTTGCTTTCTCTTACAGCTCCTATCACCTCAGTGAGATTAGCAGGACTCGATTTCCCCCTGGGGATCCCATACGACAGATGACATTCCTGGCACTAAGGCCACGGCTGAATGTCTCTCTCCCCCTCTCAGAGCAGGTAGAACCACAAATCTTCTATAGCAATACACAATTTACTCTCTGACATGAGGGTCAGGGTCAGGCAGGGGGTGGTTTAAGCACATTCCAGCAGAACAGGACACTGCTCTTGACATGATAATAAAGAGCATTTGTAGTTGGCTCTCAATTCACTTCCCATTTTGTTCTTCACTCAAGGACAGTTAAAAGGGATTCACTTATCTCACTAAAATTTCTCTAATATGCCATGCCAGAAAACTAAAAAATCCTTTGTGAATCATATTCTATCAAATCCATTATCATCTTTTGAAAAGACAACAGTCCTCCTCCTCTCTGGAGAGGTGACATTTCAGCTCCAGGTGAGGCAATTACAGAGCTGATTGCAGGGGATGGAAGCTGCTGTACCAACTCTGTGATTAAGAACTCGATTTGTATTTATTTACGTTTGGTATGTGTTTTTATTTAGATTTTCCATAACTAAATGCAATTGGCATTCCATTAGGAGGTTTAGAATGAACAAACTCTTTTTGTTGTCTTGGGTTAATGGTAAATATCAGAACCTTTTGTTTTTCGATTGAGAATTGGAGTGTGATTTTTAGTGCTGCCTCATATAAAAATCATTGTGTTCATTCTCAGGCAGGGAGAGATTTTGGATCCAGAAAATATATGTGTTTAAAGGAACACACAGGAAGCTTTCCAGCACTTCTAAAATCATTGGTATTTTTCCATTCACGGTGTTGTACCACTGCTACATCCATCTATTACTCATTCCTTGTACAGTCCTTGCAGTTGCTTTGTTAGCTAAGCTTCTTCCCCAGAAACTGCAAAGATCTTGAGGCTGAGTTAAAATATCTCTTCTTTAATGCCAACTTTTTAAAATCTATTTAAAAAAATAGAGTGAATGGTTACCTGGTCAAGGTAGTGGCCCATTAGAGCTACTCCATCTGAACATGCATCTGAATTTTGGTTCAGGTTCTCGTGCCTTGAATCTGTGCATTTTCAAGTTTCTTCACCCTGGACACCAGAGGGACACCGCAGGGACACTGTGCATTTGCTTCCACCCGGTCTCCTGTGGGATGACCACCCAAGGGGGTCATTTCTTTCCCTCTGCCCTTATTGCATTTCCATGTGTATCTTAAAAGCCTTATCAGTCAGGCTGGGATCATGAGTAGCTCCATACATTTCACCATAACAACTTCAAAATACTACTTCAAATGTATAATACATGTCTTGATTTGGCAAATCTTCATATTTTGTGGGGAAAAGGGGACTGTTGAGGGCCCCCCATGAGGGTAGAAGCTGCCTGCAGACTTGGCCATCAGCAGTGCTGCAGTGCCAGAGGAGGGTGCAGGAGACCTGCAGCCTCACAGTGATGCCTCGTGAATATCCTCGTCCTAATCCAGGCTGGCTGATAAAATACCACGGATGCTGGGTGGAGTCTGTGTCTCCCAGGTCATTAACAGACCGGTATGATTAGAATCGTGATGTTCACCAGCTACTCCCGTGGCTGTAGCTGCTGGTGATTGAGTGAATTAATTAGTATTCCTCTCGATTATTGGGATTTCAGGTCTCTGTATTTAAAGGGTAATTGTTTGGTTCTTTGTTTAACCACTAATGTCTGTAGTGAGCTGCTCACTACAGCACCAGGACCGATGCAGCACAAATATCTGATCTAAAAGTAACTCATTCACCAGGAAGGGTAGAGCTGGAAATGTGCCAATCTGCCCTATAATTAACAACGCTAATTAGTGGGGCTTCAGGCTGTCCCTGACTGAGCTTTTTGTCAACAAATCTGAGGCCACCTTAGCTCTTCATCTAGGGCGGAGAGAGGTACAAAATGCACTTAGAAAATGATGATGGCAGCAACATTTACAGGAAAAACCCACTTAGCAGAGATATTACTTCCATTTTTCATGATCACAGATGCCTCAACACTGTTAGCTCCAAAGAGCTGTCCTGGTTTTGAAGCTGTGTCTTCCTGCTGTCACTGCTCCTTCTCCATCAGTGCTTTGGGACATCTTCCCCTCAACACTTTCATCTCCACCAATTCAAACTGTTTCTGTTTTTGTCCCTCATCCCTTTTCCTGACTTTTACAGATCTTTAGCAATATTTCTGTCATCTCTAAAGTTTGATTGGCTTCCAAGGCAACACCATCTGCCTATTTAACTAATAATATTCTCATGCCTTCTTCCTGATCACTAAAGGTGATGTTAAATAAGAACAATCTTAAGACAGATTCCTCTGCTATATTTTTTAGCTACAATCTGACAGTTTGATGCCTCCATTGTTTACCATCAGTCAGCCAATTTTCTGGCCAGCTATGGTGCTCATATCCAGTTCTGCTGAAATTATTTTCTTCAGGCCAATTTATATTTAGTATAGCAGAAAATTAATCCTGTGGTAAAATAGTTGTGATGAATTGTTCTCTGCTCATGCTTGTCCTCTCCACTGAAAATGGAACAAGCCCTGTATCTCACCTTGACTCCATAAAATTTTGTCAGATTAATATAAATGTCTATTTCTCTCCTACTTGTCTAAGATACTCCATGGCCATTTTCTTTCTAATTTACTTGGAGAATTCAGGAGTGCAAAATGATGTTGCAATAGCAGGCACTCTCCATTGAATGAATGCTTACCATGTTTTATATTATCAGAGATTTATTTGTAGATGGTTAACAGAGGGTTAATAAACAATAACATGCATTAAAAGCATATAAAATGGTTATTCCAAAGTTTTTACATCACCAGCAGACATTACCAAGGTTTGAAAGCAATTTATTGACCTAGATAACAATCTGTGTTTAATTGAAACATTCATTATTCACTTAGTAATCTTTTACGAACCATTAAGAAAATAAATGGAATATGAAGTGTGACAGCAACTTCCTCAATAAGGTTTACACAAACAGGACAAAAAAACCCCAGGTCTAATCTCTGCCTCAGGTTGTACATAAAGTCCATTGAAACAGCACCAGTTTATTATTATTTGTACTCTCAGCAGAGCATGTGAACCCAGCACGTGGATGGTTTCCATGCCCAGCTGGGCAGGAAAGTGAGGTTTTCTTAGCAAGCCCTGGAGCTGGGAGGCTCTGATGAGGACCCTGGGCTCACTATGCTGTGGAATAGAAACAAAGGGGGAAAAAAACCCAAGCAGAAATCCCCTCTAATACTTCCTCCCCTACTCTTCATCCTCCCCTCCTTGAACTAGAACTGTCCTAGAAGTCAAATCTAAGGAAAGAAGACTCCAATATTCTCTTAGTAAAAGTGTGATTTCAAGTTGCCTTTGTGTCCTCTTCACATCAGCTGGTAGAAAGGATGCTGAACAGCTCACTCCAACAAAAGATAAAAGAAGAAAAATTCACAATGCCTTTTGGTTTGAGCAGATTGTGGTTACTGCATTGCCATCACTCTTCCAAGCACGTTTTTCCCTGGAGTGTTTTCTTTTCAGAGCTCTCCATGGCATTTGTCATTATACTAACATGCTTTTTATATTTACTTTGCTCTTGCAAAGTGGCACGTGCAAAGGCAAGAAATTTATCAGCGTCAGTAAGATTTTCATCATAGAGAAAACCACATCAAAACAAGCAAAAAAAACCCACAAAAACAAAAAAAAGAACAAAAAAACAAAACAAAAACAAACAAAAAACCCCAAAAAAACCCAAACCCAGCAAGTGGGATAAAGCAGCAGTGATGTTGGTTTCTGCAGCATTAAGTCTCCTTCTCAAAATCAAGACAACTGTAAGCTTGTCACTTTAACTCTTTAACTGTAAGATTAAAGAACTCTATTTCTTTGAAAGAAATAAATATTTGACTTCTTTGGTTTCTGATTTCCATGCATCCAATACAATACAAACCTCTTTCTATGACTGGCATAAACTGACTGCTGTTGTTGGGGAATTGCCAAAAACTGAGACCTAAAAATATGCCAAAATGTTTAAGACCTTCTAATACACAGTAAAGAAACTGTTCATGTTCATTGCATGGACTCTCTTACAGATGGAGGACTCCAGCATTCTGTGCTGCTGTTGAAGTATTTTTCCTCCATTTGTAGAAATGTTAATGAGAAATAGCTTGTTGAAAATCATCTGAGCTTGATTAGCTGCCAACTCCTGACATCATGGCCAGGAGTTTCATGGCAGTGTTATCCTTATCCAGCCCTTCCTGGAGAGTAAGGCCTGTCCCCTTCTGCTTGTGGTGCTTCCAGCAGCAAGGAGACACCTTTTGAATCATCCTCCAGTAATGAGGAGGGGATGAAATAGTGCTGGCAGGATGCTGAAGGAGAGGGATCCACTCCTGCTGGGAAGGCAGCATCTCAGCCAAGAAGAACCAGCCAGCTGAGGAGGGGGACAATCATGGAATCCAACTCATTCACAAAGGCTTCAAGCTCCATTTTACAATTGCTTCTCACCCAGCTGATAGAAAGCTTCAGTTACTTTCCAGGTTGAATCTATCCATGATCAGTTTATGCTTCTTTGCTCCTGTGCCGGTGGCACCATCAGCTCACAGAGTTCTGTTCCTCAGTTCATTTATAAAGGGAAATCAGTTTTCCTCTTTGAAATGCTTCTTGTAGACAAATTTCCTAGTCCACAGGTTATCTGACCTGCATGTCTCTAACTTGAATGAGTCTCCATTGAACATGAGCAGGCAGAGGTTCACCTGGCAATCCAGCACCTCACACAATAATACTGATCCTTCTTTATCTCTGCAGGATATGCAGGTTCTGTTATCTCCAAAGACTAGGTTTGACTTTTTAGAGGTATATAAGGCCAGTGGCTGAGAGTCCACTTGCAGATTGATTGATGTGTCAGGTTGGTTTTTCTCCTCTGCTGAGCTATCCTACCCCAACAAGAACTGTTGCTATATACTCTTAAAAGTGCATAATGGTTTTATAATGTCAATATATTGTAACAAATAGAATGACTTTGCAGTTTACAAAATGCAAAATATTGCATTTATTTTGATTTCTATTACTTCATTGCCCAAAGTCATCTATTTATTAATCTGTAATATGCTGAGCATCTTCGGAAATGAAGAAGATTTCTCAACTTTGTGCTATTAGCAAATTAAATTCACACACTGAAACTTTCTTTGTTTGTGGTTATTAATGAAAATATTAAATAATATTAGCCCTAAGGATGATCTGAAGTTTTGCTGATGGTATAAAATTATTCAGGGTAGTAAAAACTAAAATTGATCATAAAGTTCTGAGGGAGGAAGAAACCAGCAGATTAAATTCAATGTTGATAAATGCAAAGCAATGCACATGGGGAAAACAACACTAAATACACATATGCAATGATAATCTCTAAATTAGCCATTATCATTCTGCAAAGAGATCATAGAGTCGCTGCAGGTTGCTCAACAAAAACATCTGTTCATTGCCCTGCGGCAGGCTGGAAAGGTAAACAGAATGTAAGGTATGAAAGCTACCAAGAGTAGCAGGAAAAGCAGCTCTGTGCCACTGAATGAGCCCCAAATTTGCCCACAGTTGAATACTGCATGAACTGCATCAAAATGGAATAGGCAAAACCCAGTGAAGACACAGAGAAGGACAAAAAGTCAAAGACATGAGATGTTTTCTACGCTGGGAGAGATTAAATAGACTCCAAGCCTTTAGCTCTGAGGAGAGGTGACTGGATGAGGAAGTGACAGAGCCATAGAAAAGAGTGGCTGGCAGGAAAAGGTGAATGAGGAATGATTATTCTCTCTACCTTGTAAGACGAACTTGGGAACATCAAATGAAATCAGGGGGCAGAGCCTCTGCAGCAGACAAGGACAGAGTAGATGCTCCCTGCTACCTTACACAAATTAGCAATATGCATGCACACATAAGCAGTGCCATGACAGCATTTCCCAGTTTTCCTTAGATAAATAGAATTCATTAGATGGGTGAGTGCTGTGCTCTGCAAGTATAACTTCCTTGGACTAAGGCTAGTGTTATCTCACACAACTAGGTAATGTTTTGGTTTTTATTTTTTAATGGGGGGCTATTCCATATCGCTTGCCTCGGTAGGCATTTGGTTTTAAATAGGATGCATTCTTTTTTGCTGCCTCTATCCTTTACACTTGGAATATTGCCAGCAAACTCCCAGTGAATGGCTGCCAATTTGGTCTGTGACTTTGTACAGCACCCATGAAATCAGTGGGACACAAACAGGTATTGGCAAGAGGTCTCCTGATCATCAGGAGATCAGTCGTCACTTTTGGTGACACTTACTGACACCCTGATTCTTTGAATTGTCCCACATGGAAGAGAAAAATAAAGTCTGGTAAGGCCAGCCCGAAAGGAGTATTAGTATGGGATACTTAGTTTAGGAAATTATGGTTTTTTCTGTGTTGTCAGAAGCAGCTGATCCTTCCAGATTACCTCAGGGATATCTTAAATCAGATTAAGGCAGCATTTATACTGGCAGAATACAGGGGCAGTGGGGATCAGAACATCTTGTGTGGGTCCCATTCTGCAGGTGGAGAATTCCAAGATTTACCAGACACATACGGCATCCAAAGGAATAAAGAGCCCAGATGGGCGTCTCGGGTCATTCCCAGAGAGAAGCACAACAGGCCCATTTCTCGGTTTTTCTGTCAAATGGAGAAATGTGTCTGTGTCCTGGACCCTCAGAAGAATCATAAATGGAAATCTTGCCTAAATACTGCTTTGTATTTATTGCAGGGGCCAGAAAAACAAAAGCACTCACAGTTAATTCCCAACCCACTTGAAGCCACATATCCCCTTTTTCAGGGAAAAAGAGTTAAGAAAGTTTTACTAAAACTCCCTCAGTTTGTTGGAAATTCTGGCGTGGTAGCTGTGTATCTTACTTAAAAGGTCAATGAGAATCTCATGAATAAAACCTAACTCTATAACGAAAGCACAGTATTTAAAATTTGCCTGGATCTCCTTGCTCAAAACTGATTAAGAACAGACCGGCTGCTATCCTGTAAAATGCTTCTAAATGAGTCATCCATTCATCAGCAAAGCCCCAAAAGTTCAGATGCAACTGCTTCAGAAAGAACATTTTCAAAACTATGGCATATCAGTTGGAAGATGCTGATAACTTCCAATCCGCAGGAGGGCCCTGCTAAAAAAAAACCCCGAGATAACTTTGCTTTTAAGGTTTCCCCAGCTGACTGATTAAAAACGTCACAACAGAAAATTCAAAGGTCACATTTTCTCAAGTGTCGCTGAGAACCCACTGTCTGAGAAATTAGATGAGATTAAGATGCAAAACACTGAAACACTTTGAATCAAATTTAATCTTCCAATGTTTTGCTGCCTTCTAAAGAAAAAATAAACAAGGTAGGGGGATTAGTATTTTAGGAAAACCCTACTGGAAGTATGGCACTGCCAGTGGGGTTAATAGACTTTGAATAGATTTTGTTATTTTGCTTGAGGAATTGGTCTAATTCATATCAGCTGAAAGCATTTTTTAAGGTGAATTGAAAGAAAAAGGATTTACAGGAATTTATATTCTCATGAACCTCTTCTAGATATCTCTGAAGGATAAAATTGAAGGTCAGTTCTACTGTCTTTAGAAGCCAATCAGAAAACTTGAAAATGACAGATTTTCTCTAGATGATAACTAAGAAAAGACTGAGGATTTCCATCCACATTTAGCAAAATCTTTCTTTTACTAATACAAGGCAATTTGTTCAGCTGCTCCCGGGCATTGCAGCTGAGAATGGGACTGGTGGTTTTTTGCAACAAGTAGTTGATTTGAGGGACTGTGTGGAAGCTCCTATGGGGAAAACCTTTTGAAACAACATGTGTGAGAAGCTGTGCATGGTCTCTCTTCTTGGCTTAATCTCCCTGCTCGTGCCTTTCTTGGCAGAATCAGAGGGAGTTGGTTTTCCTTTCTCGGATGTTGGCTGCAGACCATGCAGGCAGCATCAGGCACATTTGGGAAGAGGCAGGGAGAGGGGCACGAGCAGGAGGGTGCAGGAAGAAGGAATTGGGGACAGCAAAGAGAAAAGCAATTCCCACGAAGAAGAACCTTAGGAAAAGCATAAAGAGATACAGAAATGAATGCACAGGACTTTCCAGGGGTCAGACACTGCACAGGATAACCCACTGTCTCACCAGCAAAGAGACACAAGTGCAAAGGAAGGAGGAGGAAAAGAATCTGCTGAGTCCAAAACTGTTGTAGTAAGATAAGAAAGGCTTTTTTAAAATGCAAGAGGCCCAAGCAGATTGGAATAAGGATAACATGTCTTACTAAAATGAAAGATTTTCATATGCATATATTTGAATAAACAAATGTGCTCTTTCTTCATTTTTAAAAATTTGATTTTTCATTATCAAAATTAAAGCAAGGAAGTAAACAAACAAACAAACAAACAAACCAACCTCCGCCAAAATCCAATCTGGCTTCTCTGCCTTCCTTGAAGTTCTGAGATGCGTACTTGCTGAATCAGAATGTAGATATAGGGCCTTCTTTTTAATCAGCATCATAGTCACCTGCCACTGTTTAATGCAGCAGGAGCTGGTTCTCCTTTTCTGAGAAGTGCTATCTCCAGCCTGCAGCTCACATTCCACAGCAGGAAAGCAGCTTGTGAAAAATTCACTCTGGCATACCTCAAGCTCTGCTAGAACTGAGAGAAAGCAGTTTCAAACACAGTTTGCTCCTATGAGTTTTGGGTTTGGTTTTGGTTTCAGCCTATGTTTTTATGCTCCAGTTTAGAAAACCAGTTCAACCAGTTCAAGTTAAACAGTTTGGATGGAATTGGACCATATAAAAGCTGATGGCCATTTTCTAAGGAGGTGTGAACACTTGTTCCTCTTTCTGCAGGGGTGCCAGGAGAGTGGAAAATGGGGGCCTTAGTAGGACAGAAAGGCACCAAACATGAGAGCCTGGGAACAGCTGAGAGCAGTGTGACTGCCCCCAGGGAGACAGGCAGGGCAGGGCAGGGACAAGGAAAACAGCCTCACCAGGGCCTTGCAGGGCAGGAGCTGCGGGGACAGCCACCTCCTCCTGGGCTGTTAGGACACCAAGGGTGGCTGTGAACAGGAGATCCAGATCCCTGAATATTCATGGATGGAGGGATTAGAAACCCTTGCTGACTCTCTCTGTAGCCCTGAGAGGCTCAGGACATCATCAGTACTTGAATAACACAAGTAACTGATGCTCCCAAGCATCCCACAGGTCTGTCTCAAAGGTAAGAGTCAAAAGACAGTGGCTCTCTGTAGCCCTCCTAGATGGCAGCAGCCAAAGAGCAAGACTTGCAATTACCCTCAGAGGCACCTTCCTGCTCAAACCGTGAATTTAGGAGAAAGTCACAGCACCAGACCATCCCATGGGAACCACAAATGTGAGGTACAACACCGCCTGCAGAAGTGCTTTCAGATTCTCCACTAGTACAAGATAAATCTGTAAAGCATTATTGAGCTTTTTTTTTCATTTAATATTTTCAGATGTTAACAAATCCTGCAGATTTGATCCTCTCTGCAATATGAGGTGATTAGGATCTTTTCTATCACAGAGTGCTCAGTTTTTCCTTCACTCACAGTCTTTATTCCCTATGTGATAACGTGGTAGCATGTTACAGTACCACTTGACTTGTCAGGAATATGTTTTTTATTTTTGCTTTTTGAACGCATTCATGTCTTACAAACACTTACTCTAATCCTCCTGGAACAGTCTCTGTTTCAATTATTAAAGTAACATTTAATGAAATGATTTAAAATGCTAGATTGGTGGTTGGAGCAGACTTGAGCCTTGCTGTGGTTTTTCATTCCTTGAGCAGTGACACTGAAATCAATGTTTCAGCTGAGCCACCAATCTGTGTCTGTGAACCCCAGTGGAAATACTTCTCTGTCCATCTCTCTACAAACTCACTTATGTACAAACTACTGCTGAAATAAATTTCTTTGATCATGTTTATTTTATAATTTCCACCAGTTTAATGGAATTCACCTTCCCTTTCTAGCGAGAGATTGACTTCTTGAGATGCCTAGATAAAACAACTTCTTCTTTGTCCTTATAAAAATCTCTACATTCTGAGGGCAAACACAGATTTGTTTTGAACAATTTTGAACAAATTTGAACAATTTTGAACAAACACAGATTTTGTTTGAACAATGCTCAATTCATTAGATAATTAGACTACTAATAAATTGGACACACTTCTTCTTCATCCTATAATAATCATGACAACTTGCCAAAAACATTTATATATCTTTTTCTTTTCACTCCACTATGTTCAAGCTCATTTGTGGCCTCTCTCCTTGTTTCACTTGGTTCCTTTCAAAGCAGGATGCTTCTCCCTAAAGAGCAGTCTGGTATCCCCAAGACTGGCAGTCTTAGAAATGGAAACCTGAGAGCCTATAAAAGCCTTTTCCAACTTAATATTTGCTTTGGTTCTCCAAAATTCCCACTTCAAAGGATAGTCTGAGGGTATTTCAGAATCAGTTTCAGAGGATTTTAAGAGATCATTGTTGCTATTGCAGCTCCCACAGATTTCTTTCCTGATGAACCCAGGAGAGGGAACAGGAATTAGTCGCTTTTGTCTTCATCAAGGCTGAGCTTGGGTTGTGAGCAAACCGCTGACACCAGTAAAACAAAGCTAAAAATAAGAAAATAAATACACCTTTAAAAATCCCTACAGCCTAGGTCGAGAGTTTAGGACACCAAATGAAATCAGACTTAAAAATAATCAAAGAGAAAATAGGTGAAGGTAAAAGAACAAGCTGAAATGGATTTCTCAGGCAAGAGGTTAAAACTAAATAAATAAAACTATTTGCAAGCTGTCCAAAACCACAAATCATTGCACGTATCCTTTCCATGGTTGCTGGCTGGGTGAAGACCCTTGGCTCTGTCACTTTGTACCTGGCTGCCTCAAAGGGAATAGCTGTGTGAATGTCCCTGTTGTGGCTGGGTGGCTGGTGCCAAATTCTGGGGTGGGCAGCTGGAGGTTCCTGCTATCACAGAGCCCTCTCTGCCATACCACAGGACTCCCTCGCTTTTTAATTTCTCTCCACTCCAATGGTTTTGATTTAGCAACAATCAAAGAAAGGAAAGCCTGGCAAAGAGCTGGAACAGCAGAAGAGGTCCCTGACTCCTGAGCCCGATTCCAGCCTCTCCCTCGTCCACAGGGATTCAGGCAGCTCTCAGCCCCATAGATGACTTCTACGAGCCCACCTCCACAGCAGGAACTTAAAGGGAGGCCAAACAAAGAGCTCGCCACCTTATGCTTAATCTGCAGGTTAATTGCTCCACTACTATTGTATTTAATTGTTCCCACTGAAGTCTTTCTAATTGCTTTTCTTTTTACCCAATTGAGTAATAATAAGAATATTAATAATAAATATGCTGAGAGTTTTAAGCAGAAAATGATAAAAGCCATTTCCCATGCAAGCAGGTGGAGGGAAGTGACTACAAGGATGAGAAATGCTTCTTTCCTATGTGAAATAGAAGAGGAATAATAGCAGCTGGCACAGGTAGGCTGACACAGCTACTGCCTTGTGTAAGTCACTGCTGGGAGGTGAACTAATGACCAGCTGCCTCATTTCCCCAGTATAGACTGGAATCAAGCATTTGCAAAGTTGTGTGGTGATAGTATACACATTTCAATATAGCCACATGAATATTCATGAGTGAAAACCGTTCTACTTCTTAATAGCAGCTTATAGCCAAATGCCAAGATTCTTATCCAGAAAAATCTCTCATTTAGCTGGGTGGGAGATCTGCCCAAACTCGGGCGTTCAGGAGCTCATTTTAAATGCGTGCCACGCAAAACAGTTTCCTGTTCTCCTTCACCCCCAGCACTAGATTAGCAAGTAGAAATACCAAAACTCAATAGTGGCAACTGTATTTTTAACACCTTGGGGAGCTGCAAATACTCAGTTCCAGAACAGTAAAGACTCTTCCTCTAGAAAAATCCTCTGCTGTACCAGGCAACTTCTCCAGTGGCTTGGTGTCTCATAGCCACACAACAGGCTGTAATGCCTCAAGGGGTGGGTGAATGGGAAAGTTGCAGAATATTGGAGTTTGCACATTCCCTGAGTCCCCCAGCTTGCTGGTTTGCAAAGTACTTCGTGACTCTTCTGCATGGAAAATGTTACTGGAAATGCAGGGCTTTGCAGTGGTCCCGAAGCAGCATTTCCCCAGCGAGCAGCCCTGCTCCGCTCACTGCTGTCTTTTGTCAGGCAGGGAGAAAGTGAGCCCTTCTTAATCACCCCCAAGTCAATGAGGGGCACTGCCACCCTGTCACTTGATGATTAATTACTGCATCTGCAGGCAGGGCTGCCAGCAAACTCGTGGGCATCATCCATGACGCATAAGCAGCCATGGATTTAAAGGGAAATGTGTATGGCACGGCAGAGCGCGGGCTCAGGAGGGGACGGGGGGGCCTTGTCCCACTAAATCAGCATCTGCCACCCAGCAGCTGCAAGGCCAACAAAGCTCCTTCAGAAGGAAACAACAGAAAGCCCTCAAGCCACTGGAGGAAACTGTGTTATTATTCATCTTCTTCCCAGTGCAAGTATTCAATCTCTTCCCACCCAAATGTTCCCAACATAATAATTTCCATGGGTACATCTAACGCCACTGGTGCTGGAAATTTGTGAGAGAAATGCACTGGGAATCGTAGCATTTCACTGGGGTCTAAGAGATCAGGCTTTGGGAACATCTTTAGGTGCCACAACAGCTCAGAATTCCAATTTTATGCCATGTTGCTTTATTTTCCCTGTCTGTGGGCATGGCAGAACTGGGGAGGAGAGGAGAGGGGGTGATTCAGTGTGACGACAGGACATATAAATGTCCTTGCAAACACACACAGCCCTGTTGCAAAGAGGTGCCCAGGAGATTCACAGGAAGGGGCAGGTTAGGATTTCTGTCTTCTGAGCTACTGCAGAACTGCTTGTGCCTGAAAAAAAAAAAGAAAAAAGAAAAAAGAAAAAGAAGAAGATTATTTGGAATTAAATAAAGGAGGTTTTAAAGTATCGCTTTTGTATGACTATATCCTCTCTCAGCCTGGCACACACTGGAGGGTGACACTTCAGTTCCATCCACTCCCCTGGGCCTGTCCCCTGGCTGAGAGCACACATGGCACAAGTGGGTGGCATTCAGTTTTCATTGCTCCTTTGTCCCAAAGCTGGAGGCATCTTTTTGTTTTAATGGCACATTGTGTTCCTTGACAAGACAGAGCTAATGCCCTGAGTGGGTTTCTATTCACACAGCAGCAGTGGATTAGAGATTTGATTTTCCTTTTTAACAAATCAGTATAGCAGATGGTATTGGGAAAAGAAAATGCACACACTACAGGGATGCAGCAGAGCTTCCCAGATCCTTGCTGCATCGGGAACAGCACTAAAAGGCAGATCTGTGCAGGCCAAGAAATAATGAATACTGCCTCCAATTTTTTATTTCCCCTCTCAGAGCAGAGACGCCCTGTGCCCCCAGATGCCAGTGCTCTCCATAGGAGCACAAATAGTTCAGTGGCATTCCAGTTTTAAGGCCTCGTGAGTTCTTGTTGCTGTTATTGCCTACTACATCCAAATAATGAAGCTGTCACATTGCAGGGGTGTAACAGCTGCATTTTTCCCTGCCCAGGGTTTTCTGACATGGCCAGGTTACAGTCACAACATGCTCCTAGACCGGAGCTGTTGGTACAACTGTGTGAACAAATACTGTTCCTCCCTCTACTGCTCACCTCAGCCACCAAGAGTTGCACACCAAACCTGACCCCAGCCCCAGCTGGGACTGCTGGCCCAAGGGCATGGGCCTGGCACTGTAACAGCAAGCACACCCTTCTGTGAGACCCAAGAGGGCCAGAGATCTGAGACGGGAGGATGTGCACTGCTCATTTCTGTGCGAGGAGGGTTTCATAGAATCAGAGAATAGTTTGGGCTGGAAGGAGCCTGTTAAAGGTCATCTGGTCCAATGCCCCTGCCACTGGCAGCACACCTTCAACTTGACCAGCATGCTCAGAGTCCTGTCCAACCTCACCTGGAATGTTCCCAGGGATGGGGCATCCACCACCACTCTGGGCAACCTGTGCCACCATTTTCCCACCATCCCAGCAAAAGTTGTTCCTATATCCACCTACATCAACCCTCCTTCAGTTTAAAGCCATTCCCCCATGTCCTGTCACTACATGTCCATGTCAGAAGTCCCTCTCCAGCTCTCCTGTAGCTCCTTAAGGTACTGAAAGGCTGCTAGAAGTTCTCCCCTGGAGCCTTCTCTTCTTCAGTTTGGACATCTAGTGGAGGACATTTGGGATGCGCTGTCAGCAGTCAATCAGAGTAGGCACAAGCAGTGTGAAATTGAATTAACCTAGGGAAGTTCTCCATATCTCCAGTACACAGCATGACAAGACACAATATGTAGGAACAGATCCCCTTCCTTTTTCCATGAAGCCACAATTTTCTTCCCCACTCAGACAAAAAAAAAAAAAAAAAAAAAAATTTAGAAGAATCTGCCAACTGTTCCTGCGTAAAATAGCATAACATACCAACAATATTTTGACTTCTTGGCTCTTGACATCCTCTCACTATTATGGACTATTTAATAACTGAAGGGAAAAGGAGATGCTGCAATTTCCTCTACAACAGCTGCATCTTCTCTTTGTCCTGATCAGCCTTATGCTGGCTTCTTACAGCTAAGTAGCATCAAGAGGGCATTATCAGCAGCAGTGCCCTTATCAGACAAAGCCACAAACTCGCTCAGAACTCACTGCATAGATTGTTTCTTTTCACCAAGCAAAATACATCTCGCTGCAGTTCTTTTTTGTTAAAGCATTTTGGAGTGTTTCTGTGCAGGATGCTTGACACCTAGTCAAGTGTCCTTTGCACTGACTGCTGCTGTCACTTCTTTGGAACAAAATTTGTCTCTTTCAGAGAAATAATTGGAAGGAGGAGATGGAGGGAGCCCTTAACAGCACAGATTCCCTTGAATTTTTTGCAGCAGGAGGGGGGATGCAACTCCGAGGTTTTGGACAGGGGGCAAGGTCCTCTTTTTCATTCGTGGTAGTAGCTAAGGGACAACACAGAGCTAAATTTTACCTGTGAAATTCCGTAAAGTGCAATAAAGAGGTGTGTTTTCCCCAGAAGAGTGAACCTGGAGTGCTGCAGCAGCCCCGGGTGGTGCTGCTCCCTCTGGCCTGGACCACCACGCTCTTCCCTCCAGCAAGAGCCGTGACATAACTGGGAATCAGCTCCAGCTCTCTCCATGCTGCCAGCAAGCAGCTGCCAGCTTGTTCCTGCAGCTCTGCTCTGCTGCAGGAGTGGGTGTGTAGGTGGGGACTCTGTGCCTCACCCACTCCACACCTTGGTTTCTCCTTGCATATTCAGCTTGCAGGCACAGGGAACAGCAGCGATGCAGGCAAATGTCCTTCCCTGTGAGCAAGTGAAACAATGAATCCCACAATTAATCCAGCAAAGGCAGAGGGATTCTTTATGCTTCTGTAATTCAATTGCCAGACCGGCCAGGAGGCTGTTACACCCTGAGTTTTTGTACAGATGAAAGGAGAAATTTCATAGCAGCATTTAGAATCTTTGTCTCTCGCTCCTGGCTCTCCCTTTTTCCTCTTACTGTTCTGCTGGAGACAGAGTTTTGTTCCAGCCAAGTAATCTGTGGCAGTGGGCTCAGGCAAGGGGGCACTGGCTGGGACTGTGTACCACAGAGAATGAGAAAAGTAGTGCAGGGAGACATGCAGAAAATCACAGCAACAAGGAGAAGAAACCTCCAGAAACACAATCTGAATATTTCAGCTGTGTTTCAGCAGCTGTCTCAGAAGACTCAGTTAAGATTTTTTGTGCTGCTACTTGTTACCTGAAAAATAAATAGGGAACAGAAGAGGAAGCGGAGTGCTCAGACTGGTTTATCTGAATGAGATGCTGACTTTTTTATGGATACAGAATTTCAGATTAACAAGGAGATAGATGCTCCTGACATGTTTTAGGAGTGGC
The DNA here is from genome assembly GCF_020740725.1 of Corvus hawaiiensis. Taxonomy (NCBI): domain Eukaryota; kingdom Metazoa; phylum Chordata; class Aves; order Passeriformes; family Corvidae; genus Corvus; species Corvus hawaiiensis. Next base: position 6,138,446 of record NC_063227.1, on the reverse strand, counting down.
TCCAGGGGCACGCAGGTTTTCATCAGTTTGGATGCAGAGAGATTCATTTCACATGAGCCAAAAGGGGGAGAAATGAGAGGCCATTTCTGCATTTGCTTTCTCCATGGCTCGCTTTGCTGTTGTCTGTAGTTTCTGAGTTGGATTCAAAGTTCTTATTGAAACCAGTATAACCTCTGTGATGGAGCCATTTCCAGCTTCATTAACTCATTATATCCAACAGGTAATGCTGGAGGGAGTAACTACAACAGGTCTTAATGCAGAAGGCGTTTGTGTGTAAGCATTTTGTAGATTTATGTTGAATTTTTGGGACTGTGTCTTTACAAATGAGTATGAGAATTCTTTGATATTTATCATTTTTTTCTTCTTTCTCTATGTGCCTCTCTGCACTTCCTATAACTTTTTACAAGGCCAAAAGTAACCAGAGGATGGTCTCCTTAATTTCAAACTGTAAGAGACAAAGATTGTTGTGGGATCTTGTGACTAGAAATCTCAGGCTGAGTTTCCCAAGCAGTTCTCCTTCCCCTCCCTTTCTGAGTATCAAAGGGAAAACCAAGAATTGCTTTCACTGGGGGAAAATGCACATACTGGTTGTACTGCAACATAAAATACAGACTTGCATGTCAATTTTTCTCCTGTCAGATGTGTTCTGGTGAGAAGCAGTGAAGTACACACCGGAGATGACAAGACTCTACCACTCCCTCTCATCCCCTTGCTGTAAATAGCCTCCAATTATTATTATCTCAGACATTCAGCCCAGCTCTCTAATGAAAAGATTTTGCTTTAGCAAATTCAGAGTGGCCTCAGAAGAGTGTTTATTACGAAAACCTTCAGGAGCAAAGAAAGGATTTGGCAGAGAACTTGGCTGGGTAAGAGCTGCTGTCTGCAATCCCTGTGCCAGGGACTGTAACACACAGCAAACATCAGACCTACAGGGGCTCTTGATGCCTCCACTCCACGAGCTCTGGAGTCACTGGTGAGGGGCAAAGCAGCTGCAGCTCTCAGTCCTTCTGCCCCAGGGAGCCGCAGCATCTTCCAGGAGATGAAGCCAGAGGCTGGTGCTTTCCCACAGAAAGGGGAAAATGGGAGCAGGGCAGGCAGCTTGGAGGACGTGCTGATCACAGCCCATCACTAATGCAAATAACAACATTTCTCAGTCATCTCCCTGACAGTGGATCTTTTTCTGCCTGGTTGGAGGCTGGGGCGGAGGATCGGGATTGTTATTCACATACCCAACCTGGGTTCTTTTCTCAAACGGATGCCAGATGGCCAACGATTTTGATTCAGGTGAACAGCTCATTTAGCAGGATCAGGATGACAATTCAGCAATTTCAAGAGCAAACATCAACTCAGAAGCAAAAAAACATAGGGGCCAAGCCATAAAATATTGAAATAGGGATGGGGATGCCTTACCTCAGAAAAAGGCTCATGAATTTTAACAATCTTCAGACCTACTTAGAGGAAACCTTTACTCACCATGTAACTGCATGTATATATGAATTAAAAAAGAACTCAAACAGGCTTTCTAGAATATCTTAAGACAATGAAATGTTTTTTTTACCGTACATCCGTCATGCAAAATGTCAAATACAGTTCGCAGAGAAAATCAAACAGAATTCAAAGAGGAAAAGAAGGTCTGAAGGTGAACCAGCAAGTACCCCTGAGAAGTGACAGAATGTCAGAGAGCAAGGCTCCTTGTGCCCCTGGCTGTTTATTTATTTTTGTAGCTGGTAACTGTATATTGCTGCAGAGACTTATTTTTATATATATATATATATATATATAAAATTTATTTAAAAGCCTAGATTTACAGAGAAATAAATGACCCTGAAGTTCTTTACTGGAAACTTCTCTCTGCCTCAAGTTGAATATTTCACTTATATTCACTACTGAGTGCTTGGAGCAGAGAGAGGTGTGTAAGGAGCACTTGAGTTCAGAGAACTGTCTTCTTTTGGAAGTTACTCCTCCTGCACAGAAATATTTTCAGATTCACAGTCTTCATTTTTTTCTTGGGGTTCAAGGCACAAATCTCATTTGGCTTTGTTACTCAGCAAGCAATTTAGGCACTGGAAGTGTCCAAGATCAAGGTTGGACAGGGTTTGGAGACACCTATTCTAGTGGAAGGTGCCCCTGCCCATGGCAGGGGGGGATGGAACGAGATGAGCTCTAAGATCCCTTCCAGTCCAGCTCATCCTATGCTCTTCTTTGGCAGTGGGAGCAGGATTTGGTGAGGACTTCTCTCCAGGTACCTCTATCCCACCCCAGCAGGACTCACTGGGGAGAAAGAAGCGTCCCAATGCTGCAGAGCTGCAAAGGTTTCCAGCACTGCGTATTTCATCACTGAATAGCCCCACTGGGGGGCAGAATCTCTCCCCACTGTAGATTGATATCAGTAAATATGTAGATTTTTCCCTCTGATGTTGTTGCTCTTAATTAAAACCTATATGGGAGCAGACCATACCCCAGTATGCTCATTTCCAGGAAGGGCAAGTATTAGCTAAGCTCCTAACTCTTGGATGAACTCTTTCTTTTGCAGCATTTTGTTATGAATTGGGGTCTCTGAAAAAGTTTATTAGCCTAGATTTACACCCAGTTGATTTCCTGGTAAGGGATCCCTCCTCACATCAACTTCCTTCTCAGGGGGCAAAGGCAAATAGACAGCAATGGAAAAGAAACACTACTGTTATTTACATTCTTAATAGCCTTGGCTTGATGCCCTGAACTTCCTATGAAATCTGCTATGAGCATGACTATAAAAATGTGAGTGATTGACAAAAGAACAAAGAGTCTCACTTTCAGGGTGCTGGGATGGCTGTGAGCAGAGCTCATCACCTGGCTGACCCCATTAAACAAAATTTCTCCCTGGGTCACCCTGTGAGACATCACTGGGTTGGTGTGAGGAAGCCTGAGCTGACCCAGGGCAGGAGCTGCAGCAAAATTGCACCAATCCCAGATTTACACCAGGAAATGGAGGAATTAGGAAGTCCTCCCCTGACCCGAAAATTGATATTTTTATGTACTGCGGGGCTGTCTGCTCACTGGCGGTGAAAAAAGGGAAAGAAAACCCCCGATCAGTGCATGCTCATGAATTAGTTTAGGATCCTGGGTTTATGTTCTCAAATAGTCAGGTATAGTCCTGGTTTGAATGCAGCTTTTTGAAAATTTCCAACAATTATTTCCAGCACAAATAATGCCCGTGAAGTGGGAGTAGCATTTATTTGGTACAGAGGGAATCAGTTCAATCAGTCATTTCCAAAGCATGAAGGTAGAATAGGTCTGAAAAGAAAAAATAATGATAACAATGTCACAAAAAAAGAATACTAATCCCATAATTAAACAGAATAAATTAATCTCAGGGACAAAGAAATATCAAAGGTCAATTTATTGTTATTTGTACCCAGGAAATTTCTTTTCTTATTCTGATAAAAAGAAAAAGACTGAAGTTTGCAAATACCTGTTGTTTTTCAGACAAAAAGAAGAAAATCTGGGATTTTTTTCTCTTTATGCCAATCCATTGTTATTTTGATTTTGACATAAGTACAAAACATAATGCATCAAAAATTACTACAAATGCAGGCAATCTGAAAAGATCAATAAACAGTTCAGTGGATTGGAGACAGAACAGTCTTGCAACCTTCCAAAACAGCACCCTAATGTTCTATTTTAATTAAATACAGATTTTCAAGAGACAGTTAACAGAGCAAGTACAACCGAGCAGGTTGGGAATGTTGATTTCTTTTCCTTAATTGTGTTGTGAAGCCACCTCCACAGATAATAGAATAACAAATTAGCATGGAGGACAAAAGAACACAGTAATGACACAAATGAATAAGGAAAAATGAGATGGAGAATAAGGAAGTGATGGGGACTAAGCCATGCTGATTTCTCCTCTCCCTCATCCACTCTCACAGGCCTGGCCCAGAAGCCCCCAGTGACACCCAGCAGCCCCTGGCCCTGCGTCACCCCCTCATCCCTGAGCCCCCGGTGCCCGCTGATGTTCTCCTTCAGCTGTTGTTTATTATGAAGCAAAACACCCCCTCCTTGTCCACCCACCCTTTGCTGTTTCCTCCCAGCTAGGACATGGAACACACGTTCTCAGAGTTCCTGGGCTTAAATTTAATTTTGGAGGCAATCAACTTCAACAGAGCTGCTGATTGCAGCAGGACAGGGATTAGATCCTGTGTGAATAAAATAACATTTCTCCACCTTCCCAGTGCTAGTCTGCCCATGCTGTGCTCACTCTGGCCATTGCCTGGGGGGAAAAACCACAATAAATTAGGTAAAAAGTACATTTTAGGGAACATCTCAATGAACAGGCTTTTCCAAGGGTTTTTTTCTTCCCCACAAACTTTGAATTTTTTCTTAAAAGTTCCTACAAGAATCTGCATTCAAAACCTGCCACGGAGCTCTGATGTTTTTTTTAATCATCAATCAAGTGGGAAGACAGCAACAGGATGCACTGTGTCATGTTTGTGCCACTGTATGTGAGGCTTTGGCAGTGTGCTAAAACCACAGAAAAGTTTCCAATTCAATTTGGATGAGCTAATCTCACTGATTATCTGAAGCCTTCTTAGTTGGACATACTTCAGGCATAGCCTTTGCCACTGGATTTCCCTTTCAGCCTTGCTGAAAGCACCTTGAGGAATGGAAATTTCACAGCTTTCTTCCTTGGGCCGCTTGGAATGGGAAGTGCATAAAAATGAAAAGTGGTAGGAAAGGAACCAGGCTGTTTCAGCATTTATCACAGTTGATACAATTTTGAAGGCACAGTAGAATTTTTTAGAGATTTCTCATTTTATTGGAATGATTTTAACCCTGTCTGATAATGAGAGTAGGCAGTGGCTGCATGGAAGTTTCTGAAACAGCTAAGGAGACAACATCCAAAGTTCTTCAGAAAGTCATATTTTGATTAGACTTGAAAATTGGAGGCCTCTCATCACTTGTAGTACTCGAGATTAATTCTGATGTAACACCCATTTTTCTCCAGGCTGTGGTGGAGAGCAAAACAGAACATCTATTCTGCTTCTGTGATGTCCAAGTTACATTTTAAAGGCAGAGATGTGCAAAGAAAGGAAACACAGAGGGAAGCAGAAGAGGGCTAGAGAAGCCTGGCCAGTGTGGGAGCTCCTTTGTTCTGGCAGCCAGTGTCCCCTGAGGTCCTGTCAGAGGCTTTGCTGCCTGACCTAACCCAAGCACAGCTTTTTGCATGGTTTTCCTTTACATATCCTAAATCATATAATCCTGCCACGATATAAAAGTTAGGCCTATATGATCCTTCACAATCTCATCCAGAGCTTGTGCTGGATCCCCTGAGCCACCTGGGAGCTGGATATCCACACTGGCCCCTGTGCCAAGTCCCAGGGCTCAGAGCTGAGACTCAGTTCTCTGCTGACTGCGCCCACCATGCCAGCCTGGAGCATGGGCACTGCAAACTGCGATGGCTTTGCTGGGGACACTGGAGTGCCACAGCTCTCCCATCTACTCACACTCCCTCCTCTCTCCCTGGCTGGTTTCTCAGCTCCTCACTGTGTGTTTTCTGCTCCCCTCACCCTGCTGCATTTGCTGGTGCCGCCAACCTGGTGTGCAGGTGCTGGGATCCCGCTGGGGCTGGCACAGCAGCTGGCACAGCCTCACAAACTGCCCACCTGCGAATTTCGAGTCCATCTGCCCTTCTGCCTCCTCCAGCCACCTGGTCTTTGAGGGTTTTTTATTGTTTGTGGGGTTTTGTTTTCTTTTCTCTTTTTTTTTTTTTTTATTGGCAGGAAACCCAAACCGATGCTGTGCAAACCTGACTCTCCAGGGGCTGCCCAGCTGTGTGACAGGACACAGAGAGAGGAACAAACCCATCAAGCTGGACAAGCAATTTCCGTGCAACTGGCAGAAATGAAGACTGGCTCACAGGCTGTGAAGGCAAGGCGCAGAGGGGACAGTAATTGCTGCTGGCCACGCAGATCACCCATTTCATTACTGCATTGGCAGATCCCCCAAAGAAACACTGCACACAAGCCATCAATTCATATTTAAGCAGTGAATAATATCGACAAACATACAGAGGAAGGAATACATACAAACAGCTCTTACTCCTACAGCAGTGTCCTGTTGCTCTGCAGTTTTTTTAGGGACTATTCTCTCCCTTGCCATAAACTTGTGTGAAATGTAAAAGGAGAGTCCTTTTTGAAAGGGTTTCTCAGGAGTGCTGAGCATTTTGAAATGCTCTGCTAATAATAGATCAAGAATTTTGGTCTACTGATCCTAGATCAGCCACAAACAGCAATGCTGAGTGATGCTGTGCAAGAGGTTAGTGAGGACATGGTCGTTCCCATTCCCCAGGCTCTCAGAGTACCCTTCTTGAAGAACCACCTCCTGTCAGTGTGGGGAATCCAGTGAGAACTCTTTAAAGACCAAAAAAGTGTCAGTGAGGAGCAAACATTCAGTGCTAGGGGTCTGGGAGCCCTTCATGTGCACGCCCATGTGCTCCTTACACGTGGAGATTGCCAGCATCTCTCCATTCCTGTGGTAATGGGAATGTTCTCATGTACAGGGCACAGCACTGCTGTGTTGGTCTGAGCACAGCACAGCAAATACTCTGGAGGATTCAGACACATCTTCCCAGACACCTCTCTGATGCTTCCATATTGATCACCAAGCAGCAACGAGAATTATGAATGCTCTTTTTTTTTTTTAATTCCATCACTGTGGATAAAAGGAATGCACAAATATAAAGTTGAAAGAAGGATTCATTTCACTGAGTCTGGCCAGATCTTGGATGCAAAGCCATCAGCCTCAGTTCATGGTTATGATTAAAGTGCCAAGCAGTGAACTGGAATAGTTCATTCAGGCTTGGAATCTCCTCCTAGCCTGAGATATGAGGACAGAGTTTGTTTGCCTGATTATCCTCCACCATCCCATCCTGAGGAGCTGCTTGTTGAACACTCCCCCAGCACACAAGAAACAAAAGGGGGCCCTGAGAGACCTTCTGTGAAAGCTCATTTGGGCAGAGCAGTTTGAAAATTAAACTTCCTCCAAGCAAAACCATCCATAATTTCCTCCCAAATGCTCCTTCCTGAGCCGAGGAATAAAAGTTGCAAAATCAACAGAGGCATCTATTTTCCCTAGGGCAATGCACAGGAGCTGACCTAGCAAAAGCTTGTCTTTGTTTTGCTGCTACAGATTTTTCCTTTTGCTTTGGTGTTGTTTTGTTTCTAGTGGTACCAATCCAGCTGTCCAAACTGTCTCTGTTCCCATAGAATAATAATAAACTTCCAAGTTCAACAGCTTTATGTAATGAACAACAAAAAGAATATCTGAGTAACACAGCTCGCCAGCGTTGTATCTTATCCATTCTTCCCTCATGAAGGAATTTAGAAAAGTTAAGACGTCATCTAAATATTTTTAAAAGGGAGGAATGATGCCAGAATTCGATGACACATATGCATATTAGCAGTGGGAATAAAAGTTAACAGATATTCATGTTCTTCTCTGGGAGGTGGACTTTTTGCTTAACTTTTCCTGGAACAAACATAGTCTATGCAACAAGCAGAGCCAACACTTATCTCTCTTCTCTATTATCTTATAGCTGCTTTAGCATTAAACTTTTACCTTTTGCTACCGTACAATTTTAGTGAAAGTCTTCAATTAGCTTCTGTCTACTTGTCAGAAAGCTATTTATCCCCCTGTAGGTGTGATTTCTACATTTAGGACGAATTGTGTGCTCATCTTCGTGCAGAACCCTTCACAAGCTGGGGACCACAAAAGGAACATTCCTGGAAGGTGAAGCAGCTGTCGTGACTGGCAGTGGATCACCCGTACCCACACACAGAGAGGGGCCAGCACAGCACAGGGTGGCCTGGGCTCTGTCTGTGAAGGGCTGCAGGAAACTTGTGTTGCACATGGCCTTGAGAAGCCTTCTCATAAACATTATTTGCAAATAAAAATGTTATTCCACCCTTTTCATGGGTAGGTTGGGCTGTGTCATACCACCAGTTTAGCTGTCAGCTCCCGTGAGCCAGGGCTGCCTAACTGGTATTTAGAGTATGTCAAGAGAACAGCGACGAGGGTAACAGGGTTTGATGTGAACTCCTGCAACACTTGGATTGAGGGGATGATAAAATAAGAAATGGAATACTATTTCCCAAAGCTGAAGGCAGCTGTATTTACTGTGCTTGTGCTGGTTCACCAGCTCTGGTGGTGGTAAGGACAGAAAGTGGAGGAGGAGGGCAAATGGAGAGGGAGGCAGTGCCAGCCAAGGTGGGAAGTAGGGATAAGGACCTCAGGAAAGAAGGAATGTAATGGGATTCTTTGATAAAGCTTTAGGGATTTTGGGGGGAACTGTTGAAACATTTCCTTAATTGTGAACACATGAGAAATCTCAACCGGCCTTAAAAAGCAAAAGCCAGCATTTATTAGACTGCAACCTGGGACCATTAACTTATGAAACAAATGGGTTCAGTAACCCATGTCCCCCTCCCACCATGCACCCACAGAGCAGGCCAGGTCTCTCAGCTGGCTCTCAGTCCAGCAACTCAGCCAGTTTCTGGGTGCACATTTTCTGCTCTTTAGTTCTTTCTCAAGAAGCTGCCCCACCCTTGCAGGCTCTGTACCTTCCAAGGGGCACAAACACCACCTCCCTAAGCTGGGTAATGCCCTCTAACCTGGGTGTTTCCCCCTAAACCTGGAGGAGAGCAGACACAGTGGGGCTGTGAGGGTGGTACACTCAGATAATAAATACACCAGATTTTCTTCTTGTCAGGTGTGAGATAAGAAGACAGAGAAGTTTAGCAGCAGTGAAGGTCAGTTAAATTGAGAATTAGACCCTTTCCCTCTAATTTTTTCCCTGCTAATTAGACTCAGCAAATCCCCCTACCTTCCTCTGAACTTTTCTGCCCTCCTTTCTCTAAGTCCTTGGGCCATTGTTTGTGCTGCTGCTGACACGGACCCGTGACCCTGGACGTGGAGCTGCTGCTCTCCCCTCGCTCAAGTCAACATGCAGGGCAGGCTACACACAGCAAAGCTGTCAAGCCTTCATTTAACGTGATGGAAAGCCTTGCCAAGGAGAAACACTCCCTTATTCATCACCCTGCTGCTGACACCCTGCACAGAGACCCAAAATGGCTGCTTGGCTAAAGATAAGGTCTTGCTGGTGTTTAACCTCCCCTCCTGGGCTGCAGAGCAGGGAAGCTGTGATTAACAGCCACCATCTTTCTGTGTGCTGGAGACCGAGCTCTGCCCTGGAAAGACGTCCGTGGAGCTGAGATACCACAAGTTATCATTGGCTTTGGTGTCTTTTGTAGCTGCACTGAAAAAAAAAAAAGGGTGTTGTGTTTTCCAAGGGGTTTATATTTTCTGCCTGCACTATGGGCCTGCCCAGCCTGCTGGACCTGAGATTACTTTGCCCACTGGGTCACCAGAGAGATCTCGGGGGTGATAGGGCAGGGCAGCAAGATGAGAAGCTGGCACAGGCTGCCTGGCAGAGCAGACTCCTTCTCCAGTGGGCAGGAAGGATCTGTGGGATGGGGTGGATGTGAGCCCAGACACAGAGGGTTGAGTGAAGTGCTTGTTAACCTTAACCCAACACAGGTGATGAAAGGGAGGGAGGGTGTTGGGGGGGTTTATAAAGCTCCAGGACAGAAAAGAGTAGGGTTGTAGCTGTTCCAGCTCTGCTGTATGTTTTAGCTGTGGGTTCTGACCCACTGCTGATCCCCACTTTGAAAGGGACAAGGCCAACCATGCATAAAAGTGCAAGGTAGGACACAATGGGGTTTATAACTGAGAGTGTGGCTGATGGTGTTGGTCATGCTGAGGTGATACAAGCTTAAACAAGCCCTCTATTCATCAGTTCTCTGCAAATAAGTATACTGGATTTGTTTTGAGGCTGTTCAGTGGGCTGTGTGCAGAGGACTGGGCAGCTGGGCTGTGCCTGAGGCATGCTGAAGTGTAGAATTAGCGACTCAGATGCCTGTTGGGTTAGCTTGAAGTTTTAAGGCTATCTGAAGAATTGGAGGGAGCTTAAAGCCATTTCTGAGCTGCTGTGTGGCTGCAGTGGTGCTGGGTTTGCACCTGGTGTTGGTACCTGGCAGTGCTGGAGGCAGCTGGGTTTGCAGTGACCTGCTCTGGATGTTCTCTTCTCTTTTTCTGCAAGAAGTGGTGTGCTCAGAGGTACCTAATCCTGGGGATGGGGTGGTTGTGTGGCAGAGGAGGTGGTTGGAGATGTTTTGAAGGAATGGCTTTAGCCCTATAGCTGACTTTGATAGACCCAAAGGATCAGGTTACCCCAGGGTGTCTCAGGCTGTTCTCTATTATTTGTTTCTACTGCTTTGTTTCAGTCATCCTCTGGTTGTCTAATTCCATATCACTTGAGCTCCAACAGTAGAACAGCATGAGCCATCTTAGTTTGTTTCCAGCACTACTGAAAAAAAGAAAGCTTAATTTTATCTTGTGTTAAACCAGCCTTGAATTCCCCTTGCCCAAAATCTCACCTGCAGCTCCCTTGTCAGCTGCCAGGAAAGCTGCAGGTGATTTGTTTTGAGGAGAGGGCTTGGGATGTGAACAAGCATTGGCAGGAGGAGTGAGGGATATTTTTGCATTAATATTGCTGCTTTGAATCGTTCAGTGTCAGCTCAGAGCCTTCAGCCACACCCATTCAAGACCTCTGATTCATCCTCCTGCCGCATGAATGAAGTGACCTGGAGGGGCTGGCGCTGGTGAGTGGATACACGTTTGGCTGCGCTTTTTCACAGAGTGAGAAGTTACTGGTCTTGCATTAGCCTGACACTGTCATGCCTTTGTCTCTTAAGTGCTGTTTACATCTCCTGGGTTTAGAGAAGCTGGTAATTTAGGATGAGTTGGCAATAATTGTAGAGCATTGTAATGAGTCTCTATAACTACAGTGTAACTAGTCAGCTAATAGCCACAGAAACCCCTTTCTGGGGAATGCTGGAAATACCTTGGAGAGATGAAATAGATAGTCTTTGTTCTTTATTGAAGTTTTATGTTAAGAGCTTTACTCTTTGGCTCAAAGCCTGGTTTTTGTCATTCTGGGGAAAAATTTTCAAAACTGAAGTGATGTTTTTAAGGCAGTTGGTGCATATTGAAAAGAACATTTTCATTTTAAGTTGCATCATTGGAAGACAAATCCATTGTTCTCTTCTGCTGATCAGAGGAGGGTGGTTGAGGAGGGCACAGCTCCTCCAGGGATATCCTGAGCTGGTAGAGATTCCAGGCCTGCTGTAATCTTCCTGTGTCATGTGGATGCAATTTAAGAGACTTTATTGCAGTTTATTAAAATAAGAAATCACATCAGAAAAGTGCACTTCTGCCACAAAAACGTTGACAACACTGTTATGGCTCTGCTTGATACAAAACTCTCCTCCATGTAACTCTTCAAGCTGGCACAAATCAGACCCAGCTGAAAAGTTATTTCATTAGCAGAGTCAGCTCAGAAATGAGAGCTGGAGAAGAGCTTCCAACTTTGAACAGCTCTTGCTTCCCAGAGCTCTGGCTGGGATCTTTCCACTGAGGTTTCTGTGATGCTGAGTTGTTTTTCCAGGTGATGCCCAGAGTGGAATTCTTGACAGATGGCAATGAGCTGACAGCTTAAAAAGGCTCTTTCCTACACGTCACTTTTTTCTTCAATGCTTTCTGACTAACAGAGGTGGAATTGGTGTTACTGATGTAGGCAATGGGTTCTCCAGGCAAATTTGTAACTTTGAGTTTGTGCAGAGGAACTGCCTGAGGACTGTTCTGGGCTACCCACTGTGCCTGAGCTGTGGAGATTTAGTTAATGACTCTGGAGGGACTGATGTGCTTAACTTGGGAACTGGAAAGTCGGAGTGGTTGCTGGGGATTTGGGACATGCAAATATGACAAATATCTTGTCTCGGGTTGATGCTCTATTAACTCTTTTCCTGAGCTTTGCTAATTTTGGACCTTGATTCTCTGCTTTGAAAAATGAGGCGTTTCACCTCATGCAGGGTACTTGGAAAATAATCCAACATTCTCTGGAATCCTCCCCACGTTCAGTTTAATGGCATTGTTCACTTTAAGAGTCCCTCTGGCTATTCGAACTCGGCCCTGACTGCTGTCACCAGCAATGGCAAGAGGGTTTATCTACAGCTATAATCTGTTCCTTGTCACTGGAGCATTAGCAGACACAAGGTTTCTCAATTCCTGCCTTGCATAAATGCTTTCTCAGAACTCCTGGAAGCATTTTTCCACTTCCCAGTGTTACTTAGGCAAAGTGTTATTGCATGCCCTTCTGTGGAGGTTGGAGACCGATCTCTGCCAGGTTTCTTGTGGGCTGTGGGGGTAGGTAGGTGAAATAAAAGCCCTAGAGCTTCCCAAAGGAAGCTTGTGCTGCAGGATAGATAGTAAATAAAAGGAAATGTGCTCAAAAATCTTCTCAAATGAGAGCAGTCTACAAAGACTTTGCAATTTTGGCCTCTAATAAGATTTCTTTTGTTTTTCCAGCTTCTTCCCTCTTGCTGTGAAGTCCTGCCCCAGCAAATAGAGGGTTTCCCAGCCCCTTAGTGACAGAAAAGGAGCTTGAGCTCACCAGTGCCATGTCTTGAGTTGCCATAATTTATACTCTGACACTACATGGGATATTTTCCTTGTGTACCTTATAGTGAAATATTACTGAGACTGCATCAAGACTTCTGTGCTACACTTGGAGTGTTTCTATTTGTGTGCAGTAGAACACAAACAACAAAATAAGAATCAAAGCAGATGGCAGTGCAGAGATATCTGTGGTTTATTCAGATGAGCCCAGGAAAATGAATATCCTGATGATTGGATGATATGTGTCATTAAGCATATAGGTTAGTCACCACTCAGTATTTTGTCTGCTCAATAGAGTATGTAAACCTTTAAACAGAGACCACTGTTTCTGCAGTTATTTGTGTGGAATGTATCCTGTTACAAATGTTTTAATAGCATCCATTAATATTAACTGAAATTGATGGGAGATTCTATTGATGGCTAGGATGTAAAAGAAGATGCACTTACTAGAGTAGCTTCAAAGCAATCCTTGATTCATTTTTATCATTCATTTTTTATCATTTTAAATCCTTGATTTTCATTTTTTCCTTCTTCAGAAAAATCTTTAGTTGTAGATCATGTGTTATGCCCAGACTATGATGAGGTAGAGCAATCACCTTTCACAGCTTCAAAATAAATGTCTAAGCTGGTTTCTCTGCCACCTGTACATTTTTGAGTGGTAAGACTTTGAAATGTGAGCTTCCTATCTAAAAAAAGGAATAAAAAGAAAATTCTGCAGCTAGTAACGAGTAAAAAATAGTGTTCTAAGGTCAAAGATTTCTAGTAAAAATGGGATGTGAATGAGTTTAATTGGGTACACATGGTGTTTGTAAAATCTAACACTGAGTAGGTGACTTACTCCAAGTAACTCTGGAGTTCTTGGAAGTGATCTTGCATCAGAGATATGAATGAAAGTCCTGTGATAAGAATGGGTTTTTCAGACAAAACACCTGAAGTTTTATCCCGTGCATGGTTTTCTCTTACCACATCAGTGTTTAGCTGGGAATCCATTCTGGGAGCTCAGGTGTGACAAATGCTTCTGCAGCACCCTGGCAACCAGAAAAAGGAATCTTTTTAAGGGGAAAAGAATCACAGAATATCTTGTTGGAAAGGACCCATAAGGATCATTCAATTGCAAGTCCTGGTCCTGCACAGCACAACCCCAAGAATCCCACATGCCTGAGAGTGTTGCCCAAATGCATCTTTAACTCTGGCAGCCTTGGGGCTGTGGAGTTGGTGTTACATTTTCTATTCATTCCTAATTTAAGGAATTCCTTCAGCTACATTGGCACAACTGGAGGGTTGACATGCTGGAAATGCATTGTCAGAAGTGAGCACTGGATAGTAAGGAAGCAAGACTGAGTTAAACAAGTGTTTGTAATAGTCTGAAGTTGAAATTTTTAATAGTGTAATATACAAATTCAGCCTCCTAAAAAAAAAAAAAAAAAAAGGCACAAGTTGCCTGTGAATTCTTGCTACTTAACAGGCCAAATTCACTCTGCTGCAGGTGACCACAATGCAACAAGGGTTGCATGGGTGTAACTGGGGAAGAGACAAAGACTTCCTCCTTGCCTCTGTGCAAATTGCAAAATCCACCCTTAGAACAACTTTGAGTCTGTGTCTCTGCATGGCTCTTTCCCTCATCTGGAACATCAAAGTGCCTTGTTCATGCTTTGTGCTAAAGTTCCTATAACTCTGCCAAGCTTTACATTATAAAAAGAGGAAGAAACAAAAAGGAATTATTTCTCATTCAGTGGGACTAATAACTGAAGAATAAAACACTGAGCAATTTCATCAGCTAATTCCTACGGGAAATACAAAGCTGGAAACTTGAGCTTTTTGGAACTGGGTTTTTAAATGTGGTTTCTCTACTGAGCAGTAGCGCTCTAAAGCAAAGACCACTTTGCCTGATGCTTTCAGCCTAGACTTTCTCAGTTTGCCATAATGCATAGCTTGTAATGGTACTAGATCAAGTCAGACCTCAGCTACATTTATGTTATTGCTGTTTCCAGATAATGCAGCTGAACCCATAGATGGCACAGGGTTTGGTCAAGAGGAAGTAATTATATGAGGCTACGTAGCAATTAGAAACACTTTAATTTCTACTGCATCCTCCCTCCCTATTCTAGAGTGTTGCTTTGCTGCGGAAGTTGGCTTGAGTTAATGTTCTGTCAGGGAGAAAGCCCCTCACCCTTGGGCATTGGTGGATTGTCCTGGTTTGATCCTCTCCTAAATGCCTAGTGATGCTTCTTGCTCTCTGAATGCATGAGGAACATGAAAAAAAACCTTTAAAGCTGGTTAGTTTAAAAGCACCACTTGTGCAAGGGTCTTTTAGGGTTCATAGTAAAAGTCCTGAGTTTGACTTGAGTAAGAGCTTTTAATTTTAATTTAATAACTGAAATGTTAATTTGTCTTTCATGCTGGGATTAAAACCCAAGCTTAACTATACCAATATTTTCAACAAAAATACTGGAGAGTAGGGGGATAGATGTGCTTAAAATATTTTTATAGTGGATCCATGCTTCAGTTTGCTTGAAATAGTGATTGGACTTCCCTGGGTCTAAGGCAATCTCATCGTAGGAGGATCCCAAATCCATTTTCACCAGGGAAATGGGGTAACCTCCTCTCTCTGAGAGGTGGGGAATGTCTCAGGGTGCCACTGAGATGAAGGGAGCAGTAGCTTTGTGGCAGCCTTTAGCTCTCCTTTTCCCCTCATGCAGAACTCCAGAAGCTAATTACCACTGCAATTTAATTGAAGAAATCGGATGCCTCTAGATGTGTATCTTCAGGAGGTGTAAGCTATCACTGCTGACTTTAAGATTTAATCTTGTATTGACATTTAAATTTGAAACCAGCATTGAAGCTCCCAGTGAATTCATGGGTGTAGGTTTATATTTAGATTGCACTAGCAGAGGAGCCCTTAGGCTGTCCTCAATTCTAAACTCGATTCTCCACAGTCAAAAAAATCTGCAGGCTTGTCCCTTGGCATAGCTGGGGGCCTCTTCTCAAAGCAGCAGGACTCCAAGGACACAAAGCATTCAGTGCCTTTTCATCCTACTGATTGTCTCCCTTCTGGATGCTCCAGCCTCAGTATAAGCAGATGAGCTAATCTGGGAGTATCAGGCTCTTTAGGAGGAGTGTTGTCATCCCTTAAGCACCATGTGGTTTTGTGTGCTTTAACCTTAGGCTCTGTCCATGCCAGCAATATTGACATCGTATTTGTCTCCTTCTGTCAGGAAGTGCTGCTCAAACAAGAAAAGAGTTTTCAGGGCAGCCGTTCAGCCAGGGAGCCTTTGTTTAATCAGAGCCTCTGGGGAGTGTTAACACACAGGATCTTGTCCAGACACGGACATGGCAGCGGCTGGGTGGGGATCTGGAAGGTGAACTGAGCTTTGCTGTGTTGGGTGGATATGCCACCAAGTGCCTGTGCCAGGAGTAGCCACCGGAGGACTTTTTCTGCTGCCATCCAGTTCATCAGCCTGCAGCAGCTCTCCCGTGTTTATTTATGCGGGCTAAACGTGTGAAAACAAGACAGTATGTCAAAGGCAAATTACTTAGTGCGGGCTCCTTCTTCAGCAGGAAAAGATGGCGCTACTGTACTCATTCATCTCCCTCTCGTTCACTGTGAAGTAACACAATTAGCAGTGAGAAAAGGCTGCCAATCCGGTGAGTAATCCTGGAGATCTCTGAGCAGTTAAGCGTGTTAATTAAATTGGCATTGCAGCAGGAGTTTGAGTTAGCAGACTACCAGCAGTCTTTCAGAGGAATGTTCCCTTCCTCACACAGCGCTCAGACTTCCCAAGTCTGGATTGATTTGGCCAGATTCTTTGCTGCCTTTCAATGGCTTCTCATTTCAGGGGAGCTTTTCCTGATCTACATAACTCTCTAATCAGAAAAAGATATGCATTAATTCAGTGTTTTATTCATGTTTATAGGCATTTATGATATTTACTCTAGAATCTCCTGCTTTTGCAATCTGTTCTTTCTAATGTATTTCCTCCTGCTTAGGTAACTGTGGGGCTCAGTAGGCACAACTGAAACTTGACAGACCTTTTGACACTGATCTTATGAGACCCACCATCTAGATTTCTTATCTCTGCATTAATAACCACAGAGATGGGGCCACATGGTGCTGAAAAGTCTGTGCTGCCATCACAACAACTCTGTTGTTTACCTCCAGCTAAATAAAGATAGATATCTTTTGGGATCTTGCTTTAAACATATTGGTACTTGTTTTGCGACTGCAAGAACTTACATCACTTACTTCTTGCTTTCTGCAAGCCAGAACATTTCCTCTTGATGTAGAGCTGCGTCCAGGCTTATAGATGATAAATGTGTGTAACCAGGCTTTGGCAGTATGAACCAGACACAGCTCTGGGACATCAAAAGTGCAGTGCAATAACAAATTCCAGTGCAAGAGGAGTAGGAGGAAAGCCATGAACTTTAAAACTATTTGCTTTCTTGGGCTTTAGAGTACAACATTTTCTAGGAATGTTGATTCCAGTGGATATTTGTGTAATTAACTGCTAGTCCCTTGCGTGGCTGTTCACAAGAGGTGAGCGGTGAAGAAGTGTGACTGATTCAATGACTTCCCTTGAAAAGTTCAGTCCTTGGGTTTGCCAGCTCTTCAGCAGCCTGCCCCCTTCTCTGTCTGGGTGTTGCTGCTTTTGGAAGCAGATTGAGCATGCCTCTGCTTCATTATTGTTAGTGAGTGTCTGGTAGTTGGGAGTGGAAAAGAGGAGGCAGGGCTAAATCATGGCATCCTAGGACATTATGGCAATATGCTTTGGAGGGAGACACAACCTCTTCAGGTGCAATTAAGACAATACCTGGTCTACAGATGTCTTGTCTGAGATGTCAGATGAATGCTCAGTATTAAATAGGGGAATGAAAATGGGCACACAGTGCCTGCAGCTCCCATGTGAGGGTCTGTCCCACCCCTTTAGCACCTGAGGGCCCCTCTTCCCCTGTCCCATTTTAACTGCTTTGCTTTAAAGGCTGCTGGAACTAGTTCATGGGGGGGAAATCATTGTGCCTCTTCCTCTAAAATGGATCTGTAGGAGGCTGGATGTGCTGAACTAGTACATTTCTAAGGACAAAAACCCCTAATGTTTTTGAAGATTTTTTTCCCCTGTTACCATGTTGCCAAGCAACATTTTTACAGTATCAGCAGCTGGGGAAACTAAATGTCTGAAAATGAATTAAAGGAGAAGAAAGGAGGCACCTGTGTTGTCTTTTGGCTATACCCTTTCACTGCTAAGAAGGTGTACCCCTCACTTCACCAGTAGACTCCCAAACTATTAAAAGAGAGCTTGGATTTATTCATCTTCATCTGTCATTAAATGTATTAGCACTTGAAAGAGATACTAGATGGGAGATCAAAGTCTTGAGCTAATAGATTCTTAAATAATAGGGCTGGGACAGATCTGAGAGGTCTTCCAGTCATTTTTGCCATGGGAGGTCAGTTGCTGTTATCCCATCACTTCCAATGGGATGGAGGGATGACACCAGAGTCAAAGCTTCTACTTATAAATGTGGAATGTGTTCCAGCCTGTACTCAAAACCCCCTTTCAGACCCACAGCAGGTAACAGCAGTTTGTTCCTGTGGTGGAATTCAAGGAGGCTAAAAAAGATGCAACACCTGACTGCCTGCCATTCTTCTGGCAGCAGGACCTGTTCTGGCTTAATTGTGACAGCCTGAGGCATGTGGAAGAGTCCCAGTGCTGCTTTGGCATTTCTAGGGAAGCCTTTGTCTTGTATCATTTGTATGGATGGGACACTGGGGACCCCACTGTACTGAATGCTGTTCAAACACACAGCAGTAGGGACTTCTTGCTCTGCAGTGTTGAGTCAAACTTATTCCCAGACTTTTTAAAAAGTGCATATATTACCATAATTCTGAGCTCGACAAAGTTCAGTCCCATTGGGGTAGCAGTCTGCCATTACAGAAAAAGATGGTTTCTTCTCCAAGGAATATATGCTCAAAGGTGTTTGGCAGTCACTTCTGACTCTTCTCAGCTTCTGCTTAACTTTAACACTAAAATATTTTCTAATCAAGGTCTAAAATCACATTGAGACTCAATCTCAAGTGACCTTCTAACCACTCAAAAATTAATGAGCATTGAAGAAAAGCTGAGCTTTGGATCTTCATATTTTGTTTTACAGTCTGAGTGATCTACGTTTGCTCTGTGCAGGGCAAAGGGAATTCTCTCCCTCCTTGAGCAGACAAATTGAAAGCAATAAACTTTGAGAAGACACTTGGATCACCATAGGTGTTGAGTCTTTTTAGCTTTCTGATTAATAGGATGGGCAAATAACCTTTAACGGATAGAAAGCAAGAAAAACCTTCTCAAAGAAACTTCTTTAAGGATAGAAAAACCCGTTTTTAAAAGTCATTACTGTAAAGACTTTTGTGTTATAGCTGAAGGTGTCTAAATTCCAGAGCCACAGAAAAAATTCACTTAAGGTACTGCACTGGGTGTCTGGTGAAATTTAGTTGAACAGTATTTTAGAACCATTAAATATTTCCAGGGCTTAGTCACTTCCCAGTCACTAAAACACAGATAACTTTTCAGCTGATGATAAAATAAATAATGCTGCTCTTAGAGACAATAGCTACTATGTGCAATAAAGAGTAGATACAACTACTTTCTAGAAGAGTTTCTTGAAGGTATTTCAAAAATGCTGAAGACATTTTTTTAGCTCTCTAATGTCAGAAGCTGAGGCTGCTGTAGATGCAGCTGATAGGGTCCACTGCTGTTTGACTAGATAGGAATGTTAAGCTTTTTGTAAAGCACTGAACTGTATGCATTAGCAAGTGGTGTTAGATCTGTGCAACCAAGCTCTGGAACAGATTTTTCTTTTGGTAGCTTCTGGCAGGCTTGCAAGGAGAGCCTATTTCCCTTCTGAGCTATTACTTTCTCCTCTGGCAGTGTTGCCTCTTCCAGCTCCATATTTCTTCCACTCTTTCTTTAAGTTTCAACTACATCAGAAAATGAAAAAGTTCATCACAATGGCTAAGGATAACCTAACAGAGCACTTGGCTCTTTGGGGAAGGAGAAAAGAGAAACTATTTGTTTCCCATTTTGTTTTTGCAAGGACTTTAGAACCAGAAGTCTGACCTTCTCCACAACACTGACCAGAGCCTTTGTTCCTTTCTTCTCATCTTTCCTTGAACTGTTAAAATATCTCTATTGCTGTGTTTAAAAAGGACCGGGGAGTGTGGTGGGGGGGAAACAATACCCTCCATAGAGCTAATTCTGTCCCCTTTTTAACTGCAAACACTCCCTGATGAGTCGCCAGTGACAGCTGCTAGAACAGCCTGAGCCTTTGCCCTACGGATGTTAGAGCCCCTCAGTTTGTGTGACTGTAACTTGGGGAAAAGATCATGGAACTCTGGTAGCAGTGTGGGATCACGACAGGAGTGACAACCTCCTGTCTCAGAAGATGGCATGCACTGGTGGCAAATTTCTCCATGGAGAATGGAGATGTTTTCTCCATTCACCCACTAGGTCTGCATCTCTCAAATGCTCTTTCCCTGTTTCTCATCTGGGTAAGTGCTGGTTGCCTTGGGAGTCTGTGACAGCTGAGCAGGAAGGGAAGAGGAGGTGTCCCACCAAATAATAACCAAAGTTTGTGTCTAATATCACAAGACCTGAACCCAGTCCTGGCCAGAGTTTTGTATGAAAACCTGTTGTATCCTTACATGCTGCAGAGCTGTAAAGCTGGCATTGCTGTTTGAGTCCAGCTGTGTGCCTGTTATTAATCATGAGTATAATATAGTCACACCTTGATACTTTCTGTGAGGGAGTATTGCCATTTGCCTCTTATTACAAACGATTATTATCAATTAAATATTTGCTGAATTTTTCAAATTAATCTTCAGCAAATATATCCAGTATGGTAACTGCAGACTTTATCCAAAGCCCATTACCATCAGTGGTAGGATTCCTGCTGGATTTGTCAGGTGCTGAATAATACTGTGAAAAAGAATTAATGAAAAAGATTTCCCTCTTAGAGACCTGACCTTCTGCAATAATTACTTCATGAAATAGAATTCAGTGTAGGGTATAAGTTTTTGTTAGACCTGCACTAAAAACTTCACTCATTACCCACTGTATTTGCGTTGTGTGATGCACAGTGACTACATCTCTAAACTTGGAAAGCAAAAAAAAGTCTGAAATATGGCTGTAGGCACTGCAGAAACAGCTTCAAAATATCTCATGACATAACAGTGATGTTACATCTTTTGGACCCATGCAGCCTGGTGAAAACTGGGCCAAGATCTCTTGCATTCTTTGGTGAATCACCAGCTTTGGGATGTGGTGTTTCCAATCTATATTTGACCTAGGCTAGAGTGAGGAAAATGCTTTCCACTAATTCAGCTGGGCTGAAGTTGGAAGTCAAAATGTCAGTGCGAGAACATGGTAAACAGAATAAGACATGAGTGCAAGGCAGACACCAGAGTGAGGTCATGGCTGTGAGCACAGGAGGAGAACTTGGCAAGAAGGGTGGTTTCCCCAGCTTTTGGCTAAGCTTAATGTAGAAGCCTTTTTGTTTGCTTGTTTTTTTGGTATAGAAAGATCTAGGCTATTAAAGGCAAGTTTAGTATAGTGACTGAGCAAAATCATCCCAAGAGCTCTTAGGGTGAAGGCTCATTGTGTGCCAAACTGTTCCTGCTTGGAGCTCTTTCCTGTTCTGTGGGTGCTGGTGTCACACTACATCAATAAGCGCTTCTGGCACTTCTGTAGCTGCTTGGGAAACAAGCATATGGTGAGAGGCAAAGGTATGCTGTGGATTAGAAACTGGGATCAATACTAGGGTCAGTGGGGGATTTTAGTGGTGAGATTTTTAAACTATTAACAACAGTCTGGAAACGGGCCAAGGGATGAAATGACAACATCTGCAGAGTGTATAAAGAAACACTGCAGACTAAATCAGCTTTCCATCAGGGTAGCCAGAGCTACCCAGACTAGCTGAGCACATTGAACCAGCCAGCTCCAGGCTGGAATGTGTTCATAGCTGCCTTGGTGATGAGATGCTGCAGGACCAGGCAACAAATAGGAATAACTGAAAGGGAAGCAGGACTTTGTAAGAGGAAAAAAGGGTGAGGAGGGAGACAGAGAGAGGCAAGAGATTGAAGGAAATTGTCCTGGCTTAAGCTAAATCCACTTAGAGCTTTGTTTTGCTTGTCATAACACCATGAAATACATCTTGGGGATCTCTATGTAAGAAGACAATTCATTGTACATCCACTTGCAGGCCACTGTGGCTTTTTTTTCCCTCCACCCGCTGTTCCATATGGCTGTGATTAATAATGGTCACAAATTATTATACTGATTATCACAGGAGTGGGGTAAGGACCTTTAATGAAAACGAATCAGCTTTTAATTGAGACTTGCTAAAATGGGGCAATACAGTGTATATCGATATGATCTGTAGCAAATGATTCCACAGACATTTGCTGAGAATTAATTTTGTAACAGATGCAAAGGCCAAAACTGTGGATGTAAACTGGAGACAAGTTGGCTCAGAGCATCTGGTACAGTTTTGCTTCCTGCTCTAGGCTGAATCTCACCTTTGCCTAACCTGCTCCTGTCTCCCCACCAGCAGCTGTCCACAGGCATATTTGTACAAGTGCAGCCTCTTGCCAGTGCATGGCATGGAGTTTTCATGTCTGCCAGGAAATCCTGGAGCTGGCTGCTTGGGGTGCTAGGATCTGAGTTAATTTCATGCTTGTGCTCAAGGATGAAATAGCCAAATTTCTGCTAAAGCTTTAAAACCAGGGTGTGACAGGCCAGTCTCCTGCAGATCCTGTTTTTCCCCCAGTGCCTATATCTGGAACATGGTCAATATGTTGTGGTGCCCTGTGTCTCACTACAGATGGCTGGTTTTGCTTGCTGCTGGAAACAGCACCATGCTCCTGCTGGGACCAGCACAGATGGGTACAGAGCCACTGGAGAGCTCCCTGCCCACCCAGCCCCACTCATGCCTGCTGCTGAAGCATCCCCAGCTCCTACCAGCTCAGCAAGCAGGACTCTAATGAATTTCAGAAGTGGAAAACATACTTAACACAGGCTCGTTCCCACTCCCTTATTTGCAGTGGGATGCAGTCTGTGTACTGTCAATAGCAAAAACTATCAAATACTTAAGA
Source organism: Corvus hawaiiensis (assembly GCF_020740725.1). NCBI lineage: Eukaryota > Metazoa > Chordata > Aves > Passeriformes > Corvidae > Corvus > Corvus hawaiiensis. The sequence goes on along the minus strand of NC_063227.1, from coordinate 6,115,762 downwards.
TTTGTATAAATAGTGAAATCTTCCTTCACTGCCTGATCAACTTGTGGAAAGTCTGACTCGTCTAGACAAGGCTTTCATTTTACAAGCAATAATATAGTGAGATTTATACTATTTTTCAGGCACATTAGGAAGCCCCTTGCAGATCAGAGCTATCAGATTTCCACAGTACCTTTGATGTAATTTTCACAATGCTTCTTGGAAGTGTGTCGCTATTAACTTCTTTTCACACATGAACTGAGGCAAATGGACTGAAGACTAGAGAGCTCTTCCTGTCCAGAGGTTTAACATCCCGTTCCCTCATCCCTGAAGAGCTGTTCCAGTATGAAATTAGTCCTCTATGTAGGAATTATATTGAGATGCAAGTATCCTCATATAAAGCATTGCCTTCTTTTTTGGAGTGAAAGGGAACAGATAATTTTACACCTAGAAAGGTTTCCATTTGGGGTTGAGTTTTGGTTAAATTTGGATTTGACAGTGGTGGGAATAAGCACCTTATCCAGTACCAATTTTTAGCCGTACTCTTGTGCTCTTACTCCATCCCTTGAGATCCTGAGCACGTTTGAGTCCTTGTGCACAGCTGAGTGTAGAGAGCCCTAATCTGGTGGCATTGCTTACATTGTTGAGTAGTCTTTGCGATCCAGTTTTGGTTTCTTAAACTTGCTGTTAAGTCCAGCAGGACATCTCAAGAGGAGTTGGATTTATGGGCTGCTGTCAAGGGGATCCATGCCATGCAATGAGGCTGAGATTTTGTTACAGTTGCAGTATCAGATAAGAGTTCACCTGCTGCAGAATTGTTTCTGAATTCCAGGTTTCCTTTAAGGAAAAGCAGCAGCATATTTCCTTGACTGGGAACGTTAAAGGGCTGTTAAAGTAAATATGAAAATGTGAATAGAGTGCAGAGATTAACATAGCATCATTTATTTATGTCAGAAGAAATAGCACCAAGAGATAAGACCTTTTATTTAATACAAAGCAATGTTGGTGAGTGCATCTAAACATTAAATCTGTTGCTTGATTGATGACAAATGTGCTGTTCACTGCATATCTTGCAGACTTGCTGCTGTGAGTATCAGGAGTTTTGTCCTTCTCTTCTGCTGTCAGAATAGAACTTCCCCCAAACAACCGAGAATAAATGTATACTATTGAAGTGCTTTGTTCTTGCAGAGAGTTGTTGCCTAAGAAAAGAATTTCTCTTTAGACCAGTGATTATAGCCCTATAAGATGTACAAGGGTTTGACTCAACAAGCACTTCATTTGTTCTGGTGCAGATAAAAATAAATTGAGTTGAGAAAAATGGCTGTAGGTATGACCCAATTATACTAATCAATTAGAAACCTGGGGAGGGAAGGGCAGTCAGTGCTTCTGGAGCATCATGGGTACAGGTCTTGCATGTTTGAAAGCCAGTCTGTTTTTTCCACCATATCACTTGGTTTATTAAAAGGTATCACTGCACCCCAACAGTTTTACCTCCCTCATCCTTAGGCTGTAATAACAACATACACTTCCAACATTTATATTACTGAAGAGTATTCAGCATGCAGAGAGCAGAAAACAAGATATCACTGAATAAATTGAATCAACTATCAGAAACAAGGCTGGGCTACTGATGGATTTTAAGTATGTTCCATTTATTAAATCTTCCTATTTTTTAAACTTGTGTGAGAGACTACTACAGATTTTCCCATCTGCTGTAACTGTCACAGAACACAGAGCTGCTGGGAACAGTTCAGTGAATTTTGGTGTTTTGCTTCTTGTAATGACATCTACCTGACACACTTGCTCTTGGCCCATTTCTGTTTAGGGGAGTTTATTGCCATCAGCTGTTTCAAAGGCAGGACAAAATGGTATCTGTCTCTCTGAATAAAAGAATTTTCTGCTCCATGCTGCAGAAGTGACACTTATATTAGCGGCATTTAATACATGGTGATGGGATTAAAATGTGTCTTTATTCATAAAGTTTCCTGCTTAGGCAGTGAAATGCTGTCTGTGTAAGTGACAACATCACTAAGTGCAGAAGGCAAGGGGTTGGGTTTGCTTGGTATGCATTTGGTTTAACAGCAGAAATGCACTGATTGAAGCCCTTTTCATATGGAAGAAGATGCATTGGTTTTGTTTAGGTATTCCAGTTGTAGTGGCAATCTCTATAGCAGCACATGTGTCTGTGCAAGTGCATATACTGGGTTTGTTTTTTGGATATCTAACAATATTTTCTGTATATAAAGGCAAAAAAGAGTGCCTTCTTTCATACTCAAAGATCTTTTCCATATTCCTGAATTCATATTAAATAAAGCAATTTTCTGGCATGTAGTAAGTCATGGGGCTTACTATGTCAAGGTGCAGGTTTTTTTTGAGGAAATCTGCTTGGGAGAGTATTTAGATATCAAATACAATGACAATTTATTATAATCAAGGCTGTCTGGGACCTCAGTGCTGAGGTCTGACTTGTGCATAAGTTAGAGGAGGAACAAAATCATGTGCTTTTGTTCTTTGTGATATTTCCCATATGTTGTAAGTAATATAATGCAAAAGGGAGGTCACGCTGCCTGACTGGCTGGTGATTTATGCAGAGAGATTAAACATGGTGATCATGTCAGGAGTGCAATGCTATCACAACAATGACTTTTGCAACGTGCACTAATTTCCTTCCCAGTATTTCTTTTCTACACCTGTAGCAGTCAGTGCACCTGTAAACATTTATCTGTTGTACCTGTACCACAGAACTGTGAAAACAGGCTTTGCATTGAGATGTCACACTTCTGTTTTGACCACTGCAAGTATTATTCAAACAATATTACCTCTTAAAACAAACAAAAAACAATCCCTGAAGATTTTGAATAAGAGTTGAAAAAAATAAGCCACGAAAGTCACAGGCATTACTTGGACCAGATTGGATAAGAATTTCAATAGGAGCTAAGTGCTTATGGTGCTTTTCAAATGTGTGAAGGCTTAGTCAGCAACATGGTAAAAAGTAAGCTCTGTGATTTTTTTTTTTTTTTTTTTTTTTTGCGCCACTCCATCTGAAAAATACCTTTATTAAACAGCATGGAAAAGAATTTTTTTGCAAACATAAGTGACTCTGTTTTGATTTTTTAAGTATTTTTCAATGATATAGCTGTGCCAGGTGAGCTTGGATCTGCTGCTTTAGCACCTTTTCTTGAGCAGTTGATTGCCCCTGTCCCCATCCAGGTTATGACAATCCAGACTCAGTTTGTCACTTCTTTCACACGAAGCAAATTGGCCCCCTCTGCCTGTCTCAGCCTGGTTAGACAAGGCACAAATCATTTCAGGCCTCTGCAGGCTTGAGGAAGCAGATTAAAATCAGATGTTTGAAATGGTTACCACCCTGATCCATGTGCCCTGTTACCCTCCAGGTGCTGCTCCCCAGCGATATGTGAGCACCTCGGGAATCAGCTCCAGAACCGGGGCACTTCTCAGCCTGGGGCATTGAAATAAAAACAGAAGAGCCAGTTTTAACCTCACCCACCACAGTGTGACAATGTTGACTCTGACTGCAGGGTTGCAAGCCAGTATTTTACAAGACTTCCAAATTCCATCCCAAACCAAAATTTTCAGGATTGTTTAAAAAAACCCAAATGAACTACAAAATTTTTTATTCCCATTCATGACACATCACTCTCTGCTCTTTTTAAAAGCAGTGCATCAACATCTGTTATTCTGTGAGTTCCCTTTCCCTGCTCTTCCAGACAGACTCTGAGTACTGATGCTGTGTTTATTCAGGACAGCAAAATATGTTCTCTAGTGAATAACAAATTGACTTTTTTCCTTGTTCTTTTGGAGCACTATGAATTTTTTTTGAGAGGGGAAGAGTTTTCTCTTCAATGTTCCTGCTGCAGCAATTTGCTGTCACTTCGTGGGACTGAAGGGTAGTGAAAATGTCTTTCTAACAGACAGTACAATAATTAACACCACCAAAAGAAAATTAACTAGCACAGCAAGGCAGCACAAAGTGAGCTGATAGGGGGGGAAGTTTTTTGAAGTTACCTAAAGAGCTGTAGTGCATCCATCCTCCTGTCAGAAGTGACACAAGAGCAGCCTTTAACAAATGTTATAAGTCAGCTGTTACCCTTCAAAAAAAAACCCCAAGTCCTTATCAAAGCACTGAAATTTTATGCAGCTCCCCAGATGCTTTCTTTGCAGGATTTGTGATGGGAGAATGAGCTATGAATAGAGATGTCTACAGTGTCCACCTCCTCTAACAGGAGGAATTACCTCTTAGTTCTGTCCTGAAAAGCAAAAATTCCCTAATCCCAGCCAGATTTTGAGGCTCCAGCCTCTGTGTAAGCCTGGTGTGGTCAGTCTGCTGCCAGCAGGTCAGGGACTGCCAGTCAGATCTGTCATCCCTTCTGGTTATTAGCATGCCTCCACAGCCTGGGCCAGCTGCTTCCCAGGCAGTGACAAGAAACTTGTTTTTAATTAATGTTCTCAGTTACTAAACCTTCTGGAACTTCCTACAGATGGATCAGCCAGAAGCAGCTTAAGTGTTCTTTAAAGCACCTATTCTTGTTTAATAACTGGAATTCCGTGGAAGGAAGGGAACACTATGGGATTGCTTTTATTGGTTAATAAGGCTTCTCCTTTTAGCTCCAAAGTCTCCCAAATCTGCCCCAGAGATGCACTAACCTGCCTGCAAACTTGCTCTGCAGCAAAAGTGCTGCCTCTGCCAGATGTTCAGAGCTCCTGAGTCAGAATTCCAGAGACAGTGAGATTGCTTTAAACACACGTTAATAACACTTAATCTTTGGACTTCTGAGCTCTAAAGTTCAACAGAGCCATGTCTTTTTGACACCCCTCCCCAGTTTTAGGACTTAGAAACGCAGTTTTGTTTTGATGAGCAGATGCTGAGACTGCATTTGAGGTTCTGTATGAAGTTTTAAGATGGAGCATTGTAGGAGCAGCTCAGCTATCATGAAGGTGATGATGGGATTTAGATTTGGCATGTGCAGAAGGCCAAACTGTAACAGGGCAAGAGAGATCATGTCCAGGGTTTGGTAAATTAAAGCCTGTAATAAGCACAATGTGGGGAAATGGGCTTAAGAGTCAGACATTTGCAACACTTGTGCCTGACATTAAGGATTACACAGACAGAAATAGGACAAGCATTAGCTCTCCAACTCTCTCCAACTGAATATCTGAGTCTTTAGGCTTCTCTTTGCTCAGATAGAAAAGCTGGGCAGTTGCTGAAATGATCCCAGACCACTAATCCTGCCAAGATGCTTTCTGATCTATAGATGAACATTTATTTCATCCATTTAAAACAACAACAAAAAGCCCAAAATACAAATTAGTGATTGCAGTCCTGCTTCTCCTGGGAGAATTTCAATTAAAAAAAGTTATGAAAAGATGCAGGGACATAGGTGAGGAAAGCATCACCTGTAAGATAAAGCAGCACAGCCTCTCCTGCTTCCCATAACATTCTGCCACGAAAGGGTGGCTTCACAAACACACCCTACAATCCCTGGAAAAGAGTTTTCTACTTCCCAGTCAAGTTATGCTGTTGGAGGTTGCCAATGTTCCCTCAAGGAGGATGGTGATGGCCCTCAGGGAGCCTTGCATCCTTTGGAACAGGTCCTGGAAAGTGCTACAGTGAAGGATAGCTCTTGCTTGTGTTCCCCAGCATCATATTTTTCCCAGCAGGAGGAATGTGCAGTCATTTATAGAAAGCCACGCTTCTCTCTTTGCTGCTGCCTTTCAAAGGGCTGAGTGAGAGTATCCAAAAAGAGGGGAAAGATATTCTGAGCAGGCTCCCTCCCCGTCACACCTGCCTGAACGCTGCTGGTGCTGCTGTTACCACAATTGTGGATTGTTTTCAGTGTGTGGTCTGTTCTGTTCTCAGTGCCTTGGTGATGCATATAAATTTAGCTCCTGTGTCATGTCTGAAGTCACAAGAATAAAACCTCACCATCAATTATGGTTTCATTCTGGAGAGGTTTAGCCTTTTTGCCTTTAGCAGTGTTAGCACCTGTTTCCCCAGGCTGGAAGCAGAGATGCACCAGGGTTTGATGGATGCAGCCAGGGAGAACTTATTCCAGGTTAGCAAAAATGGGGAGTGAGTGTTACATAGGTGAGTTGTTTTGACATGTCTTGTTTATACTGGTTTGGATAGGCCCAGATGGAAAAGGCTCTGGCTGGGCCTGCCAGGTTCATCCAGTCCAAAGGAAGAAAGGAGCTAGGTCATTCCTGTTAGGAGATGCCATAGGAAAGGATCTTGGAGGCTGTGGAAGTGCAGTTTTCTTGTCCAAGCAGGACATTAAAAGAAGGGAAGGGACCAAGGTGTGCTGGTTGTGATTTGAAGCTGGCAGAGGATATGGGAAAAACTTGCTCACCATTCCTCATGTGAGTGTGGGAGAGCAGAATAGAGATTTTATTCCCCACTTCTTGCCCCCATTGCAGACTAAGCTGCCCCAGGAAAATGGGACTATTTAGAGAACATCTTCCCCATGGCAAGGGAGCAATGAGGACAGACAAGCAGTGGCTCAGGCATTGTCTTGTTCTGAAGCCAGGCCCGAACCTGCAGTGGGTTTCCTGCTCCTGGCATAAAGCACATTTTCTCAACAGTTCATACACATTTTTAGCCCCTCCTTGTGTATCTGCACAGGCCAGTATTTAATGGCATGATCACCCACTGCATCCGTTTAGACAAAGATTTCCCTTCCATGGGGAAGGAGTGGAGAGGATACCCTGCACTGAATGGAGTAAATCTGTAGATTTGTGAATGTGGCACATGAATGAGAAATTCTCAAAATTAAGTGTTTCTGCAGTCATGCTGGGAGCAAGAGGCAAGATGCTTAGACCATAAGGGGTACACAGATTAATTTCCTGGTTTGTAAATCACTCTTGTACTGCAGAGAAGCAGCTCTGAAAATTTGTTTTTTCATTTGAACAAATTTCCTTTGTGCAATGAAAAGATGCCCAAAGGACCAGGGCTAGAGGTGGGGAGTAACAGACCCACACGGGGGAGTAGGGAAGGTGCAAAGAGGCTCTTGGTGCCTGGAACAGGCAGCTGCTGTTTCAGCTCAGGCACAGTGATGTCTGTGGGGCAGGACGTCTGCCTGTCTGTGCCATACCCAGCCACTCTCCCCACGTGTCTCCCAGCCCAGTGAAACCAGCTCTCAAAGACAGTGATGTGGGCTGGGGATGGAGTGTGTGAGCAGATGTGGAGTTGGGCAGCTGAGTGTCACTCTGAGTCAGTCCCTATCCTGTTTCCCAGCCTCCTCAAGTGCTTCTCCTGTGCCCTGCGTTCTGAGTACCTTGTCTTGCACTCTGTCTCTAATATTTTGCTTCATCTGTGGGTAGCAAGAGAAGTTCTCTGCAGATTCATTTTCTGTATTTGAAGACTATTTCCAATTAATCCTAACAGTTGATTAAGCAGCCTCAGATCCTTGAAGTTTCCTGCTCAGCTGTGTTTGCCAGGCTGTGTGATAGGCAGACAGCTGTCAGATGAGCCCTGTGTGTGTGTAAGAGCTCAGCTGTGGGAGCTGCTGTGTAAGCATCACACCCAAGTGCCACCAAAGCAGTTTTGGGACACAAGTGAAGCTGCTGCATAGCAGAGATATTTGGGCAGGTATTGAGGCTATTCGACACTGTCACTTCTCTGAGCTTTCTGCTTGGCACTGGTGACAGAGTTGGAGTTCTCATGCTCATGGCTAAAAAATGCAAGGTAGGAAGGGGATATTGAATGCTTCACTCAAATGATGTGAATTGCCTGGAAGAGCTGGCAATAAAGTACTTGAAATGGAGAAGGAAACAGAGCTGACAAAGAGAGTCTAGCCAAAGTTGGGTATAATGCTGCCCTTCATTTGTGTTTAGAGATGTCTCTTGCTAGAGAATAAGCTCAGAGCCCTAATTGGAGATCATGGTAATGGACAATATGGTAACATCCAAGTGGAAGTATCAGAATGGGAATAAATGACCCAGAAGAGATGACTGAGATCTTAATGTCCTTCTCTGATTTAGACTGATTCTAACTGCAAACATAAGGCAGTTGATTGTATTTGGTCTTATTTATGATCGATTCTGATTACCAAATTATGACAAATATGAATGAGGTTGTAACTAGCCCAGCAATAAGCTCTCTGTTGCTAGGTAACAGGACAACATTATTTCAAACGACCCCATCCAGGCAAAGTAACTGAGCAATTGTTGCTTTCTGTTCTTGCTCCTTGTTCTTTAGAGTTGCTGTTGAGAGCCTTTTAAATGTCTTCTCCTTAGTATTTGGTTTTCTGGGAGGAAGAGTAAAGGTTTTGTTGAATTTCAAGCAGGCACCTTTTGCGTTCTGTGCCACTTGACAAAGGTTTTTGGGGCAGTGGCTGTGGGAGCAGCTGTCTCAGTGCTGTGAAGTGATGCACTCCTGGATGCTCTGAAATTGCTGCAGAGCTGCCCTGAACCAGTGAGCTCTGGTGTCATCTAACTCTCTGCTCACACCCTGTAGCTCTGCTCTGCCCTCACTGCTGCACTGGTGCTACTGGGATGAAAATGGTGTGTCTTTGTCTGACCCAGTTTGGGTGACTTCATGTGGATCCCAAGGACTGCTGCTTATCCTGGACAGCACCAGCCCAGTGCTGGGGAAGCTGGCCAAGATCAGGTGCAACTCAAAACCAGCTGCCAATTCTGTAAAGCTGTAGCAGAAATAAGCTTGGCATGAGGCTCCTGCTCGGTACTGAGCCACATCTTGTACGTGGTGGGCAAAATAAAAGTGATGGAGGCCAGAGCGAGTAGATTGCCAGGGCAAACGGTAAAATGAGTTTAGCACAGGGTTTCCCTACCTGGCAGTGGGCAACCAAACGAAAAGAAAAAGCTCTAGGCTTGCTTGGTGTCCTGGAGCTGACAAAGCCAACAGATAAACCCCACATAGCCTGTTCCCTTCTGAGTTCTGGTGAAGGTAGACTTTAATCAACCTGAAATAACCTGAACAGTGCACTGAAGCATCTTTACTTTGGAGATATGTCAGGAACACTTTCAATCTTTTATCTTCTCTGGAACAGCAGGAGAAATGCCACTGAAATAAGCCCTGTAATTTCTTCTCTGTAATTATACCTGTCACCACTTCCGATGGAGCTGATATAAATAGCCAGTTCTGCCTTCTGTTTGCATTGTGTTTTTTAATACAAAACAAAAAAGAGAGATGCAAACTGTCTATCCCTATTCCTGATGGTAAGACCGGCCTAAGATGTATAAAAAAATGAAGCATTCAAACACTGCTAATTTGCTCTGCATTTCTAAGCTTGGCACTATGAAACACATTCCTTGCTGTTGTAAGTAATCTTGTTTGCTAAGAGTAGTTGTCTGTAGGATTTCTGCCACATGATAAGGTCAGCTGATGAAACCAAAAGGCAAAGCATCTATTCTAATGTATGGTTTTGCACACCTTGTGCCTACTGTTAAATGCACATTTGTCTGGAAACACAAGGCAGGCCTGTGCGCATGTGAGATGCAAATCTCCATGCATCAGTCAGCCTTCCTCTGAAATCCTCCTGTAAGCCAAGGGGAATTCACAGCCCTTCCCTAGAGTTGTAGGAGTTGATGCATTCTAGCAGAGAAAAGAAATTCAGTATATTTTAACTTGTTGCAGTTTAAATATGTTGGGCCAAATTTGCCAGCAGTGTAAACTAATCCAGCTTAAGTGATGTCAGTGGAGTAGCACCACTTGGTCTGGGGAAGATATTAAAAGTTGATCCAGTGACCAACCACTTATGACTTAGCCTGGCATGGGAGAGCCCAGTGGACCTCCAACATGATGAAATTAAGAACTACTCCACAGTGGGATCCATAAACTCCCTCCACCCTTATGAGTTTCAGTGGCAAACACAGCATGTAGTTCTCTGACTTTGTCTTTAATAAGCAGACATAAAATAGACAAACAGAGACTTTAAAATACCTCATGTAATTTCAATATTCACTCTCTTCCCAAGAGAGAACAAATATGGTGAAAAAATTAATTATGGAGGGTGTTAATGTACTGCAATATTGAGTTATCACAACCAGAAATTTCTAGAAAGAAGAAACAAATGAGAAGGGGGAAAAGGTTTGTTTAGTCTAACGACAGAAGTCTAATAATTCCCAAAATCAAGGGGGTTTTTTGAATTTCCCAGTTGGTAAAGAGAACTTTACATACCACAGCTTCCTACCTAAGGAGGGGACAAAGTCAGCACAGCAATCAAATCTGTGCAGAATGTGGCCCATGACAGAGACCACAGGTTTTACTGAGGTTCAAGTTGTATCAATAAACACAGGGGTTTTTTTCTCTTCAGAGATCACCAAATTAACTTTAAAATCTGTGATAATCATTAAACTGTCAAACAGCAGAGACATTACACAATGCAACGTGAGGCAGTTCAAAATCCCCCATCTCTTCACAACACCCAATTCTGTGCCTGAGTGAGTGGTGCTGTCTCATCCAGATGTTTTCTGCTCTTGGAAGCAAAGATGTCATCCTTCCATTTGTTACTGAGCTGCAGATTGCCAAAAGGCAGGGCATGTAGGGCAAGGGCTGTGGTTAAGTGAATGTTCCATGATGTGTACTGGAGCATTCAGAGCCCCATCAGTGACTCCAGAGGGTGCCCACAAGTAGGAGCTCTCCCATCCCTGGATCAGTCACTTACGCAGACAGGTGCCAGGTCTGATGCAATGGGCACCACAAACCTCTCAGCACTGCTCCCCAGTTTGGATATTCCCAGAAAAAACAGCACTAGGGTTCAAAGCTTGATTTGTCTGCACAGCTCTGTAGCCATAGACTCGTTGCAAGAATCAAGGCAGCATTAGTTACAATATGTACAGCAAGAGGCAAAGCAAGCAGGGCCCTTCTGCCAAGAGTCAATTAAGCCTCTTAGTGAGCCATAGAAGTAAAACTCCTCCAAACAAAATTGCATTTACAATGCAGTGAATCAGGAATGCTGCTGGACCTGGTGTCAGGGGAAAAAGGCAAGAGAGGATGGTTTTTGTGTGCTTTGTGCTGAAGCAGTTGAGTGTTGTCACTCTGGAGTAATTGAACAGCCCCAGTGACCCTTCTGCAGTTTTGTCTGGCAAAACCATGCATCCCAGGAGAAAATCGTTCTGCTGGTGATGTAATCTAAGGTGATAAACATGTGCTAATAAGCTTGAACTTGATTTAAATTTGGAGAGGCTGCTCCAGAAATCCTGCTGGATTTATGGGAGTGTGCGTGTACAGATGAACCCTGTGGCCAGGAAGGGCAATTCCTTGATGCTTGAAGTGTTAAAATGCCTATTATTTCACAGAAAACCTATTACATCCACTCAGATGTTGCACAGCCAGCCATGTGTCAAAGCTGTTGTGGCTCAGAGATTCCTTGGAACTTTTTTCATTCTTGCAAGACCCTTTAGGAATGTCTCCAACTGCCCCTGGCTTCTCTACATCTCAACACTTCTTTTTCTGAAGTTCTCCCTCAAGATTTTTCCTTCTGCCTGAGAACAGGGGGAACTCATTTGGGAGGGGGGATAATTTCTTTCTTCTACAGCTTATTTCCCCCAGTACGTGCCCTGGGAGCTCAGGGAATCCATCTCTCTTACTTCGATGCTCAAAGCTGGAGGAGTTTCTTCCAGGGCTCTGGCTTTCTCCAATACAGGATTAACACTGACACATCCCAGCTCTGAATTCTTATTAAAATAAAGGCATCTGCACAAGCAAGATTTGCTCCTTCTGACACCTTGTTTTGGCAAATGTCCTCACCATCTTTTCCTACTTGCTCCCAGAACTGGGTATGTCCCTTCAGCCTCTCCTTGCTCCTAGGATATGATTTAAATTGCATGTTTTTGAGCCCTTAGCCTGCTTGATGAGCCCATATCACCCAATCAGAGATGCAGGGATCTGAAAGCTGCCTCTTCATCTCAGCAGTGAGCGATACCCTCCTTCACCCACCCTTGGTATTTCCCTCCCACTCCTCAGGATGGAATTCCTTTAGCACTTGGAGATGAGCTCAGCAGGGCCCAGCCACCAAGGAGGCAGGAAATCCGAGACATTTAAATGCCACCGGCTGTGAGGGAGGTATCGCCTGTTGATGCATCACCCCCTTCTCTGTGGGACCCTCCTTCCTTCCTTAGAGAGCGGGTGCCCCTTCCAACACTGCTTCCCATGCAGCCCTGCTTGGTACTGCCTCCAAAGCTTTCTGCTTCTTTCTTCTGGAGAGCAAAATAACCCAGTTCATGGATTCTTTTTTCTTCTTTAATCCCACAAACACTACAAATGCATTTTCCTGAGTTTCCGAGGCATTGACCTTGCATAGGTTACTAAGCTTTGGAAAAAAAAAAAAGCCTGAAGAAGCCCTGGTGGGTTTGTAGAGCAGAAGAGTCATTGTAAGTGATGAACAATTAATGTGTGTGAATGTTAGCTCTTTTCTGCAAGAGTTAATTGATACAAATGCACAGAGAGTGAACGTTCCTGCTGCTTTGCTGCGTCTGAGAGCTCTTGGCCATGAGGCACAAGGCGTAAAGCTCCCTGGCACTGCAGCCTTTACTGAGCTGATTGAGAAATGTAATATAATCCACTTACAGGAAAAACTCATGAAATTTGCAGGTTCGGGGAATGTTTTGCAAAAAGCTAACAGCCACTTAAATATGCATGAAAGAGGAGCACAGTGTGACCCTCATGAATAGCAGCAAATCAAATCTAAGCTGTGTTTCTCCAAGAACAGAGCTGAGAAAACTCTTTTTCATTTATTTACCAGTTATGATGTTTAGTGGCTCTGAAAAGAAGTCTGGGCAAGTCTCTTTTGTACAATATTGACTTGAAAAGCAGGGCCATGTTTATTTTATTTATTACACGGTAGGATTATGGCAAAGGTCTAAGTAGCTCTATAAAATTTTCCAGTTGCTATAAATTTTCTGAACACCCTCTATAAGCACTGTGAGTAATTATGTCCACAGAGCAGCTCGTTCCACCCTTGTGAGGAAGGTGATATGTTACCTTGAAATTCCAATTGCAGATGGATAACGAACATAGACTAGGTATCTGTTCTTATATGGGAAAAATCTTCTGTGTCACTTGTCTGCCGTACACCGTGTGTATGGGTTGTGCAAACAGACTTAAAGCCCAGTAGTCTGCCCAATTTTCAAGCTATGAGTAGTAATCAGTGTCTTTAACCCCTGCTTTGCAGCTACTATTAAAAAAAGGATACTGTGGTCACAATGAAGCGAGCAGTGTTCAATATTTACACCAAAAACTTAGTGAGAGAAGGCATCTTAGAGAAACTTGTGAACAACAGAAAAATGGGATTATAGGGTTGCCAAGTGGCATCATTAGAGGGAACAGGGGAAGCTTGAGGACTGGACCAAGAGAAACTGGAAACTCAACAAAACAAGGGAATTCTTCCCCAGGAGCAAGGGGTCAGCATGGATTGCAGCTGAGGAGGGCATCAAGAAAAACCAATTTGCCAGGGGTTGTTGCAGCACCAGAGCATTTTACTCAGAAGTTGTGAGTTCTTGTAGTTTCTAAGGCCTCAGCCAGACCCAGTGACAGTCAGTCTAGTGTTGGTGATGGTCCTGCTTTAGAAGGCTGGGTCACCTCCAGAGCTGCCTTTCCCTGCAGAGCTGCAGCATTTCCCTGATTCTCTGAACAGTCAGGGGCAGTCTGTGGGATGTTACACAGGAGATCAGACCCAAGGCCTGTAGTAGTTCTCTCTAACCATAAGATTGACAAATCTATTAATTCAGAGAATGACAACTATCAGTGATGGACACAGGAACTCCCAACAGGATCACAGGGATTCTTGATGGAGCTACTGTTAAAGAAATACCCTTACCTGTAAGGCATGAGAAAATTGATGTGAAATGATTCTGTATAAGGTGAAGAAATTTTCCCCAAACAAGGTGAGTTTCAGCTATTTCTGTTGGGATTAGGCTGTCTTTCAGTTCATCATTAATAACTACTTGGCACAATTAAGATTTTAGGCTTTATGGTATGGTCAAGTGGCCAGACCCTTGCATTTCTAAGATGGAGAAAACTCTGGGTTCTTGTCTCTGAGAATCTTGTCTAGCCAAGGACTCAGCTGTGTCTATTGAGAGCTCTGAAGCCAAGGCAGAAAAAGCTTGTGTAATAATTAAGATATCAAGATTGCTAATGACAAATCTCCTGGGGGCTTGGCAGAAAAACTTGCATATAAAAAAAAGTAGTACTTTGTTAGCAGCATTTATGAATAACAAACTAGTGAGGTACCTTTTGCCCCTTGGATGCCACAGAGACACTCTCCATTATTCATCCCTTGTGTAATAACTGAATTTTGAAGAGCTGTGCTCTTACAGTTTCCCTAGACCCTCATGAACAGGTCCAAATAGTGGGCGTAGAAGCTCTGCGAAGGACAAAACATCTCCTGAAAAGAGTTTGCTCTTCATTACAAAAGACAGTTTTTAATAGGAATATTGCAGAAAATAAAAGGAATGGAGTACCTAAATAGGAAAGGATCTAAAGGTGTCAATGGAGCAAGAGCCATTTATTTTGTGTTTTGAATCTTTTTTGGCTCAATATCAGTTTCATTCAACCTGGCAGAGAAACATAACAAAACTGAGTATCTACTGAGCATCTTCTGGGCTGGAAAGTTGTAAAATTAATTGACTTGTATAAGCCTTTCTCTATACTCTGAGATTCCAGTCTTCCTGAATCTATCTTCCTTTATATATCCTCTGGCTATTTCACTTTTTTCCATAAATGTCCTATGTATGCATGTGGTTGATTTTGAGTTATTTACGCCATCCCCTGATCCAGCTTTCCATCAAAACTCTGCAGCAGTGACCTAGGAGTTAACTAGCAGAGGCAATATTCTGGGTGACACGTCAACTCTGTAGTTATTAACTGAATTTTAAGGTTTTGTTAAGATTACAGTTCCTCATGGTGTGTGGTTGTTAGCTGAGTAAGGCTGTGTTTGTTCCTGTTGTAGAAAGAGGCAATGAAGGAGATAAATAAGTTTCTATAAAGATGCTGCAGATGTTAGGGGAGGGAAAAAAAGGGAAATTGCAGAGAAAGGATGATCCATTGTTCTGGCATATTTTTAGCACTTCTAACCTTCCTCACAGTTTGCTTCTTGCTTTTCTTGCCAGCAGAAATGCATTCTGTTAATTTCTTCATTTCTTTAGTTTATCATGATGACCTTCTTTAACTGAAATGCAATATATTAATAAAGGTTGACAGTAAGAAAACAAATTGCTTTGTCTTCATGGAGCTTTGGAAAGGATTTGTACAGCACTTGTCTTCCATTAATGCAGCATTTGAGGAGTCCAGATGCCTTGCCATAAGTCTTCTCTCTGAATCTATTAAAGACCTTAAAAACCAGAAAATAACATGATGAGAGGGAGTTTCTTTTTGTCCAGAACACTGGGTGTTTCATTTCCGAGAGATTGTGTGTCAATGTTCTTTGAACCCATCTTTCAAAACACATCCATATTTGATCATCCGGAGCAGGAGATGTGACTAATGGCAAAATCAGTGACATAAATGGTGGGCACTCTGAGAAGCACATCCACTTTGCACAAAATCCCTTCTGTTTTATTTACAGTTTTCCTTTCTGTAATCAGGGAGTGATTCTGTTGTGGCCTTTTGAGATCCTTCCTGGCGCCTCTCCTTTCATGGATCAAGCTTTCTGTGTGGTTCTGGACTAAGTTTCTCTTTCATAATCCTCTTTAAACCCATATTTTACAGTTTCTGTTTCTGTGTTCACCTCAGTAGCAAGAAATGTCTCTGTTAAGGATCTGGCTTGCCAGCTCTTTACGGTCCTAAAATTTCACCAGACTCCCCCACAGTGCTCTGGCAAAGTGGTGAGAAGTAAAACAAACTCAGTGGATTATTTGAGATACCAGTTTTTTCCTCTATGATTGAAAAATTAGGAAAACATCTAGGACCAAATCCAAAAACCCTGCTGTGAGTCCCCTGATGTTCACTGGGAGAAGGCTCTCCTAGCTGGAGTGAATCCACTGGAGGTGCCACTCTCTGAAGTACACACCGGTATCTCTTGTTATATTAAAAACTTTATAGTCCAAGCAGGTCACAGAACTGCCTAAAAATAGCTGTGATGAAGCTGGATATTTGT
Source organism: Corvus hawaiiensis (assembly GCF_020740725.1). NCBI lineage: Eukaryota > Metazoa > Chordata > Aves > Passeriformes > Corvidae > Corvus > Corvus hawaiiensis. The sequence continues at coordinate 6,099,713 of NC_063227.1, read as the reverse complement.
GGTTGTGCCAGGAAGGGTTTCATAGGCACAGTTAAAGCCAGATATGAAGTGGCCATTTGCTCCTCATTTCTCTGGTGTGTTCTTCAGCTCTGCTCTTGCAGGCTCCAGCTATTCTTGGTGCAATGCAGGACAGCTCCCAAGAAGGCTTTGAAGGAGGACATTTAGTGTACCTTTTGTAGTTTTCTTCTGAGGGACAAAACCAAAAATCTTATTTTTTTGAAACTAGCTCCAGTTGCTTCCACAGGTTTTCACAGAAATGATCTCCTCTGTTTCTTCCAGTCCTGCAGGAGAGCCGCTCTCTCTGCTGCTTGCATCCTCCAAGCCTTTGTGGGACAGTGGTCTCCTCCCCCAACAGCATTGCAGCAGCTTGTTCACACTGAGCATCCTCATCCCCTGTTCTTTGCCTGCGATGGCAGGGCTGGATCAGTCTCAGGGGCAGCTTCCAGCCCAAAGAATCGATTACACTGCTACTTTGCTTATTTGCTGCTTGCTGTAAATAAGGTAAATTTTCAGCCTTGAGTTCTCAAGCTCCACAAGAACAATAGCAGCTAACGGCAACAGTGCTGCAGCTTCCAGATTTGCAGAATGCAACAGGCCAGCATGATTTGGGGACCCCCACTGGATGAACATGGCCAATCTTTTCCCTGCTTGGTTGGTCTTTGATGAACTTGTGAATTTGTGTGTCTCGAGAACATTATATTTTTAGAGCAGCCGGTGAGGAACCCTTGGCTGATCACATGTATCACCAGCATCTCCTGATAATACTGAGGCACAGTTTCCCAAAAGAGGAAAAAAATTCAGAGATATTTAGCCTTTCACCTCCAGAAGTGTTATTGCAGTGACAGAACAGCTCCATTGAACTGGGAAGTGCTGTTACCTCTGGGCTGGGAGGTCAGGAGCTGGTCCTGCATCACGGCTGAGGCACAGATTGAGGGTGACACTGCAGTGCAGCAGCTGGGGAGGCTGCTCCTCTAATAAAGGTGCAGCCAGACCAGGTTCCTTAGATGAGATGTTAAATATAGATCCCTTCAGCTCATCCCTCCTGACTGGGCAGGCAGAAGTTAAAAATCTCACTGTTGCCACAAGATAATCACAATGTCTTGGCCCATATTTCCTCTCATAGCAGGAGCTGGTTGTGATGCACAGGACAGAGCTGCACCATCCTGACTGTGTGCTGGCTGCCGAAATTGCTTCTGCAGCCTTTGCACTACAGATGTTCTGTCCTTGGATTCTTTGGTCTTGAATACAGCAGGGGATCCCTAGGCATAGGGAGTGCTGGAAAAAGCCAAATTCCATGATGCTTTCTCCTGGAAAGGACAAAATTAACTCTACCACTCACTGACTTTTGCAATATTTTTGACTATTTATACTGCTTGGAAAGAGCAGTCTTTAGAGTCTGTCTCAGACTGCCATCGATATTTCAGGCAACTCTCAGTGTACTGTGGACATTAGTTCCTAGAGTGTAAAATGAAGATAATATTTTTCTGTCACTTAGGGATATTGAGGGAATAAACTCTACTAATGCTTATGACATACAAGGAGACAGTAAAGTTAAGGCTCTAAAAGCCTGTTTGTACTATGATAGAAGCTCAGCATAGCAGAAGACAATACTTTTGCTTTCTTAGCACATTGACAGACCAAATAACACCTTCTGAAAAACCCCACGCACACTGAGCATACCAGGCAGATATTATTTGCCCTACTGACATTAAAAATAAAAACAACAAGCAAATAAAACCAAAGCAAGCAGCAACTCCTTGGGATGCAGATTGCTTTTGGAGTAGGTGGTGTTAGCTTTATTCTAACTCCTTGTGAGTATGCTTCAAAAAGAACTTTAAAAAAAAAAAAAAATCTCTTTTTCTTTCAGTTTTAACAATCTGGTTAATTCAACACAGACAAGTGAATTGCTTCAGTTAGTCCAAGTGTCTTTTTACTGTTAAGTAATTTTACTGATTGTTTTGTCATAATCATAATATTATTCTTCCATTTTGAAATAAGAAGTGCCTCAGGGAGTTAAGGGTGTTTTCATTTAAAACTTAAACTTTTTTTCTTTTTATTTGGAACGTTATATTTTTGTGGAGGTTCTATTGTATCTTTTCAAGAAAGTCAGTTTAAAGAGCTGTTTGGATTTTGCAGAAACAAAGATCACATCCTGCCACAGAGAGCTGCTGAATGGGAGCAGGAGACATCCTGGTGCTCCATCACATTTCAGCAGAAGGGCTCAAGCAGAGGACTCAGTGGTGAGTGCATAAAAAAGAAAAACCCACGTAGGTGGATGATTAGGTGCACAGGAACAAAAAATGCCGTGTGTTGCTCTTCAGAGTAATCATTTTATCACTCTGGATGCAGCACTCGCTGTATTCTTCCCTCCCATTTTCATTTAGGATGAGACACTGTGTGAAGCGTGTGTAGGTTCACGTGCAGGTTTCCAGATAGTTGCACCCTGAAGAGAGAATGCTGGATTGAGATTTTTCATTCTGTACTATCACTCCCTTCCAGTACTTGTTTTTCTTGACTAAACAAAGAGTGTTTGTGCCACTCTGAGCTGCAGATCCCGTCCAAAATTCAGGCACGTGGAGGGAAGCGTGTGGTGAAGCGCATGAAGGGTGTGTGCAGGTTTTTGGAAACAGCATGCAGGGAACTGCCAGGCTTTGAGTATTTTCAAAATTCAGGCCCGCTTGTGGGTGCTAAGCACTGGAATGTCTGGCCAGGAATTCCACTGAAAATCTGGCCCAGATTTTGCTGCCTAGGAGGAGAGAGTGAGCACTGCATCTCTCTCAGCAGGGGGGGTAGAGACCACGCCACGGAGGTGAAGCAGAAGGTCAAGGACCATGAGGTGTGATGGCCTCAAGTCCTGCAGGCACCAGCAGCCAGCCCATCTGAGATGTGCTCCCAAAGCCCAGGGGCTGAGGATTTTGGAGCAGAGACAGATGAGTGGAGGGGGCCATGTGTGCCCACGCCTGGCCATGTAGACTCTCAGTCAAGACAGGATTTTCCTTGGATGTTTTTTCTCTCCTTGAGCAAGGAGAGCCTGCACAGCACAGTCTCTGTTGTGGGAATGAAAGTGCTGGCTGATGAAAAGAAGATTGGTCTTTACATGAGGTTATGCAAGGGTTAGGTGTGAGATTTGGGGCATTTTTCTTGTTCCTTTTGGTGGAAGTATTGGCAAGAGCTGCTAATCCCCCCAAAGCACTGTCATGGAATAACCTGCCCTCTGCAAACTGGCAGTGACAGCACTGGACACCTACATGATTTGAGTGAAATTGAGTCATTGCATGGATGGGATTGTGCATTTTCACCATGGAAGTTTTAGGTTTTGATGCTGCCCTCTAATGAATGAGAAGGGGAGTTTTTTCTTTCTCAATAATATCTGTCAGAAAAGCCCCGTGGGGAGCTTTACTGTGTGACACTACACCTGAATGCTGGAATGATGAGTTAGAGTGCTGAGGGATCAGGAATGGCAAGTAAGCAGGACAGCTTCCAAAGTGTTTTCATTGCCCTTATGCTACACCCAGAACATGCTGAGTGACACTAATGCACCAGGTCACATTCCATGTGGGTCCCCTTAGCCCAGGAAGGAACAGAACAGGCACAGAAGTGACAGAGGAGTTTGTTTCCCATCGAGACCAACCAACCAGCCATCACCCCATTATTGCTGTATTGGATTTTTCTCATTTAAATGTGTGATGGCAGAAGTTTACACCAGAAAGCAAAGGGGATTATTTTTTTCTATAGAATTGTCAAGCAGGGCATAAAGTCTCCTACTATTGTACTGACAAATGTATTTGTTACCCTCAAAATCACCAGTAAAATTATGAAGTATATTTTCTTCTGTAAACAAGAATAGCTTAGTGAAAAGGAAAAGGCCTTTGGATCATTGTAGTATTTCGGTGAAATCTCATGGGATAATACTATTGAAGGGGTTAAATTTGTTATTCAGGGTAGGCGCTGTTTTGTGTCTGTGCATGTACATTATGGTTATGTACATGTGATGACCATGTACCCCTGACCAAACTGGATTATTGGTGGCTGTGAGTGAAAAAACAAGTACCTAATGGAAATATCCTGTTTTGTCACAGTGAAATCTAGGATGAAGGTTGCATCCATTACCTATGATGCCACAAAAAACCCCATGCTGGGACAGCTCCTATGTGCTTCATTTTCTCTAATTGTTTTGCTGATTTCCAGACTGTGAGGAAAGGCTGGGCTGGAGGTGAGCCTAGGGGGTTGGACTGGAACAGGACTGGGAAACTCACAGCTCCTCAGCCAGATTCAGGCTGCAATTTCAGGTCATACAGCCAGCAGCAATGTGGGGGTTGGATTCTTTCTGCAGGGTTTATTCCTCAATAGTTTTGGACTACATGTTGACAGAGAGGCCACCAGAGGTGAAATGAAGGCTTTTCCAGCCCCCTACAAGAAAACACTGCTCCCATCCAAGCCTGAGATGGGGAAGAAATCTTACCAAAGTCCTTACATGAAAGATCAGCCTGGAGGGGGACAGTAGGAAAAGAGCAGCTGCTCATCCAGCCTGGTGGTGCAGCTCCAGAGTGCTCAGCCTCTCTGAGGTGAATGGATTTCAGTTCTGCAATGCAGCCATGTGTCCCCTCTGCAGAAACCTGCCTGCCTGACTACACAGGCAAAGAGGATTTTACTCCAAACCTCAGAGGAAGGATAAAAGCTCATGAAAAAAATAGTTGAAAGAAAAAGAACAAACTTTTGTGGACTGAACGCTTTGTGCCTGGATGATCCATACAGATATGTCCATTCAGCAGATTGGTAGAAGAGTAGCACTTTGCATCACTTCAGATTTGCCCTAAGCACAAACATGATTCCAAGGACTTGAATTTGTTGCTATCTGATTTTAACATTAAACCAAAACATCACGGATGGGAGTTGTACCCTTGAACTTTATAGGCAGCAGTGATAAACCTTGCTTTCAGAAGGTGGTTCTTGTATTCACAGGGGTTAATTACCTTCTGGAGATGTCTGTTTGGGATTTTTTGTGATGGAGAATGTAAAACTGTCTCTTTGTGCTCAAAGGCAGGAGGATTGATGCCAAGCCTGGTAAATCAGACAAGGGGCAGCAGAGCTATGTACCTACCTAGGATGCTGCAAGTGCACTTGCCAGATATTGCTCAGTGCAAGGAGAAGGTACTCTTGGAGTGAGTAATTCTTTGAGGTCCTGCATAACTCCCAGAGCTACTTATCTGTCTCAGTGACCCATAGATTAATCTGGGATAAGCAGGTGCTTAACACCTGAAGCAGGGCAATTCCCATCCCTTCACCTGGCAGTTGCCCAGTCTCTGCAGCATGCAGGTCTCAGGGAGGATTTTCTGCCTTGCAAATGAAAGTTTGTGAGGGTAGGAAAAAAAGGAGATTAATTACAATTCTACCCCAATGTGTCCTAACTCATGGTTACTAAAGTCTGCCAGTCCCTGTCCCGCCATCTGCACTCTGTAGTTGATATTGATGCTTTTTTAACAATTTGCTGGCAGCTGTGAGGAACTAAAAACTTCATGAATAAAGCCAATTTATGGTTTTATTTTTGTTATTGCACAGGGAACAATAAGGCAATGCCAAAGGCTTGGGCAGTGTTTGTGTCAGCTGCACTTACCTCCTCAATTAGGCCAGGGCATTTTTATCTCAAGCACTTGGATATCCAGTCCATTAAAACTCAGGGTGGACAAGGACACATCATTTGCCTTAGCGCTGCAGTGAAGGCTCTGGCTTTGGTGATGAATGTTTCATGATCTGATCTCTGGAGAATGGGATACTGACCACATAGCAAGTGGCTGAAAAGAAAATTGTCCAGCTTTTCCTCATTTGCCCTGAGCCATGTGTTGCAGAGCCCTGACAAGTGCAGCTGTGAGTTACAGGACTTCTCTGTTTAAAAAAAGTGGCTTCTCTGACAAGGCTGTTCTTTCTACCAGCAGTGGGTATGGTGCAGTCAAATTCCTCTCAAGAATCATAGTGCAAGTGCTTGTGAAGAAGTGCTAATAGGAACTCCTGCTTGTACAGATTGCTGAGCATTTGAAGAGGTGGTACAAGAGCTTGTGCTTCAGACTATCCCCAAATGCCAGCAAAGATGGGGATCCTTCAAGCTCCCAGGGTGCTCTCAGTGTAGGGGCAGAGAGAGCTGGCTGTAAGTTCATCCCAGTTTCTTCACACAGGAACACTGATGTGAACACTGATGTAAAGGTGGAGTTTCTTGCCAGGAAGGGTGGAAACAAAACCAGTGTGGGCCCCACAGTCCAGATGAGGTATTTTCTGTCAGCAAAATCAGGAAGCAATTCTATCCACATAGCTCAGAGCAGTTGCAAGGGAAACCCAAGCTGGCTCTGAACACCCAGAAGTGGCATTACAGTGTTAGTGGTGGCACTGCCAAGGCTCTCAGTCTATTTTTAAGCAGAGGCAATGAGCCCATAGAGAGAGACCTCTGACAGGCCAGGAGCAAGTCTTTTAGCACCTAGCAGGGGCTCTCCTCCCTGGTACTTTATTGTGCCACGTAAGCAGAACTCAAATTCTAGCTTTTCTCCCATCTCTGTGTGGTTTTGCCTCAGAGTGACTTTGCCTTCTTCCTCTCCAACTGCATGAGTAGCGTGAAGTGCTCAAAAACCTCCTGAGAGATGACTGTGAGAGGAATTGCTGTGGAGCTCAGGGTGCAGTATGGGGTGAATGTGTCATCAACTCCATCTTACGGAGGGAAATTTGGAGGTTCAGTGGGAGCAGATATTTATTAAGGTCAGGCTGAGGCCCAGTGTCCTCATTTCTTGGGCTGTCCTACCTTCTGCTAAGCAGCTGGTGGCGAGGCAAGCTGTGGGGGACCCAGCAGATGGTATTGAGGAATGGTGTGTAAGGGAGTGTGGGAAGGAAGTGCAGTGGAGAATGTGCCCAGATACCACTGTGATACTCTCCCAAGCACTCGTATCCAACACGTAGCAAAACGACTCCACGCGTTTCTCCTCTGCCTTAGATCCTCTGCTCTTCAGGACACCCTCAGTTCCCTTCTCCAGTCTATTCTTTTGCAGCTTACAGTGGAATGATTTAATTGATTTTAATTAGCCCTAATGCAGGGCACGTCTGTTGCTTGCCTGAGACATCATAATCAAAGAAAGGTCCACACTGAGGAATATCAGAGCTGCTCCTGTCCTCACGGAAACAGGAGAAATAACAACCAAACCTCAGGGGAGAATTCAGCATCTACCACACCACTGAGCACAGCTGTACCAGGTCTCTCTTGTCACTGCCTGCATGATTAGTGACATATCATTTGTTTGCTGCAAAAGGCGCATAAGTTGAGGGAACAAAGCTGGTAATTAGAGCAACACAGCTCAGATGTGACACGTTCTGCCTGAGCTTCCAAACCAAACACTTGGCTCTGCTTCTTTGGATGGCATTTCTCTTACACCCACCCCAGAACAGCAACCAAGCTGATTTCAGGCCAAGGGAGGAGGTTATAAGGGGCTACCAAAGGGACATCCTTCTGCTTCACACTGCTACTCAGTGCTTTATATCTACACCCAGACAATAAGCTTGCAGGTATTTTGTGAAATGAAAATGTGCAGCTATTTCAACTGTATAAACTTAGCACCTAGTGTGTACCAAGATTTAAAAGCTCCTCATGAAGGCATTCCTAACCCAAGAATAGAGTGTATGCACAGTGTTTTGAAATGACTGTAAGCCCTGCAGCATGCTCTGAGAAATATCAGCCTGGGCTCGCTGGAGCCAGTGGAGAAATGAACTGTAAAGCTCAAGAGAACTAGTGCAAAATTTCTGGCATCAGCCTTCTCCACTTCAAACCAGATGTACTTTATTCTGATTTTCTCAGCCAGCACCAAAGTGCCCTGCTCTCAGAGTAAGAGCCTCTGCTCCATCTATGCAGATATTTATCAGTAATAGTCAAGATCTGAACTTTTCCCAGAAGTCATATGGGCACCAGAACTGTGGTCTCTAAGCAGCAGCTACTGCTTTTCACTGGCTTTAAGCATTAATTGCATCTTCCTTGCTGGTCTATCTGGCATCTCTGTGCATTAGACAACTATTTGGAAAAGATATTTTAGCTTCTGTGGCATATCCGTGAAAAAATGTTCTGTCTGTTGCCGCTTTTAAGCGAGTCTCCTGCGCATGGATCAGAGAATGTTTAAATTTAGGTGAAAACAAAAATATCAGCTGTATTTAAAGACATGGATGAGAAAATCAGAAAGTACCAGGCAGTACGTGTTCCTTAAGCAATCAGCTGCCTCTGATCCTCCTGAAACTCTTAAAGAACGTGGTGGATGTGGCTCTTTAATGTATAATTGCCATTTAATGTCACTGAAAGTGTTTCACCAGGAGACCTGAAAGACAATGTGAGAGCCAGCATGGACTCACAGAAGTTCCCTCATAGCCCCCTGAAGTGTTGCCATAGCAAGGTCTGCACTGATCTCTGCTGATTCACGGGAGCTGCGTGGTGCTGGCTGTGCTGGGGCAGGGCAGGCTGAAATAGGGACATTTCTGCATGACTCTGAGAAGCCATTTGTGTTGCAGAAATACAACGATGTGCAGATGGAAGTACAAACAAAGCAACCAAAAACTCTCATACCTGGCTCTGTTGCAAGCTGGGAGTATCTGCAGCATTTGCTGGGGGAAAGACAGGAAAATAAAGTCAGATTCAGAGAATGAATAATGACTAGGGGTAGGGAATACAGATTCTTGGCAAAACTAAGGGTAATTTAAACGGAGTTTGGACTAAAATCTTAGTTAGCAAAGTTAGCTCTAATTGTAGCTGTGTCTGCATTTGTTTTGTAGCTGACAGCACAGAGGTGTGCTGGAATCTAAATCCCCAGGATTTGTGTTCTATTGCTTTGTAGCAGTGTGGTGAATGCAAGGTCTCACCTTAGCCAGAGACTGGACATTTGCAGAAATGTAGCTGAAAGATTACTTGGGTCTATTTTAGTACATCTAGACATGCTTTGCTTTAGGCTGATATCTCTACTTCTGTTTCTCTGTCTGGTATCCAGAAGAAAAATAAATGAAATCAGAAAAAATGTCTAAAAAATCTTCTGATAACAGCATAACTAAATGAGATTCCCAGAAACATGCCTTGACCTTCAGCCATTCTCAGTGATTGGAAACATTGGTTTCCAACACTTCTTGTTCTCACTGAGTGAAAGAGAACATTCAGTCTAAAAGTTCTCTGTCTTTGCTGAACTTTTCAGCTGAGTCATCAGTACAGAGCTGTTCTCAGCCAAAGTGCTGCCTTTTGCCACCTCAGAAATGACAAGCAGCTGAAGGAGAGCGCTTCATTTGCTGACTGTGAGCCAGTTCTTTCAGAGGCAAGGGCGGTAGCCTGGGAAATGGAAGAAGAATCCATTTTATTTCCTTGTGCATCTTTAAGCACAGGAGTTGGCACTGCTGTAGTTATCATCATTTTCTCCACTGGCCACAATGTGCTTTATCAAAACCTGTTGCACTCTCTGTGGTGCTTCATCATTTCATATTTTACTGTTCTGCTCTGGGGTTTGGCTGATCTGGAGTAAAAGAGCAACCTCCGGAGTTACAGCCCTGCTTGCTCCCTCCTAAATCCAATCATAAAGGATTTTCTGAACTCTGAATGACTGGTGATTGACCGATTGTACAGCTTTTCACCAGCTTTAGTCTTGTGAAAAGCTGGTGCAAAGAGCTGGGGACCTTTTCTATGCCCTGAATGAGGGATCACATCAGATCCACAGGCAGAGCTGTAGCTCCATAAACTGAGAAAAGACGTCAATCGTGTGGCATTGATCTGCAGCTCTGATGCAAAGGAACTGAGCAAAATATGATTTTATCCTCCGAGAAGATACACAGCCCTTCTGACTGTGCTGGAGTTGGCCCCAGGAGATCAGTGAGGTTAGCCAGAAAATGTCTAGGTAGCTAATTGGTTCTAATTTTTTCCAAGTAGCAAAGAATCTAGAAAGTAACTGCAATGATTACTTTTCAATGTATTCTTTTTTTTTTTTTTTTTTTTTAATGAATTAGCTGGGTTATTAGTTATACCATCCATCTCAGGCTGGCATCTTGATCTCAGCCATTTCAATTTTCCTTACAGACTGGAGATACCAAGGATTTACACAAAGATTTTTTTTTAAATGCCCGAGGAGCTGGCAGTGTTTGCTGCTGGTTGTAAGACTCCTTTCTGAGCCTAGTGGGCCTCCATCAAACATGATTCATTTGACTAGTGACAAATAGGATCTGAACTCAGCAAAATTTAATCAAAATGGTATAATGTCTGCAATTTCAGTTCAGGCTCTTGCATGGATTTAGGGTGAGCTTTTGCTTTCATAAGCTCTCAAGTGTCACTTTCCTTCTTTTTTTTCTTTCTGAAATTCCTTCTGGGCCTGCATTATTGCTGCAATTTGTTTCACCTTTCACATAGAGTTTTTTAATCTATAAGAGCCCACTGTGAGTGACTGTAGCTGAGATGCTTTGTAAAGCAACTGTTGAAAAAGAATAGGTATTTAATTACCTTTCCCTTTCCATCTACTTTCTTCTGTAAATAATGAAAATAATCCCCAAATCATAATAACTTTGAGATGATGTTTTCTTTCTAATTTCAAATCTAGAAAAAAAAAATAGTTGGTTTTTTTCAGGCAGTGATTTCTTTGACATTTCCTTTCCTGTGACTCCCATCTCCCTTCCTGCTTTTTTTACCTTGTTCTAAAGATGGAGGAGGAAGTTGTCAGCGTGGCTCACACCTGAGGTTTTGTGTGGCTGCCTTTCAACAAACCCTTAACGTTTACTTCTGAAAATTCTCCGTTTCCCATCCCTGAAGAGAATGGGGGCAGACACCTCAAGTTCTAGAGCTGGTTGTTGAGAGGAAGAAGCTGGACCAGGGATCCTGTGAGCCAATGACAGAGCTGTGCTGGGGATTGTGTTACCCAGAGCTGATCCCATGGGCTCCCCTTCCTGCTTGGAAGCCTGTGGATGTCTTGTCTTCCTGGTTTGGTTTGGTTTGAGCTTGGGCTGGAGATCTTCTCAGAGGGCTCTTTGTTTCCTGGCAAAGAGAAACAAACTGTTTTCTTGGGGTTAAAAAAGAAAAGGAAAACAGAAAAGCACACACCTCTGCCAGGGCTCTGAGCTCCCATGTCCACACTGTGCCACTCAGGAACAGACATGCCAGTAGCAAATTCTTTGCTGATGTTGTGCTTTTCCCACTCCATTTCTCTTCTTCAGTCCTCTAATTTTCTACCCTTTTGTTGAGAACATTGGACAGGCTTCTATAGCCCATTTTAAAAATGAGATTTTAGGTTATATAGCCCTCCAATGAGACAATCCATTATGTGTTTGAAAGCAAAGTGGCAGCTTGTGTCCATCAGCCTCGTGTAAAGCTACTCAGCACCGTTAAACGGCTGCTGTGTGAAGAACTGGTGACCATTAGTTGTGCTTTAAGTAATCATGTTTCTATAATGCACACATTATTTTGTAGAAAGTCTTAGCCTATTTTAGATGAATGATAGTGTGAATGTATGCTCGTGAACAGTGCAATAATAGATGAGAGGATAAGCTGGGATTTCAGATCAGAGCCCCTGTGACAGCCCAAATCTAGAGCTGCACATTATATTTCCTCTCCAGGAATTTACACCATGGCTGCTATGTGATCATGCAAATAGCTGTAGGCTAAGTTCAGATGGAGAGTATTCAGCATTTAATCTTCCTCTAGAAGCTCTGGGATATGGTAAAGCTCAGATATGGTAAAATTTCACTTCTCAGCTTACAAGGCAAAGTAGGGTTTTACTAACAGATCAGAGAAGTGCAGTAACCACAAAGGAGGAAGGTCCATTTGGATTAGAGACCAAATTTGACTTGATCTTGGGTTTGCTGTTGTTGTGGTCACTGTGGATGGCACCAATTTCATGAGCTCCTTCTGATAATACCTGAGAAATATTTTCCAGCAGCACCCAGCACTAACTGTCACTAAACCAAAGACAGGCCAATTTTGAGATGAGATTCCTTGTGTGGTGCTCAGTGCAGCCATCCCAGTATGTGCTATGCAAAACCGGTGCAGAAGTTGTCATTCATAGATGTTGGCTAGAAAAAGCTGATGCCTTTTTGCCATGTATGGCAGGTAAACACTGCCTGCTTGGTGTCAGGCCCTGCTATGAGCGTTTGCTGCTTTTGTTCATGTAACTATTTGGTCCAAAATTCTTCTCTGAGCACGAAGGAGGTGCAGTGGGGAAGAGCCTGTGAATCCCTCTGTACATGCTGACCTGCTGCTGGAATCAGATGGTTGTTGCAATTCCCACCCATTTCTCCTAAAATTTTACTGCCAGCAGGTTGTGATGATGCAGTTTTGTGTGGGGGAAAGCCCTTTTATAAACGTGAGGCAAATCAGAACCAGCCACTGCTGGAAGATCAAAGATCTGGGTGAGGATGTGCCCATCTGATTGCCTGCCCCCACTGTAGTGGGAGGAGGACTGTTCTCAGCCAGACTGGCAAAGGGCTCCTCAGAGGTGGACAGAAGGTCCAGCCTAGCTGTCATATATACCGCCATATAAAGCCAATCCAAGGTAAACACCAGGAAAAGCAATAAACCCAAAAACACTCCCAGAAAAGCAGGACCGTGGAAGGGGCTAATCCATTAAAAGTAAAGGGTTTTGGTTTACTTGTTGAAAAAGTCTGAGAAATGTGTCAAAGGCCTGTCCAAATAAATCCCTGATAAAGAAAGCATTGACCTGTTCAAGAAGAAAGTCTGATAAATGAATACATTTCAAATGCATGGATTCAAAAGCTATTGCCCAGTAGCAGAGCACCTTCTCTCCTCCCCATGTTTTCAGGGTTATCTGTTATAGAAATAGATACGTGTGCGGTGAAAATCAGTATTTGACAGGTTTCTGCTGTATAGCAGGCAGCTTTACATTCTGGAAGCATTAAAAGACAAATCTTAAACTCTGTGGGTATCTGACTTCATTTTAACTTCTTGAAGTCCAAAGAAGTTGTATGTCAGCCTTTCTCTTCTCTCCAGGTCTGAAATTAGTTTTGGGGAAATGTCAGGCTAGGTTGGTGTGAGAAATCCTTGGTAAATCCACGTTATGTATCAACCCATTTTCTAATTAAGCCTGTGACTGTAAGAACAACTTCCTTTGGAGTTTGTTTTGGAACCTGGAATGTTACTGAGATTACAGTAACACGTCTGTTGGTGGCAAAACATGTCTTCATCCTTTGTTTCTGTATAGGCAATATATAGAAGCAAATTCCCTTGATAGGCTTCTTGGATGCCCATGCTCCAAGGCCTGTGATTTTATAAAGCAGTTGTATCCCTCTTCTGGCATAAGAGGTTCTCATCTACTGCTCTGAGACATTTACTTGCATCTTATGTCAAGTTTAAGGCCTTGTCTCCACATTCAGCTTCTCTTACTTATCATGAGATTATTTTGATTCACACTTTGTGTTATCTTTACTTAAATCTCATACTTTCCATGCAATGTCCTTGATCTGTCTATTTTTACTCCCATGTCAGGGAAATTTCTACTCTTTGGCTTCCCCTGTGTGACAGGTCTCAGCCTCACTATGACAGTTCTGACCTTGGCTCTACCAACAGGGCACAGTTGGCTTTTTGCTGCTTCTTTTCAGCAGAACCAGCCCCATTTTCCCTCTTAACTCTCTTGTAGACAAATATTATTGTGGAAGAGGTTTGTCTGTCTGCTCATTCAGCTCTCTCCCTCTCTGGCTATAGATGAGGCCAAAGGGAATTGAAGGGACCTGAGAGCCTGAGTAGCAACAGGAGGGTGGGATTGTTAATGATTTCTATCCAGGACCTGACAAGAGAATCTGCAGTCAGCAGCCTTCCCACTGCAGTGGGCTTTGTTGGAAATTTTTAGTGAGTCATAGCATAGGAGAAAGGATCTGCAGTTCCTAATCAACCTCTAAACACCACCAGTGGTAAACAACAAACCAGCAAAATCCTGCAACACAGTGCAAAGGATTCATGCTTGTAATAACAAGTTTTCTATGGTTTAAATGACAGCATTCTGAATAAACAGTTCTGGAGTTGCTGTATTCAGGTATTAACACCTGAAAAGTAATAATTGATTATTCAAAAATAGTTGTGAAATAGCAGCTGTATAACAATTTTTCATAAATTACATTGGTTTTTATTTGCTCATAAGTCCTCATTTAATATGCTTTTTAAATCAAGTACTATTTAATCAACAATAGGTGCCTTATGAAGTCCAAGGGAGTCCTCCTGAAGCATTATTGCAGAGCACTAGTACATGCAGTGTTGCTGTCTCTAACGTAGGCATTCAAGCCTTCCTACTTTCCAGTAGCAAGCCATACAAAATTATGCTCTTAAAAAATAAAGAACATTTAGTTGATGGCTTAAGAAAATAATCAAATTCCTTTCCTTCTGACAAACAAGCAGTAAACTGATAGCATCTTTGAGGTGTCATTGATTTACATCACCTGGGTCATAGAAAAAGCTGCTTTCTCCTTGAAGAACCCCTGTAAAATCACTTAGACTCGATCAATGCAGTTCTTTGGCTGGTTGGTGCCCTGATGTGCAGCCTACAAAGCAGACCTGGCTGCCAGACAGAGAGCAGGAGCTGCAATGCCCAGCGCCAGGCTGGGTGCTGTGAACGCCGTGGGCAGTGCACGCTGCTGCCTGGTGCACCAGAAATGGTGCAGAGTGCCCAGGCTCCTCCTCAGTGCTAAAACACAAAAGATGAGGCTGCTTTACTCCTCAAAAGACTTGTCAGTACCACACAAGTTCTTGCAAAATTTCCAGCTTCAGCAAAGTGCACTCTAATCCTCTACAATTTCCTGAATGAAAGTGGGATAATTTGAAGATCAACATGAGATTTCAAAGCAAACATCTGGTTTGAAAGCTTTTCTCTTCCTTTCTTTTTCCTTTCTGTTTCAGCTAGGTCTTTCAGACCTCAGTTTGAAGATAATGCCAGATGTAGTCCTTTCTTGTGACAATGACTCCATTCTTAAGTCACAAATAATTTTTTTCATGTAACAGTAGGTAACTTATAGAAAAAATACATAAAAAGGCTTTGGGTGTTTTTAGGTTTTTCCTTCATAACTTATGAGAAAAAAATATATTAAATGGTATTATAAACTGCATTTCCGAGTATTCATATGTCTCCTGGAAGAGTTGTGGGTTTTTTAAATCTCTTTAGCATTATACTCTTAAAATTGGCATAGTCATAGAAGCCCACCTTCCATTACTCCATATTTTCCATTTGCAAAATTGGAATTTTCTCATTTTTTGGGGTCTTTTGCTTGTAAGGCATGTGGATTGAGAGTGCTCCACTTGTTTTGGTCCTCTGGATTTACACTGCTGCCATAAATGGGCTTGGACTCAGCAGAAATATTGATAGTCCTGAAACATTTCTTGTGTTCATTATTGCTGCAGATGGGGCTGCATGAGAGGGGATGAAAAGAGTCTGTATAATACTGTGAGTGGAATCAAAAATAAATTAGGAAAAAAAGACAATTTTAATTTCAAGTCCTGGAAGTGTTCACTGGGCCAAAGCAGGTGCAAAGTTGTTCTCAACCCACAAGATTTTAGATGGTACCACATCCCCTCCCCTCTGAAGGAATGAAGCATCCCATAAGGGGCAAGAGATGCACTGCAGAACATGTCAGGAACCTTCCTCCCAGAAACCTCTGGATCATCTACTTCCAGCATTGCTCATCCATAGCATGAAGAGGGGAAAAAGCCAAGATGCTGAGATGGGAATTGATGTTTCAGGGTGATATTTGTACCAGCTGCAAGATTTTCTAGCAATCTAATGGGTAACATGTTGCCATAAATGATTGCTAGCTAATGCAGCATTATACCAAATGGACCCATTATGCTGCAAGGAGTGCAAAAATAAAATTCTGGATGATGGGACATATTCTTAGGCAAAGAGGGAATTTCAGGGAAGAAAAAGCCTTTGTTGGCTGTCTTTGTTTGTTTAACAGGACATTATAAAAAATTATGATCCCAGGCTAAGTTATGTCATCACACACCCTAAAAATATACAATTAACAAATTTATTAGTCAAAGTCAACATTATATCCAAGAGTTATAGCTTGGCTTCTGAGCCTCACAGTGGATTTCCCAAAGGCAAACATAGCAGTAAGAGGGACAGAATCAGATGCCAGGCCAAGAAGTTTTTATTCCACGTGGACCAAGTTTGTGAGTTTTGACCCACTGCCCCGATTAATGTGATGGCTGATGGCAGACAAGGAACCCTGGCAGAGGAATCTGCCTCCTACAGAAACACCTGATGAGGCTGCCTTTGTGTAAAGAACACCTGCAGGAAAGGGCAGGGCCAAGTGCAGCTCAGCAGGAAGGGCCAGGCTCTGCAATGTCTCTGTTCCTGTGTCTCACTGGGCACTGGACAGGGCAGGAAACAACCACTAAATCCAGCACAGAGCTGAGGCAGCAACAACCTGGAACTCCAGCACAGTCTCTGCTCACAGTTCCCTTAAAAAATCCATAGATTTCAAAATCAACCTTTTTAATCTTTAATAGCAACAGACTCATGAGAGATTATAATTGTTGATTCCAGTGGCAGACAGAGAGCCTGGAGCCCTGAGCCAAGTTTTTAAAACATGACCGACCAAAAGCATTAGGAAAGCAGTGTGTCAAAGTCTTTTTCAGTCATTTGTGCCCTGGCTTGCTGAAAACAAGCTTCTCTGTGCCAGTATTCCCATGTCCCTTGCAGTTGGGCTGAGGTGGAAGAGCCTGACATTTATTTCTTGTCTTCACTGCCAGAGTTGGCTCCTGAAGCTCATGTGGCTGAATATTGATATCTTTAGGCCTGGTGTAAGCACAGACATACAGCAAATCAGTTTGCATCACCAGTAATCTCTTGGTAAATACTGGGTGCCTTTCCAAAGATCAATTCTAGTGCCAGGTGGTGTGGTGTAGTGCAGGAGCTGCTGGGTGAAAATGTGTTCCTTGCTGATGCCTGGGATGTGGTTTGCTCTGCAGGCCACAGCACCCAAGGCTCTGAGGTGCTGTGGAAGGCACTTCAGGCAGAAAAACTGCCCCCAGGACCTCCCACCTGACTCAGAAGGAGAAAGGCCGTGTCCTGGAGGCAGCCCGAGATGGAGTCATGGCTTAGGGGTGTTTCCTTTAGAAATAATAAACCAGATCCTCCAGTTCTTTAGGTTCTGCTGCTTGTCCCCAGTATCAGCCCTTTGTCCCATGACACCTGAGCCTCTTCTGAGCCCATCAAAGGCGAGGAGACACAATGCAGGAATGAGCAGACACTGCCATTTCTAAGTGAGGTTCTCTGTGCTCACTGTGTCTCTGAGCAGGGGGCATGAATCTCTCACACTCATCAGGTGGCACACGAGCTGAAGGACGCCCTGGGAGAGCACAGCCAGTCAGGGGCACACTGCTCCTGAGTGGGCAGAGTGCTGTGGCTTAGGGCTGGCAACTCTTTTCTTTTTTTTTTTTTTTTTTTAAGCAATTCTGCTTTCCATTTCATGTGCGAACTATACCTGCCAGGAAGGAAACAAAGTAGCCTGTTGAGAGGAGCAGAAAATGAAGGGCTATTTTAAAATGTGATTACGATAAATTTTTCTTAAGCCTTGAGTCACAGGTAACTACAGAGGTGGAGTTTCCCCTAAGCCTGAAAATAGGCTAAGACTGTTAATAGTAAAATAATTTTTTATGTTTTTCTTCACACTTCATCCTGCACAAAGTGGATATCTTGAGGTTATTTTATTGGGGAAGTGCCCCCTGACTCAAACTAGCACTTGGTGGTAGCAGTTGTCCCTTCTGTGGCCTATGTTTGTCCCAGCAGGGCAGGAGTGTGCTTGAGGCTGCTCCATATCCAAGCTGCTCTGCATTCCTCACCACCTTTGAATGCTGCAGGGCCAGAAGGAGGAGAATTTTTTGTTACCCTCCTGTTCATCTTGGATGCAGAAAAGAGCCAGGGCTGCTGCCTGCAGCCAGAGCCCTGCCTTTAGAAATACTCGAGGAGTTGAGTCTGCCTGTAATTTTCTTTATGCAGGGAAAGACATATTTGCATTTCCTGAGACTGTGCATCATACTTCAGCTATGGCAGTCTGGACCACAGCTTTGATTTGCTCTTTGTTTTTTCTGGGCAGTGGAAAGGAATTGATTCCCTGATTTAGCCACCTGAGTGGTCTGCAAAAGGTGGTACAGAAGCCTCTCTTCCTGCCTGGATACAAACTGGGGAGATGGAGGAGGAACCATAAGCTAAGGCAGTGCTTGAGCTCAGGAATTTCCTATTCAGGAGCCAAACCTCAGGTTTGCTGCTCTGCTCCTGTGTTCAGTGTTCACCCACACTCAGCAGCTTCTCTCTGGGGTTCACCAAGGCAAGAACCAGCAGTTCAAAGGTCCAGCACAAATCCCACTCCGCACTGACCTGCACAGCTTCAGCAAGTGTGTAGGAAGCCTGAAGAGGCCAAAGGTTCCTGTCAGACCTGAGCTGCAGCTTGAAGGTTTCACAATTCCTACAGATTCTGTCACATCTCAACGAGAATCTAACATCCTAAAGATCCAGTCACAGCAGGGCTGGCTAGAACAATAAGCCCTAAAGGATATCCAGTAACAGGCATAGCTTGAGACATTGGATTTTTGATCATTTCTCTTGATGTTTGCCAGCTGCAGCAGTGCACATCTTGCTGCTCACTCATGGGTGGGAGTGGTCTTGCCTGCCTGGCTTCTCCCTCTGCCTGGGAGTGCACTGGAAAGCTGCTGGAGAAGGAGGACAGAGCTGTATTTCAAGCAATAAATTTCTGTAATGGGGGAAATCAGGTTCAACTCACTGTTTGAAGCTTCTGTGTCACCAAGAAACTCAGGTCCTTTATTTATTATTTGTATTACAGTAGCACCTAGAGGCCCCAAGTTGCTAGGGTTTGTGAAGCACTTTGTAGGAGATGGCTACTACTCCTATCTCACTGTAAAATGATGAAGAGTGGGAAAGGAAAGAAGAAAAGTGACCTGACTGAGGTGCTATGGAGCAGCATAAGAAAAAGTAAAGTTCCAGCTCTCTTAGCAGATGTTTGTGCTGTCAAGCACTGAGGTTGGAGCACTTCAAGAAGGTGCAGTGCCTTCAGCTCAGCTAAAAACAATGACTGGCTGCTCACTTCTAGCCCTTCTTCAGCAGTGGTGTGTGTGAATCCATCTTATTCCACATTGCAACAGATTAAGTCTATGACCATGATCTGGCTGAGGGCTGGTGGCACCTTCAGATGTGTTTGCTTGACTGGCTGTGATCAGTTGTCCTCTCATGCCTGAGCCCAACTCAGTGGCTGCACTGCAAATTTTATTTGGAATTTTAGTTTGGAAATGAGCTTGTTGATTTCTGCCTAAACTATGGAATAGCCATCTCTTCACTCCAGTTTTAGCATGCTGGAACTCTCTCATGATAGTTTCTCTCTTTGGTCAGAAAAGATGAATTTATTGAACAAAATGTAGAAGAACCACTTCAGATGCAGCACCCCTGTGTGAAGAGTGTAGGCATGCATATCCCTGCAGCATGCACCAAAACAACTTGCAACTTCTCCCATCAGGTGCAAAGCTGGCATGGACCCTGTTGGGAGGTAGAATGGGACTTAAATGTATATTTTGATGCATTTGCTACCATTCCTCTGAAATTCTGCTGGCATTTATAGCAATAATAGCTCTGCTTGTGAAGAAAGAGGTTCTGTTATAAAACAACAGTCTCTGCCTTTCGAAAGAAACTCTTAAAAACTATGCATTTTCTTCTTCTTACCTAAAGTTTCAGTACCTTCATAAGAAACATGAGCTGTAATTTCACTGTTTTCCTTCTTCAAAATATGTTTTAAAAGGAAATCAGACCTTAGCACATTTTGTAGTTTTTCAAAAGAGTAATACAGAACTGGCAGTACTACAATTTGAATCTTGTCTAAAAGCCTGACAAGAACAGGAGTAATAGGTGCAAAGTCTCTATTTATTTAGCTCCAGCCACCACCACTTCTGAATTTATCTTTTGCAGCATCCTTATGCAATGCTGACAAAAACTCTTAATGTTTTGTGACTTGGCAACGTGAGCACCAGGTCCTGCCCACGGTCACGCCATGGTCCTGCACAAAGCTGGAGGCACAGTGCTAGTCTTGGCAAAGCCCAGCAGAAGGATCAGACCTGCAGAGACCTGCAGGACAGATTGGCTGGTCAAACATTTTTTCCCAATCTTTTCACTTTGTGTCAGCCTCCCTCAGGACAAGTTCATTAAAGGCATCTTTAGCGTGATTAGCTCTCTGTTCTCTACCCATTTCACCCTTGTCTGCTCTCCTGATCCTGACTAATGCAGAGCCTGCAATGATGATGACAGGCCCTTGATAACTCTGCCATCTCCTTAAGCGTGATGTGATGCTCCTGCTGTTGTTAAAGACAGAGCAGGAGCACCCGACAAGACCCTCTAACAAAGCTCTTTGAAAGCCCCTCCCAGGCTGACAGGCATTTGAGTGAAGTCCTGTGCCTTTTTTCCCCCTCTTAGAAGTATTTTCCCTGGGGAGTCGCCCAGTGAGAATCCTTTTCACTGTTATGAGAATGGGTAGCAGGAGAGAAAGGATGTTTTTATTCCGGAGTGATTTGTAGACCTTTCAAATGAAGCTGATGCTGGGCATCCCGGAGCTATTGGCTGTGCTATGGCTCTGCTCAGATAACTGAGCTGGAATCTCCTCCCAAGCTGCAGAGCTCTCTTCTGGCACTCTTGCATGTTTCTCCAAACCAGCTGGAGTCCATGCAAGCACATGTGGTGTAAGTGCTCAAAGGTTCAGGTCCTATTTCACAAGGAAGCTGACCCTTCTCTTTCATATTTTCTCTTAAATTGGGGAGTTCTGAGTCCTTTAACCACCTCATTGCAGCCTAGACTAGGGAAATTTGAAAGGATCAACCCCAACGTTAGCCCATTTCTAATTACCCTTGTTGCCATAGCGACTCGGAGGGGTTTATTAGCATCAGCATGGCAAACCGATGGAACTGAACAACTTCTTTTGCAGCTGGGGAATGTAAAAAGTGAATCCCCACATGGAATCATGCTTGCAGGGCTGACATTCAAATCACAGGCATTGTGTGCTCAGGAAAATGACTGTCACTCCTCACACAGAGTGTTTCACTTTAGCAGGAAGCAGGGGGTGCAAAGAAAGGTTGTTTTTTCCACTTTCCTTTTTTTATCTGAGGCTTTAAGATGAACATTAAAATATAAAGGAGCTAAAGAAATTCATATACCTTATTTAAACTAGAAAAAAAGAGTAGAGGAATAACCAACCTTGAAGCAGTCAGTAGTGGATGTGGACTCTGCCTCCTTTATTTTCATATACCAAAGAGCCAGGATATTCCCAGAGACTTTCTTGTGAGGAGCATGGAAATGTGCAGAAAGTGGCTTCCATCCTTTATTGATATTTCCTTTTTACTACAAGGAGTTGAAATGTGTGTATTTTTGATCCTGAATGTTGTCATGGTTACAGGACTACTTGGATGCTGCTTCTTGCACCCTACGAAGGCTGCTGTGCTCTGTGTGTGGTGGGGATGGTGGGGAGCAGCCTGACCACCCAGCTCACCACGGAGTGGGAATTCCTTGGGATGGATTTCAGTCACGGGAGGAGAGATGGGAATCGTGTGATCACACTCCTACTGCTCTTATAAATGCCTACAAGGTAATGCTCACTCCCTAAGTGTATCTAGCCTTTCACATTTCTGCCTAAACCACTCTTTTGCTTTGTGGTTTGATTAAAAACCTTGTTCCTGTGGATTTTGGGATGGGGATTTTTTTTTTCCAGCACAGACTTCATTTTAAACTGTAATCCACAACATTGTACAAAGAAAAGCCTCATGAAGGAGAAAACACTGGTGCTGATCTCCATAATGTCAGCTCTGTTTGTGCATCTCATGGAGAACCTCAAATCTGCCTGCAAGATCATGTGGCAGACGTGCTGTAGAAGCTGTTGACTCTTCACTCAAAAATGGTAAATGAAATATTTTTGTCTGAATCCCTCCCCACCCATCTTTTTTTAAGATCTTCAGCCAGAGGGTTTTTGGATTTCCAAACTGATAGAAAGGAAACATTAGGAATAAAATTATTTTCTGTGAAATGCAGACAGGCAGAAAACACCAATTTTCTGAGAGGATTTTTCATCAAAAGGTTACAATTTGCTGTCAAAGGTATCTTTGTTCTTTTACCAACTACATAAAATGCCATGTCTTAGGTCTTGCAGCACTTTACCCCCACTCACAGTGCAAATGGAGACTCATAAGATACTACACTTTGTTTATTGTACCCTGAAGTGATTTTAAAGGACCCTTGCGAGCAAAAGACAGCACTGTAGGCTGGAGACAAGCAGATTTGTGCCTTTTCACACTAAGCTGGTACATGGCCTTGTGCAAAAGCCTGTCTGAAGTGCTTTCTCTCCTTTTACTGTGGTCTGCCAAGTTGTTTGGATGCAGATGTCCGTACCAAACCCAGGACTCCGTGTGCTCTGCAGACATGTTCCTGTACATGATAACCTGAGGCGGGGAATCATAAACAAACAGGGGGGAAGTATTGTACAAACCAGTAATTTCTGGAAGCTGAAGTCTGAAACAGTGAGGTTAGCCAGTGAATACTCACTGATACCGTATCTCGACTCACCTCCTGAAGTAGGAAAACCGGGGGTGGAAGCAGGGTGCCCTGTTTTGATGGACAGGCTTAGGTATGAATGTAAAATCAGGAGATGGCAGCAGTGCCATAGCTGAGCCTCCCACTCCTAACTCACCTTGCCTAAGGTTACAGGCTTGTCTGAATGCCTTATAATTAACTGGTGCCCAGGTATGAAAGCGGCCAGATTCCCTCATCACCTACACTGCTTTGAAACTGAATGACAATGGTCTAGAAATGGAGGACAGATATTTGTCGTAGTTAAAGAAAAAATCTGACTCTAATCAGGGTTAAAATAGCAGATGTCCTGAGTTCCTCTCCAGAAGGGGCACTGGACATGTGAAAATGTTTTGCAGGGAAACAGCTTTGCCTTGCTGGGCCACTTTCCAGGGACTCTGTAGCCACAGGTGAGAGGGTGAGCACTGCTCACTGCCAGGGAACCTTTGCACTCCAGCTCTTCCCATTGCAGCTGCAGCCCCAGGCTCAGAAGAGCCAAAAGGAAGGACACGAGTGGTTTTCTCCACCTGCACATGCTGGGGTGGCCCTGTGGTGGCAACAGGTTGGCATTTGGCCTTGGATGTCAGGGCTTCGTTCCCATCCCTGTGGCTGCCAAGGCTTTGAGCACAGCTGGATCTTGCACCAGCTGCTCCTCTCCTGGAGCTGCCTTCGTGGGCCTCCCCATGGGAAAGGTGTTCTGCTGCCGAAGGCAGTTATCAGCACAGAGGAGGGCGAGGGGATGTGAGGGATCCGGTTACTTTCGCAGGTCATTGAAAGCACGTCAGAAATAGAAGCAGTATTTAAATGGAGTCTGTGTGATTCTTCTCCACCTGGTGAGCCCGGGAGTTACGGGAGGCTGTCGCACGGTGGAGAATTAACAATTCTGATGAGAGGCGCTGCCAATCTGAATTGCTGATTTGGAGACCAGGGTAGGAGGAGTGTCCATTAGCTCGTCTCAGGGATTTCCTTTGCCTACTCCTGGATCGTCATTAAAAGAACAAAGCAGCTGAAGAAATGTGTGCAGATTGCAGATATAGGTAAAAGACCACCCAAAAGACCTATTTCTTTTTTTTTTTTTTTTCCTTGAACTAATCTCATGGTGAAGTGCTATCTGAGCAGCTTGCATTGCTCTGTGCGTGGGGCTGCTGGTGAGACAGTGCTGGGGGCAACAGTGACTGTGAGCCGCTTTATGGGAAGGCTGTGTCTTGCATGAGGAGCAGGAAACACCTGCTCTGTCATCACGGGGTGCATCCCCATCTCCATGCTGCTGACAAATCAGCTGCCATAGGAGGGAAAACAGAAGTTGTGCATTGTACTGAAGAGCATCAGCCTCAGAGCACTCTTGGGACTCCCACTGCCAACAGGAATATTTTACGGTTACCTGCAGGGCCTTGTAGGAGGTAAGGAGGTCATGGACTCCAGCTGGTCAAGCCAGCAAGACGTGTCCCTTGCCTTCCTTCAGGGCTAGCCAAGCCAGCAGTGAGCCAGCAGTGAGGGGAGCTCCTGCCTGCCTTCCCATCTCTCCCAAGCCAGAAGCCAATTTTTGTGTCCCCTTCCTCCCTGACAGCATCACCTGGCTGCCAGTGCAAGCATGGCTGTGAAGCTCTTGGGGAAACGATGTGTACATGAACATCACAGTGGAAGCTCAAAACTTCTCCTGAATTAGAAAAATTATTGATTTCCCTCCATTGTTGTAAACATACACCTGACTGTGTACGGTATCTTTGGACTGTTTCTAATGACTGGTGCATGGGAAAGGGTCCCTCCAAGTGAGTCCATCTCTGCAGTTCTCAAAGCCCTGTTGCCTGAAATTATCAAAACTGCCTGGGGGATTTTTATGTGCAATTCCCATTAATTAAAATTAACAAATACCTGTGGGCATCTAAATAAAAATTAACGAATACCAATGGGTATCTAAATCCCCATGTCATTTTTGAGAACCAAACCAGCATTCTCTGCCAGACAGAGAGGTCTGTTCAGTACCGCTCTCTTGAGTTCACATTTTCCCTTGGGGTTGCTTGCACATTCCTTACAAGAGACTGAAGATTTCTCTGGAACAGCCCCCGCTCTTTTATAGTGCTGCAGTCACACAAAATAAATATGAAGTGAGCTGATTATATTCCAGGAGCTACGAGATATCACGTGTCAGATCCACAGTGAACTGACCTTTCCACTCCCAGGTGGACAGCTCTGACCTTTTGCGATGCTGATGAGAATCGTGGAAGAAATCATGATTAGGGGGAAATCGTGCTTTATTAACATAGGCAGAGCACAAAGCACTCATCATCTAAAGACCTGCCTCTAGGTGGTGGGACACAAGAAGGAAAACCAAGATGTGTGTCCGTGTTGTATGCTCATTATAGCACTAATGGGAACAGGACAGCAGAGCAGAGGGGACAGCAGAGGTGTGTGATGGGGAACTGTGCTTTGCTGTAGAGGCTTTCTTGCAGTGACAGTTATAGCAACAGCAGACCAGGATCCTACTGGCTCAAAGCCTCTTTATAATGCCATTTTACAGAAGTCATTATTTGACAGAGGAAGGTGTGAAGTCCTGGTAGCTGCAGTAACAGCCAGTTGAGTTTGGTAGGTTTTGCCTTGCTACAAGGTACCAAGGAGCTACTAATGAATAGGGATATTTTGGGGGGTGACTGTGAGGTGCATGCACTCCCTTTTGCAGGTCTAGGAGGGGAGGAGGGGAGCAAGAAGGGTTTTTCCTGCACAGCAAACACAACTTCAGAAAGTGAGGAGGTTGGTGGGAGGGGAGAGAGGGTGGGGGAAAGCAAGCAAGCACATATTATACTCCAACTGTTTCCACGGTGACATTTCATAATCAAAACTCTGGGGGGAAAATGCTTCATTGCAAAAGCTGGAGGAGGCAGGATGGCTTTGTGGATGCAGCCAGTGAGGGATGGCTCTCCCAGCACCTGTGGCTCACCATCTGAAGGGCTTGGAAGCAAGGGCCGGCTAAACTCCTGAGGCTGCAGCACAAACCCTGGGCCAGGAATTCAAATGCATAGCACTCATCATCATCCCCGTCCTTTTATTTCAAGGATGAACATTTATAAATAAAGATGATATCATCACACTAGATAGGAAGTCTAAATAGCTTCTCTTTCTTGGCAGGAAGGAGGAAAAGAGAGATGTATGTAGGAAAGAACCCATGAGATGCACATAGCAAAGCAGAATCAAATAGCTGAAAGCAGCCTGTAATTAATGAATTAGGTCACCAGGTCTTTGCATTCCACGTTGTCTCTCTTTTTACCCTCAGCCTTGGAGTTAAAGTGAGCTCTAAGCAGATTGAAACCTGCCTTTGCATCACGAGAGCTGTTTGCACAGTGTTCAGAAGAAGCCAGAGCCTTGCTATCAGCGAGCCTCACAAATCCATTCATTTCACAAAGCAGCACCATGTTCACCTGAATCACTTCCAAATGTCTGTGGTTCCCTGTGTCGTTTTAGGCAGTGTACCACTTGTCATCACGCTGCTACAGATGGCAACAGCTCTTGGGGGCTTTCCTACGAGACGTGGGCAGGGGACAAGTACACGAGGTTTTCATGCTTGGGGACTTTCCTGTAGTTCCTGTGGCAGAGATGCACAGTGTGTTTCAGTCCCAGCCCTCTTGTGGGTTCTGTGAGCTCTGGCAAATTGATTCCAGTGCCAATCTCTCAGATGGGATAAATGTTCTTTTTCTTCCATCACTGGCCATTAGTAGCTGATTAGGATGATCGAAGCTTTCTGTGGGCAAGGTGACAGGATGCTGTAGGTTGATTGTGCTGCTTCTGCAGAGCTTAACAGGAACTCGGGTTTCTCGAGTAACATGACTCAGTGCAGTTGCCCAATAGTCCTAGACTGCATCCAAAGCAAATGCACATAAATATATAAGATTTTTAAAGCAATTACTGTGTCTTTATATTCCTGAAAAGAAAATCTTATTTGCCCTTTTATGTTTTTTCTTTTTTTTGTGACTGAAGCTCCTCAGCTCTGTTCTTTTTGTTTCTCACTAATGATCTGCTCTCTTCTGATTCCCACGCTCTCTAATTGCAGGTGTTGCTACAATGGGTTGCAAACTTTGTGGTGTGCCAGGTGACAGGGTGTTTGTGTGCTGTTCTTTCTGTCTTGATCAGTTTTTGGGAGTACAAAGGGAGTCCGGCCTTTTGTTTGTAACACAGCACTGATCTGTGCTTGTGATGTACAGAGAGGCTCAGGGCTTGCAGACCTTGATGAGTACAAAAAGTCCTTAACACGGGACACCTCCAGAAACCCTTGGCATAACAGGGCCTATATCCTTTATCTCTCTCTTCCAACCTGGAAAACAGGATGATTCTTTTAAAATGACAGATAATATAATAATTCATTTCAGATATATCCTTAGCTCACTGCCATTTCTTTGGTGTCTAAAGGATGAAGAGGATAAATTATAGATAACCTACAGATTCCTCCAGTAAGCTTTAAAGCTCTTTGTCCAAACAGAGCAGCCTGACAGTGGTGGCTGAGCTGGAGTCCTTGCTGGTGAGTGTGTGTAGCAGGCAGTGCCCCTGCACCAGCCCATTGCATCGGGGAGACCAAGAGCTGCTGCTGAGTGCCTCCCCTTCCCCCTGCAGTAACCCACCTCTGGAGCTGGCAGCAATGTCCTCTCTCAGAGGTGACAGTCTGGCCGTGTCATGGAGGGCTTGGATGCTTTGACAGAGAAATGAGAAGCTGGGGCATCCCACTGCTGTGCACCTCTGCCACACGTTTGTAGAACATTACGTGGTGGAACTTAAAAACTGGTTTTGGAGCTACGGAAGAGGATCAAACACACATCTGATGGAGGGTGTCTGGGCCAGGCAGTACTTTGACTACCTGGATCTTTTCATTCCCCATTCAGCTCCTTTCAGCTGAGTGGTGCCAGTCTGCATTATTGTCTCCACAGCTCAAATGATTTCCTGTGTCCCAACCTGAAGCCTTTCTGTTTCTCCTCCATAGTTTCTCCAAGAATGGATGTGTGGCTGATGACCTGTTTGTTCAGAAGCTCTGCAAATCCCAATTTATTCCCCTTCTAAGTTGAAACCAAAAACATTTCACTTTCACATCCTTCAAGAATTTAAACAACTTTTCATATAAAATTACATAATGGTATTTTGTATTTCAATGAGGTTTTCTTCTGACAGTATTTTGGGGGAGTTCAGATTATTTGTGCATGGTCCACATGTGCAAAGCTCTCTGTAGACTGTTTAGAAGTGTCTATCTCCAATCAGAGGAATTGTGAAATCCAACCCATTTAATACAGACTGCAAATGTGCTGCAGACCATGATGTGTGTGAGGCTGAGACACTCAGTGGGATTTTGTGTGATTTGATCCAACACCGAAATTCTCATTTCCCTGTGAGATAGAGCAGGAGTAGAAATTAAAGAATGAAGAGAAGTGACATGAATATCTGTATTGATTGCAGAAATTCATGACAGAATGACACTGATAATTCTGGTGATTTTTTAAGTTTTCTCCTTTGTGCACAGACTTCCCCCTTCCCAGCTGGTAGCTGGCAGCCTGCTCCAGTAGGATGTGATGCAAGGACTGGAAATTGATGCTTCTTTTCTTGATTCAGACACTCCAGTTCAAAACTTCGAGTCCTTTGACTATTGGAAAGGCCAAGATCAGCCACCCTAAAGCTCAGCCCACATGTTTGTTTATCTTGTGTGTTAGCAAAGCAGCCTGAGAGCCGTGGAGCCAGATGGCAATGATGGAATCTTTGTAAGGCTGTGTTTGAATTGTGGCAATTGCTGCTGCTGCTGCTTTTTGGGTTGTTGGGTTGGTTTTTTTTTTTTTAATTTCCTAAATCAGCATCCTTTTATCTTCCTCATTTCACGTTTGTTTTCTGCACATCTTGAGTTCGATGCCAGGGATTAAAAATGAGGGTTGATTCGTATATCAATATTAAACTGCATAATCACCTCTATCATTATTCGACATCATCTGGAGCATTCACAATGTTTTGGGAACTTTGAGTGAAAGAAAACTTTATCATGTATATGAACATTTGACTGAATTATTGATAATCAGAATCTCTGATTGAGGTTGCATCCCCTGTGTCTGCCTTTTCACAGTAAATAAACTTCTAGCATATATTTTCAACAATTTTTTTTAATACTTATAATTTATTTGGTTTTCCATTCAATGAGAAAATAACATGACAGCCAAACCGTGGCAATAATCGGGGGGATTTTATATTCTCCAACAACCTACTGTAACTTTAATATATTACCAGTAATTTCTGCTTCCTCTGGCGAGGATTAGAGAAACATAAGGTGCTTTAATAACAAACAGGGATCCACCCACATCTCTGATTTATGTTTATGACTCAGCAAAGAGCATAAACTGAGACTAGGGCACAGAGTGATTCTATAAGTAGTTATAAATCTACCATTCACCAGGAGGAAAAAAAAAAGTGTGCTAGCAGCCTTCCATGTATGAGGAAGAGAGTGGGTTTGGGGTTGCAGATGGTGAAGTTTTCTTTCCGGGGAGTCAGTAAAGGGGTCAGCTGGGATTCGTCACAGAGAGTTTGCAGTGTTTTCGTGAGGGCTCATGGAGATATTTATCCATGCAGGACTGGTTGTGTCACTGTCTATCAGAACAGCCCCTGGTTGAGCACTGCAAGTCCATTTGATGGACACAAACACACCCTCAACAGGTCAGCTGATGGTGGAACAACTAATTTGAGAAAACAAAGTTGCAGATCTGAATTTGTAGCCTATTCAACCTGGTCTGAGTGCACAGGTTAGTCCCTTCCCTGACTCTAAGAAAGCCCCTGGCCATGTCGAGCCAAAGACCCCCCCATCCAACAGTGCTGGGTGGCACTGGAGTCCCCAGCCCTCCCCAGACTGATCATAGCCCAGGGCTGCTCCCAGCCAAGGCACAGCTCCCTTTGCCAGCTGCTGCTCATGAATTTCCAGCTGAAGGGTGCACAGTGTTTGCAGTGCCACTCTGATTGACGGGTTTATCTTCCAGTCCATTTACTTACTTAATTATCCCAGAGTGAGCAAGAATTTCTTATAAATATGGTAATAGGCTGATCATTATGACAACAGAAGCACATTCTTGTACAGTTTGTGGAAAAAGCCGACTTTCCCCAGTTTCTATCCGCATCAGGCTTTCCCCATCAGGAGTCAGTAAATTAATAAACAATATCTGGTGACCTTAAGACATCATCCCCTAGATGTGTGGCATCAGTCAGGACCTGCTTGGAGCTGTCATCACCTCAAGAGCTGTTCCTGTTCCACATCTTCCCATTTTAGTACACACTGGAAAACTCGTATTTCCCTTAACTTCTCTGAGTTGCTTCTGCGGTGTCAAAATTGTTCATTTGACAGCTCCAGCTGCTGTGTAAAAGAGAGAGGGTCCGTGGACACCTCAGCTTAACTCACTGAAGATGAGGGAAGATTTTTCTCCCTGATACCAAACATTGCTGAGGCTGTTTTTGTCAAGGAGATTCTACCAAAAATTATCAGGTGAATCGAGTTTGTAAATGATGGTTTTCAGTGTAAATAATACCTTCCAGATTTAAGGATCGAAGCAAATGCCTGATGTTCAACTTCTAGAGTCTCTCCTCTCCGAGCCTGTGCTACAATCATTCCTTGAGCAGTACATGATCCAAAATAGCAAAATCGAGGTGACCAAGGCAGGCAGAGAAATGTGGTGTCACTCCATCAGCATTCATTTATGCCAAGGCTCTGTGAAAACCATATGAGACTCTGCATTGTTTGGAGTTTATTTAAATTAATCGCTATAATTACATTTTTGCTCTTTATAAAAAGCCTCCTATAGTGGTTGTCCAGATAGAAAATAAAAGGAATTTTGGAAATAGTTATTTTAATAGCCTCTTTAAAGGCATTCAGGAGCATCATGTAAAACACAGTGGGCACAGGGGGAAATAATTCTGCTGGGAGGTCGGACAGATACCGAGTTCTGTTGATTTCCTCATTTTTCAAGGCTGGAGGCTTCTGCATGTGAATGACTCCTTTGTTTTTTTCAAGGCTTCTGGTACAGAAATATATCTGCTGCAACAAGTACTGATTTGCCATCCTGGAAACAAAAACTCTGATAGCGAGGGCAGACCACGCTGCTCGGGTGGACAACTGCGAGCCATGCAAAGCAGAGCAACGAGGAAGGCAGCAGACATCCTTCTCAGAGCCAAAATTCTCTGGCTCCAAGCAAAACTTCGGAGCAGAAATGGGTGAGGACAAAGGTTCTTGCCCAGTACAGCAAGGTCAGCTGCAGACAGAACACAAGGGCAGCAGTAGCTCTGGCATAGCCATTTTCTTATTCTCGTGTCTGGCAAAGATCTAAAGTGAACCAGCTACACTCTTTCAAGATGTCTTTTTAACATTTCTTAAGTTTGATGTGCTTTTTTCATTTGTTTTTTTTTTTTTTCTCAGATGTGTATTTACCTAATTCTTCACACTTTGTATGAATTAATCCCACAAAATCATGTTGGATGTTCCCTGTTGACCACCAGATACCCAACTGTCCCACCTATGTCTTAAGAAACGTTGGAGTCAAAATACAGGTCTTCAAAAAACTCCATCCCTCATATTTTCAGTTGCTCCTGACTAAGATGGAGCTGTGAAATATACTTGTATTCTGTATTGTATGATTTTCATTGTTTCCTGAAATCTGAAAGGAGAAAAAAGCTCCTTCAGTTTTTTCAGGAATCAAGATAATTCAGTTGTGTTCTTTCAGAAGATTGGTGGATTGATCTGTCTTTCTGTTGTGACTATTCTTGTGAAGTTGAAGAGTTTCATCTATTTCCCAAGACTCAGTTTGTTTTTTAGCCAGAAGCTCAGAAGTTATATTGATTTCAGGTTGACTTAAAGAACTTTCAGAGCACCTAGAGTTAATTCTGAACATACTTATGCTAACAAACGCCGAATAAAATGTTGTTATCTCTAGGGAAAACGGAAATGAATACCTTCTTAAAATAATGATCTTATTACTACTTATCTTGTTACACTGTGGTGAGGTTCCCCTTGTTAAGCCACCTGCATTTTGAGAGGTTTATAGACAAAAGCTGCATTATTAATTAATGCGACTGTACAAGCTTTCTGCAAGCTATTATAATATTTTATTGTTATGGCTACTATTATTGTTATCAGGTAGGCTGTTTGGGAGTTTGGAAAACGTACTGGCATCTTTCTGTTGCACTGGTTATCCTCCAGTGCCTTTCTTCAGATTAGAAATGCAGCTGTTTCTATTAAATTTTGGATGGAAAGCAAGATCCCATAAAACGAATCAGCAGGTTATTTTAGCCTCAAATCAGTATTGCTTAATTATACAGGGAGTGAAATGGCAGTCTGGTGAAGGTGTTCCTATCAACAGCAGATGGGAAATTTTTTTTACTGGGATGTGACTTTGGGCTGAAGGTCACCCAGGAAGTGACAGGGTCAAGACATCCTTTGGCTGCCCTTATCTGATTCCTGAGTGCCTGAATGATTCCTCTAATGAACCTGGCACCAAGAGTCATTGCCTGGTCACCTGGGAAAGGGTGGTTTGGGGAAAAAAAGAAAAAAGAATCCATCCTAGAAGGATGTTTCATTGCTTGCCATGAGGAACATGCAAATCTTCTGGGCTCTGTTTTGTGCAGTGTAACTCTACAGACTGTCCTGTAAGAAGCCACTGAGTTCCAGGCATCAGTGCAACTCCTCTCTGATGCAAAGAGTACAGTTCCGAGACCTCACACCAACTCTGGCATTGATGTGGGTGTTTAAGCATTTTGTCATCCTAGAAGTCACAGTGAAATCCATAAAACTGTCTCGGAAGATATTAAAGATCCCAAACTCTTTATTTGCGGAGATTCAGCAAAGGCCTGAGGGTATAAAGAGTAGTGTTATCCCTGCACCATAAAGTTGTGTCACACCTGTGTCCTGCGGCCGACTGGGAACATTTCTGTGCTGCTGCAGATCTTGCAGGCTTGGCCAAGTCCCATTTCAGTTATCCCACTCTGCAGTGTGCTCATCTATCCAACAGTTCATTATGCAGGAGCAGTTCTGGGCCTTTAAACATTGGTCACCACTCTTTGGTGTTCTTCCAGTTTAACCACACAGTTGGAGATGGGGAGAGGGGACCAGGGCAAGGGACCCTATACCAAACCAGGGCACAGGGCGTCTGAGTCTTTTCTAATTCTGCCCCAAACATCCCCTTTTTCTTTGTGTTTCGTCTCTGCTATGGACCCCTTGTGCATATCAAGGCTGGAAACAGCAAGGGCGGAATCTCTGGGCCTGGACATGGGATTTCAGTTTCTGGAATGGATGGCCTCAAGTTTGGTTTGGGACTTTAGGGAGAAATGGGTGAATTTTCTCTCCTTTCTGAGGTGGCTGTAGCTATGTCTCTGTGTTCACCACAGTTCTTCTACAAAAATTTCCAAATCCCAAGGTGTGCCTAGGAGCTGGGTTGTGTTGGTTCCACCTTTATTTTGCTCGTCCTTTTGTTTTTGAGCAAAGCTGCTTATGGTCAATAAGCTCCAACCTCGCTAGAACTGCCATGAAACAGCTTCTGAAATGATCCAGGCTAAGATAGCCCCCTAATTTCAGAAGAATTCCCTGTCTGATGGTACTGGTGAGTACAGATTCTTCCACATCGAGTGCAGTGGTGAAAAGCCTCATACATTAACACTGGGCAGGAAAAATCAATGAGAAAGGTGATGAGGGGTTTCCTTTTTTTAATCCTTCAGGATCTCTTGTTTGTTGCTCTGAAATCCTTCCTTCCAAGGCACATTTGCAGGACCCTCTTTGTTATCCTAATGAGCCAGGCTCCGGGGAGCGATCGGCTCAACTCCTGGACCCAGGGGTGAGAGCCCAGGTTGGGAAGCGATGGATCACAGGCAGATGAGTTTCAGCCCTTTCTCTAGAGGAGTTTGCCACCTACTGATTCACAGGTTCCTTTGAGCTCCTGCCAAAGAGAAGTTGAGGGGGAAAGCTGGGAATTTAGGGGTAGGTGGGAATTGCCCTTAGAGCCCCGAGCCAGAACCTCGGGCGAAGAGCCGGGGTCGGGGGGGATGCGGTGCCCAGCTGTTGAGCTCCAGCTGGGAGCAGGGGAAGGAGCTGGGTGGAAGCGCCTGGCGTGTGCGTGTGTGTTGTGTGTGGCGGGGGAGGGATGTGGATGAGGAGCGGGCTCTCTTTCTTTCTCTCGGGGCTCAGTTAATCCTGCTGCCAGGCGCTGCTCAGCGGCAGTCTCAGCGCTGGATTCGGAGCGAGGGAGACGCGCACCCCGGAGGCGCAGCGGAGGCAGCTAAAGAGAGCAGAGCGGGGGAAAAATCAAATCTATGCTTGGAACTGGGCTTCTTTTTCGCCAATGCAAAAGGGAATATGCAGCACATTTTTGCCTTCTTCTGCACCAGTTTCCTAGGGGCGGTGTTAGGGGCCAATTTCCCCAACAATATCCAAATAGGTGAGTGCGGGGTTGGGGATGATGGTCCCTGGCGAGGGGGTAGGGGTGGAGAGGGGGGTGGTGGGGGAAAACGGACCCGTTTGTGTGCTTTCAAAGGCAAAATGTGTGTGTATGTGTGTGAGGGCGAGAGCGAGGGGATGAATTGCGAGGGCTGGATGTGTGCGTTGATACCAGCTTTGCCGGAGCAGAGATGGATCAATTTGGCTTTGGGGGAGGGGAAGATTGGGAATAAATGCCTGCACGCACACACACCTCAACACAGAGGGAGAAAAGTGCCTCTGAAATGGAGGAAGTATGAATAAAATACCTGTTTCTTGCCCTGAGAAATGCCTGGGTTGCTATTGTGTGTTGCTGCATTTGCAAAATCGGTGGTTGCCTGATACGTTTTTGTGAGGATGCTCTCATCTGTAGGTAACTGGGACGGGAGGTAACAAACAGACGCTGTCTGTTTGTTATTGCTAAAGAATAAGGGCAAAGCTATTGGAAGAAGATCTCGCATTGAAGTCTCTTTCCATTTCATGCCACTTGCTTCCCCTCCACACCAGCAGTGCCTGTTTGATTCCTTTCTCCCTTCCTGTAACTTCTCAGTGCTCCTCTCCCTCCTTGCCTGGGTTTATTATTACTCTCCCATTGATCTTTACTGCTGATCATTTGCAACCTAGCCCCAGATTCCCTTCCCGTGCACGCCGGTTTTCTTTCCCGCCTCCCCTCTCTTTACAATGCCAACCAATTGCTAGTCCACCAAGTTCAGGCAACTCCTGCCTGAGTCCAGCTGCACAATCAGTGCTTTTATTGCTCTTGATGCTGCATCGTTGTCTCTCTCCCTTCCTGTCTCCCCTTTACCCCAAATTTGTGCAAAATCCCAGATTTTTTGCCTTTCGACAAACACAACTTGGCTACGAGCATCTGATTCCTCCGATATCCATGATTAGGCTGTGGGGTGGGAGGAACGGGGGAGGTGGGGGGATATTGGTGCACAAATAGCCCTTTTCACACAAGGAGATGCCCCCTCTACTAAAGATGTGCAAAGTGACGTTGATGGCAGGTCCTTGCCTATTTGTTTCTTCCTCAAGTCATCTTGGGCATCGATACTTTCTGCAGCTTTATTTTAATTCTCCCTTGTTGCTAAGTGCTTTGTTTCCCTCCTCCTGAAATGCCAGTAGCAGCGCTCTCTTTAAATGCGTATAGATTACAAGACAGGCCGAATTTAATAGCATCTTTCTGGAGGCTGTGAAGGGATCTGCTGCAAGCCAAGGTTCCTGCTGGGGGAGCAACAGGAAACTTTTCCTAGGGCTGGGTTATTGCTGCACTTTTTTCCAGATCCATGGGGGAAGAGATGCTCTGAGCTTTGGTCCAGCCCGGTCCCAGTTCCTATCCTGTTTGTATCATTCTGTGGTTCTGCGCTTGTCTGTGCTTCTGTTTCGATTGATTCCTTTGAGGGTCAAGCTTTAAGTTTCCTCCCCAGTTTGAATGTGGCCACTGTCACCTGTTAAATTCAGGTGTTTCCTGTGCAACAAGCCTCCAGCAGCAGCAGTCGTTTGGTCACAGTCCCGTGTCACTGTGGCTCTCACAGCCCTGTCCCCATTCACCCAGTGCTGTGCCCGGCTCAGCCAGGCTGCCCCACACCCCAGAGTCCCTCAGTGTGGGGGAACCCCTGCAACCCTCTTGTAGCAAACCTCTCCTCCTAGTCAGCAGGGCTTAAACTGAGCCTCATGACAAGCGAGGGGAGGAAGGAAGGCTCTCATTCTTCCTTTACTGAGGTAATATTGACAGCATTACCATTCCTCGTGCTTGAAGTTACGGGGGGTGAGGAGGCTGAGCCACACCCCATGGATTATCCCTATCCTGCAGGCTGCTTGGCCTGGGGATGCATCAGGGCTCCTGTATGTGATCCAGGGTTACATAACACACATACTGGAAAGGTTTTCTGCTCCTATCCTGTCTGCAGTGGGCACAAAACCCTTGGGTCTTGTGTGCTGGAGGATTTCCGAGTTGAGAGGCACTCCCTGGGCTGTGGAGCTGTAGGCTCTGCTCGCAGGAATATTTTGGACTGATGATGTTTCTAATACGAATGTTCTTAAGACCTTTCTTCTAATTGCTCTGTTTTTCTCCCCAGGGGGGTTATTTCCTAATCAGCAGTCCCAGGAACATGCGGCTTTTAGGTTTGCGTTGTCTCAGCTCACGGAACCCCCTAAGCTCCTTCCCCAGATCGACATTGTGAACATCAGTGACAGCTTTGAAATGACATACACCTGTAAGTACCAGCGTCCACCGTGCTCTGCCTTACTTTGGGTGCTTTATTCCTGACTTGGGTTTGTTTCCTGTCTGAAATATGGGACCTCTTGCTCCAAATGTGCATCTCGCCTTTAGGGTCCAGGCAAGAAAACCCCAAACATACAGACAAAGGGTCTCTGAGTTGTTTTGGTTTGTGCTGAGGAGTAGGGGTGAGGTAGTGCTGCAGTTATTCAGCATGTCTTGTGTTTCCTCTTCCATTGCATCCCAAGTGGTATAAACCCCCCAACATTTCATTTTTTTGTTTCTCTAACCTCTGCCCAACTCATTATGTTGAGGTTTCATCCCCATATTTCCCATAGCTGTGATATACAACAAAGACACCCCTTTCCACCCACAGAGAGCACAGAAATCTCTGTTTAGTGTGAACAACTTCTTCCTCAGCCCCAGTTTAACCATCTGTCCTTGTAATTTAAGAAAGACCTAGCAGAAACCAGCAGCTTGGTGCAAGTGGAGTCCAAATCCACAATAAGGTCATGCCTGATAATGACAGAGAGGTAAGAGAGTTCTAGTTTCAAGAAATTAATTCATTGGCTCTAAAAACAGGTATTAAAGAATGAATTTGCACCACAGAACTGATCTCAGGGTGTATCTGCACCCTGATGAAGCACAGCACACTGGCTGTACTGTCCTCGTGATACGATATAATTGGGAAAAAAGCCTAGCCTGATAGGTAAAGCCAAGGTTAGCAGCAAAAAAACAAGACCAGGAGGAAACCAAAGGAAAACCAAACCCATAACGCAGCCCTGTGGTTGCTGTGGCAGCCTTTGCTTCCCTTGGAGCACAGGGTGCAGTGCTGTGGGCGAGGGGCTCGCGCCGGCGGGATGTGATGCACAAAGAGTTCCTTGGTTTGACCTGGTGTCAGACACTGCTGCTGATACTCCCTGAGCCTGTGTGCATGTTTGGGGGCTGTCAGGAGAGGCTGGAGGAAGTGTTCCCTTTGTAGAGCCTGTTGGATTGTTGTTGGCTCGCGTCCGTAGTGTCCTCTTGAGTCACTGAAACATTCCCCCTGCGGTTTGGTTGTGTGGGATAGAGGTGAACACAAACTGTTCTCTCTGCTCAGAATTGCACAGAAGGGATCTCCTGGAAGAAAGAGCCAGGAATGTACCAGAGGAGAATTAATTAGGCTTTTTTGAAGAAAAAGAAAGAAAGTTGTGATATTTTCTGTTGGAGGGTTTGTAAATACAAGATTTCAGGAATTTCCTGCCCAGTATGGTATAGGAGAGAGAAGTAACAATTTGGCCACACTTTCTTTGCAGTATCTAATGGCATATCTAAAGATTTTCTATTTTCCTTAATATCCCTCTATTTGCCAACAACAAGGTTTCCATCAAGGTAGAGCAACTATTTCAGCTCAATCCAATGGCACTTTCTTGGCAGGAAAACCAGACAAATAGAATAAAAAAGCCAGACCTTGTATCTATCAAGGGAAAACATCACCCACCTGGGGTAGAGTTGCTGACTGTGGCTGGGGATGAGCTATTTCAGAGCTGATAGCAGGAAGAAAGCAGACACTGCAAGAATATCACTCAAATAAATTCTCCATCTGCACATGGCTTTCCTTCCCGTTCCATGCCTGCCACTAATGGTTTTGTTTACAGCTTCAATGGCAAGACCATGACACCAGTTATGCTTCAGAAATCTGTCATTAGTACTGTGGGGGCAGGGGTGGTCTCCCGAAAGCTGAATGGAAGCAAGGCAGCCTCCCAAAGGATGTTATATTTGAGCTCTATGTAGGGCACATTGTCCTAGATCAGACCAGCAGAGCACTCTGCACAGTCCAACTTCACTTGTCCTCGTTTTGCTTTTCTTATAATTAAAAACTTCCTAAGTTCCTCCAGACTATGGAAGGCAGCATTTGTTTTGTAAGCACAAAAGAAGGTGTTATTCCATGTACCCTAGGGGTGAAAAAAAACCCCAACCTAAAGAAAACAGGCCATTAGGAGACCTGATTTTAGTACTCTAGAGCTGAAGTGAAACTTTTGTCAGAAATTAGCTCATTCTTCATCTTCCAGCTAATTCCTTGCCTGGTTGCCAAGACTAGATATCAGCAGAAAGATCTGTTTATTTAGAGAGAATAAAAGCCCTGCCCACACAGTGGTCCTTATCTTCTGGGAAAAGACTGTCCGTGCTACCAGTTAAAAGTACCAGGTTTTGTTCCCATGGAGATAGAGAACACAGCATTTCCTTGGCATTATCTGTTTCTGTGACAGTTAAGTCCAAGGGTGTTTGGACCCTGTGAACCTGGTGCTTCACCTATCTGGGTCTCCAAGAGGACATCTCAGCAAGACTCCTAGGTCCCAGCTCCACTGCAAATCCTGCTTCGTGCTGGGAGCCAGCCTCGTGTGCTAAATGTAGTCCTTATGGCAAGTGCCTGAAGCAGCATCATTCAAAATACAGAACAGATATTAAGAATCAGTGGTGACAGCAGAAGCAACACCCTTGTTGGGCAGCTTGTGGGGTGGCGATGAAGTGGCGGGATGAAGTGCAGCACAACGACAGCAGCCTGGCTGAGGAAATCGTGTGCAAAATGTATTTCGGCATTGGCTGTGACCCTGGTCACCTCTGCCTGACACAGAGCTGCTCGCTGGGGGGGATGAGTGAGCTGTGGTGTGACAGTGGGAGAAGTGAGCTGTGGTGTGACAGTGGGAGAAGTGAGCTCCGTGCCCAGGTGACAGCGCCGTTAATGACGCGCCGCGACGGTCGTGAATTGGTAACGATGACACCCATCTGAGGGAGAGATCTGCAGAGTACCCAGAGGCTGCTGTAGTCTCTGGGCTGTCACTGTGACAGCCCTGCAATAACTTTCACATTTCTGGTGTTTTCAGATGTGGGTTTTTTATCGTTAGGCAGTGGTTGTGAACACCTCTGTGCGGGTCCTGTGGTCCCTGTGTGCAACATGTCAGGAGACGATGATTTTAAGCAAACCATAATCATTAAGAAAGCAAGAAGAGGTTGTAGATACAACGTGTGGTGACTTCCTGTTTCATGTGCAGGGTTGATGTTAATGTTGTTGCATCACTGAGGCATGGGCACATTTCAATAACTGAAATATCTTCCTGAATTCATTCCGTCTCACAGAATAGCTGGTAATGAACACGCTCCGTGGTTGCAGCTGGGTGCCTGATGGGGCTTACCCATATGAAAGTACACACCTGCCACTCTGAGGGCTCTTAACTAAAGGTTAGGAGGCCTTATAATTTTGTGCTATTTCTTCAAAGGCCAAGGAAATTGTTTAGGGGAGGAGGGTGAATTGAGGGTCCTTCCTTCAGCAGAATTAGACAGCAGTGCCAGGTGACTGTAAAGGGTAAAATGATGGTGTGGTGTAGCTGAAATATTTACCTGGTGACATAGCAGAGCAAAACCATTCTGATCAGCTTTGAAGACATGTTCAGAGGTTCTGTCTCCAGCCATGTTTGGAAAAGAGCTTTATGGCCTCCACACAGTCTCTAGCAAACTCTGCCACTCTGTGTTTTGCCGTGTCTGACTGCACTCAGGGGAGACCCAGGACAGCAGAGTTGATGCTGCAGGTCAGAGTGGAGAGGGGTGGGAAGAGGGGTGCTCTGTGCCAGATGTGAGGGCACACGAGCTTTGCAGCTTAAGAGAGATCTGCAAATTCCTGTCCCTGGAAGGTCCACAGTGGATGGGAGCACTGTGTCCTGTTGACAGAAGAGTGATGAGAGTTTTCTTGCTTGAGACAACCTGTGCTGGGAATAGTTTTCTCCTATTCTTCATCTCAGCCTCCAGTTGTGCACAGTGTAATGCACATCCCTGTCCTGTGCAGAGCCCAGCTCCTCAGGGATTATGAGTTGTTTCAGCCACAGCTCCATAGCTTTATTTAATTTGTGGTGCAGAGACTCCTGCTTTCAGCCTTTGGCTGAGGTCTCCAGGTGAGCCTGGCAGCATCAGGCAGACATGGAGGCTGCTCTGGCTGTCCTGGGAAGAGGATGGCTCAGCAACAGCCTGGCCTGGGAGCTGTGCCTTGGGAGCGGGGCTCACACAAGGTGAGTCACCAGCTTGGTAAATCTGTCCCTGCAAAACTCAGGCCACTTTGCAGGGATGACCAGTGACTAAAATAACCCCTGTTCATCACTGAGCCCTGCAGCTTTGCTGAGGCAGCCACCAGATTTTGTGTGCTTGGGTGGTGGGCTGCTGACAAGGGGAATTCAGGAGCTGCACACCTGAAACACAAGGGTCTGCACAGGATAGCAACGGGATTTTGTGGCTGCAGGAAAACTTGTAAAGAGGCTGAAAACAATGAATTGATCCCTCTCCTTCGCTGCATGTACAGATACAGTTACTGTGGGGTCCTCATACCGACTATATGCTGTGGGTGCTGCTGGAATATCAACAGTTGAATCTGTTCTGCAAATTAGAAAATGAACATGTAGTTTGGATTCTGTTCATATTTTATGAAGGCCTCCAAGCACCAATTAGAGAGGGATTTGGAGTGATCACTCACTCCATGCTTATGTTCTTATCAATAGCAGCAAGCTTACATCCAGATCAGCTATGAAATGAAGCCTTTCTTTTTCTTCTTTTCCTTGGATACTTACATATATAGATAGAGTATTTATAGAAATTGCTTTTTATCTCTTAAATTACCTCTCAGAGATAGGAAGGAATAGGCAAGCAGTTGAATGTTCTCAAATGAGGATCTAAATTTGGTTTAATTAAACAATTACTGTGTGTTGAATTTAAAGGAAGCTTCTTTGTTGACAAACATATGATGGTCGCCATTTCTTGTAAAGGTGTTGCTGTAATTATTCCAGCAGTAATCAATTAGAATGCAATTTTTATAATTAAACTTCCACAGTCTAAATAAGCCCAGCTCTGTAATAGTTGTGGTTTTGCTAGACTTGTTTTTATTTTCACAGTGCTCAGAAATATCACGTGAGTGCTTTTGGATTTTCTTTTCCCTGCAGAGCTCAGGATGCTTGCTATGACTATTTAATGTGAGTTAAGCCAACAGAAACATGGATTTAATGATCAGATGCAGTCTGATTAATACAACACAGGTACTACAAGGAGATCCATCTCCTTAGATTATGTCACAGGAAAAGATGTGATGCAGACAGATGAATTACAGAGCATCAACTCATGTTAGATCAGCCTGAGGTTAAGGTTGCTCAGTTTTGGGCAGGGGTGGGCTGTAGCTTTCTAGTAAGTGTGTGTTTGTTTAGTGAGATGTTAGCAGCTTGGAGTGTGCTGATGGGTGAAATCCTGCCAAATAGGAGGGAGCAGGTCCTGGAGGTGACACCAGCACCCTGTGTCCCAACATGTCTGCAGGGCCCTCGGGGTGGGTGCTGGGTACTCAGTGGCCACAGTCACCACTGAAGAAGGCAGGGGCTTGCCCCATATGATTTCTCCAGGAAGGAATAACATTTAAAACATGAGTGCTGAGCCATTTCCCCAACAATGGCTGCCAGGACAGGACAGGTTGTCTGTGTCCTCCACAGATCTGGGCATGGAGAGTTTTGGGTAAATGTGGGACAATACCATCATCAGGGACACTGTCTCTTGACAGAGGCAGCCCTGCAAGAGGCTGGCACCACACATCAGGAACTGTGTCCCCCGGTCTGGTGTGTCCATCTCTTCAAAGGCCATGGGAGCACTTATTCTTTGCATGTCTATTTTTGTGTATTCAAATTTTTTTATCCTGGGTGGTGGGAGAGTTGCCTGGGGAGAAAAGCAGATATGACGCCATAAGGAAAAATCAGAGGGAGGAATAAGGGGAATTTCACACCTGCAAATCTATCTGCTCATCTGGAAAGGATCCCAGCACTGGTGACAAGCAGAAAAGAGAGTGAAGAAGTAAAATTTGGGCTATGCAGTAGGCAGAGGAGGGATTTGAGAAACAGTGAGCAGCACAGGCCAGACCTGTCCATTGTGTGACAGTCACAGCTTCCACTCACAGCTTATCTTTTCTTCTCTAAAAATAAAGCATTTCCATGTGATAGGGATTCTACTAGGCCAGAAACAGACAAGCTTTATTTTTTGGCATTATTAGCAAGGTGAGAGTGGAAATCTTCATGTGATTGCAAGGAAGGCAGCGCAGGGAAGTGTGCTGTTCATTTCCAAAACTGGTGGGAATTTGAGATATATACATTTACATTTTCCTTAATAGGGTTAGGGCCCCAAAGGCAGCAACTCTCTGCCACCAGAAATGAAAAAGGTCCCCGTTAGCTTCAGTAACACGTGGAGCTCAGAGCAAACACAAAACCAACATGCTCCTTAAAGAGGCAATAAGTCAGGGAGACTTTAATATTCTGAAGATCCAAATTCTCCGGGGTGCGGTATTAACACAAGTCAGAAGACAAAGATGCATTTATTTCAACTGCATTCCTTTAAAGAGAGAAGGTTTTATTCCTCTTACTTTAGTTGTGCAGAAATGAAACGGGGCACTGTTTTTCCCAGTGAAAAGTTCCATGTGAAGTCCTTTGGTAACACCTGAGGAAGTTGGGGGTTAGGCAAGGTGCAGCAGAGGGGCCAAACCAAGCCATTTGCAATCCACCATCATTCCAGCAAAAAAGATTTCAAAATAGTACTGAATTATTAGGGCAATAACAGTGTGGTATCCAGCAGAAACTTCTCCCTGCTCACCTGCTGAACTGATCGCTCATCAGCTTAAACAGTAACGAGTCTCCAGCTGATTTTGTCACGCCGCCCTTTCAGCAGCCAGACCCACTTATCCTCTCTGGGGCACTCTTAAAAAAAACAAAACACCAAAACAACACAAAAAACCAAAAACCTCTGGAAATGTTGATTCATTTTCTTAATGTAGATCAGTTATTTTCCCTGTTGTCTGCAAAGCAGACCCTGCCAATCTTCACCCAGGGTTGCAATTCAGTTGTGCTTATGCTTTGCCGGACTGAGGGACCCCTTGAGGAAGCAGCAGTGAGAGGCAATGAAGAGGTGAGTGACAGCTAAAAATGCCAAATCTTGGCTTCTTCAAGAGGGTCTTTTCATTCTTCTATTTTATTTGTTTTTGACAGAGTGGAGGAGTGCAAAAGAAAACAACTGATGTCTAAGATGGAGTTGTACTGATGGCAGGATTCTCGTGTGGATGTGGCATATGTGTCTGCATTTCTCTATGTGCTATAGGAGTCTTGGCTTTGATTTTGTGAGATCCTGCCACTATGCTAATGGAGACAAAGTGGGAAGGAGATGAAAGGTTGAGGGCTGGAGGGTCAGAGGAAAGATACAGAAACCTCTGTAAGTAATCTGGATGCAGTGTGGTAGAATCTCACATGGAATCAAGGGCTATTTCTCACCTCCCTGCCCTCCCAAACACTTTGCTTTGATCTTTGCTAGCAGTGAGCTTCAACAAGCAAAAAGCATCAGTGATTACACAGATTCAGATGGGTTTTTCTCCTGCTGGCCTGCCAACATCCCCTGAACACCCCGAGCCTTGTTGGCTTTTCTTCCACACAGCACCCACATCCCGTTCATTGCCATCCGTGAGGAGAACAGCACTGCTATTCTGCCAGGTAAACAGCAGAAAAAATTACCAGCAGGCCTGAGAGCTTGTGAGGAAAGCACAGGCAAGCAAAGTCCAACAGAGAGCACACAGGGACAGAGGATGTAGAACCCGTGGAGTAGGAGACACAGCATGGGAAAGGAGCAAGGCAGCAGCTCGGGAGGGGCTGTGGATGTGCAAAAGGTGGAGTTTTCCCTTCTCTCTTTTCAGCCCTTAGCTAAGCAAGGGAAGGTTTTTCTTTCTGAGGGCTCTTCCTTCTTCTGCTCAAATTTGAGCTGGAGCTGCCGGTGTCTCCTGTTTGGTCAGCACCAAAAGCACCAACGTCAAGACTTTGTAATAATTTATATGCCTTTAAAGATTTATATGCCTCATCTTACTCCTGTCCTCCACCTTCATGTAGGTGATACACAAAGGTCGTGTGTTGGTCCTGAGATGGGAGTGTTTGGCCAGAGAAAAGGGAGACAACAAACGCTGAGATGTAGCCCCCAGAGCTGCAAAGGAGGCTCCTGTCAGAGCATGCATGGCAGGGGAGGCTTGGGGGTGACCACCCCGTTGGTGTCTAGCAGGGGCCCAGATCAGCAGGGAAACGGGGACAGGTCTGAGCCACCAGCACTGTGCCTGCAAGGGCTGAAGCAGCCAGCGGAGCTGCAGTGGAGAAAGAGGCCTGGCCTGCAGGGAGTTCAGGAGAAATGTCTTTGTGCAGAAGGTGATTAATGTCTTTAATGAACTACCAAATGAAGTAATAGGAAGCCAAAGCAAGATGGCCGCAGTGGGGGAAGGGGTGAGGAGATGATGCTGTTGCAGGCGAGGAGGAGGCAGGGAGAGGTGCAGCCCATGCAGCACTGCTGTTCCCAGCTCAGAAAAACAGGCAGGCATGGCAGCTGTCCCCAGTCCATCCCGAGCAAAGGCAGATCTGAGTGCCTTTCACAGATTTAATCAGCATTAATTCAGTCTTCCAGCCTGTCTTCATTCTGGGGTCTCGTCTGC
Source organism: Corvus hawaiiensis (assembly GCF_020740725.1). NCBI lineage: Eukaryota > Metazoa > Chordata > Aves > Passeriformes > Corvidae > Corvus > Corvus hawaiiensis. The sequence continues at coordinate 6,054,951 of NC_063227.1, read as the reverse complement.
TCAGCTCATTATGGCTGTGCCAAAACCCACTGCCTGCAGCTTCAAGGTGTGGGGATGGCAATCTGGTAGCCCCTGTGCTCCTATCCTGTGGGGACAGCAAAGGAAGAGGCTGTGGGGAGAGTGGAGCCTCTCCTCTGTCAGGGAACAGACCTCCTCAGGTCCCAGGAGTCTGGGACCTGGATTAGCCTTGGCTGACAGGAGTTAAGAGTCATCATTTGTTTGGGAACCTGCAAGAAATGTGTGGATGGAGTCAGGCAGATTTCTAACATTGAGTCATCTATACCATAACATCTTTAGCAGCCTTGTGTGCCACACTCACAGAGACCTCAGGGGGAGCAGATACATCTCCTGAGCCCACAGAGCCCTGAGCAGTCCCAGGGCTTGCAGCCACACATGAACTGGAAAATCAGCTCTTTGTGTTCCCAACATGATCTATGTGCTGATACTTTGGGAGCCAGTGGGTTCACTGTGCAGCCCTCAGGTGGGACGTGAGACAGTTCCTGCATTTCCATCCCTGCTTCCAGAGCAACCACACACTTTCAGAGATGAGCCCTTCCCCAGAATGCCCATACCATTTCTTGCTCTGGAGAAACAAGCAGTACTTTGGGGTACAGGCTTGTTCTGTCAAAGAGGAAACTCTCATTCAAGCGTCATCACAGTTTTAGTGAGGCTTAGCAGTCACACTATGTTGGGAATACCAACATTCAGCATCTCAGCAGCTCTCAGTGACCACTCTCAAACTTCTCTTCTCTGTTTGAGAATATTTAGCCCATCAAAGCTTGTTCTCGAATCCTCACATGTGTCCTCATGCCCCCTAATTGGACTGTTCCTTCCTCTGTGAAGTACCAGGTAAAGCAACAGAATTGTGTTGATTTTGGCTTAGTTTACCATGAGACTTTGAGAGGCAGGTGAGATGAATCCTATCCCAAAGTGTCTGCAGCTGCATTATGTTCTTCTGCTAATTCCTCAAGATTCGGCTGAAGGTGACATTTCAGCAGTATCAAACATTTTGCTGCTCTCCCTGTGAGCAGCCTGTAAAGGCTTTGATAAAAGCAGGCATCACATTGCAAACAGGCTCTTCGCAGTTGTGCTATTCTGATGTATTGCTGAGAAGTGAAGAAAACATATGTTCATGGCACAGAAACTGCTCTGCTCAGGTTCTCCTTCTGTATTTCGGTACCGCACTGCAGTGGCACCCCAAGGGCAGGGGCCTGGCATTGTGATGTGCTTTTATCCTCTTGGCCTCTTCTATTCCTCACTTTTCATGGGCTTGCTGCTGGCATGAGTGTTTACAGTGCTCTAACAGCCGTGCCTGGGTTTGCTTTTGCAGTCTTTAAGCAGATCTCTTTCTCCCTCTTCCTGTTGATACACTCCTGGCTGATAGCGCCTGTCCCTAGGACTCAGCTCTGGGGGGAACCTTAGGGTTGGTATCATCAGGGGATGAATGCCTTCAGACGCTGTGGCATTTCCAAAAGAGCACCCAGGGATTTGGCTGAGCAAGCCCCACTAGCTCAAATGGGAAGAGCACAGTTAAGCCTTGTGCAGCACTGGAACAAACAATCCTGTGGGAAAGGAAAAAAAAACCTCATTGCTTGGCCCATAAAAAAAAAAAGTAATTTCTCCAGTAGCATCCTATAGCAGCTGAGACAAATCAGACTCAAAGCTCTACATCAAAACACACCTGAAAATCTTGGGACATTCTGAATCCCATCCCAATCTGTCCTGAGTTCTAATTGCCATTTGGCCACAATCTCAGAGGAGTCGGAGAGCAATGCGTGTTCAGGCTTCCTGTTCCAAGCCTGTCTCAGGACAGAAAGTAAAAGTGTGAATCCAAACTAGCAAGTTGAGCAGAACTTTAAAAACAAACAGGAAAAAAAAAGAGAAAAAAATCATCCCCAGGGCTGTGGAGTGAAATCTAGAGCAGTGTCATGTAGGCTGGGGGTGGAGGGAATTGGGGCCATGACATTCAGGTACAGCAGCATCCTGGGGTGAGGAGCCTTTGGAGAATGTGTGCTTGTCTCATCCAACGTGTGTTTCTCATCCAAGGTGTGTTGTCCCAGCTGTGCAGAGGAATGAGCTGTGTGGCTGTAGGACTGAGGGTGCCTGTGCCATAGGATGATTCATGTCCAGAGACCACGAGGTGCTGCAGAGGTGCAGAACTGAGGGGTGAGGTTTTGATTCCCCTAGATATCCTTGCCTGCAGGCAATACAGCAAATTCTTCACTTTCAACAACGGCAAATTTACATTAAAAAAAGGCTTCATCAAAGGGAAATTGGGCTTGACAGTCTCCCTTTAGCCACTGGAGAGCAGCAAGCAGACAGGCGCAGGAGGCTCGTTCCTGTCCCTTGCTGTCTGGTGTTCTGTGGTTTTGGCATTGCAAAAATGGGAAGCATCTGTGAGCCCTTTGGATCACAAATAGATCTGGGAGCCTGCTACTTCTGCTAACAACTCATTTATTATCAGGGAGCAGAGAGTTTCTTCTGAGCCAGTGCAATCTATCATTTCTTAAAGACGCTGTGTGATATCGAAAGAATTTGCTTTAAGGGTTGGCACCTGGAACCCTGTAAAGAGCCCATCTTTGGGAAGAACTCTCCTTCCTCACTTCCTCACTAAAATTTCTTTTTCCCAGCTTCAGGAATAAGGATGTTTAGCAGCAGAGCACTCTTTGCTCTGAGAAGTTCAAGAGCATTCCTGCTCTGAAAAATTCCTTGGGAGATGCTTCTCTCCTGCTTCTCCGTTGCTTTTCTCTCTGTGAGAATAGAGTACTTTGCCCAAAATACTGATGTAGGCTACTCTGTGAAGAGGCTATTCCAGCCCCCTTGCATGGAACCCATCTCTGCAGCTCCAGGCAGGCTAAGTCTGCCCCACACACAATATCCCACCCGCAGGCAGCACCTGCTGCTGCCTGGCCTGGATTTTGTGCTGCTTCAACACAGAGCTTCCTCTACCATGTCAGCCCATTTGCCTCCCCAAAGTGTACTCTGGGGCCACTCTGTAGCCCCAAACAAGTCCCTGCACCCACAGACCTGCAGTCAGAGCAGCTCTGCCAAAGAGCAATTTCCCTGATCCATTGGTCAAGGGTGCCACGGTGTTGTCTGTGCAGATGGTGAGTGGCCTGATGTGGGCACTCCAAATCCAACCCTCCTTTCCTATAGACATCAGTGATGTGATGAAAGCCCATTTAATTCTGTTCTTTGAAGCAGCTGTGAGCTCACACCAGTGTTTTGGGCTGCTGTTATCTCCTGGCTGCTTAAATTCCTGGGCTCACAGTGTTCTTCAAGGGAATTTGCTGTCAGAGTCAGCAGGAGAGATGGCAAGATATGCTGGATGTGCAGGACGTGCAGGGTGCCAAGTGATGGGGCACTGTGACCCTTTGCAGATATTTTCCTCAGTTTTCATGTTCAGCTGGTTGATGTGGTTTAACCATTCTTCCTTCAATCTGCACTAAGGAACTAGTCCAAGAAAATACAACGTTTGTCTTAATTTTGGTTTAGTATTTAAACATCTTTTCAGCGTGATGGGGAAATCCGGGCTACACATATGTGCTTTTACACTATCAATTCCCTGGATTGTGGATCAAGGCTTTTCTAAAGGAGGCTGACTTGATCCAAAGAAATGCAAGGGGATTTGTGACCTGTGAGGCCATCACTGCTTGTCTTTACCTTTCCTGCAGATTTTTCCCAGCAACATTATGCTCCACCCTGATTTTAGCTCATTCTTCCCTGCCCTGCAGCAGGATTTTCCTTTTGGCTGTTCTGCACCAGTCTGTGCCTCCAACCATGTCAAGCCCCATGCTCAAGATGTTGTGAGCCTCTCATGGCTGTCGTGGTTTCTACTGTTCACCTGTTGCACCTCTCTCATCAGGAGTTTATCAAGCTTTCATAGCAGTGTTTCACCCTTATATTTGTTTATCAAATATTTGGGGTGTTGATTTTTAGCTTAAGCCTGTAGGTACCAAAACAATCAGGTTTTTAAAGGCATTTTAGTGTTTACTGATTCCTCCAGGAGCATCAGTACCTAGCTGATATAGTGTGTTCTGGGTGATACTAGTGTCCCCATGCATCTGTCTCAAGTGTAGCGCAAATAGGATTATTATTTTATGCAAACCACTTTTTTTTTTTTTTGGATGAAAGAACAAACCAAAACCAGAATTATATCTCAATGTTTCTTTTTCATGGAAGGCGTGTGTTTCTGCTCTCCTGTTCTGTGCTGGTGCTGCAGAACAGTCTCTAACAGCAGCTGAACTCCCATGGTCCACTTTCCTCCTGCCCATGCATGGATGAACCCATCTCTGGCTATTTCTGGCTCTGCTGCTCTTTGGGTGACAAGGGGAAGGGGCAGTGCTGGCTGGTCCTAGCCTGGCTGTGCTGTTCTGGAGGGTGCACGCAGCTCCTCCTCTCTACCTTGGTTTGTCACAGTGCTGTGGGATACTATGTGTGGGAGCTGATCCCCTTCCTCAGATCCTCATCTCTCCCAGAGTGAGATTTTGCCTCGGGATCATGCATCCATCTTGCACCTCGTTTTCTGTTTTGCCAGAGATATGTCCTGCCAAGATCAGATGGCTGAGGAGCTCTAATGGCTTCCTCATTTAATTGCTTTCCTCAAGAAGTGAGAGGAAAATAAAATGTGCAAGGGGATACACCAAGACATCAATGGTTAAAAGAAAATTAAAATCTTGAAAAGGGTGTATTGAGTTTTAGGCAAGTGGTAGAATCAGGCACAGATGATAAATGAGAGCTGAAGGCTTGTGGCAAGTGCATTAGAGGCAGCCTGTAACGTGGTCTTTAAATCAACATTTGTTGCAGTTCAGTCCCATCCCCAGACAGCAGCTGAAGCGAGCAGTGAAATGTCTCCTCTGATCCCGCACCCCATCACTCTCACCGTGGGGCTCTGCAATTCCTGCAGGCACCAGCATGGAAAAGGACCAAGTCTGAGGTCCCAAGGGAGCAGTGCCTGATGCTTTGGGCAGTGTCAGCTTTCCTGCAAAGAGTGAAAGGCTAATCACTTCTCAGACATGTCCTGGAGTTGAGGGAGACTTTGACTTCCAGCCTCAAGTGACCTACCTGTGCCTGTGAGACCTTGGCTGTGCCAGTAACTCTTTCTCTTGTGTGTGAGACTGCATGTGAAGGGTGGCTATAGGGAGAAGTTATATTTTAAGGGGGTTTGGGATACTGTCCCATCCTGTTGTCCAGTTTTTGGGTTGTTTGTTTTTGTTATTTTTTTCCCAGTGGGTCTGGACAGGGGCATTAATGAGGCACACCAAAGCCAGCATGAGAATACCTGGATTCCCTCTGATTCAGCTGGAAAAGGCTGGGTGCTCAGAAGGTGGGATGTGCTCTCTGTGGCTGCCAGTGTTGATAAACAAGGGGGGAGACCTGAGTGAGCACCTGCCCATAGGATAGGACACAGCTTTGAATTTCTCTTCAGACAGACCCTGGCCTCATTTTCTTGCTTAGGCTCATATTTATAGTTCCTGCTCTTCCTAATGAATCTGATCTCTCTTTGTGTAGCTCCACAGATCCATGGCAAGGGGGGATGGTTGTCTGGTGGATACCCAGAGCTCTCCCATGTCTGCTGGCACATGAGCAGCAGCCTGTGATGTCTGGGAAGTGATGGGGGAACTACTCCTCTTCTCCTGGAAGTGCCAGGCAGCAGCATATGGGTAAAGGCCACGTAGGTGCTCTGAGTGGGTGAGCAGAGACTACCTCTGCACGTGGGATCCTTGGGAATGATTTTCCCCAAGCAGATTCTGTAATGGAGCAGCGAAGTGGAAGTGCCAAGGGGCCACGCCGAGTGGCCGCAGCGCGTATTTGTCACCATCTGCTCTCCCTTTGCTGTGATGACAGCAGGAAGACGTCCTTCACGTCGGCAGTGTGGGCTCATTCATCTCCACTCCCCAAGTGATAAGAGCACGAGCATGAATCACCTGCTCGTCTCAGTCTTCGCCTTCTTCTCCAAACGTGGCTCTGGGCTCCAGCCCGTCCGGCTGGGCAGCTTGGCCAGCACCCTGGCAGGGCTGGGGCAGGGTGGTGCTGGGGGTGGACAGTGACATGGATAAGGCACTTGGGGAGAGGAGGGAGTGAGCCAGCTCTGCTTCTCTCCCACTGCCCACAGGGAAGGGTTTAGTCTCCTGATGGGAGGAAATTGAGAGAGATGCATTTAACACTGACCCTTGCACACGGAGGATGGCTTCTCTTGAATCCACTTTTGTGTAGCACCAGGCAGCACTGCAGGGGGTGAAGGTTTCTATTCAGCTCAGGCAATGTACCTTTAATTTCCCTCTCTGGTCTTTAAGGCCAAAGAAAGATTATCAATAACTTTCTATTGAGTAAAGCCTTTCTTTTGAAACTTCCTTTGGAAAAAAAATGGTTAAAGGCCATGGATGCTCTGCTTGTCTGACCAAAAACTCCCATCCCACTGGGATTAGGTCTTCATTAGATGAATTGTTAGTGGGCAAGTGACTTGTTCTCTCCGTGGGTCTTCTGTGTTTCCTCTCCCCTCCATGTAGGGAAGGCAGTCTGGGGGCACTTCCCTCCCCCCCCAAAGTGTTTAACTTGTTGTGACTGGAAACTCATCAGGCCTTTAAGGAATCTGAGTGGACCATGAGCCATCCTTAACCTAGTCAGAGTCCAGGAGATATCTTCATGCCCATGGTAAAGAAATTTAAAAAATCCCAATTCCTTTGGGCTTGCATCTTCCCATGCAGGACTTTCCGTAACCAAATGACTGGATGCAGCCCAAATTTCAAACCCCACCCAAATTCAAATTTCCCAGCAGACCCAATGTAAATATAATGGAGGCATTGCAAATAAGGAGGAATGTATATTCTGTTTTGTTTTTCCTGCTGTGGGTTAGTAGCTGTGATTGTGGCGAGACCTGGAGTTTTCCAGTCTGAGCTTGGCAGAGAAAAGCAGAATATGTCTAGCTGCCTCAAGAATTATAATTATTGTTAGGCATTTCTGTGGTTTTAACAAAGTAGGAAGTGAATTCTGGGAGGGCTGTAAATAAATTCTTTTTCCCGGGATGTCCCCTGGGTGCACAGACCCTGGCACATGCAGGTGCTTCCCAGAGGGACTCCCTTCTGAGTTGCAATCAATAACAAAAATGACTGTTGGGACAGTGCCAGATGCACTGAAATCAATATACCTGCTGCAATGGCCTCATCGTCCCTGTGTGGGAAAACAGCCACTTATTGCCTATAAAAATTTTTATTTTCTGACGATATTAGAGGTTCCTGTGTAGGTGGGGGCATTAGCTTTATTTAAATGCTCAAAATATTTATCGAGGACATGCTTCCTCTATATTCTCTCTTGATAGGATGCCCCAAATCCAGTGACATTAATTAGCTACTTAAAGTTTTTTCCTCCCAGCTATGGCCAAATCTCTCTGGATTTAGCAGCACAGCAAAGATTTAACAGAAAGTTTAAATGGGAAAAGCATATGAGAGGAGAAATTTAGGATAAGATTCTGCGCCTGTTAACTGATGGCATTTATGAATTATAGCTGAGAGATGTCATATCAGTGGAAATGGAAAATAGCTTAGTGGATTATAAAAATACCCTCTATAAACCATTTTAATGCCTAATTTTTTTAAGTCTCTTATGGTAGGTGTCATAAAAATGAATTCTAGCAAGATAAAATTTTCCCTCGGTAAACTGGCTAACTGGTGATTAGAGGCTGTCAGGGAGAACAAACTCTTGACAAGGCTGAGGTGGAGTTTGGCTGAGGACAGCAGTCTCCTGTTTCTGGGGAGGTGAGTTTGCTTGGGGGTGAAGCAGATCCAAACCTGCAGGGGGAATATCCCTGCAGCCAAATGTTCTCCCATCCCAAGGAGGCAGATTCTGATGGATAGTAGGAGACAAACAGCGAGGAGTGAGTGGTGGAGGCTCACTGTGGGGCAGGAACTACATCAGGGACTGTTTTGGGGCAGCCCATGAAGGGAAATTGCAGACTGGAGGGCACAGCCAGGATTGCTGGTAACTGCAGTTGTGGATATGAGATAGTGGGGTGCAAAACATTGCCTGTGGGACATCTTGGAAAGAGCCATGAGGTGATGCTGGACGGCAAGATCCATCCTGGTGTCTCCCAGGCCGCAGTGACTTAGATTCCACCACTTTCTTGAGTATTGAGTGTATTTAAAATTAAACCTGTAAGAAAGAGAGCTGCAGCTCTGCTCTGCCCTGTGACAGAGGTGTTTTAGTTGCCCAGTGACCAGTGTTGTCTGGTCATTTCGCAGAAGTTCCTTACTCCTCTGTGGCCCCTGGGTGTCTTCTGTCCCCTCCTGTGCCTCATTTTGAAAAGCACAGCCCAGGCTCGATTCTGGGTTAGGATATTTAAGGCTGCTCTGTTTTGCAGCACATTTCCAAGCTGCTTGTGTATGAAAGGGTAAATGACCTACCTCTCCCTGTCCTTTGACAGTCTGCTTGCTGCGATCCATTCAAAGGCTCTTATTCTCTCGCTACCTTTGAAGGCTTTGTCTCAGTATCCCCCATAGATCCTTGTACCTCAGGCCGCTTTTGTGGTTTTTTTCCAGAAAAAATCTGCATGTGGGATAGAAATGGCATCACCTTCCCAACGTGAGCTCACAGCTCATAGCAGAACTGCATTTGCAATGTGTTATTGGGACTGTCAGGCTGTTTCCACAGGGAGGCAGGATTTAGTGTCTGGACTCCAGCTGAGCACCCTATGTCACCAGTGCAGGAAAGGCAATTTTCCAAATTAAATTGCACAATACAGGATGCTGAGCAGCTTACTTTTGGGTCCTGCTCTCTGCAAGGGACTTCATCGTGACGTGAGCTGAAGGGATGAGTAACAGACTTCAAACTGAAAGCTTACTAAAAAAATCTCCTGCAGAAAAATCCAAGGGCAACCTGCACCCAAGTTCCCCAAGACCTGGTTGGGTTGGGAGTGTGTTTTCAGTCACGGAGAGATGAGCTGTCTTGCCTCTGGGCTTTTTCTGTTCTCTTGTATAAATCAACCAAGGGCTGACTATAAAATGAATTGGAGGGGGGAAAAAATGGGATTTCTCTGGCCCCTTTCCTTCTTTTCCCATTACCTTTTTCCTGTAGACTGCACAGGTACGAGTCTTCATCTGTCCACCTTGCACCAAAGGTACCCAGACAGGAAGAGATCTTGGGGACACTTGATTCACATATAAGTTTTCACAGGGAAAAGCAAAGGAAACAAAAGGTGGAAAATGTCTTCTGATTACAAAGCTGTCGTATTAAAAATTGGGGGCAGTATTCAGGGACAGTGCTGGAGTAGTGACTTTCTACATTTCTGTAGTATCAGAGTTTTGGGGGGTTTGCTGGCTCTGCAGCCAGGTTATGCTCTGGGTGACCATTTACATTTTTACAGAGTGTTCTCAGCCCAGCTCTCCTGGAGGCTTGAGTAGACAGTGCCCTAAACTTTTACAAACCAGGCAGTAAATAAGTACATTGTGCAACTTCTCAGCACTGTTAAGCCCATCGGGTGTGTATTAAAAATCAGAGCTGCTGGTTTAGTCAGGCGGCTTTGCTGTGCCTGTGTCAGAGCCTGGCTCAGAGTGGAGGAGAAACAGCTGCTCTTTAGGATTTCAGGACACCTTTTGCCTTGTCATCACCTGGTGATCATGATAAACACCCACATTCTCTTTGCTTCCAGATGAATATACACAATACCCACTACTGCTCATTCCCTGCTCTTTGCCACATTTTTGTCAGAATCTGAGTAGGTTGCAAAGTAATTCTTTGCATGTACCCATAATTACCTACCAAGCCAAATAAGAAACCTTTTTTTTTTTTGAAGAAGGGTTCCAAAATGATCCTGTGGACGATCCCTTTTGGAAGACTGGAAAAAGAGAGCAAAACTGTATTGTCTGAAATTTCTGTAGGAGGTTTTCTGGTGGGGTTTTTTGGTGGTTTTATTTCCTGCTGGGTGCCTACAGTTCCCACCAGAGGCATGGCACATGGGTTTTACTACACATTCATGTTGTGCATTAGCATGCAGGGATATTACAGGAGGTTCTCCAGCGTGGTGAGCAGGCGTAGGCAGAAAATTGATTCCTCGGGAGATTTCAGCAAAATGGCATCTTGGGAGCTGATATCCCATCAGATGTAAGATTTCTTTGCATTGATGATTCTGATCCTCACTCCTTTGTCATAATAACGCACAAGGGTTATGGTTGTTATTTTCCAAGCTTGTCTTACCTGTTATAAACTTCTGAAGCAAAACTGGGGGCAATTAAATGGGGAGACTACAAGGGTGGTGGTAGAGAAACTAATTCCCTTTGCTTTTCAGACATCTCATTTAACAGCTATCTTAGAAAAGCTCTCCCACAGGACAGCTCCATCATGTGAAATTCCCAAGGGATATGACAAGTCAAATAAACAGTACATCTGCTAATTAGGTGGCAGATGGATGATTTCCTCTCTTTCTGGGAGGAGAAACCTTTTGGATGGAAGGATCTCACCCAGGTGAGGGAGGGTATTTTACAGGTGTGAGTGCAAATGTCCATCTGTGTCTCCCAACCAAAGCAGAGCAGCACAAACCACCGATGGTTACTTTTGCTAAAGGTGTTTCAAAGGCATCACTGCACCCCTCTCTGTGGGGAGAGCTTGCTCTGAGTTCACCTCTGTGAGCAGGAGAGCTGAAAGGAAAGTTAGCAGCAGCAAGGATGGTAATAGGTACTGAGGTCCCAGCAGAGTTGCACACAGCGGGGAGGAAAAGCCCTGAGGTGTTTGTATAATGTCCATCAGTTGTGAGTCCTGTCCTCCAGCCCACTTCAGCCCTGGGACAGACACAGACCAGTGCATCACCTTTAGTTTGACCTACACCTTCATTGCTATTATTTTTTTAAGCTGCTGTACTTTGGGTCCTTGTGTACATTGTCTTTCTTTTTTTTTCCCCTCCCTGTGCATTATTCTACCGTGGAATTCAACCATTTCTGCAGAAATCACTTTGTGGCTTGGGTTGGGCTCCCCTGCAGGGGCACACAGTGAGTCCAGGCACTGAGGTGCAGCAGGATCAATGTCACATACCTGGATTTCAGTGGACAGAGCACATCTGCTGCAGGGATGTCCAAGCTCTGTTAAAACACCTGAATCCTGACCCGCACCGTGCGCTGCCATTCCAGTCCTGAGCATCCTTTTGGGAATGCCCTTCAGTGTGATTTTGTGGTACTGACTCCAAAGGAAGCATGAAAGCAGGTGATCAAAAAAGGAAAACATTCTCCTTGTTGATGTTTCCAGTGTAGTTGGGCTCCAGTCTGATTTATGCTTTAGTGAGGGTTTTTTTGATAGGTCATGGACAGCCAGCCCTCTGTCTGTCTCCCACTCAGAAGTGTGTTCTCCATAAGCACTCCAGCAAAAATGATGTTTGCTGGAGTCTGCAGACAACCTGAAAAAGAAAAAAAAAGCTCTCAGAAGCATGATCCACATCCTATTCCTCCCTCTCCCCACACACTCATCACTGCATCTTCTCCCAGCGGAGCAATGCTGAAGCCTAAGATACCACATTAAATGTCAGTCATTTAACTACTAGTTATTTTAGCAAATGAGAGTGGGACTGTCTCCCTGGGGTTGACTGAAAATTGTTAAAGGAGGGAACAAAAGGCAAGGAAAGAGAAAAGAAAAGGAGGAGAGAGAGAGAAAGGAACAGAAAGGACAAAGGGAAGCACAAGGCAGAAGGATTCGTGATGCCAGAATCTGAGAGAGACGGAGTCAGAGGAAGGTGCCCCAGTGACATCAATGGGCTGGATCCCACTGAGTGCTTCAGGAGACAATAATGAGCCCTTTGAGATGTACCTAAATTACCCAGTCTCATCCTCAAGACTATGTTCTCACTCAGGTCTCTGATTCTCCTGCTGGTGTCAGCAGCAGCTCTGCCACTGTCTGCGCTTTGCCAGTCACTGATTTGGAAGGAAACTACTCCAAGGCGGGGGGGATGCTCCTGTGTTTGGGAGATGGCAAAAGAGCTGCTGATTAATTCTGTGAGAAGGATGGGAATCCTCCTTCCTTTTGCCTTCCATCTTGCTCCACATTCCTTTCTCCACATTCCCTTCTCCTTGCATATTGATCTGGAGTCCAGTTAACCCTTGGTAGAACAGAAGTGAAGCTGATATCTACATCTTGCCTCTATCAATAGGGAGGTTTTCTTTTGGAGAATCACGTTAGCTCCCTGTGTTGGCAGTGCACGTTTTCTCTACAAGTAGAAAACATTCAGGATGTATTAATAAGCTGTCATCTGGTTGTTCTCATGAGTTGTGTTTGTTACATTCCCTGAGGCTCTGGTGGTTCTGGCATGGAGGGCTGTATGAGTTTTAAATCTGGAGTCTGTCCATGCACGACTTTCAAATTCACATTGGAGAACAGTTGAGGAAGGAAAAAGCCATTCTCAAGTCAGAAGAGCACTCACTGTTGGTGTAGGCAGAGAAACCCACAGAGAAGAAAATCCCTCCCAGGAAGCTCTGTTCTCATCTGTAATTAACTAAAATAGTATTTTCAAAGTGTGTGTATGGACTGTGGATACCCTCAGTTACATCAGGTAACAGAGCTTTTAATGGCATTACTCCAAGTAAGCAAGAGCAGAATTGGCCCCTTGCCTCAGGATCCCAAACCTGACCACAGGTAATCATCAGGAAGAGTGTGTTTTTTCTGAGGATAAACATGGAAACCCCACTGTAAAAATCAAACAAAAAAAAAAATCCCAATAAGACCAAACCAAAACCAACCTTCCTCAAATCATTGGAAAATAATAACTAGATTGTTGTCTTTAAGACATCTCTATTTAGCTGTATTTTAAAAGGCACACCAAAATTTTAACTATGCAGAAGATAAAGCCAGTGTCTGCATTTTGTGTGAATAATCCAATTGCAATGATAAACTCTCTCCTGTTAACACCTCATCTGCTTGTCGTTTTTAACATGGAGGAGGGAGGGCAGGAAAAGTGAATTTGTGCATGGAGTTTGTATAATATCCATCAGAAAAAACAATGCCTGACAAGCACAGCAGCCCCTTGAGTGCTTAATCATCATTGAAGCCAAGTACAAAAGGAGGAAATCATACCTTCTGTGAAAGCTGGGGGTTTATTTAAAGAAATGAGCCAAAGCAGACTCATGCTTTGCCTTGTTTGAGGCTTTTCTGTGGAGATGAGACCAAAGTACTGCATCAGACAAGTTATTTCACATCACTGTCCATCAGGGTTTGGACTTCCAGTATGCTGCTCTAATATCTTTTACAAACTACCTGTTTTCCCCCAGAAATAATGAAAGGCCTGCTCGCCTGCTGCTATAGAAGGTCAGAGTGAAAAGGAGGCTTAAGCTGGCTCTAAGGTTCACACCTTATTTTTAATACTGTTTGTATGGATTAAAAAATTGGTCCAGTGCAGTCGGTACCGAATTAACCCTTATCCCCTCAAGGCTGAGGAATGTTTGTAGAGCAACAGCTGAAAATCCCAGGCTGTGTAACACAAATGCCAAGTGATAGAAGTCCTTATTCGCTGGTTTTACTTGTCATGAGCTATAGAGGAGGCACCTCTTTTTGAACATAACATAGGAACACAAAAGGTGTTACACTGGGCACAACCGAAGATCGAGCTACCCAGTGCACTGTCTGATGATTGGGTATAGAAGCCATTTAAAGGACAGTATAAAAGATACTGCCTCCTGCTTTGATGCTGTGAAATGTAAAGTTTCCTCTGCCAGAATTTGTGTCCAGAGTATTGTGTTTAATAGCCAGCAGCAGAGCAACCCCCTGAATATTAGAGGTCTCAAGATTCATTTATACTGAGATTCATCTGGCACGGAGTTGCAGGACTTAATGCTGCATCACTTGGGAAAAGGCAGCTCTGCTTTTAAACCCACCACTTGTTCGTTCCTGGGTGTTCCCTTAAATCTTGGCTTTTGAGACATAAAGCACATGTCTTATTATTAAACTTTTTCCCCTCTCCAAACCATTCCTGATTTTATGCATTTCTATCAACCCCCTGGCATTCATCTCTTTTTTAGGCTGCACAGTCCTGGTGTCCTTAGTGTGCCTCAAGTCTTCCATGACCCTGACCGTTGTTTTAACCTTTTGATGCCATTTTGCATTCCACAGTATCCATGGGACATGTGCAAGGGTTTTATCTGCTCTTTGGCCATTTTATGAAACTCTCTGACCTTACGTCTTGCAGGGCTTGCTGTGTTCTACAAGTTCCTCATGGTCCTAATTTTGAACAGCACACAATTCGTATCTCCAGGATCTGATCAAATGGGCATGCAAATGGAGACAGATGTGGCACCTTTAATGGGCTGTTTCAGCCATTACATCTGGAGGAATCGTTTTTTGAGGCCTCCTTCTCTCCAGGGGGAGAACTGTTGCATTATTCATGGTCACTATTTCCACTGTAAACTCTTGTCTCATGATTACAGAACTGACACGCTTTCCCCCCTCAGTTTCCTCCCACATTCCCTTGCCCTTTCATGTTTCTTGCTCATTTGCAAAGGTAAAGGTGTGCCTCTTTGAAGTCCCCGGGGAGAAAGTGTCCTGTCAGGACAAGAACACGGAGCTCCAAGAGCTCCAACAGCCTCTCCTGTGTCTGATGAATGAGGCAGTCCCCCCTTTTCTGCATATGCATTTTGTCCCACCTGCAATGGAGCTGATTTTACTTTCATGTTTAAAAGAAAAGTACATCCACTCATCTCCCCTCACTGATAGCCAAAGGGAGTGACTTGGTAGCTGGTTTGAATATCTTGTGTCACAATAGTCTACTGCTTCAAATTTTATGCCATATGGGAGTAATTCAGATATCCTGTAACTTCATCCCGGCTGTAACAAGAATAAGAACTTTATAAGTCTCTTTGGATTGCCTCAGCCTTTTGCATGATTTCTTACTAAGTAATTGATTTGGAAAGTAGCAGGAATGGCAAAATATGCCCCTAATGGGAGAGCACTGCATTTTCCATGTCGTTGTTATACATAACTTCCATGTGTATTTAAATGAGCATCATCAGCATAGAGCTAGGAGATATTATGTAGAAAAATAAGCGTTCAGGGAGTATCTGATGAATAAAAATAAGAATGGTTTGAAGATCTGACCTTGCAAACACTTAAGCACAAATCTGTTTCCATAACCTTGTTCAAGCCATTTCCTGTGGGCTGTGGGGTGTTGGGTACAAGCCCATCTTTTCTCGGTGGCAGCATCCCAAACCATCCTTCCAATCTTTCCTCAGCTCTGTTCCTACTTTACTAATAAGACAAACCCAGGCATTAAAATAGAGAGAAAGCAGTATTATGGGAATCTGAGTGGATTGAGAAGTAATTTTCCATTTCTAAAATGATTTTTATTCTGACATTTCCAGAAACATATGGCCCCATGTTCTGCGAGCGGTTTCTTAGGATGTGCTGTCCCTCTGCCTGGCTTCCCAGAACTCACAGTCCCCCACACACATGCTCACACCAACGTGCAGTGATGCCCAGCACCGCACTCCAGTCTGTCGGCAGCAGGAAGGTGGGATCTGTGCATCCCATCCTCTGGGTCCCTCTGGAGTTCAGTCCTTGTTGCTTCAGGAACAGGAGCTTATTAAGAGACACCTCTGTGCACCCTAATCTGCTTTAAAGGAGGCAGGTTAGGGCTAGCAGCCCCAGATTTCATGGTTTTGAAGACCCTGAGTTCAAGACAGAGCTCAGGTGCCCCCCAAAAACTGCTCCTGTGGTGCTCTGGGCAGCTCTGCAGCCTGTGCAGGGCTGTGAGATGCCACATCTGCAGCTGCTTGCAGGCTGGAAATTGGATGAGACGTCACTGAAAACCTTCCTTTTCCATCTTCCCTCATTTGCAGTGTGTCTCATAGGGCTGAGTAACTGAAAGAATGGTAAGGGGAGGGGTTCAAAAGTGTTTTATTGGTCTGAACAGGCAGAACTGCAGATTCTGTGTGCTGCTGGTGGCAGAGAGGGCAAGACCAGCAGCAGATCCTGCAGCAGAAGCTCTGTGGCTAAGGAGAACCCTCTGCAAGGTGGGAGAGAGAAGTGTCCAAAACGTTCACAGATATCCAGGGTGTCCCTCTGTCTGCACAGAGCTTCTATGCCCTGCCACTGCAGGCAAAGGGGATTGTGGTAGAAATTTAAACATTGGATCCAGGTACCTGTGTGATCTGTGCTTTTTGTGGCCCTCCTGGATTTTGTGTAAATTCCTTCAGTCCAATTACTATGAAATATATAACAAAATGCATGTTTGAAAAGTCTGGAAATAATGAAACCTGGTTTAATATTGATCATCCCAAGGACTATTTCACACAGCACCAACCACCCCCTTTTTGCATTCTTTTTCCTGTCCAGGCTGTTTTTTCAGGAAAAAGTGGTGTGGGTGTGGGGGTCAGATCCGAAGGAGAATCTTGCAGTGCTGAAGGAGTTGGAGCACAGGTGATGAGGAAGAAAGAACATCACCTGCATGCCAGGGCTGGGGGGTTTCCATGAGAGCAGAGGATGCTGTGGATCCCCCTCAGGGTGCAGGGCTGCCTGTGGGCACTGGGGCTGCCTCTGAACCAAAGAATTATCACAGATGGAGCTGTGGCTGCCAAACACCGTTCCTGACCTCCAGCAGGTGTCCCAGGAGAGAGCAGCTTGCTGCACAGCAGCGACCTGAGCCTGCCTTTGCTGTGACACCATTTCCTCAAAATCCCCTTCCCCAGCCCCGGCAGAGGCACTTCCAGGAACAATTTCTCCACTTCCCACATGCACAACCCCAAACCCCATTTTGTTTGAGGATCCTTGGAATTGGATGGGAGCATCCGACCTCACTACACAGTTCTGCTAATGAAGCTGCTGAGAGTAATTAAACTCAGCAGTTCAGAGCTATAGAGCAGGATCAGCTATGATATTTGGAATCAGCCATGCTGGGGGTAATTATGCCACCCAGCTCTCTCCCTGCCTCTCCCCACACACAGTGGCCTGTGCAGAGCACCCCTGGCAGGGTAACAGCAGCTTTGTGGTTGTACCTCTCATGCCAAAGAGAGCCTGTGCATAACCTTGGTCTCTGTGCACACTCAGGGACAATGAGATGAGCTGTGAAATTCAGTCTCAGCACCAGGGAGATCTGCAGGCAGCTGTCTCTGCTCCACCAGCACCAGGGCAGCGGTGATGGGCTTCAGGAGGTGCTTTCATGCCTGTAGGTCTGTGCCCTTGATTTTATCCATGATGGATGCCCAGAAGTAAAGGGTCCAGGAGGAAACTGGCCCTGCACATGAAGGGCAGTGGTAGTTCAGAGACATTTCATGGTGTGGGTGTGGCTCTGCCCTGTCAAACTGGCACTCTGTAAAATGCCACAGCCAGGACACAGCACTGGGAACAAGCTGAAACAGCTCATCAGAGTCTCTGCTGTCCCCCTGCCATCAGCTGCACCAGCCCACTCCACATGGGCTGGAATGACCTATGTTGTGCCAGCTTGTGGATTTTGGCTTTTTTTCCCAACCCCAGGAAGGTTTATTTTGAGATTGGAAACCTCAAAGGCTTTCCTCTGCTGCCCTGCTGCCAACAGTGCTCTCTTGCTCATCATCTGGCATACCCTGCCTGCTGTTATCTCCATTATAAAATCATGAAAGTGGTTATGCAACATAAAATCATTCTGGGTGAGTTTTGATCTCATTTACACCTCTATGAATCAGAAGTGGGTTTTTGGTTGTGATTTTTGTTGCTAGTCTTGCAAAAGGGTGGATGATTCGGAGCTCCCCTGAGTTTTCAGGAGAAAACTTTGGGGGTTTGTGTTAGAGTAGGAGAAGAAGGACTGAAAAAATGAAAGAGAATTATATGAACAGGGCACTTCTCTTCCCCACAAAGGCTCCTACTTGGACTCTCATCCTTTAGGTGTGACCTCTTGCATTCCTGATTCCATGTTCTGGCTCAGGTCAGTAACAAGGGACACCAGATGCACTGAGTCACAGAAAGGAAAGTGCTGGTTTCTCTCTTCTCCCTGAATTCTTTCAGAAACCATTTTTATTTCCTCAGAGTCTTGATAAAGGAATTTTTTTCATATTCTTTTTTTCTATCTATGTTTATCCAAATCAAGCTGGATACTTTAGAAAAGCAGAGAATCTGATTGGAGAACACATGCCCATGAATTTAAGAAATCCTCCAGGTCAGTCTGGTTTCTCAAGGTATTTAGCATGGTCCAGCAGCAGTGTTCTTGTGTCTGACTGTGGGCTGTGCATTTCAACGAAGACAGGGACCTCTTGGGGAAAACCTGTGAGGGACCCAGGTGTGTCCCAAGCCCTAGAGCACATGGCAGGGAAGAGAAAGGGAATGGACAGGGGTTTATTCGGGAGCATGGAAATGTAGCTGTCATTTTCAAATCTCTCTGCCAGCGATGCTTTCAGTGATCCAGCTCCATGGGTGGCTGGTGCAACCTCCCAGGGCCCCTCCCGGCCCAAATCTCAGACTTTTTGTGAAAATGCAGGAGTGATATTTCATGCCACACCAGCAGAAATCTTCCTGAATTTTTGCTCTGGGAGAAAAGGGACTTGACAGCTGTGGGGTTTGTTCAGATCTGCATTACCAAGGCATCTTTCAGACAAAGTGATTTTCTTCATGGGGCCATATTACTGCCCAGTGATTACATAAATAACCATGTTTTCCTTTCAAGACAGCGAGTAATGGCCCTGGAGCTGCTGGGCAGTTGTAGAACAACTGCAAGCTCTCATAGTCCTTCCAAGACCTTTGGATTTTGCCCCCCGACTCACTTCTTTTTAATGATATTTACAGCATTTAATAAGTAACTCCAAATAACCTTGATAAAGCACTGTTTCCTGCATGTGAGCCAATTGAGGTTTTTTGTTAGTCTGTGTGGATTATCCTCTTTCCAGAGCCAGTGGAAAAAGTGTGCTTCAATGCACAATATATCCCATGTTTTCAAATTCATGAAGGGATTTTTCTTCACCTCCTGGGTTGCATTTCTTTAAGCTGGGTGCTGCCAAAGCCTGAAATCTACTGCCCTTTACATCTTCTCTGTGAAAAAACATAGAAAACCAGAGAGAATTCACCCAGCAGGTGCAACACATGGATCACAACCTTTACACCTCACTGTGCATCCAGATGTGCTCGTGGTTGACTCTCAGCAGCCGAACGTGCTGACCTCACACCACAGGCAGGGTGAGATGCTGAAAGCCAGCAGCAGTTTGCTGCTGAGCTGGGACTTGTGCAATGGGATGAGTTCATAGGGATGGATATGGCTGAGGAGCCTTTTGTAGCTGCAGCAGCTGTTCTCTCTCCTGCCTGGAACTGCTGTCTGAAAGCATCCAGTTAAAAGGTATCAGGTTCCCAAAGCCATAAGCTTGTTTTACAAGTCATGTATATTTAATACAATGTTGAATTTGAGGCTTCTTTTTATTAATCTCCCCCTTTTCAGTACTGAGAATTCATATTCCTAGGCTTTTTTTTTTCCCTTCTGAAGTTGTAAGTCAGTACCTTGCTGAAAAAGGGATGCATGACTCAATCCAATCACACCAGGAGTGGGGAATTTTTAGACCTCAGTCACCCTTGCGAGCCCTGTGCTGACACTACAAGAGCCAGAAGGTCTGTCCACAGCCCTTATTCAGAGATGGAACCCCATGTGTTGATTTTCAGTGAGAAAAGCCCCTGAGTGCCACTGCAGGTGGTTTATGTAAAGCTCTGTCTCAGCCCCTGCTGCTGTGAATTTGGGCCAGCACTTATGGCAGAGATGGAGGGGCTAAATCACTGCAGACATTCTCTTTCTGTCTAAATGATTTTATGGCCATTACAAGGTCTCCTGCAGTTGCTGTAACACCACTTTAGGAACAAATCCTCTTAGAGGGAAGCTGACGGATGCTGAATCATGGAAAGGAAGCAGCCTCCTGTGAGATCCCAAATGCCACAATCTGGGGATCTCCATCTTGAAGGGAGCTGCAAAATTACTGTTTTCACACATGGGATGCAGTCTTCCATCCATTCAGTCTGAATCTCTCTCTTACTGCCAAGACATTCTCCCTTTAATTAATATTTCATCCTGTTGATGCAACTTGTCCACTTATTTTCCCAGTTGTTTGCAGTGCAGATTTCCCAAATTGTTTCCTCGGGGCACTTGCAAAATCAAGATCTCACATCTGAGGAATTCCTTGCAGCTCAATTATTGAAATTTCTGGCTGAAAAATGTATGCACTTTTAATTAAAAAAAAAAAAAAATTACGCAGCAAAACCAGCCTGGAGGTAGTTTGACAGTAAGAGGAATATTTCGTTAAAAAATGAAGGAAAAAGGCCCCAACCCTGAGTAGATTAATAGTTACAGCACTGCATGTCCAGAAACTATTTGAGACCTTTCCCAAGTGATGGATAGTGGGGAAGTGCCTGGCATTGAGCCATGTCACCCTATGAAAGCACCAGAAGCCGAAACCACCAGAGATGTGAGTTGCTGGAGCGAATTGCTGTTCTCTAACAGAATTCCAACAGAGAGCACAGCATCCTCCTGCTCAACCCTGGGGCAGGCTGAGTTTGAGAAGGGATTATTCCTTGGGCAGACCAGCAGAAAGATGTGGCATTGCTTCTGTTTGCTCTGCCTTAAGCTGGAGCCTGGGCCTGTATGGGTTCAGATCCTGCAGTTTACGTAAAATTAATCCTGAGCTGAAGTGGAGAGCTCTCATAGTTCCCAGATGGTCTTATTTCTGTTTTCCCTCTAACTGGTGCCTGGCCAGAGGTTTCTCCCAGGTTATTCTACAGCCTGGAAAAGGCAAACCTGTACATCTGTGCTTTGCAGCACCGCAGTGAGGAACTCCTCCTCCTTGGTGTTTGCTGAGGGGAGAATAAATTCACCAGTGCCTGCACAAGAATCCCAACACGAAGAGAGCACGATGCACTTTGAGGGCTCTTGACACAAGGTTTTGGCAGAAGGGATCTATGTGGAAGTGTTGCTGTGGGAGTCTGGGGCAGCTGCAGTCTGTGCCTTACGTGTATTGAGCCCCCTCTGCTCGCCTGCCGTGCCACCAGGTAACCCTCCTGAGCACGGGCCCTTCCAGCAATGATTCAAGTGCTTTTTCTTATAGTTCTGTCCTTCTTTAAAACTCTGGATGCAGCCCCAGGAGCAGGCTGTAGTTTTTTGTGTGCATTATGGGAGGTGCGGTGTGTCCCTAACCCAGGCTCGGTGCGTTCCCAGGGATGGAGAGAGGCTGGCTGCAGTGTGTAGGATCCCAGGTCTGGGGGAACAATGGCCCTCCTGGGACAGACACAGTCCCTGTGGGCAGAAGTGCTGTGGGATTTGGTGGGATCCAGGGGGGGATGCCCTGTGCAGGGCTACCCCAGTTCCATCTGCACTTTGCTCAGGCAGAGCAGCCTCCTGGCCAAGGCAGACCCATGCTGGGGGTAAGCATGAGGGAGGGGCCTGGGTGTCCTTTCTGCACACGCCAGATTGCTTCACTCAACACGCTGGCAGTGCCTCCCACCCTCCCAGCTGCCATGCAAGAGGCCGACAGGGCCCAGCTTGGTCCCCGTGACCCAGCTTGTGCCCTCGATTCTGTCCTTACTACCACCCCTATCCTAAATGCACCTGTTGGGTGACTGGTGGGACCAGATTTACACAGCAGAATTAGGGCTTGCAGAGAACTTCAGCTGTTTGTGTGAATCAAGGAGGTTTCTTCCCAACACGTTGTATTTTTTTTCCTTGGGGATGAAAAGGTCCTGGGGAAAGCATGGCACTGCTAATTGGCAGGGAGGACAGATGTGAGAACCACTCAATGACCAAGTGGCTCCAGACGTGACAGAGTTGTGCCCAGGGACATCAGAGCACCATGATGGTGGCACTCAGCCACAGTGTGGATGTGCCATCCTGCTCTAGGAGCAGTCCCTGTGCAAGATACTCCATGGTGGGCTTGGCCTGACCAGAGGCAAGAAATTCTCCTGGGCTGAGCAAGGGGCTTCCCAGATAGAGAATATTCTCTAATGTTTACTTTCAGTTTGCTGAGAAGCTGGAAAAGGAGGCAATGATGGTAAAGAGATTAGCCCTTCTGCCACTGGCTGCTTGGAAGCAGGGTTGGTATTTTGAGTATTTTTAGGAAGAAGATGCGTTGTAGTAGAAAAGTTCATGAGTTTGAATTGTAAGCATGTTCTAAGTGGGAGAGGGGCACAGCATGGACCCCATTCCTCCCCATGTCCTCCCTGTTAAAGATCAGAGAAAACAAGGTATGGGAAATGGGAAGGAAAATGATGAGATGGAAACTGAGGGTGGAGAAGCTGAGGGAGAGCACAGATCAGCAGGTCCTTTCCTGATGGATTTGCTTTTAAGGAGAAATCGTACAGGGCAGACTATGTCCAGAGAAGGTGCAAAGAAGATGCTGCCCAGTGTCCCTGAATTTTCTCTCAGGGAAATCTATCACTGCTCCAGACTTTGCAGCATGAGATGCAGGATTTTGTACACAGAGAAAATTGTGGCTGATCACAATTTGTCGGGAAGCCCTCATGTTTTTGCTTCTCTGCCAGCCTCTCCCTTGAAATGTAAATAAATAGGGTTGGAGACACACATAATGAGGCCCAAGGGTAAAGGACTAAAAATCCAACACCATGTTTTCTTTGGCTGAATTTCTTAAAAAAAAAAAAAAAAAAAAAAAAAAAAATATATATATATATATATAAAACCTACATGAGGAAAGTTATAAAATGAAATCCAACCAGTTCAGCACGCAGCAAAGCTCGGAGCTGCTGTAGGGAAACAGTGATGTGCAAGCTAATGAGTAAACAAACACAAAGAGTGGTGCACACTGCCTACAAAGGCCTCCTTCCACCTCTGATTTGAAGGCAGATTGTTACCCACACAAGGCAGAGCCAGATTTGAAACTTTGTGCTGCAAACTGTAGTGCACTCCATCATTCATGGACAGAGGATTTTCAGCAGCCCTTGCACAACCTCCCTGATCCTCATTTCTTCCCAACATTCAGCAGGACAACACTGGCTAAAACAGGCATTGCATTTTAGGAATAGATTACACCTACCAGGGAGGAAGGCAGGATTTCCTGATGTCCCAGTATCTGAAGGAGCCACCTCATGTCACACGTTAGGAGCCAAGGTGTCCCTCTGCAGGTGTGCGTGCTGAGCTGGGGCTGCATCCTGGGCATGCATCTGCTGAGCAGCAGCTGCAGGTCTGCACTCACCGACAGGGAGCTGGAATTAACTGCTTGGGAAAAGGATCAAAGGGAAATCTTGTTACATCGTGTTTCTTCACGAAGAATGTGCCTCTACACTCTGTACCCTTTCTCTCCAGAGCATTGCTTTTGATGTCGCAATCTGCATCGTATCAGTAGGAGTGCAGATGGGCTTTCCTGCTGGTCGGGCTTGCCAGTGAACAAGTTGAGTTTCAAGGTGTATTTAAAGGTGTATAAAAAAGGCTATCCCTTCCCTGTGTGGATTTCTGTAGGAAATCCTGCTCCCAGGACTCCTGGTCCAAGCAGTCCTGCAGTGACCCTCCCAGCCCCGGGCAAGCACAAACCAACAGGCATTTGATTTCCAGCACTTTGCTGCGCTGCGGTTTGCTCCACCACTCAGCCCTAGTGCCTCTGCCTGGGAAGCAGGCAGGGAAACACTTCTCTACTCCATGGCAAAGTCAGGTCCAGCTCTGCTCTGCCCTCCTCCTCCCCTTGACACTGCTCCGAGGCTCGGGAGTCACGGGAATCCTGCCTGGCAGTACTCAGTCAGAGATGTCTTTTGGGCACCGAGCAGCTGGCATCAAGCAAAGCATTGTTGCAAATCAGTGTGGTAGCACAGAAACCCCTCTTGTTAGGAAGAAAAGAAACGCGAAGCAATCCTTGTTTTACAAAAGGGAAACCTACAGAAGCTATTTACACATTTCAGGGAGGGCGTGTGTGGCTCTAATGCTGCGGTACTGGGGACAGAGGGGCTGTGGACGCAGCAGAGGAAACACACAGTGAAGATCATGCCTTTGAATGTGTCACCCACTGATCCCAAGTGCCTGTTCCCAATTTGTTCAGTTTGATCAACAAAACACCTGAGCATCTATTCGACTTTCACCTAGCTCAGAGAGAACAGCATCGCTGCTTCTGGCTCCAGCCCTCGCCTAGAGAGCACAGGGGCACACTGGGAGCAAGCCAGTAGGTAGAGGGGGAATTTTGGGTGCCCCAAAACGTGCAGAGCACGTCCTGGGGTGCCTGGGCCGTTGTGTGCTGCCCCACACACCTGACAGTGCTGTCCACCCACAGGTACTGCAGACAAAGAGCAGGCAGATGCTGCACACCCAGATAGTGACCTCTCAATCCTCACTCATGTTTGATATTAAGCACGTATTTTGCTGCCTTGCTGTTCAGAGTTACATTGTGTCTGTATGTGTGTGTGGGCAGAGGGCTGAATGGCAGTGATTTCCTGTGGGTAATTGCCCTGCCTTTGTTGGGTTTTTTTTTTGGGGGGGTTGTTTTTTTTTTTTTTAAGAATTATTTCCAAAGACTTGAAAAAAAGAAAATCCAGACAGAGGTAGTTGCTCAGGAGAGACTTTCAAGTCATAGGTGTGAGTGTGGGTCCACAGACTTTCTATAGGTCTCCTCCCCAGCACCACAGTCCAGCAGCCACACAAGAGCAAAACTTGCACTGCTGCTGGGGGTATCTTCAACCCACTGAGTTCCAGTGTCACACCAAAAATGAGCAGGCAGTCTTTGGAGCACTGAAAGGTGTCTTTGCCCTTTGCACAGGAGTAGAGAACTTAGCTGAAATTTGGGAATTAATTTTGCCATTGAAACAACAGAAGTTGAGTATGGCTGCAAGACTTCCCTCGGTGCATCAGCCCCTTCAGCCCATGCAACGTTCAAGGTTATTAAACACAGTCCTGTATGATGCTGCTGGGGTGACAAACCCTTGTGAGCAGCAAAACACACTGAATTCAGAGCTGAGGAAAGCAGATGTGACTTCTTGTATAGCCTTCTGGATCTTTTTAATAGAGCACTATAAACGAGGCTATTAATTATAACAACAAGGAGAGTAACACCAGGTATTTTCCCTGGTGTTTCACAGCTTGCCGAGCTAGAACAAATCCTCCAAGCCAGCAGCCTCCAGCGGATTTGAACATGAGCCGAGAAGCCAGGAACACCTGGTTCTTTCATCAGCTTTGATACAGACTCATTGTGTGACATCCAAAAAGTCCCTTGAAGTTTGTTTTTGGGAGGTACTGAGCGATTACTGCTGCTCAGCACATCTGAAACCAGCCTAGCCTGGCCCTGCGTAAAACACAGCCTAAAGCTCCTTTGAGCTCCTGGAATGAAAGGCACGTTATGAATGCAAAGTTTATTATACATCCACCGCGTAATGTCATGTGCACTCGTAATGTAGTAAACACTGCAGATATTCCAAAGGCACAATATCTTATCTGTAGTAAACACATTCTGAAGCTCCTCACTGAATTACTCTAAGCCTCTGATGTCCCTGCATTGATTTTGGTTGAGTTTTGGCCCTTGAAGGTATTTGTAGACTCCTGCCATATTCCTCTACTGAATATCTGCCAGATCCATCCGTTCCGGGCCCTTCTGTTACCAACACAGCAGATGCACTCAAAGTTACGAAGCCCAGAGTAAGCAAAACTAAAGTGTTTAATCTATTATTAATCAGTCAGTTGCAGAAATGATAGGGCTCTGGGGGACCTCAGAAAGACATCAATATTTATGGCCTCGTTAGCAAATGGCACCTTTTTTTTAATTTTCTTTTTTTTAATTTTCTTTTTTTTTTAAAGAGATGACAGGATCATGAAGGTTGTTTATGTTTCCAGTCATTCCATAAAGAGGCAATGTGATCTTTTGGGACAGGATGGTTCAGAACAAGGTACTCAATATTTATCACAAAATATTGAGACTTCCACCATGCCTCTGTTCCTCTTGGTCTTGCAGTCAAGATTTCACCTTCTGTAGAAGCAATGGCCCAAGCAGAAATCACAGTCCCAGTTACTCTAAGCTACCATCCAGGGAATTTTTGAAAATTAAAAGATAAAATCTCCCTAATTCCATTTGCTGTGATAAATTACATAAATTCCATAAAAGAGAAGCAATGAAATATGATTTCAGTTCCAAAAGAACTCCACCCATTACTGGCAATTTTTTCCTGGATTAGGCTAAATTTAAATTGGACACTAGGAAAGAATTTCTTCACTGAAGGGATTGTCAAGCACTCACACGGGCTGTGTAGTGGTTGAGTCACCATCCCTGAAGGTATTTAAAAGACATGTAGATGTGGCACTTAGGGATATGGTTTAGTGGTGGACTTGGCAGTGTTAACTCAATGTGTTGAACTCAATGATCTTAAAGCTCTTTTCAACCTAAACAATTCTATGATTCTGTAAACAACTCATCCTGCAGTGCTTGTGCTTCAAAGCTTTTTGCAGTTCTTGAGTTTTCTCCTTTGCATTTTCAGCACCAACCCCAGTGATGATGATTTTCAAATGACCTTCATCCCTTTTACCAACCTTTTAGCTCACTTAGTTTCCACCTTCAGCTACCCATGAGCTGATTCCTTCTACACATTGTGTTTTGCTGCTTTTTGTTTTGTTTTGTTGTTGTTGTTTGGTTGGTTTTTGGTTGGTTTGGTTTTGTGTTTTTTGAATTACTTTTCTTCTTTTCACAACTTTATTTTAATTGATATTTTTAATCCTTTAGTGTCCGGATTTTTCCTGAAATAGAAGCATAATCTCTCTCATCTCAAGAACACTTCAATACCACCATCATTGAATCAACCTCTTGGTTGAACATTATCGTTGTTTCCATGTGAGAGATGTTGAGGAAGAGAGCAGGGAGACCAAAATCTGAGGGGGGATGAGAGAATAAAGTAAATAAATCAGAGAATAGGGCTGTGAAAAAACATAGAGTTAATGAATGGGGCAAAGAAAAGGAAAGAAACAGTGACCAGCCCTTAGTGACTGCAGAGTTGCCTTCAGGTCATTGATCTCCTCACTCTTCCCTTCCCACACTTGCACTTCCCTTGCTGCCTCTTGATCCAGTCACTGATTTTCTCTTTCATACCAGACACAGACTCTTCTGCATAGGAAAATGAGGTATCCTGCACATCGATTCACCTTCTAATAAGTGTGCAAACAGAAAAACCACCAACTTGGGCTCAGTCCAAAGCCATTATGGACCAAGGAAGGATCTCTCCCCATGCAATTTGACAGTAGAAAGC
Organism: Corvus hawaiiensis; assembly: GCF_020740725.1. Classification (NCBI taxonomy): domain Eukaryota; kingdom Metazoa; phylum Chordata; class Aves; order Passeriformes; family Corvidae; genus Corvus; species Corvus hawaiiensis. The sequence goes on along the minus strand of NC_063227.1, from coordinate 6,027,840 downwards.
CTTGAGGCATCTCCAAATTATTTTACAGGATCTGGAATCTTTTCGAGAGCTTTAATCCCTGTCCCAGGAGCTTGAAAATTTGTTCTCCTCATACATGTGAGACCTGTAATCACTGTGGCAGGAGACTGGTTCATCGTGCTCTTTGTGTGCTAGGAAATGAGATGGTTTTTACTCCTCTAGTTTAAAAGCACTCAGGGTTTCCCTTGGTTTTCCTCCATCCTTTAATTTGGATTAACTCTTTTGACTTTGTCCTGAAATTTTGTGCTCGCTGCACTGCACTGAGGCTGATGCCAACACACCACTTCTCCCTCAATATTGTTTTTTCTTCCCCATTGCTGCACCCCGGATCATTGCATATAATCACAGGTTTCTGTCTAGAGGTGGTTGAAAACTTGTAGAAAATTTTTTCATTCAAAACAGGTCTTTGCCATAAAAGATTTTTTCTCCCTTTAAGTAAATGGTGGTTACAATAGATGTTTACTATCTTTTTGCCATTGCAAATCTGAAGTAAAAGGTAGACGTGGAGATTTTCTATGTATGCTCACACTTTTTTTGCCAGTTTGCCACTTACCTCCCACCTACCAGTTGGAAAACAGAAAAAAAAACCCCCAGCATGTGATGCTTAATCTCCACCTATTTTCATATTTCTCTGTTTTCTCATTGTCTCTCTGCAGAGAGAAAAATAGTAAAGAAATAAAGCTATTTTTATCAGTTCCTCTGACCAAAAGTAAATTTAAGGCTACTTGAAACAGCACAAAAATAAATATTCTTGTTCCATTCTGATATTTCTAGAAGGAAAAAACCCAAAAACAATTGCTGTTTTTTTTTAGGGTGTGATTTCTTAAGAAGAAACATTGGTAGCTCTATTTGCCAGATTTCCCTTTTAGTTCTCTTCTGAGTTTTATAGCTACAAAAAAGAGACCAATTCAAACGTACGGGTGAATTCCAGTCTGAATGGAGGAGGGCATCTTCCCACCTTCACCCTCTCCTTTCTCCTTTGCTCTGTTGGTTTCTGGGAGAATCACTGAAGCGGCTCCTTGAAGCTCTGCCAGATGCTTTGTGCATCTCCCTTCTCCTCCTACCCCTGCAGCCCTCTCTGCCTGGGGGGCACTTGGTTGTCCTCACAGGACACTGTAATAAAAGGCACCCACGCTTTGATAAATGCCACACTTCAATGAATTCTCGGTTTACCAAGACCTCAAGGTTTTTTTTAAGTCATTGACTTCAGCATAAGCAGAGTTTGCTCAGTCCCACGGGGCAGAGCTCCATGTTTGATGATGTGAGACACACAGAAACTTCCAAATGTCTTGGTTTCCTCCGCCCCTTTCCAAAGAGATTTTTTTCATCTATACGCAGATGGTAGGGACCTCTATATCTGCTGCTTCTCCCACAGTGCTCAGCCAACATCTCCTTCACCTGCTCTACCAAGTGTAGGGAAGGAAAACATCCAGCACACTTGCTCCTGGGAGGATGATGGCTCATGCAGCAGTGTTTGCAGTCCACTAAATATTCACTTCCCTGTGGTTTTTTTGCATCCATGTTACAGATATGTGATTCCTATCAGACATGTCAGGTACTCCGTGTCTCTGCAGACAGGCGAGCAGTGCAGGCGGGGTACTCCCGGAATGCAAATGTGTGCTGAGGGAACGGGAGCGTGGTTTCTGCCTGCCACAGCAACCTCAACAGATCCCTGCGTGCTGCGCCTGCACTTCCTGCGTGGAGCACGGAGCTCTCCCCTCCCACTCAGCTCCATTTCCCCACCCCACTGCTGCAGATGAGGAGAAAAAGGCAAGCAACCAAGTGCTTTTGCACTGTTAAGCTCTGCCGATAGAGAGTGTGCTGGTGCAAGGGGTGTGATTCCAGCACAGGAAGGGACCTCAGGGTCACCGGTGCTGGATTGTGCGCACAAAAATGATGCTGCAGACGAAACCAGCTCTGCTTTTGCTCCAGTGCTCCTTTTGGAAAGCAAAACCCAAGCTGCTCTCCTCCCGTGGTTACAAATCTCTCTGTGGTTCACAGCCTGCATTTATTCATGACTAGTTTATTCTCACTTGTTCTCGTGCCAATGTTGTCCTTTAGCATCAATAGCTCTTCTCTAGTGTTTACCCCTCTGACGTTTTTACAAACAGCAACACATCCCCTCTCAGCCTTTGCTTCCCTGCACTGAAACATGCCAGCTCCTTTACAATCTCTCATGTGACAACATCTCCATTTTCCGGGACAGTTACCCAAATATCCAAAGTTTCACCCCCAAATATTTCATTTACATTGGTTTATCTCTCTTGAAAAAAAAAAAAAAAAGCTGGTTTTACTGCACTGAGGGCACGTTCACATGCACGTGTCAGACTTAGGGAAAAATATGTGCTTCAGGCAGGGGGGATAATTGTGTGTGTGACACAAAGAAGTTCCTGTGTCCGTGAAGCGTGCCGTGGATGCATGTGGAGGGATGCTGTCAGCGGGATCGCGTGTGCGAGACTCCGAAAGGGATTACTCAGTGTGCGAGGGGGCGTCGTAAGGAGGATTTTGAGGTGCGTGACACTGAGAAGGATTAGTCTCTGTGTAAAAAAGTGTGTGTGTATGTGTAGAAGAGAGGGAAGATAAGAGAGTGGCCGCGCGTGGCACAGGGAGAGAGATTAGCCTGGGAGTCTGTGAGCGGGGTGATAAGGGAGGGCTGCGTGTGAGAACAGCGCTGTAAAAACCTGGGATTTAGCTAATGGAAGGATTTTTGTGTGTTTATGTGTGTGCATGGGTGGGATGTGGAAAGGAGGATTTGGGAAGTGCATGGCAGAAGGTATTTGGGAATGCTGGAGGGGCTCCATCTGGGAGTGGGTGTTCCTGTAGCTGCAGCACCATGGGGTTTCTCATGGCCATGCACAGGTGGGATGCAGTGCTGGGACATGTGGAGGGCTCCTGCACCACAGGGACAGGGTCACGGAAAAAGCCAGCCATGCCCCATGGGTAGGAAGGATTGTGGGGCGCTGCTGAGCCTGATGAGGAGGTGCTCCAGGGCAGGTGACAAAGCAGGGACTAAGCTGTAGCAGCACAGGGAGCGGCTGTACCTGTCAGAGCAGGGAAAGGCAAACACTCGAGGGGCAGTGGGAAGTAGAGGGCTGATGGCTTAAACACACTGTGACACAGAAGGAAACATCCCCCTGTGAGCAGGACAGGACAGAGGCCATGTGCTGTGCCGAGCAGAGGCTGTCTGGGTGCAGAGCAAGTGCAAACAGACACATAAATAAGTGTGTGCTTCTCAGGAGGCAGAGCTCTGGGAGTGCCTAAACATCCCGCCCGCAGCGGAGCGGGAACGCTGGCAACATTTCCACTGACCCCATATCCTCCACCTCTCACCTCAGATTTATCCCTGCTGCTCTGGCTGACTGCCCTTGCAGCATCTCTTCGAGGGAGAAAGAACACTGACAGCGCTCGTAGAGAAATTTATGATCCAGAGCAAGGGAGGAGGGTTAATTGCATCCCAGCATTCATCTTTTAATGTTCTAACTTAACAGTAAAACTTTTTCCCCTTTTGTTTTTCCCTGGGAAAATCAGGCTGCTTTGTCAAAACAAGCAACTTCCTACTTTTGATCAAGCCTCAGTTTTCATTTGAAGGGGAAAAGAAGGTGATGAGAAATTTCAGCTAGCTTTGTTGCCTGTCTTTATTGGATCCGTTCCATTGGCATTAGTTTTGTTTCAGAGATGCTAAAAGTAAAGCCTACCAAAGCTTTTATGGTAAAATGAACTAAAATAACTGGGATGTCTAGGGTAACTTTTCTTCAAATAAATTGATTCTTTGCTTGTCTAATGGAGCATTTGAATGTTTGTTTCCTGTTTAATGAAAGGTCATCAAAAGCCTGGCCAGTTGCTTTGTAGCTTTCAAGAATGTATTTTTTAAGGGAGAAGGCTAAAAACTGAGTAGCAACAATTTGAGATTCCCCTAGGTGTTAGTGCTGAGCAAATATAAGATCTCATGCCTAGAAAATAATGTAGGAGGCTTCCAACCAGAAATGAAGAATCTGTATAAGCACTGAAGAAAATTTCATTTAGAAGCATTATCCTAAAATATAGATTGCCCATAAAATTGGGTCTTTAAATCTTTCTAAAAGATGCTCTGTTTTGCAACAGAAGGCATTTCGGTGTGATGCAGGCACACGACAAGTTCTGTGGCAAAGGTGGCCAACTTCTCCTCCTACATTTTCATTTAACTGAGGCCCACAGTCGATGTTGCACCCACCTGGCAGAGACAATGGGGATAATAACTCCCCTTTGCTCCACTGAGGACTGGAGATGGGATGGGCTTGAATTGAAGTCCACAGAGCTGCTGGTCCAGACCATCCCTGCCCCACAGGGAGAGATTTTCTTGGCCCAGAAACCAATGCCTGGCAGTAACACTTCTCAAAAGCCACCAGCTGGGCACCCAGCACCATGCTGATAGCCAAGCCATTAGATAGGACTTCTGCTTTTTAAAAGCTAATAAACCATGAAATCACACAGAGAGACCCAAGCAAAAGGCATTGGGGGGGGGCATGGCTTTGTTCTGGGAAGGTCTCCAGTCTTTCAGGCCAGAGGTCACATTGTCCTTCTTCCCTTCAGCCCAGCATGAATCAGCAGGAGGTGAGGTTGAGCTGTGAGAGGAATTGCAATGGGTTTTGTGTTAAAGCCAGTACACGAGTTCTGCTGCAAAGTGCCCACTCAACAGCTGGCCACAAAATCCCCGAGCCTGGGGTGAGATGCCAAGGCTGTGGGTGCTTGGAGAGGAGCATCACACCATTGCAGGGCTGCCTTGTTCTGCTGTCAGCACGTTCCCTCCGAAAGGACGGGCAAGAGGAGCGAACGGGGACAGGGAGTGCCCCGTGGAGCAGGCACCATCCACTGGGAAAGTGCTTTTCACTGGTGAAACGTGAGCACCCTACTGGAAAAGCGCTGCAAGGGGCCTGTTCTTCACACTGTCTGACAAAGAGGTGTCCGTGTGAGGGTACTTGGGACCCATCCGAAAATGGTTGTGTGTCTTTGCACAGGTGGCTGCCTCGGTCTGTCCCGCTGTGAAATGGGGTTAAAAACCTTAATGGAGGACAGACTGCCAGGCTTCAGGCAGTGAGGTTTGGAAAAACCCTCCTTAACTAAGACTTGTCAGCACTAAAGAGGGAAAAAATGTTACTGTCTTCTTCCATTCAGAGAGAGGAAAAGCAGAGTGACCCAGAGGTGGATGCTCATTTTCCTCCCCCACCTGCCAGAAAAAGACACCTGACCCTTGGATCTCTGAATGCACCCCACACTCAGCCCCCCCTTCAAACTCTCTTTCATCCTTGTTTTTCAAAGCCTCAAGTGGTTTTGAAATTAAATGGCTTTTTTTCCATCAACGAACCTCAAACTTGCATCTCCTTTCCCCCGTTCTTCTTCTCCCATCCAGCTTTCACAAACCCTTGGGTTTCTGTTATTTCCCATGCATTTGCTTTGAAGGATTTTTCCAACAAGGATGTCACGAAAAGTTTCTTAAGTGTCTTTTATCACAAATTCCTTTTGGTTTCATGCCTGAGGATGCTTCTGAGGAGGACCTGGTGACCTGTGCTCAAGCAGATGTGAAGCAAGTCCACTTTACAAGCGAGTCACGGCTGAGTGCACCCACAAATCAGGTCCTGTATCCCTGCAGCCTCCTTCAGGAAACATGATGTGTTTCCCAACTGACAAAACTAGACCATACTTAGACCCAGTGTAATTCTGTTGGCCTCAATGTAGTTACCAGGGAAACTATAATGCAGAAAACTTTTCTGCACTGAAATAAAGGTTTTCTTAGCTGTCTTACTTATACGGCACAGACCATTAGTTCTAACCAGGCAGAAAGCTGACGATTTTCTCAACACTTACGTGAGAAGTTCAAGAAAGAAGTTTACAGAGGTGGATCATAGCCATGGATTTACAGCTGCACCATCACATTTGTCAAAGTGCACCTGCACAGGGGATCCTCTGTCAACCACACCTGCACATGACACCCCAGTTCTTCCATTGCTCCACAGACAATGCCAGAAAAGCTTCTTCCCTTAGGAGTGCACCGGTAAAAGTTCTCAGGAGACAAGCTTTCAGTGTACATTAGCAAAGGTCTAATTTTCAGAGGTTGTATGCCCCATATGGCTTCCTTACATACCCAAATCACCTAAAGACCATCCCAACATCTCTTCTTTAAAGAGACATGGCAGTGAACTCAGTAATTTAAGCATGTTTTGGAAATGCCACCACGGCTCTCAGCTGACACTGCTCTACTGTCAGGACTAGCAGTGCAGAGGAATGATCACAACAAATTCTTTGGAAATATGACTGCAGATGTTCACTGCCATGTTAAATACGGGCAGCCAGAAAGAATTTCTCTCACAGGGAAATGAATCTTTACTCCAGCAGGAGGGTCAGGAACTTGAAGTGAAGGCTACACTGCACACTCTTCTCTGCCACATTCAGCACTGAAAGTGGGTTGCAGTACAGAGAGAAGAATATCACAGCCCTCACAGGTTAGCTAGGACAGTCCCAGAGGTGTAAATCACAGGTTTTACATTGCACCTCGGCCTTCCTGCAAACACCAAGAGACAAAACCTGTTCCAGGGGTGTTTCTTTTTGCCTGTTCTGCCACACAAAGTTCTTATTTGGGTTCTTCCCACCAGTGGCAGCAGCCTCTGCCCTGCCAAACTTCTCTTGTATCTGGAAGTCCCACCTGCCTTTCCTTCAGAGGCTTCTGGGATAAATGGTGCCTTAATTAGGTTAATTATACCTTCAGCCATCCATGTGCTCACTTTTGCTGTGCAGTTAGAGTCCATTGTATGGTGGTGTTTCCCCAGTTTTCCTTGTGGGAAGCAAATCCAACACCTGAAGTGTGAAGCTTTCCATGGCTCAGCAGTCTTGCACAACATTTGTTAAATCCAAGGCATGTTTCCACTCCTTGAAAAGCTGGTGCTCATGGTGCCTCTCTGTGCAAGACCTGCTGCCCCTGGCTGGCAAGTGACCCTGGTTTCACGAACAAATGGATCTCATTAGAGGCATTTCTCTGTAATGTCAACAGAAGTGTTGAGCAACACCTGGTGAACAGTGAAAAAGTCTCTCTGATGCTCTGATGGTGAGCAGTGGTACAAATTAGCATCCCCCAGTCTGCTGCTGCTTTTCTGTCTAAATAATATTTTACAGGTAAAGTTTCTGCTGAGAAGCAGTGGGGTTTTCTCAGTAGCTGCCTAAATCATGTCATCAGCTTTGGTTTACACTGAGTGACTGCTTGAGGCAGAACCTGCATCTGTGTGTGCAGTGTCACTGCTCTGGAGTGATGAACAACCCCAGGTTTGCAGCAACTCCCCTTCCTGTGCTCTGGTTGGCCTCCCTGCAATTTGCATTTATGCAGAGTGTTTTACATGATCTCTCTTGCTCTCTGCAGCTCACTAGAGAGTCTCTTTCTTCAGCAGCTTAAAAATTCTCCTAGAATAGAAACCAGTAGGGAAGGTGTTTGCATGTAAGTAGGCATGTCAGGAAGGGATGTCAGTTGTTTCCTAATGTTAGTGATGCTCCCACATTCTTCTCCCTAAGCCACACATCCCATTTTCCAGGTTATTGTCTCAGTCCCACAGCAGGATAACTGAGAGGCTCCTGGTGTCTTCACTGGCCTCTGTGTAAAGCTGATGATTTTTTATATTTCATTAGCATACACATTTATTGTGACATAACAAGTTCTGCAAGTAAAACATCCAGCTGGAAAGTCTTTCCTGAAGTTCTGTTTTGTGTTGGATAACACCTGTCACTAGCATTAAAGGGATTTGGTTGCCCAAAATTATTTTAGGCAAAAGAATTTGGAAGTGTTTAAGGTAATTTTATATAACTGGTGGTGTGGTTTGCAGCTTGTCCCACATCTTGGTTCTTTCCTTAGTCCTGAGAGTTCGCTGTGGGAGATGACTGTTGTGGGTCCAAGCACAGGTTAAGGAGAAGCCTGTAGCTGTAAAAGTCCCCTCTGTCATGCTGGTAAAATGACACAGATTTCACCTGAGATTTTTTGAAGAAAAATCTCAAATTCCACTTTATTTGTGTGGAAGGTCATGCTGGGCAGCCAGGTTGATAATTGGTATTTTGGGTTGCATTCACAAAGGACTCCAGGTCTACCCACAGGTTTGTGGGAGCAGTGGAGCAGAGAGGTGTTCTCCCAGCTCCCGCATCCCCACCATTCACCTCACTCAGAGGGATGGATGTCTTCACCTCCCATGAGAGGGAACTGGCCTCTAGACCTGCTTGCAGCCCTGGTTTAAGTATCTCCCCTTTGCAGAGGCTCCATCTGGGCACCCTGACTGGGTGCACTTGTGTAAACTGTTTGTTCCACCACCCACGGTGAGTGACTCGCACAGAAGTTTCAGCAGAGACCATAAAACTGCAAACCATAGGTCCAGATCTCACCATCTGCCACACTTCTGCCTCCCTGCTCCCCAGACAACACAGTCTCCCACTGGGTTTAAAAGATCTCAAGATTAAACTTGTTTGTTTGGGATTTTCCGTGAAACCTGGTGCTCAGAGGCACTGTGGAAATAAAAATGTTGTAACTCTCATCATTTCTTGCCCTCACTATGCAGACAGGATTAAAGCAGTTCTAATGACAGGGAAGAAATGGTAATATTCCCCCTGACATTAAGTAGGCCTGAGCAAAGCTATGAGCACAATGGGTTGGAGCATTAATGTGAAAAGGGAAAATAAAAACCCTACAAGACATGACTATAGCAAAGAGCCACCAAGGGAGGCACTTAAACCCGCAAAAACCAGCACTCTCAGACGTCAAAGGATCTTGTCATTCTGCACCAAACTCAGCCCTTGCTGAGATGTTAAATGTGTTTCAAAACCATTGGTGCTTTCACAGACCTCAGGTGAACGCAATGTGCAACCAGGTAGCACAAAAGGGTTGTGCTCTAGGGCTTAATCCTTGTGTGCTGAGTGTAGTTTGCTGGGTTTGTGCCTTTCTCTGCTCTTCCCAGAAAGCTAATGGTTCCAGTGACTGCAGGAGAGCTGGCACTTTTGGGGCAGCGATAGCACATGTAGGTTTTGGAGCATCTGCTTTGCTAACTCAGCAGATACCTGTAATGCAGCCCTGAAAGTGGATAGAAAATGTGAAAATTTATAGATAATGTGACAGCTGGTGGGTTTAGGTACCACTTGCCACTTCAAGCCCCCAAAGACATGATGCTCTGTCCTGTGTATGAGAGGTTCTGTTTGAACCTCTTTGTCCTTAGTAAGTGTGAACTTCTGCAGACAGTTTCAAGACAGGCCCTTACAAAATCTTCACCAGAACCTGAGGCTTGCACTGAAGACAGTCTGAGGCTTTAACGTCTGTGAACCAACATAATGTATTAGGGAAAGAAAAGAAGCTATTGAAGACAAAATGTATTCCATCTGCAACGAGACCTTCTCTATGTGACACATCTGCTTTCTGCTACTGCTTATCTTCCCCCCTCCCACTCCTCACTCCCCTCTTTTTACTGGTTTAATAATTCAGCACTTACAGCCCAGAACTAAATGCTGTGGTGAACTAAGAACAGCGTGCTGTGTACTGTCTAAACGTGCTGGGGGTTTGGTGCTTTGTTCTTTTCCTCTGTTGTTGTTCATGCTTCCCAGCAGAATCTTACACCCTGATCCTGTACTTCGTTTTCCCTGTACAGCACTATCTTCAGAAGCACCAATATAGTACAAAAGGCCATCTAATAAAAAAGCAGAAGGAAAATTGGTTCAACCCTCATTCCTCATCTCCTTTTACAATATCGCTGTCAGTTTTTCATTTGTAGTAATCTTGCTTTAATATTTATGTCTCTGCTTCAGACACAGAGTTCAATCAGGACAAATTATGAGTTTTCAATTTCATTGCAGAAGGTTAGATGAGAGCAGGGATCTCTGGTCTTCCTGAGTCCGTGGGTCCCATAGGAACATCCATCTGCAGCTGGGGGCCCTCTGAGGGATCACTCCTTCCCTCTAGAGTAGCTGCAGGGGAGCTTGAGGTGAGAGCTGTGGGTTAGGAGAATTCACTTGGTTTTGCAGATCTCCTGCTTCTCCAAGGGAACTCAGCAGAGCAGCATCTTCTGCAGGGTTCTTTCTGGACACAGTAAAAAGCCAGAGTGCCCAGCAGACCTGATAACGGTGTCAGACAGCTCTGGCACATCTTTAAGGTTCCTTCCAAGCCAAACCATTCTGTGATTCTATGATTTTTCAAAGACAAAATGTGCCGCAAAATGCTCTCAGAAGGCTGTATCCCAAATGGGTTTGCTAGCTGTCCCCCAGAAATGAGACAGACTGGCATGGAGGGAAACACTCCCATTTGAACAATGAGGCAAGGTGGAAAGGTCAGATCTTTTATTAGAGCTGAAAAATGCCGAGTCTTTTCCAGGCACCAGAGCCCTTCTGCACGTCTTTTCTGGTTTTAAGCTATGAAAGCAGGGAGTGCTGTGGAAAAGCTGTGGCTCTGGTATGGGACACTGGAGAGATGAAGGAAGTAGACAACAAGAACCTTACACAGCTTGAGAGCATGGCATCAGTGTTTCCAGCTCAGAAATGGTCTATATGAGCATGGTGCAGGAGTCAGCCTCTGAGCGAAGGGACTGGAACAGATGGGCTCAGAGAAAAGCAGTTGCCTCACAAGCAAAGATCCAAATCATGATTAAATAACAAATGTGAAACAGAGATGGCAATGGACCCGTTTCTCCTTACACATTAACCACAGGACCCTCGTTAACCAAACTGTCCCTATTAGAATAATAACTTAATTCTACCCACAGAAGAAATGAGACCCTCTTAAGGATGCTTCTGATCTCAGTGTCTTGCGCATAGGGGATTTGCATCTAATTCCTATTAAAAGTGCTCAGAAGTAGTTTGTGTTGACTGTAAACCCTTCAATATATTTAATTCTTGGTTTCATATGACTCAACAAAGTATTAGGAATCCAAAATTAAAAACACTTTTAAAAACAAATAAAGCAAGCAAGTAGAATCTTGACAAGCATCATCATTTTCCTTCTTTCCTTATTCAACAAGTTCAGTGACCTCATTAAGACCTTTGATATTTGGATTTTTTTTCTCCTGTTTTGTAGTCACGCTGGATAAGAACTGCATTCAAAGAGTCTAGTAGAAAAATAAAAAGAGGTTTCAAGATGTGAAGTACACAAGTGAAAGGGCGAGGATCTTCAGCTGGTCCCTTAGAGAGATTAAAGTCAACTCCCCATGACTGTATCTTCCACCACCAGGATTTTAATTCAAAAATTAACTTAAATGACTGAGAGTCCATGCTGATCATTTTTGGTGAGCAAACCACCCTGCTATTTCTGTTTCCTAAAACTCGGCAGCATGTGAGAAAGAAGCACCCCAAATCCAATTTGATCTTAAAGGAAACTTACCATTTGTCAAGCAGGAAAACTTAACTGAAAAAATTGAAGCTATCAGCATATGCATTTATGAGCAGCTCTTCAGTCACAGATTATTGTTTAAATATGAGGGAAGGAAAGCAGATCTTTATGTAAAACCAACACTGCTTTCCAGCTTCCAGGATCATTCGAGCTGCAGTGCAGGGAAATGATGGAAGGGAGCACCCTTCTGTGCCTTTTATGCATTTGAAAGAAAAACATGCATTTCTTGTGATATCACATCAGCCTGATTTGCAGTTGATCAAATATGTGGGACATATCTGCTGTCAGCTAAATACGTGAGTGGAACAATGGGGGAGTGTAGAATCTGTTTGGCTTTCCCCTGCTCCAGAAATCTGTGGGAACATGCTGTCGTTGGGATGTGCTGAAGAGATGCGCTCTGGCACCTACGCCACAGTGGAGAGCTGTGAGGACAAACATTCGGGAGGAGAGCTGAGCTGATCCTAATTGCAGCAGACACCAGTGCTCTTTCCTTGGAACTCCACCAGCTTTGCCAACCTGATGTCAGGTTCTCCATCACCATGTGAGGGTCGCCTCCAGGCAGGGCATGCTAAGAATTAATTATGCATGCATATCCTCCCTCCTCTTTCCCACATGTGCACAAACACACTCCAAGTGAGCAAAGGGAAGCATGTGGGAACTGCTTCTTGACACCACTGTTGTCAATGAGTATGTTTTGCTGCTGGTGAGGGTGTTGGTTGTGTGTCCCAGGAGGCTTGGGCACATGAAGATGATATTGGGGCTGCAGGCATTGCAGGGGATAACTGACGTAACTGAGATCACTATTTTATTGTAATTGTGTGGCCTCAAAATCTGGCCACACTTATCTTGCAATTTTTAAAAGGCATTTGTTCATTCTGGTGTGTGCTGGGCTGAGTGGTTTCAAAGATTTCTTCTTATCTTGAACTCTATATTTTTCTCTTTTTTTGTTTGTTTGGGCTATGGGGAATAATTTGGTCACATCTCCAGCTCAGCACTGTAGGAACAGCTTTCCTGGAGAGGGTGCAGTGTCTTCCCTCCTAGATGCCATGATATTCTCCAGGCTCAGGAAGGCCTCTGAGACCTGGCAGGGACCATCAGGGGTTTCTGTCCCCTCTTGCAAGTGAGAACACACATCATTTGTGAGGAACATCTGGGGATATTTCATTTAATCAGGTTTTTTACTGCTCTTGTGGCTTAGGGTATTAGCACTGTCTCTGCTACTTCTGTTCCCTGACAGAGGCACATGCAGCAGCTGAATCTCCTAAGAGTCAACTAAGCCATATTATTGGCTCCCTCCAGGGGTAGCTGGGTGAAACTTAATAGTCCATGAGATGCAAGAAGTCAGTAGAAATGATCTAATGTCCCTTTCTAGTCTTAAACTCAGTGAAATGGTGAAAATTCTGCTTCTAAATGAAACGGCAGATGAGCAGTCCCCAGGATCTCCTACCAGGCTTCCTCCCCAGCTGTGTCCCTGGGGAGCAGTTCCCTTTTTGCAGTCTTGTTTGCAGATTCTCAGCAGAATGCACAGTTTTCGCTGCTGGAGACCAAATCCTCATTTCCATCCTTCTGTGCAGCCCATTTGCCCTTCCTCCTCCCTCAAATGCTGAGATTGTTTCAGCCCCTCTTTGTGGTGATGGTTTCTGAGAGAAACTTTTTGGGTTATCTTCTTTAACCAAAACCTAAAAGAGATATCTGTTTTATCTGACATCTGCCTTTCATGTGGATTAGGTCAAACCCCACTTGCGAAATACCTCTGACTCTCCTAAATGCAGAAATCAGTCTTGTTCATCTACTCACTCTGGTTAAGAGCTGCAGCCAAAAGAAAATTCCACCATGAATTTTTATAGACTCAAAACACCTCTTTTACTTTCCTCTTCCACAGAGAAAATGTGCAATTTAAAGTTGTGAGTGTCAATGTATTTACTGATGTATTTTTCTTTTTCTTGGAAGCACCTGCAAAAGTGGCCAGAGCTGCCTCTCTTCAGCTCCCTAGAAGGTGCCCTCTCCTGTGTGTACTTTCAGTAAAATCAGTTTTTCTCTCTGATGTGCATTCTTTACCTTGAGTATTTCCATATGAAAAGAGAACTTTTGAGAAAAACTACAGGACTAGAAATTCTAGAGTCTGTGGATTCCAAGAATGAGTGAATCACAGATGCTTTTTCTTCATCTGAATTCAATGGCTCCGCAATGGCTACCGTTCCACAGGGAGAGAGGGCAGCCTCCCCTGTTTGTTCTACCACATCAGTCACTTTTTAACTAACTTACAAACTATTTTGATTTTTGCTGCAAGTTAGAAATGTTTTTAGAGGGGTCAGATGAGTTCTCACCTCACCTGGCTGCAACAGACACTCTGCAGAGCTGTGTGCAGAGAGCAGGTGGCTGTCACTGGATTTTCTCTCCAGCATGACAAATTACAATCTAGTTAATGCCTCTGCTTTTACCTAATTTTCCTTGTTGAACAGCACTAGAGATCTCAGGAAGAAATCCTGTGCCTGGAGAAGGAGGGATATGGGGTGTCCATGTGGCCAGGTGCAGCACACACTGGGAATGTCCCGGCCACAAACCCCAAACTGATCAATTAAACAAGACTAATCAGGGAGAACACAGTGGTAGTTGCCATGATTATCAATCGTTATGATCTGTATTTTCCAAGGTCTACTTTAGAGGGAAATTATTCTGTAATTCAATGTAACATATGAGCACAGGTACAGCCCGGAACTGACGTTCTCTGTCCTTTCCCGCTGTGCAGCCCAGAGGCCACAAACAGCACATGCAAACAGCCACAGATCTCTGCATTTGCATCCAAGCAAACCCTCCTCACTCGTGCTCACACCTTGGGATAGGCAAACACTTACGCTGTTGGATTTCACCCAGATCTCTGCCTGCAGGAACGAGCTTGAGGTGGAGCTGTCCAAATTCAGCTGCTGGAGCTGGTCTCCAGGCTGACTGCAGCTCTCCTCTGCAGGAAAAGCTGGGCTGGGGCCAGCCAGCTGCTCACAGATAGCTGGCACAAGGCTTGGAATGGGTGATGATGTCACCAGCCAATGGACCAGGAGAGCTCAACTTCTTGGACCTTCCATTCCAGCATGATCTTCATCTCTTTTATGTTTCTTAATCTTTTCAGAAAACCATCAGTTGGAGGCTAGTGACTGCTTGTCCCTACGAAAACAAACAGAGCTTAAAATATTTGTTTCCTCTACTTAAGGTTTACAATTCTTAGTAGTATGTTATTAGGAAGATGCACAGCAATCAAATGAGAACAGATTAACAAATTTGCTTCATAAAATGATTAAAGGAAACGTAAGGAAGTTCCAGCAATCTCTTAGTGTATTAAATAACGAGCAAGTAATTTAAGTTTTGCTGTGTAAATTCATTTGGAGCATCTGTAATTTAAAATAGCCCTGGGATCTGCATAATTTTGCAGCCACTGCTTTTACGTTATGCCAAGTTCAGTCCCAGAAAGGTGGCTGCAGCTCTCACTCTTCATTTCTCCAGATTAACTGACACAAGAGTTTCTTTGTTTTTATTTGGGAGATAGCCCTTGGCAAGCCTTTCTTTTTTCCAAATTATCTGCCTTGTCCACAGCCCCTCTTAGCCTGCAAGTACAAAGCAAATGAGGGTTCTTTCCAAACTTACTAATGATAAAGAGTGTTCACTCTCCCAGCTGTCTTTGGTACAATCTGTTTCAAATGCTGGCACTGATGATGTCTCAGAACAGTGTAGGAGGGATGCCTGAGCGTGACTGAGCCACAGAGTTAAAAAATTAAAATTAAAAATGATAGATTCCTTTCAAATAGAAAAGAAAATCCAAGGAAGCCATGCCTTGTCTGAAACAAAACAAACCAAGCCAACTAAGTTTATTGTCTGGATTATTAATTGTACTGGATTGTTCAGCTGTCCCGAAAATGTCTCTTTAATCATTCAGTGAGGCTGAAGCTTGGGTCCCCGGAGATCACATTCTGATCTCCTACATATGGTATCTCGCACCGTTCATTAGACCCACTGCTCCAGTCACATGGAAACAATGCTCAGACTATTTCTATCCATATCTGCTACTTTTCTTCCTGAATGTGTCAGTCTCATGATGAGGGCAGTGACTCCAGCTGATACAGACACAATTGCTGATTGCAAAGAGAGGCACTGCTGTGAAAATAAAGAGAAGAGGGGGCTATTTCCGTCTCGCTTCGGGCTTTGTGAGGTGTCCCTGCCCTGCAGAACAGCAAATTCCCTTGTGGGAGGAAAATGCTGAGATCACAGGTGCTAATCAGTGAAAAGAGGATGAGTGACCCTGCGAACAAACAGAGGGACTGGGATGCCCAAAAACTGGGCTCAGCTCCAAAAGAAAGGAAAAAATTTCATCTGTCTTGTGAGGTTCCGTTCTCAGCTCTCAGCACCAGCACGAAGCCTGGCTGCTTCGTTTTGGGAGTGAGATGGGAGCAGGGACTTGCTTTGCACAGTGGGAAGCAGAATTTCTTGCTCTTCCCTCTGAATGTTTGGTGCTGGCAGTAGAGAAGTGAGGAAGAAGGCAATCTTTTCCAGGATGGCTGCAAGACAGCCGGGATTTACTTTGGGTCCCTGCTGGAGGGACAGAGCTCGCATGGAGCCCAGCTAAGGGTGCAAGAAGCTCATGCTTACGAGCCTGTCTGCAGCCACACATGCAGAAGGTTCAATTACCAGCAGAAACCAGGTCAGGGGAGTCCTGAGCACCTCAGAGCACTTGCCAGGGGACCCCAGCATGTCACATCCAACTCCTCAGCCTGCACTTGGGTTGGGAGGGCAGGCGAGTGATGTGTGAAGTGTCGAGTCAGTATAAATGTCACAGCCAAAGGTCTTCAGAGTCAGAGTGACAAGAGGAGGAGACAGGAGTGCCAAGAGTTCTGACACAGGAAAACTGCTGTCACTGCCACCACCTCCAGCTTGGAGATTTATTGATGGTAACTTGGGATGTGCCATAAACAGGGGTGATATTAAATGAGTCTGACTGTCCCAGGGGCTGAATTTTACAACCCAAAGTGTGAACTCTGTCTACCTCACTGAGCTCCTGAGGCATTTTCCCAGCAGCTCCCACGATCTCATTAAGTGCTCTCCAGAGAAGGGCTCCAACCCAAGGGAGCCCTCCCTGCACAGCACCACGGGCTGAAGACAGACAGACACCTGCCAGGGAACCCAGGAAACCCTCCTGGTGGAGACCTCCCAGGACACTGCTGATACCTCACTGGGCACACAGCCCTGTCTCCATGGCTTTGTGAGGAAACCAGAAGTTGTCAAAGTTGTGTTCCCAAGAACCAACACACTCCCAGTGTCAGAGGTTCCGACTCAGTGCCAGCAGCTCATGCCCCAGGACAGATCCCCCTGGAGCTGTGCTGTGACAGCGTTGAACCTTGGTGAACCTTTGCTGAGATGCCCTCTCAGAGTGGTTTCCTCACCTCTTGAGGTTAAACCCAGGGTTTCCTTCTGGAGTCGTTGTCCACAAAGCTGTGCAAAGGCTTTCTTTCTGCTTTGTGAATGCATCCACGGCTTCTGCCGAGGGGTTCCCATGTCCAGATAACCCAGAAGCAGCAAAATCTTCAGCAGAGCCCTAGGGACACTGGTTTCATTCTTCTGAGTCACTTCTGCTTATCAAAAGTAAAGCAGGTCTGTGGAGGCCACAAGCCCTGTTCTTCACAGGTTGCTTTCACCAACCCACCCCCTTGAGGGAAAATTATCTAGTCCAGAGAGAGCCCACAGCTTATCTCAGGGAAAAGGTTTATTTTGGTGACATTGCTGAGAAACCTCCTTGAATTTCTGCCTTCACGACCTTTCTCTCTGCTCCTGCAGTCTGCTCGCAGTTCTCCAAGGGCGTCTATGCCATCTTTGGGTTTTATGAGAGGAGGACCGTCAACATGCTCACGTCTTTCTGCGGGGCTCTCCACGTCTGCTTCATAACACCGAGCTTCCCCGTCGAAACCTCCAACCAGTTTGTCCTCCAGCTCCGCCCAGAGCTCCAGGATGCCCTCATCAGCGTCATCGAGCACTACAGCTGGCAGAAGTTCGTGTATATTTACGATGCTGACCGGGGTAAGTGGCAGCTGTGTGGGAGGGGTTACCAGGCAGTTAAAGACAGTGGTCTGGAAGGAGTCTTTGCCTCCAAAATTGTGAATTGCTGGAGGTTGAGTCACCCTATGCCTTCCCTGTGCTCTGTTTTTTTCTAAATGTCCCTTTCTGCTGAAGGTGGGCATTGATCTAAATGAAGGATGAGCCTGACCGTGTGTGTGTGCGTGTGTGTGTGTGTGTGTGTTCACGGGGTCAGGTCTGAGCCCCATCAACACCAGGGAAATACTTGATGTGCAAATGGTTTTGAATTTGAAGTGGGGAAATTGTTTCTATTCAGTAGGTCCCATATTGAACTGGTCTGTCAAACTCAAGGCCCCTGAGTTCCAAGTTTACAAACATGAGCAGACACTTGCTCAGGTCTTACCTAAGCCCACAGCCAGGTGTGAAATGTGTGTTTGTGGCAGACAGCTTGGAAAACTCCAAGTTCCCTGTGTTTACTGCCTGTCAGTTTTCTATATAAAAGAGCAAAAAGCTTTGTGGGGTAATGGAAGATATTATCTAACTTTCTAAACCATGAACAGGGCCAGAGAGCTCATTGCTCCATGATTCAGTTTTCCCAGCTCTCAGATGCCTTTAAAGTTCCAGGCTTAGAGGCTGCAAGCAAAGCAGACTAGTGGAGGATAGGGCAGAGGTAAGGTGATTCACATCTCTGTCTTGGAAGTTATAATTATCCCCTGAAGGGACAGGATGGGCTTTAGAGGCAAGAAGAAGGTATGAAAGCATCCCAGCTGCTTTCTGTTATCATGAGGCATGGGCATGCTGAATACCCCAAAAGGACAGAGAATTGCTGTGTGCGTCTCCTCTGGAAGGTTCTGTGTATAATTTAGGCAACATAATTCTAGAAGTAATGGTCTCCAGGTGAGATGCTGCTGAGAGAGAAGGATGCTGAGTATGACTGTGTGCTGTGGTAGCTGAGGGTGTCCCTACCCCTAGGGGCACATAGCCTAAACAGATCAAAGTCGAGAAGGAAACGATGGGTAAGAGAAATCAAGTTATTTGGGATGGGACAGACAGGGAGATGGGGATTAGAGTTCTTATCTGAATCCCTCAGCAGGGCCTGATCAACGAGACTGATCTGCTGATTACAAAGGAAAATTAGGCCTGGAATCATCTGTGCTGAGACAGAAAAAGCAGGAGTCATTAATCCTAGCCCAGCTGGGTCAGATCTAGACTATTAGCTGCTCTCTGTAGTTCTGCTGCACTCTCATGACTCCATCTCCAGCCTGGCTGGAGGCAGCTACACAGGCTGTCAGGAGGATGGAAAGATGCCATTGCACAACTAAAACCTGGCTCTCCCCCTTCTCTTCCCATCATAGGGTTGTCAGTCCTGCAGAAAGTGCTGGACACTGCAGCTGAGAAGAACTGGCAGGTGACAGCTGTCAACATCCTGACAACAACAGAGGAGGGCTACCGAATGCTCTTCCAGGAGCTGGAGAAGAAGAAAGAAAGGCTGGTGGTGGTGGACTGCGAATCTGAGAGGCTGAACATCATCCTTAACAAGGTTGTGTTGGTGTGGAATGCTGGGCAGGGCCTTGCACGCTGGATGGGAAGGGTTATTTCCCCTGGAGAAGTTCTCCCCATTCTTGCCTGATCCCTGTCCCCGTGTGGCTCTCGTTGGGTGTGGGGTGTGTGCCTTGCAGCTGCCGAGCTCGCAGGTATTTCTCTGTTGTGTTATTGTGGGAACAGTAAAGCTGCAGGAATAGTACAAGCTCTCATGAATTCCTGCTGGGTGAGCTCCACTGTTCCAGGTTCCCTACTTGTTTGACTCCTTTGCTGAGCCCTTTACACCCCCTTACTCCCCAGCTAGTTTGCTTTGTGCTAATTCCTCCAAGCAGTGTGCACAAGATGTGGCACCTCCTGATTCTGCTGAGTCTTCCTCCAGTTTTTGAGTTAGGCTGGAGGTGTGAATTGGCACTGCCAGATTCCTGCTCCTCCAGCCTCCATGTACTGCACCAAATTCTCACACCTGTGCCAGCAGGACAGAATGATTATGGTACATCAGTGCTGAATATGGATTTCTGTGGACAGGAGACAAATACAAGCCCAGGGGCAGCAGGTTCAGTCCACGCTTCAACTCCAGCCACGATACCTTTCCCTCTCACACCTACAGCCAAGTCCTTCCCCACCACTGGAAAGGGCCCTGCAGGTGGTGCCCTGCAATTCTCACTGCTTTACTGCTCATAATCAGCTCACTCTTACCTCGTGCTTCACACATCTCCTTGTCTAAGGTACCTTTCATCTCCCGTCTCACACTTCAGCTGCTCCCCGTCTGGGACAGGGACTGATGTTTCACCCAGATGCACAGCTCAGTGACGAGCTCAATCCATCCTTGCTGGATGTCTCTGGGTGCTCCCGTGTTATGTATAATAACAAAGCAGAGAGCAGGTTGTGACCTCAAAGCAAAGGTCACGTTCCTGAAAGAGAAAACAGATTACTCCAGAGCACAAAACCTTCTCTCTGACCATGGAGCAGCTGCAGTTGAACAAAATTTTGGACAAGACCTAGGCAGTGAATTTGACTTTTCCATAGGGTATATCAAATTTCTAGGATTAGTAGTGTTGGGTTTTTAAGCCTGGTTTGTCTAACAATGTTAAGTTGTGTAGTCAAATATTATCTAGTCTTCTTGATATAAACAGGAAAATAAGTCTTACTTTCAAATTTCTTCACATAACTGGAGGAAGAGTTAAACCTAAATATAGGAAAAGTGATTTGTAAGAGCACTAAAAATCCAGATACCGTGATTATTTGTTTTGCAATGCTATAAAAATATCAGTTCCTAGGGAGAAGAGGGACAAAGCTGTGTTTTACTACAAAAAATATAGAGCAATTCCAGCAGACGTCTGTGCCTGGGAGGCAACACTCCAGTGAGGGATAGGGCTGTGAACAACTTTTTCGGGCCTGTGTAGTCCATTTTCATCCTTTTTTGCATTCTTGCTCCAAGTCCACCGGGATTTCTGAGAGCAGAGGTAGCTGTCCCAGTGTGAGAAGGTGATGCCAGGTTTTTCATAGTGTACAGATGACTGGAGGGATTCAAAGACAGTGTTCAGCTCATTATCAAGTGAAATTCAGCTGGGACTGTACCTTGGGCTGTAACTTGGGCTGCTGGCCGATCTCTCAGCTCACTACACCAGCAGCCTCTGTGGGAATGTCACTGTGCTGTTTGCCCGGTCCCTCTGACTGTTAGAGCTGTTCCAAGAGCTGCCTCAGCCTCTTGGGGACATTTCAATGCATTTGTCTTCTTCCCTGACAAGCCAGTCTCTGTCTCTCGGTGGCAGTGGGTTTGTGCTCCATGGTGAGCAGGAGAGCCTGGGATGGCTGTTCAGCATTTGTGCCTCCCACACCCACACTGCTGCTTGCACAGACTTTTCATTTTTCCTCCACACACAAATAACACCGGTGGCTCCAGCAAGGCTCCAGCCCTCGCACTGCCGTGACCGCAGCTGTGGAGGAGCCAGTGCTCCGTGTGTTAAAAATGACCTGGTTTCTCTCTGGGAGATTTCTCTGTGTCATGTCTCAAGGGTTTGATTTATCTTTGCCAAGGTACCTGTCATTTGTGAGCCAGGCTTTGGCTCAGGGCAGGTTGCCGTGGGGTTGTGCTGTGTAGCCTTAATGGGATAAGTACGTGGTGGGTTGTGTTCCATCAAAGCCCTCTGTTCTTTCTTCCTTGTCTCTCATTAAAATGAGTAACTGGAATTTCTACTTTGCCAGTGTTTCACTCTGAGAGGATTTCTCTCTAATAGATGTCAAACTTGCCCATTAAGAAGTGGGTAATGAAACCTAGGTGGCCCAAGTGAGCAATCAGCATGCAGCCCAGCACAGCCTCTCACCACAGTCAGGAGAAGTGATAAATGCTATTATAACCTCAGCTTGCTACTGCTGTCCGGACACATTAGGACTGAGCAAGCATTTTAAAATAAATTAAGATCACAAATAACTGTGTAAAACACAGGAAACGAGCCTCATAATTCAGGTGGATGGGCTGCAAGATTAACAGCTCAGGGAGAGCTGGATGGCAGCCCTCTCCGGTTCATCGGCTCTGACACCTCATAAAATAACAGAGGAGAGTTTGGGCTGAAGGAGCCAATGCCAGCTATTGTTGACACTGGAGAAAAGGGGAATTGGATCATAATTCTTAGACATCCCAGTGCAGCAGAGATTCTCCTTCCTCCTACAAGGTCTGGGACTTACTGCAAAGGTCACTCTCAGCTGATGAATGAAAAGGGGGCAAGTTTGGTCTGGTTTTGCTTCTTGGATCTGGCAGTGGAAGATACTCAGAAAACCACCCATAATGAGGTGTATATCTTCATAGCTTTAGGTAGACAGAGGTTTGTTCTGAGAGCTCCAGACACCTCAGCAGAAGCCACACTGAGGGATTCTGTGCAGGGAGCCCCAGGGCAGTGAAGCTGGTGGAGCTGGCATTGGCTGTGCAAGGAACTGCTTCTAAATGAAGCCTTCATTGGAGTTAATTGCCACCACCACGTTAATGGTGAGAACCAGATGAGTTTTATTATGCGTACAAGAGTACTTCATCAGAGAAGGGCTAAGGCAGATGAACCAGTTGCACAGAGCAAGTGTCAGCTCATTTATAATCCATTTGGAAATCCCTAAATGACTGCTCATGATAATCTGGGAGTGCTGTCCCATGGGGAGGATCAGTCTCTGCCCTTATCTGACACTTCTCAAGTACCTGCTGCCAGCCTGGTATCAGAGAGGAGTCCTGGGTAGACTGATTCTGGTTGAATCCAACACAGCAGTGCTCTTGTGATCATTCTGGCTATGAGGATCTTTCTGGCCTAACTGCAGTTTGTGCAGATTTTTCTGAGCATTGGCAATGCAGGCAGCAATTCAGAATCAATTCTTATGACAATGGAAATAAGAGGTAGTATTGCCAGCCAAGAAACCTAATGGAAACAGCAGAGTTCTCTCAGAAACTGGCAAATCTTGTGTTTGTACAGGCTTTGAGGGCATGTTGGTTTGGGCCTTTTTTTTCCACTTTCCTCTTTCTGTGTGTAGAGTGGCTCAAATGCAGATGGTATCTGACTCTAGTAAACTAGTAAGAATTTAATAGTGCTGCTGGAAATCAATAGAGTGGAATTTCAATGAAAAAATGGAGTCAGCGATAACAATATATTTTTTAGCTGTATTCTTTCTGTACCCTTTTTAAATCGAGGGAGAAAAAGACATGGGCCATCTGATAAGTGTCGCTGTTCCCCTCAGTTACAGGCAAATCTGCAACAGGTGGAAAGGGAAAAGAAAGGGAAACTCTTCCAGTTAACATAGAAAAGCTCCGTTGTTACGGATTGGTAAGCAATTGTGTTGATAAAAGGAAATAAAAACCTGACTCTGCAGCATCAGGGAGAAAGGAATAAGTGGCAAAGCACATACATTTGTACACCATGCATATGAATATATTAATTATCTCAGTGAACATGCAGGGGAATCCTCTGTGGCTTGCCCAGACAGCTTCATTCTGTGGTTTGAAGCTACACTGATGCACTAAAGCAGAAACATTTACCCATAGCCTAAACTTCCAGCCACCTCTCCTAGGCAGGTGTTTGCAGCAGGGACTGGAGCCTGGAGGATGTGCAAGATTGCTCTCTAGTCTTGCTTGATGTGTCAGTTGCGTTCATGGGACATGTGGACTCCAACTCCCCATTTGTTCCTTTGGTGTCTGAAATACAAATCTTGTTAAGGCTTTTTGTTGTTTTCCCCCAAGCCCATAGGAAACAGGTTGGTTTGGTGATTTTCTTTCCCTGCCTGTACAAAGTTCTTGGGGATCTTGTCCTGTCTAATTCCAGACTTGCTGCTCAGATATCATGTGTGACACTCTGTCCAACCTCTAATAAGATCGTGAATTTTCTTTTGCTGTGTCTTCCTGCTCCCAGCTGAATAGTCTCAGCAAGGAAAAATAAGAGCGAGAAAGGGCAGATAACTGAAGTTCTTCTTCCTTAGTTGATCTCTGCTAATTAGCCTTGATTTTTATCTTGCAGATCATCAAGCTTGAAAAAAATGGGAATGGGTACCACTACATTCTGGCAAATATGGTGAGTTACCCTACTTGGTGGGGTTTTTTCTATCTCAGAGTTTTGTAAAGCACTATATTCATAATTACTGAGCTGCACACCCTTTTTGTCATCCACCATTTAGGTAAAAAAAAAAAAAAAAAAATCAAAGTCTTTTGTTATGTTCTCTTTGTGGAGTTTTCTCTCTTGAGCCAGCAAGATTATCTGCAGGGTATCTCCAAGTGTGCTGGGGTTTTGTGGTGGTTTGACCTTGGCTGGATGACAGATGCCCACCAAAGACATTTTATCACTCCCCCTTGGTGCTAAATGAAATCTGACTGTCATGGCTTTAGGGAAAGGACTGGATGCAAAGACTTCTTTAAGGAAAGGATTCTCCCTTTAATGCAGGAAGGTGCTGCCTGAGGACAGAACAGTGTTGGGCAGTGGCAGGACCATCTTCCTGGAGCAAGTCTCACAGGAGGATGGAAAATTTCTTTGCAAAGGGAGATTTGGGGAGAGGTAAGAGAGAGAAATGGAGGTTTTCCACAGCAGAGCTCCTACCCTCTCCTCCCCAAATGTATCCATCCATCCAGGAGGATGCACAGCAGAGGATGGGCTGGTGTTGGCAGTCTGGGGCTGAGACTGCTCGCCCTTGGACTCCTGTGTCCATGTGGGGTGAGCCATGTGCAGGCTCTGGACTTGTTCTTTCAGCACAGAGCTGCATCTGGGAGATAGCACGTCAGCCCTGGCGTAATTAAACTTTAAACTACCAATTAGTCAAGCAGTTGCTGCCCTTCTCCTTTTCTCAGTCCCAAGATAACTCTGTCATTTACCAGGCAAAAATGGCCACATCATTACCCTGCAGTGCCCTGTACTGACCCTGCACCCTGTGCTAGCTGCCTACCACGTAATTACAGAGATAAAAATGTTACCTTGTGCAGGGGGAGACATGCAAAATCATAGAGCAGCCAATAACTTCAGTTGCTAATTTTTAAAAAAAATTATTATTTGCTGTAACCCAGGTCCTGGATGTTTATGAAAGTCCCTTCATTAAAGTTAAGCAGGGAAGTGAGCTGGAGTCACTGGAGTGAGTGTGTCTATGCAATTTTATGTACACCCACGTGGAAGGCTGAATGAGAGTATCACCTCTTCTCTCTGCACAGTTTCATAAGGATAAATATGTGCAAGGCATGAGGTGAACTAACACTCAGGTGTAGGAGATTTGAAGGACATTTCCCTCTGTCTTACGATACCATGCTCTCCCAGTTTTACCCAGACAAAGTACACTTGTCCCATCTTTAATGTGTTTTCTCAGCCTTTGCACAAATGCTGAGAGGACAGAGCTGGCTGGAAGAGGTTGCATACTCAGCCAACATGGGTTATAAATAATTAACTCGGAGCAAAATGCTTTTCATTTCCCCAACCCCTCTGCAGGGAGATTTTGCCTCCACTGCAGCTCAGTGGACTGGGCTCTGGGTCCCAGAGTGACAGGACCACCAGAACTCACTGGTGTGCTTTTCAGGCAGCTTGGATTCAGGGGAAAAGAAACAGAGTGAAAGAAATTCAAGCTTTACCTTTGGTCTTTCCTGCCCCTTAAAACCCAGCATCACAGAAGAGCCAAAAGCCAGAGAGAGGAATATTTTTAAACAGAAAAAAAAAAGAATAGGAGATAGTCAGACAACACAGGAAAACTATTTTTAAAAAGTCCTGGCACCCCTCAAGGTTAAGGAGGTCCTTTCCAGGGCAAAAAATCGTGGGCAGGTTCGGACACCAGAAGCCAAATCAGTTCTTGTGATGTGCTGCACCCACACAAGAGCTACAGGATAATGGGTTTAGTAAGGAGAATGGCAAAAAGGACCTGAAGATCCCTTGTTTCTGAGACTACAGGGCAGCAAGGAGGGACAGCAAACCTCCCTCTGTAGGGATAGCCAGGGATTTTATAAGAGATTGGCAGAAGATGGCATCTGGCAGGGTTAAACCTTGGTGCGAATGCTCTGATCCAAGAGATAACAGTAGGTTTAACCCTCTTCTGAGGACACCTCATCGCTGGATTAGAGCCTTCAGAGGGCGTAGCATGCTGTAATCTATTCTCACTGACTCACACACGTAGTGGTAGACCTTAACCACCCCGTATTTTCCCCTGTAGACATGTCCCAGGATGACAGGGCGTGCGTTGCCCACACACACTCGTACCCTCGTGCGCGCCCGCGTGCCTGGAAAACAGCCCTGCCTTGGGGAAGTGGCTCATTCTGGAGCGCTGAGTCGTCAGAGAATAAATTAAGAGCTAAAACCTGGAAGTGTTTGGTTTCCAAACGGGTTATTTTTTGTACCTTACGCTGGCTGAGGCAGTCCTGAGTTTAGGACTCTCACCCTGTGTGAAGATGAGGTCAAGGGAATCCTCAGCTGGTTTGTAGCCACCAAGTTTCCTGCACTATCTGGAGCCAGGGGGTGAATTCTCAACACCTGCCTTTTGCCTAACCTACTTGGGCATGGAAAAATGGGGACTCAGTTATGGAAATGACACACTGGAAGCAAACATTGGGAAACATTTCTGCATAACCCCACTTAAATCCTTGGTTTTAGCTATATGCTTGTTCAGAGCTATACACAGCCAAAATCCAAGCAGCAGCAGCACACCATTGCCCAGTTGCAGCAGCTTCAACCTGATGCTCCATCATGAATGCAAAACAGCATTGCACAGGCTGAATAAGGTCTAAAAAAAATCATCCATAGGCACATTTTGGAATGGAGGAATTCCCTGCCTGGCCACAGCCAATCCATGAGCAAAGAGGCACTGCCTTGCACTAACCTTGCTGTGTGTTTGCCCTGCAGTTGCTCTGGGTGAGCTGTAGTAAAGTACTGAGCAGAATTTGACAGCAGCAAGTCAAAGCTGGTATTTCCTAGCAGGAACAGCTTTCTTTTTCAGTGAAATTGCTGTTGCCAAGGTGAGACAATATTATTTCTGTGTTCACAAACAAAATGAAACCATTCTGCACCTTAGGCCATGGGCAAACATCCTTCTCTCAACCTGCTATGCCTGCTAAAGACACAACCTGTCTTGTCTGCCCATCCCTGCCCATCCCACAAAGGTTTGACTGCAACATTCCTGTCAGGGAAAGGGTTTCTGTCGGCATCCCTGCCTTGCCTTGAGCCAAATTTGGCACTGTTCATGGCTTTTGCACACTGATGAAATCCTGGTCTTCAACCAGTACCCATCAGAGTTACCCCAGTTAGCTTTTACCAGAGCTAACCTGGGTATTTGTCAGGTGCACTGGCACTGGAGGTTTGCAGTCATCTCTCTCTCTCTCTTTCCCTCTCTTCCCCTCTGGAATTCAAAGAGATTTGGCAACTTTAAGAAGTGTTTGTTTTTGTGAGTCTTATTTTTCTAAGCTTTGTTCTCAGCCTTTGAGATCATCAGTTCTAGCAACCACAAAGGGGAAAAAAAATACAGTCAATACTATCAGAGGAACAAGCTTAGAAACTTCTGGGATTCCTTTCTTTTGATGTTCAGGCGTTTTGCCCATAACCTTGGCTTTGTGGATCTGTTTGTCCTACGCCATGGATGTGAGCTGACTACTGTCAGTAGTGGGAGAGCATCAGCTCTCTTGGGCAGAGAAAAATCTTTGTCATTAAATAAGTGACATTCGTGTGACCTGTCTTTAAGGGGAAAGTATGAAAGACAGCTGCCACATGCAGAGTTTTAGCCTCTTTTTTCTTTCCTGATGCATTAGTCCAGGTTGGTCTTTTAGCAAATGCTCTTTTATTTGAAGATGAATAGATAAGTGTATGAGATTGCTGATGGCAGGGGTAGCAGGGAAAAGTAAAGATAAAAACGGTGTTGATTAGCAAAGGTAAGCACTATTCCCTGTGCCATTCTACATCAGCCTGTGTCAGCACTGAGTTAGGCCAGGGACAGTTTCCCTTTGCTGGCAGTTGTGCTGCTGGTGGAGGTTACCAGAGATGCCTTAAGGAACCTAGAAATAAAACAACACACTTTTGAGATAATATTTGTACAGGAGGTACTGGAAAGGTTGGTCTTTATTGGAGGCCTCCAGGGGCAGATATGGAAAATGTCCACAAAAAGGCCACCACCCCACGGGGTGAATAGAGTGTTATAAGCTTAGCAAATTAGTGTCATTGACAAAAATCACCAATTAGGAGCAAAAGAGGTGATGCAATTTCCCCTGGTTCAACCTTCTCTAAATCCACCCCCCCTCAGATGGAAACTAAACTTTGTTTATGAAAATGCGCCTTGAAGAGCTGTTTTTTCCCAGAAAGGACCAAGATAGGATTGGGGCTTTGGAATGTGTTTTGTCTTTCTGCCTAGGGAAAACGTAGGGAAAAGTACTGGGAAAATTAGCCAGGGATACAGCAATAGGCTGTGGAGAACACATAAAAGAAAAAAAGCAAAAATCATTTGCCATCATTTCCCCCAGCTCAGCAGCTTTGTCAGCAGAGTGGCCTGTGCAGGAGTCACACAGATGTGCTGGGCTGATCCAGTTCTGACCTCTGGGCTGGATGGGCAGCTTTGATTTTTTGTAGACAAAACACAGAAGGAAGAACTTCTGCGCCAGCAGGGCTGAGACTCAGCCATGTGAGACCAGCACCAGGTGCAGAGAGTGAAGAGAAACCCTCCTGAACTGGCCATCCACAGGCAGAGAGCAACTCCCCTAAAGCAGTGCAGGACACCCACACCTGCAGCATGTGCTGTGGCTGTGTGGGGAGGGTCTGTGCTGCCCAAGCAAGGGCTGTACCTGCCCAGCACAGTGTGACCTGTGGCACTGCCCCAGCACAGTGGTGACCCTGTGGCACTGGCCAGGTGTTGATGGCTCCATTCCCTGCAGCTAAAATGTTGTGGTTCTGTCTCCCATCACCTTGAAAGATGCCACATTTATCTGAGTCCCCCTCAGTTCTTAATGCTGTCTCCTGGCCCCTGAAGCGCTGCTGACTGCTGGTACAAACAAGGTCAGCAATGCTCAGGTGTGCATCACTCACTGATTTGATATCCTGTTTTGTGGAGTTTCCAGAAGGATGTGTACAGCATCTCCTTGTCCTGGCAAGATCTCAAGATGCCTGGTCTTGCAAAAATTATGTTTTTCTATTGGAAAAAGATGTCCTAAGTTATTTTAAGGTTCTAAAATTATGCCTGTTAGACCTTTCTTCCTCCTGAGAGGTTGGTGCGAGTGGGCTCATGAGACAAATTCGTTTTCTGTGCAGAGAAGGACAATATAACATATCAGTGAAACTTCTGCATTTCACTTCCAAACAGCTTTTCTGTCCCAATTCAAAAATTATCCAGCAGAAGAACCCCATATAACATTATCTCATCTGAATTACTGGTAGTAAAAGACACAGCAGTGCCCTGAATTAATTTTTGCTTGAACTAGAGCGTCTCATGTATGAGAAAATTATCTGGTTTGATACAAAAATTGCCCACACAGAAGAATATGAACAGCAACCTTGGGAGGATTTTTGCAATAGTTAATGAGGGCTCAAAAACATGAGTGACTTACTGTGGCTTAAAAAAATCAGAGCATCAGGTGAGTAATTGACAGGTTATATTACAGCTATTGGAAGGAAAATAGTGTTTGCTTAAATTTCAGCAAAATGGTGTGAAACTAACAGGTTTCCTCAGCCATTTGCAGTCTCCTAATCCATTACCCCAGCTCAACTGGCAAGTGGTGATGTGTGAATCCATAGAATCTGCCTCATGGTGACTTCATTTGCACTGTTTTCTAGTCAGAACATGCTTAGCTTCAGCTTCCTCCACCAGATTTATGCTTCTCTTTGCTAGACAAATATTCCATTACCGATGTTTTGGTCCTTGTAAACTGTGATCAGGTCATCCCTTAATCATATCTTTGATTGAATTCATGGCATCTGCCACTGCACGGCACATTTCCCAAACCTTTAAATCAGTTTATGCGCTGAAAGCTCTCTAATGCACAAACATCCACCTAGAACATCTCTTCCCCTGCCTGGACTGAGCCTTCTGACAAGATGTGTATGGTCATTTATATCCAGAATGTGCTGCAGCTGCAGGACTGGGCAAATAATATCACAAAGAAAATCTGCAGAGCTGCACCAAGGAAAAGGTGCTGTTCATCTCCCATCCCTTGTTCTTGAAGTCTGGATTCTCACCTCACTCGGTTTGTGTTGTATCTATAGTCAGGACAGAACACACTCATGGAGCTGCAGGGTTGGGGAGCTGTCTGATAGTGCCCCGTTCTCCTGTCTTTCTTTTCCCTTTCTTCACTTGCTTCTAAGTTACTGTGAGGGCTCACAAGTTTTGCTGCCACAATGGGACTTGACATATTAATAACTCTGCAGAGGAGAAGAAGCCCTCTCCCATTGGAAGGCACACTGGAATGAGACTGGAGCAGATGGGCTCTTTTTTGACATAACCCTCCTTATTAATACAGAGTGATGGGAGTGAGGAATGATGCTTCACTGGAGAAGTCAAGCTTGAAGATAATTTGGTATATTAGAGATGCTCCGTCTGGAAACACTCGATTTCTTGCTCCCTGCAGTAAGTCACTGGCGTACCTTGGAATGACAGGAGCCACTTTGTATTCACTCAGCTGATCTACAGCCATTCAGAAGCAAAAATTTTGCTTTGCAAAGTTTCTTATAATCATAAAATCTGCTACGAGGAAGTAGTCTGGCATTGCAAGTCATGCATTTAAACAGAGCTGGGCCAGTTTCCCGATGCTGCCACAGGTTTCTGTGGCACCCACCCAAGCTCAGGATGAATTGTTTAAATGCTTTTGGCTTGAAAAGGAGTATTTCAGTGTGCAACCTATTAAAGAAAAGAAAAAGCAGACTCTAGTCTCTTCATCCTGGGCAGAAAGGGACTTAAAAACCTAATGCTCCTCCCTGGGATGAGGGGACTCTGTTAGCTTCAGCCAACAAACCTTCTCGAGGCAATTCAAGAGAAAGGGGTGTTTTTCCCTCTCCTCATTCAAAACTGAGTTTGCCAGGCTCAGGGGGAGAACTGGAGAGCTCAGAAGATGCAGCAGGAGGAGAGAAAACAACACTGTTTCTCAGGAATGTGTCTGTCTTCAAGGAGACTCTCTAAGGTCCTTTCTCCCAGGAAAAGAGGAGGCTTGGAGCACAGGCAGGGAGGTTTTCGACTGGGCTGCGGGGTGGTTTTGAGCTGCTAAGCCACAGCCTGCCCAGAGCTCAGCCCGTGCTCCTGCTCCTGCAGCTTCAAAGGCACCACAGGAGGCACCTGCAGGGAAAGGCCAGCAATTAATGTGAGCTCAGTGAAGTACGAAGAGAATCTGGAGGTGTCGGGCAGTGGCTGGCTGCCTCTCGATGTCTGGGTGCATTCCTGTGGGCTGGCACAGTGTCCCACAAGCAGCTGTGCCACCAAGTGTCATCAGTGTGCAGAGGGAGGCAGAGGTTTAGGATGGTGAGGCAGTGAAATATGAGGCTGGAAGGAGAGATGCAGGGAAGTCAGTGATGCTGGCAGATTTGAGGAGGGATGCACAAAGGGATGAGGCTTTCCCTGCACCGGGAGCTAGCTGCCTGCACTGCCCACTCAGTGTTCTGGCTCCTCACAGTGTCCAGGGTATAAATTAGGAGCTGGTTCATTTCTGGAGGGACTTTCTTTTCAAGGCAGATCATTTGTGGACCTCTTAATCAAGATGGATTCATGAGGCCCATTTCAAGTCATCAGTCTTCCTGCATTATGCATTTCCTTTGATGATTGAGCCCACAAGCAGTGGAGAGGAATATAAATGTGTGACCTGCTGATTCCTCTCCCAGCAACCAAGGCAGCAAATGGGACAGTAAAACAACCTTTGGCTGAAAACTGCTTTCAGTTTAAGAACAGCATAAAGAGCAGATGCATCAAGGAAAGCACAAGGAGGAAAAACCCCTTTCCAGTACTGTTTTCTATTTGAAGCCACAAAGGTCTGTAATAGCTGCCCATATTATTTCCTCACAGCAGCACGTTGCACATAATTGCTCTGTGAGGTTCATAAATGCAGAGAGGAGCCCATGGTATGGGCTAAAGAGCAAGTTCCCTCCTTTGAACCCAGCCTGACTGCTGCTGGAACAGTGTGATGCAGATGCTGTGAGTCAGAGCAGGCTGGAGGAGGGAGCTGCCTCAGCCCATCAGCACGATGGGACCAGATTTTTGTGGTTTATTGTCAGCCTGCTCATTCTGTGGCATTTGGAGAGAACCAGGCATTTTCCAGGCATGTACAAGGCTGGAGGCCACATTCTCTGATTTGCTGAGGTGGTTTTGTGAAGTGAATTTAAGTCAAAGGGACAGCTGATCCTGCCGTAGGGTGGCTGATGGGGTGTCCCTTCCAGCCTGGTTGTGATGGCTCCCAGGGATAGCTGTGCCTGCAGGAGTGTTGTCTCCCCTGCAGTACATCCTGGCACTGGCCCTGCTGCTCTGCGCTGCCTCTGGGTCCCTCTGGGGCTGCTCTTCCAGGGACACCGGAGTGTGAGTTCCCTTATTGCTCCTCTTCCTCCCCAGGGGATGGTCAGTGCTGTGTGGGGAGGTGAAGCCTGATGCCTGCATGTCCAGCAGCTACATCCCAAATGCTTCAGGTGTCAAGAGCTTGAAGCAAGTCATGTACAGCCACATTCCAGGGACTCAGCTCATTTCCCTGACCTGTGCTCCAGACATGGCTGCAGAGTGGGTTTTTTTCCAGTATTCCTTGGCAAATTTTAGAAACAGTTTCAAAACCATTTGATCACTTCCATGGGACCACATGGAGAGCATCCTTCCAGCACTGTTCACTTCTTGCTGTGCTTGGTTGGATGATAGAGAGAAGCATTTCTGGGCTAGTTCTTTCCCAAACTGGTTGATGCTAAACATATTGCTGCAAAAGCACAGCTGCTGCCCCTTAGTCATGGGTTCCACTCTTTCCTTAGCCAAGTTTTAAGAATTTATTTTCTGTTTCCCAAATATGGCCAGTTGAAAACTAAATAAAAGATCTTTTTTTTTTGTTTTTGCAATATGTGTCTATAGTTAGTACAAAGTGACAGATGATTGATGATTTCTTTAGTTGCAAATACTGTAATTCTCCTGTTCTCCTGTTTCCTACAAGCACTGACTGATATTCCAGAAGGGCACATAAGCATATTGAATTCCTGCTGCCACTTTGTCAATAGAAGCATTTTCAAAAACCAGTTTGTATAACATTTGATGGCTTTCTGTTTATATGTTTGCTAGCAAGAATTCACCTGCTCTGGGAATGATTTTCTAAAATATTTTGACTTCTGGATTTCCCTGTTCATTGACTCTCATGTTCCCCAGACCTGCTCTGGGCAGATTTCAGTGGTGTGGTGATTAAAATTCTGTTGTAATTAGGAGCATTCCTATGATGTCCTTGTAATGGGGCATGTGGAGGAGGGATAACAGGTGAAAACAATTATTTCAGCCATTGATAGCAGCCAAAATGCAAAGATGTCTTCAAGGCTAATGATGTCCTCTATGGTCCCAACTGCCTTAAATGATTGGAAAATCTTCAGAGGTCTCCACACTTTTTAAAGAACCTGAATGATGTCAAAAATCAGTGGGGAAAAATTAGTACAATCTTCAAGAAGAAATAATTCCTTTCATCTATTCAGATTATTTTAGAATTTTATGCAAGATGAATCCCAGTGAATATTGTTGAATATTTGCTTCAGTTTCAGAATGGTTTTGTTTGGGGAAAACAGTAAAATGCAGTGGTTTCAACCAGTACTGTCTCATCACTGCTGTCATAACATTTTTTTTGACTTTTCCTCTTTAAATCTGCATTCTGAGGGGGCTTAATACACCAGACAGCTTATTCATACTCTGCAGTGAACTTGGACTTTTCTTCATGCCTTTGTAGGTCTCCCAAAGAGGAGCTGGTTGCACAAACTTCAAATTACTCTGCAATAACTTCTTTTGACAGATCTTTTTCCCCTGAGTACCTCCCAGGAGCAAAATGCCAGTGTAATTTGGTCCTAGCCATGAATAACCAGTTGGCAACCTGTGAGGTCCCTCTTACTGAACCTTAGGAGCTCTACGTGTCAAAAAACCACTTGGCCTGAAACGCATTAAGATGTCAGGGACAATTATCCTGCTGCATTTCCTGTTCATTAATCACAGCTCTGGCTTTCTGAAACCCCTACGCCAGCAATTACAAACAAGATTGATGTGGGTTTAACCAGCATTCTGAGGAGTATGTACACACAAAATACCACTTTTTTTCTCTTAACCTAAATCACTGTACTTTGAGGCAAAACAAGCCATCTATTTAGAGCATCTGCACACCAGTATCCCATCCTCAGCCTTGTAAGTGGATGCCAAATTGCCTACAAAATGCTGGAAGAAAAAGTGTGAAAGACTTTAAAGTAGTTTTTGAGTCACTTATGACTCCCTCAGTCTGACGCTGATGTGAGAGGGCAATTTAGTCTTTTCCTGGCAAGGTCTGTTCCCAAAACAGGTTTACATCTAATGGTTCGATCCTGACTTTGGGAGTTGATCAGCTAATTGGCTCCCTCAGCCTGTGAACAGAGAGCATCATTTTGGGAACCTGATTGGTGTTTCCTGGAAATGATGTAACTTGGCTTTTTTAGCTCACACCATCACGGTGTGTCTGAGAACAAGCAAGGGAGAGAAACCCAGGGGAAGGCTGAGGAGGAGCCCTCAGAGAACACCCAGCAGCAGGGCAGGGAGAAGGCAGAGCTCAAACCAGCTCCTCTGCTGCTCAAGTGATTGCATTGTGGCAGTCCTCCCGTTCATCTCCCCTCATGCATTAAGGTTGCTGGTGGTGCCAGTGAAAATAATTGACTGCATCTCTTGTGCTTGTATTCCTAAAGAAAAAAAGCACCAGACCTCAGCCTGTCCCACACACAGTGCGAGGGCACAGCCCCTGTCCAAGCACCTCTGCAAGGAGCCACAGCGAACAGTTCTGCACAGCAGCAGTGCCGCAGGGTTGGGATGGAAGCTGGGACACCAAGAAATGACCCCTTTCTCTGTATTGCAGTATGTCTCTAATTAATTTTTCACCTCTGACTCAAGGGGGTGACTGATTCTGCAATGCTGCCCCAGTCAATACACACATGTATTTGCACACATGTTCATCCCATGCAGCGAGCGAGAGGTAGACAAGAACAATGAGGAAATGAAAGAAATGTATTTCATTAGTAACCTGAAGTCTAAAAACGCACCTTTTTCTCTCCCAAATTAGCAAATTCTATAAACTGGCTTTTCTAATAGCAAGACTCCTTTAACAAGCTGACCAACCACTTCCTTCCTGATCTGCTGAAAGTTCGTTGTTCAGGATTTGTTTTTCCCTATAAACTGCGATTTGAAAAGAAGTAGCCTATCCAGTGGTGACTAAGTCCATAAAAGTTAGGGCTGGGTGAACAATTCTGTATAAAATTTAGAGCTGGGTGACAAATACTTTCTAATATATTTTACAAATTTTGTTCATTTCATCCAGCATTATTCAGGATACATTTTTCCATTACTCTGCTAGCTTTCTTGCAAGTGAGCTGTTGTTAATATGATTCTTTGTCTCCCTGGGTGGTAACTGCAGGATATGGCCAGCTCAGAGTCTGTGAGAAAAGCCAGTTCACACCATGGTCAGGGAACTGGTTCCTCTCTTGAGTCGGACATTTCCTTCCAGAGGAAGGATATTTTTCCTGAGCTGTCTGCCACATCCATACATAGGCAGAATTCCTCTTACCCACCCAGAGATGTCTTTCTCCAATGAACTTCTCCTCTTTCTCTCCTGTACCAGGGATTCATGGACATTGACCTGACCAAATTCAGGGAGAGTGGAGCCAATGTCACTGGCTTCCAGTTGGTGAATTACACAGATACTGTTCCTGCCAGGATCATGCAACAGTGGAGGAATAATGATGCCAGAGAGCATCCACGTGTGGACTGGAAGAGGCCAAAGGCAAGTGGTATAAAAAAAACCCATTAAATTTGGGGCCATCTAGCTCAGTTCAAGTTATGCTCACCTCTTTGTGATCACACATGGCTCTTTATTCTCACTTGAGAAACTCTCAATATAATTATGAACATTACCTGTTCCAGGTAGCTTAATGTTGTCTGAATTTTACCAGGCTGCAGTTACTACCTCCTAAGAAATACACAATTTCATGTATTCACTTGGTCTGCAAATTTTTACCCCCTCAAAGCTAAGAATTAAATGTCTCATAATGTTCAGTATATAAAAAACAAAAAGCCTCATTAAGTCCTTAACCTTTGGCTTGTTTACAAGACATCCAGTGATAATAAAGTCTTTCCAGATGTTCTTTTTGAGCATTTCAAATCAGTGTGTACAACAGAAGGGAAAAGTATTTTAATTCCTAACACAGAAGGCCCTGAAGCTGTAGAGGGATGGGTGGAGGGAGAGGTTGTTTTTTTCTCTTTAATATTTGAAAATGAATTCATTTGTGACAAACACTCTGCAATAGAAATGTTAACTTTGGAATTAGTTCAGGAAAGTTGAAAACAACTAAATCATAGAAAAAAGAGTTAATGCTAATGGTTCTTGCCAAGAGTTTTGCACTGGTTTCTGTACTAGTTTCTGCTTGAATAAACTCATCTTTTGCAGAATTCTTGCCAATTGAGATGGAATTTTCTGGTCTCCATCCGTGACCAGAAAAAGTCCCCTGTTTCTTGATTTCACTTAGCTCACATTTACACAGGATAATGTATTCTTTAAAAGTCAGGTCAATGCTTCTAATTAAACTCAAAGACTTGTAACAGGTGAATGACTTTTAGGGCTGATTCTTCTTCAGGGAGTGAAATCAGGACATTCTTCGTCTCCCAGCTGTGAAAGTTGGTTTCAACTTTTAGGAGTCAACAAGGCAGTGGAGATTACAGGGAGCAAGATGCTGCTGAAACTTCATAGATAGGAGGATGAGGACAGAGCAGGTCATCTGGAAAGTTACCCTGGGTTACATTTCTCTTTCCAGTACACGTCGGCCCTCACGTACGACGGGGTGCGGGTGATGGCCGAGGCCTTCCAGAACCTCCGGCGGCAGCGCATCGACATCTCCCGCCGCGGCAACGCTGGCGACTGCCTCGCCAACCCCGCCGTGCCCTGGGGACAAGGCATCGACATCCAGAGAGCCCTGCAGCAGGTTTGGAACCCAGGCTGGCTTGGGTGTGCTGAGAGCATGGCTGAGCACAGCCTGAGGGTGGGGAAGGACGGGTGGGCAGTGGCAGAAGCACCGACACAAATCCCTTGGGATGAGCAACTGATCCTTCCAGAGCAGAGACAGGTCTGAAAAGCTGGGGGGTGCATCCAGCAAAGTGCTTTTCCTGGTCCTTGCCTGTTTTAACTTCTGTCGTTATGGGATGGAAAATCCAAAATATTATCCCATAAAATCAAGGGTTCCTATGGTATCTTCCCCTCCCGAAGACAAAGACCTGCTCAGACCGTATTTTTTGCAGATTATTTGACTCTCTGTGAACTCAGCTTCAGTTCCAGCCTGCTAATGAATGCATGTGAATTTTGCCTTATGTATTGGCTGTCACCAAAATGTTCTCAAAGTGCAGATTATAGCTTGTTTCATACTGTGAGAATTCATAAAAGTCTTAAGAGCAGCCATTTAGATAGTTTATTCCTCAAATCTGATAGTCTTGCTTTTTTCATCCTGCACAGAATCTAGATTTTTGAATAAACAAAAACACAATGTGAAAATTACAGAGAGAGAGAAAAATAATACACTCTTATCAAAGACTTACCAAGGTAGAATATTTTAAAATTTCATTAAATTTCAAGACTGACATTCATTTCTAGCACTTTTCCTTCTTTTCCTGACAGAAATAGATGGATTCCTTGCAAATACTGCTAGTTCAGTATTATCTAAATATAGCTTATCCCATCTTCTTTCCTTAACTGTGAAGAAGGCAAAAAAAATAACATTTATGTGGTTAATTTGTATCATATATAAAGTTCCTCAAGTATTTTGTTTTGATTTGGTTTTGGCTTACTGGTAAACAACAATTCCTTTAAAACCAAATCTTTTGGGTTTTGGCATCTGATTTGATTTTATTGCTTGGATTCAATTTGTTCCCAAGCCTGTCACTGACTTTCTGCATGACCTTGGGCAAATCACTGTCACAGCTTCTCCAAGCCCTTATAATAAAATCAGCCTCCCTGATGCATTAGGGAGATAGGTTACCTAATAAACATGAAATACTTGGAAGTCTTCTGATGAGCAATAGCTGCTCCAGCATTTTCCTTTATTGAATTTATGAGAATAAGATATCAAAATTAGACAGCTAGAAAATAAAAATTTTGTGTGTGTGTTGGAAAATCTCCTCTGAAGTTTCCTTATATTTTCATTAAAACAATTTCAAAAGTCTTAATTTTTCAGCTGGAGTGGCTTTGGGCGAAGAGCATAAAGACATATTTGCAAAAGCTGCTTCTTTACAGCTGAAAAAGAATAATTGTAAAAAGGCTTGACCAGTTCAGTTGTGATGGTCAAAATAAAAGATGCTGAAACAGGCAGGGCAAGAAGCCTCCTAGCAAAAATTTAACTATGAATTCGATAATCTTCCAGTATTTAGTAATGTAGCAAGAAAGAGGCAGATGGAAATAGAATAACTTACAATAAGATTGAAGGTTTGAGTTATCCTTTCTGAAAAGACTTCACAATTAGAGCAATTCTGCAGCTGTTCACAGTGTGCTTTCTCTTCACCTTCCATTTGTTAATGCCCAAAATTTCATAAGCTTTTTGAAAGCAAAAGGTTTCTCTGCTTGCTTCTACTCAAATGTCTGGAATAAGCTCTCAGGTTGCCTTGTTCCTGTGTAGGAAGGAACCACAGAATCATAAGCACATTTAGGTTGGAATATCAAAGATCATCGAGTCCAAACATTATCCCAGCATTTCTAAGTTCACTAAACCATGTCCCCAGCACTGCCACATCCTCGCATCTTTTCAATCCCTCCAGAAATGGTGACTCCACCACTTGCTTCCCTAGACAGCCCATTCCAATGCTTGTCAATTCTTTTGGTGAAGAATTTTTTCCTAATATCCAATCTAAACTTCCCCTGACACAACTTGAGGCCATTTCCTCTTGTCCTGTTGTCCTGTCTGGGGGAATAGACTGACTCCCCACTTCACTACAACCTCCTAACAAGGATTCATGGATGGCAGGAACAAAGATGAAAAGAAATATGAAGCATTCTTCGTTTTTTTAAAAGCAGAAATCTGGCATGTTTCAGGAGAATGTAGGTTTTTATTAAAGATAATTACCTTTTTTCTTTTTTTTTTTTTTTTTTTCAGGAAAAGGCCCACAAAATATTGCTTAAAACCACTACACTAAGGTTTCAATTGTAGTTTAAAAGGTTATGATAATTTTAAACAAATTCTTTTTTTATCTTAATGTGATCAGCACATCTAATAAGCAGAAAGCTACTCCCTAACTGCTGACTAACCCTGTAAAACAGAAGGCCACAACAGCATCTTTCTGTTCCAGATGTCCCAGCAAAGAGCCACATGCCCATCCATGTCTTACACACAAATGTGCTTAAGTGCTCCATGTCTCCAGTCGACTTGACTGGTGCTCAGCACTGTTGAAGTCAGTCCTCACTGTATTTTGCATTGCATTTTTGCATTTTGCATTTACCATCAGAGGATGATGAGTGACAGAGAAGTTTTCCTGCATCCTGCAGCACAGATAGCAGAGATCCTTTTTGCCGTTTCAGTGCTACATGGATATCACAGGATTAAGATTTCATTCACTCAGATAGAAGAAACTGATGCTGTAAACCTGCCTTTTAGTGCATACAAAGCTACAAAACACAAGCACCTGTGACCTGAGCTTCAGAATTGGTCAGAACCTGAAAAGAAAACCAAAGGAGACATGAAAAAAAGCAGGCTTGGGAGTGCTTAAGACAATGGTGCTTTTTCAGCACATCTATTTTTTATGGGCATGCTGTGTCTTGTGAAAAGGGAAAAGCATCTTTATCCAAATGTCACCAGGAATACCTCTTGGTTTGAAAGAGCTTCAGAAAATGCTGGCAGATGTTCATTTTCATGACAAACCTTTGTTATAACAGCTGGAAAACAAACACTGTTTAAGCAGATTAACAACAGATTTCCTCTGTAATGATGCAGCCTCATTTCTTCACCATGGGTCTTTACTCTGAGGATCTCAGAGTATTTAAAAAGGCTGTTCAATACCTATTCCCATTCTGCATGTGGGAAGACTTCAGTTGCAGGGACAAGAGGTTTGTCCAAAGCAAGTGGAAAGGCAGAGAATAAACCTTTAATTCCTAACCCAGTGGCATGAGCACTTCTCTGGGTGGTCTCCATAGAAACCCAAATCTGCATTCTTTTTCCCATGTTCCTGGTCCCCACTGCCTGGTCCCCAGACAGTATGTGATTCCAGTCAGCAGCCCTTCTCCATTCCAGTCTGGGCACTTTTGCAGCAAGGAGAAGTTCAGGGTGTGGGATGTGATGTGAGCATCACTTCAGCTCGGCAGTATTATCAGCAGAGATTTATGGCTCAAAGCTTCCTATGCAAATGTCAATACTAAATTGTTGGATTTTATTAATCTGGTGCAGAGGTAATTAAATTTGTTTGATAACTTATAGACTCCTCTCTATCAAAAGATGACAGCTGGGAGCTGTGGCCATGGTTTCATATTTCCTCCTGATTTACAGTTCCTGATTTGAACTGACAAATTCTTTACTGCACCCTGACTACAGGTCCAATTTAGAAAATAGCAAACCCCACAAACTCA
Source organism: Corvus hawaiiensis (assembly GCF_020740725.1). Classification (NCBI taxonomy): domain Eukaryota; kingdom Metazoa; phylum Chordata; class Aves; order Passeriformes; family Corvidae; genus Corvus; species Corvus hawaiiensis. The sequence goes on along the minus strand of NC_063227.1, from coordinate 5,987,647 downwards.
AGGCGTTCAGAGCTGATTTAACTCACTGTCACATCCCAAGAGGTGATGGGCTCACATTGGTGATCCAGCTCTCAGGCTGAGCTAAGTTTTAAACCACTGAGTTTTCAGAGAAAGGGTTTTTAAATGAGTTAGTTAAGAGGATGGTTGTGCCAGTGATTTACCAAAATATGAATATCGATCTAATATCGATATCCAACTGAGACAGACAAAAACTCTCTAACAGTTTAGAGTTAGAAAGTGTATGTTTTATTTGGCACCAGGCACTGCGTGGGATAGCTCCCTAAGATGCAGGGCCCCAATCCAAGCAAACACGACACTTTTTATTTCCAAATATTATGAATATCCAAAATACAAATGCATATTCGTAACATTAATACCTCCCATTCTCCTCTTCGTATGGAAATGAGCTTAAATGTCATTAAGCATGCGTAGTGTGTGTCCTGAATTGAGTTGGTGGTCTTGAATTGGGTCAGTGGTCCCAAAAAAGATGAAGTAACTCATCTTCCTCATTTTGACCTTTTTGCCTCTCTGAACTTTAACAATCCTGATTACATTAGTGACCTCTAAGTTTCCTCTTGCATGACTTTTGGATGGGTTCCCACCAAGGGAGGAAACTGGTAATTGTCCTTGTTCTCTACACCAACTTAGCAATGTTTCTATTCCTTGTTCTAAGCACAGCTAAGCAAACATACAAATGACAGATCATCACTTATTTGGTAATCAGTTACTAACATCTTAAAACCCATTTCAGGTCCAGCTCTCTTAACTATTAATTAACTCTAGCTGGGCCCAAATTCCTTCCTATTCTAACTAATTTCAACACAGCTAGCCTATAACCAAAATCTTTATGTTTCTTCTAAATCTATGTTTCACCACAGCCAGGCATGCTGGAGAGCGAGCCTTAGTGGAATCCCAGTTTCAGGCAGATGTGCTGTCTCCCCTGCATGGAATTGAGAGTAATGACTGCACTCACCACCCTTCTCCCCCTCCCCTCTCAGTGCTGCTGAATCACTGCTTCATGACAAGCTGACCAATTTGCTGTCTTCATTGATATTTATGTATTTAAGGTCCGTTTTGAAGGATTGTCTGGCAACGTTCAGTTTAACGAGAAAGGACGCAGGACCAACTACACCCTCCACGTGATTGAGATGAAACACGATGGGATCAGAAAGGTAAAGCAGAGTGTGACCCAACATCCTGTGTCAGGTTCCAGCCCATGTTTGAGTGGCAGTGTGGCTGGGTGTCAACAGGCACTTCTGCTCATGAATGTTTGTGGAGTCACAACAAGTGCATTCCCAGCTCTAGGCATGAGTAAAGCCAAGCTCTAGGGAGGACTGGTACATTGATAAAAAAATACAACATTTGGAAGGTGTTATCAAGAGCAACAAGAGCATTTCAGGTGTGGCAAAGATTTTCCAGGATGGTAAAACTTGGTCAGCTCACCTTTGCTGTTGGCACAGCGCATTGGTGCAGGCCCAGCTACAGGACAGCCTGGCTTTGCCCTCCCACTTTTCCAAGGATAAACAAAGGCAGAGCCAGGCAGAAGCTGTTTGCCCTAACCATTGTAAGTGAACCCTTTATGCTGACCTAATTCTGCTCTCCTTGAAGTGACAAAAGCTTTACCACTAGCCACGTCCCAATAGCTACACAGACCTTTGTGCTCTTCTGAAGTCTGATCCCTTTCTGTATCCCAGGCTCTTTGAAAAATCTGGCCTTGTTCCGAGATGCCAAGGCCTTGAAACACTAATCCTTTTGAAAACCTGACTCTGGGTGCTTATGTCCCACTTTAGATAACCATGTATTTGAAGAACAGAGAATAACTCAGTTATTTCTTGATAAAGGGGAGCTACTACATTTTTTGGAATGGGGCATTCTCTGCATCTCCTCAGTCCCCTGAAAGATAAAAAACTTGTTTGAAACTAAGAAAAATGTAAACAATGAAAGTTCCATATTTACAGCCCCTATCTCAAATTTATACTTACACCTGAGAGCAGCAGGTGTGAGACCAAAGGCCCCCACAGTCCAGTAGAAAAAGGCAAATTTTCTTTGACAAGTAATAGAAATGTCATTTTGAAGACATACAAAGCAGTCTTCCTCCACTACAAAGTATTCATAAGAGGACCAAGGCAACATCATGTCCAGTTGGGGTTTCTGAACTTTGATAAGTTGGCAGCCTGGAGAGAGTCTAGAGGAGATGAAATTGAGTGGCTGAATGTCTTGATTTTTCGATGTACTTACTGTCAGAAATAATATTTGTTTGGAAGACATGTACATCACTGCCATGATGCATATTGTGTTTTAGATCCACCAGGTTGGAGGTGCAAAGCAAACACCCACATCTCCACTTTTGTTGCTCTAGGGCAGAGCTTTGGGAGCTCTTTCCTCACCCTCTGTTCTTTTTGTCTGTGCAATGAGGAGGGATTAGAAGCCTGCATAGACTTTTTCTCCTCAGCTGTTGTGATCTCTAATCTGCCATCAGCAGGCTCCTGGTCATGCCCTGGTTAATACCCTTTCTCATTTACTGTGATAAGAAATTGCTTTCATATGAGCAGAGTTCGGGCAGCTTCATACTTACATGAGGTGATGGAAAACCTCTTATAAAATTAAGCTCTCGAAGTGGATAACTTCAGCCATGATCTTCCTAGAGATATTCAGTGGCACTCTGCTTTACCTACAAGGAGTGATGGATCAGCCCAAATCCCTAATCATTATTAAGCAGAATTTAACCTGAGAGTTATTCCCATTACAAGTGTTCAGTTTATTCATAACCCCAAACTTTTTGACACTGGCAGAGGATTGGGGTTTTTCTCTGACTTGATTTTTTGTTCTGTTGTCTCAAGATGTCTCAACAATCAGTCCTATATTCATGCAGGCTTTCAGCTACAGGGTAACTTTTCATCACCCTCTAGCACCTGCACATGCAGCAGGCAAGTTCACCATTAGAATTATTTTTGGAAGTCACACGGGGAAAGTGTGAACTCTCATCGTAGGAATGGCAATAATCACCAGAACAATGTGATAAATGTTTTTATGTGCATACAAACACTGTGCTACTGTAGCACATCATGCACATTATTATTTTCAGGCTGGAAGCACAGTGGGATGGGAATTTCCCTGTCCCCCTCACAAAAGACATGAAGAAAAAGGAGAGGAGATCTCTGGCTGGGTATGAACATGCAGAGAAGGCTGATCCAACTTGGATGACCCTTCTACTGTATCTTGGTTAATATTCCAAAGACATATTAATCCTGGTTTTGCATTGGGCAGATTGGTTATTGGAATGAAGATGAGAAGCTTGTCCCAATAGCCGTAGATACTCAAAGTGGCAACGAGTCTACGAGCCTCCAGAACAGGACCTACATAGTCACAACTATCCTAGTAAGTGCCATGACTTCCATCCCAGCTCTCCCTCTCCCCCATCTCCCTGATATGCAGGCTCCCTCTTCCCACTCAAGTGCCCTTCTTTGTATTATATCATTTTTATAATAGCAATAATAATAATAATAACAATAATAGTAATAATAATAATAATAATAATAGCACTTACTGTTTCCTGCCGGCTCCATAAAGGTATTTGAAAATTGCTGTGGATAATTAAGTAGGTATTAAAGAGCTCTCATGCTTAAGTGTAGAAAATACAAAAGATTATGACAAGAGAGTAGAGGCATCAACACAGATAAATTAGGAACATTGTACCTGTGCTTTGTACTTATCCCACAGAATGGGGGCTGCAGTTTTGGGAAGGATAAGCTATTTTGTTCAGAGAGGCTGAATCATTGCTTTTAAAGCAAATCTCCACTATAATCATGAAGGAATAATAGGTACCCCATAATGTGGGTATCATGTATTGTGTCATTGTGTACACGTACCCTGCAGCAACATGAAATGTTACTAATTTGTTGATTGCTTACTGGGAGTCTGCAGAGAAGACACAATACCCAAACTGAGTTAAACACCTTAAGGCTCTCGCCTGTCCAGCAGATTTGATTCTCCCTGTGCCCACACAGGCAGGCATGTCTTTAAAAATTCACAGCTCAGATACCCTAAATACCCCATGCAGAACTACACTGAAAGGTTTGTTGCCCACATCCTGCAAGCTACTCCATTCTCCTCAGGTCCATCGCTGCAGGAGCTGCGCACAGATCCTGCATGAATAAAAAGAATATGCCACAATAAAAAAATCACACTTTGTACCTTCTAGAATAAACCCAGTGTGTTGGCTGTGTCCCTTGGCACAGGGACACAAAGCTAGAGCTTTGCAGGGGGAGCAGACGCTGGGCTAGAGCTGGTGTGTACCTCCAGGATGTGGAGTGGGGCTCAATGTTTCTCTTCTGTGTGCCAGGAGGACCCGTATGTGATGCTCAAGAAGAACGCCAACCAGTTTGAGGGCAACGAGCGGTACGAAGGCTACTGCGTGGAGCTGGCCGCCGAGATCGCCAAGCACGTGGGCTACCACTACCGGCTGGAGATCGTCCGCGACGGCAAGTACGGAGCCCGGGACCCCGACACCAAAACCTGGAACGGCATGGTGGGAGAACTCGTTTATGGGGTGAGTTTCCAACCTTGTCCTAAGACGTTTAGTTCTACTTGGGAACACGCTCAAGCACCAGAGTTAGAAGGAGTCCTGCCCTCTGTCAGCCTGAGCTCTCCAGAGGACTGCAGCTCAAACAATCAGCCCAAGTAAAATGTTTTCATTTAGGGAGAGACAGCATATTCTGTGCCTATGGAAATGTCAAAACGTTTCCTTTCAACAGTTCCAAGATTCTTTTTCTTTACATTTTTAGAAGAACAAGTATTGAAAGGTCATACTTTCCCATGGGCAGAATCTCCAAATTTTACTCTATTTTATATTTGCATGATAATGGCAGGATGAAAAAAGAAAAAGATTTTGAACACTCAGCACATGAGTGGTGAATGGTAGGACAAGATTACTTTCTGTCCAGCCACTCATTTCCATCATCAGGAATGTACACCTGCACCCTATACTTCTAAACCTGGTTTGGCCTGGTAGCTCATACTCTGTGATACTTAGGTCATCCCTCAGACAGAGGGGTTTAATTTTCCCATTCCCTACCAGGGAAAGCATGCAGGGAGCATCAGTTCCCAGGTCGCTGTGACACTGTGTTGGAGCAGGGATGATCCGTCTCCTGATGGTAGCTCCACTGTAAATGCTGCCAGCCATTTCAATCTCCCTCTCCATTTCCAAGATGGATTGCAAAATTAGTGGAGAGTGTACATCAATGTTGCTGGAACATTTTTCCGCTTCTCCTGCATCAGCTATGCAATCAAAAAACAGTTCCTGATGGAAGTAAACATCCTGACATCCTTTTTCAGGAGATTGGCCTTTCCTTGCCTCTTTTGATGTCTGGATGATAAAGCTCTTTTAGAGAAAATCATCTTCATCAGACTGTGACATCAGTGGATAAATCAGATGAGAAGAGCTGGGCGGCTGCAAAAAGAAAGCGCTGTGATTTCAAAACAGATCTGGTAATCAGTAGCGATAAAATGGAAATAATCCACCAATATTATGGGCTTCTCCTTTTTAACCTTTTTCTTGGAATTAGTTTTGTCTGATTTCTTCTGAGATAATGAGGTTAAACAGAGATCAAAGGATTGTACACTGCAGTTAGTAGATATATTTCATTCTCAGTCTGCAAATCTCTTTTCTGTCTCCTTTTCAGAGGGCGGATGTGGCTGTGGCACCATTAACCATCACCCTGGTTCGAGAAGAAGTGATAGACTTTTCTAAACCGTTCATGAGTTTAGGTATATCAATAATGATAAAAAAACCTCAAAAGTCCAAACCAGGAGTTTTTTCCTTTCTGGATCCTTTGGCTTATGAGATATGGATGTGCATTGTTTTCGCCTACATTGGAGTGAGCGTTGTCCTCTTCCTGGTGAGTCGCTTCAGCCCTTACGAGTGGCACACTGAGGAATTCGAGGAAGGACGGGACCAGCCAGCCAATGACCAGACAAATGAGTTTGGAATATTCAACAGCCTCTGGTTCTCCCTGGGAGCTTTCATGCAGCAAGGATGTGATATTTCTCCAAGGTGGGTTGCCTTTCCCAGTGAACCTTCTTCCAGTTCGTGTGGTTTAATCTTTCTGCGTGCTTTGAAGCTGAACAGGTTCTACTTTGATCTCCCTTCCTGAACCATAGTGTAGTTTTGTGAATCGGTTACAGACTCAGAAAGGATCCAAAGGTTCACAGGTCTCACAGCTGTGAACTTGGAACCTCAAACTTGACACCATGAAAACACCATTTAAATTTATCTTTGGGGAGTCCTTTGGAGAGAATTTACAGAAATTATAACAAGCTTTTCTAAAGCCACCCAATTGCAATCAAATTTTGTCAGTCATTTATTTTGTTGCTAGTAGAAATAAGATGGTTCTAGCATTATAGGGAAGATGAAAACTTCCAGCAAAGTAGGGAGAAATAATACAGTAGGTGCCCAGCGAAAGGTTATATGGTCTGTGTCAAACATTATGGAGCACAATGAGTGGTTTAATTCTTACTGGCCTTTAGAAAGGTTAGAGAAAGACCGAGTTTCATCCTGCTTCCCATTTCAGCCAGTAGTTCTGCTGCCTGAAAGTTCAGTAGGACCCAACACCCAAAGTGTTCCTAAAGGGACTTTTTGGTGACAGACTCTTGTGATTTACTTAGATAATTTTTCTTCCTTTTGGGGGCTTTGTCTCCCTTCTCTTCAAAGGAAGTTTCATCCAGAAATACCCATCTTAGGGGTGAAGACAGTAGGCAGAGGTTGATTTCCAGCCTGCTGTGGTGTCATCAGAGCTCAGGGGATGAGAAGGAGGCACAGCTCTATCAACAAGTGGACGTAACTCCATGCAGCTCAGCACAGCTCCCCTGGGATGGCAGGGAAGACTGGGCACCAGCTTGTTAGCTATCAGATGCCAATTTATCCAAATGTTAATGAGCTTGTGATAGCAGGGAAATAACAGCCTGCAGGGCACTTTGATAGTGACGGCCTTTATGAATATGTTTTATTATCTGATCATTGGTTATTTGGAGGCCAGGCAGAGAATTCAGAAAGCCTTCCCAGCAGAGGGAATTTCAACTTTATTGCAGTCTTGTAACCAGCCCTGTGCGTTAGGATCAGGTTATTGTGATTTTATTCTCATTGTTGTTCTTATCATCTTTATTGTTATTTAGGAAAGAGAATGTCTTCCTTTGGGGTCATTTCAATAGGTGGCTTCTGATCCAAGGACGAGCATGGTGAGGTGAAAAGATGAGGCTTTGAATAACAGCAAATTTGGTAACATCTTTAATGAAAAGTGTCAGGGAAAGATCAGTGGGTTTGATTCAGCTAACAAGATTTGCTCTAGCTAAATAACATGCTTTGAATCACCATTTCAAAGTGTTGTTTTATTTTGCTTTGGAATGGGAAATGAGAATGATTCTGTCATTGTTATTTTAATGTCGTTGATTTAATCATCCTGATAATGAAAATTACAATTTCATTTAAACCAATATTTTCCCATGGAACACAAGAGCAGTTTCTGACTGCTACAGCTATTGGCAAGATGATAAAAATTTAAAAATTAAATACGGGAATTATTACAACTCTCAGTACTCTGAGTACAGCTCCTTGATACGGTTGTAAGGGGAGAAGGACATTTCTGTGCAGGAAGCAGAAGAGTGAGAATTTCTGTAGGATGTTGTTGTGCAGAAGGGCTCTGAGTGCGCTCTGTATTTCACATGTATTTTTCACATGAACCCAGTGCAGGATTTCTGTGGCACATCATTTAGAAATGAACACTTGGTAGAATGACACTGTGGGCAGGTGGGGATATCTGCTCTATTCTAATATATTTCCTATGTAGTTGCTTCTAAACTTATCACTACTATCTCTCAGCATCTCCCCAGTAATGCATTAGCCATCATAAATAGCTTCTGTTATACATCTGTTCCCTCATTCTCTCCCCAGCAGAAAGGAGCAAGTGCAGGGGTGTATTTTGTTTTTGTAGAGGTTTTGGGTTGTTTATTCCAGGTTTTTTTTTGAAAGAAGCAGGGGAAATTTGTCTGGAGGTTTGTTTTTTTTCCAGAGTGTGCTTGTTTTAAGTGCATATGCCACTGTGTATTTATCATTACAAAAAGAGTAAGATCAAAACCGCAGACACATCACTCAGCACAGTGGGTGGTGGGGTTTGCAGCAGTAACTTGCTCTTGTAAATGTGCATTCCTCAGTCTCAGACCAGTCCCCAGGGAACTTCAATCCCCCAAAGAGAAAAAAATTTGCTTTTGAAGGAAAGTGTTGTCCTTTTTAAGGACACTCTTGCTAGGCAGGGCTTTAAACAGGCTTTTAAGTACACTGGGGACAACCTACCAAGGACTTTAAAGACACACTGTGAATTTGGTGACCTGTGGATGGCCAGGAGAGAGCAGAGCTGTGGGTTACCTGCTCATAGCCTCTTTGGAGGTGGTCAACTGGTGTCCTTGAATCTCTGAAGCCTTCATGTCTAGGTGTTGACAGGGTGAATGTGACAAAGGGCAGGCAGTAGCCAGTCTTGGAGAATCCCAGCTGGAGCTGGTGCCAGTCTGTGTTGTGCCTTTGGATGCTGGAGCATGAGCTGGAATCCATCCCTCCGAATCCATAAAGGGAATGACTCGATGGTGGATGCATGGCTTCCGCCCAAGGAGGCTGTGAGCTCTCGGACATTTCCCACCTGAGTGTGTGGTCCACCTTCTGCACCATCACTGACCAGTGGCCCCACTGGGTGTGGAACAGTCCCTACCACATGGACTCATTTTTCCTGGCTGAGGTGAGATAGCCCCTATTGTTGCCTTTAAAGCTTTCAAAACACGGGCTGAAACACAGTAGGGTTGGGGAGAAACAACAGCTCGGAGCTGTGCACAATTCCATAGTGACAAGCAGGAATTAGTGAAGTCTGAAACGGGCTATAAACCATTAGACTTTGCAAAGTGCCACCTTAGCTTCAGAAAACGGTCATGAAATTGCAAAAGCACTCATTAAATGTGAAATACAGACCCAGAAAGGAGCTTCTCAGAGCAGGCATCAGAGGTAATAAATAACTCACAGCCAATAGCAAGAGCCTGCAGAAAGAGAAATGTGAAGTAAATATGACTCACACTGTACCATTTTCAGAACTGTAATTTGATAAATTGTCTTCAGAGCTTGAAATAACTGCAGTGTGTAGCAGCTGTGGAGAGTAGGACCTTGCTAAAGTCCAGCATGTTGCTGCCATTCCTCGCTTAGGATGGATTCAAGGCCTTTGAGAAGGAGACTGTGGGGATGTTTGGGCTTCCCAACCTCCTCTGCAGCAAAACAAGGCATGAGAATTTTTCATCTTCTCCATCATTTTCTGCAAAATAAATAATTTGACTGTTGTGAAAAGGATGGAAAAACAGGGAGCAAAATAGCATCTCTTGTCAGCTTCCTATCTTGATCTTCTATTTTTTGTTATCATAAAATCTGTTGCTTCATAAGATTTGAGCCCAAAAGAGACTTCTTATATATTGGAAACTATTAAATTTAATCGTGTTACTCTTCCTGTGACTCAGAAAATTTATGTTTGACTAAAATGAAACACATTTGGTTAAAACAGATCTTCCAGAAAGGCATTTATTCTCCATTTGAAGATATCATGAGATAGAATAGACAGTTACTCTCAGCTGAGTTGATTATAGGAATCTTGTCCCATCTCAAGTTCAGCAGGTGGATAAATATCACACAATATCCCCTAGTGAATGCAGACATCCTTTGTGCCCTGACAGAGGAAAATTAAAGATCTCCAAAAATTAGCCCAGCTTCCTGGGACCTCTCTTTATCGTTGAAACAAAAAATATACATATTTTGAATTCAAACCAAAATATACTGTGAGTAGAAGGGAAATGCCTACTCATATCCTGACACATTAGGGTATCTTGTCACAATACCTGGACAACACAGCTTGAAATCACTCATAATAATCTGTCTGATTGAGAACAGAGCTGGAGATGTCGTGGTCAGCCTATGCTGGGAGTGAAATGGTGGATGAAGCTTTCATCCCATCTGTGTCTGAGAGAGAGCCAGGCTTGACAGGGGATGCTTTGGGAGCATCAGCAGGGCTGCACGAGCAGGGAGAGACTCTGTGCTCCTCTGTGCAAGGCACCACCAGGGACCATTGCTGGGAAATGGTCGGGTCACACCAGTGTGCCCTAAAGACTGTGGGGTTTAATGTGTGCAAGGAGATGTGGCACAAGGTACAATCCCCCCTCCAGCTGGCTTGGGACAAAGAGTTAACAGGGTCTTCACTTGCCTGCAGAGTCCAGACCCAGAGGCTTTGCAGGGTGCAGTGGATTGTGCCAAGCAGTGACCCCCGGCTGGGAGGGCTGGGTGTGCTGAGCAGGGAGGTTTGCTGGCAGAGATGATGAATGGCTGCACTCCCAGGCAGGAAGGAGAGAGATAGATGCTGGCTGCTCTCCAGTCAATAGATACAATCTATTATTTATAGGCATCTTGTGGACGTTGTTATTTGTTTTTTGTGACATGGAAACAGCGCTCTGGCTGATCTATACAGTGTGCTCATGTTCACTGCGCTCCTCGGGCTCTCTGCCACACTCCATCAGAGTGGTTTGTCTGGGGAAGAGCAAACAAGGTATTTATTATGTACCTGTAATTAATGCTGAGCATTTTCCTCTGCTGTTTTCCTGTTTATTTACATTTCCCTTTAGCCCAATTGGAAGAAGTCACAGGAGACTTCAGATTTTGAAAGACAGCAGCACTTTTAAATTTTGTCAAGATCTTCCCAGTACTGAAAGGTTTTATCCAGTTTTGAGGCAAAATCTAAATCAGAAATTGATTAGACCAAAAAAAAAAAAAAGTTGCAGGGTTTTTGAGGGGGTTTTTTTGGTGAGAGGTTTGATTTGGACTTTTTCAAGGAAATTATTTCTGTTCCATCCTTTGTAAACTTACATTTGCAGGGTACTTACTTATTTTGCTAAAAATTTAGAATTAGAGAAATTAGAACCAGCTGCATTTAGCAATCAAAAGGAATTTAATTCCTTCCTGAAAAGAAGGCTGAGCAGGGGTATTTATCTGATGACTCTTCTTGATTTCAGTAAGCGTCTTCTCTGACTCTCCAAGCATCTGCCTTCGAAATGGCCTCAAATTGCACCAGGGGAGGTTTAGATTAGAGTTTAGGAAAAATTTCTTCACTGGAATGGTGGTCAGGCATTGGAACAGGCTGCCCAGGGAAGTGGTGGAATTGCCACCCCTGGAAGCGTTCAAAATGTGTGTGGATGTGGCACTTGGGGACACGGTTTAATGGTGAACTGTAATGGCAGTGCTGTGGTCATGGCTGGACTCGATGATCTCGGAGGGCTTTTCCAACCTTGATGGTTCTGTGGGGACAAAGCTCAGGTTCATTTATTGGTGGTGGTTTGCTTGAACCAGGACTTTCCTTGAGCATAAAACTAAGAAAATCAGGACTTCAGCTTCTGGAAAAGTCTCCTTTCCTTATAAAAGTGTATCAAATGATGTTGCAATTATCTCTAGCTGGCAGAGTTAATTATGTCCAGGGAGAGCAAATTCAGGTCACAGGGTAACAGCAGCACTTGCAAATCACCAGGAACTGATGACCACACTTATTTCTAAAATGCACTTAACCAGGGAAAGTGACTCACCAGAGGAACAGCTTGACAAACTGCACAATATCCAACTAAACAGTCCCCTTTGGAGTCTGCGCACTTCCATGGCAACCAGAGTGTGGCAGCCAGGGGAAAATGGAAATTCTTTTAAAATAGTCATCCTTGCTATCCCTTTTTTTTCATTTGGGAAAATACTGAAGGATACAGAGGACTCAGAAGGAGGCAATAACCAGCCAAAAGAGCATTGTTGGAAGACGCAATTTCTTCTGTAAAGCAAAAATTAATCTCTTGAATTTGCACGTTCCTCCACCTGAAAATGTCTAAATGCTGCAGAGATAATGAATGCTTCTCCCACTGACCTGTAAGCTACTTCCTCAGGGTGCTTTCCCTGTCAGGCACTGTCACTTTCCCACAGCTCTGACTTTGGGCCTTCAGCACTGAGGTTGCTGGAGTACAGCAAGAAATTTGCTGAAACTCTCCCCATTGAGTGACAGATTCACTAATCGTTCCACCAGCTGTGTTTAAAATAAGTCATCAAACACTTCATCTAAAAGCAGATATATTAGCCTAAAAATACTTCTGCAATTTCTTTCTTCAGGACTAAATAAATGTTTGCCATGTTTCTCGCTGAAAACAAAGTTGAAAATAGCAGGGGGGAAAGTGCATTACCCTTTTTTTTTTTTTTTTTTTTTTTTTTTAATCTTGGGAAGTTTTATTAGGGCATCTGAAAGAGGGTAGATTTGGAATAGGTATTAGGAAGAAATTCCTCCCTGTGAGGGTGGTGAGGCCCTGACACAGGTTGCTCAGAGAAGATGTGGCTGCCCCATCCCTGGAAAAGTTCAGTCAGGTTGGACAGGGCTTGGAGCAACCTGTGAGAGGTGTCCCTGCCCATGACACGGGGTTGGAATGAAATGAACTTTAAGATCCCTTTCAACCCACACCATTCTGTGATCCCTGACATGGAACTGGCATGTGCTGCTTGGGTTTCTAATGGTGGACACTGGCTCAGGATTGTGAGGAGCACTAAGATTTACAGGGCTGCCTCCTGACACTTACAACCTTCTCCCTGAGTGTAGCAGGAGACTCTCTGAGCCTCCAGGGACCCCCTATTATGCTATACTTGGACTTGCTGATTTTCAGTCAGTAAGAGAAGCTGTAAAAGAAGTAAAAGAAGACTTTCTTTCATTTCCTTTCCTCTCGATAACAAGTTATTCCTGAGCAGTCAGCTCAGCTGGGGTCTGCAGTCAGGACTGTGCGTGGTTGTGTCTCTCTAATAGTTAGGTCGACTGCCAAGTGTTTTTGTCAAAGAATAAGGGTTGTGAGGAGCTGAACGACCTCCATCTCCCTCAGGTGGTGTCCTCTGCAAGGCTGCCTGTCACACACTGCTTTAATGTTGGCACTCCAAAAAAATACTGTAGCTAAGATGGGAAGCCCTGAGCATGTTTTCACAGGGAAGCCCTGCTTAAATAACTCTTCCATACGATGTACATTACTTTTATCAGCACTGAGATATCATGTGCACACTCACTGGAAACACAGTCGAACGAGCTTTGAACTCCTCTGTTGAAATTGCTCTGGCTCACAACACAAAAAGCATCCACAGCTGCTCTTTGCTGATTTTATCCCCACAGCTGGCCTTCCACTGGGAGGCTCAGAGTTCTGCCTTTATTCCAATGGAATTTGGCGTTTATTGGACCTATTCTGCTTTTGTCTCAGATTTTATCCCTACTACTTGTCCTTATAACTGCGGAAGCACCTTATTTCTTTTCATTAAAAGTTCAGGAATTCATTCGTACACCGAATGTGTGTGTGCAATGTAATGTGCAATGTACAATGATGTGCACTGTAACACCCCAAGATGGTGAGCAGGTGAAAACAGATTTGTTCAAACAGGACAGAGGTACCATGTTATCCATTGTGAAAGGCTTGAGGAAGCCGAGTAAGTGGGAAAAGCAGAATGTGGGTCATGCTAAGAAATCGGGACAAAATCCTTGTGTGCTTGGGTGGGGTCTGGAGCTGGAGACAGCAGAGCATGGTGTCACCTCTGAAGTCCTCCAGGCTGTCTTGGTCTTCCTTCTGTTTTCACGGGGATCAAAGGAGCAGCTGGAGAGCAGCTGATTCATATGCTCAGATGGCAGAAAAGGGCACACGGCTCGTGCACGCAGCCCTTTCCTTAAACAGCAGCAGCAGCACACTTGATGGAATTCAATCTATTTAATAAAATCACGCAGTAATTCTGATTAGTGCCTACCCAGAAGAGTTGCTGCTTACCCTCAGATCCAAAGGCTAAGCAGCAATAATCCAATCATGGTAATCATAACTTACTACTTTGATCTTCAGATAAAAGAGTCTATAGAAGTGCAAAAGTGTTACATCACCGTTATTTGGACAACTTCAAAGCATGTTATATACACTAATGAATTCTCCCAACACACTCTGATGAGGAGTAATAGAAGGCGAGTGTGTAATCAGAGGAGTAGAAAGGAAGGAGATGAGTCCTCATATGGTGAAAGGGAAAAGCAATAAAATAAGTACTTGTACCCTGTATATAGGTGGGAGACGTGATGAAGAGTCCACAAGGGTCCAGCTGCAGGAGTCAAGTGCAAAGGATGCTCTCCCACAGGAGGAATTTTCTCATCTGTCTCATTTCTTGAAGCTTGCAATAAGAAGCAAAATCTGAGGCTGCAGAGAGGGAAACAGAAGGAGGAGGCAGCTTTTCATCTCAACAGTGCTTCTGAAGCCTTAACAAAAAATTCTAAAAATCACCAAATGGATCTTAGCAGGTGAAATAGGGGCAGCAGAAACACTGAACATGTCTTCCCTTCACAGTTTGGGAGTTTTAATGTTAAAAGATGGGCACACCTGCGCACATAAAGCTCTTCTAAAAACACTGTCTGGGGGGGAGCAGATTCATTCCTCACCACTTCTACAAGAGATATAGTATGTCCCTGTACAAAAAAGAAAGGCTCAAAAGTGAAACTAGAGAAAATCCCACTTGTACACTCTTGGTGAGGAATCACATTTTAAATTAGAGATGAGAGAGAAAATAAAGGGAATATTTGGAAATATTGCTCAGAGATAATATCTTCCAGTACAGAAAATACTCTCCCTTCCAGAGCAAAGCCTTTCTCTCATCGGATTGGGAAATCTGACAAAAGACAGGAAAAAAAAAAAAATCAAAATGAACCAAGGCAAGACACCCTGGAAGAAGTCTGAAGTAGGTTATTGTAGCATTATTGCCCAGAAGTCTCAGAAACAGAGCTCTCATGTGAGCAAATGTAGATGGCTAAAGAGGATCTTGAAAAAAATGAAGAACTGATGGCATATAATCCAAAACATATTAAATCTTTTGGGGGAAAAAAGCTTTTTCATCAAGTAGACTTTGAAGAAGAGACTGTGGGAGAGCATATGGAACACGGCAACTCAGTAAAGGACATTGGCACAATAAGCTGTTGTTCAAAAAGATGGATGAGTGCTGTTAGATTTGGAGCCACCTGAGGTTGAGGAAGTTCCTGAATAATGAATCTCCTGGGGCTCTCCAGCAACTACTTCTGACAAAATTTTATGCTTGTCACCTTGTGAGTTTTTCTCAGCAAAGTGAACAAATGTCATCAGAGTGAGAAAAATACATGAAGAGCCTTTTTTACAGTGAAATTTTTGCACAAAGGCATGACAAGAGTTGGGGTTTTATTCCTGGTAGCATCAGCTGGCAAAATAGCAGAAGAGGGATGACTTTGCCTTTCCCTGGAGCTGCCAAGCAGCCCAAATTGACCACGTGTTTCTCAGCAAACCACTGTCTAAACATTCATCCCTTAAACCACCCTGTCTGCAGTGGGGAGAGGCGCACTGCGCCTGTACTTCAGAGGATGACGGTGCCTGTCTTCAGATCTACCTCTCTGCCTTTCAACTACACTCTTATTTTTTCTTAGTGTTCCACATCATCCCTCTATCCTAGCCCTGCATTTGTACTGTTTTTAGCAGCCCTCTGGAAGAGTTGAGTGTGTTATCCTGCATTTTTAGGATTAAACATCTCATTTCAGCAGCCAGGGATGCTGTGCAGGGATGGCAAGTCCCTCGAGTGAAGGACTTACCTCAGTCCTGCAGTTCTGCCCTGTTGGAGAGTTTTCATGGGACCTGCTGAAGTTGAAGCGGGCTTGCTGCCCTTGTCAATCCAGGTTTGCTTGGCATCTAGTGCTTCCAACACCCCACTAGCTGAGCAGGTGAGTTGTGTCTGTTGAGTATCCACAGGCGTTGTTTTGGATCAGTTGAGGACACACAAGGGCACAACCTGCAAAGTACTGTTGAGTGCACACATCACCCCTGCAGGGCTGGGCCCATTCGATGCTGCCTCTGCCTGTTGGGATTGAGTGTCTCAGGAAGGGGAATTGGGCAAAGCAGCAGCTCAGAGGTAAATTCCACCTAGTGGCCAGCGCTTCAGGCCACCCACCTAGGACAGGTTCATAAATGTGATTCATCCTCTTCCACAGCTGGGAACTAAATTAGAGAGATGAAGTAAGCTGTCCAGGATCCCATAAAGTAGCAGGGCTTCACAGGGAACAGAAAAGCCCAGTCCTCTGATTAGGCTTAGGCACCTCTTGCCTGTCAAAATGCTAAGTGAATGTCTTGAAAACAGCACGAAGCTGCTCCATGCAGTCATGCTTATACTTAGCACTGCAGTAATCCAAGGCCCAATGACTGGAGAACCACAAGTGGCATGATGCATTTCTGACTAAGCAGGAGAACTCACTTTAGAATGAGGTTTTGCCCATTAAAGGGAAATTGAAGGGGGAAAAAAGTGCCAACATATTCTGCAAAAGAAGAGATGAAACAGTAGGAGAGGGAGCATACACTGCTGTCCAAAGCCATTAGTTTAGGCAGAAAGAAACAGTAAATAAACCATGATTTATAATTAACGCCTCACAGATATACATCCCCCTGTTGAATCTGGGAGATTCTGTGTATTTGTAGAGATTACATTCAGTTGATGCAATATTTACACAGTGAGCATCCACAAGGCCCCTTCTTACAGGGACTTCTGCTGGGATTCCATAATCCATACTGCCTCCTTCCAGCATGTTGGCTTTGGGGGTCAGATGAACTGGCAGGATTTGCCTAAGATCACAAGAGCAGATCTCCAGCCCATATACAAAAGTTAAGAAGCCCTAATTTATTTGTTTATTTATTTATTTATTTATTTTAAACAATAATTAGAGAAAGAAAAGCAGGACAGGGCCAGCATGGGACTCCCAGCACCTGTGTACCCTCAGCTTCCTTACCCTGTCTCCCTGGTTAATGTTACCCACAGGGAGCCAAAATATGCAGCTCTTAGCACTGTAGAAAAGTTGTGAGAGAGGAAGAAGGAATTTGTACCTCTGGGAGAGGTAAACGAGAATATCAGTGGAAAACATTCTTACTTCTGTATTTGTAAGGGTTTTCCTGACCCTGCATGTTAAAACCCAGCATTGCAGTCATGACTCCAGACTCTTGTACCAGGAGCTGGGATTCAGTAATAAGTAAAAGCAAACTAATATGGCAAGAAAATTAGTAATGCAGCATGTACAGAGAAACTTGCATTATAATCCCTTGAATTTTGTGGCAAACAGTTGTTAGCTCATTCAAAACTCTCCATGGCACAGCAGAGAGTAAGAGGATAAGAGCTCTGAGGTCTGCACTTGATGGATGCACCCAGAGCTGATCCCAGCTCTACAACCCCACACTGAGTTTCCTCCTTTGCCTTTTGAGAAAATCTGGGGTTTGTGTCAGAGATGGAGGGAAAGTGGTGAGACCAATCACGCCAGATGGTCTGTGACACAGAGGAAAAGCAAAGCTCTTTACATTGACAGAGTTTGATGTTGAAAATTTGCTTAAAATAAGAGCAAAAGTGGTGCAAAATGCATGCAATTAATCCACTCTTGAGTCAGATTTCAGCTAGAACCATGGAATCATCAAGATCAGTACCAAATTCACAGAGTAGTGTTGGAGATCAGAGGCTCTGTGTAGGTAGGAGACCAAAAGTGGGTTTGACCCACAATCAGTAGCACAGGCACAGAAGAGCTTTTCTTTCAACAGTTTTGCATAAATTCATTCAGTGACAAATATGTCAGTTGAGTAAGTGAGCCTTTATTAGACTTGAATTTAACAGCAAATCTGGGAAATCCTCCCAAAGCAACTATGGCTTCAGAATCCCAGATTTGCTCTTCTAATTAAAACACTGTCAGTTTAGGTGTAATTCTCCGTAAGGAATGGATTTGAAGAGGGGGAAGGGAGAAGTGGGAGAGAACTGAGAGGGTGCTTGAACAGTTTTCCAATGAGGTTTACTCTGTATACTTTCTGATGATCTTGTTAATATGGTTTTGCAAAAATGTATTGTTCTTTTCTAATAGATGGCAAAGCAGAGGCAAACTCCTGCCAGCTTTTCCTACCTTCCATGAGGGATAAAATCGAAGGGAAAATTGTTTGATCAAGGATTGCATTTTGTTTTAAGAAATGAGATTATAGCTGCATGATTTTCTATTTCTGTATGAATCCATCAATGCTAAGGCTAAAACATTAAAATTAATCTCTTCATGAGAACAAAGGGAACTTACAATTCCCTTCTGTTTTCTGCTAGCAAAATGCAGTTGCTTTTACAAGGAAAGTAAGAAAATAAAGTAAGTAAGAAAAGCAAATGTAAGTAAGAAAATCAAAATTATTACTTTCAGCTTGGTCATCTGCAGTATTTTTATTAGGGCCATTTAAAATAGCACATTTCAGAATTATCTTTTAAATTATGCATGCAGTAGGTAAGAATTTAATGTATTATAAAAGCTGAAAGAAAATTATTTGTAATGAGAAAGCAGAAACAAAATTGTTTACCATGTTAAAAATTATACCATTTAGCCTTTCAGAAATTAAACTATAAGTAATAGCAAAAGGCAAAGCTTGGGTAGACCCAAAACAATCATTTTCAGAGTGCTACTTTTAGAGGACACTTGCAACCGTTATCTTTGCATTCCAAATGAGAATATTAAGGTTTTATTTACAATTTCAGAGTTTTCCACGGTCCTGAAATCTTGGTTCCCAGCCAGCTCTAATTTTAAGTAGATTGTGCACTGTGGGTAATGAGGTTAGAGTATTTACTACTTATTCCTGCAAGGGTAATGATGGAAAGGAGCATCCTGTTCTTGCCAGTTCTGTGAGGGATAGGCAGGATCCCAAGCCAGGGAGAAAAGTGGGGATATGTGTGATATTTTACACAGCACAGGCAGGGATAGAAGAAGAAACCAAGTTATCTTAATTTAGACTATGTAGGAAAGAAGAGTCTAGGTGCAGAAGAAATAACACAGGTTGAAAAATGTACAGTCTGGTCTATTCAGATATTTTACCCCTTTTTACACCCCAGAATTAGCCATTCATTAAAGCCTCTTATGCTGTTACCCTTGCTTATTTCAGCCCAATTTTTTTAGACCCTGCTATTTGCAAGGATTACTGTAATAATGAACATTAATTAATCCAGAGGTCAAATAGATCCAAATATCTGAACCTTAGCACATCTTTAAAGTCCTAACCAGGGTGCTCCATCTCCCCTTAGCTCTGCAGAGTTACTGACTCATTTCCACTCAGCAGGGAGCTGATTCCTTCATGTTATGCTTGAACAGGTACAGGGACACAACCTCATGCAAGAGGATTTAAACCCCATAGCGCCCATCAGTGAAGAGAAAAGAACTTGAGACAGGGCTCAAGCTGCAGAACATTTCTGTTAGTCAGGTGCAAGGTCATTTTTTGTTACCTAGCTCCAGAGTGAGACTTTCAAAACCTCATAGTGACTTCAAAGCATGGGATATATCTACTCCTCTGTGGCTGTGTTTACTGGAGCATAAACATAATTCTAAGTCTCAGTGGGTTTTGACCAGGCTTTTAGCTCCCTAGTCTTGAAGTCACTTCCAGAAATCAGACATTATCTCCTAAATTACAAAGGCACTTTGCAAATGTGTCCCGTGATGGAGGCACTGTGGTTCTTCTGCTGGGTCTACAGAAGCAGCAGAACAAGGTGCTGACAGGTATTGCCTTTCCAAGCACTTGCCATGGTCAGCAGTAACAGGCATTGGCTTGGAGTCTAAACAGACAAGAGAAATCCACCTTGTTCTGTTCAGTGTTCACTGCTCCTGAGCCGTGGGGGTGTCACAGGGGATCACATCTGCTTGTGTGATGTTTATCATGACTATCATTACATTCTTTATTGAATTCCTCTGTCCTTCCAGAGCCTCCATCACCGGCCAGCTCTCCCTTGTGCTAAATGTTGCACAGCCATGGAGCAAAAGGGCCGTGTCCTGTAGATCCCATGTGCTGAGTGTTTTCTCTGCTGTGCATTTCAGCAGTTTTGGTTCACAGCTTCCAGCTCCAAGTCAATCCAGCAATGAGGGAAAACATTGCCCACTAGCAGTGTCTGCAACAAAACATCACACACACGAGGCCCCAGCCATGCTGGCAGTCCTAGCAAGCTGCTGACCTCCTCTCCTTTCCTCCACAGTCTGTGAGAGTGAGCACATCCCTCCTTGTGCAATGAGGAGGAATGACCAGCACCAGCAGCAGAGACAGCCCAGATGGGGCTGGTCTATGATGGACACATGAATCCTGTCTGCATCCTTCTATCTCCCAGGGGAAAGAAACAGCCCCTTCTCCCTCTTCCCCCAGCCCTCCCTGTTACCATCCAGGCTCAACACCCCAAAATTACTTTTCCATGCTGTCAGTGCCAGGTGTGAAGCTGGGAAGCATAAGCCATCTGCAGCTGACAGCAGGCAGCCCCCTGGGATTAGCTGGTGGTGAATACCACCAGGATGTCGAGGGTCTGGAGGCAGGAATCCGCCTGACTGTAGCTGAAGCGATTGAAATGAGTCGCAGAAATATCCCAGCTTCATCAGGAAGGAAGGGCTGTATAATTTGCAGCTGGAGATGAATGTGATTATTTGCCATGCAAATGGATTTTGCCAGCTCAAAGTGGCCTTCATCAGCAGAGATTGTTGTATTTGACATTATCTGGTTACTTTTGTTTAATGCCTCTGTGCCTTTTCTGAGCGCTTCCTTCCCTGAGCACACATCATCCAGACTAATTTTCTTCCCCTTCCTCATCAATCTGAAGATGTGTGAGTTGAATCTATAGCTGCCTCCCTCCCCAGTCCCTCTCCAAATATGAAACAAATGGTAAAGCTGTGTGTGCTGACAGTCCTGCAGGCTGAGTGTTCTCTGCAGATGGGAAGCAAGATGGTCGCATTTATCTCACCTAACTTTTAGCCCCCAGCTGGAGTGGGATGTCTCTGTTACCATCCCATAAACCATATTTCTGCAGAGTGACTCAGATCAGCAGAAAGACAATGTGAAACATGGTCCCCCATGGAGAAATAAATGATGTTTCTCACAGGCAGGTCCCCCTTAGTCAGGCTGTCTGGTTTTATCAAACAGAATTGTGTGTTCCCTTCTGTCTGGGACAGTGCTCTGCATCTAGAGAAGGATCATATAAATAATTTAGACAGAATGCCTGAATACTGACATCATTCTAAAATCATCTTCCACTCTTAAAAATTATTTGAAAATATTTTAATATTAATTAATGCCTGCTTGACTTATCTGCCTCTATAGCTATCGAATGGTTACAGTTAATTGGCTATTTGATTGCAGACAGTACAAAACACCTAGATTTTAAAGCATTATTATGAACATCTTGTCTAACCATCTGCTGAATACAAAAGAGAGAATGTCAGTAGGCAAATTATTCATTAAGACCATAACTCCTCTCTGAGCTTCAATATGTCTTGCAGAAAAACACAGGGGTTGTTTTTTAAACTTCAGATGATTGGTGCAGCTCACCAAAAGATCACAGCTGGGCTGTGTGTCTGGTCTGGTTCCATGCTGGTGCTCCTTCCTGCCAGGGGTACATGGTACAACAGAGACCTTGACAGAGATATTGGTGGTGGGCATTGTCCCCTGCCCAGCTCAACTCTCTCATAACTATCTCCATGTCTTATTATTAATATTGTGCTCTGAAAGAAGTTGAAAATCAAAGAAAATTCTCTCTGTTTATTGCTAATATTTTTTCACTGTGAATTTTTTATTTCCACTCTAATTACATCAACACCTTTAAAAGTAAATTAAGAACTGAGACAGACTTCTGGCTTCCTTGGAAGTGGCTGGAGAGTGACTTTGAGTAAATGGTCACATAAATGATGGGCCTGAAAGAGCAAGCTGCACCTTTTAGACCTTCACCCTCCTCCTGTCTGACTCTCCTCTCTGTGCCCAGGTCTCTCTCTGGCCGCATAGTCGGTGGCGTCTGGTGGTTCTTCACCTTGATCATCATATCCTCCTACACAGCTAACCTGGCTGCCTTCCTCACCGTGGAGAGGATGGTGTCTCCCATCGAGAGCGCAGAGGACTTGGCCAAGCAGACTGAAATCGCTTATGGGACCCTGGAAGCTGGCTCCACTAAAGAATTTTTTAGGGTAAAAAGGAAACTTTAATGCAAACATTTTTCTTAGCTTCTTGTTTGACCCGTCCTCCAGGTCTGTCCTCTCCCGTTCTCAGCTCAGGTCTGGTTTTTTCACTTGCTTCCCCTCACCATGTTACGGCCTGCCAGAAGATTGGCAGTGACTCCAGTGCAGGTGATATTCTGTAGTTGTGAACACAAATATGGAATATCCATGTGCTTCCCCACATTACTGAGGAGCTTCTCTGAGCAACTCCAAATGAAACCGTCTCCAGATTTCCAGCTTGGTTTGCCCTTGGTTTGATCTGCAAAATCACTCCGTACATAAATATGGGCCAGAAAATGAGGGATTGGTCTGGGCCCTGGTGCAGAAGTGGTAATCCTGTTACCCCTTTTGGCTTCCTTGGCCCGTTTGATGTGTGGGTGTGTGTTCAGTCCAAGCTGGAAATCCCAGGGGACGCCCAAACGTCTGTTAACGCTTCTGTTGGGTTTCTGCTGTCCTACGCAGCGATCCAAAATAGCAGTGTTTGAGAAGATGTGGACATACATGAAGTCAGCCGAGCCCTCCGTTTTTGTGAGGACGACGGAAGAGGGGATGATCCGGGTGAGGAAGTCAAAAGGGAAGTATGCATACCTCTTGGAGTCCACAATGAACGAGTACATCGAGCAGCGCAAGCCCTGCGACACCATGAAGGTGGGAGGTAACTTGGACTCCAAAGGCTATGGTATTGCAACGCCAAAGGGGTCTGCGCTGAGGTAAGTAGCTTGGATTTGCTTCCTTTTGCCAAACCACCCAGCAAATCAATGTATGCACACAGTTCAATCTCCATTGCCATGTTAATCACGAAAGCTTGGGGCAAGGAGGTGGGGGAGGTGGAGGAAAAGGGGTGTGACCACTCAGTGTGATGTGCAGGGAAGTAAAATGCCCGGCTCCCACTGAGCAGCAATGGGAGTGACTAATTCTTCAAGCCCTGCATTTGGAAACTGGATCCTGGCTGATCCATTTGCTATGAATGTGTCTGCTGTATGAGGTGATGGCAGGGGGCTGCTGTGGTGTAACCATTGGTTTCACAGAGCTTTATTCCGGAAGGGACGCTCATCCTGTGCCATGTGAACTGCACAGCTTTGCAAGAGTATGGGATTACCCTGGCTTGGATCCATGCTTGCAGAGGGAGTTCTCATGGGGAAAGCATTTTGGTGTTTCCTAAAATGAAATGCTGGTTGGAAGAGGTGGGAAGCCCATTTTGAAAAGCCCTGCAAAGGGTGGGCATTTTCATTGCCTGAGTCAATTCAGATCCCAGCAAGCACCAAATTTATAGAAAGTCCAAAGGGGTGCAAACTCTGCATTTCTGAGTCCAGACCTGCAGCTGCCACATGTCTTTGCCTAGTGGCCTGTGAAATATCTTCAGAGACCTTCTTTTAAAAAGAAGAACTCTTTAAGAGCGCAAACCCAGGCCTGAGTTTGTAGCAGAGCTTGGGCACTGCATACAGCCACACTCTTGGACATGAGCATCCATCATGAAAACTGACCTGCTCAGAACAGCATTACCACCATGCACAGACTGGTATTGTGATCTTGGACACATCAGAAGTGTGGTTCCTTTTGGCAGCAGTCATGCCAATTCCTCACATTACAATCATGAGGAACATGAGTTGCAATGGTTTAGTAAATTCTTGGGAGCTGTAGCTTTGAGTAATCAGCATGATGCTCCAATGTATTTAATTAATTCCTGAGTTTTTTATTCATGAAAACATGTTGACCAGAAGTGTATGTGTGGCCTTACATTTGTTTGCTAACATAACCCCATGCAGAGACATTTAATCCATGATCTCTGGATTTCTGGAAACCAGAAAATTACTAGATGACCATTTGCAGAAGGATCTGTCTGGTCACACAGTGTCCAAGCCAAAGCCAGCCCAAAGAATCAAAGGTGTATCAGCTGGTAGTGGGTGAGACCCAAGGATTTTGATTACTACAGTTCTTAGGTCAGCTCACATTCGATTCAGCACTTCCCATATCACCATTATCTTTAGAGAAACGAATGTGACCTGCTGCAGGTGACAACCTGAAGCACCAGAGCACATGGTCCAGAAGGTAATTCTTGCATCCAGTGCAGTTCAGACTCTGAAATGACTCAGGCTCCTCCAGCTGAAGGTGGACATATTCTCACAGCTTTGAGATGCTTTCTGTTGCACACTTTCCAGTGTTTGTTTTTACTCTTGCAAATATGGAAATTAGGATACAGGGCTGATTCTATTTAATTAATAATTTATTTAACATCAATCTTGAATCCTAATTTCAATATTATAAAAATGAACAAACAATGACATCCTACCTGTCTTGTAATTTTTGGCATGTGAAGGAGCCATTTTTCATACTTCTAAGAAAAATAAACCACAAGAAAGAAAATCGCATCAATCATTTTACCTTTGCAACTCCAAACATCCCTCTGCTAGGCATGACTCCAAAAATTCCTAACATTTCTTTCTGTTTCCTCTTTCTCATCCTGGCTGCATGTAGAACAAATTTCTTATGGGCCTAATGGCAAAGGAGGAATGCTTGATTTTCCATCCGATGGTGTTTCTTTGGAACAGTTCCTGTCTGGTTTTTGTCCCATTGTGTCCATTTTGTTCCTGTTGTTTTAATTGTTTTAATCTCAGTAGTTCCCTACAGTCCTCATGTAGTGTCTGTTTTCCCCCTGGGGTCCTGCACGTGAGAGGTTGCCCTGAGCAAGGTGACAATCATGAGGCGTCTGTCCAGCATGGTCAGCCTGTCTCTCTCTCAGTCTCCATCTTCACTCACTTCCATCCACAGAGTAAAAGCTCTGAGCCAGGATTGCAGGAGGTTTGTGACCCAGGCCTATCTTCTATCAGGTGTGTTTTAGAAGCTGGGCATTGTAGCTAAACTAGTTTTCCTGCCTTTAGGATGGCTAGTTAGGAAAGAATCCTAGAGAGATACTATGTGAGCGTTCACCATATATTTTTCTTGCTTCTACATGGGCAAACAATGCCAAGATGTTGCCACAGATGAATGAAAACAAGGTTGAAAATCCAGAAATAATTCCACATATGGCAATAGGTGCA